>NC_090700.1:1615000-2964166 GCF_040954835.1 Lepisosteus oculatus | reverse complement strand
AATCTATTGGGAGGATAATGAGCTGGCTTACCTTTGTAAAGATATAACCTTTTGACATTAATGAAAAAAATCTGTATATAATAAATGTGTGCAGTATGTATATACTGTAGTATATCAGAAGTATTCACAGCACTTAATTGTACGTTCTTTTAACATTGCATTTAAAGAGTAAAATCATGACGACAATTCATTTTTTACTAGATAAATACCCATGTGTTTTCTAATAATTACAGTAAAATAAAATAAATCAGTATATACACAGTTATTCTGGCATTTATCATCAGGGTAATAATTTAGGTTTACTGTGTAAGTATCTACTGTAACTTATATACTTAAGAACTTTGTAACTACATACAGTACTTAAGTACTCAGGTACTTAATATAATGGTACTAATTTACTTCCAGTGGGTAAATTCAAACAAAAACTATACTTTGTATTGTTCCATTGTAATTACAAGCTCCAATAATATATGTATATGTTACTAACTTTATGTCTGTTAAAGTGTTGTAAAATAAAGCTGCACTGAAGTAAGAGTCCATACTAGCAATGTACAGTATGCTGGAGTCACAGCAACAGTGGTAATCACTGGATCAGAGAGCATTCAAGTCATACTATGCAAGACAGAGAGAGGCCTTTGGAGATACAGTAATTACACACACATATAGGAACATCATATCTTGTCAGTTGTGCATTAATGGCAGCCCAGAGATAAAGTCGATGCAGCCACAGAGTTGCTTAAAGTGTGTTGAAGAGATGGCAAGGATGGTGTCAGGGAATGACTTATAGGTGCCCTGCTCATGTCAGTCTTATTGTGAATATGTCTGGCACTGTCATCTGACTGAGGATTTTCAACAACCTCCAGGGTGCAAACAGTTCTTTTTCCATCGTTAGCATATTTTCCATGTGATGTGAACCATTTTAGAGCACTATATTATAGTGAATTATGGCAATGTGTTTATACGTGGAAGTACTTTCAAACAGGAATGACTGAAATGTATTGAACATTGTCCGTCCCACATGTGACCGACCATACAGCATGTTCTGTTGGAGAAGGAAGTATCTCCATCCTCCATAAATGAACTGATCAGTCTACAGCTATGTAGATTTCATAAGGTATAGCACCGTAACGAAATGAGAGCAGTATTAAATCAGAGCAATAGGGAAAAAATCAAGTAAGATTTACTGAAAGCTGGATCTTGTAAGTCTTCAGAAGTAAAGAGCAATTTACTGCTGAGTTGTACAGAAACGAAGCAAACTGAAAATAAACTGTGTTCCCCAAAATACTGAAAAGAATATCTTTTAATACTTTAGGATTGGGTTTTACTGAACATACACTGGGTGATAGGCAAGAGTGAGTCCTAGCAGACACTACACAGTTTTTCGAGGGATAATTACTTGACCTATTTCAAAGATGACATTAACAATGATAAAATATCTCAGGCTTTAAGTACAGTGAGCCCTAACATAAACATAAACCCCAACACAAAAAGCCTGAGATGTTATGTTTAAATCCCAGATTTGAAGTTTTTTATCCATCCCTGCAACAGAGTAGATAAACAGTAAAAAAATCACAGATTCAAAAAACCCATATCATCTTACTGTCTCTCTTCAGAAGGCACACTGACCCGTGAGGCAGTGCCACTAGCTGCCTCCTGGCATCTACAAGGATCTTAGGTACTTTCACTTACCTAGAAAGAGAAAAAAAAGAAAAGAGGAATCACATAAAAGATGCTGTTCTGTAAAATGGAAATGTGTATTTTTTATTGCCAGGAGCTAGCTGGAGCAGAAGGAGATTACACATCTGAACGCTACAGGAAGAGCATTAATGCTCAACTTTAAGGAAAAGAAAATATACATATTTTACAGCACAGGTGCCAAAACATTTACCCCCGGAGAGAGTACATTACAGCACACAAACCAAACCAGATGGGTGGGCTGAATGGAGCCACTAACACAGCAAAATAAACTGTATTACAATTCAGTCACTTCTGTTAACTTCAATTCAATAACGTCTGTTATTTAGGCTGCCAGATTTAGAATGTCACTACACATAAGGCCAAAAAAAATCACTAGAGTGTGAGTACCAAGTTTTACCAAAAAAAGAATCACCCAAAATGAATGAATGACACAGGGATTCATTATGAGTCCTCTGCTCTTTTCGTATTGAAGGGTGAAGTGCTTTCCATTCTAGAGTAATACAAAACAATAGAGGGTGTTTTCAGTTTTAGAAAATCTGTCAAAAGGAAACATTTGACACTGGCTTATTTTAAATTCTCCATTATATGATAAAATAACAAAAGAATACATTTAAGATAAATCTAAAAAATGCTCTCTGATGAGTAAATACAGATGTGGATTTAAGGCTGGGAGATCTCAGAGTATAATCATTTAAAAGCCTATATTTCTCTTAACCCTGAGGAGGCAGTAAACCTTGGGACTAATTGATTGCGACGTGAACCAGTGTTATTCTAATTAAGATTAAATGCTGCTGTATTGACCAGCTTTATCTCTAGAATAATTCTAAGAGCCAACTCTAACCCAGGAAGAAAAATTACTTTTGAGAGCTTCCTGGCTATGGAGCATCCTTGATTGTGATCAAAACTTCCTCTTTTCCATTACATATTGTGATGGAAAAGTTGCACAAACAGCAGAGATCTAGTGGATGAAAAAACATCTTGTTGTTTCTCCAGAAACATTGTCTGAAACGTAACAAGTACAGTATTGTTTGAGGCATGCCATCACTTCTAATCCAAATATAGTGCAAGTCTCATGATTCAATATTCTGAAATTCAATATTAAAATGAGATATCCAATGATATACACATAAACAGTTGTACATTCACATGTATCGCCAATGGTGAGAAATACTGAAATATAAATACTTAAGTAAAGCTATTAATAAAGCTATTACAGTACAAACACTTTTTTATATTTAGCCAATATAGTATTTGATCACAGCAGTTCTCACCATATTCATATACTGTATTTTGTGCAGTACAATATACAGTATGTGTTGTCAATAAACATAAAACTGTCAAAGTTTATTTTAAGGAATCAATGGTGATGTTTTTACTACTGGCCTCGCCTCTCCTATTCTGGCTTTAGAAAGTCCTCCACATTTCAGTGATGACGATTTCCTCTGACTTGACATGACTCAGAAGATTCCTGAACCCTTACAAAGGACAGAAACCCAGTGTTTGATGGGAATCAGAAAAAGGTATTGCATAATATACAGTCAAGTGATCAGAGCCGGGACCTTCAGAAATTGTCTAGGCCTGTCAAAATAGAAATTTTTTAAAGAATGACCTTAACCATGTGTTACATTAAAAAAAAATGAATTGTTGCAAATCCAATCTGTTATCTTATTGAAAGGCCGGGGACTTTTTATTTTAAATAACAGCAGACATGTCTCTTAGATATAATCTGAGTGTCTAAGCAGGTTGGAGCAAACAGTGAATAAACATTACTGGATTTTCTAAATCTGATAAGAATTACACTTTGAGCAACAGAATACTGCATATCATTATTTTTTAATATGTAGTGCCCTCCAGATACAGTATGTTCATGTCCCAGATGAAACAGGACATCTTGGATCAAGATTTACCGATTGGATAATGTGTACTACTAGTGAAATTGTTTTTTTTTTAAAATACTATAATCTTAAGAGAATTGCACAGCCAACAGTCTTAACAATCTCATTGTAAGAGCACAGTATGAAAAGTGATACATTAACACATACTGCCAGCTATATAAATTTGAGGAAAAAATTGCATTCAGAGACATTATGTAACAGGACACTGGGCTTTATATTCTTTATCCTTGAACGGTATAAAGCTCCACATGAGCCATCAAGTTAATGATGAATGACAATCATACACAGAATCAATAAAATAAAGCAGATGTACTGTGAATTACTGCTCTCTAACTTCAATTTTATTGTATTTCTTTTATAAAAAATATCACTACCCATTAGATTGGGATTTAGAAAATAAATAACACTGAAATCATTCCCTGAAGCAGCAAAGAGGATGATTTGAAATAAAACAGACACTTTCAGGTATACATACAGTACAATGTCTCTATACAACTATTGTTTTCAGTAGTTCACTCTAACCCTAATCAAAGCAGAGAGGAGCTGTAATGTGCACAGCGAGCTTTACTGGGGAACCTCCTGGCCAAGCAGACCCACAACCTGCCTGCAAGAATGAAGCTCTTGAGATTCCCCCAGCCTTTAATGAAAGATAAGCCAGGGTGTCTGCAAGAGTGAAGATGGGATAGAGGGAAGGATTGTATCGTCAGGCCATTACAGTTAGAGTTACACCTGTAAAGGTATATCCATGCACAGTAGTCTACTTACACCACAGAAGAAAAAATGCACATTGCTCCCGACAGTGACAGTTACTGTACTTGGACATTTCACTTACTGTACTTATGTGGATAAGCCTGCTCTAATCTTGGCTCTTTTCAATGCCAAGATTTTTCAATGCATCAAGAAAATAAAACATACGATCACAGTAATTAGCTTTCAGGTAAGACTCCACTGAACAGTTTGAATTCAAGTGCTTTATGCGATAAACAGACACAATCGGACATCACCCTGCAACTCACAACTAGCAGCCCACTGAAGCTAAGCAGGTGTGAGCCTGGTCAGTACCTGGATGGGAGGGCACCTGGGAAAAACTAAGGTTGCTGCTGGAAGAAGTGTTAGTGGGGCCAGCAGGGGGGGCTCACCCTGCGGTCCATGTGGTCCTCATGCCCCAGTATAGTGACGGGGACACTATACTGTAAACAGGCACCGTCCTTCGGATGAGACGCAAAACCGAGGTCCTGACTCTCTGTGGTCATTAAAAATCCCAGGGCGCTTCTCGAAAAGAGTAGGGGTGTAGCCCCGGTGTCCTGGCCAAATTTCCCTTTGGCCCTTACCAATCATGGCCTCCTAATAATCCCCATCTATGATCTGGCTTCATCACTCTGCTCTCCTCCCCACTGAGAGCTGATGTGTGGGGAGCGTTCTGGCGCACTATGGCTGCCGTCGCATCATCCAGGTGGGGCTGCACATTGGTGGTGGAGGGGATCCCCATTACCTGTAAAGCGCTTTGAGTGGAGTGTCCAGAAAAGTGCTATATAAGTGTAAGCAATTATTATTATTATTATTATTATTATTATTATTATTATTATTATTATTTCCTTTTTTTTTCTCTGGAACATACTGTAACAAGGGGAATCACTGAAATAAATGTGCACTGGTATACTGTAGCTGTGTGCCACTGTCTTTACTTCAGGCGCTACTACCCCTTGAATCACTCCGTAACATAAGACCAACAAAGGAAAATTATTCCTATTGATTCAATTCAAATATCCTGCAGAAATCAATCATGTCCGGTCGGCATTTTTATTTTTAGCCAGTTTATTTCCATTATTTAAAGCTGTGTCTTGCATCACACTGAATGTATAGGTTTCACTCCACTCACAATGCTTTTTATCCATGGATGAGGGACTGTAGCTCTCTGCCTTTGCACTTATTCAAAACTGACAAATAAAATGAACTAAAAAAAAGTGACAGAAACACAGGCCTGCTAATAACACGATCAGAAGTGACACCTAAACAATGCCATACTGCTTCAGGAGTCTGTAAAAAGTATGCATATCAAGCAAATCCAATTATACTAGTAGCTTGCACATAGACAAGACACTGTTTACTAATAACTGATAAAAATCTCTACAGTATACAGTATATTGTTTTCTTTTTCCTTCTGCTTTTTTTTGGTCTGGAGAGAGGGAATTATTTTCTCAAGTAAGTTTACATACCTGGGAGGAGGCAGTTCCATAACCATAAGCCATGCAATTATTAATAAATTATGTACAGTAGCTATTATTAAAGATACAGTACTGTTGTGGGATCCATTTGGAATCAGTGGTGAAAGGATGACAACAGTACTTGAAGAACAGGTCAGCTTTATCTCAAGAGTGAGTAAATTGAAAGCTAAAAACCAGTATCCCAAATGGTTCAACAAATCAATTAGGACAAGTACAAGAGCAAGCAAATGAACTGCACAAATAAAAAAATAGTTCAAGGGGAGAAGCAGGGGTTAGTAAATTAGAGAAAAGAGCACCTGTACATCATGGGGAAACGCAGATAGCCGACTGGATTGGCTGACTCTGCAGTTCATGAAAACATGAACACCCCTGACTCGCGGAGAGTCGCTTGAGAGGCACTGCCTCACGACTGGGGAGCGAATCCCACAAGGGGGAAGAGAAAGAACCCCTGATTGGAGGAATGGTTTGGAGAGGCCCTGCCTGCGGGGTTAAGGATGAAGAGAAAGCTGCTCGAGAAGGAAGCGAAAGAAGTCCCCTGTCTCGCTGAGCGTCGATTTGAGCCGCTGCCTGGCAACTGGGATGAGCCCTCAGGGGACCGAGGGAAGGAGAATCGGCAAGTGAGAGTTCCCGAGAATAACGTGGCCGGGGGTCATCCTGTCATGCCATCCTGAGGCCGGGGTAGTGAGCTTCACTCACCCCCCAGAGGGAACCTGGAGGCAAAGGCAATACGAAAGAAAGAGGAGGAGGGGGGAATTCAAAAACTCTAGACCTGTGTGTTTGCAGGGTGAGGGTTTAAGAAGGAAAGATAATTGAATGATGGAGGAAGGGGCGGAGCACCTCCGCTTCTCCCCTAGAACTCCACCTTTCGGTGTCCATTGAATAGACAGTCCAAGAGAGAGATGGGATGGAAAATTGATAGGGGGCAAATTTAAATAGTAAACAGTATTTTGATTTCTACAGCAGCAAAAAACAAAAGTATGAAGTCAAAATGATCTGAGACGGTAAATGGGCATTTCTTAAAAAAGGAAACAGCTGATGTACTAAACGGATATTTCATTCGTGTTCATAAAAAGAAAGAAGTCTCTTTTCAACCAATGGCATTTAAACTATATCACTTGCAATTGGCTGAGAAGAATGAATGGTTTTGAATATAAGCAAAAAACTGTTACAGTCACATGAGTTTCACCCCCTTTCAGAAAATATATTTATTTAAAAAACATTATGCAAGTAAACAATGTTATTTTATTATTACATGCTATAGTCAGTGTAAAAAGTACATTGCTTTTTTTCCAGATGCAATTTTACTGTTTTTCAATAATTATTCATGAAAGTTTATACTGCATGCCCCTAATAAATATTTGAGATTAACTGTGACACAATATTAAACAAAACCTATGTGATATTAACGTTAGAGACATTTTGAAAAACAAATATTTAAATAATGTCTCTATGCAAAATTTAAAGTGAGATGTATTTAATTACAATAAAGCTACTTTTCTGAGATTAATGTCAATGGGTCTGAAATAAACAAAAATGCAACAACATAAAAGGCAGCTTTCAAAGCTTAAATCTGAATTTATTTTTTTTAGGGTTCATGTAAATACCAGAATGAAAATTTAAATTAAAATAACATTTCATATTTATTGTGTTAAAATATGTGAGTCTACAAATGAAATACCTCAGTGGGAATCTGTAGCTTTTGTCCTGCTTACAATTGAAAGGAACTGATTATATCTGATGAGAAATTTATTAGAGCAAAAACATAAATACAAAATTAAAAGAGAGACTAAAGACTCAAAATGAGAAAACATAAGTACTTGTTTACATTAATGATTGTGAACATGCCCAATATTTTCTTATCCCTAATCTGATTTCTATTTAATCTTTTCTTAATAAAGATGACGAATCGAAGATTGACAGCGGTTTATTTTTTTCTCTTTTCTGCAGTTTCTTCCATGCTTTTTTCAGAGTCTAATAAAGCGTCACACTCAAAACAAAAGCAATTACCAGGTCTTCTACAAGCTGTCATTAGCTTAATGTTATTTATTGTGACAATCAGTCAAGAATTGCCTACGGTCTTTGCTGAGAATTATGAATGTGATCCTGGCTGGGGAGCTTTATGCTTCTGACTTCTACTGCTAATCACATAAATCATCAACATAGCTAAAATATTCCTCTGATGAAAAAAACGTTTTTTTTCCCTCATGTTGAATGTCTGCCAGCTGAGCTTGTGCTTATTCATTGCCGGATTTTAATAATGCCATTGCCATTAAACAGTGATTTCATCCTGGCAAAATGAACAACAAGCGGGGAGATCAGCTGTAAACATTATTACAGCCCTTCAGTAATTTCGCTCCTCCTTCAGTGTTTTGTTTACCAGCCACCGATCGATATGAGCTGAGAAATCTAAAAATAAATAAAAATGTTTGAAAGTATAATCACACACATCGTAGTCATTATGTGCCTTCTGAAGTAAAATTAATTGGGAACACATTGGTGTCTGAACTTCATGACAGTAAATGACCTCAGTTGTTTCTTCTTCTTTGCTCGGGATTTTGTATGTTCAAGTGCGAAACTATGAGGGTGGAAAAGTACTGATTAATTCACCCACCCATTCCATTTTCTGTTCCTGACAGAGCATTCACAGCAACATGAATGTTCAGAAATGACACAACCTTTTGCAAAGCTTGACATACTGTAAATAGCACAAGGAAATATAACATATTATAATAATTCAGCTGCTACTAACTATCATTTTAATACATCTGGAGTTCAACAGCTCAAAATGGCAATAAGGCTTAAAGAAGATGATAGCTGTGAACCATCAGAGACACGGAGTAAAGGAACTAACCAGAAGGAATAAAATTAACAGTAGACATGAGCTAAATCTAACACCACACAGACTCAAAAAGAAGACCCCCCCTCCCCCCCATTGCCACCCCCTCAGCATCACCATCATTCCCCACTTTGGTATCAAAGCCTGCATGAACAGGAAAAGATTAAGTTGATTTTGCTAAAATGAGAAACTGTATTGAAGCATAGCAAATACCAAAGAAGTGTGTTCCCAGCCAATAAATCTTCATAGCAGATAATCATTTAAATGCAAGGGCAACTTTCCTAAACCAATAGAAAACAACAAGACAGATGTTTTAAATCAAATCTCTGTAAATGGTGTAAAAAGAGACAGCACTTATTCAGGCTAGACTGGGTAATATGATATATCCAATTGCAACAGTAGACTAATGGTGATCAGGATTCAAAGTGACTGGGAACACACATGAATGCACAGTCACATTCACTTGATGCCTGGTGACTCTAACCAGCATTCATTAGCTGCACAGACCAGTGAGAAGGAGAGTTTAAAAATATAATTAATGTCTGTACTCTTAGCGCCTGTCATGACTATATTTCACAATGTGGAAATTAATCAGCAACTTGTTTTAGTATTTGGAAGAAAGAATTAACTACCTTTCTGGTGCATTATTTTCACAATTAAATGTAGGTTTTAAAACTAATTCTGAAAGCAAGTTACCTTTGTTAGCTTTTCTTGGGTTACAGCCTCTGATGTACAGTAGCTGTGTTCAGGATCTTTGAAACTCATGCATGCAAGCAAGTCATCCAATGCAAGTAAAGGTCTGATTATGACTTTGGTAGACCCCTTTGTAATAGTTCTATAGAGGTAAATAAAAATAAGTTTAAAACATAGAATGTATTTGAAACATTCTGTACTTGTAACTACTCCTAGTGCATTTTTTTTGTTGTAGTTCCTGTATACAGTATATGCATGTTTTTATATAGTTAACCAATCAAGGTTTATTTATCAACTGCACAACAATACAGCATACAGCTGTGGTTGTCGGCAGTGAAATGCTTTTTTCCACAAGCTTGCAAGGAGAGATAGGACAGAAGTTTATAGAATTAAGGTTACAGAGTAGAATACAATAAAATAATAACATTACAATGAGTAACATAAGGAGATATGGTAGGGTTAGGAGGGGTCAGGGAAAGAAAGAAATATGCAAGTGCACCTTATCAGTTTCAAGTGAGCTGACTATTTATCAGTGGTCTTTTGGGTAATTGCTGGTGGCTGCCATGGCTGCCTGCTTCTTTAAAGGAGATGGCTATGTTACCTCTTCATTATCCTGTTGTTCCATGCTGTCGTTGCACACCTTTGCCTGTTAACACCAGCAATGAAGTCTGACAGCAATGATGGAGGTAATGTGTAATAAGTATATGACAGTTTCCACTGTGTGTTATTGGCAACATGGATGTGAGTAGTAGAGTATTCCATGTAAATTATACCAAGATAGGATCCAATGATACCAAGGCAGGGAATACAGAATCAAGCAAAAGCTGCCATGGAAAGCCAAACCTGAAGACACAGTTTCGCAAGTTTAGCAAGAGTATGACGGCACGGAACATTCTTGTCCCCAGATTCTGTCAACAGAAATTTATTCATCAAATCCCTATCCTAAAAAGAAAGATCTGTAAAAGGTTTGTATGAAGCGTGTAACTCAAAAATATAAACAGAGGAAGCCAATCCTTTCCTTTTGCTCCAGAAAGCCTGCAGAGTATGCACTTGCGTCTTATACTGTACATCTTCTCCACCACCCCATGGAGACAAGCACTGGAGACGTAAGTAAAAACAGAAAGAAGAGCAAGGAACCTCTGGATTTCTGGAAAAGAAATCTTGAAATAATGAAGACTGCTCTCCCTAAACATATTTGCTGGATATGTACTCTTTTTCCTTAGAACAGATAAGTGACTTCTCAGTAAGAAGTTTATGATTCTGGAAAACAGGACAATGAGAATGTCATGTCATCTTGGATATCAGTAATCTTTCCAATAAACACAAAGTTGTAATTCTGCATGTACGTATGGGGCCAGAATTTAACTTATAATGCATGAGGAGTTGATCCAGAGTTTTAAAAGTAGCCAAGGTATAGGTTTTAACAACAATTTAGTTCTACAGTCCCAATGCAATATATGGTCACTACTCTTTGCATATAAATTCTACATTTCTAGTATGCAATCTGTCCCAGTACCCAAAGGGGGAGAAAGAATGATCATAAAATTGAAAACTGATGAAACACATAAATTTTTATTATAGAGACATGAGTGTGAAGGAAATGGGGAAAATGTGTCCATCTGCTAACATGTTTAAAAATGTTATTAAACTTTACTGTGACAGCATAGAAATAGGAATAAATCTCAGTGCCAAGTTATCTGAAGTGTTTGACCAATGGCACTAACATGTTGACTCCTTTATTTCATTGCAAAATTTAGTGGAAGTAATGCTGATGTGAACCAATTGATTTTGCACACTGATAGAACAAAAAAAAAACCCAAAATAGTAGATAAGGTAGGGCTTGGGAAACATTATCTACATTTAACAATATATAATAAACATCAGTAGACTGAATAAAAGCATGAGGTAATGGTGCCAAAGACAAGGCAAACAACTACTTTACTTCTAACAGAAACGTTAATAACAGAATGACTGGAAGGGCTCAGGTGTAGGTGGGACATAACAGCATCACACATACTCCTAGATGTGTGCAACACTAATAGTCTTCCTCCTGTCACTTCCTCCACCTTTTTAAGGTTCTCTTGGGTAAATAATGTAAGGGTAATAATAGAAACCAACAAACGAGACAAAGAAAACAAGGAGTCAGAAATAAAACAGGAAGGTGAACAAGATAATTAAATGCCTCCTTTAAATTAAAATCCATCACAGGACTTGCTAAGTGAGGTAAGTAATACTTTCAGTTACAAATAATTCTAATTCTGAAAAAGCATCACTCGTAATGGGGCTTATTCATAAAACCTACCATCTGTTTTATTATGGTGGTAAAGTCTGTTACCTTCTCGTTGTGTTCTTCCTGCTTCATAAAACAGGGTTTACTGACATAGTACTAGTATCACTGTAGCAGCAGGCAGTAGCATCTAAGCACCCTTCTCCGGCATTTGCATACACTGAAAGGAAACACTAAAAAAGCTGATGTTAATATAAATTTTCATTACCATGGAAAATAGCACATACTCAGCTGCTGGTGGTAAAAGTTTATCAATGGGAAAAATATAAAGTTTTACTCCATTTTCATAAAAGTTATGTGCTGGTGTCTGACATGGTCATTTTGTTAATCATTGTTAATCTAGTACTGTATATGTGCTGTTGTGTCAGTCAGTTTGATTGGTACAAATCACCTTAAGAGGGATAGTTGCGTTTTTTCATCCCTGTATACTATATTTAAATTATAACCTCATACTTTTCAAAATATATTCCTCTTTCCAATTTTATCTCAACAAAATAGAATTTAACTCAACAGAAAAACAAACAACTTTTGATCTTTTACAGGAGTTAGGAAAGGAAATAAAGAATAAAACCTTCCAGAATTCTGCAGTTCTTGTTCTTGAAAAACTGTCTAATATTTCTTTGCTACTGGATCATTGTTACTGACGGTCCATGCTATGGGATTACATTGTGGGATAAGCCCTCTGTCAATGTTTATAAAAGATTTTACAGTCCCTATTGTTTTCTCCGATAGTGTTTGCCACCACAGTCTTCCCATCTGTGATTAATTTGACTATTACAGTTTGTCTCTTCTCAATATTGTTAATTGGTTGAGCAATATTACATATAATTGTAACTTGAGAATACCACTTTCGATAATTTTTCAGTTACAAAGAACAATACCTACTTTTTGTAGTTTATTATCTGTTTTGTTACAGGAAAATGCAATTACCTACTGTATGTATTTGTTGTTTTGGTATTGGTTGGAAAGGATGAACAAACAATATTGTAATATTATATATTTTAATATAGCTTAAGAACACCTCTGTATTATGAGACAATTAAAATCAGGTTGGACAAGTGCATTAATGTACAATACTGTGTTGATAAGCAAAGTAATTACTTAGTAATTAGTATTTTTGCTTACCATGTATGCCAAAAACAAAAAGTAAAGAGAGACATTTCTGTCATTTCTTACACACATTTATAGAAAACAGGGATAATTATGTGGCCCTGTTATTAATATCACATTTTTCAAGTCACATAAAGATGGCCAGGTGTGAATGCCTCAACACTGACACTGCCAAAGCATTTTCTCTCTTTTTACAGACACTTCAAATAATGTGCAGTACCTGTTTGTTCCAGGGGATCTTCTCTTAGATTACTAAGTTCTTAAGTGGAAAATGTTTTTTTTTTACTCTATTATATTAATTGAGTAAATTCTATTAATTAAACAAGCCCTCACCATTACTCACTTTACCATGATCACAGCAGGCAGATCCAGATACAGTACTTGCATTCTGACTTCTATTGTTGCTTTGATACTTTACTATCAAATGTACCTAAGCATGCCATTACGACATGACCATGATGTTCTTCATTATGGTGGTGGTTTTATGAATACTGTAGTGCCCATGGGGTTCGCAGGGGGAAATAAATTACTGTGACCAGCTTTGGAGTAACACACGCCCTCTTTATTCCCAGAACTCAGTCTGGCCACAACAAGGCAGCAGCAACCATATTCACTCCACCCAACAAACCATTGATTACATGGCCAGCAATAGGGACAGGTACACAGATTCAGGATGGACACAACTCTCGGGAGAAAACAAGGCGAAAAAAACAACACACTATTTACATGTCTCTCTCCAACTATTTACATGCCCAGGCTCAGCTAGTGGTCAGCCAGCTGACCTTCAGTCCATCCCCCGTAGGCGACTCCCAGCATGCACTGCGGCACGTCATTATCCAGGTGCACTTCCACTACGGCACCTGCTGAGGGCGCTACAATACATTTTTAAAATGAGTCAATAATGGGGTAAATAATGACTGTGTTATACATGAATAACACCCATTGCCCGTTTGCAAATGAATATCAAGCTTGTTTTTCCCAAGATGTGCCCCAAAGGTGTCTTGGCAACAGGCTAGTATCAAGAGAAGACATAGAAAAAGAGAGAGGGTTTGCAGAGTGAGCCTGAGTCAACATACAGGTCGTTGTGAGGACACTGCAGAGGTCAGCCATTTGGGCTGCTAGGGACTGGTGGGCTAAGATAAGAAACATGCAGTCGCTGCCATTGCTGAGCTATGAAGGGATCTTTTGCTGTCCTTGGCTACCACCGCACCTCCAGTCCTCCAACGGCACCCAGTTCTGTTCAGCTTTAACTGTGATTTTCTGAATCCTATTTGTGCTTTTTCCTGGAAAACTAGGATCTATGCTCTGACTTCTGCAGACTAAAAGGTTTAAAAAGTTAAGACCCAAGACACACTGCCTGATGCCCATTGCACATTATTGCCTACTGTTTGTTTTGATGACTTTATTAATGGCACACAATGCCGACACGATCAGATTGGAAAGTGCTGCAGTATGACAGCTGGAAGGAAGGGGGGGGGGGGTGAGGGAGGGTTTTGTTTTGCTTGTGTTAATGAGGAGCTTTAGACATTTTCTTTGTTTTTTATGTTTCTCAGGGTGGCAAACAAAAGAACAATAAATCAATGTGACATAATCAGCCAAAGAATTAATCCAAAAATGCACAGTCTCTGTGTTTTTTATATCTTCAACTAATTTCAACCCAGTACAGAGGTTTCCAACTTCATAAATGTATCTGAATCATGAATGAAATTAGTACAGCCATGTCAGCCACCCAGCTTTGCGTCAGGCAGTGAGTTTGGCCCTCATGATGGATTGCATTTTCAAGCCAGTGTGTTTCCCTGTAGATCGTGGGAGGAAAGCAGCAGTCGTGTCTCGTTACGAATACAGATTAATCCTAACATCTTGAAACAACTGGCATGGCTTTTTTCAATACGGCTGTTAAACAGAATTCATTAATTTTCATAGCCTCTCACTATTCACACATGCATTCAAACACACATACTATAAACCTACTGGAACAGTATCTCAGGAAATTAAAATGCAGTCAGTTGCCATAAAATTACAGAAATTATGCTAAATTGTCAAATAAGTGGATTGGAAGACTGCCACATAACTGAAATGTGAACAGTCTATGTTGTTTTGTTTTCATTCTGAAGGAAAGCCTGCTTTTGGCATTGGGTAATCCTTGCAAATTGGCTGTATGGTTCATCATTCCATTTACTCTGCAAAGACAACTTCACATAAAATAAATAAAGCACCTGAAACAATATTGCAGAAAAGTTTCAAAATAATGTTTTTTTAAAAAAAAAAGAATCAGGAATCACATTTTATTTCTGTAATTCCAAAAAAAGTAACGTTTTCTCATATGTACTGCTCTATTATTGCACTGTGTATTACTGAGGGGGCAGTCTCAGTGGCTTGTCGGGAGTGTTTTTTAGCACAGTCATTGAAATGTGGCACTGGGGGAAATTTAACTGTGGTTGCCAGGGTAGGTTTAATGCCCATAGGGGAACAAGAGGCACCCCAGCAAGAAAAGGAAACAACACTACACAGGATAGAGTGCCTCAGATCAGGATATCCCTGAGCTATATCAAGGGGGATTCTTCAATGAATAAGTAATAGGTTTATTCCATGCTGAAAGAAAGAAGAAAGAGAACACAACGTTTCGGCCGTGGAGCCTTCTTCAGGTGTCAAAGAAATGCTTCTGACACCTGAAGAAGGCTCCACGGCCGAAACGTTGTGTTCTCTTTCTTCTTTCTTTCAGCATGGAATAAACCTATTACTTGTTTCTTTGCAGCCTACGCATGCTGACGCAGCTACCCACCTGAACTTCTTCAATGAATGACAAGGAAACTACAGTATATGATGTTTAAATTATGTAACATTCCTTTATTGAAATTCCTTTTGATTCCAAATGTCTGTATATCTGAACTTTATTTAAAGCTGGATACTGAGAGCCTGGACATCTACAAGCAGTGTGTCATTTCAAATTCTGAAGCTGCTTATTACATTCTTTTTTTCAGCCACCTAAAGAGCTGAGCTTGATGTGGGTGTGAGGCTGTACAACAGTGATTCACAAATCATGACCTTTTTGTTGTCTGTACTGCATCCCCAAAGCATGACCCAAAACTAATGTCTGCATATAGAAGAGATCTTCTTTTGACTGCTTAACTGAGGCTTGGATATTTTGTGTACTGTTTTTTTTCTGTTTTGAGATATTTTCAAATCATGTGCAGAAACTATCAAATGTGGCATTCTGTAAGGAGCTGAGCCAACTGGCAAGATGTGTTAGTTAACTTAAGGTAAGTAAACAAAAATATGAATTAAAGCCAAACTCCCACATCATTTCATGTTTGTTCTATGCATGTTTGCTCACAAGCTTTACATTTGGATATAAAAGCTGATATAAAAATTAAAATTTGTTCATTTCATTAGGGGAAATAAGCATGGGTGATAATATTTATCCTATGACTTCACTAAAATGTGGGTCTTATTGTCCTGAAAATTATGAAATGACAAATTTTTGCATTCAACACAAGCCAAGAAATAATGAATAACTGCATTAATACTAATTTAAACCACATTCAGTTGATGTTTGTTATCATACATCTGTACAATGAGGTTTTCTACAAAATAAGGTGCATTTCAGGGTAAACTATTCAAAAAAATATTTATCCAATATAAGTAATAACTTTGATAAAATAGATAGTCCTAAAATATTTATCTTTGGTCTGTTGTTAGATGATATTCTTTCACTTGATAGAGCTCAAATGTTATCTTAAGACTAAAATAAGACCATAAATAATTTGTGCTGTGAAAGGAAAGCTTCTGACTCAAAGAGACAACCAATACTTAAGAACAAGAGCTTGTAAGATTCTTAATCTCATCAGGGTTTACTGATTTAAGAAGATTTAAAATGCTTTAAACACATTAGAAAAACACACAAGGTACATTGACTTACAGTTACCTGTGACTTAGTGGATTTTAAAAAGGACTTTGACAAGATTCTTGTATTTTTCTATGGTTTAAATTGTGTAAAGGTAGCATTAGTTCAAACTGAATTAAGGGTGGAAAGGGTGATACAAAGATATTGCAGTGTAGGAAACAAAAAACATGCATATACCGTTCTGAGGTGTTATTTTTCATGCTCAGGTCTTGTTCTTCATGGAAATAATGATAAATCCTTCTTACAAACTATTGAAATAATAATTAGTATTGAAATAATACTACACTTAAGAAGATTTTTCTTAATGAATCTAAGTAAAACCCACTTAGGACTAAAAATAAAATCAAATGATAACAATAATAAATCAACAAATATTTCTCACTTTGAAACCAGATACATTAATTTGACAAAAATGGTTTGGGCATAAATAAAATAGGCTTGGTATAGTAAGAACAAAGCATTCTGATTATGTAATCACAGGATTAAAATATGATAACTTTAAGGATTTCTATGAATCTGAAACACAGTAGCTTTGAGACCTCTGGGAGATACTGTGGCATTAAAGACACTTGGAAACATTAAAAAGGAGCAAAACAAAACAGAGCCTTTACTTTTGCGGGCTGTTAACAATTCTACAATCCACAGCCTGATATTGATGGCCGTTCATTCTGAAAACAGCTGCACTCAGAGACACAGATGCAACACTTTGCACAAAGCCAGGCTCTTTCAGGTTGCAGTTGATTCTGCTTCTGCATGTTCCTTGTTTTGTTCAAATTCAAGCAAGTAATGGCTAGCAATGCCTTACCACAGCAAATTCAGGGGAATGGGCTACTGGATCTATCATAAATTGGTTGCTAATTATTTTCTAATAGTTTAGATTTAGTTTAAATTAGATTAGTATTTTAGATATACTGTACTAATATCATTTCTGGTGGGTAGCTGCGTCAGCATGCGTAGGCTGCAAAGGAACAAGTAATAGGTTTATTCCATGCTGAAAAAAAGAAGAAAGAGAACACAACGTTTCGGCCGTGGAGCCTTCTTCAGGTGTCACACCTGAAGAAGGCTCCACGGCCGAAACGTTGTGTTCTCTTTCTTCTTTTTTTCAGCATGGAATAAACCTATTACTAATATCATTTCTATTTTACTTGTGAACCCGTATGCTAATTTCACAGACAAATAGTCGCCAAAATCCCATTCTAGCAGGAGTCGTATCCTGAAAAAACAATTATAAGTTATAGTTACCACAAGTGAGATATGGAAGATGAATTTAAATTTAACACAGAATAAGAACTTTTCATGGACAATTTACTGTACATGGCATATGCTGTTTTTGTCAGGTACAGTATGTGCTCTTTACCCATCCCGTAAAAACTACTGAAAGCATGCTACACATATCTTTGGTCACTATATTCCAATATTTAATATTTACTCCAATATAAAAAATAGATCAGCTAAGATAATTGTTTCACACTGCACCAAATTTTACAATTCTATGGCGCTGGATCTTAAAGAAGGTTGGATCTAGCTTAACTAACTTGTTGCAGATATTAGGGTCTGTTCCATAACATCTTAAATAAGACTGCTTAGCAATGATCCTTGCGGAGGAAACTCAAACCACAAAGTCAAAACACAGACTTTTTCTTTTATTTCCGAAGGTTTTAACAGCTTTTGAGCCAGTGAGGGGTGCACAATGTTGTGAGTTTAGTGGGCGAAGAGCCTTAGCAGAAGCCCATAATACAATATGTCATTTACACTGCAGGAGAAAAAGGTCTTCCCCTGCCATATATCCAGCCTGCCAGAATATTAAATTGGCTCATTTTTTTCCCTAGATTTGTAACCTTGATTTACGACATTTATCCTACACTTATATAAAAGGGTACAACATATTTAATAAAATAGAAAAAATGTCCCTAAAAGAATGTCACATTCAGTATCACAGGAATGGTCTATTTTTCTTCTTATTAGAAGCCTGTGCTTTCTTTTGTAGGAATCTGCAAGATATGAAAAGAATTGGAAATTTATCACAAAATTGAATATTTATCACCATCCATTCCACTAGCTTGAAGTGCTTCAAAGCTTCTTGTCTGTAGAAAAGGACAGATGCTCTGCTGTATGCTATTTCAGATTTATTACTTCCTCACATTTAACTGGAGCCTGGTTTATGAAACTATATACTGTACTCCTTGTTTTATTGAAATCCTGCTATTGCTATTTCAGGATCTTCATGTTTGTCATCGAGAGAACAATGGTACCACAATGTTGTTACTTATTACCAATAAAAAGTGGAATGTAATATTTCCCATTTCAAAACATCTTATCAGCCTTGAAAGTGGTGCTTGCATGAATAGTGCAAAAATTTCCAAAGTCATAAAACTAAAAATACTCTCTTCTTTAGACATAAATGTGTGTCATAATCTGGAGATCTCTCTAAAACCTCGAGGCTTGAGGATGGAACATGGCAACCTGATGTATAAACCAGGATGTGCCAACAGCTCCCACAGCCTCAGTCCATTTGGAATTCAATGCTCCACTACACCTAATTAAAATAAACTATGGTTCTAGGTTTAGAACCTCATCTCACAAATTTGGCAAGAGCTTTACTAATGAGGAAAGGTGTCAAAGATGTAGTCAACCTCTGAAAAAAAAAACTGTACAAATAAATATGGATATTCTTAATTAGGAAAACTGCAAAAAAAAGTGGGAAGTTTTGTTTTCTTAACTGAGAATCAAGTTAAGAAACTATAACAAGACAAAATTTAAATGATGTTGGTTTTATAGTAGGTGGATTATACAGTGTATTTTTCCAAATCTAATTTCCTCCAGCTTCCAGCCAACTGGGCATATCCAGAGTTTATCTGACCCATCTCTACCCTTCAGGGGATCAGGCAGTCCTCCATGCAGTGAGGAGTAAGAGATGAAGGTTGAGCTTCACTTCCTGGTGAAAAACAGCCACGGCTATAAGCGTCAGAGTGCAGTGCTCTCAGGTCTCTCATACAAAATATTACTCTTTTGATCTTATACTCCCAGGATTTTTATTAATCGGTACAGAAGATATTTTTACACAAAGGGTTTTGGGAGTCTCAGACAAACTTCCAAGGTAAGTTGTCAAAGCCAGTGATTTCTTTAAGGACACGGCAAGATGAGATCCTAAAATCAATTATGGACTAGTAATCAGTAACCAAACAAACAAGACGGGCCAAATGGCCTCCACTTATACAGTATGTACGTTATCTTATGTAGAATGGTGTTTTCTACAGTGCATTACTATTGGACAAAACACAAGTTACTGTAGAAATTCCTTGCTATCCAAACTTGTCAAACATGTTATTTGACCATTTTTAGAAGCAACCTAAAAATGTTGGACAAATGGGTCGAAAACAGAGGTAAGATTCAATGTGCCTTTTTCAAACATGCTGCTGGCATGGATTTCAACACCAAATCCATGTCCTTGATCAGCAGTACAAGTGGTTAAGTAGCATCCTGCACCTTGAATACAGAACAGTTGACTGTTGTGAAATGCAATCTACAGTATACAATAAAAAGAGATACAGGCCAAGAAAGAGCTTCTTTTATAAAATCACTGAAAAAAATCCAAAAATTATTATTGGATACGGTACAAGGTTCCCAGCTCCCAGCTGATGAATTATTAATTTTAATTGTGCTGAAACAAATTAATATTATATTCTTTTAAAGCTGCTGACACTGCCCAAACTCATTCCACAGGTGAGTGCTCCTGACACTACTGACTTCGATCAGCACTTCTCTCTTTGATCTCAACTAAATATCGGCTTTACTCCAAGGGAGAAAAGGCTGGCTCATTAGGACAGCTCATTTATCCAATATGCCAACCAGACCAGCTAGCATTTTCATTTATGCAATCACATTGTGTGAATTTCCTTTCGAAATGAATTGTGCCCAGGCATCAAAGTTAAAAGCTCCTTAACAGCTCCTGAATCAAATGAAGAAATGCAATTTTTCAACCTCTTTTACCAACCTCTTCTATTACATCGCAAGCAGTCCTTGAAACGCACGATGTCTGTTCAAATCCAAAAGAAGCCCATCACAGTTAAATGATATTTTTAGTAGGCAATCTCTGACATAATGAGGACATTAACTTTTAAATATGACCGATGCCCAATCTATAACTTACAGCCTGGGATTGTGAAGTGACAGGTACAAATTGCAGAAGGAGAACAACAGGGGTTTTATTCAGGTCTTCTAAAGAAAGGATCTTTAGAAATTGCATTGACTTTTTGATGATACTGTACTTGACATATCACTACTATGAAACATATGCCCCTTTGCTTTTTAAAGGCAGTGTTTTTCTGCTTGACAGCAGAGGGTGAGATTAGAGTCTTTAACGTGGTCTGGTGTGTCCTCTTTGATTGTGGTCAATGATGCTCTTAAAATCATTTGTGAATTATAATTTTCTCTCTTCAATTTTTTTTCTAAAGGGAATTCAAGGTTTTGTTTTGTTTTTCTTTAAGAAACATTTTATTTGTTGAAAAAAATAGACCATGAAGTACTACAGAAGAGTCTTCACAAAAAATAATGCATTATAAAACCTAAAGAAATAAATATAAAGTTTGAATGCAAAAAATTAGTTTCATTCTATAAACATTTAAAATAAATATAGCTTTTACTAGAGTTGCAGATGCTGCACCTTGATGCAAGATACTAGATCTGGAAATAAATTTGAGAAAATTATTGTTTAATTGTATAATACTTACATAACAATGGGCCACATCACTATATAACGTTTATACAGTAAATTGGCAGTAACCGAGTTGTTTTTGAGGTGCTCATACAATTCTATATTTCGGTATAAAAGTAGTCTTTTACAATAAATGAGACTTTTATTGAAAGTTTGATCATCTGTTTTTACTACGAAGAACTCAAGAGGATTGTGGAGGGATCAGCTTTATCGTTATTCACCTTATTTAAAGCTAAATATCTATTAATTTAACATCTGTGCCTAATTTATATAATAATCATTTGTAATAACACCATACTGACACAATCGTCATACCTTTTTCGTTGTGTTCCCCAGCCTTATTTGTCTCAGCTGTTTCCTATCCCTGTTTCCCTATTGAAGCCCGGTGTCTCTGTAGTTCTGGGCTCAGCTATGGACAACGGACGTCTGAAGGCCCGCCTATCCTCCGGGCTCAGGAGCAGTCCAAGGTCAAGGCCTTTTCCCCAGACATCCTGACCTACTGAGTCCAGGGCTCGGATTGCCTTGTCCCGTTATGGTTTTAACCTTTCTTATTCCTAGTTCCATATTCCCTGTGTTCGTCTCTGATGGACTTCCTTTTGGACTCGTTCGCCTGCGCTCCCCCCATGCGGATCACTGTCTTCACCGCCCCCCTGTCCGTCATCCAGTCCATTCCTCGCTGTGTCTTCCCTGATGTGCTTCTCCAGTTAAGTAAGTAAATAAGTTCATTTGCTTCTGTTCTTTTCTGGATTTTTATTTCATTTCAAAACCAATTTAAACATTGTGAAAAAGGGTTGGGTTCAAGAAAACAGCTAATTAAACCTTTGATATAAGTACCTGCTCTACAGCTTAGTATTTCCAAGTCTCCTTGTCAGTAAAGCCCAAGAAGGATTCAAGAGTCTGAAGATGGTTTCTGTAGGAGCCTGCAGATCCCCCTGGAGAATTCCGTCTCTCTGATAAAAGGGGCTGTTTGGTGATCAAAGCATCTCATTGATCTCAGGAAAAGGGCGATGGTATTTTGTGCATGAAATCCTTCTGAAGTGCTGGCCAATCCTGGCTACAGCCTCATACTTTATACAGTACATGCCGATGTTTAGGGAGCCTCATACAAAGAGGTGAAAGGAGCTGAATCCAGCAGATAGTCAGAGCCATGACTGAAGAAATTATTTTTTCCATGTTGTGGAAAGGAGAAATCAAATTGCTAAAATGCTCAGAAGACAGAAAAGAGTGTGGCAGATTGAAAAAGTAGAAAAAATTGCATGTTTACAGAACTTCATTGAATAAAAGATGCTTATGACCATATATAAGTATGGTTAAATTTCTGTGTCTGGGTATCTTGTGTTTCAGGAAAGGTGTGAGTTTCACACATTCTAAGAAGAGTTTTGTGTCAGAGGAAACTGCTTCTAATCTGGTGGGTATCATAAGGGATGTATCTGTGTGTATAAAATCAAATAAACTTCTAAATCACAGTTAAAAATACAGAAAGCAGCAGAGCTATCTAAATTGGATTAAACTTACAAACCACAACATGACTCTTGAAAGGTTTTATATGGCAAATGACAAAAAAAAAGATTTTGTTGGCTGAGATTTCTAATTTTTTTAATATGCATCTGTTGCTTACTACAAACCCTTCATGATGAAATTCTTTTCTGTATTCCAGTTTATTCTCAATTCTCTTGAAAAATGTTTTATTGGCATTTAAGTCATGAATCACATAAAGCTCTTGTCACTGCTTTGAGATAAATGCTTAATCGTATTGGAAGTGCTGATTAAAGAAAGGAGTTATTTATCATATTCTGAATGTATCTTTGGTGCATTGCCGCGGATATACTGTGGAGCAAGTCAATTTTGCTTCCTAATACATCCCAGGGATTGGACACATTATTCATTTTGTATAAGCCTATTATTTGTTCAATGACTTACTTTTTTAAGTTTCGTATTATTACATTTTAAGGCACTAATCTACCTCACATACACAGTACTTGCACATACTGTATGATATTGCTTGAATTTTCCTTTGCAACAGATAACATTCTGCAGACTAAACTTACAAATATAACCAAGTGGGTGGTTGGAGAAGCACGTCCTATATCATCCTAAATTTGTAAATACAGTAACAGGTTTTTGGTGGAAAGGGAAGCTCAAGAGATTTTTAAATTTTATAGTGAACTTCAAACAATTTAGGTTACAGATTATTTAAAACCTGCTAAAACTAAAGTGTTGAAATGACCAAAAAAAACACGTTGTAACAAATATGAATGAAATCTAAGTATTATTACTAGGAAGACTAGAGATCAATACTTTTTCACAAGTGGAAGTTAGATAACAAAAAATACTGAGAAAAGGGAAATCACCTGAAATGTTCTTCAGGCAACAAAAACTTTACAAACACACATTTTAAATGGAAATGATATCCAATGGAACACAAAATTCTCTCAATGAAAACAATAACAATATATTGTTCTAGTTCTTCTTCCCTGAAGCCTATTGACATCTGTAGGCCTAATTACATTAATGAGCTTCAGACTGCAGAAGTATTTCAAAGAATGGCAAGAAGATGACTTCTTCCATCTGCTCTAAATGGTACTGTTGTGATATTTGAAACAATTCAGTCAAAAACACTCAGATGGCATGATGCTACTAGCCTGCCATGGGCATTTATTGAGGCATTGTTGGCAATTAGTTTTCGTTCAGATAAACACATATATAGGGTTTTCCCCAGACAATGAAGCTCAAGTGTTTTGGTGTAGCCTATCTTTTCTCAGACACCGTCATATTCCATTTCAAAAGGCATAATTTAATAGCATTGAAATTCATGGGGGAATTAAATGGATTCTTGATAGAGTGTCTTCAAACTCATTTTAACTGAAAGAGGAACATTATTGAAAAAATGATCACTGCAAAAACTGGAAGACTAAATAACACATCCTCACTGCCCACTCAAGCCATCAATCAATCAAACTCTACCTCCACATTGAGCAACACTGATCTTAAACCAAACAAAATCAAACAGAAAAGGTTTCATGAATTGACCTAGACTTTTACTTAATATGCATTTCTTTTCAGGCTGTCTTTATATTCCATTCACAGATGCTGTACTGCGGAGTTTCAAAACATCAACTTCATGCCATGAAATTGTTTACTGCCGTGGAGCATGAGGAAAACTATTTAACTCTGTTTTAGAGGGGGAACATTTTCTTACTGACAAACTGTGTTATAGCAAAAGAAACACAAGCTTACAATTCTGTTGTTATTCAATGAGATCATACAACAGTCCCTGATGCTCCATTTAATTGGGGCTAAGGATCTGTGCCTGTGGCTGGAAGGTTGCTGGTTCAAATCCCCCAGCCGGCAGAGGAATCCTACTCCATTGGGCCCCTGAGCAAGGCCCTTAACCCCAACTGCTCCAGGGGCACTGTATAAATCTCTGACCCCAAGCTTCTCTCTCCCCATCTGTGTGCCTGTGTGTCTCATGGAGAGCAAGCTGGGGTATGCGAAAAGACAAATTCCTAATGTGAGAAATTGTATATGGCCAATAAAGTTATCTTAATTGTGTGCTAATGATTTGAAACCTCATAATAAATGCCACTCGCACTTCCTACTTGTCACATATCCCATCCATTTCAAGATCTGTTTTTTATCTTAAATATTTTCATTAGTTTTCTTGATCTGTTTTTGTTTCTATTCCAAAACGTGCAATATTTGTAGATAACTGCAAACCAGATTGCACTGGAGGTGTTAAAACCCTGGTGGTTATTTTGATGTTAATGGTCAGTGGTACGAGAAATCGCGGTTTAATTGCTTTTTTAATTAACAATTCTCAGACACAAAATCACAAGATCACAAATTGCTAAGAGGAGCAGTGAACAGATTTGCTGCTTTTGTCGCAATTAGGTTGCGAGAAATAACCAAACATTAAAGACTTATGCTGTACAGCCATACTGTTAAAGTATGTTTGTGACGAATTTGACTTGTCTGAGCTATCATGCAAATTGCCCATGCATGATCGCTTTGGAAAATTATTCACAGGCAAGCAAATGCCACAACACTGAGACACGATAGCATAAATATTTTCATCAATCCCAACACAATATCTGGCCTCCCATAACCTTTGGCATACTATAAAGGCAAAGTTTAATCCTTCTGTGTATAATTAAATCGATGTCTTGCATGGAGCAAGTGGAGTTTATGCAGTCCAAGTGCAATCATGCAGTGCCAGAGACTTGATTGAGTTTTTCTCAACTGTTCTCTCTGATGTCATCACACAATATTATAGCTGTCATGAGTCTTCTTCAAAGATGCTAATTCAAGTACAGCAGACATGTCAGATGGCCAGTTTCTCAATTACACAACCTGACAGTTTGCAGCAGACTGTTGTGCATGTCAGTGACGACCAATGCACCTCACCTCATCGGGATTCAGTCTCATTCCACCTTGTTTTAAAAATAGCACTTCATGGTCTATTGCACTTAACAGTGGTTGATTTATGTGACTTTACTATTACCATCACCATCAGAAATCAGAAATCTATTTTGCATATAAAAGGAAACCAAATTTCCTATAGACAGTTATATGATGGCATTATGAAACTAACTCTCTTACCCACCAGACGTTTATTGATTTGCTATAAGCTTTGTTTTGTTTGGTTAGAGTTGTGGATTGTGTTATTGCCCAATTTTCACAGGATAAGACCAATTTATTGAACAAATATGCTGTATCATATGATTTGTCTGATGGGAAATAAGCATAGAATTTCTGAGCTTGTTTATACAGTTTACAGATAAACTATTCATGCAGCTTTCCTCCAATAACGATGCCATAGCAACACTAAACACATTTTCAAACATTCCTGTCAACTTCACTTTGGAAAGTCATGATTTCATTAGGAATTGTAATTGACAGCTTTACAGATGATAAAGACCTTTTCACAGAAAGCTATTCTTTGCTTCATACACCAGTCACAGTAAGCACAATGCAATAACATCTATTATGGCAGAGCACATGTAGCATTTTTGTAAAAACCACATAAAGTTGGACTTTTGCAAACAAATATGTATAGTCTAACTATGTTTAAATAAATTGCTACAGTACATTGACACACTGAAGCATTCTGATCTCTAATTAACACCAACAGTAGCACTCTGAATGGCAGAAAAATAAAACATTCATATGTCTATTGTCAGAAAGCTGCTCTTTTCAGGACGCACGGTGGGACAGTATCCCGAATAAGGATGCCAGCCCACTGAAGGGCACATACACATGGGCGGTTCAGAGAAATAATTAACCTAGCCAGCATGTCTGTGGAAAATGGGAAGCAGCTGGAAAATCCAGAAAAAAAAACATGGACAATGAGGAGAATAAGCAAACTCCACACAGAAGGCACCCAACCTCAATAAACTATAGCACTCATTTATTATTTAAGTAAATAGCAAAAAAGGTATTTGATTCAGACATAGAGACTTTCAGACACGTCTATAGAACATATTCAGTCAGTTTTATGTTTCTTAGCAGAATTCAATACAAATTAAGAAAAGAGTGCATGGTGATTCAAAGATGGATATCCCTCTCATTTGCAGATTGAAAAAAAAATCAAATCCAAATGACAAATCTGCGAGATGCCCCTGGGGAAGAGGAAGACGTGGTGGTGTGGAAAATGAAAGCTGTACCAGAGCAGTGAGAAAATGTCTGTCTGAGCCATAGTCTCTTATTCCATTTGCTGTCTTCACCAGTGTATGCTATCAAGGTGCTTGTGGTAAATAGCCACACAGAGGGCAGAGAAAGAATAAAAGTATTTAGAACCATCACGTCCACTCATAGGAAAATTGTTACCTTTAACACTTAATTATAGGATCAGTCTTCGAATTGACCACAATGATGGCACTGTGCCTGTCCAGCAGGAGCCCTTGTTGAGAGGTGATGAAATCATGAGGGAATTATGTGCCACACGAGCGGTACCGTAGCTCACACATCACCTAATCACAGATTTTAATTGGAAGGGAACGATTACTTATTGTATCACGGAAGTTAGCGCTGCAACCTTACAGCTCTTGGGTCTTGGGTTTAATTACAGCCCTGGGTGCCTTCAGGAGTTTGCATGTTCTCTTCATGTCTGTGAGAGTTCTCTCTGTGTGCTCTAAATTCCTCCCAGAGTCCAAAGACATGCTTTGCAATTAATTGGTGTTACTGACTTCCGTGAATGTCTGCCCTGCTATGCACTAACATCCCACCCAGATGGTAGTCTGGCTTTGAACCCTGTGCTTAAATCGTTGGAGTGATTGTAACCTAAATTTTGTGATTTTTGTGTTTTTATTATTTTTGTGATTTTTGCGGAAAAGACATTTCATTGCCAGCAACTACTACTACACGCTGTATTGTTGTGCATTTGATAAATTAACTTTGATTTGATGACTACTATACATACTACAGTATACTGTATATGGACCTAAGTTTACCAGGAGTACTGCAAAGTCATCATCTTTGAAACTGCATTAAAAACAAAAGGAAGGTCTTGTTGGATACCTTTGAGGAGCTATAAATCAGAATAGTGCTGCATTTCAATTTATCCAGTGGAGAGCATATTAAATTTATTGAGCAATAATTTCCTTCTCTTTTGTCGCAATTTAAAAGAAATGGCTTTTTTTGAATCTTGAAAGCAGAAGGGCTACTGAAGAATACTGTAGACAAAAGCAAGACTTCATGAAAGATATGTAGTTTAAACTGTTTTCCTTTTATTGGTTTCCTGAAAAAGGAAATAAGTAAAGCGTTGCTGAAAATGCAGTAAGTCTTGTTAGGTTATTAAGGAAATAATTCACACCTATAGGTTCACAGCAGTTCAATGAAATGAAAGATCATTTAAATCTAGGATAATTGTGCTTTGGATGTATTACCACAACCTAGTGAGGGGGAAAAGGTGTTGGACAGATTTAGGCCTTTAATAGTATGTAGATGTTGGAACCTATTTGTATTTTAATGCTTCTGTGGTAGAGGTTGATGAGGGCTAGCCCATTCCTTTCACACTTCATATTTCATTTAGCTTATTAATTAACACTTGATTGGTATTCATACCACTTCATAAAAAAGACTAGAGACCAAATGGAGCATTGCCTTTGCCTCATTACAAAGGTTTTTGCCTTTCATATCTTGGTTTCATGTCATGAAGAGGAATGGAAGTATTATAAGTTATTTATATGCGCTGCACCCTCTTTTTGTGTTTTTTTATCGCCTTTAGTCATTCTTCTGAGTGGCTTTAGATTCAGACAGCTTTCAAAACTGGCTTTCTTTGTAGATTAGTGAGAGGAAATCATATTCTAACTATATATATACAGTACAGCAGTGGGAGAGGGATGGGAGGGGGTTGATTTCTTGGTTTATTGATAAAGTTGGCAGAACACGTAAACTATCTGAAAGTTAGTTCAAGGCTTTAGGAAGAATTTAACAGCTGAGACGCCTGCAAAGAAGCAAAATTGCGTCACATAAAATTTAATCTCTCACTCGCACAGACAGCAGGAAGACTCAGTTCAGTAGGGCACCTGATTGTTTCACTCAAGGTGATTTTTATCTCAATTGGCCCACCCTTGCATAGCACTAATTCTGATAGAACCATGAAATTGATTTCTCTATCAGAGCCCCAGCTCTCTCACACTGTGCCCCTGAACAAAGTTGGCTGTGCTTCTGTAGTGCTGTTGCTGCTGCCCTCACTTTCCCTGGCATTCAGCAGCACAAATAGAATGTGGGGTGGACATGTGATGCCCATGACGGAGTGCTGCTTTTAAATCCTTCAAAGTAATATAAAAAATTTATAACATCTAGCAGGGTATGTCATAATCATCTCCTTGTCTGGAAGCTGTGCGTCATATTTTAAGAACCTTCAGTACGAGCCATTCCAGTATATTTCAAGTTTCAAATGATGCACAGCTCATGTGTGTGAGAAAACAATTCTGCCACCCATTTATTGATTAGTGGCTTTTATTATCGTACCCCATCCATCTTTCCATTTCTCAGTGCATATAACTATACTGTTTTTTACATTTGCTTTTAGTAAATGGCTCAACATGATGGATCCAACATGATGCAAAAGAGAATTATAAGGTTGTCGGCTGGTAATACTTTTAAATGATTGAAATGTCACGTAATACTGAACTCGCCTTCCCGGGAAGAGAAGAAAAGCTTCAGTGATAACATTAATTAAAGTGAGCACTAATACTCTGCCAGCGAATAAAGGTTTGCATGTAAAATTTCACAATCACATACTAGGAGTAATCTGCTAGGACCACATAGTACTGTAATTTAGAATCGCTGTGGTCGCAAGACAGGCTTAGAATGACCCAGAACCGCAGGCAGCTATCATGCGTATAGACTGGATATTGGTTTTTTAGCATGAGAGTAGAAAAAAGACAGATGGTAAATCATCCTGGACTTTCCCTGAATCCATGCATTTTCCATCTGAAATGCACTGGTGCACGAGGGTTATTGACGCTGTACATCCCCAAATCACTTTTAGACATCAAGGGACTTCATATTCAGTGGCATGCTTGCAAACTCCATGGTTTTCACCGGCAGACTAAAGTCATTACAACCCTTCTATGGGATATCCTCTTTCATTCAGGTTTCCACTGGCATGGATAAAATCAATCAGTGCAGTTAAGTTAATCACAAGCTTCTGAATGCATCAAGTTCAGCTGTAGGGTCTCATAGGTCATCTTTTCTAAACACAATGAAGGTAAAATGTTGCAAAATTTGAAGTTGTCTCTTCTATTCTCATAATACCAGGAGGAACGATATCTAGTTCCACTGCATAATTGTATATGGCTGGAATGACAAATAAACATGGACTTGAACTTGATAATACACACTGAGATTCCAAAAGCAGTCTTCAGGTTTGCTCACCATTTCCCATGAGGAAAATTCCCAGCTTGTTTTAAATTCATAAGTGTGTTTTTAGAACAGGATATTCAATACAAACCTTCCCTCAGCAATCACCTTTTTAGCTTGGGTAATGTGTGAAAGTGATTTAATCACGTGAAACAAGGAAGTGCCAGACTATTACAGTTAGAAACTGCTATACTGAATGACTTGTTACATACTGTATATTGATGAACTTGTGTTTCATACGTTTGCTTCTCTACAATATATCTGCTAAATGTAAACCAAAGTTGTTCCCCATTTCATTGTATGCACTTATTTCTTTTTTTTTCCACTTTTGCAAAAAGGAAAAATAATCCCAACATGAAATGCCCTACACATTTCCATATACAGTATACTTAAATTTCATGGAGTCATTAAGCATCTATGAGATCAAACAGTGTCTGGGGGGGTTGACAGATCAGGCTCAGAATGACAGTTTTTACCACACCATTGTTAAATGGGCTGAGGAGACAATCTTACAGGAAGCCATGCAGCTAATTTGCAAGTTAAAATCCAAAATGAATAGCAAGGCCCTAATTACCTTCAAAGGGACCATTTTTTCTTAAATGAAAAAAATATTTTTTTTTACACGGTAGAGAGGATGAGTATATCTCCTCCTTTTCCATACCCTAGATAATTAACCACACAATTTAATGTCAAATGTGAAAAGGGTACATTTTTTTAATTTAAACTGAAAGGTGTAAAATGATCTGGCTCATCCTCTGAGCAGGAAGCAGCTGGCTGGTTGGGTCATTTATTACTAGGGATATACAGTACAGTATATACAGTATACTATACAGTACATACTGTACTTATGAGCAATCTGTAACATACACTCAGACTATTGTCAACCAAATAGAGGTATTTTCAAATAATTTTTGTTTGAAAAATATTCTTCAGACATTTACTTTTAATGTCTTTTTAATGTTTTTAACCAGAACTGGTCAAATCCAAATAATAAAGTGGATTAGTTTTTATCTTCTGCCTTTAAGAAAATAAATAAATGAAACATTTTACAATTTTCCTTTCTATTAGGCATGGTACAGTGCTCATCACCACAACAACAAAGGTGAGGTGATGAAACAAAGCCAAGGCATTTTTTTATCTATAAGACAACGTGTACTGCTACAACATGGGCATGCTTATCAAATCACAATAATCATGATCAAGAAACTTCCATTGAATCCTGTACTCCCCAGTATTTGCTTAGTATCTTGGGGTTGTGAAGTACTGAAATGAAATAGTCAGTAGCTGGAAATGGCCTGTGGTTTCACCAGCAGTGAGACAACTACATCTACATCGTATATATAAATAAAATAAAAGCATACAAAATTGAGTTTTATGGACAACACAAGTCTTTAGACATCGCCTAATGTCACAAGTCATTTAGACATTGCCCCCTAATGGTTTATCATTAAAGAGATTTTTGCCTACTTGAATGAATTGTGCCTACAGCACAGTTGCTCTAGCTGTCAGTAGGATGGCCACACTGAGCAACACAACTTGTGAAGGTGAGAATAAAGATCACAGAGCCACCATTACCAAAATAAGGCTGACTGTTACACTGATCTTACCTATAACCTACAGTATATATTACAGAAAATAATACCCTCGCACAACTCATAAAGTTAAACTAATGATCCAAAGTGAAAGCGATCTTAAGTGACTTTTATTGTACTTTATATCAATTTCCCTCAGTATTTATTTGCTAAACCTTTATGCACATCTAGAAAAGGAATGAACTGATAAGTGCTATTACTGGAAATTAAAATGCCAAGATGTTTTTAAGAGTTCAAGCCTTTGTGCAGGAATATTAAATAAAGCGACTCAGAAGAGGGGTTGGATGTTTTTCTTTCATTCTATGCAGTGACTTTTACTGAAAGAGATAGACCTCGCCCCATGGAAGGAATGGCAATCGTGTGTATAGCTGTGCCTAAAATTGCTTCTTGTATAGGACTTCACATTGACAAGCACTGCACTCTGAGAAAGAGTAAATACAGAGGACAACGGACGACCTTATTCTTTCTCTTTATCAAAAACAAGTGCTGTGGAATCAGATCAGTGTTTATTGTGAAAAAATACATGAGCTGCACCACTGAGAACAATAGAAAGTGGTGAACACATTACTCTTTCCACATGAGAAAAGCTTATCAATGTCTCTTCTTAACTTCAGTGATCTACAGCACAGTGGTCTAGTTAATGCCAGCTGAGAAGTTAATTACTTTGTCAATCTAGTGTAAAATAAAAAGGAAAGAAGGACCTTTTCCTTAGCCTGCCAGCATTCTGGAACATGGATATAGATTAGCATTAAAGTCTATCATTCCTCATGATGCTGGAGATTCCGAAATAAATTCTGATCATTTGGAATATTTACTGTGGAAAAGACTCCTAACACCTCATAGGTCATGTTTTTCAAAATCTGCATTAGAGAATTACAATAATGTTTGTAATACTTGATGGCATTTATACAGTATAGCACTTCACATCCCAAAGCACTTTATATATCAGAGGGGAACCACTTCATCCTCCACTGAAATGTAGCACCCACCTAATTGAGTTGTGCCAATCATGACGTATCAGCAGCCCTGCTACTTACCAGATCAGGGCAAAAGTGAGAAATAGAAGACATTAAGTAAAGTCAGATTGTACAAGCCCAGAGTGGAATTTGTGTCTGATTAGTGGAGGTCGTGACAACACCCCTATTGTCACAAACAGTGCCAAGAGGACTAAGTCATCTGGACCTCTGTCAACACGTCACTTGAAGGCACCACTGGTTGCAGCTCATTGAAGTTTTTGTGCGAAATCTGCTCCAGGGGGAAGAGTGCTGCCTACTAGTCCACCAGCACCACTTACTTATTTCACACACAAACTGACTTATTTCAAAGGTCTTTCATATCAGTTCTGACCAAGCCCCAGCCGCAAATAGATTCTGAGATTTGCTGAGCTTTTAATTCTTTTCCTTATCCTTCACAGGTGACTGTATAAGTTTGCTTACCCCAGATATACCCTGGATGCATGAAGGGTCAAATGTAGAAATCTATTTGCATTTCAAAATCCTTTGCCAGACCATATTTATAGGGAGAAAACTGCTTAGATTCCTTTATATTTGAAAAGCAGCAGATTTCTGACATTTTAAGCCCTGTTGAAAACTATAAGAGAATAAAGAAAATAGCTTCCCTTCCTGCAGGACTGACTTGTATACAGTATGTACCCTGTGCGGGCCTGTCAAAGCACAGCAGGTGCATTGCATGAGCATAATTCATATTGCAAAAAAAAAAAGCATTTGGAAATAAAATCTCCTTCAGCTACCTAGCACAGCCAAATGCTTTGCAAAACAAATGCATCTTTTTCAAAAACAGAGAGGTATTTTAGACCTTGTTGAAGAGGACTCAGGGAAATAACCACCAGAGGACACCAAAGACCCTGATAAACAGTCCACCTGCCATAAATAATTGAGTGTAATTGAATGATAATTGGCCAGAACCCTAAGACTTTCACATGGGTTTGTTCATGACAATGGCAAGTCTGTTTTAGATAGGCTTTGTTAGGCCAATGAAGACTGGTAGTGGCAGCAGCAGTTTATACAGTATATTGGTCAGGTCTTCTGTAGTATGTTTGAGCCAGCTTGGTTACACGTCTGAGTGGATAAGAGTGTGTGTGAGCACTGTGATGAACCAACATCCCAGCTGCCCTTTCCCCGCTGTCAGCTGGTCACCAGTCCCTGGTCAGCAGTGAACGATCCTGGAGTGTTTATTAAATCTGAATAGAGGCGTAAAATTTAAAAACTCCTGCCATGCTGAGCAGGAGAATAAAATATTTCAAGAATGAAAACACTAAGGTACAAAAGCAATGTACAGATCTTGCTTGTCAATAGTTTTGGCCACAGTCACTTAGTCACCAACACAGTGCTAAAGCCTCAGCTTCCTCCACACCGGTCATGAGCAAGATGCTGAACGTACTGGTTGTGTTTAAAGCACACGTAAATAATGCGCTAATGATGTACCTCTGTGTCTATAAAAGCATGAAGCCAGTGTAGCCTATTTTCCCATCAACAATGAAGATATTCTTTTAACAGGGTGTTTTCATACTGCAGGGTCAATCTCAGGGCACTGGAAAAGGAGTTTCTCAGCTGTTCTTTTTCTTGGGGATCCTTGGCAGCTGAAAAGTGAGATACACGAGCCCCAAGTCCAGTCCATTTGTTTTCATTTCATCTTCAGACAGTTCTATTTCGGCCAGCAGAAAGACTTTCTCGAGGTACGCTGGGGAGAGAGACTGGAGCAGGAATCAACATGCATGGAACTTCCTTTTTGGTCTTACTGTCAGAACAGTATGGGTGAGCTCACGTACAAAGCAGGCAGGATTTTCCATGGGGAATATCCAACTGCTGTCATCTAAAACAGTGATACAGTCAGAAAGACAGGGCAACTGACAACCATTCAAATGCCAGAAACTTAAGAGCTGACTTACGTGACCTTTTTTCCAAGTTTTTCATTTCACTGCAAAAAGGGTTTCATAACCTATCTGTAAAAATAATAAAAAAGAAGCAAATGGAATCAGACATAAAAAATATGCTGTCCAACTCCAACTTCTGCTCATCTTAGTGTGGCAAATGTGGTAATACTTAGGACAAACATTACTTCATTAAAGGGCTGTTTATGCAAATGTATTTTCATTATTTTTCACTGCACATTTTTAGGTACGCAGTGGACAAAAGTTAACATTTATTTGCTGATCTAATTTTCGATTTCAGTTTTTAGAAATGTCAGAATAATGGAATGGTCAATTGACTACTGTGTTGGAATTATGAAAGAAATATTTTAATGGAATCTACTTCCAGATGATAAACTTCAAGCTTGTCCTTAACTGGCTTAACACTTTTTGACTGAAGCTGACTGAATTTTTTACGGTGTTCGAATACTTCCATGCTGCCTTTTTAGTGACAAATGTTATCATTACAGTTACGCCAACCCAGGTCAAAAGCAGTGACCAGGGACACTGCAGTTGTAGGCGTTTTCCTTAAGATGAAACATTTAACCAAGGTTTTGACTACCTGGTTTTCATAGATCTCATGTTAGTGCTCATAAGAGTAAGAGTTTAAGTCCAATGTACTGGCTAAATTCTATTCTGGTCTTTCACAATCTTGTCTCATTAAAGCAGCCTCTTAATTCAATTGGTGAAACAGTTTATCACTTTTCCATCTAGTCCCTTATTCAGTGGAACTGTTGGTTCTGAATGGCTCATGTAACTCATGGAGTGTTGCAACTCAGTGAGGGATGAAGTTGTCCACCTCCTGTACACAAAGTGCTTTAGGACTTGAATTCATAAATGCAATTAAAATAATTACATTACTAAGCATGTATCAATATAACCAATATATATATGTACTTCATTTATAATTTGATCTCTTTAGACAACACTATTTATTCATATGAGACCACAGATTTTGCATACTTGAATTATATTATATGATGCCAAATGCATTATTAAATACCCTGACTATGGGTGTAGATGAGCTATTCCAAGTTTCAATTGAATTGGCGAAGCAGTTACAAAAAATAGGATTTGGAAATGTATTTTTGATTAATCTTGATTAACAAAGGACTACAGTTTTGTCATATACCAATTACAATAGCTTCAGCACCTACAGTAGATCTCTAGTGTCCAGGTGTTTGACAATAGCCAGCCGGAAAATTGGGAAGAAAAAATTAAGTTTATAGTTTTAGCACTTTAAAAACCTGCAAAGCTGCACAGGGCATAATATTAGATAGCAAATTCCAAATCACATTAAACGTACAGTACATAGTCTTGTTGATTTTAACTATCTTAAATCATTACAGTATATCTAAGGCTTGGTCTTGTGTAGTTTGTCTGTGTTTTTATATCACTACTGTATTTGCACCAGTTGGATCCAGCTTTAGTAGTTTCATATAAACTGCATCCATTTCATAAGAACACATCACATCTTTTTTTTTTCTACATTCTGTTCTGTAACCCAGAAAACCTCCACACAGTCCTTTGAACTCACTGAATATTCTGAAACTGTTCCCTAGAGACAAATGACTGTTTCACACTTGGCAACATACAGATCTCACCACAGTTTTACACAGCATAAATTAACTAAAATCAGTGCAGTGATAGCATCTCATTGGAGATCAAATAACTACTACAGAAAACCAAGAATATGTGCCAAATAAATCTAAAAAAAACCATCCCAAGGTATAGCGTTCTGTTTGGCAGAACACTCTCGACATTGCACTCTAAATTGCTACTATGGGAAAAGACTAGAAATTGGGAATTGTAAGAAATCCTCATTGCACATAGACAGCAGGAGACAGGTCAACATACTGTATCCTTTTGATCACAATTTAGGGCACCTTTGACAGATTACTTACTCTGCACAGAGAAGCAGCAGAATGACCTTTCTGACCTGGACATGCTCAGGAGAGACATTGCTTGGTAATTTGTACCATTGATTCCTGAAACCACCTGCAATATTTCCTCTCCTGTTACTCTAAGCCTGTTTGACATTTCGATCAACTAGAAAACACTTTAAAAGTTCAGGAAAGTTATACTGTCTACAGTGTATCTTACACAACACACTAATATTCACCTTACCACAACCCTAAGCAAAATCCATTGGATGATCATAACCATGATATAATTTGAACTTCATGGCACTTGTACCAGTTATATACTGTTATGTCTCTGTTAAGAATGAGGAGTACTACTCTTGCCTGTTGACCAAAGGGAACACTTGAGCTGAATAATCTATTGTCATTAATAACCTTTATTATGTTAATAATGACTATATTATGTTTATTATATCACAATATGTCTTTCCAGAGATTGCTGAAGCGTCTATGTTCACTAACGTTAGTGTGGAAGATTTGTACTGCAATTGGGAGGGAGGATTATGTGAAACTTTGGTGATGTGATACATCAGAGAACCCTGTTTGGCTACCTTCAGCATCAAAGACATCTAATACATCCAAGATCCATCTAAGAGTTTTCTCAGTCCTCCATCTAGGAGCTATGCTGATTACATCCTGGACTTTTTGAGTGAGCTGAGTGATGAACTGATACTGCATGTTTCAGAGGACTAACTGCCTGTTGAGTATAACACAGAAAAAGAGAATTGTAGAGATACAAAAAACATCAAATATTGTGCTGATATCCAGGTTTAAATTTCCCAATAAGTTATTACATTTATTATACCTAAAAGGTGTAATCTTTTTGGTCAATTTACAAATCATGGGTAAGATGATACTGGAAGTAATAATGCACTGTATGCCTCTTCAGAGGTGCAACAGCTAAAAGCAGCATGGCCTAAATGCCCACTCAATGACAAAACACCAGAAAAAAGTTTTTTTTACAAAACCATTGGTTTCTACAACTGACAGGTTTCATGCCCTGCAAGGTGTCCCCTACAGGATCAGTCAGAATGCTGTCCAGGAATCTGAGACATGTAGTGCATTGCTTTCCTAAAGGACGAGATGGTGCAATACATAAAGTGCTTTCACCCAGAAGAATAGCTACAAAGAGCAAAGACAGAATTTAATAACATCATACAATTTTCCAGTGTAATAGACCTATCGATTACACACCACACTGCTGGAAGGTGTACTAGAAAGAAAGACTGTCACAAGAGTACACAATTACATAACATCTAAAGCACTGTAATCACTAAGCCCTAAAGTCATTTTAAAAATTGAAATATGTAAAATAAATTAAAAACACATAAAGGATGACTGTGACTCTTTTAGATAATTTTATTTGATACTGCAGTAGCCAAGAATTATATCAGAGGAGGACTCCAGGTACAGGTTCTCAAACGTAATACCAGCATACTCATAAAAGACATAAAACAAAATCTGAAAGTTACTTCTGACATAATTAAACCTTTTCCACATGGAGCCCTCAGAGTTGTTTTTATTTCTTTTGAAATTCTTGAAACAGCATCACACATTTTGAGATTTAATATGGTTTCTCCCTCAAGTGATATGCTATAGGTGTCATTAGGTACCAAGAGCAGCCAATATGTACAGTAGATAAGAAATCAACGTGTCCTTAGTATTTGATATTGATGACCTGAATGTTTTTAGAGCATTAATGATTAAATGACCATTTGAATGAATTTGGACAGTCAATGTCATTTAAACATTTCAAGCAAAGGTCAGTCATGTGCTTGGCTGAAGATGCTGGTCGACATTAGTAATAAGCTTCAAAGAACAACAAAATGTATTTGATATAAACTCATAATACTTTTCAGATTTCAATAAGCAGAATGGTAGGGCAGCAAAGAAGATTTTTGCATCTCCAGACTTCAGAAATGGTACAGTACAGTATGTGCTCAAGAGTTCACGGTTTACCTAGTATTTACACATCTTGCTTGTAGAGATATACCATGCAGTTTTGCGAATGTTTGCTCTTTGCTTAACATTTAGTTTTTATCTTGTTTTTCACTAATATTACAGTCCACATTTTTTTTATTTCAGTCTTTAATTTATTCCTAGCACATGTCCCTAAAATTACTAAAAAGACGTGATTTTGATTTTTATCAGTGCATCGTTTGTAGTTCAAAAAACATCATACAAATACTTTTGTTCTTAACCATAAATGGATAAGTACAGAAAACATGCAGAGCAAGCACTACGTTTCCCCTTCACTGTATTACAAATTATCCAAAAATTAAAATTGATGACTGAAGCTTCACACCATGCAATCAACTGAGGCATAGTCGTATTCTGGATATTTCTTCGGTTTCAAAGTAAGCCATTTTTATTTAATGATAAACATATTTCCGATGTTTAATTTGTCAGTGGAAGCTTTTGTGGAAATAAAATTATTTTTTATTTTCTAAAACTCCATGCAATTCTCTTACAGTAAGTTGTATTTTAAGGATGTGCAGCCATGCACACCATAATGTGTCATCAGCCAGGTAGGAGCACTGCATCATGTCTTTGCAGGGAACTCCAGTAAACATTCCTGGTTGGTGCTCCTCACTTTGTTTGTTTTGAAATTAGGGACAATCTGAGCTGTTCTAAAATGTGAAAACAGACACTATGTTGAAAAACAAGTCCCAAGCTTTAAAAATGCAGAAGAATGAAACAACTGGCTAAAGGTAATTTCCAATTCCCTTCTGCTGATAAGGAATTTCAGCACTGTTATCTACATACATTGTTCTCAACAACTGGGACAGTGAGTTAAAGCAATGAAGTAAAACAAAATATGAAATGAGTCGAAAAAGAAATGCAGCAGAAACTACAAAATATTGCCCCAGATCTAAAGATCTCGAGACTTTAAGTATTTCATTAGTAGAATTCTAACATTTTCACCTTCTGTTGGAAGCACTTTGGTGACAGTAAATGCCATTCTTCAGTTTGATTGCATTCCCCTACGTTAAGCAGTTTTTGTGGCATTTACTTATTTCCACATCTTTTAAGTGTTACTTCTACAGTGGGGATTCTCCTGAGCTTACTCCATGTGTTACATAATAAATGTTCAATTCATGCTTTACTCCTGCTTGTGAAAGAAAGAAACAAGAAGTAAAAACATTCCTGTCTGGTAAAAAAAGTGTTAATATACTGTAATACGTCTGAACAGTTACACATTAAATCATTTGTTATTGTCTCATTATTTTCAGATCTGTGGTGAGACCACATACCTGTACATTTTTACTGAAACAGGGCACAGATACTCAGAAGAAATGATTTAACACAAAAAACGATTAATTAAATGATGGACTCTTCCAAATGATTTAGTCTCTGGCTTGTTTTGCCATTCCTTTTCAGCTGTTGTGTAGACCAATTCAAGTGAGCAGAAATCTCCCAGGTCAAAGTTATTGTTGACTGCTTAAGCCCTTAATTGCTGACAGAGGTACCCTTGTAGCTAATATCAGTTGTCATCCTCAACACCCATTTTTTTTACCCTTCATGAATAGTTCAGAACCTATTAAATTCACCTTTTCAGGATTCCCTCTCCTACACACAGCTGGTCATCATGCTCAATCAATCATCTACTGACAGCTGTCTGCAAGACTAAAATATATACAGCATATAGATTTTTTGCTACAAAAAATGATAATGAAAGCTTACTTCCAACTGTCAGTGGGTTACTTACTCACACATGACAAAACGTACCTTCCAGTTTCTAGCTATGATTTAAAAAATAAAGTCTTTACGAATTCTGTTTAAATTCTCTCTCAGAATCTTCATTCTTTGCATATTATGACCCTTTTTTAAATATAAAATATAAAAAATATCCACTCTAGAAAGAAATAGAAAATAAAAATTTAGCAAAAAAATCTTTATGAAAAGAAAATACAGTACAATTATAAAAAAGTCCTACAACTTTCAGAAATATCTGATTTCAAGCATTTAGGAAAATCAGTGCAACATAGTAAATGTTCCTTTAGAAGCAGGTGTTAAAATCTTAATCTCTTTATCCTCTGAAGTTCACAGGTCACACTTTCATTCTTGACTAGACTTAGAAGTTCCCAAACAATATTTTAGTGGGTTTGTCATTATCACAAACGTAGGCTTCTTTGACAGAACCTCCTGGTGAGGACAGCTGAAGAATAGAAATGTATCAGATGTTTTTTTGATTGAAAAGTGGATTAATTATTTTTTCTCTGAATCTGGCAGAAAATCACAGCTGTGCAAAGAAACACCACTGAGCACACATAGCTTCCATGTAGGGACTGCTGCAGACATGTCTAATGCTGTCGCTGCCTTGTCAAAGCCTGCAGTGGCGTTTGGTGCACTAAAAGGGGGTAATATTGGATGTATTTGAGTAGGTACTTCATGTGTTTCTGTCTCCCACTGGAACACACAAGGCACCAGCTCCTTTTGTGACTGACCTTTGACCTCACCCATTTCCCAGAAGATTTATCCCGTGAGTACGTCACCATCAGTCCTGACACAGACATCACAGCTTTAATCTGCTGCAGTGATAGCCCACGAGCAATCCGACATGCAGACGTTTGTCATATTACGTCCTTCTTTTTTCCTGTCGCTCTGTACACACAAGCAGATTGATTTAAAAATACTATGGAAATCGATGTCATTATTCTCTGCTTCTGACATGAATGTCTATCATTGTTACCCATGCTACAGGCTAGGTATCCTTTTTCACCCACTACAGTTCAATAATTCATGTCACTGGCAAATTTCTGTTTGCTTGGATGTATGTCAAAGTTGACTTAAAATACATAGAACGGTCCATTTCTTCTTTGAATACTGCTAATTTTACTCTTTTTTTTGCTCTGAATGCTAGCTTCATACAGTAGTACAATATTTTCTTACTGTACATTATAAAATATTAATTTAATGGAACAGATTTAAATGACCAAAACACAATTCAGCATACACCAAGAATAATGGGTCTGTCAGAAGGGTCCTTGAAGGATCATACATTAAGAAGATGAGTTGTGTATTATTATGCTGTATTAATTATAATTACATCAGTAACAATGGCCACAAAAGCCCAATCACCTAAAATAATGATTCCGTTCTTGGCAATGTCCCCTAACCGATAACCAGTTTCCAGCAGGCATCGACATTCTTTAGTTCTCTGCTTTGGTTGGTGTCTTACTGCAGTGAAAATAAAGCTCCTTCCAAAGTGGAAAAAACAAATAATATATGGCAGCTAATTCTGCATAACCAGGTTCTAGCTGATGCTGGTGATAAGAAGAGCTTTGCTTGCTAATTGGATTGATCCACTTATTGATCAGCTGCTTGGGCCTTCGTATTTAATAGCTGCTAAAGCTAAGTGCAAGTTTAGAAACAATTTGGTCATGCACAGCTTCCTCATATGATGGGGATCTTAGCAAAGCTCTGCTCCCCACTTCGCATTTTGTTACTGCTGGCGCCTGCTGACAGTGGCCATGTGTTCTTACATTTCCGCTGTGAACTATTTCATCACGCAAGATATTGACAAGTCAGCTACTCAGAAGCCTCTAAACATGGAAACCTCACAGGCTTGCTGATCTGAGGTGACTGTGCCCTGTCGCTGGACAGCAGTTCATGTGCACTGCAGTATGACTGTGTTTCCTGCATAAGTATGGAATTCACAAACAGATAAACAGTCCACTTCATGTGTGACTGAATGTCCTAAAAGGTAAGTCCATTCCTGAAAGACAACATCTGCTTTATTTACACATTAGCACAAGCCATTAGAGGAAGGGAAGCACACCAAGAAAAAAAAACATCTCATAAACCTCAGATATGAGATTTACCAGCAAAACTGCTGACAGGGAGAAAAAAAATGTTACAAAGAAAAACAAGTCATACAATGTTTCTCAAAGTTTACATTCCCCCTCTTCCAGACTATGAACAGTATGTTCTATCTTAGACATTATTAGATCTGTCATTCAGCTGACCTAAATAAAGTACAAATATAAATTCTACAACGTACAAAAGCTAGCATTTCAGGTCATTTCATAAATATTTTGATCGACTCAAGGTACTGTTTTACTGACAAAATTCTAACACATATAATAATGAAAGGTACTGTTACTACTACCCAGACATAAATGTAAAATATTTTGGAATACCACTCAGACACCAGGTTCACATTTCTGATAATCATTCTGCAAGTTTAAAGTGCATTATATCTGCAAGTGCATTTAATTGTGCAGTTTAGAACTGCTTAAAGTCTGACACATTTTCCTATTTAAGACATTTTACATTCATGTTGTTGATAAGATTCATGCCTTTGAGTATTAGTATTAGTATAGTAAAGTATTACTGTTTCTTATATAAAATGCAACATGTTACAGTTCATCTGAGTTACATAGAACTCAGCTGCTTAAGGTACAATATTCATATTTTCTCCTCAAAAACTCAAGAAGATTCCTTTCACCATTACAACAAGTGATTTAGTGCATAATCATCAAACACACAGCTTTGTAATTTAAAAAAGAGTCCATATTTTAGAGTAGATGGATGAAAAAATATAATCTTTGGTATAAAGTTATGACTAGTACTATTTCTCTATTATTCTGAAACAAGGTGTCCTTAATTCAACTGACTGGACACCTGATGTCTGAATGTGGCCAAATGAAGATTCGCCACACTCCCAATGTATCTGGGCATTGAAGAACATGATGAGCTTGTGCACTGTGTGCTGCAGTGTTGTTCTCTGCCAAGCTCTGCTTTAATATACGGGACATTGAGTGGAATGCTAATGAGGAAAAGGGAGAAAAAAACGTTAAATGAAACTGCTGACAGCCCCACCTTGTAAGCGGTAGTGAACTGGCTAAGTATATCAAATAGCCTTGCACTTCAGTGGGCTGCCAAAGCAGTGTGAAAAAGCCTATTATTGCACCCACTCCGAGCTACTCAGTAATGAGATGAGAAACAGTTCTGCAGGGGCCCTCATTTTATAGAGCTGCCTTAGTTTAGCCTTCTTTATTATTACATTTTTTTTTCCGTTACCAATACAACCGCTACTTTGGAGAATGGAAGCCAATTGCAATTGCCATATCACCCTGCAACTCACAACTGGCAGCCCACTGAAGCTCAGCAAGTGTGAGCCTGGTCAGTACCTGGATGGGAGACCTCCTGGGAAAAACTAAGGCTGCTGCTGGAAGAGGCGTTAGTGGGGCCAGCAGGGGGCGCTCACCCTGCGGTCCATGTGGGTCCTAATGCCCCAGTATAGTGACGGGGACACTATACTGTAAACAGGCGCCGTCCTTCGGATGAGACGTAAAACCGAGGTCCTGACTCTCTGTGGTCATTAAAAATCCCAGGGCGCTTCTCGAAAAGAGTAGGGGTGTAACCCCGGTGTCCTGGCTAAATTTCCAATTGGCCCTTACCAATCATAACCTCCTAATAATCCCCATCTCTGAACTGCCTTCATCAATCTGCTCTCTTCCCCACTGAGAGCTGGTGTGTGGGGAGCGTTCTGGCGCACTATGGCTGCCGTTGCATCATCCAGGTGGGGGCTGCACACTGGTGGTGGTGGAGGGGAGTCCCCATTACCTGTAAAGCGCTTTGAGTGGAGTGTCCAGAAAAGCGCTATATAAGTGTAAGCAATTATTAATTATTATTATTATTATTAATTGTCCTGAGTTTTTTTCTTATTTTGCTTCCCAAACACTCCAAACTTGGCATGTACAGTACAGGTGGGACAGACCAGCAATATACAGTACTGAGCAGCAAAAGAAACATATCATTCTTTGGATGCATGACTTTAATGAAGTTAAAATAAAATATACAGATTTGGGATATTCATTCAATGTTTTCGGTGTCATTTTGATTAATTGACCAATTCATGACTGTCTGTGATACATTCAACTGAATTTGACTCTTCCAGCACTTAATAACCTTTTTACTGAGTGAATCGACTGGGCACAGGTGACTAGGTGATTTAACCCGTTGAATGCTGTACCAGGTGAAAACCACTTTGCCGCACTTATCAAGAAAGCAAGGCCTTTCATGCTATTTGCATTTTTGAGGACGTGGACTGGCCAGCAATGATGGCAAGTCTTCCTGATCACTGGACCAAGGTTTTGTGAAGACCACTGTCAATTACTACTTGGAGCTCTTTTGCTGCCTTTCCATTGGGCTCATATTGATACAATACATGTCCTTATGTTACCTGTGTAACAATTGCTCTTTTGCAAGATGAAAATGTGACAGTTAAGCTGTTAACCCACTCTCCACTTGAACCTTCGCACATGTGTGGGATGAGCTAGGACGCATTGTGGCATTTAGGGCTCAGAGACCAGCTTACTGGTACATTTGTAACAAGGCTCTTAAAAAAAGGATGGGACAGAATTCCAAGAGAGAACATCTACAATTGCACTGCAGAAGTAAGAAGTGTATTGCTTCCAATGCTGGCCACACACACTATCGGACTTTTAATTCCACCATTAATGATACAGTAAATATTAATAAGCATAATGGATTAACCTATTTAATTTCAGTTCGATAACATGTCGGGCCACTGGCTGCTTAAAGATGATCATTTTCCTGTTAACAACATGGTGAATTTGTTGCAGTTGTAAGGACTTTTTAATGCTCAGTGTGGTCAAGCACAAACTATGACACCATGATTTATTTATTCAAAATCCCTACTTGGGAGTCACTGACTGAACTGAAACACTTGGCAGATGTCAGATAGCATTAACAACCAAAGGTAATTCTAGACGGGCATCTCACAAGTTGCTGTGTTTTTATTTTCTGCCCACACCTAGTCATCTACTCAAATTGCTCATGTTTGTCCAATTACCTTCAGACTGTGTGGGTGTCATTCTAATGACAATGCAAATAAAAGATGATAATTATTTTGATTTACGCCTAGACCAAGATGGCCATCTGACCACTGTGCAATGTATTGCTCTCGATGAACCCAGGCTCATACCGCAAACAGTTCCTGCTCAAAAACTATTTGCCAATTAACTTCAAACTTACAGTAGTTATCATTCCAGTGACTATGAAGTGGCATTCATGACTGCCAGTTACTGTAAATAGGCATCATCCCTGACAGAAAAGGATATGAGACCTCTGGAACATGCTTTTACCAGGTCTATTAGTGGTGGATGAGTAGGTGGTATTGTTTCCACCTGACTCTTAATCAGGATTTATTAAACTGCCTACTGTCTCTTGTTCAATGGTAAGGCACCACTGTGCTGTAGGAAATACTGCAAAAAAGTGGTGGATTCTTCAACACCTATGGTTGGAACTAGACAAAATGGCAGCACCAACACCGATCAAATCATAACCTACCTTTAAACAGCTGTTGCACTTTAGAAGCAGTTTAGCTATTTAGGGCCAATACAAAGATATAACCCCAAAGGAAATACAACTGCAATTGTGCAAACTCGAAAACATTTCAACTTCAGGATGAACTGGTATTATTCTGAACACTTCCTACTGTAAATGTGGCAAAAATTACAAAGCTCCAATTGCCATATTGCTTTACTCTTGTTTAATAAAAGAGACTTCTGTTGGTTTTCATATTAGTAAAGGCAAAAATACTTCAACATCCAGTAACATCCAGTAACATCCAGTCAATAAAAAACATATTGCCAAATTGAAGTTAGCAACAACAAAGCCTGCTAGGAGGTCTTCAAAACTGCTTGCAATTTTTTAGTTAATATTTAATTATTACTTTTAAATCTTAGGTTCCATCTTATCATTAGTCAGAATGTAGCTCTGAAAACATAAATATCAAAAGTCAAACAGCCCATGCTGCTGCTGCCTTAATTAAAAATACTCACTCCTCCCAACTGAGATAAATACAGTTGGATCATCAATTTACTGCTGCGTTTGACTCAAAGCAGACTGAAAGATATATTAGCATAACAGCATTCTCCTTTCCAAATTCAGAAATGCTGCCTGGTAATTTATGTGCCTACGAAATGAGACAACTCTACTGCCTTGGTTGGTGATCAATTTGTTATTTTATCTCTCTTCCAGGCTAATCTACAATGATAGATGAATCCCTGTGCTTATTACTTCCTTCGGGCTTGCAATCTAGTTGTCTCTCATTTGTCAAGAATTCTTTCATTTATGTATTTTTAGTTAAACTTGTTAAAAAAAGAAAACCTTTAATTTAGTTATGGTGATAATGCATTAGCCTGGTTACATTTCTGATTAGGCAGACAGTCGTGCTGATACAGTTTTCCCAGGAGCCCCTCTAGGAAGAGCTGCTGACTTAAGAATCCATAAACTAAGACTTGAATCAAACACCCTGTGACACTTCTAGATGCCTTTCCCAGCAAACTGCTGGCAACCTGCTCCTTACAGCAGAAACTAATAATCCCAGGTATGAATAGATTTAAAAAAAAGAACTTGCCTTCATTTTTGGGAACAACATGATAAAAACAACAAATAAAGTTCAGTCAGTTACAGCTTCAGGATCAAAGAAATTAAGGAAAGCATATAGTAAGTACATCGGAGAAAACCTCTCTATACATGGGTTGAAAAAATCTGTACAATGATTTGGGATACTGGTTAAACGTTCTCTGGTATCATTTTGATAAATTGATCATTCGTGTCCGACCATGATACACTGGAACAACTTTGACTGTTGTATGAGCACATAATCACCTCATTAGTGAATATGATTAGACATTAATCACCTCATTAGAGAGCTGATTGGGCACGGAGGATGAGGTGATTGAACCTGGTGGGTGCCAATACTGGAGAAAATCAAGAAAGACACAAGCAAAGAAAGGAAAAACAATATGCCCCACTTATCAGGAACAATGCTTTTGTGCCAACAGTATATTGGAAGTCACTTCAGGTTCTGGAGAGGCCAGGCACTTCAGAACTCCAGCTGTAAAGATTGATGGAAAGATGAATACATGGTGCTACAATGACCTGTGATCTCACTTGCTGCTTAGACAAATAAGCATTCCACAAGGACAGCACACATGGCCATGCTGCTTCTGTAACTGTAGCGAGCGAGAGTAGTTTGGGCACGGTGACGTCAGGGACCTCAGCCGCGTGGGCTGGGGGAGGTCTCCTTTAGCTCACTCGGCTGGCTCCCTGTTGCGTTATGCCGGAGACCCGGGATCACGCCCAGGTGTTGCGGGATGAACCGGCAGGGTGGAGCAGCGAGGGCACGAGCCCACGCGGAACTGTGTCGGTCACGTAACAATAGGCTTCCTTGCAAGACGAGGATGTAACATTTACAGTGAAGGTGCTGCCTTCATACCAGACATACCAGACTTGACAACCATTGAAAATTTCTAGAATGAAACCCAAAGGCATCTAGAGTTCAGAGACCAGTGAACAGGCAAGTCAGCACCTGCAATCTGGTGTTAAACATGTGTCACAGATGTATACAGTGGATTTCGTGGCCTGCAAGGTGACTACACAAGCTAGTAGTTTGAGGCTTTCAGAGTAGAATGCCCTTTGATCAACCACGTCAATGACAAATCTCAAGACACATAAGGAATTAATCTACGCCTTGTCCGTTCAATAAAATGCCTGTGCAACTGTTATGAAAATATTGTCATATTGTCATTTCCTGATAACTTTGTACTGTAAATGTGTTTGTTGTAGGTTATACAAAAATATTAGTAATCTTTGAGTGAATAACTTATAATGTATATGGTAATAAAAAGAGGGGTAGGGTCATTGATGTGTTTTTAATTAGATGGGTGGAAAAGTGTTTCACAGTTTTTTTAAATCATAGTCCAGAACAGCTTCAGGAATTTTAAAACATTTTCAGATTTAACAAGGCATACCTCATTAACCAATGAATAATAGTTACTTTAGTGATAAAAGTGAATGGCTAGCACAAGCTTCTGGCCTTTTGACAGTAACCTTGTGCTTGGAAGCACTAGACCTGGAAAAAGATAAAAAGAGAAAAGCTGAAGGTAAAAAAGAGATATCTGTTGATGAAAAGATTTCGGGAAAGATCTGGAGCAGTGGGAGATTTTATTTGGTCAGAAAGACTAGTGGCCACCAGATATTTAGATAGATATTGGCAAAAAATAAAACTGTTGGAACTTAGAATACATACAGTATATACATTTAAACTTAGATTCAGAATAGGTTTTTGTACACACCCACCCAGTGTGCAGCTGCGCACAGGTTTCTCACGGGGGCGAATGGGGAAGGGTTATCAGAATCCTCCGACTCCCCCACCTTCGTGCCACTCATCTTTTAACACATCACAGACGAAACAGTCATGGAGCACATGATGAGCACTGATTGGAGGAGATGCTTGTCCCTCAAGGCCAGGGATGGCTGTCGCAGACTAATCCTGCCCAATCCACAACCATCTGTGTGCCGCCGCTGGGGCAGTCCTAGTCACAGCAGGCTAGTGACATAACCCAGGCTGCAGCCTGTGATCATAAAGCCCAACCTGTACTCAAGCTAGTGCCCTTACTTGTTGATACACTCAGTAGACCCAGAACCAGCATATTTTTGGGAAACAATTTCTCCTTCGTGCTGTTCCTCCTTACCTATCCACTTAGAAACTAATTTCAAGATCCTGAAATAATAGGTCTCACCCTTCTCATAAATAATAATAAAAATAAAACTACAGACATACACAACTGTGAAGTCTATATATAATATATATAACCAATTGTACCTGAAAAAAGGCACTTCCACTCAGAGTACAAGCGTACTGGGAGTACAAGATTAACAAGATTGATAAAAATAGAGCTAGGATAAAAGATGACAGTTTATGGACATATCAGTATAACAAAACACAGGATTACACAGCATCCAGTACACAGTACACCAGATCAGAAAGGTCATAATGTTGAAATGGCTTTAGAGCAGATCAGCAGCTGGTCATTTTCACTGCAGCAAGATTACTGGATAGGTGTGGAGACACCCCTGCCAGTTTAAACTGATTGTGGTTCCATCTAGACACAAAACCCTGTATTCATTTGTCTTTGGTTTGCAGCACTGCAGTGATATCCTTGACTTTGGAAAAAATAACAAAAGAGAACATAATTAAAAAAATGAAAAATCACATATTACTGGGAGAATATTACTGAAAAGGCCCGGATGTTCCATATAGTGATTTATTATACAATTGCTCAGAGCAGAGATGAAATATACAAACCTGTGTATTTCTCCCTTGAGTCACACATAGCACATGTAGATACCAATTTGCTTTGCTTAAAATACAGATATGGACTATAAAGTATGGTTATAAACAGAAAATTAGAAATCTCTAAGGATGAAAAGATATAGTTAATTAGGTTATTATATAAGTCATAAGGACAATTTATGATTAAGACTTTGGGAAGTCAGGTTTACTGAAAGCTAATGAAAAGTAGTCCCAAGGGTTTCATACTTAGAAGGATCTTTCCCCCATCTTACAGCTAATTATGTTTGTAATGTATGTGGGGTACAGATGGCAGCTTTTGCATTTTGTGTATTCTTTAGGTATCAAGAGCATTGGTGAAAATTATATTTCACATGTTAAAGCGACAGACATTTGTATTCTTCCTGGATTCATCTTATAGGAGTGTTGAAATCTTGATCTTCCCATTAATTGTGAGGAAGAATAAATACATTGAAGTAATTCTATAAGACCCATAAGAGACTTCCCAAACAGTGTCCATCCCATTTTTTGTCATGCCAAGAGAAATACAGGAAGTTCAATTTACTTGAAGCAACTTGAAGTCTGTGGTAACATTTAAATTGGTACATTATACTAACCTCTAATTCTGCTTTCTTAATAATATAGCTATACTGTAGAATGTGTCTTGCCCTACACAATACCTGATCATCTCAGGCACATTGCAATTAAAACTTCGGAGACATCCTGAACTGTAAATTCATAATTTCGCTGAAATTTACATTTCCGTGACTCAATAAGCATTATATTCATATCTTACATAGCATTGTATCCCATATAAATTATCCACTGATGTAGCATATTGCTGCTTTTACTGCTCATGACAGGCTGAGGAACTTTATGGTGTATTTTCAGGCGTATGGACAAATTATTGCAATGAGTTTAAATTACAGGTCTGTGTGTAATCCAAGTGGACAGCTAAGATTCTTTCATTGGCAGTAAAATTTGGTCTGTTTTTCAAAATTATGGCTAATAAGCTGTCATGTTTTCTTGAGGTAGAAATGCAAATCTTCAATAATGCCCTCTAATACCTTGAATGAAAATGAAAATTGCATCTAATGAGGATCTAACAAAGAAGATTGAGGAAATTGCTTCACACATCTGGAAAGGCGGAATGCCCAATGGACAACATGCAACACAAATTCAAAAGCTCACAGTGGGGGGTGATATGTACTGGGCATCATGTAAACTAAACAGCAATCAGTGAATTAGGGAAGGAACTCATTAGACAGACTAAAGAGACAAGACCACCATCTGGATAACTCTTCTGAGCTTTAAAAGTCTGACAGGCAGAAAAGACGAGAAGCACATCTTTTGTGGCCTGCAAAATTAAAGCTGAACTACTAATAATAATCATTAATTACATTCTTAAAATCATGCTGATGCAAAGCTTTTCAAGGGACCTGTAAGAAAGTCTAAACATGATTGACTTTAGTAAAGGTAGCTAAATTTTACTAAATTGAGTTTAGTAAAGGTAAAGGTTTAAATTGGTCTTTTATTTTGTGCTTACTTAACAAAGGTCCAAATAACATCAACACATTAAATTTTTAAATATCTTTAAATAGACTTAATGTGGTCAAATAAATTGTATGTTTGCACACTGCCGTTAATTGATTAACAAATAGAACATTTGTTTTGTTTGACATTTATCTTTTTTTTTCTGGGATAGGGGCTGGTATAGAGGTCAGATGGCTGTCTTATTTCTCCAGGATTTTTGTGTTGAGAATAGCTGGTAATTTTCATACTAGGGACTAATCAGTTTTCATATGTAATAAGCACCATAAACAGGGGGTAAAGAAGTTTATTCACTCATCTCTGAGTATGAGTTCATCTGGCTCATATCTTGTCTCTCAGATGGCCATCACTGGATCATTCCTCACTCTGTGAAGCAATACTACTGGAAATCTAATGTCCATTTGGTGGAAAATGCCCTGTTGCTCTCATCAATGTCCTCAGTGCTGGCATCAGTGCACCAGGAGAGATCATTTAAGACTAATCGGGTGGGCTAGCATACAACTGATGATGATATCAATCAGTCATTAAGTGGGATTCAGTATAGCAAGTTACCCAAAGTGTTACTTATTTAAAAGATACAACAAGGGTGGAACGTGTGTATATTCTATAGCTGGCATGAACTAGGAAAATTTCACACCTTCATCCCTTTCATGATTAATTGTTATCCCAGCACTTTTGGTGACCTGTAAAGTCAAAACCTTTCTTCTGCTAATTCTTTTTATTTTTTTCTAATGATCTGCAACTCAATAATCCACAATAAGACAATAATATCAACCTTTATTTGAATAATAATGAAAATTGGTTATTTTTCACTTAATCTTTTTTTGCTTTGTAAAGATTTTGTGTAAAGCTGCTTCTTTTTAAAGTCTCAGTTATATTAAACATCAATCAGTAGCGTGGCACCTCTCTCTTCACACCACCTAAAAATCTCCAAGGCGACTGCCCTGCATGTTCTCTCTGATCTTCAATGACCAGAACGTGTTTACATTGCTGTGCTGTAGAATATTTATTAAGGCCTATCATGAAGATGCAGTTCTGGAAATGACAAGAATAAATAAAACAATCAATATACTGGCACGGTTTAAGTCAGTTTTTGTGAACGTATAAATATACTGCTACAGTAGCTGACTGATGAAACTGCACATTTCTTAATCGCATAAATCTCTTCCTGTTCGCATTAGCAGAAAGATCTGAAAAACAGAGAGTGTGGAAGCTTCATTTCCCCGATTTGCTAGAAATTACTCATGTCTACAACAGGATGGAAAATAAAGATAACAAATGAGTCTATAAGAATATTCTAACCCATCATGTATATTTCAGAGTTATTTTTAATCAAAAAGCTCATCGTAACTAACTTTCTTTACAAGCCCTTGGAATCAATATTAAATCTAATACTTCATTAGATCAAAAACCAAAGGCTAAGCTTAATTGTTTATCCTCTTTTTCCTAAATGAAATTACCAGGAACTGGGTACATCAGTCTTTTTCTGTTGGCAATGCTGTGAGATGAAATTATTCCATAGGGGAAGTAAAATCAATATTAATAATATCCTGAACACCTCTTTCGTCCTAAAGATTATTCATCTGCCAGACAAACCAATCAGAATTATAAACCAAAGGGGAATATGCAGAACTATATTTACTCTGAAATGTAATCTATAATAATTAATTTAAAATCTAGACAGCCTTGGTATATGAACTTGAACTCAGCAAATGCTAAAATTACTTGATGTGGAACTAACAACTTTGCTGCATTTGATTGACAAAATCTTTCCATTGAATGCTTCACATTTTTTTAAGTACTAATTTTAACAAAATCACCTGTTCCAGAAAAAAATAACTATATTAGCATAAGCTTATCATAAACAGTATAACCACCATGACTGAAAAAAATTGTAGCATGAGAAACAGGCTGCCACTTGAATTAGCATGCAACGCTTTTAAAAGATTTCTCTCTAACTTCTTACAAGAAAAGAAACTGCCATGATGAATGTCTGGGTAAACAGGTATGTCAGCAGGCAGGGTGGAATTTTAACTGCTTTGATGTTGGACGTGTTGTTGCTCAGAATCAGTTTCAATAAGAAAAAGCACAAATATTCTATGTGCAAATATTTTTTAATTTGAAATAAAATTTAAAATAAAGTGCAAAGGCAGGATCACTAGTTGAGCCATTAAGAAGGCAATCTTAAGTATGCGTAGCTATAGGACTACAGAAAGCTACGAATGAGAAGACATTTACTCTACATATTCCTAATTAAGGTAAAACTATTTTCAACAGAAATAATTCTTAGAAAAGTCTAATCTTGCTGCTGTTTCCGTGTTTGTCACGTCTCTATTTTTGCAATAACTGATATAGAGCAGTAGGCTTAAAACAGATCCTTGTGGCACACCACTTCTTAGATCTGCCCTGTAGATTAGATTATGCCCTGTAACATGGTGTGCTGTTTCCTGTTTGTGAACCATTTTTGAATCCATGGCAGACATTAATTTGGAATCCAAGGGTTTATAATTGTAGAATCAGCTTTTTTGTCTGTGCGACATTATCAAAACCTTTCTGAAATAAAAAAAACTGCATATGATGTGGGTGGCCCTGCAGTGCCTTGCAATGCTGGGATTGTGGGTTCAATTCCTGGGGTGTTATCTGTTTGGAGTTCGTATGCTCTCCCCATGTTCATGTGGGTTTCCTCCAGGTGCTCCAGTTTCCTCCCATAGCCCACAGTACCACATGCCAGTAGGTCAGTTAGCTTCAGGGAAAACTGGCCCTGGTGTGAGTGTGTTCATGTGTGGGTCTGTGTGTACACTGCGATGGATTGGTGTCCCATCCAGGGTGTATCCTGCTTTGCGCCCACTGCGATTCCCCCGCAACCCTGTATTGGATAAAGGTGTTATAAGTTGTGATATGCATTAGTCTTATCTACATTCTTGTTGCTTGATCAAAGAACCTTAGCTGAACAACTCTACATCCATTCGTTGGCTCTCTCTGTTTTCTGTTCTCTTGCTACTTATTTGTCAAATGTCAAGTAGTTAAGCTAATTTCTTATACCCATAATTCCATTATGCCCACCTTGTCATGAGCTGATGTTGGATTTGCAATTTTTTTAATTTATGGGTACTACTACCATTCTACATCAGAGTTGAAATATGCTAGACATGGCTCTCTGAATAACATCCCTTAAGAGAAAATAACACCAGATCAGATCATTTAACAAAAACTTTAAATGAGGGTTTCTAAGAATCTCTGCATGAAAGCAGAAATGACCAGCTAACATCTAAATGTAGGAGTCAGTATCGCAGCATGTTGACAGGCAGACTTTGCTGACAGGTAACACATGGATCCATCACCCAACCGGAGCAACGTGATGGAGTATCAATCACTCTGAGGAGATATTGATTGGAAGGAGTGTGAGTTACAGACACTTGTGCGATAAACTCGCTTGCCTGGCACTGATTGATAAGCCACTCTCCAATCTTGCAGCTCAACGCTGATTCAGGACCTTCTCAGAAGATTTTTTAAAGCTTCAGTGGAACAGTGAGTACCCTCTTCTATAGTTTATTCATTCACTCTGGCTAACCAAAGTCAGCAAGAGCCAATGAGAAAGCCCAATGCATTACTTTTTGACAGTGTAATAAATTGGACTAAAGCTGTAATAACCTTGTGGATTACAATAAATTTGCCCAAAAAATATACCTGATGCTTTTCAGTATGTAACACATGATTTAATTATCCTAAATAAGAGCTGTTACATACAGTAAACCAGGTTTTCTTCATCACTGCTTAGAAAACAGTAACCTGGATTACAGGTAAATAAATTGTGTGGGCTGGCTGATGATTTACACAAGCAGGTCTTTACAGGGATGTCTGCACACAGACAGTATATGAAAATAACAATAAAAAAACTAGAAGACTGGGTTTGAAACATTATCCATCACAACCTGATTTTCTGCAAAGTGAGACTTCCGTTCCAGCCCAGCCAGATTCAGCCTGATTCTCTGGTTCCAGCCCTGAGGCACTGCTGTGTGGGCTATAGTGTATTGAGGATGATGGCAATGGTACCCTGTAATGCTTTCTGCAAATGTCTCCCTGTGCTTTTCAGACAGTAAAGAAGAGTCATTGTGGGTGAACATTTGCCGTGTCATTGATTTTCCAAACAGGTTTCTTTTAATATAAATGCAATCACAGGTATGAAGGATATGTTGCTGTTCCTCTACCATTCATAGAAACTTCATTAAAGATATTTATTCAAAAATGCAATTCAATACATCTACAGTTTATTTCTTTCAGAACATTATTTTTATCATGTTTATTAACTAACTTCGAAGTGTGATTGAATGCATGTCTTTTTGTATACCTTTAAAACAGAAACTTCTCTGTTTTAAAAAGGATAGAGCAGATGCATAATTTTCAGATTGATTGTAAGACATAACAACTATGCAATGAGCTGTGTTCTAGTTTCAATCCATTCATTTTACTGATAATAAACATAGCTACAGTATACTGTATTTAAAGAATTTAATTTTTTAGCATTTTTTCCAACAAAGTTGTTTTCCCAGGCTTTGTCAAAAGATTCAACCAAAAATAAAAGATAACCTGATCCTCATTTTCCTCAGCAGTTCTTCTAACTCTGTCATACAATACAGCAGAGGGCTTCATTTTTAATAAAGAGTACTCAGTATTGAAAATGACAGCAATGGATGCATTCAGTCACAGGGTTCTGGATTTTTTGCCCTTCTTATATGAACTTGTTCACAAGAAATCTGAGCAAGATCAAGTCTAGGAGCATACTTGCCACACAATGGTTCACATTTATCGGCTCGAGATTGACTGAAATTTCAGAAATGCATTAAGATTCCAAGAGACCAACTGAGTGTATAACATATCTTTGCCTTAGGATGTAATAACAGAAAGCAGAGGACAGACAAGCTATTCTTCAAGCTTTGCCTCAGCTTAAAAAGAAACGTTTTGTATAGGAAATTTGATTAATTACATCATTGTTGTTTCATTGGTATCAGCTAAGTTCACGACTTCCTGAAGAGCACCGATCTTTCGAATTAATTCTTTTTTGTAAATAAATGACTAATCTGTCTGATTATTAGGGTAATCTTAAAGGATCAACTAAAGATACCTTTTACTTTTGAGGTTCTTGCTTTGTAGTTGATGATTACATTTTATTTTAGAACACACATATTTAAATATTTGCTGTACTTTGATCCCTCAATTTATGATCCTAATCTGTTGCTTGAAAACTGTTTGGAAGCTGAAAATTCATAAAGCAAAAATGAATTTCACATTATTTACTCTTTTAAACCTTCCCATTCATTCAGTCTAAAATCACCCTGTATTAATAACATTTACCATAAAAGGGCAAAAACAACACATCAAACATTATTGCTTGCTTATGATAATGACCCCGATAACTTGGGTAACTGTATGGTAGATTATAAAATAAATTTTGTAAAAATTCAAAAAATGCAGATACACCGAGGAATTGTGCTGTGGGAGGTTGTAGTAGTAGGTCATGTTATGAGGATGTCGAAAAATCTCTTCGGGGCTGTCAAAAGCAGGTATGAAAATGCACGCTTCGCTACAGTGAGTAGAGTTCAGAAAATGACCGATAGATGGATTTGTTTTTCCTTCGAAATCCTGTAAACCTTCTTTGGTTAAGTTGAAGTAAAAGGTCGGTTAATATTAACATTTTATCAAACTCATGGTTAATGTGGTTGCTTGATGGGAGTGACATTTCATTATACTATTTTTTGGCTTTATGTATATACTGTATGATTTTTGTATCATTACATGATGGGGTATATATCAAATTATGAGTATAAAAACTGAATAATAATTTGAATAAATAGAATAAACATACTCTGGCTTCTTTCAAGAAATGGCTGGCTAAACTTGTAGACCGATACCTACATTACACTAAATACTCGAGATGAGCTGAAGACTGTCAAAATTTCAAGGTGTACTCTGATTTGCAACAAAACTCTCTCATCTTAGTTTGAATTAGATATGGATTTCACAATATAAATTCTGTGTTGATGTGAGACTGTAAATTGAGCATTACATTATTTATTATGAGGGGATCTGCAACAGTGGTCTACAGAGCATTAAAACCATGTTTTATGCAAGCATTGTTGCCCAGGTGGAAATACCTGACTAGGTAACCATTTAGCATGTATGGGGGGTGAGGGTTTTGCACACACAGACACACATCTTCATTATCAGACTCGGATGATTATGAAAAGATAAACAAAGAGTCCTGCACAGCTAGAAGACATTTTAATGATTGACACTTCATATAAAATTAAAGTCTTTCATGGCAATGTTACAAATGCCCATTAGAAACACATTCAGCATAAATCATGCAGACACTAGACATCTTTTCATTTATCAGTCAATAACCAAATGCTTTGAAAGAAAAAATCTAAGTTTAACATCTACAAAAGGAAGTGAAATGTATGAAATAATTTAAATATTCAATCATGTTTGCTGTTAAATTTATTGGTCGTAAAAGTTTCACTTGCAGGCTGTGAGCTCTTAAAAATTGAATAAGCTAAAAAATGTGTTTTTTCCCTTCCCTAGAATACTGGCAGCATTCTGTAGGCCCCACAGAAACTGATTTACAGTGTATGCGAGACGACTTTATTTTTATGAACCATTAAAAATAGTTTTATACAACAGTGGACCTGAAGAAGATGAAATCAAGTGTAGTGGGGGGAAAAGTGGAAGGCTAAATGAAAGCTTTAGAACTAGAAATTATGGAAGTTCCAAAGTATAGTAATCACTTGTGCGAGATTAATGTTTTCCAAACATGAAAGGAAGGCAATAATCAATGATTACACCATGGCTGGGAATTTGTGACTGCAAAAAGAATGACAGGTAGACCGCGTGAAAACCAAGAACATATAAGGCAGAATGAGGCTGCACAATAAGAAGGTGTAAAGGCAGTAGATAAAGGGCATTCAGATCTATTTGATGTTTTCTGACAAACCATAATTTGGGGTTATTCAGTTTTCTTCGGGTTTCCTCTCATAGCAATGGAAAGATTGAGCTTGTGCAATAGTGCGTGCTGCAAAATTATGATCTCACAGTTCAGAAAGAGGTCAGAATAAATGCACCTAAATGTGAAGATCATGGTCTAATATAATTTACATAATTACTGTGGTACTTATGGACTTTAACAAACACATGTATTTTAAATGATAAAATAATTACTTGCATTACAAAGACAGTTTACAAACAGTAGATTTTATAAATAAATCAAGATAATATACTGATGTACACAACATATAGCATAGTAAACTAAACATAGCACACATTAACTGGTCTGTCCTTTTTCTTTACTTAATGCCCATACTTGACAGCAAGAGAGACAGTCCCAAATCTGTCATGCTTATTATTCAGTACACTGGCAGGATTTTGTCTTCAAAATAAATGGTTTTAAAATGACATCGAAACCAGCACAGTCTTAAATTACTTAATCCAGCCAAGGAAAAAAAAACAGATCATAAACTTGCCAAAACCACACTGTGCAATATTTTATGGTCACATTTATAGTTTTGAGATTCTATTTGCTTTTATTTTGTCCCCACAGCAGACCACAGTGATGTGATTTTCAATGACTGCACTATTAACAGAGCAAAAGAAACTGAGAGGAAGATACCTAAGAGGAATTTTCACACTTCACAGATACACAGATTAAGGTGTTAGCCAGCATTTAAAAATAATATAAGGTAGTGAATTTTTTTGTAAAATAACTTTTAAGTAAAATAATAAACTTTTTAAAGCCTTTTCCTTAGAATGTAGAATTTAATAAGAATCATTAGACAAAATCTGTTGCATCTTTTAAGATGTGGAGAGAAAAAAGGAATGAATCATTCAACATGAATCATTCAGCAATAAAGCAGAAGCCATATTTTAGCATTGGCAATTTCACCAGAATTCAATAATAGCATCGGTTCCAGAGAATATCCTGTTTAGCTCAGAGCAAAAAGCATTAAAGGAATATAAGGGGGAGGTAGGTGCTTATATCTGTTCTCCTTTCTTAAAGCCTTTTTCAGTACTTATTTGCATCAAACTGGATCTACTACTTTTATAGAAAATGCATACTCCTGGTTTACTCTGGGTTCTGTGAGAAGTGTTTCTCAGACTATTTCACCAGTATTATAAACGCCTATACAGTACACACACACATTCTACACAACTGTCCAATAGGAGAGGTGGGAACTTGATCCAGAGAAGTGTGGCATATTAAAAGTCAGATCTGTGGCTTTATTTATTCGCCTTTGCATGGGGGGAATACAGATGGATTCAACTGTTTACTTAGCAGTTTTATTCTGTAACTGGTACAATGCACATTTGTGTTCCACAATGATCAAACACTGATTCAGACGAATCTTCAGCAGTACATGGGTTTTACGTAGAAAAATAAAAGTTTGTCTGCAAATATCCTACAGTAGTTTTATTTGAATTGGTAAACAAAAAACTTGTTTTACAATGCTGGAGCTCATTTCAATGAATGTATTACAACATGAAAAACTGTAATGCAGGTACTGTTCATTCAGGCTCTTGCTTTCTGTTTAGCTGTAATATCAACAGTCCTTCTGTACTGTATATACTGTATGTACAATGTGAATTGAACCTAAAACGAATGTGTTTTCTATGTTCTTATTTGCTTGGAAATAAGAATTCAAAGTGAGAACACTTTAAATTAAAATAGTTCAGTGTCACATAGTGCATAGAGATCTGTCTGTGGCATGCCACTCCCCAGAAAAATCTCTGAATTGGTTGATAGCTTGTTGCTTGATAGATTCACCTACAGAACAGGTACATAAATGTTTACATACCAAGAAAATAAGTATAAAACATACTGTGTTACCAGTGAAGCTGGATTTCCAAATTTCTAAATAGCTATCACATCCCATTTTAGACATTTATTGTGTTAGCAATTTTAATTATCAGTTGCATGTTTCTGTTCTGTGCACTAATACTGAGATTAGTTTGAGAATAACCATAACATGGTCGACAATTGCTGACGTTTCAGTGAAAGGTAAGACAGTCTACAGTGGCACTACACGTGAGGGGCGTGTTCCACGTGGACGCCTCGCTTTTGTACTGTAATCACAGCTGTGGGGGCTCTTTAAAAGCACACTGAGCACGAACAGGGCTTCCAGGCTGGACCCCGTTAGACAGGGTGGGTTAATTGCAACGAACTGAAGGTACCGTACGCACAGGAGTTCAACTCGTGCTAAGTACGCAGCTGCGGTCTAAACTTCTGCTCCAGCTTAAATCCAATTGCGATTAATTTTGCCGATGTGCTTAGTCCTTAAAATAGAAATGCTTAGAAGGTCAGAGGAACAATAAACGTAATTTTATAAGTGTAATTTCCAGTTCTGTAAAAAATAAAACTTAACTTTACTGGTCATTAGTTGGTGTCTTTTGTAACGACTTAGCAATCACGATGTGTCCGCTTGTTCATCTGGAGTGTCTTGTTAAACTAAATTAAAGCCGCAATAATGGGGTAGCGTTCTGTTTTTCCTTTTTGTGTTGTTTTCTTTTCGGTTCTCGCTAACCTCACACCGGTGCCTCCGCCCCCTCAGACCGGGCGTCGCCTTTTACTGGTGCTCTCCGCTGCCCCTCTCACTACCGCACTGTTACCTTACTCAATAACAAAACAAATACTGTACCGAGTCTGTACTTTTTACAGTTTCCCTGGGCCAGCAACGGGTAAGTGTCTCATCAGTCAGCCACAATGATAGTCCCATGGCCTCATGAGAGCTGTAGTAACTTACTGAGCCAAAAGGAACTACAGCTCACCCAAGAATGGTTCCAAAGGGCATAATGCATCTAGCATTTGTTGTCCAAATGATGTGCCTTTTCTCACTCTTCCGTCATGTCCAGTGACACTAGCTAGAGTGTTGAGGATTAAATGTGAAAATACACAGTGTTACAACACGATCAAACCCACAATTTAATCTGTGTCTGTGATGCAGTCACAGAATACCTGAATACATTGCACTGATAGGAGCACTGTAGCTGGTATTGTCAAGAAGGAGAACCGTCTGGAGAAAGAATTCTGACACTTTGAAATCGGTTTCAAGCAAACATTTCTTTACACTGCCATGAAAAAATTGGTATATTCACTTTAATATTTTATATTTCTGAGTTATTAAGTCAGACTTTTGCTCTGCTCTCACTCATCTATCACTTGTGTATAAATAGGTCAAGCACTGCACCATTGTTTTTTGCATGTTTGTTTTATAAATTAATTACGGTCATGATGCAGAAGAGAAGCATGTCTCTGCTGCTGCCCTTTATACCAGCTGTTCCAGTTCCCTTTATGAGAAATTGTAAGGAAAATTCACAGAACACAACTGACTGGGAAAGACAAAACTACTGAAGGCAAAAAACTTTTTACAAATGCAATCTTGAAAAGGCATGGCACTTTTAAGATTTGAAGAAAAGAACATTTCCATTCTATTTAATACCAGAACCCGTTACATGTAACTTGTAGACTCAGACCTTGTGGGGGGGGGGAGAGAAAGTGGGACTCTTCAAAGTAAGTTAAAATTAAAGAACAATTCAATACACAAGAAACAAAATGCATTAAAGAAAGGTATAATATACTAACACAGAAATGCATGGAAACTGCTGCTCGGAGAAAGATGAAATATGACAATTTAAAAAAAATGTATGTGTGTGTGTATATCTTTCGGGACACCAAGAGAGAAGAATCCCTCTGTCAGTATATTTCCACACTCTTATGCCTTCTAGCTGTTGAGTGCCAAAACAGAGTCCAATCTCTAAAAAGAGGACAGGAGGCTGAAAGCCCAGGGGATCCTGCACTTCTTCCTAATTAGGAGAGATTGGCGTGCTTTGGGAAGCATGGTTGCAGTTCTTAACTCTACAACTTTACTGCTGGCATAGTTAAAAGACATTGTATTTCGCTTGGAAGTACAGTAGCATCTTGCTCCCTCACTGCTCAGCTGAATTTGCTTCACAAAGTTCCACAAACACAGACCACGAAGGTACTGTACGACAGCTAAAAACAGTCAAAGAAATATCGATTCAGCTCTTAGGACCACCATCAACTGGGTGCTGTTGAATTGGCATTTTTCATGATCTGGAGTTTGAAGAGATACAATTTGGAGAAAATTGTGTTTGTGCACCGGCTCTGTGTTTGTGGCGGTGTGGAAGTAATCTATCAGTATCATCCTGTGCACATCCTGTGCTGATCTGAGAAGTGACCCATATGAGGTCCTACATACAGAGCTGTTGGGTATGTGTAGGCGGTGGAAAATTTTCCCTGGCCCCTGTTTATATCGACAGAAGGTCCACAGCTTTGTAGGTTGTTTTCTATACATAAATAAACACACAGTTATTTTTTTCCCATGACAGTCTAAACAGCATGTACAGTACATACTGTAGTATCCGTTATCATTTAATCCAGGTGTATACCTTTCATCACAGCATCTCGTTCCTGCAAACACAGACCCTTTTATTATAGATGGAAAACCATACAGTATGGAAACTCTCAGTGTTTACAAAATAAAAAAGACAAACACTCCTTGAACAAAGAAGCAGGAATTTTGGAGAAAGTTTAAAGAACTGTCCTCCCCATCAATGTTTCTAAATCAGATCCTCTGGATTTCAGGCCCAGCTTATTAAGAATTCCTCAAGCTTTCCACATCCCAAGCAAATTCTTTGAAAGTAGCTGCACAAAAGGGCCCTGCTGAGCAAAGACGGACACTTTCACACTACAAATTACAAGGGATCAGACGACAGCTTTAATGAGAGAACGTGTAAATATCACTGGGCAGATCACAAATCGGTTATCATCACAGTTTTCATTTATTCATTTCCATTGTGAGCCCTAAATTCTGCATTGAACACAAAATATTACTTCTTTAACTGTGGATATGCTGATCTATGCACGCTTGTTATTTTGTTGCCAAAAAATACAAATTGGTACGATTTCGATACAGCCAGTACCATGTGAAAACTCTCTACTGCCATTTTATTAGCAGCCTGCAATAAACTACGTATACCTCAAATTTAAATGTATACGGTACGTCTTCTTAATGTAAATCACTTACCCTACCATAATTCACAATTAAACTTTGCATATCACTTCAAGTCAGAATAATACTCCTCACCAAGATTACTTTTAATGGGTATAGAATAATTTACAATCTCCTACTAATACAGTGCATATAAAAAAACAAAGAAACAGAAGCTTCAGAATTAATGAAGAGAATGAAGGAGGAATATTTCTGAAGGAAGATAGTTTTGTTCAGCCACCAGAAAGTGTGATATTGAAAACCAGCTAATGAGCTTCTTTTCCTTGGGGAATAAGACTTGTTTTACTGTTGAAGCAACATGCTGTGGCTCTGGGATACAAGGACAAAGAACAGTCTTAAATGTCTGCAATATTTTAATTTTGCTTCAATAGAGTTGATGAATTTGCAAATCTTCCGGCTTTAATATATAATATGCTTGACAGCTGTAAGCCGTCTGGACACTTTACAGATTCATTCGTTCCTTTACTTTGAACTTGGAAGTTATCTTAAAAAAATCACCGAAAACAAGTTCAAAGAATTGAGCTTTAAGAATATATATATATATAATAAAATAAACATCGATTTATTCCAGGCCCAAGTATAATTTGTCTTTTTTCAGCAGTAAGATGAGCTTGTACATGTCTAATCAAAGATTGAAATGATTAACAGTGTGTGCTGAGCCGAGATAAGCCAACTGTTCAAAAGATTTTTCTAAAATTATGCATCACTCTGTGCGTACTGACAGTGTGGTTACAGGTTCTGATTTTATAAATAGTTGTGACCACTGACTGATACCATTAAATGTTGTTTTTTGAGATTACCATAAATTTCTTAAAAGATTCAGCTGAGTTTGAAATAAGGTTTTACTTATGTTTGCAAGAAAACAGAGCTTCAGAGAAATTTTCTGTACAAAATACTAACAAATCCATCACTTACTTATATTATTGCACCATCTTACTTGTTCTCGAGTCTTACCATCTGCTCATCATCATTTCCCCTGTCAGGTTTTATGCAAAGGGTACAACACCTGTTCTCTCCATTTCACATTGTGGGGATTGGGGGGTGGAGTCTATGCATTTATTAGGCAAAGAGCCTTTAGAAGTTTAAAGAAAATGGTTCCTTGGTACACAACACAGAGCACAAAATATTATCTGCTACACTGGGTTCTCACTTGGCTTCTCCCCATCAGCAAAGAAAACAGTGGCAGATGCTGGGGTCAAATGGAGCCCTACATCTCAGTCAGAGGATGAAATAATTGGATGAACAAAAACCTGCTTCTTAAACAAGGTTTGACAAATGCACCAGCAAATATACCCATTAGGAAAGTGGGACACCCATCATCACATACCGTATTCAGATGTCGACTGATTCTTAAAAAAATACTAGTCGCCCATGCAGTCAGCGAACAAGCTGCCTAAGGTGTAAACATGCTGAATCCCTGAATCTTTAACCTGAAGGTCAACAAGGCATTTTGTCCTTGTTTTGATTTTTTGGAATAAATTATAAGTTGGTCTGTACATTTATTTCTTATTATTACACTGTAAAAGACTAATGGTACTGTGTGTCAATCTCACTTTCAGGAGGACCCAGTGTCATCTGTTTTTTGCTACAACAATGGGTAGTCAATTAAACATTTAATAAAATCAAATTCTTAGATATTTTGTAAAGTCTTTTACATAAATTACCCCAAACATTCACTTCATCAAAATAAATGATTACAGTTACTCATAAAACATTTTGGAACATTTCCTAATAAATTAATCCTGATAGCAGGTTTTGAAAGTTTTTTCCTTAATATTTAAAATTTGAATGTACCCACTTATTTTGAAATAGCTAATTGGAGGTTTTTCATATCTGGCCTCACAGCTACTGTACATGCCCTGCCACCTCACAGGTATGGTGGAGAGAATACAGAAGAGGAGCAGTCTCTTCTGACCTGTCCATGTTGAGCAACTCGTCTTTAAACACATCACAAGAAACACAGCCCCAGCCTGGGGGTTCAAGCATGCAGGTGCCTAGGAGGGGAGAGAGTCCTGCCTGAGAATTCCTGCCCTGCCCTAGACACCACTTGGTCAACTGTGCTCCATAACGTTTGGAAAGCCCAGTCACAGCCAACTCGTGACATGAGTGGAGCTCGAACACACAGCTCTTGGATCATGGAACTCAAGCTGGGCTCAGATGAGCCACATGGGAGCCCAACATACTGTATACTGTACCTATACATCTGTAAGAAAAGAGACAAAAATAAAATCAAAAGAAAATATATTCATTCAAATTCAGTTTATTTGCACAGTAGAGTTATTATCCTAACTATGCAAAATTATCCATTCAAGCTCTCTTGTGATTTGACATGAATTCCCAGCAGAATTCAGCAGAACCATACTCACATCTACTGAACAACAGCCCAAGAGGCCTGGCAAGAAAACTGGGGTCTGAATCCATTATTCTGGCTTGGGCTCTGCAGCCAGTTCCCCTGATTAGGCTCTTTGGGAATAAAGATGATCCTGGCAGACGGTGACATTAAAAAGAAAATCTTCTGTCTTCAAAGCACAACAATTGCCTAACTCAATGTGTAACCACAGCAAAAAAAAAACAATCTAGAATAGGGCTTCTACAATAGACACCAGTATTTGTTAGTTCTGTAACATTTTCCAAGTCAAGACTTTAACTTATGTAGTATGTAGTATACAGTACCTTTGCAGGGGTGGTCACACCTGGTACTGGAGAGCCACAGTCTGGCAGGTGTCATAGGTCAACTGTTGAATCATCTGTTTCTTTAACGAACTTTATTGCGTTACATGTACTGCATGGGTACAATGGAATTCTTACTTACAGAAAGTCTCCAGATTGTTAAAAAAGTGTAAAACACAAAGTGCAGACAGTGCATCAAGACAATATACAAACAAACAGTAGACAATGTACAAGTAAACAGTTGTATGTAAACAATGCAGATATGTAAACAATGACTGCAGATGCGCAATAAATAAAATCACAATGAGGTAGGTGTGGTCCGAGGGGGATGGCCAAATGTGTTCGCCAATCGCACTGCTTGTGGGTAGAAGCTATTGAAGTACAGTATCTAGTGGTAAGTGTCCGTATGCTCTTGTATCTCTTGCCTGAGGGCAGTGGGGTGAAGAGCTCATGCCCGGGGTGGTGGTTGTCCTCTGTGATGGCCAGAAGTCTACCACGGCAGCGGTCCTCATAGAGCTGTTTAATCTCTGTGAGACTGCAGCCCATGATCTTCTGGGCCACATTCACCATTCTCTGCAGTGCCTTTCTCTCTCGAGAAGAGGTGTTGCCGTACAACACAGTGATCCCGTTGGTGAGGATGCTCTTGATGGTGCAGCAGTAGAGGTTGTCCTTGAAACCATGAAAGCAGTTGGTGTGTTCAAGTCAGTAGTTAAGAGATCATTTTTAATAAAAAAGATGCACATCTGGTTGATCAAAGTTGGCCATTTTTGACTTAATTGAATTAATTTACTTACTAACGTGATCAACTCTGGTATTTCAAGTCTTTAAAAGCTGACGGTCTAATCTACAGACCTCTTGGATTGTGACTCTCCGGAACTAGGACAGGCCACTGTTGCACTAGAATACTAATGTGACACTTTACGAATGGAGGAGAGGTGTGGCCGTTACCGACAGCCCTGCACAAATTTACCCTACTGGGAGACTGCTGGGGTTGCTGCATTGCTGGGAACCAAGTAATCTCACTCCACCCTCGGAGGCACTTGCCCACTTGTAGAATCCCATTCACAGCCAGCTACTGACTATTGACATGACCCAAACCCATGATGCTTGGATTATACAGCATAACCTTTGAGGGCCCTTTGCTAGTCAAGCCATTTAGGAACCTGTTGTTGTCATATTTTAATCTTTATGCCTCCGGTGGGACCTTCCCCACTGCAGCCCCCGCCTGTATGGGAGATGTATTGTTTCTTGCAGGGTTCAGGAAAGCCTTGGCAGTAATCATGCTCCATGCAAAATAAATTGAACTTCAGAAAGCTAAAAATCATTGGTTAACACAGCGTGAAACATCCTGAAAATCTTCAATTCAACTAAATGATTAAATGCTGCTTACATACCATATTAAAAGACCTGGTATGTACTTTTTGGCTAACCACACAAAGCCCAATGCCCAGACAGATATTCAACGTGTATCAACCGATGGAGAGCAGAATACTAACCATGTACAGGCCTGCCACACAATCAGCTTGATTATTCTAAGTGCTGTTCGACTTTTTATGATAATTTTAATCTAAAAGACAATGGGTGCCTTGGTCTCAAATGGCTACCTAGCCTTTAATAAATCACCCTTGCCCACTCAACTGACTGTGACAGGAAATAGAAATTTATTCAAACATATGTGCGCCACAGAATTTTATGCAATGACAGTGCTTCCTTCGGGAAGAGAAATCAAACTGCGCTTTGACAGGACATCTTGTCAGGAGGTCATTCCCTCTGCAAAACATTGCCAGTGACAAGACATGGCAACAAACACAGCCACCTGAGGGACAAGCCTCTATTTCACAATCACCATAAAGCTGGATAAGAGGCAGTCTGGAACAGCAAACAGCCAGAATACAGCACAGTATTCCCATTTTATTTTTTTCCTTTTTAAAAAAAGACAGGGACTGAACGAATTGAAGTGTATCTTAATTATCTCAAAAAGTCATGGTGCATGAAGGAACCCAAGGAGCTTTTCACAACGGTACCATTATTATGTGGTACACTAATACCACAGCTGAAACAATCATTGCAAAAGTGTGTGAATGTGGAAGACAATTACCTTCTGACATTTCCAAAAGAAGCTTTACTGTATAAACAAAAAATAAAAAATTGAACTGAAATTAAACTAGCTGCACATGAAAGTCAAGGTGGCAAGCAAATTTGAAGAAAAAAAAAAGTCTTTCATTTTTGGTTTAAAACTGTTTTAGGACTTCCACCAAAAGTGGAAGTTGGCATTAGCGTTTGTAATAAGAAGAGTCTTATCTTTTGATTGAAATTGAGAATGCAACAAAAACATTTACTGAAATAATGTGCTTCTTCCATAAAACCAAAGCCCTGGGCATTTCAACAGAGTCCTGCAATGCCATCTGTCCACAGCGCAGACAGTGCAAAACGAGCTGTCCATTACAAATGCTGTAATCCTCGTTGTAAGTCTGCCCATACATCAGACCCTTGAGCTAGACTTTCTTTACTCAGAACTTCAAGAAATGCGTCACATTACCATATCTGGCTTGTCCATGAATATAAATTGAAAATATCGAGCTTACAGATCAAACATGCCCTGGAGATATCAGTAATATGAGAAATGGTTTTAAAGCTGATCACTGGACAAAATAGGGGACAAATATTAGTCTCTTTTCACTTAGTGAAACACCCACAGCTAACTTCAATACGGCTTTTGGCAAAGTTTGATTGCAAAAAAACCAACAGCTCTGATATCACTCTTACTTGAATAATGGAAATTGAGATGATGTGCCATTAATAAGATGGGATATTCTAGGTTCGATACAAAGATTCAGATTATACATTTGCTGTTTTTATCATAGCAATCTCAAGTGGTCTTAAAATTTAAGATTTACGCTTGCTATAGATTTAAGTGTCATAATTAAATCCCCCTAGTCTAGTTTTGTATATCTTGATCATTAACTGATAATATTCAATAGGATGAAACTAGAGGAGATCTTTATGGATTTTATATTGCAACCTGTAGAAAGTCATTACAACCTCTGCTTCTGAATATTTTTAGACAAAGCATATAACACAAGGTATTGCCAAGAAGAGGGACAATTAAGTTTTCTGTTTTTTTATTGTCAAAACATTTGAGAGATTCACAGTAAAGTGCAATATCATTGTGACGTGAATTCTGTCCCTTGCCACCTCCCCCACGTCACTGAAAGGACACTTTTTTCTTGAATGACACTGTGTTTCTAGAACTGTGTCAATAAAAAAATAAAATAAATATGGAGAGGAGAACTTTTTTTCTTGAAAATGTTAAATATAAATTTACACTGCAGTGGTAAAGGGCTTATGTCTTTTCTTAAGCAAATTCCAATTATATTATTTTCTTTACACGTATGTACAGTTTTGCATGTAATTACCCTTGATGTATTATACAACTGGTCATTTGGCAAAGACTGTTGATTTTAAAATAATAGTGCGTCCTGAACAATGAGGTATCTTTTAATGATTTGCAGAAGGATAAGAGTAGTGTTTAAAGAATTGTTCAAAATTATTTTTAAATAATATAAGTGTAGGAAAACGTTCAATCTTAGGATATACTGTATACTGTACATACTGTATTAATGAACAAGATCAAGCCCATACAGATAGTAGAAGAGGTAGGATGCATGGACACATTCTGAGGTTTTGGCTGGGTAAACAAGGGAAGGTACTTTGTCATGAGTATTCCTTAATACTCAAACAGAAGTGCTGGACACTTGCATTTAATCAGATAACTCCTGGTCAGGGCTGCAGATTCCCAAAGCCTATATACAAACCACACAATATAGCCACCAAACAGAATGCCAATAAACCCAGCCAGTCTCTGGAAGGTCATAAGCAAACTGGATCACCTGATAAAAACCCACGTGAACAGGGGAAGCCTGCATGTTTCACTTCAGCAAAACAAACGCTCTACTGCCATATGTCCACAACCAGAGCTCATCTCAAACACATGGGTCTAATACTGTACATTAGCTCTTTGACTTCCAGTACCTTTGTTTGCTCGAATCACTGTAACTCTAGAAGCTGGAGGTTTAGTTACATGGTAGTCAGAGTCCATCAGAACCACACAATCATTACAGTAAGTGAAACCTTATATATGCCCTTGAAATAAAATGGCGTTGTTAGTTCCCAATAGGCCAATAACCTTTTTGTGAAGCACAGAATCTACTGTAGCTATTCCAACAGAAAGCAAACAAACCAGAGGTAAATGCCATGGATTTCTTTCTTATTACTGATAAAACATATTTCAGCTATAGGGGTTAATTCTATCAGAGTAATTAATAGGTTTCCTTTGCCATGTCATTTAGGAAATATTTAGTTTTTAGGAATTATAATATGTTTTTAGATATTTTGGGTTGGCATTCAATGACTGATTTACTGCAGAATGCTAGAGTTATGCAGTTCCATAAATCATCTAAGTTCTAATTAAGACATGTACTGAAGTACAATATCCTTTGCTGCAATCGTTCAACACATGTAAAACACCTCCATGGATCATTTCTCTTATAATGAGGGCCTAAGAAAGGGCTTTTTTTCATTAAAAGCAACCAAACTATTTATTTTCTTAATAAATGTCCCAGTTTACCTGATTAATCATGCTTGACTTGATATTATGTCTTTGTCTATATTTTCCTCACACAGGTGATTTTGATGAGTACGAAGTACCACAACTGACACAGATCACCACTTTCCACATGAATTTGCTGTACAAACAATGAGGAAGAAATCAAGGAAATATTAAATTCATTATTTTGATTATTTAAAATGAAATAACATATCCCACGTTCCATTCTGTCAAAAACAACTTTCCATTTAGTGTCTGGAAACTTTACAGTATATGGCACAAGTTGTTAAGGCTTTCACAAATTAAAGTTTTATATAGTTATTGTGCAATATTATCTGTCGGTACAGTAAACCATAATGCTTTGAGATCTTTGAAAAATGTTAATAACTACTTAAAACACAGCACTACAACAGCTTTCCCTGTAGGAACATATTGCACTGTGCAAAAGCTCATCTCAAAAAAGGACAATAATTTCAAAGAAGGATAATAAGAGAGACATTAAATCTGTAGGGTTTAGAAAATCCAGAATGGTATTATAGGTAATGAAAATACTGAGTCTTCATTTATAAATGCAAATGTGCACACATAAAACTGGTTGAGTTAATTAAAAAATCACTTTTACTTGTAACACAGTAACTGCAACTGCAACTGTATATTGAAGGGCACAGTCTAGATGAAAGAAGTGGTAATGTTGTGATTCACCAGGATTAAGGACTAAAAGAAAGCTTGTTCATGCAAATGAGGTAGATAGAAAATATGCACTGAGACATATCAATAAGGCAAAATTATGAAGCAACAATTATGAAGCAAGCAGAGCATTTACTGTATGCTAGAGGAACTCCCATGAAATCAATATTTGCATTATATATTTGAGGTTTTCTTTGTGATGAATGTTAATTTACAGTAGGTTGTGATGAATATAATACTAATGCATTTAAATTCTCATGACAGTAATTAAATCCAGCTAATACAACATCACATGCAATGCCGTTAATTTTTACTGCCCCCCAGACCTTGTGTCAAGAAAAAGCATTTTCACTTACCTCCAGAAAATAATAATAAAATATGCAAACTTTTTCACATCTTGGAATTGTATGATACTCCACGTAACATCACAGAAATTTAAGTATGTTGTACAGTATGCCTTTTATCTTATCTAACATTAATAATATAAAGTCAATACTATACACTTACAGTATATAGTTCTCTTCATAGAAAAATAAAATTGTTAAAATACTGTAGATGAATGGGCTGACTGATGTAATATAGTATATACACACATACTGTAAGCTTTAAAAAAGTTAAAGTTTATGAACAATAATTTCAGAATTCCCAACTTTTGTGGCCACACCCCAAATACTATATCATGCAGACATGTTCTTAATAAGAATGTGGCTTTAAAAATGTTATTTCCTAAAAAAATACTATACAGCTATATTGTATGTCTCAAATGAAAACATTCTGTTCAAAGTACAGCCGAGTAGAAGACTCAGGCCTCCACTGTTATTCAATATTATTCAATTAACGAAACTCTAATCCTGATATACTGTTTGCGGTTTCGCTTTTTATCAATAGGCCTATAATTGTCAGGCTCTGAGCATTAATCACTCAGATTTAAATTGTGCTAACAAGATGAGTCTAACTCCAGTATTGTGCTTCCCTGTGGTGAGAGGGAAATAACGTGGTTATTAAAATGAGCTCATTCAATTTTAGGAAAATCAGAATCATATTAAAGTTCGTACTCACAGTTTTTTTTTCTTTTCATGTGGGAACCATTCTGTTGCTCTGTTGTTTGAGCAGTCGCAGAACAGATTAATGACTTTAGCAATCTGACAAATAAGTGTTCATGGATATACCATACACAATCAAACCAAATTTAGTCTTATAAATACAAATATAAACAATGAAACATCTATTTAATGAGGTGGAGAAACCCATTTTCTGGAAGAAAATACACATATATATTAGTATTTTCAAAGCATCTGGTATCAATAAATACTACACAGTATTTAAGATACTTATGTTCACAAATATTCAACATGACTAGAAATGTGATCAGGTGCTCTTACCAGCCCATGTACTGTATGTATATTGTACAGTATATACTATATGAAAAGTTTCTTGATAGATGTGAAATAGAAAATGCATAGGTTCTTTGGTGACATTTTGGATAATGTCTAGATATACCAGAACGTAGATCCTGGCTTCATTCACTTAAGAGTTTGTGGATTTACTTTAGAACCCTAAACTGGACAAAGGGCATCAACACAAAGATGTTGGTTGCTCTTCATAGAAATCAAAACTGAAGGCAGAAGGAAAAAACAACAACAGCTAGAATTACCTGTATAATACTAGGAAGACACAAATATTGAGCTCTGCCACATTGTGATAAGCATGAAAAAAATATTTCAATATTTCAGATGCTCCTTTGCAAATCCTATAAAAACACACAAACACTTGAATAAGTTCTGCTGAACACATAACATGTCAGCAAGATCTTAAAAGATATCAGTTTACAGTTAACACTAATTCGGCAAACTACAGTGAAGTGTCAATTAAAACAGCCATACTCTGTAAGCTTGTGAAAAATGAATGACTTGAGTTTTGAAACTTGAGTCCCAAGAGCTTAGGCACTGCAAATGGGGAGCTATTCAAAATTAAAATATTGTTTGTTTTGGACAGATGCCCACTGGCAAAGACAGAAGATATCCCTTTCGAAGAATCTTGATGTGTTGGGCTGAGGATTAACTATTTTTTTATTCAAACTGGGTCTCATGTACATGTATTGCATAAAAACAAGAGATGAAAGTCAACTTACTACAAAATATTTCCTGTGACCTACTTTAATAACTGTAATAAAAACTAGAAACTCGATTTTAAACTACCTTTTTATTAAATGTACATGATCTTTGACACAACCACACTTGTCACATAAAGTATGAAAGTATTGTTTTCTTCATGAAGACAGAAACGATCAGGACACTACAGGCAAATACTGTAAAGTATGCCTACAGTATATATATACTGTAGTTACAGTATACATGTACATCATACAGTACATACCCATTCACACTATATATTCAGCATATGCACAACTCAATAAAGTGTTTCTACTGTATATGCAACACAATACACTGGACAATATGCAATGCATGCAAAAAATGAAAACTAATGTACACATCACAAACATATAACTATTGCATTAGGTACAATCAGGATGCTGCTCAGAGGCGAACATATTACAGCTCTATCAACACACCAGTCACTCAGATGACTGATGTATGTCGATATGTCATGTAACCTGAGGTTGGAGTGTCTGCGGAGAGACCTACAGTAGCAGATTATCTTGAAGTCTCCTCAGAGGCCTGCCACTTCAGCATGTCATCAATGACAAAATAAGAAGCTCTTCCTTCGCCAGATTATCCATGTTCTTATTTGAAAACACACACACAGACAGTCACATTTATCTTTAGCTTTGTCATTTTGTGAAAGTTCTTTTGGACATCTTTTTTTCCTCCCTGAATGCTTTATTATTTATTAAGGACTGGTGGAGTATGGAACAAGCGACCCTCCATGTTGTTGGAACCAGTATCCTGAATTATTTCACAAAACAGCAGAGTGAGACACTTGGATCAATTAGCTACTAACTAGCAAAGAGGCTAGATGTGTGTAATGACCTCCTCTCATTTGTAACCTCTATGTTCTAAGGAATTGCCATATTGACATACAATAAGCTGATTCAGCTACATATGTTTCAGTCACTGAGCAACCTAGATGTTAGTAGAGTACAAGAAAACTAGAGACACAATGACAAAGCACTACAGATCTCGGCTGCTGCCCCTTTTACGTGACATTTTGATGGACAATGTGACAAATTACACTTTCATTATTAAAGGACTGTGTGGTGTCTCTTCTAGGAAATACATTTCTAAAAAATGCAATGAAATTTCTCTTGACACATTCTTTCTCTAAAATCTTTGCTGCACTAGTTCTGCCAAATTCAAAACTGTCCAAAAATATTTATGATACCTGACAGCCTTGAAAAGTTGTAAGAATTATATATTTATAATAAAACCAGTAAATTCTAAGATTTCTACTCTTCAAGAATCACCCACCTCCTGTTGGAATGCTTTTTCTAATCTTTACATGTGACAAAGTTCTGAAAAAATACAGATATCTGTCTACTTCCTTTCTTACATACAGTAAATGCCCACTTGCAGTTTCTCTGTACTACAAAATGAGCACGTTACTTCAAGTACAGGAAGGTTTTTTAAATTGTGTCAGTGACAGAGGATTTAAGCAGGTACCCCATCAGGGGTTACAGACATTAGTGAAAGCCCAGCTCCAGGATCCCCTTAGCTGTTCCACAAATGCAGAGTCTTTCAAAAGAACTTGTTGAAATGGAAGTGAAATTAACATAGCAAAGGCTGAAGACTCCTGGAGTAAGATCTCTCCTCTAGCAGTGCAGCATGGTCCTTTGATGTCCTCTACACAGAATAGGAGGGGCAACACAGCAGGGATGAACAAAGTGCAGGGAGTGGCAAACTCTAGAAAGCGTATCTGCCTTTTACAGAAAAAAATCAAACACACAAAATAGATATACTGTACAAATCTTTTTTTTTTTAAATCAGACACGTTTGTACAGTTCATGATCCAATGTTAGCCACTATCTGAATGTTTAATAAAAATAGCCTGGTAAGAATTAATATAAATTCATATAAATGCAATGCATGTAGAAAGTCATATACTATAGCTATTAGGTGGCAACTGAGCCCTAGAAAAGAAAACCCATTCATTCATCTGTTACTAGAAAGCTGTGTGTTCCTGGTAAGAGTAGTGAACATCCAGCAGACTAGCCTAGACAGCCAGGGTGTAAAGTGGGACTACAGGATGACAACGCAGGGCACACACACAGATGGAGAAGAAAACATCCAGTATGAGAACACAGGGGAGAAAAATAACACAGTGAGAAAAGAAGAGAGATGCCAAAAGTATATAATATTCTATATGGTTTTACAAGTGAAAATAAATATTTTACCTAGAGAATTGTTTTTACTTAATTATTGAATTAATTAAATGGTCCTGTGGAGTGTAAAACGTGCCGTGTCCTTCTGCTTCATTCAAAGTCATTTATGTCTCTGGGTTGGGACTCTAGCAGGGGTTCTTGAGATCTGGGTTCAGTTGAAGACCGGGGCACCTTTGCTGGGACTATGCACATCAATCCATTATTTTTACGTTCCCCCGGTGTTCACAAGGGATTTCTCTGGGTGCTCTGGTCTTCTCCCACATCCCAAAGAGCTGCGGGTCGGAACAGTAGGAGTCTCACTGTGAGTATGTATGGGCGACCTGCAACAGACTGGGGCCTTATCAGTATAAACTGATATACAGTATACTGTGTACACTGCAGTGTAGCTTAACTTGCTCCGTGCTTCTAGGGTCACTGCAGCCCTCACTAGTAACATGATGCTTTTTGATAATGGATAGAACTCAGCAGAATACAGCAAATACAAACCATAGGTAACTCATCACCTTCTTCACTCGGGAGTCAAGGGGGAAAAAAGCACAGACCAAGCACAAAGGTGAGGTTACTGTAGGTTTACACCTAGGGGTACAAAGCCAGAAAAGCAGCCTGTATCCATTCACACAGCGCAAGACAAGTTGGGCATTTCAGCAGCCACCTCCTGCCTTGTCTCAACATGTGGTTTGTAACCTGCAGCAGAGAACTCCAGTAGAACCACTCCTGTTAGGATAGCTAATGAGATGAAACTCAACATTGAACTACCACGGCACAAACTTTTTTTCTGATCTTTCAGCATGGTAGCTTTGAACTGCATAATAAGTTGCTGTAAATTAGCACTCAGTAGTGATAAAGATGCACGTGTGATTTGCCTGTATATGTGGAGCCTTTTCAGATTTTTTCAGATTTGTATACTTTGGTGGATGCAATCTTCCAAGTAGTCAGCGTTTTCATTACAAAATACAGAAAGTGAAGAATTAAAATGAAAGCCAAAGGTAATAATTATTTTTTGTGTTGCGAGAGAACGAAAATAATTTTGTGGCCATATGGACACCTACTATACATTATAGTCACTGTTGTTCTGCAGGAGGAGTTCAAAGCACGCTATCACATCTGCCAACACTGCATTTTAAACTAAAGACAGCTTCACATCTGACTGTCTGCTCATCATCATGAGGGTTTGTGAACACAGGCAGCAGCTGGTGCTACAAAGATGTCAAACAAAAACGAACTGCTGGATAGAAAAGTTTACTGGTATAAATACTCATTAGGTAAAAAGCCATTCAGTAAGAGTATTTAAAAATAATTTATATAAAAAGTTGGCAAAACAAATTAATCAAGGTTATTTATGGAAATCAGATTTCTTCAAAGAGTAGCTTGTAGCTCAATCTGGACCTTTTAATGGTGAATGTCAACCCATAAATCTACATTAATAATAAGGTGACAAAACAATTTTTAGCAGTATCAGATTTAGAAATTAAATTTGCATCTTGATAACCCACTCAATGCTGTCCGTATAGACTTATTCTTCTTCTGCACAGTGCTTTATGTCACTTATGTAACAAATAATGATGCATCTGTTATTATTAAGCTTCTATCTTAGATATACTGTTGGCTTATTCCTGCTACTTCAGCAAATAGAGGCAGCAAAATCCAATGCTTAAATAAAACAAATGACTAAAATTAAACTCTTATGGTATTAAAGGGCATGGTGCTGTATTCCCTTACCAAATACACATAGAATAGAACACATCTCCATTAATAATTTACCAATTTGACCTCTCATTATTACTGCAGTAGGAGTCAAACACTTCAGCTATGTAATACTGTAGGTATAAAGGACTAAGCAGGAAGCACTGGTGTCAAACTCAACCAGTCACCTCTCGATCGCTGCAGAGACTCTTTTTAAAGCTAGAGAAAGGGCTTTTTGTTGTGGCAGTGAAAATATACCCATTTTAATAACCCTGTTACCCAAAGCAAAAGAAAATCTTCATGTACTAAACCTACAATTTATGTACTAATTAGTAAAAGTCATTATAACATGATACAAAGATTAGCTTTATTCTTGCACATTTAAACCACAGTTACAAGGAACCACTCCACCCACAGTTAAAATACCCGTCAGATGTGAGGCAGCACATGTAAATACAGTATATACAGTACAACAATAGCTGTTCTTGGCTTTCATTAACATGATATAGTATACAAAGGAACAAGTAATAGGTTTATTCCAGGCTGAAAAGATAAGAAAGAAAACACAACGTTTTGGCCGTGGAGTCTTCCTCAGGTGTGAGAAAGACAGGGCAGTAAGCAAAGGTGATGTAGCAGGAGAACAAAAGCTGGGAGAGAGGAGTGGCCAATCAGGTAGTGTGAAGTCAGGATAGGTGAGGAGAGGTGTTATAGTATAATTTAGGATACATTAGTATCAATGTAATAACATATATTACATTATGATATGTAATATACTTTACTAAAGTTTACTTTTAGCAGCTAAAGGATATGACAAAAAACAAACTTACCTAAAAAGTAATTCAATAATATACTGTATACTGCATTAGATTAAACTTAAATTTCTCAAGTATTTGAGTTATTTTCTGGCCACTATCAATTTTAATTAAAACAATATGCTAGTTTACATGAAAGGTCACCTTTTTAAGCTTATATAAATCCCCAAAGGAATCAGAAGTCAATAGAGGAAACTTGGCAATAAGTTAATTGCTATTTTATGAAATATTTTTGAAGAGAAGTACATGACTAATCCTCATAAAAATAACTAATTGGAAATGACAGAGGGATGCAGAGTGTCTCTGATGGAATATGCATTTGGTATTAATATGGTCTGAACTAATTAGTGATGGAACTGTTTTAAAAAGTCATTACCTATTGTGAAGAATGATAATTAATGTTTGGACTATAAATGTCTGAAATACTACAAGAAAAGAAGGTCAGGTTTCCTTTTATTTTTTATGCTTCTTTTGTATTTCACACCAATTCTTTTATTTCAGGAATGCTTTGATTTTGAAGGCAAGGATTTTCTCTGTTCTATGTGTTGAGAAGTCGACTTGCTTTGCTGCTAAGCACAATCATAGACTAGACATTCTGCTAGAAGATCAACATCTTTATTTTAGTTCTTCTAAATGAATGTATTCATATTTTAGAAGAGAAATATTCACTTCCCTGTCCACCATGCATCTTCTGTTTTTTCAACCCGTGTCTTGAATTTATTTTGTCATTGGTGCAAATTTTAAAATTGCTAACAAAAAAAGTGCAACACCATAAAGGGGAGGAAGAGGATGACTGATTTAATGTTTGGCTTGTTAAAATCTTTTCAAGAAGGGAAAGGTACAAATATACGCAATATCAGCTGTAAAATCATGTCAACATTTATCATATTTTCATGTGTCTGTGCCTAATGTGACATCCACATACAGTATATATATTTTCAGCATGGAATAAACCTATTACTTGTTCCTTTGCAGCCTACGCATGCTGACGCAGCTACCCACCTGAACTACTACATCCACATATATATGCTGATGTACAAAAAAATGGTTCCATTGATTTAATAGATGTAATCACATTTTTTACCAGATATCAAAATAACAGAAACTGTGAACACAAACACAGAACCAGAATGTTTTCAAAATGAAAGATGCTACTATGCCAAACTAAATACATATTATGGTATAGTTATTACTGGGTATGACCTTCCTGAAAATTAACACAATCGTTGCAGATTTGATACAGAGACCTGATCAGCCTCTGGATAGACTGCTTTGGGATATTCCACCACTCTTACTGTTGAGCTCATGCAGCTCATGTGGCCCCAAACATGTGGCAAAGGAAAGACAAAGCAGTGACATTGTAATCCCAGCATTACGGGATCCTGCCCTGTCTTCCTGGAAAACATGTTGGCTGGAAGACTTTGCCACTGCATCGCTCAGCAGTAAGGTTGCCCTCCACCTGTTCTTGTGTTAAAGAAAAATTCCCTACACATTTCTCCCCACATTGTCACATTTCCACCACTAGATGACTTGAGCAACACATCAGTCAGCACAACATTCAGCAATGCATTTCCACACGTTGTCTTCTGGCAACTCTAAAAAGGTAAAAATAGCATTCATTGATAAATAAAACACTCTGCCATTCCACTGTAGCTACAGTACATTAGATGTTCTCTGGTTCAAAGACTACAGTGTCAACACTAAGCTGTCAGTTACCCTTGAAAGCCAGATCATTTTCTTGCAAGCTAGAGACATTCTAGCTGATGCACAGGTTATTTCTTCTCTAAATCTCTCATGCTGTAAGCACTGCAGTCCAAAAATGATTACACAGATACATCAGGCAGATTAGATGATCCCGAGTCCTTCTGGTGATGGCATGCCTTCCACATTGTCACCTGTCCCACCCAAAGACAGCCTCCTGGTTTCTCTGCTGATTGTCAAAGTAAAACGTCTCGTTACATGCGCACCGCCTTTCACAGAAAAGCTAACGTCAATCATGCTAATATCAACTAGGCAATCTTCATTACCCAAGCAATCTACAAACACATCCTCATCAGTAGGTAACAAGATTTTATAAAGGCTCATGGGGCCTTTTAAAATACAGTATTCTAAGCATACATTTGATGTTACAGTAGCACTGGTGTTCTCCACTGTCTTTTTTATTGCTCTGTGTGTTACTGTAAGCTCATAAAAATATTGCTAAATTTATAGCAATTCAATCGAGCTGCAGCCTTTTTCCAATTTTCTGACACATCAGACCTTGTTGAACTCAATAAAATCTTAATAAGAGGTGGGATGAATATTACACTAAAAAACAGAACACAAAACTGAATTTAAGTATATGTCACAAATATAGGTGCAAGACAAAATATTGCTTTCAGACTTTCCTGAGATGTCCCTGAGTGCAACTTGCATTTTTAATTTATCAGTATGGGGAATTAAAATTAAAGGGCGAGTGGCTCATTCTTTTGCTTCAAAGAGTTCTGCAAAGAATCTTTCGGAACTGATCTCCATTGCATGATCAAGTATCTCAGCCATGTTTTATTGTGAAGATCTGTACTGACATTACATAATCCGAGGAAGTACAAATCACTTACTTAAATTCAATTTGATTGCAAAGCTCTATAACACTGCAGGAAAATAAAACACAAACATAATTTTAATCAGCAGTTAAATACCTATCTGAAAAGTAGTAAGTTTCAAAGTTTGCCAGTCAACACCGCCACATTGTACGAACATCTTAGACACTGTGTAGTCTGCAGATACAAGGGAGACTGGAAGGAAAGATAAGGAGGAAGCCTCTGGGGGTACAGCACATTTGTCTGCTTTTTATTGTTCTTCTGTGACAATCAAACACGATTATTATATTTGACATTCAGAAATGCACATCCCTGTGACATAATGAATTTGGTAAGACTTAAAATGACACCTCCCGCTTTCCCACTCAGTCTTTTCACAGCAGTCTTCCTTCTGTGGCATCAGAGGAACTGCTGCTTTTACACATGGCATTTGTGAAGGGAATAAACAGTGAATGTGTGTTTTTTAAAGGAATAATATATTAGCTTTTTTGAGAGTTTAACTTTTCACATGCACCTTAACATACTATACCTATCTGAATGAAAAAGCCCTGCCACTTTTTAATCATCTTACAGTATTTCAGTGTTCGGTATTTCACTGAAGAAACCATGCTCATTCTGTATTAATCTGAATGCAATATATAAAGTGCTTAGTAGCGTTCAGAAGGCCTTGTACTACACTTGGTATTGGACACAAATGTCTTAATACATAAAGGGTGATCACAGTCTTTTAGTATCCTGTAGTCAATATCTTGTATAAGAAACTCCTGATCAATCAATGCACCCCAGTTTTGATTTTATGTGTCCTGGATCCCTGTTTCCACAAACCAGCCATCTAAAATGATTTTAAAGAGCAGAGAAAATGAATCCATTTGTAAAAGAAAAACAGTATTTGTTTTTAATGCAGCTGGTCTTCAGTGGGCGTTCTAATAGATTCTATAACCCAAAATAAAAAGACTTGTACAATAAATCCCAGGACAGCTAAGTTAATCCCCTCCATTACTGCCGTGATTAACTTCAGCAGCAACACAATGCCATTGCAGGACAATGTTCATGAATATTAAATATCTGCGACAGACACTTTTCCACTAATGTGGCAGGTCTCAGGGCTTATCGTATTAAGAACAGAATGAAAATGCTCTGGCTAACATTTATAAGGAAAAATCTGTGATAATGTACACCACCTGCCGTCATTGCAGGAGTCTTTAGCAAGCTTATTGATGGAGGAAGGAAGCAGAACTGGAATCCAAGAAGAGTCTTTCTATGTATGTGTTATTAGAACAGTAACAGATGGAATATTTTAACTCGCACAGAAACTTAGCGTAAATACTCCACCTTTGCTTCCCATGAAGTCTGATGGATATAAGCCTGTCAGGATATCATTTTATCCTGGATGGATATAGTGATCCTGTCAGATTCAGGGTACAATACCATTAACTTAATAAATCATTTGATTTTCACATGCAGGATAGCAAATATTAATATTTACCTTTCTTGCACCTTAAAATACCTTTGAAAATAATCAACTTGTCCTTAAAGTATGCAAGCAACATTGCTTTGTAAAGCATATAGTGACTGGGAATGATGGAAATAATAAAAAAGCAGCAGAATTGGAATCAACTTTGCTTCAAAAATCATTGATGAAATATTGGTTGCAAGGAAAAGCAAAACCTACGTTTTTTTATTCGTCTACATATTTTTTTGTAGTTTAGGGGAAATATGGGTACATCTCATTTAAAAAGTAAATAAGTTAAACTTTTTTATTAAATTGCTGATGCATGCATTGGTGCATGTGGCACACATTGGAAAAGAGAAAATCCTGTCCAGCACAGAGCCTTCTCTCCCTGCTGAAGGTCCCTTTCCACTGCAAGATATATTGTTGCTTGATTTGGCAGTGAGATGTGGTGACAGGACACACTGCAAGGACTCCGGCGCCTTTCCCTGGGCACTGCCTTGTCTGCAACAGCAAACCACCAGGCCTGATATCTATTACAGCACTCCATTAGCCCTGTACTCAAGCACATACAGTAACTTACTCATCTGTGTGCCTGTGGACCGGAGGTCATGTGCTCTTCTGATTTTGAGAATCATGCAGGTTGGGAATATAAGCCACAAGCAATAAGTTTATCATATCATTTTAACACAAATATGAATATGAAAATATGTAAAGCAAAAAGCATTAAAACGTATCTACTGTGCCTGGAAAACACAGTGATATTTCTCTGTTACTCTGGAATTTCTTAAATATAGAGAAAAATATATATAATAATAAACATTTCAATTAATTAGAAAGGAGATAATTTTTCCAGGCCAACCTTATTTTTCAGAAATATTCACAAGGATGAAACAAATACAATGATAAAAACCACTGAAAAAACTCAATTTCAGAAAGCTCAATAAAACCAAACATTTCAAAACTGAATCTCTAACTGCAAAGGCTGACCTGTATAAGGTTTATTAAGCTGAGCCAACGTGTCAGGGACTGAAGACGGTTTTAATGGGTTTTGCTGTCATCAGGATCAGAGGGAGGCTGAAGTATCTCCGCAGCCAGCAGTGTGTTCAGGCCTGGCTGGCTATTCAACCGTTTCCATTCTCCTCTGGCTGAATCTCAATAATCCTCTAGTTTTACTTTGTAATCCAGCTTCCTATACGGTACTGACCACGACAAGCTTTAGCATAATGAAAAGTGACTCCGTGACTGTTTAGATTTGGGCTAGCACACCCGTTCTGACATTATTAAGCCATAAGGATCATTAGGAAAAAAGAAAAAGACAAACAATTCAAAAAGACATGCATAATCCATTGCTTCTGTGTGTGCCTTGGGCTGCTTTCCTAATTGATATGGCATGTCATGTATAAACACAGTTATCCCTTAGCAGAATACCTTTTAGCAGGTTGATCATACTACTTAAGTCATGATATTATGCACCATGGGTCACATTAAGGCTTGGGGCAAATGTCTAAATTGAACTTTCCTCATTGATTCTGGTAGTTCCTTCAAGACACTGCTACATTTTCACTGCATAGAAGCATTAAAGCCAAAGACAAGAGTCACGACATTACATGGGTATTTAAGTCATCATCTTTCATGGCTGAGTTAGTATATTAGTCTTAGAGTGCATGCCTTTGTAAATTATGGTCATGCAAAAAGTCACTGTTTTTTTTTTCCCAACATGCTTGTAAAAATACAGAACGTAAATACTATGTGTGGCTGTAGAGCTCAATTATCAATATCAATATCCATTTACCTTTGTAAGAGCAAAAGGCAACTTTCTTTCTATTTATCCTGTGAAGCCATATCATTGTTCTTTGATATCACCTCATTTTAATGCTCAATTTAATTGCTAGTTGCACTTGTTGCCTATAATATCTTGAGCCAGACATTCACAGCCTTTTCCTATAAAGGTCACTACCTCAATCATCTCAGACTTATTTTAATTTTGTGATGTAGCCATACTTCAAATGAAGCTCACAATAACTCATTCCCATGTCTGCTATTGAAGGCTAATTTTACTATTTCTGGGGATTTGTGAAGTGATTTTCATTGACAATTCCTTTTTTTATTGCTAAGCTGGCCTTAAAATAGGCTAAGCAATATTGACCTGAACATTCATGAGGTTTGAGCTAGTTTTGTCATTCGGTCCCCATACTCTGGACCAGAAAAACATTGATGCAACTGATACTTCATGAGTTGAGATACATGTTACAGAATTGTAACTCAGAACTGTGAAACCAAATACTACGGGACAGCAGAGAGTAGTCAACAGTTCCTCCCCGCTGTGAGACCATTCCTGAAAGCGGTCCCATTCTTCCAAGGAGATTCAATAGCTTCCGCTTAAACCTTGATATTATCCGAGCACATCTGGAACACTCAAACATCTGTCTAATATATAATGTGAAAAGTTGCTGTTCAGAGCTCAGTGATCATTTGTGGTTGTTTAACCCTTTTTTACTACAATTGCTTACTTGTCTTTAGTGCTCTAAGCCTTATGTGCTAAATAACATGCACAGATCCAAAGAGAGGCATACAAACAATCAGGAGCAGGTCTGGTGAGGTTTGTTTGGTGAATCATTAGCCTGGAAAAAGAGCAAATGCGGAAAACGAGAGATCCATATTGTAGCCGACATAAAACATATAATTGAGTACTTGCCAAATTACACCAGGGGGAAAAGCTTGTGCACTGTTTATTCTCAAATGTTACTGAATCCTGCCTCTATGAAAACAGTGATATAACACCCAGAAATGCTGGCATGAAAAAGGAAATGGCACATCCTGCAACAGAAAGTGAGAGAATATGTTCACATTTTAACAACCAGTATTCACTCGTTAAAGTGGACTCCCAGAAAAAAGGGATCTGATGCTTCGCTGGGGGTGCCTGTAGTTGCTGCACACTGAACAATCCAGCTGTCCTCACCTCACTTTACCTGCTTGGCCCACATACCTTTTCTTCACATACCAAAGACTGTTTCGTCCTCCTCCCTGTTGAGAGTGTTGTTATGGAAACTGCCATCTTTACATTTGCCTGGATTCTCACTTTTCCTGGAAACGTCGAGAGACCATTGACTGCTGATACAAGGAGGCATCTGCTTGGGACGCCGATAATTCCGAGATGATTCTTCATCTCCCTCTGTAGATAACTGTGAAGGCCTTGGGTGCCCTCCCTGTACTTATCTTATGGTTGTTAGATCTCTGAAGGCACAGCATAAAACCCCATTTCTCTGAAACTCTTTGCTAAGATGTTTTTGAAAGCTGTTATATTTTCACTAGAAATGGACAGACAGCTAAACACTTAATTATACAATTCAAGGCCTGATTGGGTGTTGCAATCCATTCATGTACATTATGCAACTACTGCACAATGGATGGTAACAATACTCTTCCATTAAAAACAGATTGTTACTTTACCAAGCCATATGTCTTCCTACAAAAAAAGAAGCAAATATTTGAGCAAAGTATCAAATATAGTATGTTACTGCAATTTTTAAGTGATATAGAACATCCCAATGACATAAAGTGACAACCCACTAAAAACCTGCATCCTACTGTAATTCCAAATTTATTTGATTACAACCACAGCCACATTTCATTTTTTAATTTAAAATTTAATAAAAACACTAAATAGCATAGCAAATTAAATTTTAAAAGGCAGCAGCATATAATGTAAAAATTTAAATTGAACTCTCCCAATACATTAATAACAAACCAGAAGGAATTTAATCATTTTTAATTATTTATATTAAGACGCCTATACAATACCATGCACTATACTGTATATGCATTATCCTAGTTAAATGATAATATTAACTAGGTTATTAAAATGTTTTAAGGCCCTGCCAAACCTCCTTTTCTTTCTTTTATCAGTTCAAAATTATTTTGTTTTGGAATGTCATCTTTTGTTAAGCATTTATGGGTAATAAGGAAACATTCCAAGCATAACAGTCCATCAGCATTCACACAATGAAGCAATGCCCATTAACACGTAGGAGTCATCAAAGTGATTTGAAATTCTATACTTTTAATTATTTGCCCTTCTTTATTCCCTGCAGACATAGCTGCAAACACAACATAGCATGTGAAATGTGCAGTTCTGATGAAGCCTATCACCATATTAAAGTTTCACAGTTATAGTCCCCCTTGGGCTGTTTCAAAAACTATAAATACAGATAAAGGGTAGCTTGGGACTGATGTGCCAGAAGCTATATTACATCATATTGGTCTTCATGATAAAGCAATGTCAGATGAAGCAAATAAGCAAGTAATCATACAGAGCACACAAGGCTTCCTGATCTCCAGAATATTCTCTGGGGTCTGGTTAACTAACAGGAAGATGTCCCAACGAGTGCATCTCAGGTGTTATATGTTTTCAGGATCAGTTCTGTTTTGCTGTATAGATTTCTCAAAAAAAAAACAACAAGAAAACAAGAAACAGACCATTTCTCCAGCCACAGAAAATACCCCCCAACAATCCAACTTCCCCCGAATGTTCTCCCCTACAAAGGTCCACCTAACAGTCCCTATAATATGGTCAAATAGCTGAAATGGAGCCACCCTGCATTTAGGATTTGGCTGCATCAGCGACAGCCCTCTACCATCTTTCCTCTGGCACCAGGGGCTGCAGTATTTACATCCAATCTTCAAGCAGTAGAAATCTCCATATAGAGGATGCCAGTAGAAGTCACGACCCAGGGACGCCAGGAAAGGGAAGGCACGGGATCTAAACATGCTACCAGCAGCCTTTGAGCTGCAGTCAGCCCCCATCCAGCCCGATCCATTTCTGCTGCTTAGAGAAGGCCCGATTACACTCATCATCTAGCAAGAGCACCATGTGCATAATGGCATGCCTCTTTAAGGTTAATGGGTAAACGAGAAAAGATCTTTTTCCCGAACTTCACCACATCTCAGGGGTTGGCACAGGCACGTTCTGCTCAACAGAAGATCGAAAAAACGAGCTGCCTGGATGCTGTGACGAGTTTCTAATTGTTGACAATGGGAGATGGGGTGAGCGATCTGGTGAGGTGATGGTTTGTGCTGCTGCCTGCTGCCTTGCAGCTCTTGGGCCCAGGCTAGGGATCTTTCTGCTAGATATCAAATATTAATTAATTCTGCAAAATGCAATCTACAAAATCAAATAGTCCGTCCAGTATAAATCAAATCTCCAAGCCTCTACGGAGAGACCAGAACTTCAAGTGCCGGCCCAGATACAGGAATGTCAGCGTAAACCACACACACATAGCAAGCAGAACAAAGGCATTAGAAATAAACTTGAAAATTTAGCAAAGCCAGGCCTTTCACGCTACAGAGTGGAAAATTTGATAGACAATTCCCTTTTCATGTGAGTTTGGAAATTCTAGTCTGCACTTTATCCTGTAAGCCTAAAGAGGGAGAAATTGGAATCACAGAACTATCAAAGATCAGGTGAGGAATTGTGTTCATTTTTATTATAGAGATGCGAGGCTGAAGAGAACTAGGGAGATAAGACCACATTTCCAGGTCAAATTTACCTGTTGAAAGATGTTATAATAGTTGCTTTCTGCGGAGGTACTGTATGTAAAAAAGGGTAAACCTCAATATCTGAAGCTTGTGATCAATGGTAGAGTACATGGTAAACTGCAGTGCACTTTAATGGCAAATAAAGATTTATACCTACTGTAATTATTTTATACCCTGACCAGCACTGCACCAACATTGCTAAACACAGCAGACGAGGACTGAGAGACATGCTGTATAATGTGTACCATCTATAAGGAGTGATACAGTATACAGTATACTGTAATTCTGAATTTTATTATCAGTAACACCACTTGAACACTGAGAAGTAGCCAGTATTACAGGTTTCAACAATGGAAGTGAAAGTGAATTCCCCTGGTGGGTATCTTTAGATATAGTAGTTCAGGTGGGTAGCTGCATCAGCATGCGTAGGCTGCAAAGGAACAAGTAATAGGTTTACTTGTTCCTTGCTTCCATGCTGAAAAAAAGAAGAAAGAGAACACAACGTTTCGGCCGTGGAGCCTTCTTCAGGTGTGAGAGAGACAGGGCAGTAGGCAAAGGTAAAGTAGCGGGAGAACAAAGGTTGGGAGGGAGGAGGAGTGAGAGGCGGGAGCAGGGGACAGAAAGAGAGGCCAATCAAGAGGTGTGAAGTCAGAATGGGTGCAGAGAGGTGTGAAATGAAACTTCCAATGAATGGAGAAAATTTTAAAGAACAGTAATCTGTCGTTAAGGGAAGGGAGAATGTGTGAACCTAACTGTAGAATAATTTTAGTTTCGGTGGTCTTTCTGATGTATGAGTTCGGAAAACCGTCTTTGAGAACACAGATGGAGAGATTAGTGTGGTCGTGGCCGCTTTAGATATATTTTAGCTTTATATCTTAAGTACGATAAATCGTAGACTCCACTTCTCACCATTTCCCCAGCATACTGTACCTCGATCATGCAAATCACTTGCAAATTGTTGTGACATTACTCTGATAACCAAATAGAGACCAAATTTTAAGTGGCAAAGAAAGATTCATATTGTGGCTAGTTTCTTCAACAGTCAGACACAAAACACTAACTGCATACAACAGTACTGTACATTAATACACAACACTGTTACAGTATTTTCTCAATTTTTTCATAAAAAGAGTGTCCTTTCCATTACTAAACTCAGTAAAATCCCTAGAGGTCTCAAAAAGCAATAAAGAACTCCAATAACACTGCCTTCCAGGTTTTGCATACTAGATCTACAGTTATGATCCAGAGGATATTAAGTTTGTGCACTAACTATAAAGTATAAATTAGGTTAAAAAAGGGAAGAGGGGAGGTTTTCTGCTTGAATTTCTGACCAGATCACTAGTCCTTCGTAAAGGAAGCCAATCTAAAATAGGGCCAGTCGCTCAACAGAGAAAAAGCAACCTAACACTTAAAGCAGCAAGTGGAGGAGTTCCTGTGAGGGGCCAACAGAAAGGCACAGAGTGAAATGATATGAGCCTGCCGATTTCTGTTTGGGCAGGGGGCAGCAAGACACCTTTATAATATGAGGGTGTTACTGTACTGTTTCCCGTCAAATTTAGTTGGGAGCACTGCTAAACGTTCACTGCAATTATGATGGTTTGGAAACAGAAACTGTAATTGTGCAATAAATGTAGTCAAAAGTTTAACTATTGCCATCTCAGCATCACAATTTTATCAACAGGAGAAAATCATAGCGTCAGTTTGACTCTATGACTATTTATATCTTCAAGAAGTAACTCCCACAGCCTAAGAAGCAATAAACTTCAGCATTACTGCAAAGCATTAATGGCCATTTCTCTTAGTGCCTAATAAGATTGTCAGATGTTTGGTCATACTTTCAAAGATACCGGCCCATTACTTTGCATTTTGTCTCGGATAAAAAAGGCAAAATGTCGTTTTGTGTGTGTGTGTGTGTGCACACATTAAAAGCAGTCTAAGAAGCTTGTTGTTTTGGGCCTGGAATTAAGATCACTGTGAAATGCATTCGCTGACATTTGCCTGATTGAAGTGAGTTAGATAACTTGCTTAAATGATTATTAGTCATGACAAAAGTCTAATTTGCATCGCCATCTAGATATGTCACGGATCGTCGGGCTCACAAGTGCCCCGTTGGAAGATAATGACACTGTCATTGCTTGTGATCGTTTGGTTGCAGTGGTACTTTGCTAATGTCTTCACTGGAGGCAAGCTCAAAGATTTGCATATGTCCAACGATACTGAGTTCACTTAGTTATAAATCAGGCTGATTCACATGCTTTACTTTGAATGAAATGAAAGACCCAAACACTGTAATCACAGGAAAAACATCACAATGAAAATTATTTTAGTGTACAGATTGTGACCAGAAGCAATGAGTCACAATTTCAATTCACATCAAGCAATGAGAATGCCTTAATTTGACCTTTATGAACAGTAAATTACTATTTTTTTAAATAAATGCCCCAGTAACCATGGTCATGCTCAGGTCTATATTTAAATCAATATGACATAACTAGAAAACAAATATGCTTTCATTAGTTTTTCATTTCAAAATCTATGTGAACCAAGCTCTTAAAAAGTTTATATCTCATATTATGACATGTGCATGATGCAATGACATAACAAGTTTAACTCAACCTTATTTATCATTTCAAACAAAGTGCCTTTTGTTACTTTTTGAGGAAGATAAGATCTAAGATTTAAACAATATGCTTTAGGTTTGTGAATATCTTGTTTTGATTAGTTCGGCATTCTTCATCCTTTTAGATCTTATAATGGGATAAAAAAAACATAACAAAAGGAAGCAGCTGAGACAATGCACCATTTAGGTTTCATATTTCTTTTCTGAGTTAACATAAATCTCGCAGATGTTTTTGATTACACCTTGAGGCAACAGCTAGTCACTGACAGCATGGTAATGTGGATTACAGTCTGACAAGGTGTCACTGAGGTGCGAATCCCTCAGGCTAAGACTGTTCTGTACACCTACTTCTCGTTTTAAACTGGTAAACCAGAGAAACAAATCTGGATGCATATTATGAACAGCTGCACTCCAAGAAGCTGAAAATGTGGAAGAAAGCAGGTCTACTTTTGACTTCATTAGTGTCACCGCCTTTGTTTTTGTCTTAATTTTTCAGAGTACCTGCAATCCCCGTCCCAAAACTGCACTGTCCTCTGAAAAAAATTATTATAGAAGAAAAGGACTTGGCATTATGACATGTAATAGGCAATATTTAAATACCATTTCAGGTTTATTTTAATAAAAGCTGTTTGTTACAAACATCAATTTGTTCATTTAATATCAGATATGTGAGTTTCGGGTGAATTCTAGACATTCACATTGCCTTGAAAAATGGTAACAACAGGATGCAACACATACTCAATCGTCAGTTGGGTCCCATTATTTCCTAAGGGTGTTAGTCAGTTTTTAAAATCAGTTCCTGCTGTAAATGAAACAAGCCACCAATTTAGAACTACTTTCAGTGATCATTTTAGTAGAATGTACAAAGGAGAAAACAACAAAAAATACTTCTGATAAACCCTAGTCCAAGGCCAGACATCTTTCTAATCAGGACTGACATATATTGTATTACTGAAAAGGAAAGAAATTGAAACGTTTATCTATTAACCAGTGGGTGGTTGGAGAATAATCCTAAAATGAGTCTTTGGTAGGAAAAATAAAATGAGTTTATGTGGGGTACTGTACTGTATGTTTATATTATGTGGGGGATTTATTTTCCCTTGGTATTTCTCTTTTTATTTTTTTCATTCTGCAAGTCTTTTAAAACAATTATAATAAAAGCTAAAAGGTCGCCAAATATGCTGTAAAGTAAAATTTCTCAAGACTCCATTAAATCTTTAGTTTAAAATGCATTAGTCTTTCTAGCGTAAGGCTTAAGGCTATCTCCCTTGCATTGCTTACCTAGAGCTATTTGAATGTCTTCTGCATCATTTGCAATGCATTATGCATTACAATCTGTTGAAGGTTAAATTCCTCAGGCCCCAAATGTTTAAACGCATTATGGAATGAAGGCATGTTGGTATGGCATATGGAAACAGGACACAAATCCACAAAATAAATGTTTTAGACACTGCAAGTACAAAATAGAAGGCAAGCACTCAGATATTTGGCATACCCTCCAAAGGCATACAACAGTACTGTACACAAGGCAAATAACAGAAAACAATCTGCATTTTCTTCACTTAACCTTTCATGTATATTCTAAACAGATGTATGGATTTCCTATTGCATTTCTCAGTCCACCAAGTAATCCTGAGTGTTTAAGGACGTACTGTATACGGTTATAAACAATAATTTAATTAGATAGCTCCTTAAATAATATTATCTTACTAAACCTTGTGGAATGAATTGCATTCTTGGTATTTTTGCTATTATGCGAACACCTGAACAGCTTTCAAAGTGAAATATTGTACATCTTTCAGGTCTGAGAAACACTTGTGTTCTGTTGTTCTTGTTTCAGCAGACTGCACAGAAGTGAAAATTGCTTATGCTTTTCAGCCTTTATTTATAAATCAGGCCATGGGTTGGTAATGTACTCTGCAATAGTGTGTGCTCATCTAGTACATTCTCACAATGAGTTCAGCTACCTGTAGGCCACAGGCAATCTGATTCTACACTGTAACACCACACCATGCACTTCAAGGAACCTGTCCTCTGTCTACCTGCCACAACAATAAACTGCAGCACTCTCATTCCAAAATATACTATTTGCAAATGACTTGTTCTTATGGCCTGAATGCACAGCTTAAACAGTTCGAAACTGAAATTACTATACACTGCTTTACTGGTAAGAACAACGTCAATATAAAGTTGTGACCGTGACAACACACAGTTCTGATTTAATCCAGTTGCAAGCCTGTATTAAAGTAATTTAATATGTATTCCGGTGCATCAGTTTAGTCTAAACCAAACCTTACAGTGTGGTAAATTTATTGATTAATCAGAACAAGACATTTTTGTCACTCTGCAACTCACAACTGGCAACCCACTGGAGCTCAGCAGGTGTGAGCCTGGTCAGTACCTAGATGGGTGGGCACCTGGGAAAAACTAAGGTTGCTCCTGGAAGAGGTGTTAGTGTGGCCAGCAGGGGGAGCTCACCATGCAGTCCATGTGGGTCCTAATGCCCCAGTATAGTGACGGGGACATTATACTGTAAACAGGCACCGTCCTTCGGATGAGACGCAAAACCGAGGTCCTGACTCTCTGTGGTCATTAAAAATCCCAGGGCTTTCTCGAAAAGAGTAGGGGTGTTATCTCAGCATCCTGGCCACATTTCCCATTGGCCCTTATCAGTCATGGCCTCCTAATAATTCCCATCTATGAATTGGCTTCATTACTCTGCTCTCCTCCCCACTAATAGCTGATGTATGGTGAGCGTTCTGGCGCACTATGGCTGCCGTCACATCATCCAGGGGGGGCTGCACACTGGTCCCCATTACCTGTAAAGCGCTTTGAGTGGAGTTTCCAGAAAAGTGCTATATAAGTGTAAGCAATTAATTATTATTATTATTTTGTTACAACTTTAAAATAGAGACAGTGGAGAATGTAGATTTTACAGTAAAAACCAAAATTATATAAAACAATTCAAATACTTCTTCTGGCATTCTCAAACTTTCAAAGGTCTCAAGCTTTCAATGATCTTATCATATTCATAAGGATTTCTATTTTAAATTTAAACATCGCTTATTAAATACCCATGCAATTTGGAATCTCCAAATCTCTGAAATTACTTGAAGCCTCCTGCACCCAGTCAGCAGAGAATCGGACACGAAGACACTCTGTCCCCAAAATCCTCCTACGGCTGTTTATCATTTGACATTTACAGGCCCTACAAGACTGACAAAAGAGGAGATGCCAACTGGAAGAGATGCGCTTCTTTCACTGATGTCACTGCAAGCACCAAGGCACTGAACAGAAATCTGTTTTCTGGAAGGCCAAGAGAGCCCTATCTGGCTAATCCCAGTCAATACCCCACTGGTACAGTACCTGCCCAATTGTGTGCTGTCACTGGTAGACAGTTGGCTAACAACATGACACAAGCTTAAACCTGTGATAACAGGATCAAAGTGCACACCCTGTGCTCCAAAGAAGTGGTAGTATAAGCAGAGTAGCTTATTGCCATATGCTGCACGTACTGTACACTGGAATTCTTAATCTCACTGATCTCTCGGGACATACACAGTACAACAGACAACACCACACAATGTAGATAACAGGAACAACAAAAATTTGGTGGAAAACAGTCTGCGTGTGCTTGCTCAGCAGCGGCTGACAAGCAGACCACCAGTCCTTACTGCAGGTGGCGCTCTTCAGCTCCTGCTTGTAAACGGGATGATGGAGGACAGAGGCGTGGTCAGACCTTCTGAAATGCGACCGTAACAAAATGGAGCGGTATGCTCCTCTAACGGTGGTGTAACAGTGATCCAGTGTGTTATTGCCTCTGTTGGGAACGAAGGCGTGTTGAAAGTGCTTTGGTAGTACATTATTTAAGTTCCCCGCCACGACAGAAACAGCTTCCCGGTGCGTGTTTTCGTATTTGCTGCTGACGCTGTGCAGCTGAGTGCCGATTCCTCATCAACATGCGGGTGAATGTGCGCGGCGGTCATAATCACAGTCGCAAACTCCCTTGGCAGGTAAAAAGGGCGACGTTTAATATGTGAGGTAGAGAATTTCTACGTCAGTGCACCAAAGGTTATTAGTCATTTCATTGCTAAGACATTTCATTGCCAGCAACTACTGCTGCACGCTGTATTGTTGTGCATTTGATAAATAAACTTTGATTTGATTTAGTCATGAAACACACTCCGCCTCCTTTCTCCTTGCCAGTAGGATCAGCTGTACTGTTCCCTCTATACAGGGAACCGGGAAGGTTGGGTTTCAACAGGTTGTAGCGAAAACGGAAGACGCAGCCGTTTCTCAAGTCGCGCTGAGTACTGATGCGATTGTGAAGTTTTTCCGACCTTGCTGCCCAGCGATGACACGCCGGTGCTCTCGCCTCCGTGTCCCTGTTGGCTCCGCGCTTGGGAAGAAATTGCACTGAAGCTAGATCCGAGGCTCTACATCTCAAGCCCAGGAGTGTTTGTCGATCATGGTCGCACACGTAATACGAGACATACCGTAACACGAAAATAAGCAACGTCAACTGGAGAGCGACACGTGAGACGTCGCCATCTTGAAAGGTTGAAGCACTTTCCCTGTAAGAGCAACTCCGGAACCCCATATTCCAAGCTATCCAAGGGAGTCTACATTGAATTGAAACAGTATCAACGGATTCTCATCACTATAGACCAGCTGTCTGGTAACCAGCACTAAAGGACTAAGCACCAGTGAATTTGTTTGCATTTTCATCCCAAAAGACAGACAATTTAGCAACACAATATATGCTTGTAGTCAGCAGTGCCATTGCTGGTTTGTCTGAACTCTTTACATAAAATTGCATTAAAGACACCTGAGTCTTGACAGAGGTTCAATTCCTAATCCTTAAAATCCTGTAATTAAAAAAAACAATTAAGCTTTCATCTTTAAATATGACTGAAAAGTTGCATTTAAATAGAAGACTCCTGCCAAGTAAAACTACATTAATTAACATTCTTTGGGTGCAGGACGGGTTGATTTGAACCCATGTTTTCTCAGATAAATGCCAAGGTGTGCCAAAATCTCATTTTGAAGAACAGTAGTCTAAATTGCTGCAGAACAGTAAGTACTAAGGATCGACCTGTGAAATGCTCTAAATGGAAGTTTGGCAAAAGAAGGCTTTTTTTTAAATTATATTGAAGTGTCCACATTAATCCAGTACTATACTCATGACCACTCCACAATCACATAATTAATGCTTTTTAGAGGTTTAGAATAACCATCTATTCAACTCATTTTCTTTCAATATCTTTCTTAGTCTCAGCTGAATGTTATTAGTTCTTCACAGAAATAATCAATAGATTCCATTGAAAGCAAAATGCATGAAAGACACCTAATTTACACAGAAGCCTACGGGAGGGAAGTGTGTTGTGTCTGGATATCTCTATTTTGTTATTGTTCAGCTATACCTGTAGGTACTTAATCCTTAGAAGTACTTGACTGCTCCCATGAATGTATTAAAACAAAATCATTACATTTAACAACTGTTTTCAATAATGCATTATTAACACATCTGGATAATGTTTGTACTAACATTCTATGCCAGCAAAAATGACTGCATTTCAAATCCAATTTATTTAAGCATCAGTCATGGATTTAAATGTACAGGATCAGGTGCTGTTTCTCTGACTACAAAATGATAATCGGTAAAATAAAAAAATCTATTGTATCAATTAGAACATAAATCAGAACCAGATGTGTTGCAAAACACAACCGCCTACTCCCTGCACTATGGAGGCAAGACAGATAAGCTAACAGATTTTTTTTTTGCCTGGATCTCTTTTTTTTCCCAGAAAGTTGCATACTAATGTAAGGATATAGGACCAGCATCATACCTGAGATAAATGAAGTTTCCAGTTATTTATTCAACAAAATTGACAATACAAGCACTTTAAATATCCAGTATTAATTATACATATGCACAAACCAGCCGTGGTCAAGCTTAGAGCACAATTTTGAATAAGGACACTTGACACTACATCAGTAAGTTTTTTTTTCTTTTCTTTATACTTTGGAGAAACCAGTAAAGATTGCTTCCCTAGGGAATGCTACATGCTATTTAGAGGATTAAAAGTCAGAGGAAAAAAATCAAGTGAATTCACAAGGGACCGTTCACCCCATTTTAACAGCTGTCAAGCACTATCATATGTTGTTGTAAGAAAACATAAGCTAAACAGCTCCCTGACTACAACAAATTCTAAGAATTACAGTACAAGAGTATTATTAAGCCATTCCAGGATTTCCTGATGGGATTCTTTGCAGTAAATTAACATCCCTATAAAATCTATTTATAGATTAATCTATAGATTCAATAATAAAGCACAGAATTCCTGTATCCCCAGCCTTTCAAATGTCTCCCAAATTTAAGCTTCTTTCTATCTACAGTTCAACTACATACTGTAAATGTGTTCTGACATTCATCATTAACTTTAAACTACTTAATTTGTTAATGGCAAGGAAAATGTGCAAAGCACATTATTTAGACATGTTCATAAATATTCAGGCTAGATTTCACCATTAGAAGGATGAGATAGCTGCTAATGACATGACATTAACACTCAAACCAGTACTTGGTAAGGAATGGTGCTCCAGCTTCATCTAACCAATCACCTAAAGCAAAGTAACAGCTTAAAACATAAATGAGTCTTAACAAGTCTGGATTTTTAACACTAATAGAAAAGATCTTATACTAGTATCACAAACTACCAGAAATATTGCCTGTCTCAGCAATGGCAGTAAAATAAAACAGGTCTGATAAGAATGTAAATATTGCTTTCTTTAGGCACAAACATATTTTTGTTAAGAATAAGTGTGCTGCTTAACCTTTATCTCACTTGCTAATCCGAGATATTAAGACAAGGAATGATTTTATAGCATTAGGATTGAAAGAGAGGGCATCAGCACCATGGACAGCGGTCTCCAACTCTCACGGTTTAGTGCAAGGATTTTAATCCAGATCCTTGAGAGCCAAAATGCCTTTTGTTCGAACCCAGATTTAACTAATGAACTAATTCAGCATTGTTTTTATCTCTGCAACTCTAAGGTAATGAGAAATACTCTTACGAGTAGGAATTCATTAAAATACCTTAGGTCATGGAATTCTTCATTCAACTGGTTTTCATTGTTTTATTATTGGTCTTTTTAGTAATGGATGATGAACAAAACTATTGAGGACCCTGTGATTACTTTCTTACTTTCCCAACTGAAGTCTTATTTTGATATCATGATTTGGCACCAGCATGGTGCCAGGAGAACAACCCCTCTCTGAACATCAGTAAGACTAAGGAGATGATTGTGGACTATAGGAAACACCAGGGAGGAGATCACACACCTATCTACATCAGTGGGACTGCAGTGGAGGGGGTCAGCAGTTTTAAGTTCCTGGGAGTTAATATCTCAGAGGACTTAACCTGAACCCACCACACCAACACCGTGGTCAAAACAGCACGGCAGTGCCTATTCTTTCTCCGTAGGCTAAAGAGGTTTGGCATGACATCACATATCCAGGCCAGCTTCTACAGGTGCACTATTGAGAGCATCCTGACTGGTTCCATCACTGCCTGGTATGGGAACTGCTCCGCCCAGGATCGCAAAGTACTGCAGAGGGTGGTGAAGCCAGTGTAGCTCATTACCGGCTGTGAGCTACCAAGCATCCAGGAGATCTGCTCAGCTACATGTCTGAAGAAGGCCAGGTCCATTCTCAAGGACCCCAGTCATCCCAGTCACAAACTGTTTTCCCTCCTACCGTCGGTAAATGGTACCAAAGTCCAACAGACTCGGTCCAGGTCCAACAGACTACGGAACAGCTTCTACCTCCGGGCAGTAAGACTGCTAAATAGCCAACCTGCAGCTCCTGTAGCAAATCACCTGTAATGGCTCCATGGACACAGTTTTCACTGTATTCAGCATAACCACACTACTTGTATATATTGCACACATAGCAGCTCTACCCATATTGAGTTTTATTCTGTTTCTATTACATCTATTATTATGTAACCTTATTTTCATAACCTCAATTTTGTGTTTTTGTGATTTTTGTGAGCTCTCAGAATGGACTACCAGCAACTACTGCTGAACGCTGTATTGTTGTGCATTTGATAAATAAACTTTGATTTGATTTGTGATCTATTCAGTAAATGCCTTTTTTCCCCTAACAAGGGAATTGCATGCTAATTGTTGCAGAGTGTTTTCTATATCCTTCATGTTACATTATAACACAGTTTATTGACAGATCAATCTATTAAAATAAGCCAGAGGATATTTTTAAATGAGAAGTCATGAGTCTCTTCCCCTTCAAGCCTGCTTACTGTGATATCCTTCTGTGAGCCAAATGAACCAGCTCCTGCCACTATGCACAGCAGTGGGTGACAGTGCAGCAGGTAGCAAAAGTACAAACATATCACTGCATAAATGCAATAAGTGAAGATGTTTAAATTCTGAAAAAGGAATCTTATCTCTTTGGGATTTATGCCTTATTTGCTAGACAATAAGTCTACAATATGTTCCACACAAATTGTACCATTGGGAACTGTGCCCATGGGAAACATTGTTAAATCAGGCATGTTCAAAGGTCGGTTTGTCATACATATACAGTACATGCAACCAACGTACATTAAATCTTGATCAGCATAAATACATATAAAATTATACAGAACTCAAAGTGCTATAAATCTTTATTCTGCAGGACCCCAGGAAACCAAACACTGCAATGTGCACTGCTGAATCTAGATTAATTATTGTGCATTTTATATCCAAAGTAAACAACTACAAATAAACACTGGTAATCATCTATTTGTGCAAAGAAAAACACCACTCCATCAATGGGTGGTCTTCAGCAACTCATCAGATACAGCCAGTTCCTTGCTGCCAATGAACCAATTTCACTGCATTACAAAAATATTGGTTCCGATCATTACTGTAAGCATTAACTTGTTGACTCCAACTGTGTATGTTATACCCCATGCAGTTAGACACTTGTTCATGCTCAGCTTGTTCACATATCAGAAGGTTTATAAACATTTGCAAATAGCTCATTAAATTACATCATAGCCTTATGAAGAAAGAAGTATACTTTTGCTTGATGTTCCCTCTTTGTTCTTTCTACACTGGGATGGACTTGCATGGATCAAGAAATGCATCAACCAAGAGGATATGAATGGCAAAATACTAGTCTGCATTTTCTGTAGTCTGCACACTATAGAAAATGCAGACAAAGTTCATTCTATACTCACAAAATTGAAGATGGCACTCAGTAGCAAGAAAAAATCATACAAATAATATGTTGGGTATGTAAAAATCAATGTAATGTGAAAGAAATCACAATAACCAGGAAACAAACTGCTCTTTCTTCATTTTCTTCAAATCTCACCTATTTGTAACTCTAGGCTCCTTCACACAATTAATTTAATATAACATACTGTGTAGGTACTGTATGTGTCAAATCCTTCCATACTAAGGTGAAAATAATCGTATATTTGTTAAAAAAAATAAAGTCACCTACACACAATTGAACAATGTGAGTGAGTGTATGAGTATATGAGTGAGCAGTAACACTTCCAAACCTAAAGCATTTCAATTTAAAACAAGACTGGGATTAAACTGAAAACAGTGCAGTGTCTTGAAACATCATATTTGGATGCAGGTACAAAATACTTAGAACACTAGCTGCCTTGCATATGACAGATGAATTACAGAATATCCCACTCAACCAGGAATCCTGCTGTGCATCAGAACCTTTCAGCATCCTTCGCATGCCCATCTGGTCGAATGGCATCTTGAGATGCAGTTCCAAGACGCCCCAGGAACAAATGTGGACTTGGAATTAATAGAAGCCTGAGTAATGTCAACTGCCTCTGCCTGCTGCCCCTGTGTGGAACTGACCCGTGAAATACCAGCTTTCTTGGATGCCCAAAGAGCTAGCCAGATGTGTTTTCCCAGGGGACTGGAGTGGAAGCTAATGGGAAACTACTGCTTATAATAATGTAAGAAAATGAAAATGTGATCCATGATGTCTTTTGTCCAATGGCAGTATTTCAGTTAACTGTTTTTCTGCACACATTTTAAATAAACCTTATATATCATGAGATAATAATAAGTCATGACTGCAGGAATAATATTCTCTTGAGTAATTTCTTTTCCTGATTTCACTTGAATGAACTCTAATGGGACAGTTCCATTGAGAAAGACAACAGTGAAGAGTATTATTAGACACAGCAGATGATTCACAATGATACAAAAATAGTTCTGCCTTTCAAATTCCATGACATTCAGAAAAGCTGGTTCTGAAGTGCAAGACACTGCTTTCCAGACTGGGCTGTCTGAAATATATTTTTAAGCTGAGACATAACATTTAAAACAAGAGTTACCTTTTTTTAAAACTAAAGCCTTTATTAAACCACATATGTTAATGCAGACAAACTTCTCATCTATACTTGAGGTTTGGAAAGTATCCATTTATTCAGCAATGTAAGTGAAGTCACTTGCTCAAGGGCACCAAAGTAGTGTTCCACACAGATATCGAACCCACAACCTTCAATTTATTAATATGTTATTAATACAAGGAAAGGATATAGCACATACAGTATGTAGAATCCTTGGAACCACATTCTGATAAAAAACTCACCTATTCAAAAATCCAAAATACCAGTCTGTTGAGAATAAATATTCAACATTTCTGTTCATTAACCACTCTTCAGAGCTGTCTCCAATGCTTAGAGAAGTAAGTTTAAGCCCCTCATCTCACCTTATCCCCTTATCTGCGCCTCCTTTTATAGACAGTACAGCCTGCACAGAATGTGTAATGAGATTTAAACCAAATGAAGAATGTGAAGTTAAAAATGTCATTAAAACAATTATTATCACAATACAAATACACCCTGGTAAAACAGTGAAAACAAGCAGAATTTAAAATATTTGATACCAGAGATATTAAAGAAAATATTTTCTTTGTCTTATCTTTCACTTCCTTATTGACAATGGCACATAGTCTCTCAGTTTAATTTTATTGACAGCTTTTACAGGCAGCTGATGGCTCAATGTTTCAAGTCTGATGCAAGTGCAATTGCAGGAGGAGAAAACAATTTTGATCTACTAAGGCCTGAACAGCTGATGTGCACTAACAGAATGATAGGGTTTAGTGTAAAATCTCTGATAACTGTGTCAATCAAACTGCTCAGCTGTCCACAGGGTTTTGAAAGAAAACACCAATGCTGAGTGGACATCCATCACTATCAAAGTGCATTTATCAATACAGGACTGGGACTTCATGTCAGTAAAAATGATTATTTATTAAACATGTACACTGCACAAACTTCTCCACTCTGTGCAAGATTGTGAATCCAGACTTTAGTTTGTAGAAGAAGAGCTGTGTTAACATTAGGAAATATTCTAGTTCGGACACAAATCCATCCTTGTTCATAAAGAATGAAACAACCGAAATATGGTTGATTAAGGACAAAAATTTAGTAATAGCACAAAAGAGAAATATAGTATTTCTGATACAGAAAATGGAGATGCTACACAATTATATACAGGGAGCTGCTGAACACTGTACATACTGCAGGCTCCTTACTTTTGCCTCATTGTTCTCTCTTTTCTTTTCTGTCTGTATGCATGTAGCAACATAAAATAACAGCTCAACTACAAAGATAGATTTTTTCAGTATCATAATGTGTATTACTGCATGTTTTTTTGTGAGGGATCTCAGTAATGCCCAGATTATAAAGTGTGCCAGTTTTCTAATTATTATTTATCAGCAGCAGGGAACTCTATGCTAAAGCAAGTCAGAGTGAAGCACCTTGTTCGAGAGTAGAACAGCATTGGTTCGGTAATGACTTAAACACAGAACCTTCCTGATTTAGGGTTCAGAACTCTAACTCCCCCATACTGCTGCGTAATCCATTTTATTATGAATTCAGCACAAACTCTCATGTAGATAACCTAATTTCTACTGCCATGCTGTATGTTTTGAGAGTTCCATCCAACTAAATGAATTAAGCAAAATGTATATCCTGAATATTTACATTTGTATATGTAAATATTTAAAGGTCATTTTGTTACTAATGGGAAATTTTAATGATCCATATTTCTGGGAAATATTCACTTCCTGATTTCCAAGTAGTCTTTATAAATAATAAGCAAGCTTGAGAAAATGTTCAATAAGAGTGACTGTAGTGATTACACCATTATGAACCTAGCAAAACTGTATTGCCTCTCTCTTAAAAAATAATTAGGATTCCAATTATTTATTTCCTAAAGGAATAAGAAATCAAACATTTCTCACAGCTTTAGATAGAATGAGCACTATTTCATTTTGATTCTTGGAAGTACTTGAAAAGAATGACTAATTTAGAAATTTATCTTTACAAAATTAAAAATATATATATCTCTAAAATACTTAATATAAAATGATTCATGGTTTGGTTGATGGGTGCAGAAGGGATTATAATATTTCATTTTCTACTTTTATTACTCTTTTTGAGTGTCTGTTCATCCATCACTCGCTTGAAGAGAGACTTGATCAGTCCCCCATTCACGCAATACCAGTCTGCAGGATCCTGCACCATGAGCACACCCCCACACAACCGAAAACTGCAAAAGAAAATCTCTCTAAAAGAATCTTCCCCTGTGGCACTGTAATTCAAGGGAAAATGCAGGCAACCCAATTGACCTCAATCAAAAACCAAATACAGAAATGGAGAGAAGAGGGAAGAAAACATGACATGAGAAAAGAGGTCACTGAGTGGTGATCCCGGTTACCTAGGAAACAAACAGAAAATCTCCTATCCTAATGATATCAAAACAAGTTGAAGAATACATGTTGAGACAAAAAGATGGGGGAAAAGTTATTTTTTCACTTTGATTTCCAGATCAAAATATCTAATATATTTCCTATAGCTGTGCTTCTGTTACAGTATATTCCATTTATATATATATTTATTTGCTTTAATGCCCTTTGCATACCTTACAAATAGCAGTAATACCTTACTGGTAATGCCTATTAATCACTTTGCCTGCAAACAAAGCAACATAAAGTTACATAAGCGAGTCTTTTAGAAGACATAATTGTTCCCTCCAGAATAGTTATGCAACTGAAATTATGAAAATGTGTGGTTGCACTGGTTTTCAAAAAAACAACAACAACTTCTTACTTCCCAATAGTCTCTGTAATAACTGTAAAGTTGGTTGATGTAAAACAGGTTGCAATTTGGTAAGCATTCATCTAATTCCCACCATAAAATGTGGAATTCTGTAGACTCAGATTTATCGCAGAGTAGGATATTGAAGAGTATCCAGGTTACCCACACACTGTACAGGTACTTTATATATAGTATTGTACATGCATAAACAAGCAAGTTGTGAAAAATAAATGTTAAAAGAATGAGGTGTAGGGCAAATATCACCTGGTACAGTATTTCATGCCCCTCTTTTGCTAATGCATGAGTTCTGTGTTTAAATGATATCTGTAAATTATTCATTATTACATTTTAAAAAAGATCAGAAAAAATGAATGAAGTGAGAGCAGTGATACTGTGAGCTAACAGAAAAAAACAGATGCCAACTGTATCCTGAACATTATATTAAACTCTCCACTTGGCATTGCCAGGGAGCAGTAAATGGTGAAAACTGTGGTGTTATCACAGTCCAGGTTTGGTCTTTTCTGATTAAAGAAATGTTAAAAATCAAATGAGGTTTTTAGGAGATAAAAAGAAGAATGAAATATGTTTTAGATTGTGTGCACCATGGTATGTTGAAACCTCAGTTGACAGTGATTGAGAAATGGTAGGTGTGGTAAACGAAACAAGCTTGTGTCAGTCCACTCCCAGGAGGAATATTGGTTCCTATTCCTCCCATGAGATGGCACAGCATGAAGCCAAACAAACACCTGTGCCGAAAAAGTTGCAAATCATTCAAAAATAAACATGAGTACAAAGTGACCTCAATATCTCAAGTTTTCCTGATTTTGTTTTCTGAGGAAAAGTGCTTTTAAGCATTTCCACTATACTATGTACCATAGAAAGAATTAATCCTTGCATTTTTGTGCAATACTACATTTTTTGCCATAGGCCCAAGCATTATGTTTACATCAGTTATTTCTTCTCCATAATGGCTTGCTGATAGCAGAGACAAATCTGCATAAATCATCTGATCCCTTTTGTTTACAGAGTATCCAGTTGACTAGTATTGACACCTCCTTCCTTTGTATTCATCAGTGTTAAAGTTTGTTTGCCTGGTGTCTGCTCAATCCATGATTTTCTAATTCACATGATGCTCTTTCTGTTTGTCATTCCTTCCTCTTTTGTATCTACTGCAAATTTTAATAGTTTTCTAGCTATAGCGGAATACAAATTATTGATATAGACCAGGAGGAGCAATGGACCTAATACAGATCCCTGTGGAACACCATTGTTTAATGCACCACACAATATACATCTGCCCAAATTGCTCTCAGACCATTAGTATACTGTATATTACCTCAATTTCCTATAGCTTTTAATTTAAGAATTAACCTTTTATGAGTGACTTTATCTAAACGTTTCAAGAAATCTAAATAAATACATACCATACATATACAGTATATGTTTTTAATGGTTTAGTGTTATCAGCTTTCCTTGTTGCTTGCTCAAAGACTACTAGTAAGATACAAATAGAAGATACAAGCGAAGAAGAAGAATTAGCATTTTTCTACACCTCTGCCATCTCAGATTATGATCACTACTAAAACAACATGGGGGATAACAGAAGCATATGAAAAAGAAAAACAGATGAAAGGAACTCAAACTCCTGGTTACCTTTCAGGCATACCTATTACCTCATCATAGAATGAAGAAATAAAAACCCATAATTAATATTCAAGTTATGCTGTTCATATGTAGGTTGGGTATCAATGAAAAACTGTATAAATGTACACTGCTGAGAAATATTTTCAATGCAGTATGAGATACTTGAAAATATGAGAACAAATAAATGTAAAAAATGTTCAGCTATATAAACTTTCATCCAGTTGTTGTATTTAACACAAATATATCCATATATCTAATTCCAGGTTTAGGTGAAGAAGTGTTTGATTCAGCTCTGTGTTTTTGCTCTGCATGTTACCTCAAGACTGCCAGCTCTTTATGAAACCAAGTAGGCTGCCAGCATGATGCTCCACCTGTAAATCTGATTCTGCATCTCAATGGGATTATTCGCTGTAATGAAATACTGGAACACAAAATACCAGTTGAAAAGCTATAGCCATATCTGTGAATTTTAAGAGCAACTGACATGACTCTTATTGTTATTCTAAGAAGCTCAGGAAATATCTTTCAGTGACTGAATAACAACAAACACATAAAACAGAGAAACATAACAGCTTACACTGAACATGTGGCAGGTGCTAGAGTTTCAATGAAATGCCCTTTCCATCTCCTCCTGTTTTATATCCTATGGAAAGACATAGGAAAGAATATAATATTGACTTCATCATCAGGACAAAGGCAGAGCATTCAATCCAAGATGGGCACTAACTAGAGGGAGGACCTTTTTCAGTCATTAATAAATTAGGGTCACCTCAATAAAATTTTTATAGAGACAGGGAGATAAATGGCACATCATTTCACACAAGCTAAGCCTAGAGAAAATAACTTCTTTCTACAGCCCCTTTATGTAGCCATTATTTTAATTAATTACAAAACAGCAAAATTCTGCATGTGACAAAGAATCATCTACTATAGTCACCTCCATTAATGTACTGGTAAGTGTAAGGAAACATTAATTTATGATTACTTAATGAATGAACAATCACTTTCACCTTGTATTAACGAAATAGCCGTGAGTGTAGTGAATTAGGGAAAGGAGCTTGAAAGAGAGAGATGTTTAAGCAGCAATACCTTTGTCACAATTGTGACAGATAATTTACATATCCTGAACTGACCTAAGGCAGTAATCAGACAGAAATTGCTCCATAAATTCTGGATATTCCAGATATATTAAATGTATTCATGCAAAAAGTGTGTCTTCTGACATTTCTAGATTTGGTTTAAAAGGTTTCAAATAGTTTCTCAAATATATAGCAGTTTTCTCATTTTCTTATATACTAAGAAATTATTTTTATAGTTGGAAATATAATCACAGCTTTTACGTGATTACAGTTCTTAAAAATACCAGATTACCACAGTGAACTGCATTAACTGGGAAACATGGGTTCACCTTGAATGACCCCGTACACTCAATTAAACAGCTTAGCAACTGTGAGTGATACATCCCAACGCCTGTATGCATTCTACACATATTTCAAAGCTTATAACAAATAAATTGCATTAGTGTAACCCAGTCAAATGAAAAAAACCCACAGCATTTAGCATGGCAAGGATATAGAAACTGTTACAGCCACTCACAACCAGAATCCAAGCTCTCGCAAATGATCCCGCATTGTTCCCAATCAGACCTCAGCCCATTTCAATTCCAACAAACCTCGCCGTCATAATTAATCCATCAACCAGATCTTCCCTCCATCGCCACAACCTCCACTTCTCCGATTCCTTAAGCCCTCATCACCTGGACTTCAACGCTCAGGATTGGTTTTCACCTAGCGCAGCTCACCTTCCCACCCCTGAGACCACCTTGCTATTTTCTTGTCTCCTGAACCGTTGGCTGCCGGACCTTTGAACCTGTCTCTCACCACGATCTACGATTGATCTACGATTCAGATAAGTACACTTGGATTCTCTTTTCTTTCCCACACTGCCCTTACTTTTCGATCAGCTACGCACAGGATGCTAAAATCCATCCGGAAAGTAGCGTAACAGAAACATGGGCAGCTCCTGCCACAATACAGATTCACAGAGGGTAATGCATTCAACAAAGCAGTAAATGCACAATGTTTCCAAGCAGTGGCATATGCTGTATATGGCATGCATTGATGAGCAGAGAATGCTCCAGTTTAAATCTCATATCAATAGTTCAATGGGCCGACATTCAGTTATTTCCATTTTAATTAGGGTGTTAATACATCTGATGAGTGTTTGAGCAGCGTTATTTTATCGGAACAGCCACCTCATACAGTATTTTTAAACACACTGCACAGGACTGTAGGTTATTAAACTCCCAACACCAACAAATCCAAACCAGCCACAGCAAAACTGCATTCAGGTAGCACGAAACTGGGAGTAATATCTTGACTTGTATTATAGTTCAGTTTTGTGTTCTGTGTATTCAGTGTAATAATCACTCCCCCCTCTTATTAAGATTTCATTGAGGTCAGCGAGGTCTGAAGGGTTAGAAACTCTAGCTGCAGACGGTCAGCTGGGAACAGAGCTGCAGCTTGACTCAACTGCTGTAAATGTAGTCATAGTTTTATGAGCTTACTGTAACATATGGAGCAATAAAAAGGCAACACCACTCCAGCAGCATTATATTGGCTTAAATACACATATACAATACACGTATTTAAAAAGTCCAGCCCACACATAAACAACATATTTTCAATTTTTTTATAAAGTATTAGAGAAATGTTGCACATCATCAAGAGGACCTAAAACATAACTTCTGTACACTTAATGAGATCGCTCAACTGCCTTTTTGGTCCTTCTAGCTCAGTGGCCTTTTAACTTATCGAGCTGAGGATTGCATCCAGCCATTTCCCGAAAAAAACCTTTGAGTAAAGAGAGGTTCTGTTATGTCTTTTAAATGCACTTTCCTCTCCATTTGTTTCATCTGCCTGGTGGTTTCGTTTTGATTCTGAAAAATTAAAATGGGACTAACTTGGTTCATGCCTTTAAGGATTTGAGATGCTTCAATCAGGTCCCCTCACAGTGTCCTCTGTTCAGATCTTAAAAGGTTCAATTCTTTTAGCCTGTCAGTGTAAGATATTCTTTTTTTAGGCTTGGAATATATTTGGTCACTGTTATCTGAACTTATTTCAGAGCTGCAATATATTTTTGGCATTTTGGAAAGATCTACTACCACATCTTTCAGCTTTAAAGTATTATGCCTTGCTTTAGATTCAGCACTTTTCACTGTACATTCTAGCACTGTATTTGCTTCTCTTACTGTCCGCCCATGTTGTCCAGATCATGAAAACGATGTGGCAACATAACTACAGTACATGTCCATTCACCTTCTTGTAAGTAACCTATTCAAGCTGTGTTTCCCACTTTTTACTTATACTATGCCTATGCTTTTGCTACCTACTGTATACATAATATTTGCCAGGTGTTTTCCCAGTCTTGAATTCCATTTGCTTTGGTGCTACTACAGGTTTTGCTGATCTGTCAAGTTTGATATCATCTGTGAATTTAGCTAGTTTGCTACCTATACCAAAATCTAGATCACTGTTCTAAAACATAGTAATGAACTGTATAAAGCACTGATTCTTATAAAGATACTTATTTGTATCTCTCCTCCCAAGTTTATGTAGTACCTTGAATGCTTATTATTTCCAATTTGAGAATTGCTCTTTAATGAGGAAGATGATGCATCAATTTAAATATGTTCTATGATCTTCTTGTAGTCTATTAAGGCCTTTGAAACTCAAAATATACCTTATCATATGTCTAATTTTATCCATTCCTCCTGCTTCTTGATCACAAAACCTACGCAAATTAGTAGAGAGACCCCTGCCTTTTCTAAAACAATGACTTCACTATCACCTAGAAACCCCTTACCAAACAGGTGAAATCCTAGATTAATTATAATTATTGTTTTCATAACCTAACATGCAACAGAAGATGTGTTTTTCTATAATTGCTTGGTTCATCCACTTTTTATGGATGAGTGCTACATTTGAAACTCTGCAGTCAATGAGTGTTACCTCTCAACAGACTGCTGGAAGAGGTCTGTTAATGACCTATAAATAACATCATTTGTTTCCTTAAGCACAGTTGGTGGAAAACCACTGGGCCCTGGAGATATGTTTATCTTAAGCATTTCTTATACCTATAACACCTCTGCCTCCTCTATGCTAATATTATTTAATAAAGGGTTCAAGCTGAGGTTTACTGTCTGTTATTTCCTCAATAAACACCTAAGCAAATTATTTAATACAACAGCCATTTCCTCCTCCTTATCTAGACATTTTCCTGTCACGCTAATTTGTGTTGTGATAAGGGGTTTATTATTTTGTTTTCGTCTCCTTGGGGCGGTGTGGTGGCTCTGTGGCTGGAAGGTTGCCAGTTTTTATCCCACAGCCAGCAGAGGAATCCTACTCCGTTGGGCCCCTGAGCGAGGCCCTTAACCCCAGCTGCTCCTGGGGTGCTGTATAAATGACTGACCCTGCGCTCTGACCCCAAGCTTCTCTCTCCCTGTCTGTGTGTCTCATGGAGAGCAACCTGGGGTATGCGAAAAGACAAATTCCTAATGCAAGAAATTGAATATGGCCAATAAAGTGATCTTATCTTTACGACACTCCTTCATCTCTTTTAGTCTTACCAAAATTCCTTTTAAATTGTGCTTGCAGTTCATCATACTCCTTTTCTTTAACTGAATCACTTTTTGAATACTTTATAAAGTGCTTAAGCTCTTTATAAAGAATATAATATTCTTTTTAATTAATTTATTTAACTATCTGGGCCACTGCTTTCTTGACTCTGATTTATTTCCTCATGAAATGAATCTATTCTGTGCTGCAAGCAGAGTATCTTTAACATGTTATTATCCATTCGCTACTGATTATCTTCTTATCCTCTCCCATTTTACTACTCTCAATATCTGTCTCATTTCTTCATAGTCTTCTGTCCTGGAATTGTAAGGATACTGTATTATGATGACAACATTGGTTAACATTGTTATCAATGTTGACAACTCAAACACAATCACCAGCTTCTGTTAACCAGGCAGCACCTGAGGAGGTGTTGACAGAGAGTGAGGTGTCCTTTATTTCATAAATGCCATTGTGCCCCTGACAGACCTCATGTAATACAGAAATGTAAGCAATATGCTCACTATTTCATAGTCAAATACTGGAGCCTTTAAAATTGGGATTATGTGGGCAGTACTCCTCTGGTGCAGACTGGGGGCATCTGTACTGCTCAGCAATATATTGATGATGTCAGTTCAAGACTGAGCTAGTATTCCAACAATGCACCTTCAAGAAAACAATGAAATCTCGCTGTGTCTCAGAGTTCAGAACATCTGCAGGAGCTACTTGCCAGTGCCATCACCTGGGGGCAACCATGCCAAGCCAACCCTTCCCGATGGCTTCAGGAAGAGTAAAGGGAACAGCACACAGCAGTCATTCAGTGCCTGATTGGATCTATGCATCAGTGCTGCCAGGATGTGTTCATATTTAGGGAGGTCATACCTGATACTACTTCTAATGTTCTTTTCTTTGACAATGTGGTCCATTTCATACCATAACTTTCTTGTGATTTGTAAATCTGTATTATGTTTGACATCTTTAAAATTGTCTATTTTAAAGATCTGAGTGCTGTGCTTCTTCAGTGTCTCAGTACTATACATATGCAAGGGTATAATTAGATAATAGATATATAGATTATATTATAATACAGATCTATATTTTTGCATATTGTGTGTGTATGTATAATATTACAATATATTTTGTATTAAATAAAACATGAAAACATTTAATACTGCCGATCTTCAACAGTCTGTTATTGCAAATCATGCACAGATATTTCAGGTTTATTCTGTTTGTTTGTTTTTAAGCAAATCCTGAAAACTATTGAACTATTATGTAATGAGAGTTCAGATTTCATGAATGGGGGCATGAAAAAGGGGTAAAAGAGAAGGTGTCCAGCCAGAAAGCCAGATGGGTGAGAGTGTTTCTGCCCTCAGTGAAGCAGCCACGTCTTCTGCACAAGCCGGCTGTTTCTTACCTGAAACTGTCATCGCCAATCCCCAGAGCTACATTAGCAGCCAATTACTTCTATGAATTTTAAATGCAGCTTCTTGTCAGAAATAATTAGTTTCAAATAATAATAATTTTGCAAAAAGCTTTTTTTTAATTATAAAAACATTTAAATGTGCCTTTTTCTCCTCGTCACTCTCTGCCAAGTATTTTAATGCACTCCCTGACGCAGCAAACTGACACAACTTCACAGTATGGGCCACGGACTGGTGATTAAGCTAATTTCTCAATTGATTAATTTTTGTAATACACTTCTCCATTAAAATTGATCAGTCAATCAAGCTGTGATTTGTTTTTGTTTTTTGTTTTTTTCCACAAGGACAGTGGTTAAAGATGTCAAAATAACAGGTTCCCAGTTCAAGGAAAAAAAGCTACAGAGTTATGGAAGTCTGTCTCCTGATTAATCAGAATTGGCTTTGTCTCATTGTGGCTTCACACAAATCCATGCCAGCACCACTGGGGATCACAAACATTGGCTCGAAGAAAAGGCATTTGTACTCCTGAAGTAAATACCAATGGCACTGCACAGCTTCCAAAGTGAGTTCTGAATCACTAGTTCCTTTGAATGCACATTTTTGTGCATATAGACTGGCCTATGACTGCAATTCATTCTACAGTATATGACCCTTTTACAAACCTACAATTCTTCATCACTCATTATCATTACTACAGCATTATTCCCTGGAAAGGTAGAATGGGACAGACTTTTGGAGCATGTTCACACTTCAGGCAATCCCTACAGGGTGCTGTTTGTCTGTCAATGTGGATGCGTCATGATTCAAGCTGGGCTGTATTTAATGAGAGCATAAGAAAGGATTCAGATCAGAGGAGACCATTTGGCTCAACCTAAATCATTTAGTCATTTCATTTATTTTAGATCTGTTGAAGCATGGCAGGAGGGTGGGGCCTGTCTAAGTGAAGTGTCTCCTCTGAATCAAACCTTCAAACAAGCTTGCTGCACTCTGTGTGAAGATGTTCTCTGTATGGAGTCCACACAAGGTTCCACCTCAGATGCTTCACTAAGTGCATCTATTACCCATCCTTCCATTTTCTAACAGCTGCTTCCAATTCAGGGTAGTGGGGGAGCTGGAGCCTATTAAGCAAGCAGGGTACACCCTGGACAGGATGCGAGTCCATTGCAGGGCACACACAGACAAAAATAGGGGTACAATCACCAGAGCCAATTTACCCAGGAGCCATCCAACCATAATGTTTTTGGACTTTGGGAGGACACAGGAGCACCTAGAGGACACAGACGTGAGCACAGAAGCAGACAGCAGCCACAGGTCTGGAACTGAACCCTGGACCTCAGTGCTGTGAGGCAGCAATGCTTACCATTCTTGTACTGTAAGTATATAAGTGTTTAAGTCAGGGATGGGAAAACCAGACGTAACAGAATTTTAAACATGTTAATCTACTGTACATTACAAAAATTTAAATTATGTACATTTTAATTTATTCATTTAATCTGGTCTTTAAAAAAAGCACTTACATGTGAGTCTGTTAAAAACCTCCACCTAGAAGAATATCAAGTTGATATTCCTTTTGATTATGATAAAAGACTGGACTCTTGGCATTGACTCCGCAGGAAAAAGAAATTTGTCAGCTGGGACAAAATCCAGCATCTGTTGCATTTTACAGGCCTGCCCAATCATCTTTTCCTTCTGTCTGGCACTAGCAGTTGGTAGTCACAAACCTTTCTAGTGGCAGACATGTTCTCTTCTGATTGATGCACTTGATAGACTCCCAATGACAGTCACCAGTGCACAGCTGGTCATAGGAACAGACATTTCTCTCGAGTAACGTTGGATGAGCCTGCAGGGCCATTTTCCTTTTAAATCCTTGTAGAGCAGCAATATCTTTACAGTCAGATTACTGGTCTCCTGATGTATGATTCCATGTATTTCTAAAAAGGTGTCAAACAGCGCATGTTGTCCTTTGCTGTACAATAAAAACACCCCATAACAGGCCAATTACAGGTTCTAATGAACTGTCTCGTATCATTGCAATCCCTCTAACTCTGAAGCGTGGATTTTTACCTTCATCCTAGCCGTGTTTTCACATACTGTACTGTAGCACCAAAAGCTTTCAGGTTCCACCCTTAGTCTTTATTATATTTACCCTTAGATTCTGTGTGTAGCACAGTAGTAGCACCTGTTAGGTTAAAAGGTTTTGCTAATGCAGAACAGAAAAAAAATTCAATGTCAAAAAATGTCATCAATCAGCCCGTACTCTCTTTTCTACTTTTCTTGCTCAGTCTACTCAGCTTTTATTTTTTGGCGAAGCTTGTTTTCTTCATTGCCACAGTGCCCTTTTATAACCCAATTAAGAAGGTTTCCACTCTTTAAAGCCATACTAGCGTTTTGACTCGGGCAATTCCAGAAAGAAACAAAACAAACAAACAGAAACAAACAACAACAAAAAAACAGAAGCGCAATTTTCAATCAATTACGTCTTTGAAATGAAAGCTCACATACTGTGCGTACATGGTTCATATTGTTATAATAACATGAACCATGTTATAAGGAAATGGAGAATGTCAAACAAAAACTCCAGGTGCACAAAACAGGGTAAACTACTGGTACTGTATGTGGGTTTAACAAGTCAATACAGCATGCAAAGAATATCATGTGACCTTGTATTCACTGCCTAAAACTGGGACAAAAAATCAAAACCTGTACAGTTTTCATTTGGTCTATACAATGAAAATTACTGGGATTGTTCTGATAAAGGTAGATTTCCATAGAAATAAGTTATTTTTTACTGTTACGCTTCTGGTAATTGATTTGAATACATTTTCCTCTTGTATTACATAAACTACCACTCACATAACAAAAACCTATATTCACAGTTGTGTTTCTGTTATGAATGATGATGATATGCTTTGTAAAACAATATACAGACAGGTATATAGATAGCTTGTGCTTACACAGAATAACTAAATGTCCACAGTTTGATATGAAAGAAATCTTATTTTCTTAATTCAAAGCTCATCTATTGAATTGAACTTGAAAGTAACCAACCAAACAAAATCTAGTGTGATGCAAAAGGCCAAACATTAGACATAAGATAAAAAAATGATAAATTGCAGCAATATGTGTTTTGAACTCATAGCACAGAACACAGACTTTCGGCTTCTTCCTCTTGTTTCAAAGATCTGAAGCTGGTATAAAGCAAAGTCAACCCAAAGTTCAGAGTTCCATTAGGTCAAATCCATTATCACGAGCAAGTTCAAGAGTTATCGTCACTAGTATATCTCATTGTAGATTACTCCTCTGGCACTGGAGACAAGGTCTGCTTACTATACTTACTACAGGCTTTGAAATGCCGAGGAAGTTGTAAAATCCTTACAGATTGTAATGGGAAAACCATACTGATTTCTTTTTGGATCCTGAAATGAACTTCCTAAACTGCTCATTCCAGAACAACAGCAGTCTGTTCATTCATTTCACAAAATATAATATATTATTATTGCTGCTTGTGCAAAATACCACTGTCCCATTTTTTTGTCTCAGAGGCAGTGCTTTTCAAACACAAATGAAGAATCAAGACAGCTTGGTCACCACCAGTCAACTCAATTAACTTCCAGTGTGATTTAATTTCATACTCCCAGTGGTCCATCAAAGCTTGGATTCAGCTTTACCTCTGCTCGTGCTTCTTTGCATATCTCTATGAGCACACAATGCACACACACCCCTCCCAGAGGAAGCAGGAATACTTCAGTAAGACATGCTCAAGAAAACACACATGCTGTTTTAATGAAGGTTGTCAAAAAGAGGGAGATCATTCAATAGGGCGTGGCCTCTGCTGTACTAAGTCATATGCTTCAAGTTCCTTGTAAGCCACAAATATACCACAACATTAAATTACCTCTTTCAACTACTATTGAAAAAAATAGCTAGAAAGGTATGTCAGCTTCCTTAACATAATTTAGGTGGCAGTGACAGAAAATCGAATGCTAGTTTCTTGTTTCGGAGACTAATAAACCTCTCTCTCTTTTTAAACAAAAGGGAAAAAAAGTAATTCAAGTCAAAAGGCAATTTTTATATGGACAGGGTTGACTGCTCTAACTGGGGTTAAATGGTGCATATGTGGGTGATTTAGTGGTTTAAGCTCAGCTGTATTCATTGCCTTTACTTTCATTACAGCATACAGTACAAATTCCCTAAGCACTTAAAATGGAAAATATGTAAGGCAAAAAATATTAGAATTTTTGCCATGATTGTACTGTAAGTATTGAGTTAAATGAAATATTTCACCAAAATTCTCTTTGTCTAAAATTCTCAAATCCATTTTTGAACACCGACTTCACATATCAGAGGTTGATCTTGAGCACTTTAAGTTAGCTACAGTGTATATGAAAAACCATAATATTTAAAATCTAAAGATATTTTAAAATTTAGAAAAATATGTGCTTATACAGTATTATGGAATGAGGAAATGTAAAGATTTATTGCTACACAGAAAATTTCAATAACTGCCACACAGATTTTACAATGCCGTTCTCTTCATGACATGCACTTTAATGGCATATACAGTAGGAGCAAAAAAACACCAGTCCTAAACCTGAATTGGGTGACAATACCCAGCGCTGAGCTTAGAAATTGTCTAATTAGAGTTTGAATGCTAACCCTAACCCTACCCTAACGGAGCATTTCTTCGATATACTGTATATATATGAGCTTCTCTGGGCATCGAATTTAGACATGTTCCCCAAACCAAAAAGTATGAGTGGGAAACAATCATGACGATTGATCAAAGTCCTTGCAAGTGAATAAGATTCAGTAGTGGTTAGTTACAACTTTTGATCCGACCGACTCAGTTTCGGGATTCAATTACTACGCGGTGCACCTCCCCATCCAGGCCAAGAGAATTTCCGGAAAAAAAAAATCAGATAGGCGCAAGAAACCACTCGTCTTAAACCTGAAGTGGGTGCCAATATCCAGTGCTGTGCTTAAAAATTGTCTAATTTACAGTACAGGCTAAATAATGTTATCAAAAGGATGAAATGTTAGATGAACGTGATTAGGAAGAAGTGGTAATCTCGACTTTTCAGGTATGATCCAGTAAGAAATAAGGGATAAACTATGTATAACAAACAAAACATGAATTTAACAGGAGCTGAAGAGGAGCTAGCCTCATCATTTCTATTTTATTATCAAATTGAATCACCTCCCAGTCATTTTAAAAGGATATTACACATTTGAAAGTAGACATAGGAAATGTCTAGCCCTACATTCAGATTTATTTAAAGAGTTTAGAAGAATGGTTGAGATGGCAAGTTGTACATTATATCTTCTCTTCTGTTAAATCTCAAAATACCCTGACTTTCCCCATAATGAAGTGGTAGGCAGTATTTTTTCTGTGTGTAAACTCTTTTAAAATACAATGGCAATAAGATACCTTCTGTATTTATGTATTTTTACCTTTTCCGTTATAAAAAATTGAGAACAGTACAAACTCTATGAGACAATTTAGTCCATCTAACCCATTCGGTGACTCAATTGATCTCCTGTTCTCAGTTTTAAATAAATGTCTGTGTCATTTCTGCTTGTATCCTCTGGTTCATGTTTCACTGTTCATTATTAAGAGGTCCACTGGGTAGACTATCTTAATGTCTTGAGATTTTGAATATTCATATCATATCACCTGGTAATCTTCTCCATTCAAGATCCAACTTATAAGATTCAATTCAAGTTTCTAGATGAACTAGAGTGCCAGACCAAATAAGTGTACCTATTGTATAACATAGTCTTTTCTAGCAAATTCTAACAAAGTCATTTCTAACACATAACCCAGTTTCCTGATCTGTTCTGATATACTCAGTACTCATTTTCATGCATTTCTATGTCTTAATTTATAAATATTAAGGAATATCTGTACATAATGTTCTAAACAAATGTTTAATTAAACTTTATCAAGGTTATGAATAGATGTGAATGCAACTATTACAAACATAAATGGCAAAGTAATAGAGAAGAGCTTAAACATGAAATTGCCTGCCTTTAATCAGTAATATAGTCAGGATATTAAGGACACTACACTCTGCCTATTAGTTAAGAGACCATTGCCCTAGTTCTAAAAAAAGATTCAATTACAATAATTAGAGCATGTGAAAAAGAGGACTAATTGAGTTAAAATTGTATCTTAAAAATCACATTGCAAATGGAAATTCATACTGTAAGTAAAGATAGAAAAGCATCTAAAATGATTACAGTCTTACAGTTATCCAAAAATAATTTGTTTAGAAATAGCAATTCGATATACAGTATGTGAACAACAAATTACAGTCCATTATCTTTACTTTCTGTACTTTACATTCTGTCTTACAGTATGTGATACTGTTCTGTGCATGCACTTGACAATAAAATATAAATCTAGAATTAGATAATATAAAATATATATAATATTATAAAAAGAACTATAATAGGGTGCAGGATTTCAGCATCACATGTGCAGACTCAAATCCAATAGCAAACGTTTATCTAGGAAAATAAACTGAATTTTAAAACATGGTAATGAGCCACAATATTTAAAATTCAGCATTATGTCTATTTGCTTAGGTTGATGTCTATGTCAAGGTCAAACACTACTTATTATAGTCTGAGAGGAACATACAGTATACATATCGATATTTGGTATAATACATACATTCAAGTATTACTACAATAGGAATACCACAATACATTCAAGTGACTTCATTGCATAAGCACTAAATCACCTCATTAGTGAGAGAGCATTAGTAAGGAGGTGAATCAAATCTGTTAAACGCCTGGTGAAAATCAAAAATGATACTTACAGAAAGGAACCACTAGGCCCCACCTATCAAGAGAACAACACCTTTGTACAGTACCGTTTATCACGAACATTCAGGAGGGGTTGCAATGATCAAGTTCAAACTGAGCTATCAATAATTCACAATCATTCCTGGTGTAATTTCCTGTCCTAAAACACTATAAATACTGTAAATGAACCCCTTCGCTCCCTTGCATACATCTTTTTGCATCCTACTTCCATCCCATCTACACCTTTACAGCTGCCTCTGGGTCACTCATCTTCTACAGGCAGGTCCCAGCTTTCTCATCCTCTGGCCAGGAGGTTAGGCCTCAGCCAAGTGGGTTAAGCCGAACTTTGACTAAATACTCCATAACTCTTTCAGCACATGTAATTCCTGGGTGTTGTTATTCCTAGAGAAGTCACCTCAGGCAAACTTGCCATTTGTGGAGCGAGTCTTGTTTAATGTTGTGCACATGGTCCTGATGGACTTCAGCGACAGTGATGCAAATATGCAGAATAATATACCAACTGTTGCGGACACAAGAATGAGCAATGAGGAGGTCTACGTGTGATGTTCTGGGAAACAGTGTTTGCAGTAACTGCAGAATTCCTTCTGTATTGTTTGATGGCATCCAAACTGCATGGGGATACACTGGGCACATGACTGTCCAGGCTCTGGGAGAGCATAATAAAGAATCCACAAGACAGTGTCTACAAGCTGCTGTAAAACACGCATCACAGCTGTGCAGCTTGTATTGCTTCCAGCAGTGGCCACACATGCTACTAGCCTGTGACTTTCACAGCAGATGCCTTGTCGATTGCATAATGTTAACGACTAGAATGATTTAACCTAACTCATGTCTGTTCAATAAAATGTCAGTGTACCTGCTACAAACAAGATGTAATTTTCCTAATAATATTTTTTTCAGTTAGAAGTGTTTCTTTTCATGATCAGTATATACAAACAAAATTTAATCATTAAGAAAAAACTGCCTGCACCATTACAGTGTCTGTAAAATATATTAAAGGCTATTAATCAATCTTGAAGGACAGTATTAAATATCAGATTTAACAGTACATTGCTTTTCTACAGGGTTGACCACATCCTAAAATGTCCTGAGGCATTTTTCAATAATTGATAATTAAAAGTTATTAATAATAACAGAGAAAAAATATAATCCACAGTCACTGAAGGACAACATGCCACTGCAGAACCACAGAATCAATTAATCATTGAAGTACTCACAGTGATTTCTAGCAGAACAGATACAGCAGAAAACATTAAATCACTCTTTGTTTCTTTTTGTTGCTGTTTTTTTCTGCTGTGATATGTGTTATGTGCATTTTTCTCTCTCTAAGCTGGACATGGATGGGAATTGTACGCAACAGACCTATGAAAAAAGCTTAAAAAGTCTTCGCAACTATAAAAGAAAGCAATTTATATAAAGCTGTCTGAAGTGGAATGCTGAATACAAAATGTCAGAAAGCTGTTTATAAGCCGATGTTAAAATAATGTTTTATTCAAATAAATAAATATTTAAATGAAATAAATAAGTCAAGAATTATGGCAATGTCTGTCTCCCCCAGTTGTATACAGAATGGCACAATTACTGAATTCTCAGCAAATGCCTATAAGTCTGATCTGAGCATTAAAATAGGGTTACATTCACTCCAGGAAAAAGCATCAACTCTAAGTTCAGAAATCAAGATAAAAAACTAAGAAGGATGATACAGGTGCCAGGGGACTGGAGAGGCACATGTGGCTTGTTTTTTTCTAATTTTATTAATGATTCAGTTAAGATATAATGACATTAAATTGACAGCCGTCTCAAACAGCTTTTCAAACAGGCTGCCGTACTCAGCTGTGGTGTGTACTATGTCCTTTTTACTAACGTGGCTGTGTTCACTATATACTGTATACACACACCTACAGACATAAACCGTTTTAATTAATTAAAAAATCTATCTGAAATGGGCTTGCAGATGAAAGCATTCATCTATACAAAGGCATGTGAGGTGACATCATGTTATTTGCAATTTATTTGATCTGTATGAGCATATAGCACAGCAGTGCTCTATAGGCTGATGGGTAGAACCTGGGCCGATTTGAGATTTTTCCCAAATTGAAAAGGTCACTAAATCTTGCAATATATTGGGTGGTCCTTTGTGCTTTCTTGTTTACAATCAAATAAAAATGTTTCTTATAGTGTCTCCGCAAACCACACAGCAGAAAGGGCATCCAGATCCAATTAGTCAGGGATGGACTCACGCCAAATCCCCTTAACGAAAACATTTATCTGATCCCACAGGCAATACTAATAGTAAGGACACCTGTTGTTGAAAGAAGCGTACAGTATATAGAATTGATTGGTATATGCATATTATTCATATGCAGGAATATGCATGGATTAAACACAAATATGGAACTTTTCAACTTTACATCATCTCACTCATTAGGTTAATAGAAAAAATCATAGAAAATTGCAGAATGTATAATGAAAGGAAGAGGAGATCAAAGTGTGTATATTAATAGAATTTGCTAACATGGTAAATTTACATGGTAAGCTTTTGTGAGCCACTCATTGTTAATAAAGTCTTTTAAAGTTTTTCTGTGGCATAAGTAAATTTTAAAGCATACTGCCAGTTAAATGATACACAAATTCAGCCCCAAATGCAATTTCATTGTTGAAAGATTAAAATCGACCCCAGAAGATACTATTCTGCAGATATGTCTCAGTAACTTAGCTACTCTGCCTAGCTATATGAGAGGCACAATTCAATTAACTCCTCCACAGAGGTAATTCAAAGCCATTTACTACAGTTATATTTCTGAATACTTAATATTAGCACCTGAAACTTCATGCCTGATTTTCACTACAATTGGATTTTTCACTACAATCAGATTCTGCTGTGTATATGTGCCTTACATACTGTAGGTTAAGGCAATATATGACAGGAAGCCTAAGCTAAACAGTCAGGTAACACTACAAAAATCCATCTAAAAAGCTGAACACTCATATAACAGTATTAGCACCTTCTAGCCTGATCTTGTCAGATCTCAAAAGCTAAGCAAGGCTCGGCGTGGTAATTATGGGATAGGACATCTGTAAAGAAATACAGGTGTGGCTGGGTCACCAGTAGTTAGCACTCTTCCCTCTGGATCAGAAGTTCTAAAACCAATACTCCACATTGGTGACTGGAGAAACTATACTGTAGGGGGCGCCATTCTTCTGATGAAAACCAAAGTCCTAGCTATTTGGTCATTAAAGATCTAATTGCAATGTTTGAAAGCCTAGAAGTGTTTAGCTGGGTTATTGGGGTTAATTCCAATTCAGGTTTGCATAATCTGGGCTCCTTATGTCAGGGCGGATCTGTGGCTTAGGTTCTGTGCCTGTGGCTGGAAGGTTGACGGTTCAAATCCCGTGGCCGGCAGAGGAATCGTACTCCGTTGGGCCCCTGAGCAAGGTCCTTAACCCCAACTTCTCCAGGGGCGCCGTATAAATGGCTGACCCTGTGCTCTTTCCCTGTCTGTGTGTCTCATGGAGAGCAAACTGGGGTATGCGAAAAGACAAATTCCTAATGCAAGAAATTAGCCAGCAGCCATATCACCCTGCAACTCACAACTGGCGGCCCACTGAAGCTAAGCAGGTGTGAGCCTGGTCAGTACCTGGATGGGAGACCTCCTGGGAAAAACCAAGGTTGCTGCTGGAAGAGGTGTTAGTGGGGCCAACAGGGGGCGCTCACCCTGTGGTCCATGCGGGTCCTAATGCCCCAGTATAGTGATGGGGACACTATACTGTGAACTGGCACCGTCCTTCGGATGAGACGTAAAACCGAGGTCCTGACTTTCTTTGGTCATTAAAAATCCAAGGGCATTTCTCGAAAAGAGTAGGGGTGCAACTGGCCCTGGCCAAATTTCCCATTGGCCCTTACCAATCATGGCCTATCTATGAACTCTGCTCTCCTCCCCACTGATAGCTGATGTGTGGTGAGTGTTCTGGTGCAATATGGCTGTCGTCGCATCATCCAGGTGGATGCTGCACATTGATGGTGGTGGAGGGGAGTCCCCATGAGTGGGGTGTCCAGAAAAGCGCTATATAAGTGTAAGCAATTATTATTATTAAATTGTATATGGCTAATAAAGTGATCTTATAATAAACATCTTACTTACTGCAACCACTGACAACATTGCAGCACACTCATGACTTTGGTAAGAAAGGTACTGTCAAAAGTATCATCCAGACTGGGATTTGTATAGCTGTCTCTCAAACATCTCCTAGTTCTCTGGAGCCAACCAGAGGCTTGCAAACAAATCCAATCAAATCACAAGTCGAATCCCCCCGTGGGCTTAACTAAATTCAAGCTACTGTAAATTCAATGATACATTTCAGCATTGAGTCAACACAAAACACTAATCGGTAAACTGTTGTGGGTATTTAGGAATGCTCTACAAAATTACAGATACCATGTTTAAAATTAAAAAGATACCATTACCATGACCATAGGGGCCTGAAGCATTTTGCCATATTGTCTTGCTGCCTACAGTTCTAATAGAATATAGTTATACATGCATTAGCCTGCTACTCTTGTGTACAATGTTATATATGGTACCTGTAGACGTGTAATGACGTCTAGATTCTCTGAATTAGTACTGTCAGTTGTGAGTCAACATTACATCACATTCATATACAGTACATATTTGAAATTACTGCATTCAGATATGGCTTTTAGAGGTGTCCTGCCTGTGCTCATCTATGAATTTAGAAATGCGCCTTCTCCAGAGGATGAATTAATTTAGTTGCAAAAGCAAACAAAGGATACCTTAATTTAATCTTGCCTTGAATATTTTTTATTCTGGTTTACGCATTACTTTCTACACTGTGATGAAGATGATATGGAGGTACAGTACTCAGGGGCATCACTCAGACACAATGGGACATGAAGATACCAGGACATGCCTGGACTAAGACGTACAGTATCTTGGAAAAACCATGGGAAACCAAGATGAGATGGTCTGGACATGTTGTCAAGAAAGATCAGGCAGACAGCAGCAGAGAAGTATACAAGATGACCACAGATTCAGGATGAGATGGTGTGATGAGGTAAAGAGTAATACAAGTGAGCTGAGAGAAAATGAGAGAGCACTTGAGCAACAAGCAGCCTAGAGGAAAGGGGACTCATCTTACTGACAACACATACGATCAGAACTGACGCTGAAGAGCCAATAACAAGGATGAAGGTCAATGTATCTTTCCAACGAGGGTGCAATTACCAAAAAACACATATGCATTATTTACAGTACATTATAAAATTGATCTCATTTTAAAATTGAGTACATCATAAAATTGAGTATGCGATGCAGTGATAAATCCTGTACTAGAAGAAAGATAGAGCTGGAAAGGGAAGGGAAAACATCAAGTGCAGAAATGACGCCTCCAGAAAGGCCTCTCCATTATAAAAGCCAAATAAAGACTTAAGAAACAATGCATGTCTGGTATGAAAGCTTCCGAACTGTGCTGTCCGGAATAGCCTGAGAGACCACCTTCGACCGTTCATGCATCCAGACACATGGGAATCAGAACAGCCTCTTACTGTGGGGCCCAAGAGCATCTAAAAAGCATGTACTGTACAGGAAAGGAATGAAAAACACTCTCAGCACCACCGTGTTTTATATTGGAAACAATTTACTTCTGCTTTCAAGACATGCATACTGCACTAATGGGCACAAAGAAAAAAAACTTCACTTTATCCAAAATTCACGAGGCTGTTTTGACATCCATTATTTATGTAAGATTACAAAATGTTTAGCATTCCTTTGCTGGCCTGCTTCATGGAACTGAACAATTTCTCTTGTGCTGCTCATTGACAAGCTTTTCATCTGCCTTTCGAGCTGCTGCATTATGTTTTTGTACCAAATAGCAAATCTGTGTACAGTACACGTTGAAAGCAACAGTGCTTGTTAGGAAATGAAAACATACAGTACAGTAACACGAACAATAGACTGAGCTCAAGAATAGAGAGTTCAAGAAAAAAAATTCAATAATGAAATTCTCCAATTTTAATAAAGTTGCCAGGAGGCTGATAAAATGGCTCAATTTTGATTAAACTTAGAATCCAAGTACATTTATGTTACAGAACAGTGCAATGTCATCATCTTCTTAAGTAGGCTATGGAAATACATGACAAACTGACTTCTCAGGATTTATCTGCACAGCATAATTGAACATTTTAAGATAAGAAATACACAGCGAACATGATCTCATCCCAGGGCTAACTTTCTGAGGCACTCTTTTTCTGCCTTACTGCTGCTTGCACTGCTTAAAAAGAGTCAGGAAGACGCTCTTATTCTTACTGACTCTTACTGGAATACAGGGGAATACAGTGCAGAATTATTTGTTTATTACACTTCTCATCACAAGCACAATCAGCAACCCATTGACGGACTCCAATAGAAGACTTCAAAGGAAGTGCAGATGCATCTACAGCACTGCAAGGAGGTGTCAATGTTAAGGACACATTCGTCCAGCTGTAACAGCTACCCTATGTTCCAAGTGGGATGGAATATCACACAAGATACTGCCCCTTGTAATACAGTTCATTCCATTTGGAGCTCCTCTGTCACACGATTTTACTTCTGCCTCCACTCTCCTCCCTGTAAAAGTCACCACTTTCCTCCTCCATAATGCTCTCCTCTCTGGATTGCTGTCATGTTCAATATCCTGCACTTAAACTACACAAGAGAATTCTCCTCAAGAGACCATTTCCATGACTAGCGACCCAGGGTCATCGCCCCTGTCCCCGAGGCAGCACGGCGATAATTGGAAATTAAATTAATTACTTGACATGGGGGAGGTTTTCTTTATTTTCCTGTCTTATCCAGATTGAATCTCATGCAAATAGACCTACTCCATCATAACCTAAGAAGGTGAGAGAGTAGACAGAGGGCTTAAGTGAGTGGAGGCAGCAATTTTGGTCCTCTTCTCCAATACAGATGTCTATCACACCAGACCTTTCTTGTTTGGTCGTGAGGAAGGAGGGGCCTGTTTTAGTTGGGTACTATCTGAAGGGGTTGTGAACCCTTTCTTAGCACCAGACTGGGATAACTAATGATTGCAAAGGTGAATATGGACACCTATAATCCTCCAACTTCCAGCTGGAAGGGGAAAGAGATGTGAACAACGAGACAAAAAAGCTTCAGTTCAACTACCTGTCAAACATGAAATATTAAGCGTGTAGGTGAGATGAATAACAAAGCACTTAAGCTCATGCTTTTTTCTTCCTTTCCCTATTTATGCTTTTCAATGACTATTGGCTTGTTTATTGGATTTTATTATTTTCCCCATTAACAAATTCCTTTCACATTTTATGAAATCAAAGTGGTACAAAGATGAGACAATTTTGTACTTGAAAAGTGTATCTTATTTCTGCAATTTGTCTATTTCCAACTCTAAATGCAGGGAAAAAATATAATTATCATGAATTAATTTTCATTATCATTAATTCATCACAACAACAGCTTGATAATTCATACTCTCACTTTCATTAGTGGACACAGGTCAAATCATAAATTCACTGGATATGATCTCACATCCACATACAGCATCTGACCTCTTATTCTGTGCCGTTGTTTTGGTTTTTGGCATTGAAAGTGATAAAATATCTCATACGCAGCCTGTTTAGAGTTTTGCTGAGCAGAAATGATCTTTTTCAATTAAATACCAGTCACCACTGGGTGAATACTTTTTTCCTAATAATTCGAAAATTGCTCACCCATCCTAAAAGGCAAGGATATAAAATTTCTTCTGGATTAAAAAACAGCATTCTATGAAATGAAGCAGAATATGTAAATTTACAGGAATTAATGTTTCATGAATGTATTCATAATGCAAAAGAATCTTTTAGCTTAATGACTAAAATTAAATAAAAATATTTTCTCTCTCCATGTTATTCTTTCTCCTGGAAGACACAATCTAAAATGAAGGGAAAAAAAACTAATAGATTAAAACAGGCTCATTGTTATTCCAGAGTTCCAGTCTTCACTAATGTTACTAGTTATTATCCTAGCAATTATCCTAGTTATCTTCTCTTTCATTCAGTCTTTGTTTTTCCACATGGTGCAATGTTCGCACTTTCTCAGTCTCTGTAGTCTCATAGGAGCATACCATACCCTGTCTTCTGACAGCTCCGGACGTAATGAATAGAATTGAAAAAGAACAATGATAGAAATTCATTTAAAAGAAATCCAAAAGGCAGGAATACATCGAAAGTCCCCTCTCTGCTGAGATGAAGAGTTAATCAACGTGCAGACTTGTGCCATCTGCTGGACAGCAAGTGCAAAAGAGCTCATTGCGACAGGTGAGCTGGCGCTAGAGTCTGATGAGGGAACCACGCCTTTGTCCACATCACGTCACTGATCTATTGCCATGCAACGGTGGGCAGGGCTAGCAGCTGCTACACAGTACCAGCCACAAGGAACACAAAACACCACGCAGTGCAGCCCTCTTGCTGATGTAAACTTCCACAAAGAACAGTTATAGGTATTGCCACCCTACAAGAGTTGGCAATACTGAGGGGTGCAGAAATGCCCCTGCCTGATGTCTCTGTGAGCAGCTGAGTTACAAGGGCACAGGTAATGAAAAAAGAAAGTAAAAAGCATGAGTAATTGGAAATAAATGTTTAACTAGCATTTCCTCTACGGTGCAGAGTGCAGACTGCATATTTTCACAGGAATCTGTCCTGCCCCACTGTCTTAATATTCCTCGCCTACTACAATCTGCCCACTCTCCTATTTTTTATATTGATGAACAAGAAAAACTAATCAATAGCCTCTGAAAGAACTGCACATTCTGAAGCATTACGTTCTGGGTCCTCAGCAGTGTGTTTAATCATGGCTTTTTTTTTAAAGGAGTTCATCATCAGTCTCATGGCACGTACATGGGAGAATTCTTGGATAGACAATAAACTGCCTAAGCACCCAACTGTATAAGCCTCCACTCTGGTTACTGTCAATAAAGAAAGAGCACCCACACAAAAATACCAAAAGGGATTATTCCATTAAATGGCAGGAGCCCATTTTAGCTTTCAGAACTACATTCTTTTGTTTGGTATAGAGATATCAGTACTACAGGTGAACATATTTTCAGGGACAGCGTAATTATGGATTTCGGAATTCGTAATCATCAAGCAGTTCACTTAAAATTTCTTCAGTGTACCTGGATTTTTGCATATGCTTATATATGAAACGCTTCACTAGTTGCTTCATGTAGACTTGGGGCTAGTGGGCATCTTTGTGCCCATTCTGGGAGTGTCCTGATGTGGTTAAGATTTAGAAACAGGTTTTCTGTTTTAGTCTACTATTCTTAACAAGGATAACCCTTGTTCTTCCCTAGTATCCTTGCTAAACAAGAACGTTTGTTACAAGAGGCAGCAGAAATAGATTTGGTGGCCTGGTTGTGGTGAGGCTGAAAAGATGTTGGTACTATATTGGGAGGCTATAAACTTCCTTGTCTTCAATTCCTTCACCATTTCTTTAATTCTCATGAAGGAGCTTCTAATTATTAAGATGGAAATCAAATGAATGGTGTTCACAACAGAAAAGGTGAGATCAGAGAGTTCTCTTGTTGACGTGATGATTCCATAACTACATGGTAATTCTGTGGTAACTACAGTACCTGCACTTCTTCTGTAAAGGCATTCTGAAGGTAGAGAAGGCTTTGTTCTGTTTCCTTAATAGTTTAATAAAAATAGGATCACACAAAGAACCATGCTGCCTTGATAGCAAATCTATAGTGCTTATTAAGTGCGGGACCTGGGATAATTACAGAGGACTTGAGAGGTATTTTAACAGAATACACCAGATGAATGTATAGAACATAAAAGGATACATTTCCCACTGATAATACTGAAATACCGAAGTGTATGATAAACACAACAGATAACCTCTTGGTCTGATTTAAAATCTAAACTGGAGGACATTAAATGTTTTCTCAGGGGAAAAGAAAAAATGGAAAAATGAAAGAGGCACGGATATGATATGTTGGGGATGCCCTCTTCCACAACCCAAGGTAAGAAAGACAGGAAGCAGCTGGCAGATGCTGCAGATGTTAAGACTCCCTAATGAAGAGATACTGTATGTGGATCCTGTGCAGACGCAGGAGTAGGCAGAAGACATGGCAGGCGAACAATCCAATGCGAAAGGCGAGTTCGTGGTCCAAAGGAAAAGGTGATTCAGTATCCAGGATGTACTGTACGATAGAAGCAAACAATCTGAGACGAGAGGTGAGGTCCAAAGTCAAAAGGCAAAAAGGAACTTGAAAATCCAGAGTACTATGAGGTACAGTAATCGCCAGGTAGAGCAATCAAGGAGTAGACTCAATACCGAGCAGCACGAAGCTTAAATACTGCAGCCAGCCGCACGGTAGGGCATCTGGTGCTGAGTTAACACGTGCGGCAGCGCTTGTAATCATCGCTCTTCTGCTGGCACTGATAAGTTCTCTTGGGGGCTGGTCTGGGCAGGTTGGTGGTCGTGACAGCAGCTTCTTATAGCCTCGATCTCACTTGAATGTGGTTCTCATCTGAGGGTGCTGAGGAAGACTATTCTATTCACTTTATAGTAAAACTACTGCCAGAGATGGTGACCCTGATTAGCCAACACCCAGCGATGAAGAACATGTACTGCGCCATCTTCTTTACACTTTCCCCCTACTTGGCATGACGGAGATTCACACCTGTTCTTCCTGGGTTGCAACCTGCTCACACTGCAGCGCGTACGGTGCATTCATCTGAATGAACAGTTCTGACTAAAAGGTCTTATCAACAGGCTATGCTAGATGGCAGGATCTCCTCTTTTAAAAGTGAGTGTGCAGCATGTCCTCACTTTAATTTCTCATTGTCCAAGATGCCCATTTCAATCCACTGAAATAGCCCTTGCTGCTCCTTCTCAGTGATGGTTACCAAGCTGCTAGCAATTTTCAGGTACAACACCTTTTATTCTCAGAACTAATTAGAGCCAAAAATTTGGCTTCACAATACCCTTAAATTGTTTGTCTTCATTTGTGAAGTAGTATAAAAGCTGACAATAGTTGTTGCCTTTTTTCTTTTTCAGAATTTAAGTACAGTAGCTCCTTTTCTTTTTTAGCGTGAGCTAAAACCCCTCACCCTTTCTTGTATTTGTATATTATTTTCTAACTATAAAAATGTTTCTAAAATGCTGATCTGTAAAACACTTAAACCAAACCCTTTCTCAGTTTCACAATATTTAAAAAATATTAACTTGGAAGAGACAGCGTGCTGTGTATCAGGTATCTCCAAACAAGACCGCTGTTACCCGCTGTTTTCTGACAGAAGGAGAAACAGCTCAGCTTACAAAGGGTTGCTTTTCATATGCCAACAATAGAGTTCCCAATAAAGAGGTAATGCTGAGAAGCAATTCTTGACTGCTTTGCAGTCATTTTAAAATCCAAATCTTCATAAATATACACCAATTTTTTTAAAGACAGAAAATATACTGTAATTGGCACCTGCAAATCATTAGTGCTAAAAGAGATTCTTATGCACTTATTTTGTTAAAATTTGACTATTCAAAGCAGGTGTGGGATGTTCAAGTGATGTTTTCCTTCCTCCTGGATTTGTAGGTAATTATTGAGCGAACACTTTAATCCCTTTCTTTTCCTTAATGTGTGAATTTTTCTAATATCAATACTTGTTGCCTTAATGAGTTGCTCTACTCTCTCTCCCGTCCTAAACAATGTTCTGTGTTTGAGTTTTGTATGAGAAAAATAATAGTGATTTTCAGAGTAGAAAACCCATAAACTGAAGTAATAAGCATTGAGTACATAACATCTAAATTTATATGGATTTTGAAATGACCAACATGTGATACAGAAGTAGTATTTTTTAAAAGGTTAAAAACCGACAAGGACACTGGAGTTAAGCCCTTTGAGAATAATCTGGTTTCTAGTAGCTAATAAATCACGATTCATTTTAGTTGATTTCTGAAGGATCCTAATTAAACAGCAGCCATAGGATTAGCTGGCAACACCATCCGCATACTCACCAGTCCCCCTAATACAAGGCACCTATGTACTGTATACAGTATTTCTTCTTAATTTCCAAATATTATTTCTGTTCCTCAGCCTGAGTAGGATTTAAAGGATTAAACAAAGGTCCACTTTAAAAAAGCCCGTAAGACTAACCAACAGCTGTCTTTTGTGTAGGTCTGAAAAACTTCCCTTGCTGAAGTTACGTCATCTCCATTAATCCACATATTATCCCAGTTGCTTGACTCTGGACTCCAAACTGCTACAACACCTTTTCTTTTGTGTAAAAATAAAACCTGGACAATGCTCAAAGGAAGCTCTCACAGGAACATGGCTTCATCATTAAATTTTCAGTCAGCATTTTCTTTTAGCCTTTTGTTTACTGTCCTAAAGCTCAGGAATGCTGACACTAAGAAAATGCTTAATACCAAAAGAAATGTCAGTTCTTCAGTCTAACAACAATAACATCTTTTCACTGATAGTAACAGTTTAAATGCAACATCTCGAAGGTTACCTTTCTATCTATTCTCACTAATCATTCCCAAGAGGACAGGTGGAGTTTTTATACACAAGTACAAATCGTGATTGAAAACAACACAAACTTCCTGTCACCTATTTTTCATTGAATTTTACTTATTTTTTATAGCAATTCTGTAAACATTCTAAAAAGTTAAACTACTTTTAATTCTAGTTATTTACATTGTAGAGTAACTGAGTAACATCAGGACATGTACTGTATATCTTCCAGGAAAAAGTGTCCCCATCTCATCTGGATAGCCACTTTTTATTCCTACTGACTGGTAAATCATGGTGCTGAAAATTGAGTTATTTAAGCTGTACGATACAGCACAATTTTTATTCATGAAATTTATGGGAGAAACTTCTGCTTCTTTGTCACTTCAGCTTAATTTCCTCAAGGATACAGACAGATACAGGGGATATGCTACTGTTTTTGTGTGCACCACAGCAGTTGGAGGAAGAGGATAGAAAGTATTCCTTCTTTGACCTAATAGCAAGAAACAACCTTTTTAACTCATTAAAACTCCACGACCAGTAGTATGTGGGTCACGTTAGAAGAAATGTAGTTATTTAGTTGCCAACAGCAACTTCTTTCCTGGAATATACTAGTAAGATCCCTGCTGGTTCCCTTTAATGCACATCATATACTGTTGGACTCTGTCAATATGTAATTCTTTTTGAAATACCAAAGCTTTTTTTTTTTACTGCCGAAGCCATTATGCTGTGAAAATCTTTTTTTTCGCTCAGAGAATTATGACTTCCATTGAACATAATTTCCTCTCTCTTGCATCAGAAAAAAAAACATTTTTGCAACATTCTATTTACTGTATTTGCAGTCCAAGGAGTAGTGTGCTGTAAGCTCTGAACAAACACCAAGGTAGTAAAATCTAGCAATAATCCATCACTAAAAAACTATTAAAGCTTAATCGAAGGACAGAATGAAACTTTTAGAATGTATTAATTTCACTAACTTAAATGTATTTTGATTAATAAAAAACACAACCTATGAGCTAATGCACTTTAATGCTGATATTATCACACTTTACATTTCCTTTGGTCAATTTGGATATTTTTAACATTGCTTTCTGTTTCATTAAATCACTAACAAGACAGACTTCTATTTCAAATGCACTTTTCGTCAAAAGGGATTCCAAAACTCTTCACAGGTAGGGCAGAACTGTGCCCATCACTCGAGCAGCTCCTCTGTGCCAGAGCACAGACACTTTTCCCCAGCAGCTAAACGTACCACCAGTCAAGTAGAGAACTTTCTGTAGCAATTACTTAGCCAGGAAAACTAAAGGGATATTTTTAGATTTTTTTTGTGTGTAAAAATCTTTAATTGGAATTAAGCCATGGCAACAGATTCAGCCTTCTCATTCATTGGAACAATGTAATAGAATCCCCGATTGTCTCCAGCTATCAGGGCCTTGTCCTTCATCCAAAACATGGCATTTGCTACACCGCAAGGTCTCCTGTCAACAGGCAGGGGCACTGATGTGGAATGTCTGGGTCAGAGTGAAGTGTGATGCCCAATCGGTCCAGCAAGGTCACCCCCAGCAGAAGCCTTGATAATCAGTTTCAGCTACTGAGGTCAGGGGAGCCAGCCACAAGACACTTTTACTTGCTTAACATGAACTTTTGTACTTTTTCTTATGCATGACTAACATTCCTGAAACCATCTTGTTTCATTGTTATAGATAATCTTAATCTACTCTATGCTATTTCATTAGCACGGAGTGCCTACTGTACCTGCACCCAAAAGTTAAGGACACACACATTTTTCCAAAAAATATGTATTTAACATAAATGGCATTTCAGATTCACTTTATATACAACAGCTTGCCTAAATCTAATTTGCAGTGACATTATTGTAGGGTTACTGGCAGGACATTTTCTGACAAAGCGAAAAAAAGAAGGTTAAAAAAGTTCATTTAAAAATGTAATGCAAACATATAACATATAGTGTTCTATTCTTTTCAAAGGGAAAAGTCTTTGTCTGCAGTACAAAAGAGCAATTAATTTTATCATAAAATATTATTTCCTCTTGTATTTTTTTTAAATATACTATAGAAGCTTACAGGTGACTAAACCTACACACGTGTAGATATGGTTATAATAAGAAGCATTAAACTACGTTATGCAAACACATAATTTGCCTTTTAATATCATTATATATAGTGTTATATATTTATATATTCATATATAGATTGTACACTGTATATAAACACTCACTTCTGATCAAACTGTAATTCAAAATAATGAATATGCATTGCAACAAATGCATATTTTCGCATTTGTTGCAAAAATGCAAAAAGGCGGAGTGGTGGCACTGTGGCTCAGGATCTGCGCCTGTGACTAAAAGGTTGCCGGTTCAAATCCTGCAGCTGGCAGAGGAATCCTACTCCGTTGGGCCCCTGAGCAAGGCCCTTAACCCCAACTGCTCCAGGGGTGCCTTATAAATGGCTGACCCTGCGCTCTGACCCCAGGCTCTCTCCCTGTCTGTATGGCTGTGTGTCTCATGGAGAGCAAGCTGAGGTATGTGAAAAAAATTAATCATAATGATAAAATTATTATTGCTTTTGGTGCTTTACTGTTCACCTTAATATTGTGACAACAACAGCACAAAACCACAATTCATGCAAAACTGAATGTCTATAAAGGCTGGGTGTGACCTCTACAGAAGGCCAGTAGCCGCCTCAGAACATGACTGGAAAGACTACAATAGCAGTGGTTTACATGACAAGCAACAGTCTCTTCTGCACTGTGGTTCATATGTGGAGCATCTGAAGAGGTCTGGGAGGGCCACGGAGTGCACAGAGTAACTTGCCGGCTCTCTCAGAGATTAAGATGATCTAAACAGAAACATCCTGCACAGATGGAAGAAGACACCTCGCCATTTCAGCAGCAGCCACCATGAGTGCAGTGTCCTTACAGGTACAAAAAACTACATGGGATTCCATTCAAGAGGCCTTTCTGTTTGCCCAGTGGAGTGTGTATGCACACATCTCTTGAGTCAATATTCTCACAATAACACCAACCGGGTTACTATAAACATCCAGCTGCTCCCCAGAGTGGAAGACTCTTAGGTTGTGTTTAACCTGCGACACCACCTGACAAGAGAGGGCCTTTTCAAATTTCAACAATTCCACTGGGCTGTCTGCAGCCCCGTATAAAGGTACAGCTCAGACTACTGCTTTCTAATGTGTTCATATAGTCAAGAGACGGGCTTACAAATGACAGGGTTCCTTCTGGGGCTCTAAGGTGAAATCTAGAAATGGGAACTCAATGCAATTCAAAGGTTCAGCTGGAACCTACCCATGAAATTAAAAAAAAAAATCAACATGATGGATTTCACACACATTTTGATGAGTACTCAACCAAGCATCTTCCCTGCAAAAAACAAAAAGCCTGCTAACACAGAGACATAAAAGCATCTTTACTTGTGTGAAAATTGAGTGGATGTGTTATTCAAGAAATGCAAAATTGGTTCAGTTAATAGAATACACAATCTATTAGGAAAACTTTTTTTTTAATGAAGCAGTGGATGGATGTTGTATGACAATACCTAAAACACCCACCACCAAGATCTTTGGTTTACATTGAGGAAGCTTAGAAAATAAGTGTGATAGGAAATATTCACACCATTTGTACTAAAAACCCATTATTTTTCTCTTTGCGATAACCAGCTTAACCCTTGCTGCTGCATATCGTGAAAGCTTAAAATCGCAGACAGCCATGCACATAAAAGCCCATTAATTGCGATAAAAATAAATCCTAGACTTCATCATTTTTGCTATTCCTGCGATGTCTGTGGCCTTTCATCCCCCCTGACTTGAGTCTTTTATTATTTTTAGCGTAGACAGCAGTCCAAAGCCATCACCAAACATGCTACAATATTATGGCACTTATCGTCTCCACAATCTAATTTTACAAATCTTGAGTACTACTGCTGCTTTAGAATCATTGCCCCTGCTCTAGTACAAGACTGCTAGAACAGTACAGAGAGTCCTGTTATCATTCACCCATGGCCTGAGGAATATTAATAATCTGTACTATTATGCACATAGTTAACAACATTGGCTGTTCAAAAAAAAAAGACATCTCCATAGAGAAATTAACAGTAGTTTTTTTACACAAGCTCATCAAGCCCAATTCACTGTACAAATGAGAATTATGCAAATAGTTCTAACTTGGTTATTTAGAGGGAGATAAACTGGGCAGACAAGGCCGACAGAAGAAGCTGACATCGTAGTGAAAAAGACGAAAACAAAAGGTTAGCGCTCTGAGAGCGAGGAGTTCCTCCAGGTGAGACCCGGCCGCAGTTGGTAAATCGTGGGTCCGAAAGACTTTATCCCAGGAGGAGAGAGAAATCTGAGCGAGGGAAAAGCGCCGTGTGAAACAAGAGTCGTCATTATGAAAGTGGAACCAATTATTCCGCAGACAGCAAAGGCAAAAAGCAGTTCAAAAACACTCAACACTGGTAGCCAGGCTTTCAAAATAAAGACTGAATAGGGAACACTGGACTCTCACTTGGGCCACATGCATTTTGAACTAATTAGTACTGTACAGTATGTGTTTTAAGAGGGGCTAAATAGGGTGTCGTGGACTTCTTTAGTTTAGACCTTGGATCATAAAAGGCTAATTAAAATGCAGTCAGCTTCACGTAACTACTAGCACACACACGATGCGTCTACCTGAACACATCAGGAGAAATCAGAGTTTAGGGTCGAGGTAGGAGTAGGGGTGGGGTTGGGATTTGGTTACGAAGTAGCGCAGTTAGCTACTGTAGTTTACCGCAGTTACTAGAACATGACAGCTGTGCTTCACTGCATGTGTCTCCGGTGCATTAGGTACTGAACTCGTCCAAATCAAAAGTTAAAAAAGGGGGTACTGAACTCTTCTCCACGCGTCGCCGTTTGTGACTTAGAGGAATAGCTCTGTCAGCGCCAGTCGTGAATGGTAACTTTCTAAAGATGAAAATAAGTTCTATTTGAGCCGTAGAGATCAAAGACCAGTTCAGCCCTCAAATGATTAAGATGTATGGTGAATATTCAAAAATGTTTTCTCCAATGGCAACAAATCCCCTAAGGACCTGTCATTTTTCCATGTCAGCCATTACAGCTACTTAGGAGAAGACCTAATGTCTAATGTCTAAACTTTAATACTAATAATAATAATACTAAATACATAATTTAATACTAAAGAAATTATGTACTTTACATGCAATTTCCCAGCCACATGTACAGTACAGTACAAACAAGCCACAGCAAAATATTTCGTGTTAAAAATAGTATGGTAAAAATGTTTTTTTTTTTGGGAGGGGGGTAATGATGATCATTTGAATTCGCTCTAAAAGAAATGGACGAGGTACTCGCACCCTGACCCAAACATTCTTATTGTAATATTATTTTATTGTAAAATCCTAACAGGCGGGCTGCAAAACTGCTCAGACCGCTGCACTTTGACTGTCCATTATTTCTGAGAAGTTTCGTGTGCAGCAATAGGTAAGTAGTGAGCCGATTGCGCTTAAAATCGGTTTGCACGCAACGATATAAAGACCCGTTAAGTGCGCTCAGGGAAGGCTCCGGACTGCGTTAACAGTGCTCCTGACATTCTCCATCCTATTAACCTGTTCATGTCCCCTGCCCTCTGGAAGGCAAAGCGAGCTACAATGAATCTTCTATGTTACTTAAATTAACTGACAAGAAAACATACTCCGCGGTAACTTGTTATTGAAAATGTTTCCTCATTGGGAAAACAATAATATTGCTTCACATTCAGCACTTGACAAATGCGCCTGCTCTGCTACTTGAAAAAGCTATTCAGACTTTAAAGATTTCTGTATTTCGTGTTAAAAGAGCGTTAAAGAGAGCAAAGGGACAACATCTAAAGAGTTGTTTCTTATAGAGCTTACTGCTTATCTCCACATTGTGTAACATCTAGTAGAAAAAAATTAGATGCACCCCCAACCCCCCTACCTTGAAATCCGAACAGGAAAACGAACCCCAGGACCCAGATGCTGTGTATCCAGTAGCTGTTCATGTTGTCTGTCCTTTTCTGATGTGGCTGCTTCTCTTCCCCCAAAACACACAATCCAGTATTTCTGAGGTCTCCTGTAGATTTTTCCCTTCAGCTGCAACTGTTGTCTTGTTTTACTCTACCGAAAGGCTGCTCAGCACACGAAGGGCTCCAATGTTCTCTCCCAGCGCTGCACCACAGCGAGACTGAGAAAAGCTGGAGAAAAAAGCACACTCCCGTTTCAATCACGGCCACTTACAGTACTTGCTGGCTACATTTCTCTCACGGTCTTTCTGTTCATCACTGCCACCTAGCGCTCACTCGGGGGAAATAAAATATTCATGGCAAGTATACCAACGTTGTTTGACAGCAAAACTCTTCAATATTTCTTGAAGCCATCTTCGGAATATTTTATAAACATAAATACATTTTGCGCCTGTAATGATTTACCCCGCTGCTGTTGGCTATAACAGTTACTATGATACAAAGAGGCTGGAGGGCAACGAAATGGAAAAGTTGTAGGGTGCTCTTTTTTTTTTGCCAAGGGATCTTAAATGCCCACAGGGAGATCTTGTTCCTCCGTGTAATCCAATGGACCTTTCTGCCACAGACAACTTTGTAATACTAGGCTTGAGGCTGTGGATAATGGCTGGCTTGAAGAGGAGAGATGCACACACAGAGCCACTGACAGATTTTTTCTCTCCAGCAGCCTGCCTCTCTTTGGTACCATAGTGCTCATGTGGAGAGGCTCGTCAATGTAGGGTAGCACCTGAATCCACTGCTGTTTGGATTTTTAAACCAACCTAACAGGTGTAAACCAGGCCATGTAGCTCCCTTATCCCTACAATTGTGTATTTGTGGGTTAAAAAAGCATAGAGTGCCAAACAAACATTGCTTTTGGCCTTTATGGGCTGCAGGTGTAATAGACTTTTAGATGCTAGTGGAGCGCTCTCAGGTCACACTTCCTGTCTGACTCACTAGGAAAAGTCTACCTGATGCGTTTCAGGGCAGAACATGCCTACATAAACGAAAGTGGACAAGCAGTCGGCATCTCTCCAAGCCACACAGCTCTTGAGTGCCAATTATAAGTGTGCTGTAAAGCTGCAGGGTGTCATTCTGCTGCTCTCTGTGTCTTCGCAAGGCATCATTGAATGTTTTCTAAATATAGAAAAAAAAACAATTTCTTGGTTTTGCTTTATCTTCTGAAATACCTTAGTTTATTACAAGGACACAGTACAGCATTCCCATTGGAAAGTGGTTATAATCTATTTTTTTCATATTAATTTTAACTTTGAGATTAAATGGAAGTGCACTTAATGAACATGACAGGTAGTAGACATCACATCACCATGAGGGAAAAAAAATCACCTCATCGTTTTTAAGGTTAAATATGCATTTTGTACAACTAAAGGAAGCAAGCAGTGTGTTACTTCCTAATTTACATGTGCTGTGACTTGATCATGTACACTGCTTGTGTTTGAAAGACATTCTTGAACTATTATTTCTGACTATAAAAAGAGCTTTAGGCAGAATTTTGGCAGGAGTGGGGGTTGAACGAGCATGTCTTTCTTCCTCTGAATCTCATTTTCACATCAGTCATCACTGCGGCCCTCTATAAAGACATAAGGATGGCTACACATGAGAAGAGGGCATTCCCTTCTTTCTAGTCTGTTTGGATTTTAGTAGCTAAGCATTCAGAGGATCTGACCCAGTCACTTTTTGGAAAAAGCCAAGGTATCGGCTTCAACACATAGCTTTTAATCACTTCCCTGTCCCAACATTTGGCTGTGTCTCAGCCGAATGATGTTTGCAGATAGCAAGTCCTCCTCTTCTGGTCCCAACTAGATGTCTGCTGACTGTTGCCAGTTAAGAATTTTATCAAACGTCCTCCATTCAGCACTCTTCTATCTAGACACGATTCCTCAGCAGGCTACAGATCAAAGGAGAATACAGCACTTTCTTGAGGTACAGACTCTGAGATGGACACCCAGGATATGAATTACCAGACTTAGACACCATAATGTTTATACTTCCAGTACTGTCTTGCTCCTAAGTTATAATTCATCTTCTTTGCCCTTCTCATTTTGTACAATTAAATTGAACACCATGTCCTAATAAGTTTATAATCTTTTCCAAAGTCACCACCCTTTCTCATAAAAGGAATCCTAATGAAAAGAAAAGGCAGAGGAAAAGTTTCAGCAAAGATATTTTATCAAAAGGTATATATTTTTCTCTGCTAAGGAGACAAGGGCAAAATCTATCTAATCAGGTTTTCTTGCATTTCACCTACATTTTTTATTTTGTGGATAAATAAAAAAATGGAAGAAAAAAACTAATTAGGACTCACTAAATTTAGCCTAAGATTAAAATAATTTGTATTTTTAAGCAAATGTTTGTGTATGGACTTTCTAGCACACAATCATAAAAGGTACATTTTCAGCCTAAAGCTACAAGGTATTAAGTATAAATGAAAGCTCCAGTGGATTAATTAGATCTTGAATGTGAAGTTGGTTTAAAAGTGAAACTACATGAATAATCAATTGTTGTAATTAACTGCCCTTATAGTCAGACTCGTACATCACCATTAGCTTTTGTACATTTAACATTAATAGATTCAATTTATTTTGATTGATAACTTCATTCTAGCTCCAAAAAAGATGACAAAAACACTATTTGATGCAAACAGACATACTTAAAGAGAGGAAGTAGTTTACTGTTTGTGTGTATGAAGCATTTAGAGGTTTTACAAAAGAAGGAAATGTCTCTATCACTTTGGGCACACCTTAGTCCTTTTGTTTTCTTTAGTTCATTTCCTGGAAATCCAAAGAATATGAGAGGCTTGTGAGGATTTATATAAAAATCACACAGCAGCCATGTGAAAACTTAATTCTGTCGGGAACAGGCGATGAAAAATAAATTCCTATGGAAGAAAAAAAGAGTGGAAAGACAGACTGTATATCACAGCTCCTTCAGTGATATTATAAACTGTCATGTTACAAGCAACGCTGAGGAGGTGAACAAAAGAAAATTAATGTTTGTGTATTAGAAAAAAACTTTTTTCCCCTGCCATCAGTATTTCTGGCATCAGCACCAGTTCAGTAGACATATCCTTGAACTCAACCACAAATCTTACCCCATCGAGTTCTCATTTGCTTCCTGGGAAAGACAGTCTGAGAGAAATGTTTTTGCCTTGCACTGGCTATTAGTTTCCGAAAAGGCAAACACTTGTCAAAACAAAGGTCTTCTGCAATGATTACTTTTAACAAGGAAAAAAGGTCACTTGACCTTAGTTCACACAATGCCAATTTGGCAGAAACATCAGCGCAGGCTCCTTCACCTTCAAGATATGCATATAAGAATATGCATAATAAATAAAACAGTAAATTGTACTTTACTGTACAATTTACTGTTCTGTTCATTCTGGCTAGATGTTGCCTTTCAAGTAAGTTGATGAACAACTTCAAATCTTTTCATACTGTATCTGATTTTAATTTAAAATGTGGTCAGTTCAAAATAAATGAATATATAAATGTATATACAGCATTGATTGTCTTCATCTTACTTAATGTGTGAAAATAGCTGCATCACCTCACTTTCCTGTTCTTATGAATTATCCTTTTATCCATTTAGAATGTGAACATTTTCCACTGAAACTCCTTCAATTTCCAAACCACACTTTTTTAGAGATAAAGAGCTTAAGACATGCTGCAGTAGCTTGAAAAGAGATTCAAATGATTCATTTTGTCTCTGATTGTGTCGTCTTTCATGGAAAAAAAGACCAGAAATGATTCAATTCTTCATAAATAAATACCATAAATTGCAACTTGTTTAAACCAATGTTAAATTCTTCAATTGAAATGTTAAGCTGTGCCACTTTAGTGCACTGCTTCACCAATTGCTGAGTTTATGTGGCCACAGATTAGATACACTGTCTGGTCTTAAAATGGAGAATATGATTCTTTCAATTATGTATAGTCTGGGTCCATCTCCTACAGTGACAGGCTTAAAGATCTTAACCTGAACAGTCTTGCACATAGAAGATTACAAAAAAAAAACAATTCAAGCATTGAAACTTAAACGGTACTGACAAAATCAAGCCAGTGAACATTTCCAGAATCAACAGTGAAGCACAAATCAGAAGACAGAAGTCAGAACTGCATGGAAGAGCATTTAAAACTGAGAATAGGAGGCTCTTGTTTACACAAACAGTTGTGGGTGTATGGAACAAGTTGCTGAAGCTGATGACCCGGTTTATTTCAAGAAACAGTTGGATGAGGTCCTTGAATCAGTTATGTGCTGATAAATGAAATTGGCTACAAGTAGATGGCCTCTTTACATTTGTAACCATTCTTAAGTTAATAAAAAACAAAGGATTTATACTGTAATTATCTCTTGTCATGTATGACAAATATCTTAACATAAAATATTTAAGAATTCTTCACAAACATTTCCACTAAGCAGAAAAAGCGGAAAATGCTAAAAACAATACAACGCAATTCTAATGACATACTGTACTGTACTGTAATGTATGGGTGCTTGTGCATGATAAATGTAATCCTTAAAGAGCATCATGGGTACATAGAATCACATTATCAACTTCCATTGGAAAGAAATGCTGTGCAACCTTATATCATGCACAGCTAAATTTATTACATCTGTCAGTATGTCAAAGATTAGCACATCGCCTGAATATCTGCTATGCTTTTCTTCTTTGCTGATCCAGCTCTATTCATCATTTTGTACTCTGTGCCATGTTCCTGAAAAACATTCAGATTACAATGAGCTACAGTATATGCCATTAGAAGGGCTACAAAACAGTAATATCTGTTACATCCTATTGATCCTTTTGCCCCAGAAGCCTGAGGACTTTAAAAACAACAAAAACTGTTTTTTTGGTTGCTTTTCCATTGAGCTAGCAGCTTATTTTATAGTTCTTCTATGGTAATAAATGCAGTACTTAACCTGGCTATGCTGCAAGTAGATTGCACATCATTTGATAGTGAAGAACGTTCTACTGGTATTGAGGTTTTTGCAACACCATTAAAATTATTTTTAATGTATATCTTAGGCTGAGTCTTTTGCAAATTTATATAGCTGGACATTACATTAGCACTCTGAGTGAAATGGATTGCTCAAGGGTGCAACAGCACTACCCTGTGTCATGCCCCGCAGTTGTCCTCGACAACTCCATTACATTCCCAAACCCACTGTTTCACGATCTCATTCCTGACTGAACCCATCACATTCTCACAGGCACCAGATTCCACAGATTCTCACTCCTGAACCAATTATCCAACCACGTCCCCCTCTCTTCTCTATTTAAAGCTCCCTCACGCTCCAAACCATGCTCACTATTGAAAAGCCTCCTTTAGAATTTTCTAGTGTGTGTTTTTATCTTGTTGGATTTCCTGGTTTTTGGACTTAACTTTTCCCTTTTTGATCTCGTCTCTTGGATTTGCCTTTCAGATTGTCTTCTCGGTTTGTCTTGGCTCTTTCTGGTTAACCGATCTCCAGCTTCTCCTGTCGACCTTGGTTCTGGATTACAATTTTGGATTGTTTGCCTCTGCATCCCGCAGAATTCACGGCTACGCACAGGATCCTCAGAGAACTACCTGCCGGTTCCCTGAGATACCCCATCCAAGACACAGCTTTTAGAAGTCCAGAGCCCTACTCGTTCCTCCACTGCAGTAGTATCAGCAGACTTGGACCTTCTTGCAAATAAACCTACAGTAATTCTTATAGGATAAGTCTTTCTTATTATGCAAACAACCTTCTTGACAACTATAAAAATGCAAGAATGTTCTACATATGAAAATTCAAAGAATAGTGTCAATGTGCTAATCTGCTGATTCCAGCTTTCATTTGGTCTGTAGGGTGCTATAACCATTTTTTCAAAGAATAATCAAAATAAATATTTTGGGTTTTTTTTTGGCTCTTGTTCAATCAATATGGACAGTTTGTGTTTGCAAGGAATGGAGTCATTTGCTAACTAGGGATTTAATATAAGCCTTGGGCACTAAATGTAATAAATGGATTTTAACAAATAATTTTCTTATAGAAAAAAGGGTTCATGATGTACAAAATCAATATGCTTTCATGAAACTGTTGTCAGTTGAATAGGATATTCTGTGTTACAATTGCAATTGTGAAGCCTTTGGGATATTCGTGGCTATTGTGCTGTCATACTAACGGCAATAGTTTGGTTTGCCTGTATGATAGGAAACAGCAGTGTCGCACAATATTCTGGATGTGTAAACAGCCCAGAGAACAAGGAAAACTGAGGCAGCAAATCCATTTTTCTGTGGATAGATGTACTAGTCAAACAGCCACATAAAATGAAGCCTGAGAGGGGTTGAAATAAATAAGAACATAATCTCTTGCAGCCTCCTCCAGAGTTTTAGTCTTTCTCAGTGGATGTGGTTACCTTGCTCTAGGATGTTTTAAGAATAGAAAGCGAATCACAGGTTTGAACCCAAACCTCAGCGTGATGATGTTATAAACTGAGAGCCATGAGGTGTACATGATAGGCAAGTGTATTCCTTAGGGGCAGAGAACACAAATAAGAGGATGTTCGTGCACATGTTGTAAATACTTCCCAGCAGTGGCAATAGCTATGGGTGGAATGGGGCTACACAAGAGCTTGCTATTTTATCTAGCAAAACAGGGCAGGACATGAAAGACTGTCGATCACAGCAAAGTTAAGTCCAAGAAAAGACAAGCTAGCAAGGATTACAGTATGTTAAAGGGCAGTGCCTTAAGCACTGTTTACTTGAAAGAGCACAAAGTTTTGATAAGCATCCTTTCCCAGTGACTTGGGAATCTGCAGGAGGTAGTAAAGCTTGTGCTGCTGTAAGGTGCAGTTTCTGCATTCTTAACCTCTTACAATCTTGTTTCCATGTACTGTAACTGTAGTTTAATAATTATTGTAACTACATAATCATAGGTTATGCAATCAGTATGGTAATTAATTATTTGTCCTCCTAAAATGTAATTAAAATTCTTTAAATCTCTTACATACTGTATTTTAAAATATGTTTAATAAATTCAATTTCATATTTTCATATTTCCTTCCAATATTCACTATTCACTTTTCCGCACACAGATACAATGAAACTATGCGAGACCCTGGTCTTGGGAAACTAAAGCCCAGCTGAGACACACCTCATTAGTGAGGTCATGGCTGTTAATGGCTATACACTGAAGCAAGGATGCTAACTACGAGCACAGCATATTTCTGCCTGTGTGGATACTGAAGATACGGTAGACATGGTATAATAGAATGGTCTGTTTTATATAATGTAGTAGTGCCTACAATGATATTCAGAGCTGTTCATGCATGTACAGTATAGTATGATGTTTCATGGACCAATTCGTTTACATATTACATGTACTGAATTTTCATTTTTAAATGTGCAGTAGTGCATTTTCCATTTTGTTTTAAAAGGAAAATCAGGAGGGGGCAGGAATCAAACATAACCATATCAACCTGAAATCCAGAGTTCCATAGGTCTCTGTATGCTCACAAACAGTAGTAGTACAGTTGGGTGATTTTGTGCCTCAGAAAAAGACAAAGGAAAATGAGTTGTTATTTTGTTCGTAAAGAGAGGATGGGTCTAATGCAGTAAGACAAATGTTAAATTTGTAAATGGTAAATTTGTCATTATTGATTGTCTTTGTTTATACAATTTTATCTCAGACAGTAAACTGCACTGCTACCGTACTTTAAATGCTCTTTATTTCTTCTTCAAGAAAGCACAGAGACTGAGGTTAAGGCTTCGTGACAGATTATGCTCCTGGCAGATCATTCTACTGACCAGTGATTGTAGATTAAACTTTCCCATCACTTTCCTAAATTGGATACTGTACTTTTGAAGAGAGGGAGACAAAAGCTATAGCACGTGGGTATTAAAGGTTGGCTCTTGAAGGATTAACCATTGTGCAAGGGAGAAGTGAAGGCCTGGCTGATGCTATATTTCAAGTGAAGTAATGGATCAGCATCAGAGGGCTGTATTGAGGTTTATTTGAAAGCCTTTGCTTTATTTTATAGTTTTTCTATTGAATAAATTCATGAGTATGAAAAATTGTACTCCTAAAGTCTTTACAATGTAAACCAATTTTTCATTATTTTGCTTTTTTCTGTTTCCTTTCAATTTGAACATACATTAAGGTGCAGTGGTTACGAAACAAACTGCGAAAGCCTTCTCTCTGTTTGTGTGGAAACAAAATGGAAAAGGACATTCTGTTTGAGCTTTCTCTTTTTGAAGTTTCTACTGTATAGTTACTGGAATTTTTATTGGTAGATGCAAATGAAAGTTATGTACAGCAAGACAAAATGTTGTTTTGCTGCTGTACAGTATGGGTGAAGTTTGTATAGCTTAGAAAGTGACCTGCAGTATTCATTTTATTTCACATACTGTTTTGATTCTTATATACTTAGATGTATTCAATATACAGGTAAATATATAATATACAAAATAGATTACTGAAATTATTTGTTTACTCTTCTTTAACTTTATACTAAGACACAATAATAACACCATAACACATTAAAACATCATATAATACAGCCATATCACCCTGCAACTCACAACTGACAACCTATTAAAGCTCAGCAGGTGTGAGCCTGGTCAGTACCTGGATGTGAGACCTCCTGGGAATAAGGTTGCTGCTGGAAGTGGTGTTAATGGGGCCAGTAGGGGGCGCTCACCCTGCAGCCTGTGTGGGTCCTAATGCCCCAGTATAGTGACGGGGACACTACACTGTGAAAAAGGTGCCATTCTTCAAGTGAGATGTAAAACTGAGGTCCAGACTCTCTGTGGTCATTAAAAATACCAGGGCATTTATCAAAAAGAGTAGGGGTGTTACTCGGTGTCCTGGCCAAATTTCCCATTGGCCTTTACCAACCATGAGCTCCTAATAATCCCCATCTCTGAACTGCCTTCATCAATCTGTTCTCTTCCCCACTGATAGTGTGGTGAGCATACTGGCGCACTCTGGCTGTCTTCACATTATCCAGGTGGAGCCTACTCATTGGTAAAGTGCTGTAAAGCATTTTGAGTGGAGTGTCTGGAAAAAGCGCTACATAAGTGTAAGGAATTATTATTATAATAACATATCCAAGCATACTGTATTGATTGTAATCGAAGTCCAGATATGATAAGACTTGCAGGGGTTAATGTGTTACTATTCCTGTTGGTCACATTAATTGTTAGGATAAACACCTGAGTCAAATGATTAGAGCCAAACAACAGAACATAAAAAATATGGATTTGAAGATGTACAAGGATTCATCAGCAGCCCTTAAATTAAAACATGATCTCACTTCCTTTAGGGACAGTATTCAGAATACAAAGTTTTTTCATCTTGTTTCTCCCTGTAGAGGGAGTTTGAAAAGATGATTGGAAAAACGCCAAATTTCAGAACAATAATGATGGATCAGAATGTCCTTGAGTAATGCTTTTCCTACATTAAAAAGAAATTAAAGATGTGTTAATTGTTTTCTCTTGCAGTGGTGCACGATTGTAATGATAATGTTGACTGTATAATTAATAATGATACTACAATTCTGGTTCACTGTGTTGTATTATATTATCTGCATGAGATGTTTTACAATAAATTGTAATCAAAGAATTACATTAGTTGGATGAGTGTGCTGTTTCTCTAATGGTAGTGAGTCAGATTTTCCTATCTTCATAACATAAAATCACAGGAGGGGTCACTTTTTGCCTGAACTTAATCACACGCAGTACACAGAACAACTAATCTTAGTACAATATGTGAAGAAATGAGGGTGTAGTAACATGTGCTAAACTGCAAGGAGGGAATTGTTTTTGTAAAGATGCTAACATTTCATTGTAATCTAACATTTCTATAAGAATCAAATCCAGTAAGCCTTGTCGAAATACAGTATATGAAGAGTGCACATTTAATCACAAATCAATGACAGTTCCATTTGCTTCCTCTACCGGCTGAAGCATCATTCCAATGGGACCGCAAGTTTCATTTCATACTCTGTTAAACCATCACATTACTGACACCTTTGTAAAAAATGATTTAAAGGGGGCTGTTTTGTAACTTTGTCAAAGTTGAATAAAAATGTAATTTAGTGAAAAAACAACGAATTCGCAAAGGCGAAAAAGATTGCCTTAAGGTGGACACGAAGGAGCCCCGTCTTGCCAGAGGCACTACAGGAAGGGATTTAAAAGTGGAAGTGAGGAAATGCGCAAAGCCACATTTATAAATCATGAAGCAGAGATACAGTTTTAAAGACGGATAATGGAAATAAAACCCAAATATTTACTGTGATGCTAAAAATTCAGTTTCTTAGCTGGGCAGTTTGTCACTTCGCTGTTAACACAGCAGCTTTTACTGGGCACTTTTCTGCAAGTGCATGACTTTAAAAGCAATGCATTCATTGAGCAAATGGAAGGATGTTTGCTTAAAAACGTTTTTCCTCTATTTAATTCTTAGACATTTTTGCCTAAAAGAGCTTTCATCTTTTTTGATGCCTTGGTGTTTGATGTTTTATGGCCACTTGATTAGAGGATGAAAATAATTTAACAAATATCTGATTGGTATTGCCTGTGTGATTTTACCTGGGGGACATTTTGTTCCACCAAGCATAGGCTTTCTTTCAATTTTCAAAATGTTCAAGAGCTCTGTAAACAGTAAGTATTAAACTAGAAACATTTTATTTTCCAATCAAGTTACATACATATAAATCTAAGAACAAACTGAAATTAGTGTGAACAGGAAAGATTATGATTTTTAATAATAATTTCACATTAATTATCAAATGTAGTTGAAACAATAGGCTAGGTACTAGCAATTTTTGTAAGCATCTACAGTAACTTCAAATAGTGGACGTTAAAGTTGCACTGAATGTATGACATTTATATGCATGAAATGGGGGAGTCAGTTAAATTGTGGCTTTTTTGCAAGTCACTAAAAAGCTCTTTTTCCTATTATGATTGGGTTAGCATTAAACAGCAGCACAGCTGGGTGCAGTCATGTCTGCCTGACAAATTGTGCAGGCCTGTCATTTCTGCTGTGACGGACTAATGCTTTTCTGTCAGGTGCTCTATGATGTAACCACTTACTTAACAAATTATGCAAACATTTAGGGTAATTGCAAATATGTCTATGAGCCCTGGGAAGAGAAAGATAAGACTAATGTGGAGGGCGAAAATGAATGGGACTGAATACCAGCGTCTCTCCTTGTCAGAAACAATCAGCTGTTGTAAAAAAAAACTGTGATTAAATACCCCTGTGCTGCGTCATGAGGCATTGAGACTGCCTGCATGTGTTTACAGGTTTGGTTATCTAAAGAAAAAAGAAACATCAAGTATTGTACATTTTCAAAACAATAACAAATTATTTATCAACAATATATGAATGAAATTAAAGTAAATACTTTAGACTGTGAGAAAACTGTTGTCTCTGTTTACAAATAAACATTGAGAATAGGGACCTAAATCTTTGTTCTTTAATCTTCAGATCACTTTGGTGCGATTTACCCCACATGACATTCAGGATGTCTCCTGTACCCCCCAGCAGCCTACAGCAGAACAATGTTAATATGCGTCTCAAGATGACACTCCCCTGCAGATGAAAAGGAATGTGAAAAAAGCAAACAGCAAACAAAACCTTGCCAATGCAAATCATGACCACCTCCACTGTCAAGTATTCTACCAAAACTGTATGCTGTATGTTTACATGCATTATAATTAATATATTGAGCGGCAAAGGGAATCAAACAACTCTTTCATAAAGTACATATTAGTTTTTCCCATTATGATTTTCCTATTGCCACAAAGAGCTGTTTCCCTTCCGAAGGCAGTAAACCCATTTAGCTTTCAGAACAAATGGCTCTCCTTCACTGCAAGTCTGAAATGGACCAGTTGTTGAATACTTCATAGCTAGGAATTCCAAAGGAAAATAAAGGTATACAAGCCCATCAAATTAACCTACAGAATAAAAAGTTACGTACTGCATTTTATTGTTAGATTGCATGTGTCACATGCTATTCAGGCCTACAGAAATTTAGTTTATATGTAAAAGTTGCTTTACTGGTGTAATATTGAAGTGAATGGCCTGGTTATAGATATAAGTTTCTTGTTCTCTGGAGCTCCTTAATAAATGCAATAACATAGGCAAAGTAATTTATTGTATGATAATTCCAAAACTGGACATTTGTATGTACAAAATGTACAATTTCCACAAATTTAATTTTTTTGTATTTTGTCAGTGAAAAACATATTACTTATATCCAAATTTGCTTTAATCAAAAGGTAACAATTTGTCATGACAGATGCAGAGTCTAACTAAAATGCAATATCTTCAGGAATTCTCCAAGAGTTCTAAGAGAAATCTTGTAGCCAGCAGATGAAACCTTACATATTCCACAAGTGGAAGTTTATAAGGTAAGGAATTGTGGTCACAATTTCAGCTTGTGACCACAGTCCAAAAGAACAAAACAAATGCAGAGTACCACCTATTGAAATGAAAGAAAAACGATGACAAAGTCACATAGCAGTGCTTTCTAAATCCCCCATTCTGAAAAGTGGGATTGTGTTGTCGACAGCTAAGGGGGAAAGGCCGATAACTGCACTGGGGGAGTGCCATCGAGCTATTGTGACACAGCCATCTCTTGTTGCTGGCCTTTGTCCTTGGCCTTCGACCTATAATCCATTTAGAAATAAAACTACTTGTCACCTAAAACTGCATGCTGAAAATAATGAAGCACTGGATTCCGTTAGATCAGGCTGAATATAAGATGGATTTAGGAGCTTACAAAATATTTTAGAACACAATGACTTTAAGGCAGAATGACAGCAGTGATGACCTTGTACATCAACACAAATACAGTGACAGATACAAAATGGTGTCACATGGCCAGCAGTTCCACATCAGTACTTTAACAGCGTTTTATTATGTGACTGTGCTTTTATTGATTCAATTAACTTTAATGGGTGAATGTGTTGTGCCCCTGCTCCTTCCCATGTTGCAGATGATTAAGTTTTGGAATATAACTGATTTATGGTTGCCAGGATTTTTGGTTCACATTGAAATAAGATTAAATAATTCTGTATAAAACTGTGGTGTTTAATTACTGCTAGCATGCTTCTTTTTTGCTCACCTCACACGTGAGCAGAATACAACATATTGATTAACGCAATGGAGCCAGTTCTTCCACTTGAGGGTCTAGACAACCATTGAGAAGCCCGCTGATGTGCTTGTGTGCGTGGTCAGAGGTTAAGTCACAGTGTTATGACTATTATTACAGAGACATCTCTACTGGACTCCAACGCATTGAACACAGAGGAACAGATCACGTAAAGAATGTTGTCTTGAGGTTACTTCAGTTTTTGTTATTCGGCTGATGTACAGCTTTCAGTGTTTCATGTCAGATGAAACTGAGGAGTAAAAACTATGTACATCTCAAAAGAAAGACTGCCTGGAGGATTGTATGGTCATAGAACACATACCTGTAAATGACAGAGCAAAAGAATGCATATTCAATCATGGAAAATTCATGAGCTTCCTTGGTTTCTGAGGGAACAGACAATGGTTCCACTTTAGCAGATAATGTGAGGGAATGCTGACAGGGTTTTTTTTTAGTTTTTCCTCTAAAACAATAAATAACCTGTCTCTATTTACATCTCAGCCTCTCTATCTGAGTTAAGATAGCTGTATAAGAAATAGCCCGCCATTCATTGCTACTGTAGATTGTTTGTAAAAGGCTATACACAAAGTCCCACAACAATTCTGAGTTAATCAGAAATAATTGTTTAAATTTTAAATGCTTGTTTTTATTTATCTTTTCATCGTGCAGATACAACAGTGTAATCATCAGTCTGTTAGCAGGTGTTGACAGACTGATATGAGTGCACTCATTTGCATATCAATGTCAGATTTTTTTTCAACCTTCGATACTAATAATGCATTAAATAGCCCTTTAGGATCACCACTGTAAAAACATCTATGGGTGCATGTGAAACTAAAAGGAAGAGGCTCAGACTGCATTTCTGAAAGGTACTGTAGGTTGTGGGTTCAACTATCAGGTGGGGAACTACAGTTATACCCTTGAGCAAAGGAGTTTGCTGAAAATTCTTCAGTAAAAAGTTAGATTCTCCAGCTGTATAAAAGGAAACAAACATACGTCATTTGTATATAAACACGTGACAAATAGTTTAATTGTTAGTCATAAAACTTATTTTTTCCCCTCTCCCAGCTAACCCAATAACGTAGCGCTGCCTGCACAGGAAAGAGAAGCAGAGCTATTGATTGAAGATCAGAGACGTATGGAAGGTAGCAAACAATCAGCGCTGCTTTAATATTTTTTCTGTCTCCTGGATAGAAACAATTAACCTTGTCACAAAGGCAAGTGACCCACACACCCCAAAAAGCTGTGATTAAGATCAGGAAGTGCAGTCAGCCTTAGCTACAACAGTGCCAACAAGTGCGAATAGCCAATTCAAACCAATGACCTTCTGACTCTTGGGTCTAGATGCTCAGCACTCTATTCCACTGTAGGACTAAGCCATTGACATCATTAAATTGCCAATCCAGGTTTATCAAGCCTATCCTTTACTCTGAAAAGAAAATTAGCTTTTTTGAGAACATTCAGCTGCAACAGAATCAAATGTGGCTCATAGATTTTTTTTTCTTTCATCATAGAGTTATTTTTATTTGGTATTTTAACAGTGATACCCCTTGATATTCCTCTATATTAGACACCAATGGGACCCTCAACTGATACCTCAGAAACAAAACTGCATTAGAAACTCAAAACTACACTGAGATCATTAGGATTGTGATACTGATTATACAATGTACTATACACCATTTGGTATACAACCAATAATTTTAAGAAGTTATCGATTCATGGAGAAGGTTTCTGAAGATGTTTTAAAAAACAAAGGTAAAAATAATTGTTACACATGTATACTGTAGGTAGGCAAAATAAACAATCTACATGTCTATCTGTCCTACTTTTAAGGCAAAAGCAGCATGGTGGGTAGTTGCTTCGAGTGATTAGAAGACTAAGAGAGCTGCAGGTTAAATTGAGACAAAACCTTGGAAATCTTTAGCTATGATTTTCTTTTTCTTTTGTCCCAGTTTACAGAATTCAATATAATAATATATAAAATAATATTTAATATTATATTATAAAATAATAAGTTTTTGCTGTTTACATTTATGAGCTAGAAAACAGAAACATTGTACAAAAATAAAAACAATGGTGTAAAAAAAAAAACTTGGTTGAAATGTTCGCATTTAATCATTCGGTTTTATAAACAGCATAAACTGTAAATGACTGCCAGGTCTTTTACAGTTAAAAGAAATCGTCATAACTGTTCTGCATCCATTTAAGAAGGAAAAATAAGGGCTTAACATTCCCTGTACTTAATATTTTGTGACATTTTAAAGTTCAGAACTGATTAGGGAAATCATTAGTGTTGCTGGGATGCATTTGTTATCCCTATTTCAAAACTTGTGCAATAAAATACAAATTAGCCTCATGGTGCTGTGGAGCAGAGGGTCAGGCAGCCTGTGAACATGACAAGTTAAGCACATTAAAGTGTGACAGCATGTCATTAAAAGACAGTATGAGTTTTGTGAATGATGAGACAGATTAATTAAAATGACCAACCAGATGTAATAATGATGTTTGAAAACATTCTCCTCTATATTCCATATTTTTTGCATTCATGTGTTTTGTTTTCTTGTATTATTTTAAATACACATTTTATAGGAATAACAACAGGCAACTTGATATTTGAGCCATATAGTACCTACCGACTGACTACTTTTCCTCTCTGGAAAAATGAAATGAGAGGATGTCATGGGAGACGAAAAATCAAAAATAAGTTTTTTTTGTTTCCGAGAAGCACAATGTCCTCAGAGACTACAGCCCAGTCTGTGCTCCAGTGATGCCATTTTCTTATGTAGCAGAAAATATTAAGGACAGAAGTGCTTTGTTGTCATAAAGAAAACAACATAAAAAACGAATACACTGCAACTGAATAATTTTTTTCTAAACAAACATCAAGCTTATGTCAATGAACTATTTCACAAAGAAACATTTACCCATTTGATGATAGATTCAGGGGAAAATGATCTTTGATTTTTTTGTTGAAGAATGACACTTACCTTCAGTTCTACTCTTTTAACAGCACTTTTATTCCAGAAGAGAATACACACAATCTGCAGATCACAATGATTACACTTAGTTCCTTTTGGGATTTTTGACAACTTAGTCTTCTAGTGAGTAGTGATAAAGATTGTCCTTAAACAGCTCCTGCTTCTTCCTTAAAACAAACATTTCCATAACTTCCAGTGACTTTAAGGCTGTTTTAAAAGGCACTGTACATGACATTATAGAGTTTTTAAAACGACCTATTTAAAGACAGTGAAAATTCATTTATTTTTTCTTCACTCATATTCAAGAGGGCGATTTTTCTTTCCTTTCTGCGATATAACCGACTTCATCAAAATATAGGTCATTTCAAACGGAAAAAAAATATTTGGGAAAGACAGAAGACAAAGCATTTGAAGAAAGGACTTCATCAACTCCACCATACACACAAAACATTAAAATAAAAAAACATTTTTTCCCTCAAGGACAAACCTAGACTTTTTCATGAAGCTTATTGCTTGAATCCAGTAAAACGAGAGTAAAGTCTTATCTAATTTAATTTTTCTTTCTCAGGCATATGCAACTCTGTTTTCCTGGAGTTTCACTCTATTAATTATTTGTCTTGGTTTGAGTGGGGAATGCTGGTGCTTGTTCAAATTACATTAATATTGCTGCAGACACATGCAGCCTGGCACAGACTCTCACATCATCTCCTGAATCTGCATTCCTCATTATCTGCAGGCTCATATCTCCAGTTACATTCTTTCTATCTATTGTCATCACCCTGGTATGCTAAAGTACCCAGATTCACTCAACCAAGCCTCTCTCTTCTCTTCTTTATATTAGTCCAATTATAATTTCATATTATTTGATATGAGATATGTTTTCCAAACCTTTTGCACTGAATAATTATACAGAGTATACATTTTTTTAAACTAAATTTGGAGTTGTTGTTATTAATATAATAACAACATAACAGTTTTTAGAACCCCAACACAGGTAGGATATTTTTTTTGTAACTAAAATATTTATTTTTGGATGATTCTTGTCATTATCAAATGTAATGTCGTATTACTGAGTACTCTGTCAGATGTACTTTTTACTGTTTCAAAACCCACTGATTCTGATTTTTTGAGCAACCATTTTCATACTTATCCTGACCTTCATAACAACAACCTTACTGAAATAATCCATAGTAGAAGCCCCATTTCATAGGTAGTGTAGGAACATTAATGGTGCTACAGAGATAATGTTAAGTTAAATTGCTCTTACATTAAAGGTTCAGCTTTACTATGCTGTGGATTTCCCATTCTTTAGTTTGAAATATATCCTCTAATGGGTTTAATTTCCCCATTCAGTGTAATACCACACACATAGTACCTACATTATGTATGAAGTGCAGGTGTTAAAGCCATATTATTGCCTTTCACACCACTGAAGATACCTAAAAGTCATGATTGTGTATTATCTGGATAATGCTAATGGTCTACACATCATGGAGAGAGTTTTCATGATAATCTTCTTCTTGATGTAGGCTAGACATCACCTGAGTTATTCACCCACCTGAATAATGTACTTCACTCTCCAAGCTGCAGTTTAATGGCTGCCTTTGGTTATCTAGTATTGGGTGGTTGTGAGGAGACAGGTTATACTGCAAAGCAGCACAATTTAGATTACTGAGCACACACCAGCACAGTCACAGTTTAAAAATAGCGTTCTTTTGTTCCTGTATTCTTCTGGATAAATGCTTCATTTTTTTTTTCGGGATGTGCGGCAATGTAAAATTTCATTGAGAATTCAACCAGATTTTTTTTCAGTTCTGCAGCAATTAGTAGCTACTGTATAACAACATTGCCACTAACACATTTATACCCTAAAATGTCAAGGAAAAGTTTTATCAAATGAAAACAATTTCATGAAAGAAGTTTAGCATATTTGATCAAATCTGCTGTCAAAATGTTTGTCCTGCTTGTGATATACTACCAACAAAGTTAATGTATACACAGCACTGTTTAGGAATTTTCTAGGAAAATGTTGGTGTTCTCACCATAAATGTCTAACAGGAGTAAACCGCTGCCTATTAAAAGATTTATTTCACAAAAACGCCCATGCTTACCAAGTCACACTTCATACCTGGGCATTTCCCATAGAAGACAAGCACCTTCCATTCTAAATTGCAGTTTGCTTGATATGCTAGGCGTTGCATTATGATTCAAATGCCAAGTGTACTACGCACATGGCAAACCTCTTATTAGGATGACTGAGCATATGGAAAAAAAGACATTATCAAAATGTTTTTCATGCATTACATTAGAATCCCTATAAGTATTTAAATTGCGTACCATTAATAAATAGAAAAACACATCCTCTGATGCACCTAGACGCATCATTAGTAGTGAAACCCGGGGTCACTGGGTGTTTTTGGGTCTTTCAACATCAGCGACCCAGCCAGGGTTGATCGAGCTCCAGCTTGTGCCCTGAGGCCACACCTCTTGATCCACAGCCGCCTCTGACCTGGTTCTGAGGGCCTTCCTCTTGCTTAGCCCTGTTACACCCAGGCTGTTACTGTAGGCTCTACAGAGGGACGGGCCTGCACCTCGTGGGGCTCACCCTGCCCTCTCCACCCCCTCCTACAGCTCTGATTAACCAGGTCTAACTACTGTACCTGTCAGTCTTCCTTTCATCGCCCTCCTCCCGCTGGTCTTCTGAGGGAACCGTTCAGACAGCAATAAAGAGAACAAGATGCACACCAAAAAAAAATTCAACTTAGAAACAGTGAGCACGATTCTCCCCTCAAATACATCATAAAGTATATTAGCAGGCCTGGTGTTAGCAAATGGCTGAGGCATCTTTAATATGCACCTTTACTCACCTATTTATAATCCTGGAGTCTGAGAGGTGAAGAACTGTTAGCATCTAAATCAAATCAAAAAGGAAGAACATGCCCTGTTCCGTGCTGCAGTAATGACTCTGCACATTAAAGTATTATGAATGACTGGATGCCACACTCTGCACTAAATCTACTTAAACACTCTTGTATTCTACCATGAGCTGACCTTGACCTAGGATACAATAAGTGCAGAAGCACTTTTAGCTGCTGAAAAACAATACACCTAGAGAAAGATGGATGCTGAAAGAGAAATTTAAAATACATTGATCCTATCATATTACAAAGTTCATTAAATTAATTAAAACTAAGCTTCTATTTCTGCACCAGGCTTTTATCCAAAAACTGGAGACCAAGAAGAGCAAAATGCAAGAGTCTGTTCTTCGGCTAACGGTTTGCACCTCTCCAGGAATCATGACTGAAGGTTTAATTAAATCATAATGCTTCTGCACCGTCAAATGTATATTCAACTCGAAACTCTTCAGGACAGTAAATTGAATTTTATAAACGATTTTCCTAAAAAAAAAAAACCAAAAACATTTTTCTGAAAATCTGAAAAGCTCCTGATTTCCAATGCTTCCTTCCAAATCGTGCCTCAGGCACATGCCCACTGGTGCTGATGCAACACTGGGCACATTTCAATTGGTCTGCTGCAGGCCTGGGCCTAGAGGGAAAAACTACATCCCATTAATTATCCCTGTGTTTGAATTTGTTCATGTTTCTGAATCGATCAACACCTCCTGTCCTTGAATCTAAATATTAGCAATACTTTCAAGAAATTCTACATCACTGGCAGCTTCAATGTGGAACCTTCAGTATCAAAGCATGCAAAATCACAAAATGGAAACATACAGTATGTACAAAATTAGTATAGTCCCTTTTCATATAAGGCCATTACACGAAACAGATTCATAAATCCCCTAAATGGGTCTAAGAGCTGCCATTATAGTTTTGCTTTGTCTTGACTCAATTAAAGAAAAGAACACATACACAACACCTGATGCCTTTCTAAGGGTTATTTAGGCCTTAGGAATCCTTCATTAAGGAATTGACAGTATTATAGATAAAACCCCTTATAACATAGTTAATTTGAGCTTTTGAATATCTACAGTTAGTGAAACAAATGAATGGAGGCTAAGAAATACCTTTGGACAATGTAATAATAATAATAATAATAATTATAATTGCTTACACTTATATAGCTCTTTTATGGACACTCCACTCAAAGTGCTTTACAGGTAATGGGGATCCCCTCCGCCACCACCAATTTGCAGCCCCACCTGGATGATGCGACGGCAGCCATAGTGCGCCAGAACGCTCACCACACATCAGCTATCAGTGGGGAGGAGAGCAGAGTAATGAAGCCATACTGGGGCATTAGGACCCACATAGACTGGAGGGTGAGCGCCCCCTGCTGGCCCCACTAACACCTCTTCCAGCAGCAGCCTTAGCTTTCCCAGGAGGTTTCCCATCACACCTGCTTAGCTTCAGTGGGTTGCCAGTTGTGAGTTGCAGGGTGACATGGCTGCTATATGTAAATGTCATTGCTATATTAACATATTTCAAGTAAAAAAAAAAGAGAAAAAATCTTTCTCCATGTAAGTCATTACACAGGATTGAAATGGAGTCCACAACACTTAACATGGCTATTATTAATAACTAATGCATTACACTGTACTTGAACTTGAACTTGAACTTGAACTTTACTGCCATATGTAACCGGTACTGGTACAATGGAATTCTTACTTACAGAAAGTCTCTCGATTGTAAAACTAGTGTAAAAAACAACACAAAGTGCAAACAGTGCATCGAGACAATATACCTGTACAAACAAACAGTAGACAATGTCCAAGTTAACATGTCAATCTTTCCTATACGATTCAACCTTAGGTTATAATGAAACTGAGAAAAAATATATTAAGGCTAATTATAACCTTTAAAGTTGGTTAACAGAACGTAACGAACATTATTTATACATGGAATCTGATTATTCATATTGTTGTTTTTATGATCTTGCCAAAGGGAAAATAGTTACCCATAGAAGTATTGGCAAGTTCAAGCTTGAACAGAAATCATGAAATCAGAAAACCTATTAGTTCATTTTCATCAAATTACTGCAAAAAGACATTGAGATGCTTAAAAACTTAAACAAGCTTTAAACAACAGCAATAAAAATCATTATCATCTTGAAAAACAGCAATGAAAAAACAGCATGTGAACCATTTGTAGCTGAATAATTTTACCATGGTATTTCCTGAGATTAAAATGGTAATGGGCACAGAAATATCCTTAAGTTGTTCTTCAGTATATTTTATAAAAGTTTAAATGAATACCCAATTGCAGACCACTCCATTCCAGATCCGAATAATTTGCATTTCAATGAAAAAAAAATATTTTAAACACATTTTCTTTACTGAAAGCTGTGTTAGACACAGCTTGCAACACAAGCAGAAAGCAGGCAGTTGTTATTTTCTATTTGGAAGGCTCAACTAAAATAAATATTCATGCCTCTTGCTACGATCCATTGTAAGTGAAATAATCCCCATAAAGCATTTTAATTTTTCCTAGTGAAATAATTTTAATTTTCAAAATGAAATCATTTAGACTTCTGCAGTCTTCTCTCTTTTCTCAGTATGGTACTGTGGAAATAGGTCTCATACTGTATGCAACAATCAGACTGATAGTGAAATATGATATAGACCAAATGCCGCATAACTCGATGCCGCATCCCGAATAAGTCATCAATGAACAAACAGGTTTGAATCTAAAAGAAATGCATCCAAATTGATTTTGTGAAAGCTGTTAACCAAAAGCCATTAACTATGAAGTTGTTCAGGACACTGAAATTAATATGTGGTATAATGTGGAACTGCGAATCTCTGTACTCAGTTTTCCTTTGCTAGAAAAGCTAATGAAAAGAGGCAATCAGGTGAATGTTTTATATACTGTACAGTACCTGTACTGTATACTGCATTGTCGCAGGAGTGATAAATACAAGAGCTAAAAGAAAACGTGAGCAGCCAGACTCATCTTTGCTGAAACAATCGATTTTACCACAAAGGATAGAGCAGCAAAACTCCCAATATGTAGTACCACTCCAGTAAAGACATGTACCTTTGATGCAGACTTTTCTACAGGAAAGCACAATCTGCTAAAGTACTGTGTCTGCTAGAAAGTTTTTCAAAGACAACATCTGTAAACATTAACCACTGATCATCTCTGAGTTCTCCACAAATCATTACAGACTGTCTCAGACGTGTATAGATACAGTATACACCATAGGTTTGCATTGTGAGCTGGACTGAACTTGAGTTATGAACAACATTGCATTTTTAATGTGAAACAAGTGATATCACAGCACTTTTGATAAGAAGCTTATATTTGTTAATTTCTGTATGTAAATTTGACCTTGTGAATCCCAGTCCCACACTTTATCTGAGACAAACGGACCACCTCATCATCCGAGAGCTCCATCCTGCCTGATTAGAATAGGATATTAGGTGTTAGGAGAGATACCTAAGGTATTTGCAATGCAGATTATGCAGGATGTTATTTTGCCTCTATGTGGGAGACCAATCTTCTAGAGAGCGATTTGTGTGAATGTTGTGATGAGTTGTATTTTCATAGCTCTGCGAATGAAAAGAAGCTATCACTAACATATAAATATGTGAAGATATTGGTGCCAAATCATTGGCAACAATAAAATTACAGCAATGATCTGGTTTCACTGATGTCCATGCAATCTGTTGCTCAGAGATTTAAATATTTTTCCAATAATGGACAATTTGAAGTTAGAATATATTTATAATATAGAGTCATAACAGAGGGGGAGCAAGCATTTGATATAGGAGCAATAATAAAAAGCTGTTGTATCATTTATGTGAACGACTCGAGCACATACTGGAGTACAGTACTTCCTTTGCCCTTTTAAATTGGTTTAATTGCATAGTGCCATCTTTCTAAAACAGCATTTATCCTAAGAAAGAAAGCTTACATACACCTTTTGAAGAAATAGCATTGCATTAGTTAATGTCTGGGCTCAGAAGGATGTTCAATGTAACTTGCAGATAGGCTAAGCACTAAGGTAATAATAATCACTCTCTATTAATAAGTAATGACTCACACAGATACTACCAACACTATGCACTTACAGCAGACTTTCCTAGCAGTATTTGATACATATTTTCAAAGTCTAAGTAAATGTTATTGCATAAATTACATTCAGACATAATGAGTTACTAACAGAAACATGTTATTTGTACTTATAATTTAAGAAACACTAAAATTACTTGGTACCAACTTCTTCTAATTTCAAGATAATCACTTTATATTTCTCTTGTTTTAGTTTCTTTGTATTTTCAGAAAATGTTTTGGGATAGTTTTTGGATTTTCATGTCAGTTTATTTTGCAGATAGAGATAAACAGGCTGATGTTTCTTAGACTGCACACCCAAGCTCATGCATGGTGTGGCAGTCTTGTTTGAAAGGAACCATCAGGAAAGGTCATCAAAGACCTCTATCATATGTAAATCCTCACATTGGGTGGTAATTAGTTAGATTATTGTGTGGGTCAGCTGAACATGTTCATATAGGGTTAATTAGTGATACGTTTGGGGATATTAAAGGTCTTGTGCTGGTAGTGTTAGCCGTCTGTATAACAGCCTTTTTGGGGGGCCATCTATTAAAAATGCAACGAGTCCTCCTTCACTGTCGAGTACTGTTATTGTGATAATTTTATGCGTTCAGATTGCTGGAACTACAGTAGCTTATTTAGAGGTGGGATGTGTTGCACAAAACTTACAGCTGTCTGCAATACTTATGGTGCTGTGTAATAGAATGGAGTATGAGAGCAATTGTCCCAGCTTCCCAGCTCTGAAAAGCTCATATAAGAAAATGCAAAGCAGCCAAGACAATTAATGCAGTCTTTGTGAAAAAAAACTTAGCTTTATCTGTCAATGTATATATGATTACTGCTTATTTGATTGTTGGTATAGCTCCTTTCTTAAAATGCCAAACATACTGTACTAGATTGTCAATTGGATTTTATATGACAAGCAATATAAGACCATCTTTCTCAAAGCTGATGATCTACAATACCATAAAACTGAAACTACTGTACATTACAATAAAAAAATCAATTTTTACTAGTCCTATTAATACACACAGATTTGAATTTGAAAGTTGTAGAAAAACATACAGCTGTCAAAAGCCTGTCTTTTTCATTTTTCTTTTTAAACAACTTGAAGGCTGTAATGAAGGCATTCAAAATATGTCATTAGGTGAGACAATGGTGAATAAATGAAAGGAAAATATCAATGAACCCATTCAATATTTCTGATTGGAGCTGCTTGGACAGCTTTCCTCTCTCCTTTAAATTGGAATTGCTGTCTCAAATTAGAACATTATTGTGTTAATTAAATGTCAAGGATATCTGATAATTGGTCACTCAAACTGAGAGACTCATTTATTCACTCTTAAAATGCTGGCTATCAAATATATCTTTATCTATTTACCAGTAAGTTAGCATATGTCCAATCTTACGTGAATAGCACAATTAATAAATGAGAAATGTACAGTATATTGAGAGCTTCCATTTGTTGCCACTGTAACTACCTTGAGTACAGGAAATCTGAAAAGTCTTTGATGCATTTTTTCTTGCTAATGTTTGAACTCTGTTTCACTTTCTTCCAATAATATTACTAATGTGATTAGAAACACATTTTATTTACCCAAGGTTTGAAAATTCTGTTTGGTCCTCCTTTTCTTGTTTCTCTTCCTCTGACCCTCTAGAGGACAAAATACTGTTACTTGACAGTGCTCTTATCTACCCTTGACACCTTTGCTCCTTTAAAAACTTGAACCATCTCCTTCTCTTGCCCTGCCCCCTGGTACAATGTCCATCTCCAATCTATGAAGGCAGCTTCTCGCAAACTTGAGCGTAGGTGGTGTCTTTCTGGCCCAAATTTACATTATCAGCCTTGGAGAGAGTACTTGTCTGAATATAAGGTTTCTATAGAGTCTGCTAGATCCACCTTCTTCTCTCACATCATTGAAAATCACCCAAACAACCCCAGACATCTTTTCTCCACCGTCAACAAACTGCTCAACCTAAACTGCCCCACCACATTACCTGCATCATTGCAACTTTGCAACACATTCTTAGATTTCTTTAGTTCTAAGATTGACAACATCCGGCACCACATTCTCTCCACTACGCATATCATTTCCATACCCCCTCATTCAACTTCTCTGGTTCCCTTCTCTCCAGCTTCTCTCTTCTTGACTCAGCATCCCTCAATAAACTAGTAACACGCATGAAACCCACCACATCTATTTTAGATCCCATTCCCACCACTTTATTTCAGTCCTGTTTCTCTTCTCTCTGTCCCATTGTCCTCAATATTATGAATCTATCCTTGAGCACTGGCATTGTACCAACGGTCTTCAAAACTGCTGCCATTACCCCCATGCCAAAAAAGCCTAACATGGTTCTCAAGCTGTCACACTTCAGTTACATAACCACCTTATGACGAACAACCTCTTTGAACCCCCTCCAATCTGGCTTCTGTCAACTTCACAGCACAGGAACTGCCCTGGCCAAAGTCAAGAACGATCTTCTAATAGCTTCTGATTCTGGTTCTCTTTCCATACTCATCCTTCTTGATCTCAGTGCTGCTTTTGACACTGTTGACCATAACATCTTACTTTCTCATCTTGAGACTTTGTTTGGAGTTTCTGACACTGCTCTCAAATGGTTCAAACCTTACCTAACTGATGGCTGTCACTTTGTGACACTTTTGCTCTCTTATTGGGTATAGGTCTGAAATTGGTCTTGTTAAGTCTGGTGTCCCTCAGGGCTCAATACTGGGCCTTGCTCTTCAGCATTTACATTTTTCCACTTGGTCAGCTTTTAAGATCACATGGCCTCAGCTTTCATTTCTACGCTGAGGATACTCAAATATACATCCATACCAAACCTGACACAGATGTTTCTTACAAATTTCTTCAAATTACCCTTTCCATTGCATGGTGTGCTTCATTTTATCTTCTGTAGTTTCCAATGACTCTGAACTTTGCCATGAAAATTAACTTTTGCAACTCAGAGTTTAGAAAGAAACACCACACTTGTAGGTGTGGTAAGACTCCAAGACACTGTGCATTATGAATACTGTACATGCAATAGACTGTCATCATGCATTCTGAGAAAATTCAGCAGCTGTTTTGTGTTTTGGGATGCTCAATAGTGCTACAATTGCATTTAACTCCAGTGGGACTGGGGAGGTTGATACACTGTCACAGCCACTGGGGAAAAGGATAAAGCATATGTTTAAAATTATTAGAATCTTAAGATCAGCACAGCATTTCTCAAGAGGTTTCAAAAAGCTGCATCCTCTTTCTTGTGACTAGGGGACTAAAGCTGATAATCCTTTCAGCCTACATGTTTAAGTATAGCTTAAATGCATTTGATAATCATGCAAATAAACTGAAACAGCTAATAACAGTAGTGCTGCTGTGTTCGGTATTACAGTATGTCTGTTACAATGATTTCAGTGGAAACAAAATATACACAAAGAGTATATTTTAGACTAGTTTCACTGTCTTCATTTAGTTATGAAGACTTACTGAATAATAAATATGCAATGTTATATAACATTTTTTTCCTGGATAGGCTCTGGGTTGCTTATTAGGAATAGGTATAGGTGGTTTCTAATAATTAATCAATAAACATAAAAAATGCAATGAAGTCTCTCATTCAAATATTACACCTTTATTATTATTTTAAAGCATCTTAGAAAAATGAACGATTTGATAAACTTTCAGAAAGGTCCCAAATACTTGCACCTTGAAAAACAAATACTGGAATTGGTATTTTTATATGTAAAATGAACTTAAAAACAAATTCTCTCAACACAACTTCTGAAAAAAGAACTCCAACTAAAGTTTAAAAATATCAAATCCTTTGTTAGCATAACACATTTTCAGATATGCATTAAAATGTGATCTGTAGAAACATCCTCCATGTGCAGAGAATTAGTCAAGACAAATACTTTTGAAAATGTCTTTAGGTAACTTGTGAGACTGGTAAACAGCAGATGTAAACTTAGTCACTGTACCAAGAAAAGCTTAAACTTTAAAAAAACCTGAATTAGTACAGTCAAATGCACAAACTTTAGATGTTTTAATTGGTTCTAAAAGTCTGCAAAAAAGGTAAAGTGCCATCACTATAGAAAGGTAAAAATAAATTAAAAAACTGTTTCTAAAAATCAGAAATAAGGTTCATTGTCTCTGCCTTTTAAATGTGAGAAAAAAAAGGTTGTGTTCTATAAGCACTTAAGTCTAGACACCAGCTACAACACCTTCAAATTCCTTACGTGATATGAGGAACAAGTTACTGTTGTGGTGTGACCTTGACAAATCTCACTTTGTTCAGTTTGAAAAGCCTTGCTTTACTGTCTCGGTGTACATCACTACCTACCTCTTTCTTAAAGGGATATGTAACCATCATAGGAAGAATTAATGGCAAATTCCTCTCAGCACTCTGAACATGAAGAAAGTATTAGCATAAGCAGATGAATTGATTATTAGAATTAGGCTTTTTATGTAATCTGGCATTATGGTTTTACATTGACTTTGACATGGTGAGAAGTAAGTAGATTTTCTTGATGGGATTTGTTGTTATTTTTAGGCAAACCTCATCTGCATGCTGTAAGAACTTCACTAAAGTTTAATGAGGTGAAAAATTGTATTTTAATGGATCATCAATTAGACCTTTTCTTTGGCACACAGAAGACTGACTGCCTTTACACAACAGTCAGATATTAAAATGAGGGGATAGTTATATATTTTGCAAAAAATGTGAAATCATAGGTTATTCATGGGACCAGTAAAAATACCAGTGATGGAGTTTTTTCTTCTAAACATTATGAACTCTCACCATTCCTCTTAACTCTTTTGTCTCCGTTTGCTGAAATGTGAGACCGATAAAGCAATTCCTTCATCACTAAGATCTTAAAATTATTTTATGCCAGATATATTTTTGTTCATATGATCATCACAAGCATGAAGGTAGGAAGCCAGATGTTCATGAAGGTAAAAAAGGAATGATAAATTGTTTGTGATCTTGGAGCTCAATGACATCATAGGATGTACAGTAAATGCGTTGCAAAAACCTAGAAGAGGAAATTTTTCTTGCGGCTGTGCAAGAAGTTACAGAGAATTTGTCACTCACGAGTCACCAACAATGTTCAGCATGAAACCCTTGTCACTGAGGATACTTCATGCAGATTCCCAGATGCTCATATAAGAAGAGATCATTCTGGATGTACGGTGGAATTTTAAAAAAGACATGCTTTAAAATAAGTAATGAATTTCCAGTGTTCAATGATAGTTCACCTGCCAATTTAGTGCAAGGTCCTTAAATGTTTACAGGTCAGTTAAATTGAAAAAACATCTTGTGCGAGAATTGTCAAAACTTTTTGTTAGTGGACAAATAACATGCTTATGCTTTTGCAGTACAATCCGACTGCTTATCTTCTTCAGGAAATAAGAAATAATTTTCAAAACTGATAGAATATTGCCTACCCACTTCTTACACTAACGAACACCTCGATCATGCACAGCAGCCATGATGTACCAGAAGCCCCACTACACAGCAGGTCAGGTGGAGAAGTGAGAAAGTACTTCATCTGAATTAAGAAGGAAAGTTTGGGAACACCACCAGCATCCAGCCACCAGGGGGCACCTATACTGCTACGGCTTACCTCATCTACTCAGGGGAGGCATAGATCTACCAGACTTCATCAGCCAATCCCAGCACTCCTTCATCACCACACCTCCCCTCTCCAGCCTACTTAAACCCTGCGCTCTGTTCCAACCTTGTTCAGTATTTGGTTTTACCTGGTGAACTTCACATCTGATTGTCCTCAATTCTCCCTTGACTGCTTCTTGGTTTATGGACTTTGGAATGTCTTTTGACCCCAATTTCTGGATCTTTTCTTGGGTATCATATGATTTGTTTTTCTTCTGGCTTTTGACCTTTTTAGTAGCCCTTGAATTTGGATTTTACTGATCATCTTGTTAACGGCATCCCTGTGATCTCGTCACCCGCATAGAGTCCATCACTTTCCAACTAGCTGGTCTCCCATGTAACAAGAATTAGGTCACTTGGGACAACACCCCTGCTCTTAAGAACCGTGCCCTGGAATTCCTTAATGAGTAACAACAACACTCAATTGGAAAATGCAGTATGAAAGCTTATTGAGAGTTTTGGCTGAACCCGACTGGCTGAGGGCCAACCACCTGGCTATAGGATGAGGAAGTCTGGACTCCCATGCAGAATGAATTTAACCAAAGGGGTCGGGTGGTGAAAGAATGTGTAGGAAGTAATTCCCTTTCTTGTAATCTGGTCCCTCAACACTCTTCTAAGCTCTGGCAAGATCAGCCTACAGGGTAGTAGAGCTGCTATATGGTTATGTTTAACAGTCCTTGAACTTCCGTTACACCTCATGAACAGTATATCTATGTACAGATACAGTACATGACTATACTTATAATACAATGTACTCAGAGTAATGTCTGTTTAGAATTTGAATTCATTGCACAGAAAAGACAACCAGAAAAGCATTTAAACAAATGGATACTCTATCTTGATATTTCATTCAGTTTTCTAATTGGATTAATCTGAGGTCATAAACATAAAGAATACATTTTGTTTCTTATAAGAGATAATTTGGCTGTGATAAAAATATATATATATATTCAATACTATTCTTGTCCCTTTTTAGCAGACTTGCTGCTAAGCAGCAGATGTAGAGGCTCATTCATGAGTTTAGTCAACTTCATAAGATTAAATTGAAATTAAAAATTAAAACAATCAGTCAAACCTTAGACATATCTCATTAACATTCGGGTAATGGTTGCAATTAACATTTATTAAGGCATCCTCACAATTACGTGCTTTCAAATAAATTAGATGAACTCCAGAAACAATTTGAATTAAAGGAGATTACTGCAATAATCAATTCTACAGGTCAGAGATCACAATGAGATGGCGTAAATGAGTGCTGAGGTGCCAGACACCCTGATCATTGAGTTTCTGAAGGGAACATGCTGTCTTACTCTACCGTTCATGCTAACTGAACAGAGTTTCTGGTCTAGTCTCAGGAAGGTAATTAAAATACTTGTGTTTACCCTATGCCAGAAAGTCTGCTCTTCGATCACTCAGATATCACAAACCAGAACATGGGTGTCTCTAGCTGTTATACTTTTGTATAAAACTTCATCACACAATACTGTGATGAGGGTAACAGCATCATTATGTTGTACATGAATAATATACTGTAACGTCGGGGTTTAGAGCAAAAGAGATACAGAACCGTACAGAAGGTGACAAGCAAGTAATTATATTTACAATGTCTGTCACAGATTCTGCCTGGGAGTTTCATAGGGTTAAAGCAGCCTCCACAATCAGATTATAGCAGTAACTGTCTTCCATGTACTCCATGAGTTATGCTGTATTTTTATGCATTATTATACTTCCAAGAAAACTAGTGCAGCCAAAAAACTAAGATTCCTGCCAACATGTCTTAGTGCTGCCAGCTCTTACTACCCTTCCTCTGAAATCATGTATTTAGAGGCTGTTTGATTGGGTTTGCATCCATCAACACAATCAAATCCCTTGCTGAGGAGCTACACTGAGAAGGTTTGCTTTCTTAATCACGAAGATGGAGAAGGAAAAATCTCTTCTCACCTTGAAAGTGCGTGGAGTACTTGACCTGTACATTAAATGTATGTGTGTGTTAAAGACTCCGTGGCAAAACTGTCAGTAGCATGAGCAGGTTTAAAAACACCCCTCAACCTCACACAGTTGACCAGAGTGAGACCATGAGCGAAGATAAGAATTTCTATGTAACTCACCTGTGTCAGATCTTTCTCAAACACACATTATCTTCATATCACAGCATTGTTATTTCTACCGGTAGGTGTTCTTTTACAATTTCCCTGAAACTGAGACCAGGTGATTAAGAGATCAAATGTCCCATGTCATGTGCCCATCAGACATCTGTAACTGCAATTTACTGTATGCTTCAGGCACAAGTCCAAACAAGTATGAATTTACAGTGGCTGACATTTAAAATGCCCATGTTTCATCTAAGATACTGCACTAGTGTTAATGTTGGGAAGTATTGACTTACAGTATACTGTATGTCAAGACTCTGATAACATAGCAAACATCTACCAAAATAGTTTAATCAAATGATTAATAGAGAACAAATAATTAATCAAATATAATTTTATCAATACAGTACTGGGTATTATTAGGTAAATTCTAATACAGTTCAAATTATTGAATGCAGCATATTTTGTTAGAGGTATATCAGTATTCCAAGGGTATTTCTGCTGCATTATTCACAGTTTCTTAACTATTTTTTTGTTTAAGTAATAAGGGTATCATCTGTTTCTATTTGGATTAACAATTTTTGTTTCAGTACAGAGACTCATAATCGCATCTCAGATGAAATTAAAATTTTGATCCACTTGTCAATTGCAAATTTGGAACCCAAAGCTCTGAGACAGCTGGCTGTTTGGCAGAAGCTCCTTTCTTCTGTATATAATGCTTGTGTATATAATCCTTGTATATAATGCTTGTGATATATATGTGATATATAATGCTTGTATATAATGCTTGTGAAAGTGTATATAATGCTTGTAATCTATATGTGGTAGGATGGGTGGAAAAAATAACCTGTACAGTTACCTTATGTTTTGGAAATTAATATTAAATATACACTTTAAATATTTTTATTTGTAAAATCTGGTCTCAAGCTTTGGGAGTTTTCCTCCAGCAGTGTTAAATTCTATTATTCTATTTTTTATCACCGATTCCTTGTTGCCATGTTAGATGAAGGTTTCTGTTTATTCACAAAGCCATTTTGAAAAAAAAAAGGTAACCTTTTCCTAAAAATAAAAATATAGCAATAAAAGACAAAGAGTCATTGTCTTGAATGGTAGATACACATTAACCCTGGTACATGAATAAAAAATGGCATCAGAAAGAAGTCGTATTAAAAATGTAATTTCATCTTTACATGTACAGATACTGTACTTGTAAATGCAACATCGAAAAGTAGGCAAAAATGCCAGTAATGACATGCAATGTCTTGAAAAAACAGATGAAATGTTTAGGACTCTTTTCCGAGTGGGTTAAGGAAGGTCATTTCTAACACCTCTGCTTTAAAGGAAGTGCATTTTTTTTACATCTTGCTACTTGATAAACTGAAGGGATGATCTCTGCAAAAGCTAGATTTGTGAATTTTTCCCCAAAGATTGAGTGTGGAACATTTGCTTGATCTTTATGAACAGAGTCAAGACAGAAAAAATAACATCTTTTTGCATCTGAAAGACTGTGTTGTATGATCAAACGAAGTCATGTGAATGAATGAGCTGGTACTAAGAAGCACCTGGACACAGTATTTCTTGCAGCATGCCTGGCCTCATGGCTGAAGGTAAGGGGTTGGTAATCTTATGATGGTTTGTTGGTTGCCTGTCAAGTGTTTCTTATTCACCGAGTTCTTTTGTTCCTGACAGGCAGATAGGCATTGCAAGCAGTATTGTTTTATTAAGGCTCACTGAGTCGATTACTTATCATAATCCCTCGTTCCTGTGATGTTTATCCTGTTTATACAGCACAACTGGGAGGAATTAAAGTGAAACTAGTTACTGTCTGCCAGAATAAACCCATCACAATTCACTACTTCTTAGGGGACCCTTTCAAACGCAAAAGATATTCAAAATTTCAAAATTGTTTGCTGTCAGGGGAGCAAACTGCAAACAGTGTCATGCATTAAGAATATCAGCTGAATGATAAAAACTGTAAAACAGCAATTTAAAATGCATGTTGGAAGATGAATGTTCCTATTCGGTTTCTTTACAGAAGGTGGTATTTCTTTTACTATTTTAATTTTAACATCTTAAAAACATGTTTTTTTATTTACCACTATTGTGTATTATGTATTCATTGTATTTATAGTCTCTTATCCATTCATTTGAAACCTTTCTGTTCTTATCTGTCCGTATTCAGGAAGCTCCTAATACAAAGTGAACAAATGCAACAAATATTTATTTAGTCACGTATTGAGCATTTGTGACTTGTTGGGGCTTGCCTGTATTAGCTTTGTTATTGTGCCAGAATGCTGTTATTTATGATGGTAATGTTATATTGTCAAAACATGAATTGAACATACAGTTTTATGAATAAACCAGTTCACAGTTTTCAGCATGATGTATTAAGTGTACAACACGTAGAATTTTTGTTGATTTGAGTTTAGCCTACTTATAGCTATCAAGTGGATAATTAAATCTCTTGTTCCCTGTGTCTTAAAAGGGGGATCACACTGACAGAAGAAAGTAAATGCTTTTGCTTCAGCCTTCAACATACTGTACTGTAGTTAATTAAACAGAACTTGCCACTGTTACATTTCAGTTTTAAGCAGGGATGTATACCTGAGTACAAGCCAGTCCGCAAGGAGCAGAATAAAACATCGCTGTTAGAAAGTTTCACAAATTTCAGTTTATTTCCAGAAGCCTGAAGCCCTGCTAAACATGTATTTCCTTTTGTGCTGTAGAAAAGCATTTGATTAAAATGTGCTGTCCTTTGTGTAAGATGATCTTGTGCTCACTTGAAGTAATATGCAGGGCACTGCTTTTTCTTTCTTTCACTTTCTCGCTTTGTTTAATGTGCATCAGTGGTGTAAATCTCTTGATCATCATTGTAATTGAGAATTGGTTCTCAAGTGACTCATCTGGTTAAATCGTGAATTATTATTAAGCAGCTACCTCTTTAATTAAACCTAGGGAAGTGTTTAAATGTTCTGTTAATTACATACCCCTTTGTTTACAATGATGAGCTTCCTTATGCTTAAAATATACTGTAACTCTTCATCTTAGGTGAAATGCACTTCCCCCCTGTGGATTGTCCATTTCCTCTCTTCCATGCAGCCGTTACCTACTCCTCTGTTGCCACTGGAGGACTGATAAATCCTCACCCAATACAGATCTGGGTCCTGCACCCCTGCACCTCTATAATAATAATAATTGCTTACACTTATATAGCGCTTTTCTGGACACTCCACTCAAAGCGCTTTACGGGTCACGGGGATCCCCTCCACCACCACCAATGTGCAGCCCCACCTGGATGATGCGACGGCAGCCATAGTGCGCTAGAACGCTCACCACACATCAGCTATCAGTGGGGAGGAGAGCAGAGTGATGAAGCCAGTTCATAGAGGGGGATTATTAGGAGGCCATGATTGGTAAGGGCCAATGGGAAATTTGGCCAGGATGCTGGGGTTTCACCCCTACTCTTTCTGAGAAACGCCCTGATTTTTAATGACCACAGAGAGTCAGGACCTCGGTTTTACGTCTCATCCGAAGGATGGCGCCTGTTTACAGTATAGTGTCCCCGTCACTATACTGGGGCATTACGACCCACATGGACCGCAGGGTGAGCGCCCCCTGCTGGCCCCACTAACACCTCTTCCAGCAGCAGCCTTAGTATTTCCCAGGAGGTCTCCCATCCAGGTACTGACCAGGCTCACACCTGCTTAGCTTTAGTGGGTTGCCAGATGTGAGTTGCAGGGTGATATGGCTGCTGGCTACGCCCAATGGACATGCCCAATGCCCAATGGACCTAGATTTCGAGAAGTTTATGAGCTTTTCTCCATCACTGAGAAAGACACAACCTGCCACCACTGCCTCCTCTCTGGGGCACCTTCATTGTTCCTTAAGTAACCTCACCTCATCCCCTTATCCTACTAGACTACTTAGAGAAGGTTCTGTTCTTCTTGGAGAATCCAGCCATGTAGTGATGTGAGGTGCCATTGATGACATCCCAGTTTTCCTCTCCATCTTTTCTGGATTGACATCATGTCCAGCTGTGACCCAACCCAACCTCCACCCATCACCAAGCCACAAAGACTGTGTCCTCCAAGCCCTTGTTTATTTTGTAACCCTCCCTGTGCAATATAACTAGAGGAAGAACCACCAAACAGGCGGAGACCCATTTCTGCTTTGTGATCTGCATCTTTGAAGATCCCCGACGTCCAGACAACATCTGGGGTAACTGCCTCAAAATTAACTGCCAGACATCTGGGGTAACTGCCAGATTCTGCTCCAGGAAACCAGAGAACTGTCAAAACCCACATTCAGTGAGGCATGTCAGAAAACTCTCAGAAAAACAATTTGGACAAACTGACTGAGAGGAGCTGGTGCAAAGAAGCAAAAGTTAAAGAAAATGTCATCAGCCATCCAAACTAGCTCCCAACCTCACATCACCCAATAAATTTGCTCCTCCCCTGTCAAATGTTTCTGCATTGGGAACTCTAGTCAGCAGCTGACAGGTCACTTCCTACACTTACCCGAAATCTCAAACACTGATATCCATTAATAAAATGTATTCCTTTCTGCCACTTTTTGGGTGGTTTAGTTTACTAGGTATCATATCAGAAAGGTGGGTAGCTGCGTCAGAATAAATGCGTCAAAATAAATAGAAAACCAACTATTAAATGAGCAACTGTACATAAAGGCTCCTATTTATTTCTGCATCCTTTTATGTACATAACATCACACTTCTAAAAAGATTTTTGTTTTAGTTCCATTCCCATTTCACATCATTTAATGGGGCTTGTTCCAACACATATACAAATTCCAACCTAAGACCCTTTCTACTGTACAAGCACAATAATCCTAGCAATATGTCCAAACCTTAAGAAATAATCCTTAAAAAGCCTTGAAATTTGAGAGAACCATTGCATCGAAAATCGCTTCAGAGAAAGAAAAAAAAAGCAAATACAGTGTTTTATTCCTTCCAACAGGACTGGATTTGCTTTTCTGAATAGGTTCTACACAAAGAACAGCAAACAGTAGAGTAGAGCAACAAGAAAAATACAATTCAGGGAGAGCAGCTTCAATGCCACAGAAATTTCAAGCATAGAAAACATACTGGAGTGAAACCACATATGCATGTATATATTATTGTTTAAGAATTTAATGCTCTCTTTCTCTCTTCCAGCCCACTGCTAGCACTGTAAGTAGGGTGGCGGACTAGGGCATGATCAAGGATTTCCACAGAGGAAAATTGAATGGGATTCATCTCCCTGCTAAAAAAACCTGTCTTGGGGTGGAAGGTAGTCATGCCTTATTGAGTGTGATGTAACAAATTCCTTTGTCCTGCACTGTAACCTTGCCAGTGGTATGTCAAGGAGTGATCGGAAATATTGATTTATCTTGAGCTTACTGCATTTTATTTAATGACTACATTTTATTTAATGACTACAGACTGGATGAAAGCATTATGTAATGGAGTTGCTTACATTCATGATAACAAATCTTACATTCAGTTAGAAGATTCGATTATGTTTCAAGCCTTTAAAAGTTGATCACAGAGAACAATTATAACTTTTTTAAAATATGCATCATTCTTAGATGAGAAAAATAAGCAAATCTGCATTATGTTCATTTTCTTTGCACAGCTTCTTCTGCATATTCTTTTCTTTTACAGTATCTAATTTATGCATAAAGCTCGACCCCTATCTGGGAGGCTGATAAGGTATTCATCCTAGAAATTGAAATTTAGTATTTTCAACACTAAAGGCACAAAAGAACCATTATTCACAGGAGCTTCGGCACATTTGCATCCATTTTCTAAACTGGGAAGGCCTGCTCAGCTAATTAAGAAGAACTCCACTCTTACCCCCAGCTTCCTTCCAGCCCCATCTGCCCCTTTGTCTAAGGAAGCAGCTGGCTCCCGCTCTTTGACAAGGCAGACTGGCAAACAATGAAATTGTCTGCAATTAAAGAAAAAATTAGTTTGATTACAATTACCAGCATCTATATTAGCAATATTCTTTAAAAAAGAAACCACATTGAGGAAAGAACACGAATCATTCTTCACCAACATCCCAAGCACCACATGCTCAGGCGTTCTTAAAACAAAAACACATTATGCACCTTTTGTCACACCGATGAGGTAGGCTGGATGTAGTGGATGGCAACATGCAGGATGAGAATTGTATTTATGAAACACAGGTGGAACACTGTCTTCAAGAACTACCTGATCACCTGTCTGTTTTTCCCTTTCCATATTCCCCTAGGTACTGTAGGTGCAGTAGTAGAGAGTTCATTAGCAGTGGACCGTAGGGCCTGAGTTACTCCTGTTTTGCATGGAGTGAAGCAAACAGAAAACACATATCCCCCCCTGGATGTGATACCTACTGGTCCTCACCTACAGTACTTTACAGTTGAGTTGGCTGTGGGGGAGGAATCGCACACACAACCTTCTAGGCATGATTCCAGAGACTTACCCAATACTCATACATTGTCCCACCATATTCCATATAACAGATAAATGGTTCATGGGCATTGTGTGAACCAACCTTGTGTGTTTTCATATCTTCCCTAATTTTTGAGACTTGACAAGAGGGGAAATTGAACATAGGCCAGCTATCAAGTAATATCAACTCCTCATGAAATATTTACTTTTGGTAAGTGGTGCTTTCTGATTGAATTTTCAGTCCATATAAGTCCACAATAAGGCAGAAATTATTCATAATTTTAATAGAATCTAAGAGTGCTTTGCCAAGACCGAGGCTATGGTTTGTTTGCAAGTCCAGCCATAAAATGCTGTATATGGTTAAATGTACAGTATGCAGCTTTGTGTGTCATAAAGCCACTGGAGAGGTATTGCACTGGTAATAAGATGAACTGAAGCTATATACAATGTGTTTTCTTCAAGATACTTTTCTTGCACTGCTGTCTTTGTCTATTATTAGCCTACAAACAAAAACAATGTACTATAGATTATAAAATTCTTATACGTACTAACAAAAGAATATCAGAATAGCAAGCACTATAAGTATACAAAGCAACTTGGTATGTGGAAGATACTTCTACTAAGAAGAGTATTTTTATTACTGTATAAAATGGATTATGATTATGTAGGCCATTTCTGTACAGGCTTAGTACATTTCTCAGTTTCTTCCAAGACAGCAGGACAATAAAAATGTGTCATGTAGCCTTAACACTCTAGTTTCTTTTCACCAATTTGACCACAAACTAAGCATGGAATCTAATATATTTCGCCACCATTCTAGAAGTAAATTTAAACTCAAATATTATTATGCATAAGTATGTGCATACTTTAACATTACTGCAATCAGTTCTCAATTATCTCATCGAGCCACGGCAGCAAATTTACTTACAGACCATGAAATTACTCAACTCATTAACAACTGAAATATTCAGATTGTCTAATTATTTCAAGCATGTTTATCAAGAGTTCTTAAACAAAAAATAATCTACTTGAGAATATACGAGATTTTTTTCTATTTTTTAGCCCTGTAGAATTTGGTGAAACAAAAAAAAAATAGGAATGTGTTGCAAATGTAGCCTTATGATACAATTATTACAGAGTGCATACATAGTGCAGTATCTTTTATTAATGCCAGGATTCAAAGCATATTTCTTTGGGACCAATTATCTTGACTGCATGGACTGTTATGCACAAACACTGTAACACACACACGCACACACAATTATTCACCAGCCCATGAACTGCAGAAAGTAAAGATATTTAATTCTTGTTGTAAAAAAGAATGAAAGAGCTCCTATTGTCTTATGGAACTGTTTTGGAATGAAGCACTTCCAGTCACTATGTTGATGGAAGACCTGTCAGATTCAATGTACAGTAGATGCTCAGATTTTTTCAGTTTCAAGACAAAATAGCTAATGCATGTGCGATACCTACAGTAAATGTAGTTTAAATGAATAAGTTTTGCTCTGTGATCAAACAACTAGAAATCCCCATAACCTAATTTCTCCTGCATTATTCTGTATCCTTTGTAGAAAGGAATATTCTGATGGGATCTAGGTGTGATCACAAGTCTCAATGGAAAGAAATATAAAAAACAGTATACAGTATGTATATCAGATAACAAAAACATAACCGAAGATTTTGGTTATTTGTACTTCTTATTTAAGGAATTTAGTACTGTTAGCTCATAGTAAAATTAGCTTAATAACTTAGCATGAGATCTGTGTGTTTGCTCAAGATGCCCTGCTGTTCCAAACACAAGGTGTGCTTAAGAGAGATCTAAGAAGGGCAATAATGATGTATTACCCCTAACATCTCAGAGGTTTTCTTCCTAATGAAGTAACAAATTTAAAAGAAAACTCAAATTACTTCTCGTGGGAAGATACTCTGCAGAAAGCAGGGCTGGCAGCAAAGTTGGAGTGCACCAAGGAAATGCTCAGTGAAGTACCCCCACAGCCTCTAGGATAAAGCAGACAGAATTGGACAAGGGTTTCAGTCACCTGGGGTTCTCATTACTTTCTCTTCAGTGAGTTTCTGCAACTTCCAGCACCCCAGTTCTTGTCTTGCCTTATTTTATCCAGAAGAGATTTAGTTCAGCACATTAATCACATTTGCTGTACAGGAGATACCATGATGGAACGATATGTCAGTGTAAGCAAGGACAGCAGTGTGCTCCTTTGATCTAAAAAGAAATCCGATACCAAGCTGACACGACTAATGATCAAGAGACGAATATCCTCATTACTGAAGCCAGCAAATGGTGAACAAGGGAATATACCCCTTACCCTTCAGTAATAAAATAATAATAATAATAGAATTTTATTTATGAGGGCTTTTCAACAAACTCAAAGCACTGAAAACTGTTCCTCCATGCTTTTTTACCGACTGTGCTTTGAAACGCCAGATCTGAGTAATGTTTAGAGGGTCGTCATAGCCTTCCATTAAGTAGAAATCACGCTGAAATGATTGTATTAATGATTATATCCCTCATATGTGGTTATTTATTGTATCAATTTTTGTTTGATATTATTTTTTATTGACAATAGAATAATTATATTTGCCTTTGATGCAATGGTGGCCTATTGTGCCACTATTTAATTTTAATAAGGGGTCACTAGGTTCAAGAAGACATGAGACTTACAAAGAGGTCTAAAACTTTCATGTTTTAAGCTCTACTCATGTTAAATCTGTTAAAAATCTGAAACTGATCTATTAACCATACAGTCCATGTCTTTCTCATTGATTTCCAATGCTGTACTGTATATCATGCTTTTATTTAAAAAAACAGAATAATGACAATCATTTGATTGTAAATCATGTTTTTTCTATTAGTTTATTTCTATAAATTCTTACCTGCTCAGATACATTTCATACCTGTGTCTAAGTATTACTGTGCTCTGATGAAAGTATGAAGGACGCCAGTTATTTATGTTTAAACATGAAGGTTGCATTCTCACTGGATACCTGGTGGGACTTGTACAGCCTGCATTCTCCTTGTTCCCCTGCTGCTTACCAAAACATTACAGCAATGAAGATAAATATACGGATATTAAGAACAAATCGCATAAATAGAACAGTGATGCAGAGGAATGAGTGAAAGCAAAGATGAAAGGGAAGAGATCAAACAATGATTTAAAGTGCGTCAAAGAGCCGTGTTTGTTGTGATGGGGCCTTGTACAAAACAACTTTTGCAATGAGAGCTCGTCAAAGGATAGCAAACTGAAAAACAAAGACCGACAAAGGAGGAAAATGAGGGAATGGAAATGGCCTTTCTCCCATGGGAATAACATCCTCCGAAGAATTTCAAATCATCTTAAAGAACCTGGCAAAAGCAAAGTAAATGGATCAACTTCCATAACCACACATAAAAAAACATCTTTTTAGTTTTGGAGAACGCTGTACTGTATCTACACGTTTTCACATGTTGAGCACCATGTATTCCATTAAATGTTTGCAAATTCAAAATCCATTAGAAGTTTACATGTATACATTTTCTGGTCTTTGTCTACCGAAAGACAAGAAATAGTCACTACTGTCAGAAGCATCTCTGTACTAATATATTTTGTCTAGAAAGACATTTGAGACTACGTTCTCATTTACAAGTATAACCCGGAGACCCATGTACAGTATATATACAGTGGGCATTATGCTAGAGGAGTCTGATTTTTAAGACCTGGATCAATCGAACCCAGGCCCCTCCAATCCAGAGTCTAGAGCCCTAATTATGCTGCTGCTGTACCTTAACAGAAAGAAATCATGAATTCACTTTGCTTTATTATTGTATCGTCTTTGGCTTGTGTTGGGCTATTCTTTTCTCTGCTGTCCTTATAATGCTAGAATTGAAAAGATGTCCACTTCTACACTCACTACAAAGAGCAGGAAAAGACTGGAATTCATTGAAAACTTGGGCGGTATGGTGTTCGCTAGCAATGCTACAATAGTGTGGGCTCAGCCTTCATCTAACGCGCTCATACTCTAACAGGCTGACAGAGAGCAGAGGGAGCTGAATGCAGTCACTTTCCTATAGTTAAACTGACAAAATTTCAGCAACTACAGTGGAACACTCCAATTGACGTGGAAAAGATTAATTTCTCCCATACAGTAGTTGAAAATGACTCTATCCTTCCCTTTTATCTCATACTGACTGTTTTTCCTCTCCTATTTTCTGTTTCTTCTTTTTGTCAACACAGAATAGAACAATTGTTATCCATTGGGTGCATGTGTATGAAGTACTACAGATATATAAGACTTCAAAAAATAAGAAATAATAATTCAAGAACAAGTAGGCCTTTCTCTCTCACAAAAAAAGATATACAACTGGAAAACTATGCAAGCTCAAAATAATTGTTCCTAAGATAAATAAATCCCAAAACGGCAGACAGACCAGGGAATATACAGTACATTAAAGTGTTTATTTAGTTCATACTGTATATGAATCCAAATCAATTAGCCTAAAACTTGCAAACTAATGCAGAATTTTACAGTTATCATTCAAAGATTATTGAAGAGCCCTGTGTCCTATTCTGTGTAATGGCGAGACTGAACTGATGAATGCTGGATTTTTGGTAAGATAATTGACTGGTCATTTTCAGTTTTATCCAAGGTGTTTTCAAGCTCATGTCCAGTATCAACTACAATAAAAATGGCAGTGGGATTACTATTTATTTTTCTATGGGAAGTAATAAAATGTTTTATTAATGAAAATCTTAGCAGATAATATCATTTAACCATATGGTATTTTTGAAAGAAAGTGGAGTTGGAAGTAATTGTGAATAATTCTCAGACTAAAATGATGGAAGGACAGTTTATCTTTTAATAAGCTTTTTTATTTGAACTTTTAAAAAATGAAATCTCAGACAATGAGCTGTCAAATGATCTTTGGTTGGCTGTTGGTTCAATACAGGAAGAATTATTTTTGCGAGTTTGAGTGCTAATTTTAATACAATTGTGTAACTGTCAGGCAAATATATAGCTGATGGAGGTAGAATTGTCTCTTGATATTATTCAGTGAAATTGTTTTTCTCCCCATGTGTTGCCGAAACAGCATAGACAACCGAATTGTATTTTTGTTCATTTATATTATTGAATAGAGTAGTAGAGAATGTAATAGAATACAAAAGAAAGCAAAACAATATTAATCATTCTTTCTTAATAAATCAGCGCATTGGAGGATATTAAGACAAAATGAGTTGGCACACACTTCAGATAGCCATTGGGCATTTTACTTTTCAAGAAACCTCTTGTTATAGTGAAATTAACTGTACTTAAACCCACAAAAGTTAATGAAAGCACTTGATACATCCATTTATTAATTTAGATGTACTTGACCTAGATTAATGCTTGACAGACTGATTAGATATTTTTAGAAAATATGTACTGCAGAGTATATTGCATAGATAAAAGCTTAAAAAATAATTTTACACAAGGATGCTTATGGACACAAGTTCTTCATCAACTATTTATAAAGATTTGTTTTTGTCCAGCTGATTTTGTTCTAGTTAATTTTCTTCTGAAAACTTGAAGAAGGCCCTTCAAATACAAACCGACCAAACTATCAAACAAATATTGAATTATACAGGATGTGAAAGATCTCCCACAGAGAGATACGTGAGAGATGGAAATAATGAGACAGATTAATTTTACCACCAAAAGTTTTTGAATAAGTAGCATCTGTGAGACATATGAAATGTATTATACTGTACCTCTCAGTGATCAGACTGAATTTCAGTACCAAAAGAAAGAAGAGAAAGACAAGTAAAAAATTAAAGCTGTGTGGATTTGATCTGCATTCTCTCTTCTCCATTTGGGATTGCTCTCTATTTCACAAAATGCTGCACAATAGAAACTTTCTTTTTAACCTCAGATTCCTACATTACATATTACAGTCTCCTACGCTAGGGTGTCTGCTGGGTAAGCTTTACCCTTACAATCCAAAATTGAAGCCAATGTCAATGCCCTCCTGGAATGGATGTACAGTACCTTTTAATATCTTGAATTATACTGTGTGTAGTTTACAATACATTAATGAGAACCGTTTACAATACATTAATGAGAACCCCTTGGACATCCTGTCTGAACCTTCAGATTTTTATACATATTTTGCAGTACACACTTTAGAAAGAAATACCCAGAACTAAAATAGGGGTCAAAACGCATTCTCATTTCATTGTCTTTCTTCAAATGGCTATTTCTCAAGTTGTGGGATAGTCAGGATGTAAATGTCTTTTTCTAGGTCTTATCTAAAATGTCTACTGCCAAGGAAAAAAAAAATTTGAAAGTGATACTGGTGTAGATGGGGGTTAAGTCTCTGAATGGTCAGAATTCACTGAATGACAGCTGTTTTAACCTGTCAGATGATTTGTTTTCTAGACCTGGTCGATTTAAATATATAATGCTTCAGCAGCCATCTTGCAGAATGTTTTGTTTTTATAAACTTGTGAATTTTCATAGTAATATAGCAAAATGAACACACTTTCTCAATGTAAGGTAAAATGTTCTTTATGTATTTATGCAATACTTCTGCGCTTGTATTTTGCTGAAGAACCAATAAAATTATAGATATATTTCCCTGCTTCTCTAAACTGAAACACCAGGTGAATGCATGAAAAATAATTAATTTGATTTATGCGGATGTATCTGGTTATGAAACACAGCTTTGAAAAGCTCAGGCTGTTTTGTGTTTTATAATGTGTAGTATGGGATGTTGTAGATTGATTTGTTGGTAAAAAAAATGTATTATTTAATCGTTTAACTATTATTTAATAGGACTTGTTTGCCTTGGCCACGCCCCCCTGAGCACCAGCACAACGTCGACACCCCCCCTGTTCTTCATCCAGCCCCGATCCCAGTCTTTTTCCCCGTGTTTGTTTCACTCACCTCCGGATCCTGCCGTCTGCATAGGGCTCTGACAGACGCTTCGGAACAGAAAGCTGAGCCTGGAATGGTGGGAGCGTCAGGCTTTTGCAGGGAAGGGCTGGAACAGGAGGCAGGTGCAAATAAATCAAGACCAGAAAGAGCCGTTAATAGTTGTCATGATCACAAGCCCCTCCTCTTAAGTTGATTACAAAATTAATGACAAGTGTAGTGTGGAAAGCAAATACACACACTTAAATTTAGTAAGCTCTACATTGCACTGTTCATAAAAAATGAACCCAGTCAACATCAACTGAGTACACGTACCTTTTGTTTATTTAAAAAATGTGTGAGCTCCTCAAAATATGTGAGCTCTTCAAAAAGTCTCTTTTGTTTGTGCATGTTGTCAGAGCTCTCCATTGTATTAGCTATGAGATTAAGTGTGAAAATATTAGGTAGCTGATGGTGAATATCTGGTAGCCTGAGAGCTTTTCTGCTTTAGATCTGTTGAAAATGCCAAATGCCGTGTACTTCTGATTCATCTTATTAAAGGTCACATTGAGTTTGTCTGAAGGCATTGCCTTGACTCTTCAGCAAAAAAAAAGAAATTCAATAAAATATCAAAAAGAAAATCAAAGCTGTACTGTATCATTGAATTGAATAGATTGTTGCTTTAAAAGTTTAAAGCACTGATAGTGTATGAGCGTTTTTCAGGGTTGAATTGTGTTGTTTTTTTTTCTTTAAAGTGTACAAAAAGATCATAAGGTAATATACTAATGGGGGCATTCTTCGAATAAAGAGTACTTTTGAGAAAAAGTCAAATGGATTGGCTTTTTGTGTTATTTCCATTTTGTGAGCATCAGCTGGGAGTACAGACAAACAACTTTAGCCCACTTCCCTACCAAGGTCATTGTACAGTTAATGTCAACAGATTTGTATTACTGTTGGTTTTCTAAAAGGTGTCCATTCAACTATTTTGGGCAGTCTGCATGTATCAATGACTGGCCCTTTAACAAAAAGTTGACAGACATATTTACTAAAGTGTAATACACTGTCACTCCTGGGCACTATTTCTATTTTAAAATTCTGCTCTAGAAGATAGCTCAGAAAGGAAAAAGGACAAAAAATATGGAATTGTAATTCCATTGTAATTTTGTAGGAAACAAAACTGATTTTTGCCAGTTACCTTTTCTCTGACAAAATAAATACAAAAGCACACGTACAGTATGACTGGTATTGAAGAAAAAAAGCAATGGTTTATATGATCTCATACAATGTTAAGGTGTAAAATGAATTACAGTATTCATTTCTAATTGCTTTTTAAAATAATTGATACCCTGCAAAAAGTGTGAGGTCACTTTTTAAGTCTTAAATGTATTGTGGACAGCACAGGTTCATGACTTAAATTATTTTTTTAATTTTACGTAAAGAAAAAAAATGTCTTTGTGACCAGCCTAGCTCTAGAGACTACAATAGCCCCAATTATAAACTACTATATATTTTAAAAATCAGGTGTTTCTTGGTGCATTAATTGCAGTTAATCTCTTTCCTTCAGATGGTAGATTTTAATATTCATGCAGTTTTCATGGCAGGGAGAAATTGATGATGACAAAAGTCTAACTAAATAAATCTCCTCTCTTCATGAGAGCAGCCCTTCTCTTTGTAAGCCTTAGAAAGTGCTTTTAAAGTAATCTGCATGAGATCTGGTTAATCTTTAAAGGTCAGGGAGGGGGGATTGAGTGATGTGTACTCTACTGACAGACTGGGCATTGTTTGCAACCATGCATTTCCAAGATAAGGAATCAAGCTGATACACAGTGATACACACTTTCATATAACTTGCTTATTTTTTATTTTTCTAAATTTAGACTCAGAATCTATCTTCTTGCCTATTTATCCGTCTACACGAGTGTAAAAGCCAGACAGGGAGTCCTTTCCTCAGGTATTGTTGAGAAATGGTATTCATCCAATAAGTTTAATGCCAAAATATTTCTTTGCTACATATTTGGAACTAACAGGGCTTAGTTTTCTTCTCGAGTCCCAGGTCTTGGTGCAATATACGGTTTTGTTTGACTCCTCCTGGGCAGGTTTTCTCTCATCAAGCTGTGGGAATCGAACCGACATTCAGTGAAGCTCAAAAGTCTTGAGTCAAGGTCATCAACTGGCGTGACAGGAAAGGCAAACAGCTGTATTTTGACAACAAGCTTGTTAAGTGAACTTTGGTTTACAGCCACATGCTTATTCAAAGTGCTCACATTACCCTAGATTTACCCTTTTGGTTTTCTACTAATTAGTGGGCCAATTCATCATTTTATTTTTAGTCTAATGCTAAATTGCAGACTCCTGCTCTGTTACTGGGGAGAGGTGGTGGTGGTGTGATAAGTGTTAGATAACCACTCACAATAGAAAACAAACACAAATAAAATAGTAAAAAATGAACCACAGCAAAAAAGTCAATCATAATAATTGGCACTATTAGCAGTATTCAGATATGCAAGGAACACTGGAAGCATTTGGAAAGTCTTTTTGTAAATGTAAAATAACTGAACTCTATTTGTTTGGAGATGTTCCAGCTTAAGGTATTCCCTAACCATAAAATATCAATTAGCATTCTAAGCAACATGTTACAAGGACACAAGCTTTGCTGAAGAACAGGAAATCTTGGCAGTAAGCCCAATAGTAAACAAAGAACATTGCTCTTAAGAGGAATCTTTGTTCCATCTTTGCTCTGATGAGAGCAGACAGAACCATGATATGCAGCACATTAAGAGTAATTTGGAATTATGACATACACCAACTCAAATCAGGGGAAGTCAGGTTAAGAATCTCATCTATTGCATCTTTTCTTAAAGTGGTTGTTGAAACCACTCTGCCTAGAACTCTGCCTACAGTTGCATGGCATTTCTAATGTTCTTTTTGGGTTTCTATTCTTTATTCACATGAATGAAAAAAACAAAAACAAATTATGACTAGTATGCTTTACTTAACTTTTGACTTGTGTATGGGAGTGTTGTCTGTTTTGTGACCACAGCTACTGTATAACAGGACGTGTGACAGTTGTCTCGATCGCATGGTTCTTACTGAAAGATTGTTGCAAGATAGCAAGGCTGGAAACCAGAAATACACATTGCTACTAGTGGAGCAGCTGCAGTAAAACATGATAACAATATAAATATGAGCTGTACTTCAGTACTTAGTTTTGAAATTCCATTCCCTGCTTTGTCCTGACAAGCCACTGCAATCTACCCTGAATGAGTAATGACATCCCTGTGGTGTCATTTACACAAGGAGTGGTGGAGGGTCTTTCTTAACCCACCAACTTTACTGACAGTGTCGTATGATTAATATTGCTTTTATTCTTGCAGTCTTGCAGTCATTATAAAAAAGTAATTCTGAACAAAGTGGCAAAACTTTGATGTTGGGGTACATCATCATAGCAGCAGTCAAGTGCTTTTATAATACAAGCCACTTGATGTACTGTACGTGTACTGTACAGTTAAGGTTGCTGCTGGAAGAGGTGTTAGTGGGTCCAGCAGGTGGTGCTCACCCTGCGGTCTGGGTGGGTCCTAATGCCCCAGTATAGAGACAGGGACACTATACTGTAAAAAAAAGGTGCCATCCTTCGGATGAGATTAAAACCAAGGTCCTGACTCTCTGTGATCATTAAAAATCCCAGATCATTTCTCGACAAGAATAGGGGCGTCCTCCCCAAATTTCCCATTGGCCCTTACCAATCATGGCCTCCTAATAATCCCCATCTATGAATTGACTTCATTACTCTGTTCTCCTCCCTACTGATAGCTGGTGTCTGGGGAGCATACTGGCACACTTTGGCTGTCATCCCATCATCCAGGTGGGGGCTGCACACTGGTGGTGGAGGGGAGTCCCCATTACCTCTAAAGCGCTTTGAGTCGAATGTCCAGAAAAGCGCTATTTAAGTGTAAATAATAATAATAATTATTATTGTTGTTGTACATAGATACTGGCTAAAATGTGTACAGTGCTTGAATTTTTTATACTTTTAGAAAAGCAGTACAAGTAGTTATGCATCAAGGCTCTGTAATCAATGCTTTCAGGGACATTTCACACAAAAATATTGGGCTATACAGAAAAGAAAATATTGACATGGAAAATGTTTAGTTTGTGTAGCACAAGCTAGGATAAAAATGATTATTCTTAAGTTACAAAAATGTTGATGTGAAGTGTTAGTTTTACACCAAAGGAGGGAAGGGAGGGTTAAAAATATCTTCTTCCTTCTAGTGAGAATGTTGGTTAAAACACTGCTTTATGACAAATCATACCATGTGTTAGCACTAATACTTTTGTTACCACTACCTTTTTTCAGGGCATTTTTAGAGATATCTGAGCTATAGAGTGCTGATAAACCAGCTGTATTTTAAGAGTGCACTGCAATAAGACCTCCCACAGGAGTTGTACCAGGTAAGCATTGAAGTGAAACTAATGAATAGCTGAAGACTCAAGTGGATGGTTACAAAGGAATGGACCAAACCAGGTACAATGTCAGAGTACTAAAGTGGTCCAGCAAAGAGCTATGACAAAAGAGCTTCATCATGTGGAAGAGCCCAGGGCATTTTTGTAAACAACAGTTGTGTGCTCTTAAGTGGCAGCCAGTGCTTATTGTAGGAACATTGAATTAGATGCCATTCATCCTGCAGACAATGTGTGGCTTTTTAAGATCCAGGAGGGTTTATGTAAGTTGTGCTATTTTGGAAATGTGTTGGGTTATTTTCTTTAAACACCTTACAGCAATCTCATGGTGCATGCTATATTTAATAGTTATAAATTATACATATATGTATGCATATCAAATTTAATTATAATTGGTTCATTGTCTTCTACACTTGAAAACCAGAAACATGCAATCAATAACACTGCTCCTCAAGAACATCTTGTGGCACTCATAAGGCACAAAGGTGAAAAACCGTGAAAGAAGAAAATCAGAAGGCAGTGTGTTCTGTTTTCAGAAACAGAAAGGGTTTGATCCCAGTAATTACTAACAGACAGCCTGAAGATTTAAAGTATTCCTGAAAGGTCATCTCAGCTCCCAACAAAAAGACCACAGAACAAAACACAAATGATGCTGAACTACCACTACAAGAACAGACCAATCTTAAGAAACCAAACCAGACATTTAAATCAGAACCTCACAGTCAACAATTCGTGTGTGCAGACCTCCTAGTAATGAGGAAGAGGAGTGACTTTTGGAAATCTACTCCAAGAAAAAGTATTCTCCAACCAAGTTTTGAAAACAAGAGTAAAATAAATGCTTATGAGCCAGTAATGATTATTTTAATAAGGACCAGTAGCTAAAATTAAAAGTTTATACTTCAGGCATTTTTTTCATTCAGAGAAAATGGTTGAATGCTTGTCATGTACTGTACCTAAGGGAAATTTTATATTTGGCTGAATATAATTTACAGTGCTGTTCAACATGATTTGGAGTTGTATATTGTACATTAGTATTATAATCCTAAATGTAGAATACTTGATTATATTCAGTGCTGAAAGCCCCAGACATATAAAAAGATGTGCTATTTAGAGCAAGTGCACACATTTGAAGACTTAATTCCTTGCTGGTTTATTGTGAACAGGAGGTTTGATGACAGGCTTAGAAAGTCTTCCCACGGGCTTAAGATTTTTTCTTCCTTTTCAGCATTAAAGAAGTTTGATTTTCAAACATTGTGACGTATGAGAAGGGGGTAGTGTTAATCTGTTTGGTGAAGGTATACACTTGTTCTAGTTTTGTAGCTTTAATTGCCTGTTAAAGGGCAATCTGGCAGTTGTAGCACATGCTCATGCTTACAGACATGATGGCTTTGCCGCAACGTGTGCTTCATATCCTCTCCTGGTTTTCTTATTGTATGTCCCCAGTGTTTGCAAGCATAGCAGGTTACTAGCAGCTTGTTTATCTGGCTGCACAGAGAAAGTAAGACAGGACCTGTGCTCTTGCCCCCAGTATCTTGTAGACTACATGCTGTGCAATTGACATTGCAAACAAGGGCAGTGACAACCACTGACTGCAGTAAAGCAGCCTTCGTGTAGCCGATCTCTGTATGGACTGGCATACTGTAATAAATCCAAAAAACACCCTTAGTTGTCAAAGAATAACTAATTAGCCCTTTGAAAACATTTCAAGTTTTCACAGAGAACTTCACAGTGCTATTCTATTTAGCTGGACACAGCCTTGCAGTTTCGCTGCATAAATAAAACCATACAGTCTGCAGGCTCTACTTCAGGTGAATGGAAAAGTAGTTTTAAATGCCGACTGGGTTGCACAAGGAAGACTTGGTGCAAAGGGGAGTTTAATTACATTTTCAGGATCAGCGGTTTCAGTAACATTTGAGAAATGCAGATAGACATTTAAAGAGAAAGAAAAAATTAGTATGAAAAATTCCACAGCACAAGCGTGGTCTTTTTAATGTCTTTCTCTGTGTGATGTGATAGCTGAAAGGGTGCTCTGATTTCTTTTTGAAAGGGGCTGAGAGGAGTTTTTATCCATATAACATATGTAATTTAAAAAAAAACATTAATTTTACTTTTTTAACACCTTTATGTGTCTGTACCTAAGGAGAGGAATTAAGGTTCTGCAATGCTTGTCCAAGCTGAAGTGATTTTACCGTCTGCCCTGAAGAAGTGTTGTCTAACTGTTTGTGAAAGCAGGTTATCAGACCTGCTCAGGTGAGTTATCGTCATCCTTGAAAAAGGGCTTTAAATCCACCAAGTTTTTCTATTTGATTGGAGGCAGCAGTGGTTGAACAGACACCTTTTAGTCTTCCCTATTGCCATTCTGTCATCCATTTAACTCTGCAGTACCAATATCTTGCTCTTAATATCATTTTGCTTTTATTTAGTCAATTTGAGCTTTTTTTTGTTTAAATTTGGATTATTATATATGGTTTTAACTGAAAAAGACAGCTTCATGAGACTGCTCTTGCCTCTGATAGGTACTTCTTTTTCTCTGTTACATTAGCTGTACATTGAGTCATTATTCATGATTTTAGGCACAAAATGACACCAACAGAAGAATTCACATCTGGAATAAGTAGTACTTTCTACTAAAGTTAATTCTCTCATTTTTGTTTGTTGAACTGTGTCCCTTTCACCTTAATAATAAAATATTATTATTATTATTATTATTATTAATAATAATAATAATAATAATAATAATAATTGCTTACACTTATATAGCGCTTTTCTGGACACTCCACTCAAAGCGCTTTACAGGTAATGGGGACTCCCCTCCACCACCACCAATGTGCAGCTTCACCTGGATGATGCGACAGCAGCCATAGTGCGCCAGTAAGCTCACCACACATCAGCTCTCAGTGGGGAGGAGAGCAGAGTGATGAAGCCAATTCATAGAGGGGGATTATTAGGAGGCCATGTTTGGTAAGGGCCAATGGGAAATTTGGCCAGGATGCCAGGGTTACACCCCTACTCTTTTCGAGAAACGCCCTGGGATTTTTTTAATGACTACAGAGAGTCGGGACCTCGGTTTTACGTCTCATCCGAAGGACCTTAAGAGGGCCTCTATCTATGTAAGATTGTGACAGACCCTACACTGAGATAGAGTATCCCAGAGGTTTGAACAAACAAAACAGTACCCAGAGAAAACCAGTTTTGGGACCTGTGACAGAGTGCTTGTTATTTTTTCTTTCTTTCTGAATGTGAAATACTCCAATCCTTCCCCCTACCATTCTGGTATGTTTGAGAGAGTGTATGTGATACGAATGAAGTGTGAATGATACTTACCCTTTTTGTCGTTTTTCCTCGTTGGAGTACTGTTTTGTGTTGATCAAGATGGCCACCAGTCACATTTCCTGTTTGTAGTATCACACAAATGATCTTAAAGGGAAAGGTTACTGGTGAGCCCTCTATAAATAACCAATGTAAGGTTAGTTGTTTTGTTTAAGTGAATATATATCAGTTGCATTACTCTGTTAAAATTTATAAGTTATTTTGGGATGGTTAAATACTTTATTTTGATCAATCTGCCCATCTCTGTTAACAAAAATGTGAGTGAGTCCCTTTAAGAGGATGGTCCTTAGAAGAGGAGGGGCTATAAAAGGGACTGGGAGAGCTCAGTATGGAGGAGGGTGCCTTGTAGGAAAGGTGTGGAGAGTACTCCTGTGAGGGTTTTTTTTGTTATTTTTTTGGGGCAATAAATCCAGTTTTCTTTGCATTTGAAGACTGCTGTGTGGAAGTTTTTTTTCTTTTGAGCCAAACCTGGTCACTTGGCTGGTGACAGGACCATTTTATATACCAAACAAACCTAATTACACCCATGTGAAAATGTGTATTTCAGGTACCTAACACTCCCATCACCAATAATCAGAAAATTAAAATCCAGTGTGGCTATTTACAACAGTAAGAGACTCTATGGTGGCCTCTAGTGGCAGGATTGATGTAATTGCAGCCCTTTCATAAACCAGTCAGCCAAATTATCTGTGGATTTCCAATTGGTAACAGAAGAACTACAATGGTCTGGGTTAACAAAAATGGTTTGGGCAAGGATTAGAATTAGATTTTGATCTAATGAACAATCGAATTATTGACTGGTATATGAATTATAAAACCATTTGATCATTATAGTGCGTATAGCTTCTGTTTTTAGTGAAAAAATATTTTCATTTGTGTTTCGTAACCAATATAAACTTTGTTGTTAAAGACTGTTTGCCCCTGTGACTTTGACTTACCTGTCAAGCAATTCCCATTGTAAAAATCAATGCAACATTACATGTGATTGTTTTACTCTTGAAAGATTAATAACAAAGTACATTAAAATCAAATGGGGCAAACGTTATTAGAAGTCTTATTCACTTAAAAGGGCGGAAAGACTCATATTCTGCTAGAGGTAAAGAATTTTGACATTTTGCTTTCTAGAATGTTTGTATTGTTCCTTTATAATCCCTCGTATTCCATCATCTTTTTTGCTTGATGATATAATCACGAAATTATTCTTCACAAAGCTGTTCACAGCAATATAAACACAGATTCCTACTAGAAAGTGTCTTTATGTGGTTTGATTAATTAATTGCATTAACATATAAAGCTCAATTTCTGCATGACAAACATTACAATATATGGCAAACTATATTTTGGGAACTTGATACCAAGACATAATCTGTTATATTCTCCAGTAATCCATTTCCAGTATTTTCCAAGTGTATCTCCTTACAAAACACATTAGCGGAATGCACGCCCTGTTAGTGTTACTTTATTGAATACTTCAAAGTGCCAATATTAGGCATAATAACCTGGTATTTCATGGAAACACAAGGTTACCCAAGGTCTGCACTGGGTTATTTTCCCAGTGTGAGTGCTGTATTGCAGTCTGCCTAAAGTATCTGTCATTCTGAATTTGTCAGCCCTGGACTTAGGCCCTGAAGAGATGCTCCACATCACTGTGCTGTGTGTAACAAAAGGCAATTTGACACAGACAGAACAGGAAGTTGTACCAAAATGCAATGCTTTTTTTTTTCAAAAAAGTGCAACAGAAGATTTAACACATGTTCATTTCCCTTGGTTGTTTTTTATGCCTTTCTGTCTTTACCACTAAAGAAAATGATTTACAGTAATAGCTGCCTTCGGAATCATGGAAAGAAGGTTGCTGTGTCTTTTGAGCGGGACACATTACCTGGCTCAGCAGGCATAGAAAAATAGCAGAATGGAGCAGAGAGATTGAGGGCATTTGCCCCTTAAAAGAGTCTTCAGAACCGCTTGATGGATCTTTATTTGAATTGGCCGATTGATAAGATGTGTGATTGTTCCAAATGCAGTGGTTAAATAAAGCAACATTTCCATTTAAAAGTCCTGTATTGCTCTTTTTTTATTCTCGTACTCCAAGCCTGTGAAAGGTCTGATGTAGTGATCCGAGAAGATGCTGCCATCACGGTACACCTGAAGGCACTGAAGAGCTTTTGAGAAGACTCTGTGCCTTAACTCTTATAAACTACTGAGCGTGAGCTCCTCCTATATATAATGTGACGGCCTTGCAGGGCATGATATTTCAAACAATTATAATAGAAGATAAAAGAGACACATGAAAGCTTTTTCATGAAAAGTAAGCAAGTAGGTTCAAGTTAAAAAAACACCCAAAGTGGCTAAGTCCCTGATTTCTTTTGGGGATGACATTCCAGACCTTTGGACACAATAACTGTCGGTCAAGAGCTGTTGGAAAATAAAATAAGACAGAATCAGTTGATCGCATGGAGAGGGTGTAAAGAGGTAACAAATCAGAGAGTTGGTAGCCAAAAGATGTAAAGCTTTGACCCAAAGCAAAATGTTTTAATAATCATCTCAAAACCTGTCACAGGCTGTAAATATTAAAGTAGAAAATCAAAGTATTAACAATATTCTGCACTGTTCAAAAGTTAATCTGGGTCATTGTATATTGAAAGGCAAGTCTCAATCAATGAGGTTACAGCATTGCAGTCACATAACTGGTAATTATATGACCTCTTTGTCATATGAGATATGAGTATCCTCTGCATTAAAATTGGTATTGCAGACTATGTAATTTTAGTACTTGACCCTCAGGAAACATAAAAGCTAAATAGGAACAGGTAAAGGTTAATTCCATGCTGAAAAGAAAAAAGACACAACGTTTCGGCTCTGGAGCCTTCTTCAGGAAGTGTTGTGTCTCTTTTCTTTTCCTTTCAGTGTGGAATGAAACTTTGCCTGTTTCTTTGCAGCCTATGCATGTTGACTCAGCTGCCTACTTGAACTTCTTAAAACTAAATACTGTAGCAGATGTCCCAGTATTGTGGTTTATACAACACTAGAAGTAGCCACCATCCAGGATATAAAAGGTGTGTTTATGGTGACATGATGCTTTAGTGGCATCAAAAAAGGCACACTAGATACAAATTATAAATTATTCAGATTATTCAAAGGCATATTAATATTTTAGGCACTAGTGTGACTGCAGCAGTTTTAACAGTGTATGGCATTCACTTCTTACATTCCTCAACCCCTACATTTATGGAATTGATGAAATTTGTGTAAAATATGACCTCAATTTGATTTAACTTAGGTGGCCACAAAATATTCATAGAATTACTCAATGCAAAAAAAAACATCTGAATTTCATTTGCTTCACAATATATTTCTTTGATTCACTTCAGTGCATGAAGTCCAAACTAGCTCCAGGGATTTAAAAAAAAACATTTTACATTAAACATACTGTACAGTAAAATGGATGCATAGCTGAATCTTTCATTATTCAAGAATATAATCAGTTTTGCATCAATTGTTTTTCATCATATAAGATTCCTCCCAACACATATCATCTTTTTTTACACAGAGCTGTTTTTGCAGTACTCTGATGTACTGACAGATTTTTCCTAGAGCAGTCATCACACTCTTGTCTGCAGAGGGCTCTTACAAACTGTCAGGCTGGTGGTACAGGCAAAAGATACTGTAAGAGCATGGGTTCACAGCAGAACAGAGTCCAAAGTCCTTAGAATGAACTAAGCAAATGCACCCCTTGGCTTTGGCAGAAAAAAGGCATTTTTAAGTGGAATCTAGTACAGACTAAATAAAACATCTGGGGAAAATCAGACCTAGCTTTTAGGCTTAAAAAAAAATACTTAAGGAATTGGGTTCAAGATTACTGTGATTTTTTTTTTATTTTATATTGAAGACAATGTCCTAAAAATTTGCATTTTAAAAACACTAAAAAAATATTAAAAAGTCCCTAAGGTCAGCCACTTTACTGTCTTTATAGACAGTAAAGAAAGACTTCTATTAAAAATTCTGAAGAGAAGGGATCCGACTGAACCAGGCATGAACAATTTATCTTCTCAAGCTTTGACTCCACAAGTCAAATGCATGTTTCACAGTCATCAAGATATGTTTCAAACAGATTCTGTATGGTGAGAACAATAGTTCTAAAGAGAAACAAATGCCTCACTGATACAGTCATTGCACTCCGGTTAACAAGCTATCAAACATGCTTTGACTATACACATAATAAAACCAATTTCAACATAATTTAAAAAATTGTAAAAAATGTGCATGTCTTTTGGATATTGTGAAATTGGTTTATCATTACCATTTTTATTTAATTATTGTTTGAAATGGCACTTTTGTCAATGGTGTACATGATTATAGAAGTGTAAAAAAGATGCCTTACAAATAAAAACTACAGTATAGTACTATACAGTACAACAATAGGTTATACAGTAATAACAAACATACACGTAATAATAAATCATACACATAGGCTTGAAAATCTAACTGTGTGAATGGTTTAAATTCTAACTTGACTCAAATAAAGGACTTCCTTTTTTCTCATTTATATACTGACAAATAGCAAAGCTGCTGTTTTACAGGCAGGCATGGCACGTAACTGTTGTTGTATGCAGTTGCCCAGCCAAAGATATTTATAAAACTAAAAATTGAGTTCATATTGTACAGTAGGTTTTCAGCAGTCTTTTGCCACCACATTTCTTTAATATCTTCTATTTTTCCAAGTGCTGCATTAACAGTGCAAAACAGGATTTGTTTGCAGTCCTTGAGTGTCTACAGAAATTGCATGTTAAAGTCGCACAGATTTACAGTACCAGTTTAGAATTATGGTTAAATCCCCCCAGAGACTTGTTAATAAGCAATGTGAACCTTCAATAACCTTAAGAAGTCCCTATAATCGAGTATATTGACTTGTTCTAGAAGATTGTTGGATATGATGCCATAAATAAAACTGGACTGCAGAGAGTTTGAGTACAAAGTGAATTTCTTAATTTTAATTTCATAATTTATCTGCAAGCCACTCCCGCATAATGTAAAATGGGACTAGGAGTCCCTGCTCAGTAACAAATAAAGTAGTTACCACAGGATAGGTTATCATCTTAAATAAACATGGACATGTTCCAAAGAGACAAATCCACTGAGGTGTGTAATCCAGTTGAAAGGAGAAATGAAAGCTATACCAGATTTTCTAATTAGTCAGAATTGAAAAATTACTATTATAGCTTTGTCTTCAACTTATAATGTCAATGTAACTGCAAGAGTTTGTAATTTTCTTCCTCCATTAATGAATAATACATAATAATGAGGGTTTTAGCCTGTTTACAAGATACATGATAATTAAAATTCACATAAGACATAAAAATATGCAAAATGATAATTATGTGCATAATATTCTTTTTCAGTTGAGCAGAAGTCACCTTTTCCCATCAAAACTTCAAAAGACAGCTGTCTGATATCTCTAGCAGGCCCATTCTAAACCAACAATTTACTACCTTGAACCTTTATAGATTTTGTGTATATATTGTTTTGGGGGGTATTATATTTATTTCGCACTCCCTAATGCTAGCTTTCTTAGAGTTTAATAATAAAGATATAATAATATAATTATATATGAGTTTAACATCCTGGTAGGCTGAAGCTGAAAGATCCTCTTGTACTGTTCGAATCATACTATAGAAGGTCTTCAGCCATTTCCATTGCATTTTTTAATGCAGCTGTTTTTATACAACTCACTAATATGAAATGTTGACAACATTTTTAAAAAGTAAATCAATGTAGCTATTTATACATTAGGTTAATTTGCAGATTGAATAACAGCAATTTCACTTGTGTGAAAATGTCTCAGCAAAAAAACATTGGATATTGACTTTTCTACTGAATATAACTACAAGATAAAATGGCTTTCTTTTAAGAGCTGCTTTTTTGTTCAGGAAATATACTTATAGTGATGCCACAGCTATTATGTTACAATTTACAAGCTTACGTACAGTGAGTGTCAATAGTCTGTGTTAGGCTTTCAGACAAGGGTGGTTCAGAAAGGATGAATTAAAAACAAAAAGCAACAAAAAACCTGAAACAAAAAGCTCAGCACCATATATTCTAGGGAGACAAGTCTCCAAATTACCCAGAGCTCACGACCTGGATTAAACGAGAGCTCATGAGATGGTTTAAATTGGCTCACTTGGGGAAATAATTAGTCTGATTACTTAAATAAACCCTGAGGATCAGCTCTTTGCAGCCCTGATACAGTAGCACTGGAACGTGATGTAAAGATAATACTACAAATGGATAAACAATATATTGAATGCATTTTAATAAAGCCAGCAGCCATATCACCCTGCAGCTCTCGACTCAGCAGGGTTGAGCCTGGTCAGTACCTGGATGGGAGATCCCCTGGGAAGCTATGGTTGCTGCTGAAAGTGATGTGAGTGGGACCAGTGGAGGGTGCTCACCCTGCAGTCTGTGTGGGTCCTAATAGGTAGAATGGAGGAAACGGTAGAAAGCAGTTTGGCAAATCACATGACATGACATTTTAACAAAGCAAATAAAACAAAATGTAATTCTAGAAATGGGATTGCAGAAAAAGAGATTGTAGCGCTCTCGGGTTCACGGGGGTATGCGCCCTCACCTCAGGTCAGCCCCCCGCCACTGGGGACTCGAACCCAGGCCTCCGGCATCACTCAACAGGGACCCAGCCAGTTGAGCTTAAAGGGAAATCTCCCCTCAGGTTTCTGCTATTCACAGGGGAGGGTGGTGACGTCACCACGCTGGTAAGCCAGCTCGAACAGCCTGCAATGGCGGCCAAATGTGTTACAATATTTTGAAAACCAGTTTCCATCTCATCTCTTTCTTCTTTTTTTCAGCATGGAATAAACCTATTACTTGTTCCATTTCATAAGTCTGCATATTATTGAAAGTATAAAAGACGTTTATGTACATGTACATTCATGTACTGTACTGTAAGCAGAATGCAGTTTCAGATAAAAAGCTGCACGAGGTGTACACAGAGCAAACCATCAGAGGTAACCTGATCTTTAAAAAGATTTCAACTATTTACCAGGATTCTGCTTTGTTTTCTTATAGTATATTCCCAGGCATACCCAGTGTTTGTCAGATGTCTGCAGGGCGGATAAACAGAGCACAGAGAAAAGTCTTGTTCTTTATCACTTGGAGTGGTGAAAAGCATAACCGCCGTGTTGCAATGCTCTGGGATAAAAAAAAAAAAGATTCAGGCAAAACCCTGAAATAATTAAATCACTTCACATCTGCTAAATGTAGATGGTAATAAAATGCATTTTAATTAGTTTTCTCATTTAAATGTTAGAAATTTGAATTGGTATTTCTGTGCATTTCTCTCTCCTTTTTCATCATGGCGTTCTAGCCTGGCCTACCCAACAGAGGTGTGAGAAGAACTTGGGGGTCATGAAAGGCAGATTTCATCAACAGAACAAGTAATTTCAGAAAATCATATGCAGACAGCAGTCGGATGTTTAGGAATTAATATTTGATCAGTGTCAACAAAAGCAGATAGCATTACTTGATGTGATAAAGCATTCATCTGTTGCTAATCAACACAGGGCTTAGGCAGTTCTCATTTTCACATTACAAGTCACACCTTCAGGCACAACTGATATGAAAAAGCTATTAGCTTTCCAAGATTAAAGTTAATTCTTACCGGTCAAAAAAGTCTTTTGTTTCTTCAAAGTTCTATTTTGAAAGGTCTTGTCAAACTCATACTTACACATAACTATAGATGGCTTAAAAATTACCTCCCACTACATTTAAAGTTCCTTAACTGCACTATGATTCATATGCTAACAATACAAAAATAAATTATGATAAATTAAAAATGACACTGTAACTACACACTGGGGTTTTGGTTGCCCTTAAATTATTTTATAAAAACCTATATTTTAATTTTTCAAGTATCTGTTATGTAAAAAGCCATGTACTACTGTATGTGTAAAAAAAGCAGCAAAGGAATATAAACTTGACATCGAAAGAAACATCGCTTACAACTTTAACAAATTCAAAAAAGTGTATTTTTGTCCCAAGTACATTGACATTTTACTAAACAGACATGAAACAGCTGAATTCATGATGCTGATGATCAACAATCTACAACTTGTACCCCCTGTGAAAAGTAATCATTTGCACAAAAGCATTGAATCTTTGCTGGCAATATGGGAAGACCTATATTCGTTTGAAAATTGATAAATAAGAGACCCCCTTTTTGGTGTTCTTGATTATCCAGAGATAGCAGTTTTATATTCATCAGTTATTTATTAAAGGATCCTGAAAAATCCTGCTTTCAAATCCTGGAATGAGAGTTTGCCCCATGAATACATAATATTAGAAAAGAAATTCATTAGTTTTCCAGCCATGAATCTCAATGTACTTAATCTCATTTGTTTTCTTTTAGGAGTCAATGATGTCTGGTCTGTGGAAGTGCCCTCTGGTGTTACAGTACCATGAAGAGTAGTTATACTATATATAACAGATATATCATATATCAGATATATCATAACAGATTAGTATCAAGCATCTGAATTTGAGGTGATGTTTTGGCTAAACAGACATTAAAATACACGTCACCTCTGACATACTGTAGATCTTTTCCTTGGTTAAAGGAAATATTGGTCTCGTCTGTCCATTGAACTTTGCCCTAAAATTCTTCCAGCCCATCTTTGTATTTCCAAGAAGACTTTGAAGCATGATGGAGATCATATCATGTACAGGAAGCTGGCAAAATACAGTATCTGCAGATGCTCCAAGATTATCTTATCTGAAGCCTAGTCTATCCTGACCATCTCTTAAACTAGATAACTCATCTTTATTGAGAGTTTAGCTAAAGATAAAAGAGTAAAAAAAAGAGTAGTTTAAAAAATAACAATATGCTGTTGAAACTAAACTAAAATGTATCACTTAGCAGCACATTTTGGTGTTTTCATCAAATACAGCGAATGTACTTATGGTAGTATTCTGCACAACATTCTGCACATCCTGTACAGTAACACACCTTTGATTATACTTGGCGGAACCATTAACTAAATGGTGGTAAAAGTTGTGTTTATTTTAGATTTAAACTAGATACAATTAAAACCACAACAGAAAACATAAAGTACTGTATACTCGTGTTATAGAAGGTAATTAGGTACCTGACAGTGCATGTACACCCAAATTAGCATATAATCAGAACAACCCTTATTTCCCTCCCTTAAGTCAATCAAATCAACTGTAAGAGTATTAGTACTTATGTGTACACATGTATTTTAAAGTAGTATAAAAACAGTACTATAGCAAATACAGTACTTTACAGTATACAAATAATAATAAAATGCTGGGAACACAGCAGGTGAATATCTTTAATGAATAGCCTTCTGTCTCTGATTGTACGAATTGAAGATTCATTCTTTCCATACATGCAGTACACGCCAGACTGGTCACTGTCATCCTACTCCTTAACAACTAAATTGTATCTTCGCCCTTTGTACTTGTTTTCAGTTTAGGAATCATTTCGAGGTTGAAGCCTCAAGATAAAGAAAGCACCGGGACGCTATGGGCTCTGTAACGAGTTTCTAAAGCGTAGCTGAGGTGTGTGCCGCGCCAGGTTTTAAGTCGCGAAATGTCCCACATTATTTGATTTTTCCTCACATGCGCAAATTTGCATTAAAAAAATTCTGTATAAATTGTGAGTCTACTGTGTAGGAGAGTCCTTTGTATGTAGTGAATTTTAACCTGCTGCTTGTGCTGTGATACTGACCATAAAAAATAACGTTTTCCCATCTAATATGAACATTATTACTTTTTAGTGGTTAGGCGTGTGTAGAGGGTGTGGGGAGGTGAAACAATGCAAAACAACCACAGTACACAGTCCAACAATTTTTCCGCAATCATTCTCTCCCGCCCCCCTTCTTCACCCTCCTCCCAACTTTTTATTCCTCTGCAGCTGGCAAACCCATGTTCCCCAAACCGTGGAGGACTCCCAGCATTCCCATTGGACAGATGCATCGAGTGCCACGATCAGGAACGCTTCAGCGGCGTTCCTCACATCAGCAGTGAGGATTATCTCCAAGAAGCTCAGAAACAGAACTTTTGGTAATGTGGTTCAGTCCTTCCCCTGGCTCCTGCTAATAAAGACAGAGATATTGTTGTGAAGAGCCTCTTTAAACTGAGATGATCGACTGGGCTGAATTGAAATGATTATAATTACATTTTGTTTTGTTGAGCAATTATCTGGAGCTGAAGAATATCGAGCCTTACTGTACACAACTACTTAAGGATTGTGTGTTCTCAGATACAGATTTCACACAGCTGTAGTTAACCCATTCCCTTAAAGCTTCAAAAATACTATAGCAGGACATAGCCCGGGATTGTGTAGATTCCAATATTTGTGCTACTGGTTATGCTATTTCAATTTTAAACAAGTTTATAAATGCATTTCATTACGCGTTTATTCCATGCAATCGCTTGGGTGAAACAATTATTCAAGGAAGAGTTATTTGTACTGGAAAATTGAAACTGGATAAATGAAACACACTCAGCCAGGATAAGAGAATATAAAAAAGAATGATAAACAACAGAAAATTTAATTGAATAAACCAAATTTAATTTAAATTATGATTATTATATATAATACATAAATATTTGATTAATTGTATCATATTGTACCTTGATTTTCCAATGTCCAATACAGGGTCATGGGGGAGTTGGACCCTATCCCTGCAAGCAACGGGCACAAGACAGGACACACCCTGGATGGGACATACAGACACAAACACACTCATACCAGGGCCAAGTTTCCCACTACCCAGTTAGCACCAATTGGTGTTGACACTAGTAAGGAGACCTGGAGGCGCAGGGTTCTGCACAGTAAAAATGGTGGGTGGTGTATTTTATTATTTAGTTATGTGGCTTCCAAACTTTTTGTCTGAGAGCTGTCATCCAAGGTCAGAGCTGTGAGCTCAACACAGAATATCCCTTACTATCCCAGGCAACCAGGCCACACAGTATCTAATATTACACCAGCAGGATGAAACGCTACATCAACTACATTTGATTAATTTTTGTTCACTTTCATTTTTCTTCCTTCACAGAGAATACACTTCTTCATTCAGATCATCTTTTTTTGTTGTTGATGCTTCCTCTCCATAAAGTATTTTATCATTATCATATAGATTGATTCTACTACATGTTTAACACGTGTAACTATATACAGCCTCCTTTGTTTGATACTTTTGCCATTTGAATGAGTGTTTCCCCATTTGTAAGAAAATGAAGTGTTTGTGACAGACTCTATTTGAAATAAACATTTTTGGGGAAATCTAATTTTCGCTTACGATATGTGGAAGTAAAACAACAGCTTCCATATACCTGAGGTAAAATATATGACATTTTAGCTTATGCTTGGTCTATAATGCAGTGTAAATACCATCACAGGATAGATGTACTTATAACTATTGGTCCAATTAGGAGAATAATCCTTGACGTTACTTAGTTTAGTGTACTCACATTGATAGGGCCTTTCTTCTAATCAGTGGAGTGGGATAAATTGTATGGGTGGGTAAGTATTAATGGAAGTCAATGCCCTAGGGAAGCACAGGGTTGTAACTGATACAGACAGAGGGCAGAGGGGTGAAGTATCATGAGGGTAACTGAACACTTGACAAGAAAAAGCTTTTAGGCTCAAGAAATGGTGGCACAGCTCTCTGTGATTCAGTACCCCCTGTGAAGTTAATGCACGTATCAGATCATGTAGCTATGATGGCTTGTTTTATTTTTAAAAAACAGAAATGTTACTGATCATTTTAGCTGTTCCGGTTCAATGCAAGAATATTCACTGCAAAGGACTAAGGCCCATAGATCCAAGAGCACAATGGGATATTTCAAGAGAAAGACTGCAGTAATGATTCACAATTACAGAGTTTTCAGCACTGGATCATCACTGTCACTCATCCTATTGAGCAAATAAGCACTCTCTGATGAGCAAATAAGAAATGGCCAATGCACTCCACATCTAAAAAAGCTTCTATTAATGTTCTTTGTTAGCAGGAAGGGTCCTGTATATGTGAACTAATGCTTCATCTACAATTAAGAATGAAACATTCCAAATAAAATTTCTAAATGTTTTCCTGCATCCTAAGATGAGCAGTAAATTAAATCACTACTGTACTTTAGGTGATTGTCTGAACAAATGATATTAATGAGTGTTGAATTTACTTGTGCTGTTATACAGTAGGTAGGATGGGAAAATTGTTTACTCCAAACAAGATTATTAAAATCTTCTTTAAACTGTAGTGTTGGATTTTGGCTAAAGGCTCATTTTGATACTAATGCCTGTACTAATGCTTACACTAATATTTTCTGGACACGCCACTCAAAGCGCTTTCCAAGTAATGGGGACTCCCCTCCACCATCAATGTCTAGCCCCACCTGGATGATGTGATGGCAACCAAAGTGCTCCAGTACACTCATCACACACCAGCTTCCAGTGGGGAGCTGAACAGAGTAATGAGGCCAATTCAAAATAGTATACAGGTATATGTTAGAGCACAGAAATGTACGGCAGGGGAAGTTTCAGGAGATGGCAGTTGATTATCTGGTAGCAGGACCAGCATTAGTAGTTCACGCTGCAGTTGATTGAACTTGCTATGGAGTATTAATTGGGACGGAACTTGATTGATTTATTCTAAGTTCAAGGGAGGCGTTCCCAGTTGGATAAGAGGAGACTTTCATTGAAAAGCATGGAATATGAAGCTTAGGTGGTATGGCAGAAATGGGAATATCTTGCAGGAAAAAAAAATACAGTGGAAAAGGAGATCACGTAAGGGCATTATAATTAGTAGTGGTACCCTTTTGAACAGCTCTGAACTCGAAATGTCATTAGATTTTTTTCCAATCAATACCTGAAGAACCTCATTCTCATAGGATTACACAGGAGACCAAACACCAAAATCCATTAAAACAACCCCACAGAGGTGTTCATGTGTCACAAATGAGAAGCTTATCTATTAAAATTCTAATTGAAACAATTTAATTGTAATGTAAAAATTCAAAAGAATGTATTTATCTTCTTAAAATATACAGTGTAGAGCACAGCACATATGCACTTATCCTGTAGGGTATACTTTAATAATGATGGACAAACATTAGCTAGTTTAAAATCAGCATGGCTCAGAACAGCCATTTAGGTTATTCATATCTGTAAAGTTAACATTTTGAACAAATGCAAAGCAGAACTGGATTTGCATAGTTTAGTCAGTTTGTATTCAGTAGGAGGGCTGAACCATTTATGAAATAATAAATTCAAATATTAAGTCTTTCAGTGTCAAGAGGCTTAGACTGCTGAATCATGACAAAATAATACTAGACTGTATTGTTCATGCATTCTGGACATTCATTTGCCCCTGAACATAATTATTGTTATGTTTTAAACAGCTATTATGATGTTACACCTACAAAACATTTCTATCAGCTGCATCCAGCTGAAGTATAAAGAATCACAAATACTGTGCCTTGTTAAATCTTAGTTATGGATCCTTGTATAATAGTTCATAAAGTATTTACATAAAATAACTTAATCATAATCATAACTAAATAACTTAATAAAATCCAATATTATTAGTAACATTATTCCTGTATGTCTTTTGTTTTTACCTTTGAAATATAGAAATAAATACATCTTTTATATCTTTGTACATGTGATAAAAACACATATTCCTGAATATGCTGAAAAACATATTTGACCAATTTCACTTCTTCAAGTCATCATCACAGTAATAAGATTCAGTTTACATGGTCTATTTAAATGCATACAGTAATTTACTTTTCTTTTTTTCTTTTCCAGTAACACTTACAAACAGACACTGTAGTATATAATTTAATAGGGATGTTATTTAATAAGGGCCAAACAAATCAAGTGTAGGCCTGAATCTGAAAGCCAGGAGCCTTTAGTCTAGATATTGAAATGTTGAATACAGAAGTGTTTTAGCAGTGCAGAGCAAACTCCAAAATGGTGAAAAAAGTTACCCTTCGTTACTCCTCACCGGTAGAATGTGATCGTATTTTCAAGTCACACCTTGGAAAGAAAACAGGCTGTATAACCAGGAAATGTGCTGTGGCTGAGTGTCTCCTGTGCAACAAAAGAACTCTATTGTCCCAGTGGCATGTCTGATTGATTGGAGATGCTGAACTCAATAGAACTGTAATAAAGTCAGCCAAATATAGAAGGCATGGGTCATTGGCCAGCCTTTTGGCCTAAAGCACTTCTCTCTCAGCTGAGATTATACCCTCTTATTGAAACAGCAGATAAATGTAACTACGCTGAATGCTACCGTACTTTGTACAAAGCTTTAGAGGACTTTATTGTTTAGGTGGATAACCAGTTGCTTCAAACACAGTTTTTTGGTCCAGTTGTTGGGAATCGCTATTGGTTTTGAAGTTAGTGAACCCTATTTTCATCCGGCATAGCAGATTTCTATGAAAGAAGCCATCCTGAATACAGTGATGTCTCCTTCAGAGAGATACCAAATTAAAGTATCACCATTAAAAACATTATCTCCCTTTCCTCTACATTTTCCTGTCTGCACTTGTAGTTTCTTGTTGCCTTAAACGAAGAGTTTCCAGTGTTTTAAGTTCCAGATCACTTAGCTGCTTTGTGAGTCTTTGTAAGAAGCTCTCATTCCCTTCTTCCAGAGTACAAAGCTCTGACAAAGAAAAACATCAAGCACGGCAATTCTTTTGTCAGATATGAAAACCTTTTTTTTTCCAGGAAACGTCATCTTTTTAAACATTTTTCTTTCGCATATTGTATTTGATTTTTAATGATCAGGAGGCAGAGGCAAATTTCATTTTGTTATGGAGGCTGAGTATACAAGAAGAAAGATTTAGCTAAACACTGAAGGTGGGACTGTTGATTTATATATTTTCAGCAATGTCTGTGTGTGTGGTGGGAGGGTTGTGAAAGACTGCACTACAGTCAGTGTGCAGAAAAACCTGGGACAGGATTAAAACTATAACTACCAATAAATAAAGCCCCCTCACTTTGCACTCCAGTTAGCAGTTTGTGTTCTGATTTTTTGAAAGGCTGCTATTGATTTCTAATTTTGCAAATGGCTTTTGTGAGTCACACTGGTTGTCAGCCGGTCAACAGAACGCTGATAAAATGCAGTGATGACCCCTGCACATTTTCCTGCACTAGGAGATGTTCACAACTTGCAGGGCAGGGTTATGAAGTCTACACCTTCCACAGCAATAAATGACAACCGTCAAATAAATAATATTTATTTCACTTATGTTTAAAGTGAGTTTGTAGTGATAAATCAGTTTGGCATTTCCCATCTATCTTCTGCTCATGGGATGTTAAAGATGATTAATCATACTCATTAATCACAGAGAAGCACATAGACAGGGAGGTGGCAGCAAAGAAACTTGGCGGATCAGTTTGGGAGTAAAGTGTTCTTTTTCTTCTGCACTTTCATGTTTTTCTGCACATACCTTCATACTGCAGAGACCCTGGACGTCACATGAATGTATCGCTCTTGCCTTGTAGGGTTTTAATTTCTCTGCAGTTTAATTGGAAACTGGGGAGTAGGTTTTTCACGTGTCGCACTGGCAAACTATCATTAGAAAAGTTCCTCCTATTCCCCAGTGTTCTCTGAAAAGCAAATGAGGTCCCTGATAATCTACCCTGCATTCAAGTTCTTCTTTATCTTGGTGTAGATAAGTTATACCTTATTTCATCCTTGCCAGTTTTCAGACACTGACACCCACATCAGCTTTAACTTCTCTACCTGCTGACAACAGTTTTCTAAAATTTTAAATAATTCACAATGTTGAATGAAAAAAAGACAGTCAAAGGCAATGGCTGTCAAAGTGTTCTTGATGACTGTTAAAATATATACAACAATACAAATTGAGTTCCTGTTTCTGGCACTTAATTTAAATCTTAACAGTATACAGTATGTAATATGAACTTGAACTTGAACTTTATTGCCATATGTAACCGGTACATGTACTGGTACAATGGAATTCTTAATTACAGAAAGCCTCTAGATTGTTAAAAAAAAGTGAAAAAACGGAAAGTGCAGACAGTGCATCGAGACAATATACAAACAAAAAGTAGATCATGTACAAGTAAACAAGTAAACAGTTTGGATGTAAACAATGCAGACATGTAAACAGTACTGCAGATGTGAAATAAATATGCAAGACAGCATATGATTAGGTCATTGAAAACCTCAAGAGGGTGAGAACTAGAAGCCTAGATTCCTTCCCAGCTATTTCCTTGTGAGAATTTATAAATCTCTTGTGAAATCCTCACAAGTGAACATAGGTGGTCCCTCATTCTAAGTGAAGTGAAAAAGTCCAGAGGAGTAAGGTCCTTGTGCATGGAGACTCAAACAGGGAAAATATCTGGGACTCAAAAATCCTCAATTGTCAGGTGGAGAACCAAATGTGAGGTTGTGCATTCGTTCTCATATTCATTTTTTCTACGGATACCAAAATCTGACCCAATTATGAAAGCAGATTTTACTGAGGGGTTTAAACAGACCAATCAGGGCTACAGCTAAGAGAGACAGGGAAAAACATTCCCTCCTCTGTCCCTCTCAGATAGCCGGAAGAACAATCTTGTTCATTTCCACTCAGATGCTTGATCTTTTTAAAGACGAATCTATATATTAAAAAATAATTATCTAAAAGATAGCTAGCCAGAGTTAAGGTCATGTTATCATATGGAGTTAAACAAGTTTAAAATTCTACTATGCTCATTACTTTTTTAAAAGTAATTCGTCAAAGGTCTAAACATGTTGCATACATGTTGTATGTTTTGTGCAAACTCTGAGGTGAAACCACACTTACAGACTTTACTCATGAGTATTTGCGTACTGTCCTTTAAGTGATTTTATTGATAGATGTTAAATGCAGAAACATACTGTACTTATTTTACACAATACTCTAATCACAAAGAGAATAGCATAAAATCTGACCACCAGCAATTACTTCAAAAGAACATGTTCAAGGTCTCTTTTCCTGATAATCTCTGAGGAAGGAATTACAGAATCAAAGAACAACTTATACATTAAAAATAAATACATCCCAAAAGCCATTCAGCAGTGTCAGTCATAAATAAATCAAACGAGGAACAGCAGTGAAGTGTTTGGATAAATGTGAAATTTCTGATCTGTGGTGTTTTTCATTGGGATTTCCTCTGATCCTCAGAAAGTGTGAACAGTATATTTCACATTTAAACATCCCTTTATTGCAGATTTCATTTGTTCTTTATTTTTTCAGAACTGTAAAACACACTTTTTTATGAATATTTGACCAAGGTACTGTATATGATTATGCTTTCATTACTTTTGCTCAAAATAATAAAAATGTTTTTCGAATTTTAAATTAAATAAAAGTATGTATTGAAATGAACCCAAACAAACTGCGTGTTACCATCACAATAGTTTATATATTAAATTTATTTTTGGCATTTTTATGCAGTTCGTTTTTACTCTGCTGAAATATAATGGTTCTGAGAGTCATTCTTTTGTTGGCCAAAAACAAAACATATGGAAAGAATTAAACCTATCAAACAATTCATCCTATTTGGGTATTCTCAGACCTACACTTTTAAGTTGAAATACTGTATACCTACAGTATATGTATATGTGTACTTTATTGAAAAAACCTTGTCAAGCATTAATGGTGATTATCTTCATGCATGCTACTGGCATATGGGAATACAATGGGCTGTGATTCCTGACAGACATATTTATTTGCACTAATAAATCAAAACGCCTATAAGAAAAAAATATTTCCCTCTGACAGCTTCTGAATGAGAACAGATTGTGCAGATTAGCATTTTGGAACTAAGCTGGAAACCTTTGCCTTGACTGTTTAGCATCATTAATCTAGACATAGGTGATTGAAAACTAGGGAACTCATAAATATACCACAGTACCAAAGAAATTTTGGAAGACGACTCTCAGAATTTTGATGGTTGTAAGTATTTGCCCTTGTTTAAAGTTATAAGACAACTGTCAGACACAATCCCTATAAATACCCAAGACATGTCAATTTTTCCAGTATTGGAATCAAAAAGAACATCGGGCTTGAAAAGAAAATGTACTTTTTTTATTTAAAGCAGATTTGTCACATTGATAATTAAGATCCCAAAACAAAAGACGGACTCATTGCACAACATTGCCTGAAAATTATTTGTGAAAGATACAATGTGAAAAAAGGCAAGTAATAGTCAGATTCTCACCAACTATAAATAGTTTGATTAAAATGACATTTACCAGGAAAATAATTTGTGAGTGTTAAAGTCATTTGTGAGTGCGTGTGAGCTCAATGTAATTTTTTCAGTTAGTTTTTTTTAAACTGTGCCAATCTTTGTTCACATCTTAACATTTAGGGTTCCTTAATTTGTTTTTGTATAGATGTTATGGTCAAAGAAAAAATCTACATCTCACTTATTGTGTGGAGTTGTTCTTTATTGATTACATTTTAGCTGAAGAATCTATCAAATTTTGTCCATTCAATGTTTTTTTCCTTGTAAAACTAGATTTTCATTACCTAAAGGAGACGTTTCCTCAGGCCATTTTCGGCATTCATTTTTAGTAGAAAACATGACGTCCTTGGATGAAATTAGTGTTCTATGAATTCTGCTTTTTATAATTACCAATGTCAGCTTTAGATTTTAACAAAATATAGACAAATTGAATAAGATAGAGTAATTTGGGGAGCTTGTTGAAAATCACCAACATTTGGAAAATACAGCTGTGAACACAAAACTGCACATAAGGACTAAGGCAGCTTTGATTTTTTTGGCAAAAAATATTCATTGAAATGCCTGCAGCACAAAAAATGAAATGACTGCATCTCTCCACAAGTGACATTTCTGAGTCACTTTTAGTGGAATATTATTAGGACCTTCTGTTAAGCACTAAGCCCTCTGGCATGGGATACATTTCTAGGACACATTTCAAAATTACAGTTTATATTATAGAATTTCCAACCATGGATTACGATGCAGTTACATTAATTTAAATCTTGGATGTTCACATTTATTTCTATGAATCCAAAGGGCTACTCGCTTTAAGGGAAAGCAAGAAGCATTAATAACACATTCATATTTTTTTAATTTTAAAAATGATTTATTTGTATTTAAGAAAATAGTTTTGTTTGAGTTTTAATTAATCCCGTAGGGAAATTGATGTAAATGTGCTTAACTTGTACAGTATGAGCTGCATAACCTAATGTTAACATGAATGAAAATTATCAAAACATTTTAAACACATTTTGAGGCTGGTCATGCATTAGGCATGTTTAGTAATGATGTGAAAATGTATGAAAGTTTTAGACACTTCAGACAAATTCAGGAGTAAGTTTTCCGAGAGAATGCAATTTTCTAAATTGACAACAACAATAGAGAGCAGGGTGACTGCTTATACATATCTGTTATTCTCAAGATAAACTGAGAAGCCTTTGAATCTTTGGCATAAAATGGAGTATCTAACAGAAGTGAGGGTGGAACGGTGTGATCCTTATCTCACTTTCTGCACCCCTAAATCCAGCCAATCTATACCCCCTGCACACTTATGTTCAGGCAGCTGGTCCCTCAGCTAGACAACATGACCTGTAATACATTTGTGTCTCTCACCTTCATTAGGATCTACAGTAACTGAACTAACTATACAGCAATAATTTTGCGTGTACACTCTGTGTCTCATCAAAGCCATAACTTCTAGCTTTTTGACTGTGTTGGACTGTAGGAGAAGGTCAGCTGAAAGATTTTCCCTACTATTAAATGCACTGAATTCTTGGAATAGCCTCATTCACAGAACAGTAATTCTTTTTGCACATACACATAGTTCTTTACCTTATCAGGAATGAAAGGCGTATTGTGATTCAGTGAGAGGATTTCTCAAGGGTTTAGTTTTGAAATGTCATTCGTGACACTTGCTTTGTTCCAAAATGAAAGAAACATTGCTAAATGTAATAGGAGATAAAAATATAAACCAGCAGAAATTTAATTCAAGGACAGTTTGTTTTTCCTAAATGGTTAAATTGAAGTTTCTGTCGCAGGATATCATTTAAAGGTATCTGTGCAGGTAACACCCTTGGAATAAAGGGCAGTGGTAAATTTGCTCCAGCAAGTATTACATTCCAACTGATCCAGATAAGCACTGTTGTAAAGTCTTCATACTATCAAGTGTTTTCCAGTTCCTTCATTCCATAATGGATGAACAATGGGTGATATTTCTGTACAGGATGGCAGGGAAGTTACAGCAAAAGAATGGACAGTTTCGAGTTGCCTGTGCCAAAGAGCAAAGTGTCCGCCCTGTGAAACCTGATGGATGCGTGTGCTGAGGGTAATGTCATTTATTTACGTTTTTATATTACCAGGTGCTTTCTACTGTATATCTCACTCACCCAGTTTGGAATGGGACATCGTTTCTCAGCTTGGCAATGAGAACTTGGGGATACTCCTCCAACACACCCACCTTTCAGACGCTTTTGACATGATGTAGACTCCAGGCAGACTGCACATGGAGCTTGTAATGACATTCAGGAGGAATTGTGCCAACTCAGTTCTCTTTGACCTCTTCCTGAAATGCTATAAAAATCATAGTAAGCCTCTATGTTCCTCACACTCACTTTCCTCTTCCACCTTTACAACGTCTCCTTAGTTAATTATTTACTCTGAATGGGGGATCCTTGTCCTACAACCAGGTGGTTTGCCCTAAATCGAGCGTGTTAAGCCCAAACTGTTTATGACTGACCTTTCAATAAAAACGAATATCTAATTTTCTGATCGGGTGTTATTATTTCTTATGGAAGGATGAAGTACAGTCACTCACTGATGTAAAAAACAGCTTGCAAGTTCCGGGAAGGTCCCAGGGGTGTCCCTAGCACTACGCACCTCTGATGATAATCCTCTCATTTAAGTGAGTTGAGAACGAATTCATTCATGATAATGGCCATACTAAGAAGCTGATACCCTTTGGTGCACATGAAATACAGTTCTGAATGAAATATAATGAAAATAAATCAATTCATATGTAAATGACATACTGTAAAAGGGCATGACAGTGCAAGCGGGTACAGGGCTCAGGCAGAAAAAAAATAAGCGCAAGACTGAAAACACACTGAGATACAGATGTGAACATTTGAAGGTCAGTCTGTTTATTGTTCCAGTCTTTGGCAGAGGTAAATTGAAATGATTTCCTCTCATGTTGCTCTTGGGATCTTCAGTTTGATAAGAATCGCACACCTTACTTTGTAAGATGGCACAGAAAACTGCAATTGTCACGACCACCAACCTGCCCAGACCAGCCCCCAAGAGAACTAATCAGTGCCAGCAGCAGGGCGATAATTACAAGCGCCGCCGCATGTGTTAACTCAGCACCAGACGCCTTACCGTGCAGCAGGCTGCAGTATTTAAGTCTTTCCAAACCGCTTCATGCTGCTCGGTATTGAGTCTACTTCTTAAGAGCTCTAACTGGCGATTCTGTACCCTGTGTCACTCTGAATTTTCGACTACCCCCTCTGCCTTTTGACTTCGGACCTTGCCTCTCGACTCGGATTGTTTGCCACCTGTGTTAGTCCTGGATTTTGACCTCCCCTTCTCCCTTCGACCACGATCTCGCCTCTCGACTCGGATTGTTTGCCACCTGTGTTAGTCCTGGATTTCGACCTTCCTTACTCCCATTGACCAAGAACTCGCCTTTCGATTCGGTTTGTTTGTTGCCTTGTCTACCACCTACTCCTGCGGCTGCACAGGATCAATATCTCCTCATTAGGGTCTCCTTACAGCAATAAATTATGTAGACAGGAAACGAAGATTCCTGACCGTCTAAACCCACCAAACCACATTACTGTAATCTGTGCACTGCTGCCTGCAGAGCCCTGGTCACAGTTGGCTAATAACAAGGCCCGGGCTTGACCTGGCAAAGTCTGGACATGTGGCTCTCTACCCTCGTCTTGGAGGCGCCCTGTGCCTTATGGTTATTGTTCCAACCAAGCTCTTAATCTGAAGCTAATTTATCCCTTTAAATTAACTTCTTGCTCAATTAGACCTTTTCAACTTGTTTCTGCATGGCCGTCCTTGCTTCTAAACATACTCGGTTGTGGGTCAGCTACAGATCAATTAGACTAATTGATTTAGAGCTCAGTTGGAACCGAAGCCAGAAGACACAGTGGTCCTCCAGGACTGGGGCTGAGAGCAACTGAACGAGAGCCCTTACTGTTTAAGCACTTAGAGCACAGGTTGGTGGTTTCTACTCAGATGTCGTGTATGCTGTACAGTACAACAGGTTCAATGAAAGAACATACAGTACCACTTTCTTATTGAGAATAAATAAATATTGTTATCTCTAAACTAAACTCTAAACTACCAATCTACCAGTCTGTTTTCCTGTAATAAAAAGCTCCCCAAAGTTTGCTGAATGTTTTAATTAAAATAACAGCAATAAAAATATATGTGAAAAGATCGCTCTTTTATACATTCTCACACTAAACCCTTTTAACCCAGATTATTGGTCTCAGTGTTCCTTTCATGGTCAATATATCATTGAAACTTCTGTGTAGAAGCTACCCATCAAGCTGTATAAGACCTTTGGTATTTGCATATAGTTCTTAGATGACATTTAGTTTTCACTGTTCTCCAGGCAATAAAATCAATTTTAAGGTGATGTTAATTTTCAAATCAATAACCCTACAAATCCCTGGAAAACATGGTATTGACTGCATGAATTACTTTTGCCATCCTGAGTGATTATTTAGCCATAAAACACCTATGTTTTTTCCAATAATCTCAGTCCCTATCTTTGGTTATGTTAAATCAATGCCATTCTATTCCATTCTTCAATGTACTCTGTTAATGATTTCCGCTAGGTCGTTTCCTCGCTTTATGCAGCACTGTGGTTCAGTATGAAGTGCCTTTCAGCATTTTGAACAATAATAAAAAGCTCTCGAGTGAATTTCCCTGGGGGTCCCAGAGAATCAGGTTTTCAGGCCCCTTTTGCTCAACTGTATTCCTTCCCACTCTTGATCTTTTCTCTTGTTTATTTTTACCACAAATAAAAAGAGGGAATCTGAACTAACAGACAATATAAAGAGAATTAGAAATTTAACCAAATCTAAATATAAAAGGAGTATGCAAATGCAGATATATTGAACAGACAGTCAGTCACCACCTGCATCACTGGTGTTAGTCAATTTTCTTATGCAGTGACCAATACACTGGACAGGAACAACCTTTTGAGGCGAGAAAAACTCTAGAGATGACCTAACAGTAAGAAAGTCCAGCAGCACTGTAGCTTCGGCGTAGATTGAGAGTCATGTGTACATTAAGATTTGCACACTTAAAGTATTACTGTATGCCATGAAGTTTGGTGTAACAGCAACATTTTAAAAAGCATGTTGGCATGGGACTCACTGCAAGCCTTCATGAGGCAGAATTATACATGTGTTCTCCTCAAATGGAAGCTAAAGCCTTCAAGGAATTAAAGAATGGTGCACAAATGGAGTGTTTTAAATGCACTATGTGCGTCAGTAGCTTCACTTTCTTTGAGTCTCAGTGGAATTTGGGAGTCTAAGGAAAGAGATTACTACTGTACACATAAAAGGTATCCTGAATGTCACTACAAGTGAAAACTCAGTTTAAGGTTAGGTTAAAATATAGGTCACGTTAAAATATGATATATTTATATACAAGAGAATAAATAATTTTGTATTTATTCTCCTGCTTCATCGGTGCAATTTGTACAAGGGACTGAAGGGCAAAAAACTAAAATGGGCCAGACAGCTATAGTATGCAACTGGATATTTATTTCCATTGACAGTGAATTCATTGATACAGTGAGGCTGAAAAGCAAAGGAGCTCTTAATGCAGAATTATAATATAACTTGAAGATACAATGAAAAGTGACTCCTGCATCATTAGTGTTAATTTAAACATGAATGTATACAAAACTGTTCAAGTGACCCACACACCTTAATGGACTCCTGTAATCTGGGGAATTGTGCTACTGTACAAAAGACTTTCCTTTGATTCATGGATGTATAGTACAGCAGCAGCCTAAAAGCAGCTGGTATAAGAATTAAACCTTCAATGAATGGAGATTGCTCATCCTCAAGGGAGAAATGGAAACCAGTGAAGGAGAAAGCTGCAGAAATGGAGGTTTCAGATACAGATTTCAGATACCTCAGCAGTCACCTGTATGTGGTACGGCAGAAGAAAATTGTGTTCAGAGAGCGACAGATTCCTATAGTGCACAAAGATGAAATCATAGAAGTCCTAGCAAGGAGATATTTTAAACAATTATCTATGTTGGCAGGAATGAGATAGTGAATTAGTTCTCAGCAGAATTTAACCTTGTCTTCTTCTTTTGTGAAGAAGACAGTACCTTTGGAAAGATAAATTCATAAACTACTGCACATGCAATATTGCACAGAAAATGTGAAAATTAAGGATTTATTTTGCATCACAATCCAAAAGGAGAGAGGTATAATTATTTACAGCAGTGACCTAAGTTGTTATTTATATCTTATACATGCGCACATAAAGGAAATAATGAAGTGTGTCAAAATGACTTTGTAAATCATTACTGTCAAATTTTCAGATTTCTCCTGTGAATGTTCTGTTGAGGAAGCATAGAACGTACTGAACCAGATGATAATCCAAAATTAGCTGTTCCAAAACTGGAAATAAAAGGCTGTGGTTTATCCTATTTATCCTAATTTATCCTATTTTTGTAGGCATGTAAGTTTAGCAGAGAGTCAAGAACATTTTGGATCTGGTGTGTGGAGGGAGGCAGGTAAGGACAGGAGCTTTCTATCTGTGATCTAGATTTTGGATTAGCCCCAAGACCACCGATGTCACTGGTTAAATTGAGCTTAGACAAGGTGGTTGGGCAGCTTTTCAATAAAAATTAAGATTTAATTACCTGAATCTTTTGGGGAACTGTTGTTCTTAAGGAGAAAGCTGTTTATTCACACAGTCAGCCAAACACTGTCTAAAACTGCACTATAACTCCAGAATGTCAATACATTCACTCACATATACAGTATACAGTATATGAGCAGATATTTTATGATTAATTCCTTTTCTCTACATTGTGTTTCAGGAGCTTGATTAAGAAAACTCCATAGTTTTATAAAAAATCTGATTATATTTATTAAACCTTATTTGTGTACACAAATTGTATTCAAAATCCACCTTACATTTGGATGTCAAACAAAATACATTGTTTTTAACACTGAATTTAAAACTACCAAACCTGTAAAATGGACCACATTTATCTAAATTTTAAACTACATGTGTATGAAAGTAATTATAGAAAGACATGCATCTATTGTTAGTTTAGAGCATTTTTAAATTTTATTTCTCAGACAGTTCAAAATATCTGGCATAGTTAATGGCAATAATGCACTTAGTCATACTACAAAACCTTAAGCATAAGTTACAAAAGCCTGCATACATAATTAGAACTGACTCTTACTAATTTATTTACAAGTGATTATTTTTTTCAGGGAGTAAAAACTAAATAAGAACGTGATGTAAACAGTTTAGCCTGCACAACACATTCATATTGACAAAAAATCCAATATTTTTTCCTAATTAAAGGTGTTCAGATACAGTTAAAAGACCTTGCCAATTTAATCAGTGATGTGCAGATTTTCTCTATTTGTCTATACAAAGAACAGGTGGCTTTCACTGTCACAGCAGGAGTGCTGACATGCAAAAAGAGAGCAACTGTTTTCCTGAAATAGCCTGTGCTGTGTGTGAGCTCAGTGACAAGACCTGTAGAGTCTCAGCTCATCACCTCCTCATCACTTAATCAAACCAATCTGCACACTATCAGGCTTCTGGACTCCCGGGGACGAGGAATCTATTTAAGAAAACTTTATTTCAATGCTTTCTAAGATTTAAGTGAGTCTTTGTTTTCAGAACCTTGGCATGTCTGTATTCTTTTCCCACAAGAAACAGCATCTTCTGACAACAGACATGATTGTACTGGATGAGGTGTCGAGATGTCCAGTCAGCACAAAGAATAAGGGCAAAAAACTCTCCAAACCCACTTTTCTTTTAAATGGTGTTTTTATATTAAAGGGTAGTCATGAACAATATCATCAACATTATATGGCCCCAGCCAGAGAGAGTGAACTGAAGGAGCATCAACGCACCTGAAGAGGGCTTCACAGACGAAACGTTGTGTTTTCTCTCTTCTCTTTTCAGCATGGAATAAACCTATTACCTTTTCATTTGCAGACTACGCATGCTTACGCAGCTACCCACCCGAGCTGCATAATACCCTATCCACCTCCTCCACTGAGGAGACATACAAGTCTCTCACTTTCATTTCCTCACAGCAGGTACATTAAGTGACTGAGCTTTACAACTTCAAACTCAAAGATCTTTATCGGAGCTACATGTATAAGATTACTTAACTCTGTTATTTTTACTATCAGTTGTCAATTGTTTGTGTATTTGATCAGACTTTGGCTCTTGCTTGAGTGTGGAGTTGTCTTTGTAGCAAAGGGAAAACTTCCACTACATTGTGCTTTTTGAAATACCCGTTTGTGGATGTGGATTTGGACATTTCCTATGGAAGCCCGTTTTGCCAGGGATTAAACAAAAAAAAACGCGCTATGGTATCTCAGAATTGCGACTTAGTAACTCAGAATTCCGACTTTATATCTCGCAATTGCGACCTTTTATCTCACGTTTGTGACTTCGAAATAGCCCACATTTCATTGTGTGTCCTTTTGTTGTTGTAACGGATTCGGGTTCCAGGGCTTTTCCATTGTATGTCTTTTTTACTTAAAAAAGAAGGTCTTCTTTAGCTCAGCTGGCAAGACCTGGGTTCGAGCCCATGCAGTGAGGCACGAACTAGGGTGGGAGCGGCGAGGGCACAAGCCCTGGAACCCGAATTCGTTACAACAACAAAAGGACAGACAATGAAATATGGGCTATTTCGAAGTTGCAATTGCAAGATATAAAGTCGCAATTCTGAGTTTTTAAATCAGAATTCTGAGATACTAAGTCGCAATTCTGAGATACTAAGTTGCAATTCTGAGATACCATAGCACGTTTTTTTTTACTCCCTGGCGGATACGGGCTTCCATAATTTCCCCTGTTCATTATCAGTATATCTATTATTTAATATTTTATGTAAAATATTAAAAATCTGTAAAACACCAGCTTTTTTAGGAACCACCAGTGTTAATCATCTTGACTCACCATTATGACTTCTGTGCCACTGAAGAGGGGATGAAAATTAATTACATGGCTTACCCTGTAATAAACTGTACAGGCTACAAGGCAGGGTTAGTATTTTGTGGGGCACTGATGCAGTGCTCACTGATACCTTTGCAAACTTACAGCACACAACAAGCCCCTGAAGTGATATTTCCACAGCAAGCCAAAAAAAAAACACATAATTGACTCCAGCCACAGGTTATCAGCATTAAGTGCAATTGTGTGCTGAAACTCAGTGAATCCCAATCACTTGTCAGCCAACCTGAGATAAACTGAACTCCAACTGATGAACCGTAATCCTGTGCTGCAAATGACTGCCTTTACTGGTTGAACCTACCAGTATCACCTTAGAACCCAGGTGCTATGGTCCAACAAAAGACTAAGTTGCATGTTTCCATGTTTCATTTTGAAACATGAAAAAATGGCAAGGTGTCTTTGAGAAACTGCATATGTAATTTGCTATTGGCAAGTGACACAAAACTTCAATTTAGTCTGGGCCTCATAGTGTTTCAAGGCTCTAAAGCAACAGGTTAATTTTATCAGATTAAATAAATAAATGCAGGATGAAAAGGAATAAAACTAGCTTTATGGACAGACATTGAATATAAGGATGAAGTTCACATCTGAGGTGCTTATGCTGGATAGTTTGTCCAAGATAGCCGAATTAGCCAATTGATCCACCAATCAGGAGGTAATCCTTGAATGCTTGGACTGATTAATTAGACCATTCTTAGCCAGATATGTGTCAATTAGCAGATGCATTAATATTTTAGTAAGGTAGCTCACTTTCTTAACGATGCCTGCTGTCAGTGATACTGAACCCCAGTACAGGACCACAGGAAAATCAGTAAACTCAACATTTCATCATCTCTTCATTAAACTCCTTGCAAAAACAGAATAGAAAGACACACCCATACAAATACTTGCTACACATTACAGGTTTCTGCAATACAAAAAAAATAAATAAAGCAAAACTAGAATCAAATGATGATTTTATATCATATATCATACAAACACATGCATATACATTACACCTTTTAGTAGGAATCATGCATTCAAACACAAGAGTTTCGGTATTCTTTGAGGGTTGGTTGATTTTATTCATAAACAAACAATTAATTGTACAAATAATGAAAAAAATTCTGCTACACCAGTAGAAAGTGTCAGCCCAACCACTTTCTAAAATCAAAAAGGTCAATTCCCACATACTGTAGCAGATACTGTAGCACTTTGATGTGAGCTGTACACCCACTTACTGTATAAATCATCCTACTGTTGGAGTTGGGTCCGCTCTGGATAAGAGCCTTGCAGAGACTTGCCAGAGTCCACATTTGTGCTGGACTAACTGCTAACATTTGACTTATCATTTTACATACTATGTAAAATATCAATGTTTCAATTGATATTATTTTCATCCCTGGAGCAGAATAAGCATGTATAGTAATAATTTTTATTTTTTGCCTTGAAATGAAAAAAAGGTCCTGGCACTTCTTAAATGTCTCTGCACAGCTGATTTTGATGCTGTTTGAAACCCTGGCAAATTGACAGCTAAACAATCAGATTTTAAGATTTTAAGGGTGTACTGCATCAGGATAGTTTCTTACTCTGAGATCTGATAATTCAGCCCTTCATACTCAGAAAACAAGCAGGCTTCACACAGTTATAGATCCTACTTGTGTGCTGTGCTACTGTACATACAGTACAGTATGTGGAGTTCATTGCCCAAATCAATTAAAGGTTTTGCAACTGTCAGCATTTTCAAATCTTGCTTAAAAACGTATATTTTTACTAAAGCTTTTAATGTAAGATTTAGTTTTAAACTTGATTTTGCCAGGTCAGTATATTGTGCTTCTCTTTTTTCTTTTTACTTTTGTATGCTATGTGTATTCTACTGTACAGCATAACACTATTATCATTTTGATGAGTCATGGTAAAATTAGCCTATATCTTTAGCTTTTGACATGATCTATAACTTTAATTTCTCAGAACCTTTTTCCCCACAGCTTTATCAGTTAGCCTTCTTTTATTGAATTTCCCTAGAATATACAATGAATCTGTTTAGAGAAAACACGTTTTTTATACAGTCATGAATAAGTTATCACTTTCCTGAATATATTCAACTGAAAAAAAGAAAGTGCTAAAATCTGCATATTCAGAATCCAGTCTATTTAAGAAACTAAAATGTCTCCAGCTGGTTTTAAGCTTTCATGTCCCGTGTCCTTATGGATGATAAGTCAATTAGTTTTTTTAACCCCATTTTGGGGATCATAGAAAAAAAACAACGTTTTTTTTATATACTGTATATGTTGACAAATTTAAGAAAAAATGCTAATTGGTTTAAAATGTTATCAGCTAAAAAACTGCTGATTTAAACAAATGCATTCCTCCGTTTGCTGTAGATAATGTAATTGCTCCAGCAATGCAATAAGTTTTGTGTGGATTACACACACACAATACACCCTGCCTGGGCAGGTAACATCCATTCTACTACTGCACTAAGAACCTTTAAAATGCAAGTGTAATTACAGCTAAATGTCATCTACTGTATATTAATCTATACTATATAAGTTACATATAAGAAAGCAATACAATCCCAATTTCAATTTTTATTTTAAGTACACATGATAAAAAGTCCACATGACCAAGTTTGAATTCATTTAGACTATAATGGGGTACGAGGATGACTCCATTTCTAAAATATGTTTGGTACAAGATTTCTTTGTAACATATTCAGATTTTTTATTTGCATATTTGCATATTTGCTTTCCTAAGGGGACATATATAAATAGGGCCTTAGATAAGGCCGCTCCCTACTTATTTTTTCCAGAAACTGCTATACTTCACAGGACAATTTGCTAATTCAATAAATCTCCCAGAAGCTCCATCCAGCAGCAATCACTGTTTTTGGAAAGATTGTATTGGAATCTAGGGGAGGAGAAATGTTGCCATGCTTCAGCACAACAATAATAACATCAAGGTCTTTGGAGCTGAGATTTTACGGTGTAATAAAAAACTTTTTCATGGTATTAGAAGCACTCGAATATAGGATATTAATTAATCCTATACTCGTGTACAGTGCCGTATAGTATTTCTTTTCAGAACATGGCATGCTGTAAATTAGGTGCACACATATTTTCCAGTTTTTTTTTTCACATCCCAAAATAACACCTGTTCCTTGCATTCATTAATCTTGTCTTTAAGGTACTCTATTGAGTGCTTGTGACAAACAAGACTGTGACTCAAAAGAGCAATTTGGACTTTCAGCCAGAGTGTCTGACAAAGCCACCACTGATTTCAACACTTAACCCAAGCACCCCTAAGGGTATGCAAATGATATTCAGATGAGCACAAAAATACTTATTTCATCTTTGTTTCCCTTTGTTCTGCAAATAGCACTCACCCTTGCAAACTCCATGTTTAATTCATTAGGATCCGATGTTTGTCAAAGCTGAGCTAGTGGCCCTCCAAGGAAGTGATTAAATGTACCTCGAGTGCCCTAGCCTGCCTAACAGGAAGCAGCAGAAGATTTGTCAGCCTAATAAGATAAATTCTATTTTTTCAAATTGATAGTAGCAGATTTCTTTTGAAACGTTATCTAAAAAGGAGCTGGTAGTTAATATTGTGAAGCTTTATTAAAAAAAAATAGTTTTGAAACTCAATATTGCTGAAGTTGAATAAGTATTTACTGTTGGTAGGTCTTTATCGTGGGGGAACATCCGTAATGAATATATCTCTGTTGTGTTTTACCTTGCAGTTTTGTTTGCTAGTCTATCAAGGTAAATTTTGTTTGTTCTAGGAATTCAATAGTACAGTTATAAAACAATTAACCTGTTTACAAAGAGAGGTTGAGTAGGAAGTACTTTGAGTGTAAACATTTTTTTCCTACAGAAATATTCCACCTTTCCCAACAGCAATAATAAACTCAAATCTCCCAACAGGAAAATGCTTTCACTTAAAAAAATTACATATACTGTATAATATTTGAGAAAAAATGGGCAAAACTGGAACAATGCGTTTCTCGTATTTACTAATCATACAGTAGGTGTTACAGGAGAAAAACAGAATCTGATTGTCCTGTTTTTCAGCAACGAGGACTGTAATTTTCATCCTCTGGAGCAGGTGTATGCATTTAATTTAAGGGTCTTCATTCTTTGGTAACTGATGTGCTTCATGAAGTGTAGCTGTTGCTTCTTCAAAGACAAAATAAACAGGATTAGCTCTTCTGAGTGATGTCGGGCCCTTTTTATTTCCTGTGTGGGAAGCTCAAGGAGGGTGGCTAGGCACTGAGGCCTGCATTGCAATTCCTGATATAAATGACTGCATTGTACATTATCTCTCACAGCTTTCTCTCACATATTAAATCTCACAGATTTCACAAACTCCTCTCAGCCATAAAGGTGCCTTACACCCAGGGAGTAGTCCTGCTTTGTACCCAGTGCTTCCAGGATGAGAGTTTATTATGGACAGGGTTACACACAGTGCAATGCATCAAGCAAGTAATTTTATTTCTCGTGACCTCTAGGGTTCACAAACTATTTTTTCATATGACGTCTGTTACGATGCTGCTGGATACCTTCATGCAGGTGGTGAGATGTCAGAACCCAAGTGCGAGGGACCAGAGAGTCGCAGATCACCCAAAGAAACCCGAATAATTGGGGTGTAAGTGTTACGGGACAGAGGGAAAGTGAAAGACGGCGTTAATAGATGAATGGATTACTGGCCTGGTGGGGTTTAATCAGCCAAGTCCGATCAGTAACGGAAAATAGGGAAAAAAATAACTAATTAATAAAGAACTGGCCGGGGGACCAAGGATAACCTTGGCCAGTCAGCAAAGAAAAAAGGACTGGTGAGGCTAGTCGGTCCCAGGAGATACTGGTTCATTACATCCCTGGCAAAAAGTGGGAAAGGCCGGCCTGGCACAGAGCCAACCCTCTACGAAGTGGTCAACTCAGCACGTCAGAATCAGGGAGCCTCGACTTTGGGATGAACCGACTGACGAGCTCCCTGCCAAAAGGGGAGCCTCACGGGTCTTGGAGGTAGCCAGGGTTGCAGGTTGGCAAGCTTGAAGGCTGTGTCACTGAACAGATGAATCCCACCACAGCTGTGCTGTGCTTCTCCCCAGAGGCCTCAGCTGAGACAAGGGGTCTCACCAAGTAGCAGCGAGGCAGGAAACCCCCACTCGGTGGTCAAGTCAGAAGGCCCAGGAGCTGGAGACTCAGGGCACACACCATAATGGGGAGACTCCTCCGAGGCCTGCGCTAATGGCTGCCTCCCAAAGAGGGACGGAGGTCATCAGAAAAGAGTCCGGGGTTCCAGGGAGGAGGCCAGGAGCGACTGGAGTGCGGAGCGGAGTGCAGACTGGGACTGGAGCTGCAGTGGTTCAAAGAGAAGAATTGGTTTATAATCACGAATGATGGTGGGGGAAACATTCTAAAACTTTTATTGTTACTTGTTACAAGTGTGAAGAAAACAGCATGCCAACCATTCTATAAGGGATATTTAATTAGTACTACTCGATCTTAATTAATGCCACATAGATATTTAATGTATCAAAAGTCTGAAAGATGTAAGTGTATTTAGAAAAACCCACCAAGGAAGCTAGTTTATTTATAACTGACTGAGGAAAGAGCAGCCTGCTGTATAAGGATGAGGCTGACAGGACCTCCCTCTCTTCTGGAGGAATGAGCCAGGGAGCTGCTGCAAGGATGCAGACAGGGAGGGAAGTGAGAAAGAAACACAAAGAAGGGCTCAGTAGGTGAGATACGTATGCATAGGAAAATGGGAAGATTAGGAATTTGTGCCCCTCCCCAAAATCTGCTCTAAAAAACACTATTTAATGTAAGCTGTTCTTGAAGGCTGTTGGTTTCCAAAGATGTTACTTCAGCAAGAGATTTGTGGTTTTCTTCATGACATATGTGGGGAAGGAGTTAGTCAACTGCTGAGTCTCATACACCATTTGAGCACATGTTCAAATCTAGAAGCAGCAAGAATGAAGATCAGAGATTTAACTGAACGACACTCACCTAAAGAGAGCATGATAAAAGACTATTAGAGCCGATTGGCCACTGTTATGACCACTGTCCTGCGGCATTTCTCTCAGCTAGCAGTTGCCCTAGGAAACTGTCACATTCACGTGAGGGCTCACAGTGTTCCAGGGCTCTTGGAAAAGAACTGGGTCTCTTTCTGGCGATCCGCCTTAATGAGTAATTATCAAATCTGTTGCTGTTTCTCTAATGAATGCTGAGGCATCGTCTTTATTCATCATATCACCCCATTTATTTTTTCCTGGTTACAGTATTACTTCCACTCTCCTCATTTTTCCAGTTTTGTGGGCTGAAGCTTCAGTGGCTGCCTTAAGTAGTGAGGAAGAATTTTAGCATTTGCCTTTTTTTATTAAGTATATAAAATAGTGACTATTTTTATTAGCTCATATGCTTTGCTTAGCAACAGTATAAAAGGATAATTCAAGCATATTATTTGACCTTTTGACATTAATATTACAACTGCAAAGTGTCTAGCTCATTTTCACACCTTTTGTTTGCTTACTTCTTTTTTTGTCTATATGCAAGGTAAAATAGCCTCTTAAGAAGCACGTGGTCAAATACAAAGAAATGTTTGTAGAGAGAAAAACATCTCCTTATATGGAAACTTATAAGGAAGTGAGTCTGCTGTATAAAACTTATTGCATTAACCATCTCGGGGGGACAGATTTGTACAGATCTGTATGAGAGACTGCTCTCAGATCTGCGTGATCTTAACCTCCTCATGCGCACGAATAAAGGACTTGGCTTGACCAGACCTGACCTGAGTGAAGACTTTGGGATGCCAGATCTGTGCGCCTAGGAGCTCAGTAGCAGGAGTCCACTCCTGCTACTGAAGCGGCATTCAGTAGAGGCTGAATGAGCGATCCCAATCCCAGTCAATGACCGGGGTATCTGGAGTTCTGTAGTGCCGGGCCCTATATGTAACGATCAGTTCTTTCCGGACCCCATGCGGACGACACAATCCAAAGAAGTGGGGAAACACTAGGAAAACGTCATGCAGGAATACGGGGCTGAAAACAGGGGGGCGTGTCCAAAGTGCGCTGGTGCACGGGGGAGGTGTGGCCGAGGCAAACAATCCAAAAGAGTAATCCTTAGAGGGTATCCATAAACACAAGAGTAAGTCCAAAGCCAGGAGATCCATCAAGACAAAGAATTAAAAACCATGAACCGGGTCGGAACCGGCGGACTAGGAACAGGAACAGAGGTTAAAACCTTAATGGGACCAGGCGCTTCCAGGTCCCGGACTCGCATGGTGCGGAAACCAGATGCAGAGCCAGGATGAGCGTCAGCGCCTGGCTTTTAAGGTGGGCTGGGAATAGGGATCAGGTGCACAGAATTAAGTCTAAAGTGAAAGGGCTGGAGCACCCTTAAGGAGAGGGGACTATAATGTGTCACTATATAAACTACCCCTGCCCTTCTCCACAGAATCAGCCGGAGCTTCTAAAGCCCACTCTGTTACTCCGCTCCAGCTTCAAGCACTCACTCTGCCTGCACTGCAGCTCCAGCTCCATATGTCCCTATGATCCCAAATATAAAGATGTAATTAAATGTAAAAGTATTGTTGGTCTTTTAAACACTGAAATTACTGAACAGAGGACAATAATAATCACAAATGTCCACCTTTTTGAAAAGAACAACAATAATGTATATTTGTATGTTTGTGGTATATATACTGACAATGAGAAATCATTTAGAACTTTATCTGTCTTCATTTTTGGCGGGGATCTGAAACTGACAACAATGAAAAGTACTCCTTTTGAAAATCTTGTTCTTATTTTGTCTTTTTTTGGAGGTTTCACAAAAACTGTGATAGCAATTCGATTTCAATCCCCATCTTCTTACTTAAACATCATCTTCCAATGAGATGGTATTTTGGTGCACCATTTCCTTGCAGACATTCTTTCCTGAAAATTTGTCATTTATTAAATGAAATAAAAAAGCCTACCAGACCTTGGTGAGACAACAGAGGTCAATATTTCCACTTAGAATGGGTGCATTGCTAATATATTAGAGCTTGTCATGGCAATAGCTCTTTATCAACATGATGAAAGGAGAACCAAAAGTCAAATGATTAACTTTGTAATCAGGCAATTGTGTCCTTTGTGTCAAAAATGAAATGATGAAAGCAACATTCATGCAGAGAAAAGATATGGAATTCTAATCCATTTCTAAGGCGTCTTTGACAGATGATTACAAATCTACAATACTGCTTGTTTAGTAGTGCTCACGGATAAGTAGTGAAGCAAGAATGCATTCGATTCTGTGTTTTACTGCTAGAAGATAACAGAATTAGGGAACGTGTTTTGGGAAATGCGTTTTTTAGGTAATAGTAACTTTCTAATGATTGAATTTAATTTCTAATTGTCAACATTTATGCATGTATTTTAAATATACAATAATAAATAATACTTTTACCTTAACATCCCTACTTACACATACACTACAGTACAGGACATCAGGTTACTTGGAATGAAAGATAAATACCATACCACTCATACCAAAACACTTTGTATTTAAGTCTCCTATATGTAGTAATTGACATTGTAATCAAGATAAAAATTTAGTTATTTATTTGTATTTCTGTATTTTATACAACCTACCTTATTAAAGGTAAACATACTGTATAGAACACTGTGCTGTATATAGTTTTAATCAATCAAGAGCATAGCCCATAGACATGTAGAGAATAGTGTAGAAGGTAATTCTTTCATGAATACCATTGGCAAATGTGGCATTGAAGAAGACCCTTTTGAATTTGGCTGAAAGAAGTGTTTTGGCTGAATAACAAAGTTTTTGATGGTAATTGTATTCATCAAGTCGAATGATGGAGAAAAGTGGGGTTTTTCATCATTTTTGTCATAGCATTCAGAATGAAAGGCCTGTGCTTTGATTGCAAGTCTGGAGCTGATAATGAGCTATCATTGGTATAATGCATTAATAGACATTCCGAAACCTTATTGTCTAACTTGCACGTTTTGATCTTAACTATAACTGCATTTCTCAATTTTTTCTTTTAAGATAAAACATACCCATATTTTTTTCTTTTAAATTAAGCTTTTTCTCTCATATCTTTAAAAAATTAATCACATCCTGCATTTTTGAATTTGCTAGTTATTCCAGGCATTTATATTACCGTTTTTAATCATATTGCACTCATCTAGATTATGATTTAGAGAGTGAATGGGTTCATTCTATAATTTATGCCATGTTTTGATGGAGAAAAAAGGAACTAATAGCATACTGTATGTTGCATATTTAATACCTCTAAGCGTATACTGTATATGAAGAAGGTGTTAAACACCTAGCAATAGTAGTTACAGTAGATATTACCATTGCAGTAAATGTAGCTAGAAATAAGCATACTGTAATTGTTTTTAGATTTGTGAGTACTTAATTGAGTATTTTGAATAATGCTAGAATACTACCGCTTTGACAACACAGGCCCAGATTAAATCTTTTTGCTTTTCTAAGGGTTTTAGCATGTACTGTATTTGTGGAACTTGGCTTGTTTTTTGCAATTACTAGTTAGGCAGAAGTTGTGATTTGGTTCATTCTTAAAATTGGTATCATTATTGCATAATTCGGCTTTGCATTATGTGAATTCATTCATTACATGAAGTTTTAGACAATTGAAGTTATTTAATCCCTTTGCTGTTCCTTGAACAAAGCTTTGTAGGTTCTGACTTCTCTTTTGTGAAAGTCGCTTGTATTTGAATACCTAATATAATTACAGGCACGTTCACACAGTAATTAACAAGTGTGTAGGATATAATCACATTCTAATGAGCATTACGTTCCAATAAGATTAATATAATTTCATCTAATAACACTCAACACCAGAAATTGACAGCTAGGCATCTGTTTTGTCCCCAAAGTTAAACCTATTATACAGTAATTACACAGTAATAAGATTTTCATGTTCTGTAGATAGTTATTGTACAATATAGCGCAATTAATACAAGGTTTACGACTTTGAGTGTTTCCAAAATTATTTTCCATTAAATTTCTCTAGCAAGACAACAGGATCATACACTAAAACTGCAGCCCCCACCCCCCACAACACACACAACATGCTTAATTAGGACAGCTCTTTTCTGGCTAACTGGATCACCTTTTTAAATAACTAATAACATGAATAGAGTTCATTCATTATTAAAAATGAAATTTTCCTCTTACTCACTTTGTCTTAGTTACTCATTTGTCCTAAGTCTATAATCTTCTTTAAAGCTCTCAAGGGGATCATGAAGCATGATAGAAAAATAATTGGAGGGCATAAAGAAGGAAGAGTAAAAGAGGGGAATTTTACAGCACTATGGTTTCAGAAACTGCAGTACAAATTTCCTGCTTTGCTAACTCAACACACAAATAAAACATAAAAACGGATGTTAAATGTTACACCCTTTTCATCTCAGATTTTCACTAATTGATTATCCTACAGTACATCATGATTTTCTTTCAGTACTGTTTAAAGTCTTTTTTCCTTTATTTTTGACTGGGAAACCTGTGAAATTAAATATTTCAGCAGGGTGGTATGCTGGCACAGTGGTTGGCATTGCTGCCTTAGAGTGCTGGGGCCCTGGGTTTGATTCCTGGGCTGCTACCTGCATGACATTTGTTCTTTCTGTCTTCACATGGGATTCTTCTACTGTAGGTGCTTTCCTTTCACAGTCCGAGAACATACTGGTAGATTAGATTAGAGTATTCGTTTCTGCCTCACAACAATAGTTGGTGGAATCTGCTTTCGGTACAGCAAAGAACACCGATGAGACATGCAGTACATACAACATACCTGTATACAGGACAAATTCAAATAGGACAGAAGACAAACAAACATCGTCACAAACATCATAGGGCAGTTGACTTCTGGAAAAATTGGCCCTGTCTGTCTGTGTCTGTCTGCCCCTATCCTGGGTGTTTCCCACTTTGGTAACTGTTGCTCGCTGTAGCGAAGCGTAATTTAGGACCCTGTGCAGAGGGTATAATCCGGAAGTAAGTGGAGAAGTACAACAGGGAGGAGACGACGAGGATCAGGAGGGGTTGACAGACAGGGGGGCTTGACGATGGTGATCCGGTGCTCGGAGGGCATGGCAAAGGCAAACGAGTCCAAGGGGGATATCCTGGTCGCAGTCCAAAGTCCAAAACTGGGTGAACCATCCAAGAGGAGACAAAACATGGTTAAAATCCAGAATGGGATCCAGAACAGGGAATAAAACCAGGGAAACGAGGCCAAAATCAAATAGCTACTAGCCACCAAACAAGACAGATGCACCAAATGGTTTCCCTTTTTTTACCATTACTATATTATGAAAAAGTGATCACGTGGGACAGCTTTTGAAACATAAATAATACATGTAAAAATAACAATCTTTAAAGATTTGGGTTGCGCAATCATGTGCACAGAGGAATAATATAAATTTTAAGTAGATTTTATGGCTGAACAAGTTCCAGAAAATTCATTGCTTACTAACATAATTGCTGCATTAATGAAATTAGGAGGTACTGTATAAGTACAATAAAAAACAACACACTGGAGTACTCAACCTTATGTCCTTACATAATGTCTAAAAAAACATGGGTTTTATATTCCATTGTGTAAGATTGTGAAATATAATTAAGAACAAACTGTGTGCTTAAATCATAAAGTTGGGAAGAAGAAGGTGGTTTGCTTTATTATTTATATTATCAAAATCAAAGGGATACCTCTTAGCTATCTTAATGAAAAAGCATGGAATATATAGATCTGTAAGATGGAAGATCTGGGTGCCAATAAAATTTGAAATATATTTGGACATGATATATCTGTAAACATAGTCTTCAAGTATAAGTTTCCCTTCTCAGAGTCCAACACTCACTAAATTTACCATATTTCTAAAAAAGAGCTCTATAATATGAATACACTCTGGTTAACTTATTGAAGCCAAATTAATTTACTAGTTTCATTGCAGAATTTATATTCTGTTTGACTAACACAGATTGATTTAAAAAGTTTAATTATTTAATTAAAATTAAAATCAATACATAAACAGAAATTAAAGGATTTCACATGTAGCCAATTCTGTTAAAAATGGCTTGGTGGATTATTTGATGTTTCAAAAACATCTCCTCCTGTTATAACAAATTAGATTCTTTATTGTTGTATTTATCTGAGCTTAATAGAATGCAAATAAAAAATAAAGATGTATTTATAGACACTTTTAGATTGAAAATGTGTGAGAAAAGTATATTTTTTTCATCCTCACATACAGTATCGTATCAGTAGAATGGATGACATTGTTTTCTTTCAACTTCTGAGGGAGACTGAGAATGTTCAGCCTGTTCTTTGATCATTGTGTTGGTTTATCACAATGAACTCCTTAGAAAGAAAGTCAGCTTTTCATGTTTGAAAATATTGTTAATTCATAAGTGATCAAAGATTTTTTTTTTCTTTGAGACAATAGACCTAAGTTCTCACACAAACAACAATAGTCCATACAACTAAAAATTCCTAAAAGAGTTTAAGAGTCATGTTTATTTATTTACCCTGTATAGCACATTTTTTCATACTTCTATAGTTGGAACAAATAAAATAATCTGTAACACTTTCAAATAATGGGACGCTGCCAAGTGACCCAGCTAGTGAAGGTGCTCAATCTGAGTGCAGGTGGAGCCTGTGATCCAGATCTTGCAAATTCAAGCCAAGGGTCAGGTCACTAACCATTAGTGACAGGGCTTCCCCAGGTGGTGACAAGCTATCAGCTCGGAATTACCTGGAGTACGGATAGGATTAGCCAACAAAGCCTGCCTCTGCTCAGAGTGATTCAGCAACCCCCAAAACATCCTGAGCACCAAGGGACTTACAGTACAGCTGCATGCTGAGCTTGTGCATGTTCAAACACCCCTGTAACAGGCTCAATGAGTGAGCCTGTCTACACTGGCTCATTCTCTTGCTGTGATTACAGGTGTTGTGACTCTTCAGATTAGGAATTACCAGTTCCACATATTAGTACCGTACTTTAGAACCTGTTATATATTAATAGAGTGATGTATTTTATATGGTGTTATTTTCTATGCAAGCATCATGAGTTTTATAAAATATTGTTACCTATGAGCAGCAGTATGTTGAAGTGGTTAGGTCTCTGATAAATAGAAAGATGCTAGTTCAAAGCTCAGAAGGAACATTACAGTTTTACCCTTGAGGAAGATACTTCACTCAGATAGCTTCACTAAGATGCTCAGCTGTATAAATGTGTATAAATGCAAGTTGCTTTGGATCAAAGCATCAGCCAAATAAATTAATAATTATAATGAATTCCTGGCAATTTGCCTACACCGAAATGTTCTGTGTAGCCAGTGTACTGTACGTCACTGCTACAGAAGATTAAAGAGCTAATGATTCATTGCATGGTTATTATCAAAGCTCAGATAGTTATTGTGTATGAATGCTTTGTTAACAGATAATTTAGTATCAATATTCTGTTTGTTATGCATTTATAAAGAGTCATTTGCAGCCTCTAAGCTAAAGTGTTATCCACTAAGTTTTTCCCTTTCCATGTCTCACCACGTCCTGTTTCCAGCATCCACACACTGGCATTGTTTCCTCTCTGCAAGGAAGATCCTATCTTTCTGTCCATCGTAGTGTCCTCCTGGCAGCCAACCGTGGGAGAGCCATAGGCTGCATTGCTCTTCGTGTTCTATTGTCATTCTGTAATCCTTAAAGTAATATTAATAGATATTGAAATAGGGCTATTTTCTAACTCAGCCACTTTAGATAAAGAGTGTTCATTACTACAGAGTTCCTTAAGTTTTTATATGATGTACAATACAGTGTTTGTATCTGGTATTGTGATACCCCTGCTTTTTGTAACTTTAAAAAAATGTACAGGACTTGCTGAGTGCAGGACCCCTGCCTTGATGCTGTCCATTATTGCAGTGATAAATGTCAATGGAATAAAGGAATAGAAATTGCACTACCACTTAACAGATTTCCAGTTACAATTTAAAATTGCACGATTAAGTAAGTCAGAGCAACAGAAAGATGTTATCACCTATTATGTGTCAAAGTGGATGTGCACTTTGCCTTTACTACCTTTGCATGCAGGGAAAGCAGCCTCTGGTAGACAGACGTTCTTTGCATTGTGTAATGCTTTATAAACATCAGAGCAAGTTCCTAGTTCGTCTGTGTGCAAGGACTCCTAGTACATAAAAAGGGGTAATGCTACACCTAATGAGGTAAGTTGACCACACTTCCATTGTTGCCATGACAGTACCGTACTATAGTATCCTAGATATCCTGACTTCCTGAAAATTGAGCTACAGTTCTTTCCCATCTTTAAGTCAGCGAGAAAGGTTACAAATGAGAGGAGGTCTGATCTAACTCACTTAGCTTCCTTGTATTAACTATTTAATAGAAGGATTTTGCTTAGCCGTTTCTCGAATAAAGTCGGGGTATCAGCTTCAACAACACGGCTGCACACATTGTTCCAGACTCCCACACACCTATTCTAATGATGAAACCATTCTTTACTTTCATGAAATCCGTTGTGTACCAAATCTCAATGCCAGCTGAAAGAGAGGTGTCCTTTGCCTGCAGCTTTGCAAGCCTGTAGGCACCTAGGAAGCCTCAGGGGTTGTCTGCAGGAGACAAGAAAGCTCTGGTCGAATATTCCCAAACCTGCCTTCGGGAGCCCTCTGGAAACCTAGCTGACGTGCGGGTGTCCTTTTCTCATCTTAGGGAAACGTGATCACCATACATTAAGTTTATGTATTGTTTCAGTATGAACCTGAGGAGTATATCCTCTGCCGCTGTAACTAATTTTATTTCCATAGACTGGCTGGTAATGAAGAATATCAAACAATTAAAAATGACCTTTAATTTTTATTCAGTTCACTTTTTCCACAAATTACAGTTCAGCCAAGTGATGTCTTACACTTGTACTGTATGTGATATGCAACATGTGCTCTTGATATGAGTCTTATTATTAAGACCTTTCTTTTGGGTATCATAACCGTTTTAAAAACAGCATATACCCTGAATTCTTAATGTGTTTGATTCTCCACAAACTAACCCACACAATTTGTTTACAGATATTTTCCTTCAAATGTGTGAATTAAGCTTAATTTTATGGAATCACATGTTGTTAACATTCTAATAAGTTAAATTATTAGTTATACATATATAGTATTAGTTACACTTCTTATCAATTATGTATTTTGACTAGGTACGCTACCAGGTTTTGGACAGGACTAGAGCTTTATTGCTGTAATGTCAGAAGAAGAACGTCAGTAACGTCACGAAATATAATTTAAAATATAACTCTTTTTTTTCTGTTGAATTTGTCTAAGCAGGGGCTCACCTGCCATCCTGAGTTCACAACCAGAAGGTTTGGACTGTAGAGCTCAATGTATCCCGTGAACAAACACGTTTAACGCTTGAGCCATGTGAGAGCACTTACAGTACAATGTTTTAAATAGAGGTGTGCAGAAAGTATCGAAGACAATCATTCTACTTTTGAAACCGATGCTGATGACTCCAAAGATCTAATGAAAATGCAGCATGGTCTTAAACGCACATTGCCAGTCAATCTTAACATCTTAGTAGAAGCAAAGAGGTTGAGCTTTTCACACAGCTGTCCGGTTTAGTTTGTGTGGATGTGATAACTGTGTTGCTGATGAGTCGCCATGGAGCTGGGCATTGCAAGCACTACAGGACAGCTGCCCAAAGCTACTGATAAAAAAATCAGTAGCCTTTTCTGAGCTTTTTACATTTGTCTTTTTAGTTTCACTTAAGGACACCACAGTGCTTGGTTACTGTGTAAAGTATACAGAATGAAATATTTGGCTACTCCTACAGTACTGTACGTCTCAGGTTACAAGGTATGTGTACACAGGAATCTGAAAGTGGTAAATTTATAGGATGAAAAATAAAATAGCATTTTGGTAACCAGGTATACTATATGCTGGTTGGTAAGCAAGGGTAGATTTTATTTTCCTAGTAAACAGCAGAAACTGACACCATCTCATTTAAGACTTTGATAAGCCAGTGGTCCGTAGTGTGAGCTACATCCATTAGGCAATACAGGTAAATACACAGGGCTTTGGAAAAAAACAGTACAGGAGATACCAACAAAAAACAGTGATTGAGCATGATATTTCCATACGTGTTATAATTGCAAAGAAATTCCATTAACATATATCTCAAATCATCTTAAGTTGGCTTCAAATATAGAGGCGTTGGTATTGTCCCATGACAAAAGGAAGCTTAATTATTTGATCTCCTATTTACATTATTACTTTCCTTTTTACCGGTAATTGACTTTCTTCTCTTTGCTCTATTTAAATAACGTATCCCAAGGGAAGATGTGTTAAAAAGTAAATTCATAATCCAAAAGAATCCAAAACTTTATAACCACTAGATTTACCAAACGATGATTTTAAATGGTGCTAAATATCAAATGTTCTGTAGTGGCATGTGTTCTGTGAATAGCCTCTAGCAACATGTCACAGACATTGATGGAATCATGTCAGACAGACCATTTTCTCTCAATAATGAGAGAAATGTATAGATTTAAATCATATTTTGAATTTTAGATGCAGTATCCCTTACAATTTTAATGAGGGTAGCGCTTGACAGATTTATTGTACCTAACTCTTCATCTTTATACCATTCCCCAGGCTAACGGAGAAAGCGTAAAACTTTTATGTTTAACCCATTATTGACCTAAAATTCTGCTTGATCAATATGATCACTTAGAAACTGACTTCATTCACTTTTCGCACTGCTCACACTGCACCCTAAGCCCCTCCTCCACGTCCGCGCTTCTGTGACGTAGCGCAGTTGTGGTCCTCAAGGTGCGCGAGCATTCTAGGGCAAGGTTCTAAAAAGGGTGACGGGGCACCTCGCGTGACGTCACTCACTGGTTACACAGCGCAGGGGCAAAGTGTTTTCTGTTGTTGATGCTTCTTCGGTGGCTGAGGTGCAGTGCATGTCGGAAGACAGTTTTTTAAAGCAGTGTTCATTCTCCGCTCGCCATTTTAATGAATATAGAATTTCATCTCGTCTATACCTGCACAGAAGTAGTGACACACCGCGTTCATCATTCATGTTGAGCAGGCTCGACTCTAAAAGGGCGAAGGAAAACTTTGCAATACCGCTCTCTGTTTATTAAAAGCTTTGTACTACTAAATGCATTGAATGTCGTCTGTCCCCGTACAAAAACGACAGTACGAGGAATACAACGCGTTCATTCAAAATATACTAAATAAGGTAAACTTGCCAATACCTCAAAGCTTTGTACTATTAAATATGTGTGCTATTAAAAAACAATATTCTTTGGTGAGGTGACGAAATAAAAGCTTTACGTCAAAACTTACCAAGAATACATACCGATGAATCTAAAGTAGCATACATTTTTGTTTTTACATGAAATATTATAATTGCAAAGTTTTAAAACTGCAAAAAAAGTTCATTTTTACGAATACTATAATATTGTGTTCTTCATGGCCACTTCTCTCCGCTTTGACAGGCTACAACACGAAACGTCACCATTCCGCAAGGTTAATTCCCTTCAGCGGAGTGCGCTCCGGTGCGGACTTCACAGAAGGGCGAATTGTGAGACACAAAGTTAGAAATGGGTCACCCTGCGCCCATGCAGACTCCAGTGTGCATACTGGAACACGGCCATAGAAGGTATGTGGAGTTAAAATCAGACTCGATAGCGCCAGAAAGGACCTCCCCCCCCCGCACAAAGTTTCGTGAAACTTCAACGTGATGAGATGAAAACACGATAATGGCATGTGTTTTCACGCGATCTTGACCGGCATCTATCTGTTGTGAGACACAGTGAAATGGAAGAGTTCAACATTCTTCCAGTCAATCGCTTCCTTCAAAACCTTCATCAAACTGGGGAGCTCCGGGTGTGTCTTATCCTGCACTAGACAGGCAGCTGGGGCCATTCAAAACCGTTGCATCACGATCGCCATCCTGAACTAAAACATTAAAATGTGCACAGCTTACAGTAGTTCAACTGAGAACAAGTCACAGACTAGCCAATAGGCAGATGGCTGTTGTTAAAAGTCGGTTCAAAATAAACCCTGACCCAAACAGGAAAAAAAAAAATGTTTCCAGGTTCACTTCTGTTTACTTTTGTGTTTTATTTCCAGAAGGAAATGTTATTTATATATCGTGTATAAAATACTGTATAGATAAAGACTATAGTCTTTAAGGCCTTTTGGATGTATAAATTGTTACAAACTCCCTTTCATCACCCTCCAGTTCTCCTTCAGAGGCAAAGAGCAATGAACCAGAAGGAGATCTTGGCATGCTTTACGGATCCATCTTCCGAAGACACCACATCACCCTCATCAACTCTAGTATCATTAGCTTAGAATGTAACTCCAACTGCACAGGTCAGCAATCAATAACAAAGCCTCTGGCTATAAAAACTGACACAATTACACATTTGATATTACTGGCAGCTCATCTATCAGTACTGATGTAATGGAGAATATAGCTGACACTGTGGCCACTCCTGCACAGATATTTATTGATGTTTATTGTTTTTGTCTTTATCGTTCTTTCGTTGATCAATTAATGCAACACTAATGTAGCAGAGATGAGCCCTGCTATATGCAGTGCATGATGGCACACAAAAGTGGGAGTATTAAGTAGCACTCTAAATGTTTAGTCAAAACTAGTAGTAGTTAGTCTTGACGCCAGCTTGAGCACAATCAATTCATGAAGGTTAAGCAATAACACAATCCACTGGTCAGCGAATACAGATTAAGGTCATAGGGTTTTTTCAGTCTTCCATTAATAATTTTGTTGTAAAGAAAATTGAAAGTCTTCCACGACTACTATTGTTCTAAACAAAGTTGTAAGGCACAAAATGAACAAACTAATGTTTTTGATAGAAGAGAGTTTTTAATACCACTTTATATCCAACTAAATATACTCCCACTAAATCCCTAAGTGCAATGCACTACTACACTCAGCAAATGACATGAATCTTTATAAGGCCACGTGATATTGCTTTGATCTGATCCTTGCTGTCTGCCTTTTGTATACCACATGATCATATGAGCTGTTGGTCACCTCTGGGAATTTCCAGCCTAATAAATGGTGCAGCTGTCTGATATCTGTTCACTTTGCGCTGATACCTAGACAGATGCTACTGTAGCTGTGAAAAAACTCCAATACCCTCTTTGAAGACCACACAAGTGCTGTGGGTGGAGAACGTCCCTTCTTCCAACAAAGCAGTCAATATTAATGTAAGCACTTTTGTTACCGCTAGCACAAAAACAGTTTAAAAAACTCACTCTGAAGAAGTGAGAAGGGGCCTTCATTTTAAGAGTGCTCAATCGTCAGTCATCATCAATTCATCAATTGATCTACAGTAGCTGCTTTTTTAAGACAGTGCCGAGCACATTCTGTATGTGTGTACTGTTAGGGCTGCTAAGAAGAGCAATAAAGTTCAGTACAGAGGCTCCATGGGCATAAGAAGGTCATAAACAAAACAGGGAAAGGTTCAGCCGGGTTATCTGGTATCTTACTTGTTTGATTGCCAGTAGTTTATTGATCCAGAGATGTTTCTTTGAAAGTCCATAAGGAATTGGCTGTCTGTTGGGTCCATGGACCCTCCTTCCCCACCCCAGCTCTTTTCTTTTGACCTTGGCAGTCTCTTGCCAAATCAGCTACGCGATTTTAAGCACCTGATTGAAATCTCATCGACTCCATCCTCTGCTGTGTTTGGGGACATGCCAAAATACTCCAGATAATGCTAGTAAGAACATACTGTAGTAGTCCTTGTTAAAAGAAGGGCAAATGTGCATTCTCTTCTTTTTTAAAAAAACATGCCAAGTTTAAAAATAGTTGTGTTTCCTGCCTTAAATGTTTGCTGAAAATATACTGTCCATCCTGGGACTAGCAATTACTTTTGTAAGTCCCAGAGCCATTCCTTCTACTTTTATCTCATATAAATACTAAGTAACTACCATATATGATACTATACAAGTATTGACTAGACCATATAAAACTCTAATGTAAATTTCTTGTGGATTCTGGGAGATTTATTTTATGGTGGATTTTGTGTATTTTGCAAGGTTCTTTCACAAACATTTTTGCTCCCATTGAGAAGGCTTAATCACTGTGCTGTGGGCAAAGGCTTCTTCATTAACTGTTATCATGCTGTATTGATTTGGGGTTGTTTATGAAGGTTGTTGTCCTGTTTGCACGTCTTACAAATGATTTATACGTCTTGTGCTTAATAGCATTTCAATTTCCTTCAATCATGAAACTAAATTGAAGCAAGAACAATGACGCATTACATTTGCTCCCACAAAAAAAAACTAAATTAAGTAACATAGGTGAACTAAGCAAATCAAGGCATACATGAGTGGACTCAATAAAGCTTCACTGGCATGCTCGCAGTTCCATATACCGTAGGATGTAGTGTGAATGACGGAACCAATTACAACAGCAAAGCCTTTGTCTACTAAGACCTCAGATATAAGATACTTCTGTTCAATTGCCAGAGGTGGATTTCGGCTTCAATGACTTTTTTCTTCAATGTTTTTCACCAGCTATCATAAATTATCATTTAATTAAGTAATGCATTATGCTAAAGGGATATAAATTAATAGGAGACTGAAAGGGTAATAAGACTTGTACTGCATCAAGGCTTTAAGATGTGGGTATCTCCTTTATTTGGTCAATTTATATTATTACCAAGCACCTGCATAAAACAAAATTGTGGAAATTGAAATATTTATGCAGCACCTTTCGAGAATTCCAAGGACCACTCTAACAAACTGCAAACAGCTTAGAAATAATGCATAGCATCATACACATCTAGGTCACATTGAAATGAAAACTTTTTAAACCCACTGTGGCAATCAATGGTAATTATGTGAAACCTGTATTTAAGTGGGAAAACTTACACTGTTCAAATCCACTTAATTTTTAAACGATATGCAAATATTTAGCTGTTTAAATATCTAAGTCTCTCATCGTGATGTTTAACATGCAGACATGTTCACTTTACTTGCAATCAGAATATGTACGTCTTTCGAATGGGCTTGAAGTGGCTTCTGTATTAAACCTTCTGAAGCCATAGAAATTCAAATCAGCTGGAGGCTTGCTTTCACTCTAATAACAGTCCTTGAATTATAGTTATCAATGTCAAGTCATAGAGCGCACAGAATTTATGGATTCTTTGTGCATTATCCTTTCTCAACCCAAAGGCATTTGGAGGGGCTGTTTACACACCAGGTAACAGACCACATAAGCTATTATTTAATCTGTGTGCTAAGGTCACATAAGCCATGCCTTCCAAAGTCATTCTGCTGTGTTATCTCCATATAATAGACACACTAACAAAACAAACGCCAGGCCTAAAAGATTGATTGTAAGTATGGCATTTTTACACATTGTGATTAATTCTGTGACCACAGAGACAAACTTTTATACAGTAGGTCAATAAGTTGTGTTTTTGCATTCTTGTATTCATTTTTTCAGCTCATTTTCTTTTTCATTTTTTAAGTAAGTTTCATTTCCAAACCCCCCCTTTCATATTACACTTAAATGTTAAAAGTTATTCTCTGAGTTCTTAAAGCCTTGCTGAAGGAACTTAGTGTTTGAGGGATTGGAAGTTAAAGTGGGTATGAGAGAAAATGAAGGAAAAGAAAGACTTTTGTTGATCAGATGTCAATGATGCTATTGCACAAGAACAAAGTGTTTTTCACAAAATGTCAAAGTGTAAGATGTAATAACGACAACATATCAGCTGGCATAAATTCAGGAAAACATTGTGCCCTTTCATCTGTTCATCGGCTTACCTTTCTACATTGACAGTTTCATTAACTATGTTTGATGTTTAGTACCAGTGTGAAGGTAAAATTATAAATAGTCCACACCAAGTATCTCCAACCTTGTCCTGAAGAGCACCAATTCATCACCATCAAATCACCAATTTCTAAAGATCTGAAATAATTCCATTGTGATAAATTAAACTGGTGGTTTATTACATTTAGTAATTTAAGTTCACTTAGGACTAAAATATAAGTTCTCTTCAGTCCTCCAGGATCATTCGTCAATCCAACCATTTTCTAATTGCTTTATTTAATACAGGGTAGCGGGGCAGCCGAAGCTACTGTATCTCGGCCAGCACCAGTTGCAAGGCAGGGTACACCCTGTCCAGGGTGCTAGCAATGTTCCCTCTAATTCTTAATGGCCTGTGTGTGCAAAAACTACGAGTTGTGCAAATGTTTTCCCCAGTGACAATATCTTGTGCGCACTGAATTGAGTGTTTGTAAAATTGTAAACCTGAAATTATTTTTTGTTAATATAGTCATTCTCGTAGAGGCATAGAAATCCATCAAAATTTGTGGATGAATCCACTGATTTTGTAATTTTTTGAGCTGATAAAAAGTGTGCAACTCCATAGAATGGCATTCCAAAAACAATTTAATATGATGTGCTCCAAAACGTTGCTATTGTCATTCAAATCATTTATTATGCATTATCATTCGAAAATGTGAAACTGAAGTGTTTGTTCCAAAATCTATTAGGCAAGGCACTGATCATTTAACAGTTTTTAAATTAGTTTTTTTATTCTATTTGTAATATGCGAAACTAGATTTCATAATTCAATATGTGAAACTAGATTTGATCATTCCATCTGATTCTCTCTCAGATTAGTTTGTCTACCTGACTAGGATATTTTTTGCCATATTTTTAGTTAACGTTTGTTTAATGGTCTACATTCTACTTTAAAACCACAGGAGCATCACATGTGTCAGCTAAATTTAGCACATATACTGTATACAAAATTATTTTTTGAAGGTAATTTTCCACTTTTCAGTGCTTCTTTTTAGTTAAATAAATCACTGGCATCAATGAACCTGAACCATAATGGAGTGCCAAGAAGATTTAATGCCAGTAAGCCTCATAAACAAATATTTAGATAAATTTCCATGCAGTGCCGGGAGATGCGCTTATTAAAGTTGACACGCTTCATTACCATTATTTCTACACAATTTAAGACAGAGTTCAAGGCTAATGGGAACTTCCCTTGCATCATATAAACATAAAATACACAAAACCATCTCTGGGGTATAATGTGATCTTCCATTTTTTGGGGGGGAGGGGGGGGGGGAGTTTCACTAGTTCAGGCAAGTCCTGTATTTAGTGAAAGTGATTTCAAGGTCCTTGGTTTTATCCAGCCTGGCCGAATGGGAGACACCTGGCCATGTGAAAAAGGTGTCTGTCTCCCCGGAGTAAAGGGGAGCCTAGGGGAAGCAGGAATATCCGTGGAATGAGGCTGGTGGAGGACTGCCAAGCAGCAGTCGCAGGAGGAGGAAAGTCTGACTTGTATTTATAGTGATGTGGTAGCAGGTGAATTTGTAGGGGGGAGTGGGGGCTGTATCTTCATCTTTAACTTTCATTATTAACTCCTTTTAAAGACATTGTTGAATGCCACTTCTCTATAAGGTAATATGATTGGAGAGCTTGTGACATCTTGACTGGGATGCATAGATAATATACTGTACATTCTAGTTTGGTTTTTACTAGAAATCCAGCAATTTAACACCTTTTTCCCCAATTGGTATTAAGAATATGATGACATTCAGTTTTTTTGTTGCTCAATCCCTCCCTTACTCACATTGTCTTTTCAGTGTTTCCAGCATGCTTTCCAGATATAAAATTAACTGGTCTTAGTCTTCCCTGCCACCTTTGGGTGCTTCACCAGCAAATATGTGCAAGCATAAAAATCTTGGGTTATTACAGGAACTCCAATCACACTATTATTTAGTGACTTTTACATCAATGCATGCTTATGGGGTTTCCTGAGATCTTCTATTTCAGCCCTTGTTTAGAAAATTGAGTGAAAGAGGCAATAACACCAGGGCTGTTCTGTTCTGTCCAACTATTGAGATCCTCATGCTGTATAACCTGCTGGTGATGAGTGGCATCTGGAATAGGGATGTGCCTCTGGTACAGTAGATGATGACCCTGGGATTACTGTGTGGAATAAATTCAAGCTAGCCTCTAACAACCTGGACTATCAGCCGATCCACTTTATCTTTACTCACAGAAATTGTGTGATTACTCTGAGACATTTCCCAATGGGTCTCTCTGACACCACCCAGGTGTGCTCTGTGCCCCCTTTTTTCAAATGGGAGTGTTTGGATGTGGCTGTGTTTTGGGGGTGGGGTCTATTCAGCTGTATCCTATATTTTGAGAAGAAATAGCCCGTACAAGAGGGGATGTTTTGTTGAATGAAGACGTATGACTGGCTGTATCAGTGAGGCAGAGGCAGTTTTGGCAGCCTGAAATTACTGCTGCTACAGATATCAGTGGCCAGTGCATTCTCCACCCTAGTTTCAGAGGATTCTTTCCTTTCTTATTGTCATGTATTTGGACTTTATCACTGAATCGCATGGGCCATGGGCCTGAGAGACTGGGGTGGAACTCTCTGAAGTTGCTGGTTGCTGTCAAAGCATTGCTGATCCTTCCTCTAGGCATTGCTATAGGGGAGGGTAGTTGTCACCTGGATAGTTTTGACAGGTCTGGGGGATAAGCGAGGGCGGCCTGGAAGAAAAGGACGAGGTCTTTGGAGATAAAAACAGGAAAAAAAAACAGTTTGCAACTTTAAAGTGATTTAATCCTGTTTGTGAGCACTATTCAAATTCTGCATTACTGTCTCTGGAAACATTGCTTTTATTCCTTTGTGTCAGTTTAGACTAAGATGGAAACTCGCCACGTAAAGCATACTGTCCTAAGCCGATTACAGCAATCAGTACATTACTCCCTTATTTCATCTGTGGCAGCTCTCATGGTCTATAAACTATTAAAAACATGAGGAATACAATCAGGCTCCCTGCAGTGAGGCAGAATAAGGTCATAGGATGCCTAGGGCTCCAGCAAGTGATAATCACTACCTGTTGCTAAAACTCAAAGGCTTGGTTGCAGTTCAATAAAGATAACCCTTAATTTGACAACCACAGGTGACTGATAGCTATCAACATGTGCCAGATTATATCCAGCAGGACCATTGTTCAAATGGTAAATCAGTCCACATTGACATATTGATTTTTCAGTTAGGCTTGTTTGCAAATCACTAGCTGTACAGCCAATGTCACACCTGCTGAACACTGTTAGCTGTAAGAGACTGGCTACCCTGGTACGCAATCTCTGAATAAAATCTATTTAATACTCTTCTTTTTAGTAGATAGCTAAATACAGGAAATGGAAAACCAATGATAAGATTTTCCAGTCTCAGTATAGTACTGACAGTATTTAAATGTACTGTGTGTTAACACTGACACCATCCTTGAGTCACAAACACTGTTGTTGAGCTCTGAATAAGCCAAAGAAAGTGCAGTAGAAGGCACAAAAATGATGACATATGCCAGACTGACAGAACCTGTTTAAACTTTAACCTGCTCTACATCTTCAGACATTTTCCGTGTGGAAACCTAAGCCCTTCTCAACACTTTTTCCCATCTTAAAATCTCTGCAAGACTAGCAACTACTTATTATTGCAAAGAGCTTTCAGGTGTCTTGACAGACTACAACTAGCTCTGTTTGTGTCATATTGAATCATCACATACAGAGATCAAGATAATTTCGGGCTGTTATTTGAAGCATCTGTCCGTAGAACATGGGAATGTTTCTATTTACATTAGTCTCTCTACGCGTCGGTTGAAGACATTTCTTTAACCTAAAGACATTTCTTTAACTAAAGACATTTTCTTTAATCCTAGCCTTTTATATTTTTGTGATTTCCTGATACGGGCACACATATTGCCTCCTGCTGGTTGGTTTCCCTGCTGAGTCATGCATTTAAGTGCATTGCTCTTCTTTTATTTTCCCGATTGAAAAAAAAAATGTTTTGTAATGGCAACCTAAACTTTGGCAGAAATGATTTATCAGTCTTGCCTTTGTGCTCGAGATTTTGAAAACTCCACTGGTGCTTATAATTTGTTTTTTTCACCATAATACTGCATTAACAGGGGTCAATAGAAAACGAAAAAATGGTCTTCAGCTACAGTTCTGTGTTGTGGTTAGAAATTCCAGTAAAATGTTCATTAATTTGAACTATGGAAAGAAAAGCATTGACTGAGTCTTTAGCCATGAAATATTGATTACTTACTGTATATAACAAAACACTCACATTTGCAAACATGCTGTCAAAGTGCTGTTTCAGGATGATGATGATGCAGTGGAAAATATTCAGCCCCCTGCTGTTTCTCAGTACAAGACTCCATGTTGGGATATTGAGACGGGGTGTGGGGAAATTGTATGGTTTGCGATTTGTAGACAAAGACACTATGTGGTAATACTTTGCAGAAATACCATGAAGCTCTTCACTGTGCCTAGAGCTAGGCAGCACTGCTATCGTCCATGTCTAAACATCTTTAGAACACTCTGAAACAAAATTTTGAGTTACAATATCAAGTGAACGGATTAAGGTCCTCACTTTATCCAGCTGCTTCTTACTATACAGAGGCATGCATGAAGTATTAGAAAAGGTAAGTAAGTGTATTATCACTTTGGGCAAAAAGGTAATAAAAAAGATTATGTCTGAAACTGTCCTCTTTTCTTTCATTACAAGTCACTTTATAAAAGGATATCACACACATACAGTAAAGTAGAAATAGACACCTAGACACTAGGAGAAGATGTCCCCCCCCCCCCCCCGCTATATTTTAAAATGTTCACAGGTTTTAGAAACAACAGTTTATTCTGGTTATATTATGTTGAATGTATTTCCATGAGAAGCATTACGAATTATGCCAGGTTCTTTGGACCATCTGGCCTGGCTGGACATTAGTAACTAATCAACAGAAGGATTTCATATCTGTACTTTAAATTAAAAATCTGTCAAATTTGTGGTAAAAACCATAGAGACAGAACAAGAATCAACTGCAGGATCTAAATCTTCACACAAAGGGACTGGCCAGCATCAGGTAACAAAAATGTTCTATTTGTAACTTTATATGCTAATTCTTAGCTAGGTTTAAGCAGCCATATCCTGTGTTTGCTCCAGTCAGCTGACAAATACCAATTATCTTTCCTCAGTAAATCTGGTGTACATTTATCTAATTTGATTAGCCAGAAAGTTAACCCACACACCTGTTTTGAATCATGAACAGAGCATGTCTGCCCCGAATGATTAGTGCTGTAATTCAAGTGAAAATTAAAACAGAAATTAAAGTACTAATTAGCAAATGGGCACTTTCAAACAGATACAGTAAGCAATGATAAGTGATCGAAAGCAGAGTGCTAAATGGAAGCAAACATATCAAATAACTAATGTTTTACATTTTTCATTCTGTTATGACATGGAAACAACAATAAAACGAGTTACAATGCAGCAGTAGTTAAATATTAATACCTATATATAAATATTTTGTCGCTTTTAGATACATAACATCATGCACATAACACAATTACCAGTTTAAGTTTCTTAGTTTTTTGAGTTAGAGTTTCTGTTTGTTTCATACTTTATATTGCAGTCAACACAAAAGAGTTATGGCATATGCATTAGAAATATTTTTAATAGGATTTACAAACAATTAAAGGCAACTGATTAATGAAGGTCACTTGATAACACTTAATACTATTAATTTGATTTTTATGGACAGTTTTAAATTAAATCCAATGCTGATCAAAGTACTCTAAGTGCTGATTGAAAACTGTCAGATCTCTATTGAGAAGATGATCTAATTTAAGCACTGCTAAAAATCCTCCTTTATTCAGGGGATGGATTGCAGATACTGTATACAGTAAATGCCTGAAGCTTGATTTAGAAGAGAAGAGAAAAATGTATATTATTCTGTTACCTCCCAAATCTTATTTTTAGGATAAACTTGGGTGCCTTGGACAACCAAAGTCAGTGCAATTTGGACAAATGGATAAGCTGCAAATAGAATCATACCTATAAACAAAGAATTCACAAAAGGCCTAGCCTCTTTGAAAATAAAGGATAAAACAGGATTTCACACCAATTGCTGGGCTTGCAAACCATTCAGAACATATTACTTTAACTATTATTACTTTATTACTGTATTACTTTAAATATTTTTTTGTAAGCACAAATTTTATTACGGTATATTCAGTTGTGATATTCTCCAATTTTTTAACAGCATAATATATCTAAACTTTGTTCAACAGGGACTGAAGCAAATTAAAAAATGTAACAGCACCTGTGGTCTCTAAGCTCTCAATTACATTCTTCAGTCACTCTTAAACTACAGTATGTTACACTAATGTTCTGAATTCTCAACCTAGCAATTTGTGTGATTATTGCTCTTATTCACAAATAAACAATGGAATGCCACAATTATGTTCTCACTACTCTTTTGAATCCATACTATCTGTAAACTGTCTTATCTGTCTGTCTTAATTCTCACTATTTCATTCATATTTCATTTTTCCTAGCACAGCACTTGCATTTTATTAACTCTGTTGATGTGACCTACAGATAATAACAAACCATAGTGAATATATTCCCATACTGTATATTACTTATAACTAGTAAAGCTAATGTACTGGTTATAAGAAAAAATACTTGTTGTAAGGCAGCATACTATTAATAGTGAGGAGAACTGATGCTTCAGTGGTTGTTGTAACAGAAGAACAGTAACAGACTGTAGCAATTGGTAAGTTAGATCAACTTTTAAAATAGATTCATTTTCACACATTAGTTGCTTCATGTGATGTGACTGCCTTCCATAAGAAATAAAGAAGAAAGGATTAATAATGATAATAATTAATAATAAAGTTGACAGCAAGGAAGACGTTCAGGTTCTGGTTTTGTAATATAAATAAAAAATGAGTAGGGGGTAGATTGTAAAAGGTTATCTTTTTCATTATTTGCTGAGTTTTCTTTTAAAAATATTGAAGATACAAATAATCAGTATTTGTGACTGATTTATAAGTGCTCTTATTACAGTTGATACCACATGTAAAATGTTTCTGTTATAGTATGAAAATAAATATATTACTTCAGCGCATAATGTTTTACTCTTTACCTTTAAAAAAGACAACAATAGCATGTAATTAAAAACCAGTGTGATCCTGGACTCTTTGCAGTGATAACTGTGTGTATTCACCTAGTTGATTTCCATTCCATTAGATGCTTAAACAGTACTTTATCATCCTGTCCTGAACCCTTCATAGTTACAATTTTACTTTTACTATTCTCCTATTATTAAGTTCTTATCTAAGAAAGCAGAAATTATTACCATCAGATTTATCAGGACATTTTGCTTATATAATTACATTTTAGTTATAGCTTAACTTCTGCACCTGTGCTACATTTACAATAACCTTTATAACTACTCAGAAATTTTTGGAGATTGAAGGATTAGTTCCTTAGCTGCAGAAAATCTGTTGGGGCTGTGCAGATTCATTTTTGGCATACTAATCTGGGCAGTCTGTACGTTTTACTTCAGCATAGCCATTTGCAAAAGAATCTATCCAACTGTACTTCTCTCAAGCATGAACATTAAATTTCAACATCAAATTATTACACCTTATATTTCATATCAGTGGATTCATATTTTACATTTAATACACGTAAAATCTAATTTAAGAAATGAATATACTGTTAATTTGGGAACTATATTGATGCTATGTACTCTGACCAGGACTGAAAATTTGGGACTGAGGAAAATGTTTGGATCGTGATCTGTAAAAGATGTGCTTCTTTGAGAAAATAAAGGCACCATTTCTGGTAATGAAGGCTTGGCATCAGCCTCCACAGGATAGCACCCCCCATGTCATGTTTTGCACTAACATCAGGTCTTTAAATCGGAGGCTCCATTGAATTATATATAATTCATGTAGGAGTCTTGACAGAGTGGCCTGTTAGTGTTTGGGATTCACTTTAATTCCACACTGTGTCTAGAGCGAAGGTAACATTGCTGGTCTTGTGCCTAAACAGCTTCAGAACACTCTGAAACTGTTTTGTCACAGTGTACTGAAGTTTTGCACCTTTTCTTAATATTACAAAAGCTGTTTTTTTTTGTTTTGTCGGGTTGTAGTTCCAATTTCAGTACTGAAGACAGACTACAAAACAAATTCTGTCTCCATATACTCTATACCTACAAAGGCATACATACTGTACATTTACAGGTGAGCAATGAAAGGGAATGTTTAGAGCAACACAAAAAAGTAGAAGTATTTTTTTCAATGTAACAAAACAGTTTTGGTCAGATGCATTGTGCTCTTGCAGTCTATGTGCTGCTGTTGTTATTTTGTCCTTAAATTCAGCTACAGTGCTGTCATTGTTAAGGGTGATGACACCCAAATAACCTTAAAAAAAAGAAAAGTGTAAGGTTGTTTTCAATCTTAGCAGCAGGTGCAAAGTTATTAAAGAAAAGCTGAAATCAGAAAAGGTGATTGTTGTTTTTTAGGTATCCTCATTTGCATTTGTTAAAGAGGTGATCAATTTTCTTAATATGCATATTTTTGAGTAGGTATACTGTACATTTCACAAAGACTTATATTGTGCCAAAAAAGGCAAATAAATTGGATATGTTACATTATAACTTACACATTCCTTCAGTAACTTACTACACTTAAGTACACAAAAAAGTCCTGCTTATTCACATTTCATCCAGTTTGACAGAGAATACTTGTTTACACAGACAATGTGACCTGTTCAACCTCATCAGTATTTTGCACATCGTATTGTTCCTGAATGTGTAAGACCTAATTCTACCAGATGTTACTTTAAACCAGCAAAATGGAGATTTTCACACTATGGTTTTGAGCTCAATTATCATATGGAAAAAAACCAACAAAAACAAATGGAAGCAGACTGTTCACAGTGGGGGACAGATCAGAAAACAGTTTAGCGTTAAGTGAAAGCTTTTACCACTCAGAAGATTAGCTAGTATGACTGCTCTGATATAAGGAAAATATTCGTTAATGAAAATGTAATCATACTGGCAGTCCTGTAGTTATTCTGAGAGGTTGCATTGCTACTGGTCCATGGCACCCAATAAAACAAAAACAAAACAGATTGCTTAGTAATAGTTCTTACTGAAGCAAGTATATTTATTTCTCCAATGCCATATATTCAGCAACATATGCTCCCAAACTCTGAAAAATCTGATGACCTACAGTACCTGCAATCATTGCCAATCAGTAATTTTTAAACATTAATATCAGAATGTATTTCACAACTTCCAGGGGAAGATAGATATTTCCATGCATTAATCAAATAGGGCAGCATGGTGGTACAGTTGTTAGCATCGCTGCCTTGCAGCACTAGGGTCTGGGTTCAATTTCTGGGGTGCTATCTGCGTGGAGTTTTTTTTTCTCTCTTTGTTCGCAAGGAGAATTTTCAGCTCAGTAAAAAGGCAATGTTAGCTTTAAACCATCCTAAAACCACCATGAATCTGAGCCCATTCCTGCCTGGTCGACTCCTGGCTGAAACCCAAATCTTCTCAGGGCCACACATGCTAAACTAATGTAGGAGGAGATACAGCAATGAGACTAAACAGCAATGTCATCATCCCACCCACACCTGCATTTTTCCTCCTCTGCCCCTGCTCCTCTGTATGTTTTTTTATAATTATACGCACCTGTAATGCTTAAAGTGCATTAATTCACCTGGGTTACATTAGTGTGTGTTTGCATATTTGGAAGGGTGAAGTCTGGATAAAATGGAATCCACAAAGTTACAGATACTTTACTGACAGTCCATTTTACCAAACCACAATATTCCTTGCCCTTCCTTGGGTGGGTGGTGAAAATTAAAACTCAAGCATTATGCTGTTGCCTGTTTTCTGATTCTACAAGATGTGGAGCCAGTGGATATTTATGAAAGTGTTGATAAATGAAATTAGTAATTATTTATGTATATGTTTACTATTACAAATTTCTAGGACATGTATACCCAGATATACAGAGCCCTTCACATGTACATGTATTGAGGCAATGAAATCTAAACTGGGCTTTTCACATTTTTTCTCATGAAAAAAAAACATGATTGATAAGTACCTAACTCCTACCACAGTTCTACTCTTTTGAGTAAATTAAACAAACTGATAATGCTGAACCTTTCAATTCTGAAGGAGCAATTTGGGATAGTTGACTGACAGGTGGTAAGGTATTTGTTGTTACTGTAAATAATGAGGTGCACAATAGAGCTGTGAACACTTATTCAGTCTGTGTTTCTTTGATTTCAGTCTTCAGACTGAAGTTAAAAAGTCAAAATAAAACCCAATGTTTTTATGTATAAACAGGCAATTTTTAAGCTTAGAAAAATAGAACAATAGTACAGAAATTGAGCATACCAAAGCCAACAATTTGAAATATACTGAAGTGGAAAGAAACTGCAGGTATAATTACCAATCAGCCAAGACTGGGTCAGCCAAGAAAAACATGTACAGGTGAGCTGTCAAGGAAACCCTCAAATAACTGTTGGAGAAAACGCCAAGAACCTCCAGAGTACAGGGGTGAAAGTATCAAAATCTGTTTTTCAGAAGACTGTGACAGCAAAATTGCAAAGGCTCCAAGATGTAAACCTCTGTTCTTAGTGCTGATGAGAAATGTTAGATTGGATTTTCCACAGAATACTGCACAAAGGTGAATTAGGAGAGTTTGAGCACAAACGTTTCTTGGACAGATGAGACCACAACATCTCTTTGTTAAAGTGATGGGGAAGTGCATAGAAAGCAAATAACTGGTAGGTGTTTTAAGGAACACCACATCATCTGTGAGGCTGGTGGAGGTAATGTCATGGCCTGGGCATGCATGGCTGCATCTGGAACTGGCTCACTTGCTTTTATTGATGTAAGTTACGAGGACAGCTGTAGAATGAATCATGATCTTTACAGAAACATATTGTCTGCTTATGTTAAAGAATTTGCTTCCATATGTATTGGGTGGCACTTCACCAAAAACATGCAGCAGACGCAGAAAAAGTGGAAAATCCTAGACTGGCTATGTCACTCTCCATATGTACTGTAAATGCAATTGAGCATGCATTTCACATGATGAAGAAAGAGGGAAGCCAGAAAATGCCAAGGGATGGCGAGAATTTGGCATGGTTGCAGCAAAGCATGATTACACAGAGCTCAATGACCTCAGTGTGGTCATAAACTTTGATTACTTATTATTTCAAAAGGATATACAGTACAAATACTTTAATAGCATAAACACTCCTTAAAATTAATGTCTCAACACACAATGGAATCATTGGGTTAAACACAGAACAACATATTTTTAGTGTAATGAACACTTATGTGATCAAAACTAAAATGCCTGTTATATTTGATCATTTAATCAATCTCATGATCATAAATGCACATTGCTTGACCATAAGGCAAAAATAGGCTGGCATTATAGATGTGCGCTTACACCTCCTAACCACAATATTAAGAACCTCTATCAAATCAAGTGCTGGTCCTCCATAAAGCCTCCAAAAAAAACTAGAACATGGTAAATGTTTCATAAACTTTTTAAACCACTATTCCAGTCTTCTCGCTGGGTCATTTACTGTATGTTGAGGTTATGCTGAATGTAAAGAGCAACATCAGAGAACTGTATGAAAGTCTGTCAAGCTCATGTTTTTTTTCATCCTCATATAATTACAGCCACAAGTGGAATTATTGCCGTGATTGCATTTAGATCTAACAGGATGCAGGCTTTGGCCACAGTGACAATATTATGCTTCATCCACTGATCAATGTGTTTTAAGTTATATAGTTGAGATTAATGTGTTTTATGTAGAGTCTTTTGATAAGGCAATTCATGAATTGACATTTCTTTGGGAGACTGAACAAAAGAACGAGAAAATAGACGAGGAAAAAATATAGCAAGTTGAATACCAGTAAATGTGACTCTGTTTAGTGTAATATTGCTCAAATTAATTTCAGTTTCTACGGGGACAGATTCTTCAGATAACTATTCTCATGGAAAAAAATGAACAGTGTGTGCTTAAAAAGGCATATAATTAAATCCAGTGGATGTTGAATCCAACTGGTAATGAAATGTAAATTTCTCAAAAATTAACAAATCCATACTGTACCAAAGTTTCCCAAGTACTACAACTTCAAGTTAAAACCTTCACCTACTTCTTAATTGGATGCTGTATATTAAACATCATCTAGAAATTATGTTTTCTTCATGCATTTTATTCTATTTAATAAGGCAGTATGTTGAATGGACTTTATATTAACGTTTTTCAAACATAATCAACTAAAGCTTCCTGGTAATTGCTTAGAAGAAAAAAGAAAACAGAATTAAAAACATGGTTTACTTTTCACTTTTGCAGTGCACAACGGAAGGCCTTTGCAAAAGTGGTTAAGTGTGATGGGAGAAACGCCGCCACCATTCACACCCACTGGTAAACTGCAGAGGAGAGAAGTGGATCCCACGCAGAGAGCTCTGTGGACACACATCACAAACATATGGCATTGCCAGACTTAATGGCTCTTTAATGGCATTTAAGTGGCAATATTAAAATGATGGGGCTTTTACTAAATTACCCAACAAGAAAATAAATAAATAAAGGTCTGAGGAAAGGATGATAATCAGCAAGCGGCACTAACTGTGTTAACCCAGCTAATTCTGCACCTGTGCCTTTCTGCTGCCCAAAATCACGCCAGAAGAATTTTGAATAAATCACAAACAAGACTGGCACTGGTACGGGCAGGCGGCTTGGCATGGCATCTCAGCCAAAGTGCTCCTTCACTTCCGCCCTGATGGATTTGAAAAGTCATTTCAACCATTATGCTCTTGGAACTCGAGTGCTACAGCACCTTTCAGATATGCTCAAGATCAAGTTCCTCGGTGAGATGGTTGGGCTCCAAATGTGAAAGACCTTTGTGCTAACTGCATCACCTGACCTTCTTCAGGCTTCACTATGTTAGATCTGTCATGGGAAGGGTATTTTCTAGTTGACTAAAAGCATGAGCATGCTAGTGATAATTTGTACCTAAGAGGTAATCTTATTCAAATCTAATACTGATATTAGAAGCTGATTTGAAAGGACACACAAAGTGAATGCTAATGAATAGAGGCAGTTAAAACATTACACTCAAAATCAATGTAAAAGAGATGAGTTTTTGTCGTATATAATGCTTAAGCTGATGTTTTCCAGCGTTTACCCAATACAGACAACTAGTTGGATCACTTTGGAGCACTATGGTACAAATAATAGATAATTACTTGAAATTAACACCTTAAAAGTTCCAGAGATAGGGCGTAAATAAAATATTTATAATGTTTAATATCATTTTATAATTATAGAAATTCTGTCAAAACAAAAACCTCTATATTTTCAGAAGAAACATAAGTTTGTACACTACATAATCAATCTAGTCTTTATTATTAGGGTGTTATTTAAAGTTGATTATAGAGACAGGTCACCCTATACTGTGATTATTTACACAATATTAAATGGATTTGTTTCTGTTGGAAATGGCATTGTTTTTCTTTTCTGTTTTATCTTTAAATAAAAAGCATGGAAAAAAGTAGCCTGGGCAGTAATAACATCTTGTAATGAAAGGTGAAAATGTGTTTGGACATAGAGCAATCTACTGTACGTTATAATAAACCATTTAGCCGTTTATTTATGAAAAATAGATGCAGAATGACTAAGCATGTGTATAATGAGACATCACAAATGAGGAAGCTGGTATTCACAATGAAAATGAGCTGTGAGACATTTTATTTTTTGTTAACATACTGTTCTTATTCTTCTAATGATCTTTCACACCACTCTTCCCTTACACTAATTTTCAGATTCATATTTGTATTTTGTTGCTTATTACCATGACTCAGGATCTAGAACAGCCATAGTAATTTCCTTAATTAAGAACTGCTACTGAAAAGGTGCAATTAAATGTTCAAAAAGGGAGGCTATGTAACAGAAGACATCACATGCAGAAGTAAAAGACAGGGGTTCAGGCGCCTATGCAGTTACATCATGGGGTTATCTTAATAGAAAGATAAGGCACACTGAGAAAGGAACTGGGGAGCAGTGATCATGGAGACAGTAGATGAACTGCAGAGCAATCAGGCTTGTGTGCTGCTATATGTGTGAAGACTGTGATAAATGCAGAAGACAACTAGCAAGAAGAGAGTGCAGAAGATGGGAACCAGATGGGTCCAACACAGAGCCCTGCCAAGAGCAGAAATCTGACTTGCTCAGGCAACTGCTGGTGCAAACAAGATTACAGTTTCCATTAACTAGGACGTTCATCTACAGCACATTATGCGAGCATTCCTCGTCCTTAACAAGGCTTCTCAAAAAAAGCTAAAAAAGTTGCATCAGGGTTGTTGATCCAGAATATCTGATAAATATTGCTCATAAAAATGTCTGTCATCAAGATGTGCAAACATTAAATGTAAGAGTTCTTTGTTTCATATCATGTACAGTATCTTTAAAGAAAAGTAAAATCATTTATGATCTCAGTTCTTTAACACACAGATGCCTATGTTTCAAGAATGATAAATGCCAGTCATTTAACTTTAAAACTGTACATCTTGATTAGACAAACATTGACAATCTTTTATTCGTAACCTCCACAGAGCACTGAAAAAATTATTCCTGAATTCCAGATTTTCAAAGAGAATACAAAATGCCCTGTATCTGTTCATATAGCAGTGACACTCCAGGTACCTTATCAATCAAATGCACAGTTCTGTGCCTGAGAAAATATGTATAGAGGTCATTCAAATTATCCAATAGCTTCTTTGAAAGTCAAACAATAATATTATCAAAATATTATCATTATTATTGAACATCATCAATAATATTATCAAACATTTACACACAACATGGTAGAACTAATTATCAGATTGACAGTTATATGTACAGGTACAGTAATATGCTGCATTTACATTAACAATCCTCCTGTTTTTCTTTAGTATGTGGGACAATTACATTGCATTTAGGGAGCTACAGTGTTGCCATGGGAGATAATTTGGTAAGGGAGTTTTGTTTCCTACATAGTAGGGTAAAAGAGAAACCCAACATGAGGATAAAATGAAGATAGCTTGTTGCTATGGTGAACACTTGGAAAAGTGAACTCTTTACTGACTGTCGGTTAAATTCTAAAGATTTCAAGTGTGCGTCAGAGTTTTTTTTTTGTAATAAACATGCAATGCAATTCTGTCTCTTTTTGCTGTAGGCTACAAAAACATACATTTGTAATTGTAAAGCATTTTCATTTTTAAAATAAGGTAATAAAATAAGAAATGAAGTCCAGTAGCGAGAATGAAGATGTTCATTTCCAATTTGATATTTCATTCTGAAGAATAATATAAATGCCGAAAGGTTACTTCCAAAGTAACCAATAGCAAAAGTACTTGAGAAGGGATTAGCAAATAACAGGCTTCTGCAATTAAAAAAATGTGATTTTTTTTCATGTAAAGAGCTTCCTGTTTGACTCTAGTTCTATTTTGTCATAGTACCACAAAAATAATTTATTTTTTCACAAACTTTTTAACCAGCTTTTTTACCAGCTTCAGTTGCCATTAAAATTCTATGCATGAATGTCGTCTTAAATCACACACTTTCAAAGGTTTTCTGAATGTTTAGAGTTTCCACATCTTCTTTTTTCCCTTTTTCCTGGTGTGAAATTGAAATAGAGCATGACTTAAATGAACTTGTCCAACGCAATTAATTCAGAGCCATTTCTTTGCTCCCAGGAGTACTATTGACCAGCTGCCTCTTTGGTATCAACATAGGAGAATGTTGGCAGACAAATTGTTTTATGTAATTAGTGACAGCTGTGTATTATAATCATTATCCAAGACAGGACAGGCAAGTGATTAATCAAAAAATGCAAACAATTTTATACGTACCTTTCTGTCTATAAATTTGTAAGTATTGTTTTGTCTTTTCTTTGACAAGAGGGTGAGGTTCACAGAACTAGGAGCGAACTAGGAACTAGCAAAGCCTGAGCTTTGGAATTTATTTTTTGAGCATGTTTTATTGACTTACTTATGTAAAACTATGCAAAAGCAATTTTGTTATCCTATATGGCATTGACCGAATTTAAAAGATGAATACACAATAAAACAAAAAATTAAAGCTCCATGTAAAATACAGTAGATTCCATTGGTGAGACGTGGAATCTTCTTGAAAACATTGCACTTCTCAATCATAAACAACCTCCAAGCTTTGAACCCTTCTGATTACAGAAGGAACTTGATTTACTTGGTGGGAAAGACATCTTGCGATAAAGATACGATACTGTCTTTTAAAAAGGAATATTTTCCATCTATTGGATTATGTAGAGCCTTGATTTTGAAGTTCTGAGTGTAGCACTTCAGAAGCCATTGATGCAAGGGATCAGAGAGAATAATGAAAAATAAGTGACCACTCAAACATGCCAAGACTGTTTGCAGTATCCTCTCTGTATGCGGAGACTGTTGGTTATGACAAGTAATCAAAAAAATTATATTGCTCTAACCTGCACCAAAAAAAAGAGCCAACAACCCTTCCTGTAGTCTTCTTAGGTGTAGCTTACTTCTGCACATTTAATATATGCATCTAAGTAATTCTGAGATATGTGAGCATCTTGATTTTTTATCATTTTTAATTAATTTAGTAAATTAAAAAAATATGATTACAGCAAATACAGAAGACATATAACAAATGGCAGTTCTCACAAAAAATGGGAAAAGGAGAAAACTTGTCAAACTTCTGAAAGATAGTATCCTACCACATCATGACAGTTGCGGCACTAACAAAATTACATCTAGCCACTTTTAATCAGAACAAGTGCAGTTTAAAGATATCCCCGTCTCTATCCAGCCTCCTAATATAGATGTGTTTGTCTGAAGATGTACAAAGATTGCTGGATTGATAACTTTGGAATCAACATGGAAAAAAAGAGCAGCAGGGGGGTTCAGTGGCACAGTCATGTCGGAAAGCACATGTCATATACTGTACACCCCAAGCTCTGTATTACATCACACCAGTGACAAAACGTTTTGGGAGTAGAGTTCGTCTGGAACAGCTTGTCACGGGAGCCAGTCCTGACTCCCGTGTGGTGCGTATTTTGGACCCTATGCAGATGGTATAATCAGGGGGGCGTGACAGCTGTGATCTGCTGCTCAGGGGGCGTGGCGCAAGCGAACAAGTCCTAAGATAGTCCAAAGGGGAAACTGGGGTGCAGTCCAGGGTCCAGGAGCCGGGAGATCCAAACCAAGACAGACAAGATTAAAATCTGAACGGGATCCAGAAAAGGAACAGGGACAGGGAACCAGGAGGATAAAACAATAACGGGACCAGGCGCTCCGAGCCCCGGACGAGGTCAGGACGCCTATGAAGCCTATGCCGTCGGGTCTCTCCAGGACCTGCTGGTACTGTAGGCTGGCTTCCGGGCGTCCTTCTTCCAATGCAGAGCCGGGTATGCACGAGTGCCAGGCTTTAAATAATAACAAGGAAAACAAGGGACAGGGGTACATCATGAACTAAAATAGGAAAGGTTTGGAGCGCCCTTAAGAGGAGGGATGACAATCGTGACACAGCCAGTATGGTTTTGCGTTCATTCTACCCACAAGTTTAAATTGGATTAAGCGGTGTGTTCTGAAAATTCTGATAACCTTAGCGTAAAAAGATAAACCAAATTGATTACTTTATGGCATTTCAGTGGGACAGTTTCCATCTTTCTTAAGTTACTTACAGTAGATGTTCTCAGTACAACAGGAAATGACCTAAGCACAAGACGTAACTCTTTTATTCAGAAATCATTGCACGCAGGCGAATTTAGATGCATCCTTGCTACAGTATATAGGATGCAGGATACCAAAAAATCTCATTTTGTTCCTCTCCCTATGAGTAAAGGCCTGACTCAGATTATACACAGTGCAACTAACTACCAGTAGATAAGTATGTAAGTAATACATACAGGTGAGCATTATGTTTGGATAATGGAATCCCGATTCTGCATGCTGTCTGCAGCACATTACCTAATAATCCACATTTGACTCTCATTCACCGCTGTTCCTGGAAGGATGCTGTCTACCACTCTTTCGGTTCTTCACAACACTGTCTGCTTTCGTACTGTCACGATTGGAGCGCTTTCAACAGTGGAACATATCATTTAGAGATGTGTCAGCTAACTTATTTTTGACAGCTCTCCCGTTACTAACTTTGAGAGTTTTTTTCTAATATAAAATGGTCAATCACTGTAGACATTTAGGACAGTGTGTCCAGATTGGTTGATGTTACTATGCAAGCAATAATTCAAACCTGCTTGCAGAAGTACTTGGCAGAAGTAAACTCCTATCAGATGTCTGGGTGCACAGAATAAAACAAAAACTTTAGAGACAGAAGTCTGGTGCAGTGATATATACTGTATGCTTGAAGTGTTTTGCCCTGGTAAAGCTAATTCTCAAATCTCCCTCAGTCCGCTGAGGATCAATTATGGTGATTGCTATTTCAAAGTTGTTCCTTGCTGTTGTCTGAATATAAACACAAAAATCATCTACAACCTGCAATCAGAGTAATCTGACATAAAAAATATATATTGGAGAGTGGCTGCATATCGACGTTTGTTAAAAGCTTCTTACGCTTATGCTTTTCTGTCAATTGCTTTGTCCTGAAAAAAAAATCCCTACTGTAAATGGGGTTCTGTGGTTTGTAGTTATGTGAATAATGGGCTCCTGAAAATAAATCTCTGCCAAGATCATTGTTCTAAATGGGGCCTCTTTTTCTGGATATGAATAAAAGCTGGCATGAAGTGGTTGGTGATTTATAGTTTTGTTCCAGTGACAACATAAAACTCTGTCGTCGACAGGAATGAAACACAAAAGAGCACGGAAAATGTTCAGACCGATATAAGCTATTAAAGACTCAGAGGCGTCATGGCTTGTCTGTAAGGGCCCACTTACAAAATTAATACAATACTTTTCACACATTGTCTCTAATGCGATCTTTGAATTTGTGATCACTCTTGTCTATATTGAAGAAATATTCCTCATGTTTTCTCCTGCTTTATGCTCGGTTGGATTTTTGGATGTCATTTCGCTCCATATTTACTTGTTTACTGAGGTCTGCAAGTCTGTTGATTGATGCTTCATATAGTATGCTCTCCTCTGCAATGGGGACTTGTACTTACACCTGTTTCAAAAAAGGCAGCACACAGACTGCAAGTGACAGAGGGAGAATGAAGACAGTATTGCCATTAGACTGCAAAACAGAACCATTTGGTAGAGGCAGAAAAATAAAAGAAGGAAAATGGCTGTTCAGGGGTAACAATGGCAGACATGCAAAGAAAACACATCACAAATCAATAATGTATCATCAATACTGTTCACAAAATGACTGCGAGATTCGATGCTTTGAGATGTAGAATTATTGTTTGCACTGTTTCCCAAGTTAAAAAACATGAAACCCCTTTTTATTAAGAAAACTACGGTAGTATTGATCCAAATAAATTAAACAGGTTACACAACATGATGAAAGACTGCTGCAGTCACCAGAGATAGGTCAGTTCAATTCTTTTAGCATTTGGTGCTGAGAATCCTGGGCAAATGAACTATGTTTGAAGAATGAAACTTAATTGAAGCACGATTATGTTTTCAGAGAAATTTCAGAGAAAGATTCTCATGTAACTAGAAGAGCACAGGGCATTATAATATGCAACAGCTGAAAAACAAGTTTTGCCCCTTTTTATTTGGTTGATTTATTTTTAATTCTTATTAAAAATATTTTTTTGCCCAGAACAAGCAGACGGTACACGAACAAGGCTGAAATAATGGTGTTAATCCGAAAAAAATACAAATCTGCCAGTCAGCCACCAGACAGTGTTCCTGTCCTGATGGATAGTGTAGATGCAATGGCTTGCCCCCTGCCTGTGTGAATAAATAAGGATGCATGTTGCCCTGTGGGGTATGTACCATTGCTGGCGCACGTTATCAGAGATTTCTTGGATGTTGATTCAAGCCCATATGTCACAAAATTACAATAATGTTGAGCATTACTGGTGTAGCATTGACACAATTCCCAGTTTTACATGAAGCTGTTAGAGAGGGAGAGCAACTGGAAGATACATACACAGGGGTAGTAGATGTGTCTCATGGGGATTATCCAAGGGCACAAAACTTTCATGTTCAAGAGCCTCACCTTCTGAAACACAGTTTGTGAAGCAAAATTATATATCCCTTAATATAATTAATAAAGAATAAGATAAGGCTCTGCTCATGCCGATGCTCACTAATATCATATTCCACTTCATTATGAAGTCAATGTTTCTATCTCAACAATACATTAAGTAAAAGGAAAGATGACATGACTTCTGCTTAGTTAAGTTAAATATTAGACAACATTAGCCATTTCCTTTCCTATAAAGGACTAGGAGGTTGTTTGGTTACTAGTATTTTAACGTATGTTCCCTCTATGTACCTCTATGTACCTCTATGTACTATGTATATAAAAGCATAAAATACCAGGTGTCTCACTACAAGTCAGAACTTAAAGTAAAAAAGCACTAGAAATTCTGAGTTACATTGCTACATGATAATTAAAAAAGGTACAATTTCCTCCATTTTCTTTTAAATTAAAGACCTTTGCTTTAAAGCTATTTAAGTCAGACTTTCTAAAGTACCAGTACATACTGTATAGAACAATTGCATTTCAAGGCCACGAAAACACGTTTATTTGATCAAAGTTGCATGGCAACTGGTTCTTTTTACATTGATGTGAACATTCACCAGTGTAACTGTCTCTTATTATTTCCAGACATCAATCATTTATATATGTACTGAGCCAATCATTCTGGCCAAAAGATAAAACACAATCAGTCTTCTCTAGTGTAAAGAATAAGACCTTTAATTTGTATCAGGACAAGAAAGATCCTTTTTGAAGAAGAGAGAATAAAAACAATGGTCTTCTACCAACCAAGTTAGTCATGGCCATGACACAGATTCCTCACAAAGCCAGATCCTCTGCAGAATCAGGATTTGTTTCTTCCAGCCCTTTGTGCTAAAGGAGCTGCAGGCACGTACAAGCTCCATATACACAATCATTTCATTCAGACCAGGTTCCTATGGGAATGATTCATAGAAGAAAAAAAGGACAACTAATAACTGAAACAAATTTGCATTTCACTCCTTTACTGGTAATAAATATGATGTGGGGTGTGCATATCTATATTTTAGGTTTAGATTGTGTATGTGTTGAAGTAACCGTTTTTTATGAAACTGAGTGAATGTGTTTCTTAAAAGAACAAGTGTATACAGAATGTCATGTCTTTATTCTGTTTCTGAGTGTGGTGTATTTTCTCAGGTAGACAATTTGTGGCACTGAACCCTTTTGTGCTTGTAAGAGTAAGCCAGACAGGCTGCCAAAACAGCATCCCAGGCAATCTCTTCCAAGACGTTTCGCCGTGCCATCTTGACTCCACAGTCTCTACATAAACAGTCCCAGCCCCCAGGGTCTTTTCTCAAAACTGCGCTGAAGCACATAGCTGCTACACTGACCCTTTCCCTCCCAGCACACACAGACCATAATACAACAAACAACTATTTACATTACTGATTAGCACAAGCAAAAGAACACTCAACAGTTTACAGACAGTCTAGTCCTTTCCATTTTCAGGGCCCAAGGCTGTTATAATATGTTACCTATTTAGTTCATTTTTTTATCTCACATTTCAGCTTTTGTTTTTTTTCTGTTGACAATCCACTGCTTCCAGCTTAAATTCACAAGTGAACATCAGCAGTATTTGGTAACTGACATTATGAGAAAGTAACTTTCTTTAGTTCAATTTTGTATACAACAGCTCCATCATCTGGTTGGTCCTTTGCAGGTACAACTCAAGATTTTATTGTTCTTATTCTGCTTATATGCACAAAGACAACAACCAGCAACATAAACCTTCAACATTTCTCTACAATCATCTTAATTACGTTGGGATTATTAGGCAAAGAACTTCAATGTGGTGGGTCAGAAATCTTAAGTGTACTGCATGAAACTAATCACATCATGTTGTTGAATCATCTTACTAAAAATCTTAGTAAAACAAAAAAAAGTCACATATCCTGTCCAAAATATAAAGAGAATGATCAGCTCTAACATGGTCATTTACTTTACCTAAGCAGGGATTCACCAGTGTAATTGTAAAAAAAAAATACTTTGAAAGTCATTGAAGTCAATCTAGCTCTTCTAAAACAATTTTGAGTTGTCAGCATCATCCTGTCTGTAGCCCTGCTCCTGTAACAGTTTCATTCCAGCGACACAATCACTGAAGTGCAGAATCACAATTCGAATCCTTATATTTTATCTTACCGCAATCTACTTCTGCATTTACAAGGCTCTAAATTAAATATTTCACTGTCGCAACAAGATAGTCTCTTTGTTCAAGAGGTCAGCCAGGCAGTCCTCACAGATCCTTTCGTCCTGATATCCACGGCCTTATAAAACACTACTTGACTTGAATTGTCATTTGTAAAATTAGATGTGGATGAAAGGCTGTGCTGCCCAGACAGAAGCAACACTTCTTGTTTTCTTTAACAGTAAAATAATGATAGAAGATGTGTTAAAGATAAATTAAAAATTGATTCACTTCAACTTGGCTTTTAAGATCACTTCCAATTGCCTATAAGAAGAGCCTAGCAATATCACTTTATATTACAGAACATGGGAGTGGAATGGCTGCCATGTGTGGCTAAGTATGATTAGATGCTGCTGAAGCTTTTCACCTTGAGTGTCAAACTTCATTCCTACAATATATGTTGCAGCAATAAACCTGACTCTTTCTCTGACTCTTATAAAACAACCCAAGTAGAGCCGCTCAGTGCTGTATTTTTTTAATTATTTCTTAAAACATTATAAAAAGACAGTTGATCCAGTGTTATTGAGATCATTGGTGAAAATTGGTGGTTTTCAAGTGAGTTAGTAAGCATACAGTCAGCATCCTGTGATCACTCTGTCAGGCATTTAAAAAAATGAAAGCGAAGGAAAACTAATTTAATCTGAATAACCATGTACAGTGCTTGACACACCCTTAACTCACAACATCATGGTTTTCTAGTGTTTGTCTCTAAAATCTTCCCTAGTCCTGTTGTCGGTCTTTCACAGTGGCCATGGAGCAATAGATTTTCGGGGGGCAACATTGCTCAACACCAGCTGACTCCCATTCCACTTGAATGGAATACTTAGATAAACTAACCCTTAATGGACCTACTGCAGCATATCGTAGTGGGTAAGTCTCTGCTCTCATGACTGGTGGATGGCAGTCCTGCTGCTGTTCCATTAGCGAGGTACAAATAGATCCAGTCCTCCCATCTGTATGAATGGGAACCAGTATTTCCCGGGATAATCCGTGTGGTGGGCCTCATACCCTATCACCAAAGCACTACAGAAAAGCTGAACAGGCTCTGTCTCAATTAGGTGATGTGGCTCAATGTGGAAATGACCTGACTGACCAAATAGTAGAATTGATTTGAACCCTCATTTTCAGTTCCTAACCACGTCACGTTTCTATTTTAATTATTGTGTTTCTATAAGTGACTTAACTCACTTACTATAAAGTTACTTGACTCCAGTTTTGAGTGGAAAAAGAGAACTTGCAAAGGTTCAGTTCAGTTCACGTTTATTCCAATCACGTGACTTGTTACCGTAGCTCAATTAAGGATTTTAGTAAGAGAACAACTCATCTGGGACATAAACCTGATGGTGTGTGGCTCCACAGGACAAGGGTTTACAAACTACTGATCTATGATATCCCTGTTCCAGAAATACCACATCTCCCATCTAACTGAGGAGCCAGTTTTGCAAAAAGAGCTGCGCTAGCATAGATTAGAACAACCAGTACTGTAAGCACTTTTACAGCTCGACGCACATTATTTCACTTACTAGACTTCACACTTAACACAGACTTTTCTATTTCCTGCCATATTATTTGTTTCTCTCATGTTCTATGTGGCCATATGGCTTAGGTGTACCACACCTTGAGCAACAGTACTGAATACTGCAGTGAAGCACACAGTAAAACTCCTTTACCAGATGTTATCCTAAGGGATTTCTAACAGGATAAACTGGAACAGCTAAGTATAGTCAACAGTTTTTTTAATACAAATGTGAAATGGCAGTAGACATTACTACAGGACACAGATATTTCATATGTGACACATAATGGCAAGTTGGAGGGAGGAGGGTGGTAGTTATTTCTGAGGGCATGGGGCATCATCTTCTGGTAATAGATCTGATGGCATTCTAATGATTTCTGCTGCAAAGATTCACTCATTAGCTGCCTGTGGCACCGTCCCTGTCAGTGTCTGCTCTCTGTGCACAGCAGCGGGTCACGGTCCTGACAAAGGTGACTCTCCACCACTGTCTATCCCACATCTTTTCAAATGAAGAGATAATGCTGCTCTCGCCTCCCACCCTGTCCTTTAACTAATGGCTTTTAATTAGGTCATCATTCATCCTTAATAGGTTTTTATGAGCTCAGAGAAATCAGATGGAGGCACTCTCTCTCAGCAGCTCTATAGATGTGAAGCATGCCTTCTCCCTGGGACACAGAGACACAGAGATAGCCTGAGGGTCTGTAGTGTGGTAGAAATAAATTCTACTTCCCTTTCAAGCTATCATTTTGGCAGCCCCTAAAGTCCATCAAAAACATTCAGTAATTCTCACACAAGTAAATAATAATGCTCTGTTCTTCACTTTATAACCAGTTCGAATGGCATCTAAATTTGGGAATGGGAATGTATATATAAAAATTCGACTGGTATGGGCTTTCACAGGTATGCAAGACTTTTGCAACACTGAAATTAGTTGAGTTTTATGCCTGTGGTTATTTGTGATGTAAAAAAGGATTCAGTCTGATACTGAATCTCCAGATACTGTGTGTAGACACACAGTACAAAATAGAATTTTTAATACCGAAACTGCTATTGTGAGTTTTGGCTGGTTTAGGGATTCAATAAGCAATGTAACATAATGAATAATGCGTGTTCCCTTTGGAGTTTCTCTACTTTTACAGGAGTTACAATATATGCAGTACAGTAAGAGTTATGAACATCAACGATTTAGTCAAAACCTGCACTAGTGTTTTCTACTATTATAACAACTTTCACTGTTATTACTCTATAATATAGTAAAAAGAATATTAAGTAAACATTTATAGCAATATACTGTTAATTTAGACATCCTTAAATGACATTGGTCAGAGCCTTTGAACACTTGATTCCAGCAATTAAAGGTAAACTACAGTATATATGAGCAGCCAAGTGCTTTAATGGCTATCCATAATATTTATCTGTCCAATATAACAATGGACATCCATAGAAGTGTTTTGGACTACAGAATACAGATATATGAGGATTAACCCATAGTTTAGGATAAAATGACTAAAATGTCTGCAGGAATTGGTTTTCTGCATAATGCATGGATTAAGGGTGAAAGCTCTAATTCGAAGTGATTAGTGGAGTACCACAGGTATCTGTATCGGGTCCTTTGCTCTTCCTATGTCTGACTAGTTTTTAAACTAGTTGACTTCACAGATAATATCAGTATTTTAGGATTTATAAAGAAAATTCAGAATCCAAGACAAACGCCTGGTATTTAATGTAGACAAGTGCAAAGTATTACATGCAAATAGCAAAATCATATACTACAGTAAATGTATAGTATAAGATGGAACATACTATCTAATATTCACTGTAAGGCTGAATTCCAGTTCGGCCCTTTAGTACAAGTACAAAATATGATAATTATAGTGTAAGGCATGACTGACAATACAGAATTAGAGAGTCTGGTGAATGGATCCTATGAGCACCAAGTTGAATATACTGACTGTGAAATTGCACTTGAATACAATAATCATTGAAGATACATCTGTGTGAAAGATCAGGAATCACAAATGTGGTTAAACAGTCAGATATCGGATCTCTGACAGCACTTACAAAATTATCTTTAACACAATGTATCTATGTTTTTGTTCTAATGATCAAATGTATGCATGAAATTACATATTGTGTATTATATTGTACAAAACATGAATGTCATTTTTACAAATAGAAAGTGTATTAATTGGAGTAATTAAAATTTAGTGAAGCAAAAATAAGTTTTCACGTTTCCCAATAATTGTGGTAACCATTATGCATTTGTAAGGCTATGCATTTGTACAAAGTACAAATTGAGTACTCAACATATTCAATTAATTAAAAGTACAGTTACCTATAAAAGACCATGGAGATTATTTTGGTAATTAACTAAGCTCCAATGTGTTTTACTGTATCTCAAATAATAAATAATAAATTCTTACTAGAGCATAGGTAGAAAAATAACAGAAGAAAACTAGGCCCTCCAGGCATTAAGTTTGATACCCCTGCTCTAAATATCATGGGAAATGGTCCTTTTATGTTCTGTTGAAAAGCTTGAGTGCATACTATATAGAGGAGAAGAGAGCTATGCAGTAATATAAACTTCCTTCTCTAGCCCACCCTGATAGCTTATAACACTGTGTAAAAGTCTACGAAAGAAATGGGCTGTTATGCAGCCTAACTGAGGGTGGACAATTTATACCAAGCAAGGCTTGAAATACCTTCATTTCCATTTAACTGCTGTGCAGCTGGGCATGTCTGGCTGTCTGGACATCTGTGACTGTCTGTATCACAGTAGCCTGTCTGTTTGTGAAAGTTTGAGGTCAAAGAACTGTTTTTTTTTTGGGTCCAAGAACTTTATTTTCTTTACATTTGTGTGTGTCTGTGTACCAGATACACATGGGGAAATACAGTATTTGATATTTATCTTTCCCCAAATCAAAGCAGTGTACTTTTACCTGTTGAGTTCTGTTCACGTCAGCCGAAACAACATGGTTTATGACCTTGAGGACAAAGTTTAGTAAGAGGTCATGATTAAAAGACATACTGTACAATGTTATATCCCTCCTAATGACAGAAACTATTTATGCCCTCAATAACTGAGAAGAGAGTGGAGTAATTTATGATTACATATTGGTAATTCCCTTATTTTGGTCATCTTTTTCTTTAATCAGAGAACATAAGAGATGCTCCTTTAAGGAAGAACAGCCTTACAGGACCTGCCTTCAATAAGTAAGTGGCTGGAACTGTCCATGAAGGAGCTGTAATTGAGCAGTAAAGGGTTTTTGCTGAAGAAGCTCCTAAGAGGTCCAGTACCTATGAACTGTGTTATTTGATTATTTTAGTATTATTAAAGCCTTTTGTCATGCACCTCACAATCTTGAGTGTAGAACACCCAGTTGGCAAACCTAAATTGCTCATTCAGCCAGTGCCACGATTACTTGACTAATGAGCAAAACAGAAGAATATTATCCCCTAATGTGAAAGAAGCATCAGTTTTTTTTTATTTAATTGAAATAGTAATAAAAGGAAGAGATGAAGCCTAGCAGTCCTAGTGCTGTTATATTGTGTCACAAATCACCAATTGTCAAAGTTTCACTTGAGTCTGCTCTGTTTTCATTTACCTTGCATTCTCAGACATTTGTTTGTTTGTTACTCAGAGGGTGTATTTTATGTTGTAACTTGTTAGTGATTGAGCGTTGGTCTTATTGTGTCCTCATTGGATGTGAAATGGCATACTGTGGTGTCCTGCAGGACATAATGAGACGTGTCAGAAGTGTCATGATGGAGGTAGATAGTATCAGCCTTAGATAAAGCTGGCTAAATGTCACTTCTATGTTTCTTCTTCTGCAGCTTTGTAAGTCTTGAATTTCTCTTTTCTGATGCTAATATACAGCAAGAAAGGTTTGTTTATACCACTATTTTACCAGAAAAAAGCTCTTCAGTTAAAATAGTTACACTGTTCTTCCCTTAACACAATCATTCAATTAAGAAGTTGTCATTAGAAAATTGATTTAATTCTGTCTCCTACCACTTATGCAAAATTATATTTTAATAGCTCAATTAAAGACTTATGGTTGACCTTTTGGTTCTGCTGTTTATTAGTTGAAACATTTAAATTTTCAGTATAATCATACTATAAAATACAACTTTTTAAACTATTGCTTTTCATTTAAATTATGAAATGGTGCTAGTGTGGTCATTTCCTGTACAGTGGAGCCCATGCATATTATGGGTCTTAAAGATACTCTGGAACACAACAGGTTTTTTACAGTTTCTCTAAACACTAGAGTTTATATCTGGTGTCTTGATGATATATAACATGCTCTCTTTTTCTGCATTAAGCCTGAGGTCTTCAACTTGTCACAACTCTTCAAAAGTAATGCAGATTTAGGAAGAATGCTCTGGAATTTCACATTTCCAGGAAGCAGGCTTTCAGGGCTTGAGAACTGTTTAATGGATAGAAAACAGTACAGGCAGCACAAATGCTCAACGAATACAGCTCGTGGAAAACCACAGGTATTTGTATTAGAACTACTGTTTTCCAATTTAGCAATGATTTGGACTAATACAGTAGTTAGTAAAATAGTGAAGTTTGCAGATGGCACCACAATAAAAGGAATAAGAAACACTGTTCCAAAAGTCAAGATACTGCAAAGAAATTTCAGAAAGCTTGCAATTTCAATCAAGGGAGGCAATATTAAATCATTTTAGTCCTGAGCAGAGAAGACTATGAGGGGACCTAATTCAAGTGATCAATATCCTAAAAGGCACTGGCAACCCACTGGACAACATGTTGAACCCAAATGAAGAGGTGATTTTTATACAAAGGTTTATGGGAGGCCAGAACGAATCTAGCCAGTCATGTTGCTAAAACTAATGCCCTGCCCTCTGTCCAGGAAATGGCTGGTTGAGGTTCTCTAATTAGCTTGAAAGAGCTGAATAACCGAACACTCTAGTTAGATTGAATGGTCTTCTCTCATTTGTAACCTTCCTTATGTTTTTATGAATTAAATGTACCTTGTCAGAAACACCCATTTCCTATATACAGTACGCCACTACCACACCATACAGTGTCCTAAACATACTGTAGGTAAAACTGATTACTGAGAGATGGATCTTTTACTGATTATCTCTACATAAGTTGCAAGCTAAAGAATTTCTATTGAATTCAAACCCACTTCATCCCATCTGCACTTTGCCCATAGCATGCTGTTGATAGGATAAGCCCAGATACAGCCAGCTAATGTCATGACTCATACTTGAACTAGCATATTATCTGGATCTGCCTGCACTTCAAAGAACACTGTTTCAGGCTGAACCAGCTGGTATTTCTACTCAAATGCTGTAGACTCTAAACTGTACTTCTACGTGTGCTCACATGAATTGTTTCATTACTTTGTACAGGTACTGTAGGTTCAGCATAACCTGGCACATTTCCTTGTGAATGTTGTGTTTCTGTCTAAAGCAATAAAAACCATTCAACAGTGACCCAACATAGAGACATTACAGCACTGATCCCATAGGTCAGAAATAGTGATGTAAAATGGCCAATGCCACTTACTACATCATTAACTGCTCAATGTGACTTTGCATTGTAAGCATCTCGGGCAGAGAGAGATTAAACCATGGAGATGGCATTTTAAAATGCATTTTACTGGCATGGCATCAAAAGTCCTTCAAAGTGTCTCTCTGACTTTATAATCACCCTCTGCCTGTGTGTAGAGATGTGCATGTGAAGACAGATAGCTGTTAATAATGATGACTAATCTTAATAGATTTGCTTTAAGTTGTTGATTTTTTTTGAAAATTGATGCCACCCTGACTCTAGTGATTTGTCTGATGAGAGCAGAAGGACATGTGTGGGGGGTCTGGGGGGAGGGGGTGTGTTTGTCAGGCATGGAAGTGCTATATTGGTGTCACAAGCAATTAATGTCCCTGAGGTACCCAGCCCATTAAACGCTATGGATTGTATCCACATGTGAATACTAATTAGCAAACTGTCTCCCACGATTGTAATTGGAGATGACACTTGTCTGAAGGTTCTCAGTGCTGATGCATTTCTCAGGTACAAGGACATGATTAGAAGCTATAAAAATAAACAGATTATATACCTCAGATACACATTTACTCAACCGAAAAAAGATTCTGATACTTAAACACTAGCAAACATAAACATAAACATGACAGGTTTCCCCGCCTGCTATTTGAAACAGCTACTAAATAGTAAAAGTCTCTTGGTGAGATTTTATGTCTGTTTCCTGCATAAAAATACCCTAGTATATTGTCCAGTAAGCCCCTGATTTAGATTGATGTGCTAAAGATCTAATGTATTAAACAACAGAGAATATACAGGTGCCTCGCTCGTCCGAGTGCAAGCACAACGCAGCATCTGCTTCTTAACTGAAAGTTAGGCTGCAAATTTGACCTAGTGACAGGCTATCTCCTGTTTGCAGCCAATTTGTTTATGAGCTATGTTTAGTATACCTCAATGTGCAGACCAGGAAGACACCCTCTCTTTGCAGGATCAAGTACTTGTTAAGTCTGCACCACGCTGGCTTTCTCTCAGCTGTAGGATGGGGAAGAGCGTGTCTGGAGACTGGGGTGGGGAGGTTGGAGTCTTTCCATCATGCTGTGTCCGTGCTAGTCAAGATGTTCCCGTTGGTGCCTCTCTAATAAAGCAGCAGCCAGAGTCGAACAGCTGGGGAAAAGAGAAAATGAAAAGGGAAAAAAAACTGCTTTGGGGGACCCATTATGTAGGCGTTTTACTGAACACTGTAATGTTGTCAGACCCAATTTATTCCTTCTTTAAATGTGCATGCCAGTTACATGTTAATCCCTCTTCATCTGCCCCCTCCCTCTACAACAGAAGTGTCACAGCCAAAGCGAGAGGTTGGGTTCCCACTGAATTTCTGCAAGTGTGCATCTTAATGAGAATGGCATCGATTTTAACATGACTTCTGACAAGTTCTTCAAATCACAATTATGTTTTCAGACAGCCCACACGCCACATTCACTCGCGTTTTGCGTCATTTTGCAGACCCCTTCTTTGAGTAACTGAGAATTCACAGGGGAAGGCATCTAATGCCTGTGTCTATTTGTTTAGATTGTATATATACAGGTATATACAGTATTTACTCTGTGAGTGCAGACTACCAGTACGTATGTAGGATTAAAAAAACAAGGTTTGGAGTGAGGAGTGAAATGAGAGGAGGTCACAAATTTCAAAAAGGCTCTGTCTTTTCCTCTCTGGGGTGCACAATAAGATGCTGTCAGTACTATAAATTACCTCTTCTGCTTGTTTATGAAAGCACAAAATATATACAGTAGCTACAGTGTTGCCTGTAGTAAAGACCTCATATCTAAGCACCATTTCTTCAGGGCTCAACTCACTTAGGAACATAGCAGTAAGAGGAACAACCATTCACCACCACTACCACCAAAAACACCTTGCCTTCCAGGTTTCATACTTGTGCTCGGGAGGCGAGCAATCAGGAATCCTGAAAGGCAAGGCATGTGTCCGAGATAGGTGAGCGAAGTCTTTACTCTTAGAAGAATAAATAAATGCAGTACCCTCCCTCATTTTTCCCTTGAAGGTAAGCCTCCTTGAGGGAGAAATATAAACATTTCACAAACAAATAGCTAATGGTTAACTTGTGATTTGATATTTAGTTTCTTGAACTCTGCAAGGTTTTTCTTTTGCTGAAAGATACTGCTATGTACAGTAGTCTGTGTGTGTTTTCTTTCTGAATTGAAGAACACTGCCTGAGGTTTTCTTTAAAGTCCTTGGTTCAATATTGTAAACAGTGTGGAAAGGTAATGATTAATGACTGTTCTGCTTCACTGCTTCTTGGCTTCTCACTGCCATGGTTCCAGTGAGAGAATTTTGGGGGACTTTCCTCAAGGTTTCTCTCCATTCTAATTTCAGGGTTGCTCTCAGTTGGGGATTCCAGCTCGGTGCATATTCTGTCTTAGTGACTAGTGTGCACAAAGACAGTAGTCACTGTGTGATTTATTTTGCACTGGGTTTGACTGGAAGATCCATGTTTCTTGTCCCCAATCCCCTAGATATCAGCACATTCATTTAGCTGGGTTGATTATAGCTTGTAGCACAGAAGAGACAAAAAAACATGGGATGAAAATGAGTACAGGAGAACTAAAATATTACCTTTTTTGCACTGTATTATTATAGTGTAGTTAGGCACTGCAGAAATTGCTTTCCACAAAATGTGCTAGTATATATAGAGTGCACCGAACATATACTCAAAATATACTGTGCATACTATATATTTATAACTGAGAGACAACCAAAACTCATTCATGTGATTTTGTAAACATTCTACACCTCTGTGTGAAATAATGCTTTTGGTTTGGATACGTATTTATATGATAAAAATCACATTTTTCATTTAGTTATAGTCTTTTTGAAGGAAACTCCCAAAGGATGCAGATAGTAACACTTTTTAAGCTTATTTAATCTTTTTGTCATCTAGTTATAGGAAAATCAAACGCAGTTCTGCAATAAAATAATATCAATCAACGGTCCATAAAAGCCAGAATAATCCTATAGGAATCTTATAAGTAGATGGAAATTGATGATGGAAAAGTCAGGCTGAGTTACTCTTTAAGTTTATTCTGTAAGAAATAGGTTGACATCAAGCTCAGGAAATTGTGATAAAGGATGGAGAATAAAGCATGGAGGAGGCAGCACAGCCAACTAGGCAAAACCACAGGAAACTGAAATAACTTCCTAATTTATTAGGTACAAAATCCTAAGGATGTACTTCATAAATGTAGATGGTAGGCCTAGACTATAATTTAGACACTTTGGGCAAGAGGGAAGAGACAGAGTTTATTTCATTCAGTTCAACACCATTCTTTCCCTTCAGAGATTTTCTCTCAAATAGTTTCATGGCTGAGGGAACCTCTTTTGTGATCACCCCCTTATTTTTGAAAACTGGACAAGAAAAAGCAAACAGAAATAAATAAGATATCCCAGACTTTTTAATTACATATGATTAAATCATAGCCTTTAAATAATTGGTTCATTTGTCTTTTAAACAGGATGAAAAAAAAATGTGTAGTTTGAAAGTGAAAACTTTATCATGTGAAAAGAAAAAAAAACTTACTTAAGGGCGCCAGCAGATGAAAACTCAGGCTTAATTTAGAAGTAATTTATTTTCTACAAGTATTGTCAGTCAGGCTAACTTGTCCCCTGAAGTCATTTATAATGAAAGCCCAGATGGAAGGGACTGTAGACATGAGAAACCGTAATTGACTGCTTAGCTAAGGGCTATCATTTGTGCTGTACCGTACAAACCTTAGCTCTGCTGCTAGTAATCAGCTGAGTTTTTGTATTTGTAATGGAAATCTAACTTCTTTTTTTTCAGTAACAATGTGTATGTAAAATTCATTTTATCCTGAATGAATGACTGAAAGGCTGACTCTTGTCATTCTATTGCACATTTTTAAACAAAGGTATTTTTTTCATTAGAGGACTGAGATATGGAATGATTTTGAAATGGGAAAAATTATAATTTAGGAAGCAATTGTATGTTTTAAGGATTAAAGTACTTATTCTGGTGTGTAGCACAGATAAATTAGGTGGAAATAGTATCCCTTAAACTTGACACCTAAAAAACCCATCCTTTAAGTCCAAACACGTCAGGAAAAAATTACATTTCTTCTGAGCACAAGCCAACAGAATCGCTGGATGAAATTTGTTGTGGGATGATTCTCTAAAAATTGAATGCCTGTTTCCCATAACAGTTGTTACTCTGTAATCAATAATTTTGAGGCAAGCATTTCATCTTTTATTTATGCCACACATTATTTTTTTATGGTGCTCTGTTGAGACTTTGTTAGACAGACACAGCGTCTCAAACACTGTGTGTCTTTAGACATTCAGAACAAACTGGAAACAGGAGTAGGAAGAAGACAAATACCCCAGGAGGAGAACACATCCTTGTCTAGTGTTATTTCACCATGACAGACTAAGAACATGATACAGAGATGTAGGAGTCTCCTCCACTGAATATCAATGTATTTTTTTGCCTTTTTTGTTTCCCTGCATTAGTTTATTTCCCTTTATTCTGTTCAGTTGGATATATACTGTACTACACTTTAGTGGTGTACAAAGTACACTATGTCTCCTTCTCTTCTTGTAGGCCAGATCTTACACTCACCCTCTGTATCGCTTTACCTGCTTGGTTCCTGCTGCATATTAAAATATTGTCTGATTTACTGCAGTGCAAACCCACTCTGTTACAGCAGATGAAGCACCTGCTGTACACAGTTGTATTAATGATAGCCGAGATAAATGGATTGCTCCAGTCAATGAAATTTAACACTTGAACACCTGCGGCTACTTAATCCTCCCTATACAGAGCATTTCTCCTGGGCTCCTTAATTAGAGAGCAGATGAGGAGAGGGAAGGGGGACAGTGCAAGGAGTGTATTAGGAGATAAGTAATGTGACGATTTCTGTGCATTGTGATGAAGAATGGAGAAGCAGCATTGAGGCATATGGCTGCTGGGGTAGTGAACCCCCCTCATTGTCATTACTCAGAGAGTCAGTTGGGTGTGATTCTGTCCCTACAAAACACTAACACCCAGATTTCTTTCTCAGCCAAATCGTAAAGATCGGTGCTGTACGGCCTCAGTGTGTCCAGTGTGTGTCGGACTAGGACAGCTTCCTGCCTCTTCTGTGGCACAAGAGAAAGCGCAGTAAAAGTAGCGAAAGATCCCTCATATTCGGCAGAGCGAGGAAATGTAAAGCTAAAACAGTAAGATCTGAATTCCACTCAATATTTTACAGCTTCCAGCGGCGCAGTGATTGTAGCACTCGGGTGACTCGATTTGAGTGAGCAAGAGAGCAGCTCTGTTTTTACGCACACTGGCGTTTTTCCAATTGATATTGTTTTTAGATGCTGACAAACAAAGGGATAAATTCATATTTAGGTACACCAGGTTTTCTGACTAGAGTTTACGAAGCAAATTCAAGATGATCAAGACACAGCTGCAGACTTTTAAATAGATTGATGCTGAAAACCAGACGACATAACCCTTTTATTATTATTCCGTTTCTGATTTTTTTAATCCTATTAACTTGAAACAAAGAGGGATGCTGCCGTTTGAACATATGTGAGTTAAATGTAAGGTAGATCATCGATACATCTTCCAACAGATCGCATTATAATTTTCGTTGTCTGTTGTTTGAAGTTAAAAAGTCTCAAAATATTTTTACAACTACAAACGGTAACCTGAGTTGTTTCCAAGCTGCAACAGTGAACTTTAAATATTGCCTAAAAAATAAACATGAAATATAGATGTATGAAAACAGATACAAGTTAGAAAATGAAATTCCAACTCTCAGACACAGAATGCAAATATTAAAATAAACTCATCAAACAGCGAAAAACGGTTCGTTGTTCTTTACGCAGGTGTTAAACTGGCGCCACCTGATGGACAGAAAAAGAAAGTCAGTTTCTGTGTTCACACTTTTCTGTCGGATACTGATACCATTTACTGTATCCAAGCTACTATACCTTTCACACAGATTAATATATTTTAAAAGAGGGTTAGAACTGTGTTCGCTGGTAATTTGCTAAAAAATGTGGTTATCTATTTAAGAACTAAAGGCAGCAACCAGTGTGCATGAATTCATTGACAAACTGCTACTGAACCCTATTTTCATTTTCAGAACCTTATTTATTTTTTTGCTTCCTCGCGGCATCTGCTGCCTTCCTTTAAGAATTATTAATCATAAAGCTATTTCTTCATCTGAATCACTCTGATTCAAAACTGCACTCAAAGGCTGTGAGGCTCGCGGGCTGCCAAAACACCAGCTCATCCTTGAAGCATGCCTGCAGTCAGGCTTTGAGCTTTCAGTGTTGAGGGCCTCATGCTGTTCCTATCAACAGAAGACTCAAAAGAATTCGATGATTCTGAATTATTCCTATTGTTAAATAAGAATTTTCTTAATGCCTGTGAATTATTGCATGCAATATATATAAGGAGATACTGAAGAAGTGTTCCAGTAATCCATGGTTTTCTGAACAAGGGGTTTAAGGCCATTAAACATGAGCTGAAATTTCACTTGAATCACTTGGGATTTTTGACCTGAGCCTCTCAAGATGAGTCAAAGGCACAAACTCCTCTAAGAAACAAACTTCTATTTAATTTAAGATAAAATATTTTTTAAAAAAATGCAAAGCAGCGTTTTTAAAATCTCCTCTTTCACATGTAAGCAAACAGCAGTTCGGTAAGCTATTTTAAATAGTAATTAAGTTTTTAAAAGTCATTTGAGTCATTTTGCAACCTTCGTCAGGAAGCATTCCCATTCCTCCAGTGAATGCTGCAAAGAGGGACAGCACACAGTGGCACTGGTCTGTGAGCAGAGTGACCTGCCTGCAGGCCTCACTGTGGCTGTAAGAATACTTTTATGGGTTTTCATGTAAAATCTGATATATCTATGTGCTAAAATAAATCATGTTCAAGTCTGACAATTTAATATAGTTAAAAGGTTTCAGCAGTTATCAGCAGTGACAGGTACTTAAAATGTACTTCGGATTGTCATTCCTGGGTATAAGATCATCTATCACCAGTAAAGCATTTTTCTCCATACTTCAGTGCTCTATGGATGATTCTAGCTGTAATTTCGAATCAAGGTGTGACAAAAGTTGAAAAGGGGTGCAAACCGTACACACACATTCTTTGCAAACCAACAAAGTTAGTTTCTATATCTGCTGAGAAATTTGCATATAATAGGCCTTTGATTTGTGTTATCTCTGATGAGCAGAAGGTCATAAACACTCATTCCTCATTTTCTTGTCTTCGTACACTGAGCCCGAGACTGACTAAGCCACTCTCACAAGAATTTCATGCCAGGTGTCTCCCTTTTCATGCAGCTTTATAATAGGATATCCATCATGCAATGTTTTTTCAGGGAAACATGGACCAAAGCCACAAAAGATACATGAAAGAGAACAAATTGTCCTGTCATTAAAAATGCCTGTGTTGCAGCCTCAGCTTTTAACTAAAGTGGTAAAAAAAAATTAGAAAGGCAGTGGCTTCTGAGTCTGTTAGTGAGTAAAGCTATTTCATGGTCTGTGGGTTTATTTGTTAATACAAATACAAGACGTAGCTTACAGCGAACTGTAGATACTTCCCTTTTAAGGATCAGCCACAATATTTCTTGTACATCACTACATGGGAAACTACAGGAAACCTAGGAAGAGGAATTTGATAGTCTTCAGGTATTAACGATTACTTGTTTTGAACTGTTTTTTTTTAAAGGATGTGAGTCAAGATGACAAAATGTTTCCTTCTTAGTAAGATGAACTGATATGAATTGAATACCATCAATAGAATTGATATGAATTGAATACCATCAATAGTATTTTCTTGACGTTTGATGTTGATACTTAGGAGTTGTCTGCCATCTAGGGGCAAACCAGAATAATACTTTTTGCAGTTTTGATGAGAAAAAAAATGTTGTCATGCTCTTCAAATGCTAAAGAGACACTCACTTAAAAAATGATAATATAATTTTAGAATGTGTTGTGAATTCATTACAAAGCCTGCTCATAATGAAGATTATATATAGAAATTCATTTTGTATGCTATTGCTTCTTTGAGAGTATGCTAAAGAATATAATATCCATTGTACACTACGAGCACAGAGAATTTACACAATTAATTTCAATTAGGGTGAATGGTTTAATACTTTCAAGAAAATAAAAAAACATAGAAAACCAGCAACAAAATAAGATTTATTAACAATTTTTATTCATTACAACTTGAAATGTTAATCTCTGTATTTTACATAAATTCAACCGTAAGTACAAGATATATTATACATATTTACAAAATTGACAACATTGGCAAGAAAACAAACTGCATATGAAATAAAACAATCGTTCCTTTAAAGCCAGTCCTAATGTGACTCTGAAGCATATATTTATTTTAATGAATAATGTTTGCAAAAACCTTTTTGCATGAAGTTTAGAAAGTTCTTTCAGAAACAGATTGTGTCAGCAAAACCATTCAAATACTGTATGCAGCCTGATTTAATTTTCCTTTAACATTTCAGTCTTAAACGTAACAAAGTGTATGTCGTTTGTAGGATTTTTGGAACAAAACTTCAGTCTAATAAAAAAAATGAATGCAACTGAAACAATTATCATTCCAAAGTCTGTTTCCTAAAGATGGGTTATTTCTTCATAGGCTTACATTATAGGCAACATTTGTATCTGAAAGAAGCTCAGCGAAACCTAAACAACATATTATAATAGCACAAACAGTTCGCAATTCAATATACTGTAGCTGAAAATATAACAGAGATTGCTGCATTACCAGAACAGTTACGAATAAAATCAGAAATTTCCATTTCCTTTAGGAAATAAGATCTGTTCAGGTAACATAAATAACATGAATTACCAAATAAAGTGTTAGTCAGGTTCAGCTTAATCATATAAAATGGTATGGATAAAAACTCCAGATGCATTCTGAAATTTTGTTATAGCTCCTAGACAGCTATGTAGTAAAAATCGTGTTGTAGTTTTTCCAATACAAAATAACTGTTTTTTGTTCTGCATGTACTACTTCACATATGAAAAGAAAAACATCGGCTGTTATTTAAGTGGGAAGATATATTTTGCCAAAAGTCCCATTTCTTTTGTTTAATCTGAATTATTTATATTTTACAGCATGCAAAATGTAAAAGGGTAGAAGAAACATTTGGCCAAATATCCAAGCTGGGTCCATGGTATGTTTTGGGGGAATTATTTTAGGCTTTTTGTGCAGTCATAATGTGACTCTGCCTAAATATTTTTATTTTTCTTATGAAAAACATTCATTATTTTTCTGTTTCCAAGTTTGGATTATTGTTTTTGGTGTGCCTCTCAATTCCAATGTATCGACAAATACAATACACTGGCTATGAAAACAAGAAAATACAGTCAAATGAGGAATACGTTTATCACCAAGGTGGTAAAATGTATTTTCGGAGTTTGGTAGGCTTATATCTAAAACAGTGATGCTGCCTCTTAAAGTGCTGAATAGGAAGTTACTCTTGACTGAAACATGACATCCATGTCGCAGGTGAAGCAGGAGGCGTGAGGACATCCTAATTAAGGCCAGGGTTGTACTGTGGAGGAATGCATGATGCCTCAAACTACTGTATATTAGAATTCCCAATATCCATACAGACTCATTTCCTCATTACTGCCCTTATTGTAACATGTTTACAGTATATCCTACAGTGTATGGTGCCAACTGTCAAGGTCCAAGCATGTATTTTTCAGGACACAAACTTTCCTAAGGACACAGGTCCCACTGGAGAATAAAGCAGCCTGAATGAGGACTGTAATCTTGCAGTGGCTGCAGTGGCTCACCTAAAACTACCACAGCCAATGCAAAAGAGCTCAGACTCAGCAGCCCTCAGTTAGGAGAGGCTGGTTAAAAATCAGGGCCTGGTTTTTAAAATGTGCTAAAACCGGAGGTCTTGATTTGGCGTAAAAACACATTTTTTTTTGTTTCTCCTGCATTTTAGTGTTCCACTGTATTTACTAATTTTGACACACTGACATGCATCTACATAACTTTATTTAACATACAGTACATGCTGCCCCTACTTATTAGTAAATTATCCAACACATGGTTTCTCAAACTGTGGTAAGGTTACCACCAGTAATGCATGTGGAGCCAGAAACAAACAAGAACTGTAACAGAGTGTACATTTTCATAAATCTGTGCATAAATTATATTCATTTAGGATTTTGGTGCCATCTAGTGGTTACTGTTAGGTACTGCTTGGGTGACAGACCAGCCTAAAATAGACAACTCCTTTGTGGAACACTGGGTCATAGACACCACAGCTTGCTGTGTCAATAAGCTACCGCAAAGGTAGAATCACCTGTTTTCTCATGGTCTGTCTCAAGCTCTGTACAGATCACTGCCACACTGGATTGTGGATGATGTGAATGGATGACTTTAGTTATCGGTTCTGCTTTATTTTGATGTATAAACAAAATACAGTTAGAAAAAAGCATATACCGTATAGCTAAATCGGAAAGAGAAAACCCCCTGAAACAGAAAGGACCTTTGATGAATCAGTAGATTTAAACCTTGAAGAAGCTGTTGATTTACCAACCAGCAGTGAGGCTCACATTCATGGAAATTTTGAGTTTCCTTGACTGTCCATTAAGCAGAACTATTTATATATCTTAAAGACCCGAATACCAGTTTACAAGACTTAAAAGATACTGAAGTGTGCTTTACTACCACTCTGAAATTTTAATAAGATTTTCCTCTGCTTCCTTCCACCCCAAACAGCACACTTGTTTACTGTGGCTACAGTAATGTAAATACTGAGGGGTGAAATGTGATGAAAATGCCATCATCATCTGTATTGTGCTATGGTTACTTTGGGGTATACTAATGTCCTCTATTCAGACATTTACAAGGCCAAGCAAAAAGATCCATTCTGCGATCATTCTGACAAAAAACATGTAAATTAAGACATGAGATATCGCCACTGGTCCAATAACGTCCTTCCCCACTAATCTTTATATATATATATCTTTACCAGATATTTACAGTACAAAATGTTAATGGTAGTGTTAATTCTGTAAAACAGAGAACTACCCTTTACAATCATTTAAATGTTTTTTTTTACAAATACAGTTCCCCGTGTTTCCAAAAGCAGCACTAGTACTCCAGGGTTCTCGCAGGTGAAAAATCATTGTAAGATGAAGCAAAATGGAGGAACATTCATAAAAGCAGAATCAAAATAGAAAAATGAACTTATGAGCTGAGCTGTGAGTTCTAAATGATCCGAACTGAAACACCTTAATGTTGTTCTGTACACAAAAATGGAGGCTGTTTCTTTTAAATGAGACAGTTTTCAATAGCACAGACACCAAAGGGAGGGGAGTTGTTATAAATCAACATCCAATTATTCTTTCCTGTGCATTCTTAAATGTGAAGCATTTTTTCTCTCCAGTGTATTTAATTTAATTAGGCTGTTTAAAATATATGCGCTATATCCATTTGGTAATCACCCTTTTCAACATTTTAGGCTTTGCTAGGACTTTTAGTTATGCAAAATATTTAATTATACTGAATGACCAAAGATATTTCTTTAAATAAAAAAGTGACGTTCATTATTAAAATAAAACATACTTTACTATATGCGTAGTGCCACATATGCATTCCAGGTTGTTCTTTAAATTTCAGCTATTTACAAAAGTGCAGGCATAAGCACCTGTTTATCCAGTGGTGACACGAACTCTGAAAGCACATCTGAGAACTCAATATCACGGTGTTTCCACTCCTTATTAAATACCCTTTATTAGAAGGAATTTGTTCTGAACCATAGACACTGTGACTGAGTGGAAACTGATTTTCTTCCATCAAAACCCATGCAATGCATTTTTTTATTTACAAAAAAGAATAGAATGTACCTTTGTTAGTCAACATATTCACTTTCAGTACTATTTTGAAGATTTTTGTAAATGCATTTAAAATGTGTATGTCCACACATATGTAGGTTTGGAATTACTTTGTAATTACACAGTAGTATTAGTTATTACACATGTAATTACACTTTAGTAACATTTAGTAATCATTTCCTATTTATCACGGCCTTTGCATGGCTGCCCTTGACACAGAGCCCCAACACTGTTGCTATCGTCTCTTCTCAACAGCATACAAAGCATTACGAACTTCCTTTGTTTTATAAAAAGCAATGAAAATTAAAAAAACAAAAACAAAACAATAGAAAACGAACAAAAGAAGAAACATCCAGTCGCAGCTTTGAAACGGAAGTATTTGGAAGGTTGGCATCACACGAACTCTATTGTAAAATCCGTCCTGCAAATTGGTTAAGACTATACTAAGGAGCCCGCCCTGCTCTGGGCTGGAACCATGACTGGCACGGCGCCCATGCGCTCCAGTGTCGCCTGGCTCACGGCGTAGGAGTGCGTGTGCTGCCCGTGGGGAGGCGGCGGCTTCCGGCCGATGGAGCCGTTGCTGCGGACGACGGCCGGCGGGGAGGGGGCGGAGTTCGTGGTGACCACCAGGGTCTTGGGAGGGGGGAGGGTGTGGCTGCCGTTGGCGTAGGCGGGCCGACTCGGGGGGGGCGCCCCCAGCCCCGCCCCCGCCCCGGCCGGGTGCGCCGCGGCGAACGTCTGCCGCGTGTCCCCGTTGTACCGCGTGTACGAGCCGGAGTCGTAGGCGGGCTTGGGGTTGTGCCAGTATCGGCTGTTGTAGGTGTTGGTGGAGGTCAGAGTGTCGTTTTCCGAAGACGAGGCGTCGGCATGGAAGGCTTTCACCGAAGAGGACCGCTTTGGGGGCAAGTCGTCTTCCCTGGCAGAGTGGGAACAAACCACGAGGAACAAAGTTAAAGGACAGCCCAGCCAGCCCTGCAGATTTAGTCCAACAAAAATCCTTTTTGGGTTTTGCCAGCCTTGAATGAATGAAGAAGTATATAATAATGGTGCTCTGTAGCATGAACATTGTCAATCAGGAGGTCAAATTACAATACAACAGAACTATATCTTACCACTTTGATGAACAATACAGAAATGAGCTGTTTACTTCTCTAATGGAAGACAAAAAAATGCAATCCATTATTGTACTTCATTATTTTTTCAATGAAGTGATTTATTCCCATTATTGGAAGAACAGAAAAAAGTTCAATTTAACCTCAGGTTTAGCTGCCTCTGAGTGAGCAATGCACAGGTGAGTCAGGAACTGAGGAACACTTTATTGTAAGTGTGTGTTTCCCTTTAGAAACTGATAATACAGTATTTATAAATGGATCTATATTTTTTGGATTATCTTTTATCTTTTCTTAATGTTAAGTCAATTGAAAAAATACATTTTTGTAGCTATGGGCAGTTAATTTCCCTTTCAAATTATGCACATCATAGCTGGGAATTTTTTCAGCTTGCTTTTTATAAATATTCATCTGTTCTCATGTTTTTCACAAGATGGCAAGAAAGTTTACTTTTTTCCTGGGGGTAAGTACCAGATGACGTACTGTCTGTGAATAAGATTTAAAAAAAAGGCAAAGGCCAAGAAAAGCATGAAACTAAACCATAATATTACCCTGTCTGTTCTGTCCACAGCCAAAGGCATCAAATGTTCATTATATTTTTATCCATATCGAAATGATTTGTTCAATGTTAATTTTTATCCATCTTGGAATGATTTATTTAATGGAAGGGATGAATTGACTTTCACAATGACGATCAGTATAAAATTTCAATTTCTTGTCATGGAGACCAAGTACTGAGGTCTGGGCTTATGTGGCTCCTGGTGTAACTAATTTTGAACAGAAGACAAAGAAGACTTCAGCAAAACACTGGATCATGTGAAGCTGAATGCAGCTGAGCTTGGGAAAGAAGAGTCACCATTCAAACACGCGGCCAGTTTCGGCCTGCCTTGGCTTACAGCTGGAACGCTCTACAGTAGAAGCTAAGAACAGATACAACACTGTTGTCTTTCATCCTATTTTAGGAACAGAACCTACAGTTTTGGCCTCAAGAGTTCACATAAACGCCCGGCCTCCTCAATGTGGAGAGTACCTTCTGATTGTGTTATTTCTCCTCCTCCAATAAAATATGATAAATTCAAGCTTATGGACTTAACATTTTATCCAGCTTATCAACAAAACATGCCATATCCACAATATTTACACAACACAATTACAACAGAGACATAAAAACAAGTTTTTAATGATACAGGTTGTGACAAGTTGCTTTGGATATAAGAATCAACCAAATTAAGAATTATTGTTGCCTTTGTTTTAATTTTGGTTTCATCATTCATCTAAGTCCAGTGATGGAACACATGTTGCGGTTCAGTTCCTCATCTTCTCTCAATAGCAAAGCCCCTACTCTTTTTTAGTGTCTACCAACTGGAACATTCGGCCAGGGTCAGCTTTGTACTTCTATATCAAAACGTGCAAGAATGACTCAGTGACTCATGACTCATCTGCACCAACAAACTTAAAAAACACATGACAAAAACGGCTTTGTGGCAGGCTCCACTTTGAAACCAGGTGGTTCAAGGAGCCTGAACACATTACAAAACTGAGAAAAGTCAAACTGGACAGTGCAATAGTATTTATTGCAGAGACTTTCAGGTTACACACTACAGACTTCCAGGAGTCTTACTTTACCCAGACTGCTGCAACACCTCCAAGAAAGCCACGTGAAAGCCTTTTATGTCCCCAAATAAAACTAATTACAGCCCATGTGAGAATGTGCTCTTCGCCACAACCAAGATCTCATTCATTCTCACCTACTGTAGCTATTTACATACAGTATAGCAGAGGCTTCAAAGGCTCTAGTGGCAGGTCCTCTATTAAACCACCTCAAAGACTAATCTGCCACACTATCATCTGAAATGCAGAAAGTAAGCAGATTATTTCACAGTCTCTTTTTTGGAGTTCAAGAAGACAATAGAGAGTGTGAACTGAGTTAGAGCCGGCTCCCCCCTCAATAGGTACTATAACAATGATCATTTCCCATCGACTCAAATTTGAGATATCCTGTACGATGAAGTTATGTTTGCCTCTCTTGTACTAAAGAAGCAAATAATTGGTTAATTGGTCAAGAAATCAAGACCAGCAACTTAAAGTCCAGCAGTAGAATGTCCCATAGGTTTGGCAGAAGAAAAAAGCAAAATAACTCAGTTTGAGAATATATAGAGTGAACTAATGAGAGGCTTAACTAATGAGACTTAAAGCAGTGTTTGAAAACTAGTTCATGGACATGGTGTTTATCACATAAATACAGTGTTTAAAATAAATATATATATAAATAAAATGCCACAAGTCTAAGATCATTGAATAAGTAATCGTAACTAACTGACTCATTGTTAAGAACGGTCTATCAATGCCCCACCTGATCTCATTAGGGATTTCATCTTCTTCGTATTTGTTCTTGTTTTTCCAGTAGAACAGTGCGACCACAACTAGCAGCACACAGATAATGACAGCCAGGACGCCTGTGGCAATGGTGCCAGCGATCAGTCCCACACTCTGAGGCTGGGCTGGGAGGCAGGGAGAGAGAATGGCGTACCATGTTAGGCACCTTATACTGTAACCTACTGTATGCTTTACACCTATCCCTTAGTCAAACAGAAAGGTACATTGTAATGAAGTCTTTAATATTATAGGCTTTTCCTTCTTCAAGCAAAATCTATGCAGTATTTCTTTCTCATCAGGTTACTTGAAGTCTTTCTACTCAGAACCTGGTACAGCACAGGGACTGCTGTTGTGTTCTGGCTGTTATTTCATTCCCTAGATTTTTGTAGACCAGTTTTTCAGTACAATGTTTGTTTTGTAAAAGCAGGAAGATGGCAGAATATAAAAAAGCAGAAAGTCAGGCCTGGTAGATTTAGAGAGTACATAGATTATTCCTTTGTACTAACACAACCTTTGGAAAAAAAAAACATTTCTTCCGTTATGAATTCAGTAAATCCCAGTTGTGCATGACGGTCTCTAAAATAAAAAATGAAATGTTTCCAGGCTGTGGCAGTTTATCATTGTGGGCCAAGTTTGGACATAACCCCTCCAGCACACTTAATAAACCATTGGTTTCCAACGAGAGGTCAGCAGTTTCCGCTCCTGGTCCCAATCTATCCCTTGATTATAATTCCGATGCAAGTCATGTGAATAGTCCCCTCAAGCTACTGGTCTGTGTCGTTACTGGAACAGAAGGGGCTACATTTCGTTACCCCCTGGCTTTGTTCAGGAGTCTGTCTGTTAATGTAGCCGGGCATTGGTTAGATTTCATGCATGTTGCTCACAATATGACAGTATTCAGATGGGGCTAATTTCTGACAAGCACCATGTTCATCCAAGTAGTTTAGGAAATTGTCTCATAACTAGTGATGAGAGTGAGATCCCGAGATTTTTAAAATGCACAGCTAAAATCACATTAACAGTTTGCTTACAATGTAATTTCCATGCGTCGGTGGAAGAGAAGATGGAAATTAAGCCATCTGGCATTAAAATCAAACAAAATGACAAAAAACTAATTTTCTGTGTGCCGTGGGTTGACAGGAAGGACTGACTGACAGCGAGTGAAAAAAAAACAACAACCTTGCTTGGGCCAAAACATAAACAGCAGTTACTGTGTGGTAAAAGACGAGGGTGCTGTGCTTTCCTGTCTGTGTGTTGAGAATTGATGGAAAGCATTTACATAGTCCCTCTGATTGACAATGGTTACAGTATTTCAGTTTGCAACCATAATGAACTTGTGTCTCTCGGATAATTGACTGCTTCAGGTTTCGTGGACTTAAGATTTATCTCTATGACGTCATGGTGTGACAAAAGTTATGTAGTTAGACAAATAACCTCACTGCAACATCACATTAATGATAAGACAGGCGTGAAATCTAGCCCATTCTAAATATAATTTCTAATTAAAGGGGAATTGCAATGCTATTTTTATATTTTGGGTTTAGAAAGTTCAGTTCTTTCAGCTGGCCAGTATAAGACATTCCACAATTAAATTAGTATGTTGCGGTTCTGCTCATTAAACTATTTACTCTTGGTATTTCAAGTAGGGAGCTGCATCAGCATGCGTAGGCTTCAAAGGAACAAGTACAAGAACAAGAGCAAAGGAACAAAAGAACAAGTCTTTACTTATCTTTTCTGCTGAAAAGAGAAGAAAAGAAATACACCTGAAGAAGGCTCAAGAGCCTAAACATTGTGTTTCTTTTTTCTCTTTTTAATTCTCTACAAATTACTCTTCGTACAAGTGACACAATATTGACTTTGTCAGCTGTGACAATACCACCACAAGCTGCTGTAGATTTATACTGAATATTTCTCAGTACATCTGGTCCAAAATGTGTTTTCTTGACTAATCTGACACAATAATCAACAACAATGAACTGACAACCAATGGTGATAAGATTGCACTATGAATTCTGGGAAAGATATGTGAAGAACCTGATGACGGTTTGAAGGTTTTACCACACAGATTTACACACTTACGTGCTATGACCTGCAGGTTAAGGAGACAGGTGCTCTTCCCGATGGAGTTAGATGCGGTACACTGGTATATTCCCGAATTGGCTGTGCTGATGTTCCGTAAAATTACTGTACCCTGCATCTGATCTGGGAACAAAGCAAGCCGATTAGAGTCGGAGTCTTTGTACTCAAGCTGTTCAACACAAATAGGACACACGCAACAAACAAACAAACAAACAAACAAACAAACAAACAAACAAACAAACAAACAAAATGGTCCAGTATTTCTGAGTAACTTATTTAATACTCTGTTGCTGAGCAAGTTAACAAGTTAAAACTGGAGTGCAGAAGTATAACACCTACCAGTTCGTATAAAAAAAAATGACTTAGGTTCTTTATCAATCATTATTTTTTTAACAACAATTTTTGTAAAAAATAACTGGTCGATAAACACTTCCTAAAATATTTCTGACATGGCAAAAATGGAAAATGTTTTATACCTTGTACATGTCATAGTGTAGGAGGAAAGAAAATGTGTTTCATTTACTGTCAATCTGATGTTTTGCTAAAACAACTGAGTACAGATGTCAGAAACAAATCAAGTGGTTATATCCTAGGATTCATAAGGTTTTTGTTTTAATTACTTATATAATTAGATAAATGGCCTCAATGCAACTCCACATTAACTTCACATTAACGATAAGATGGGTGTGAAAACTAGCTCATTCTAAATAAAATGTCTAATTAAAGGGGAACTGTAACAATATTTTTACATTAAATAATCAGCATTAATGAGGGCATTTCAAACCACAATAAACGTAAAATGTGCCCAGTAACTTGTAAAACCTCCAATTTTTCTGATAATTTCCAGGTCGCATAGGGTCATGTTCTGTGATTCAGAACGAGGCAACAAAACTTCTGATGACATGAAACAGCCTTATTTCATTGTAAAGAAGCAGGCTTGTGAATACATCACTTTTAATCCAATATAAATATTTCTCTCGATTTTGAGAAATGTTTTGCCAAAATATACTACTTGTTAACACCGCATGAAGATCACATTGGAACATATCTGCAGTGAAACGTCTGCTGCACATTTTGTACTTATTTGCTCGCACATCACATTACATTAGTCATCGCAGTGACTAGCGAGCAGGAAGGGCTGCATCACGTTGCAGTTCGTGGAAACTCGAATGTGAGTTTGTGACAACATGGAGACTTAAAATACTTTTACAAAGTTCTGGATTTTGTGCTAAATGTTCTATAATGTCAATGAATTTATTAATTTGTGTTACCGAGATTTAATAACTGAGAAATTGGGACTGCAGTTCCCCTTTAACAAGATCATTATGCTGCTACCTTTAAGACAAGGCTACTAGCGGAACTTTGTGCCTGCAGGCATACATGACTAAAATTATTATTGATGCCATTAATGTATCTGGCTAACTTGGATAAAGCAAGAAAACTTAGAAAGGATTTCAACAAGATGTTATGCAATAAAAACAGCAGAGAAAAATACACTGTCATGAACATCACAGCAATCCTGTTAAAGCAGATAGTCAAAGCCAAAAAACATACAATTCCACATACAACTGAAAACATCCTTCACCATTCAGCTTCTCAAAATATCAAAGGGGTTTTTGCTTTTATTTGTACTCCCGAGAAATCTAGTAAAATCATGAGCATCACTGTTCTGTAACTGCAGTAGAAAGCCATCCTAGTATTAAAGGTAGCAGAATAAGTGGCAAACTGCAAAGTAAAACATGAAAAGGGGAAAAGCTAAGACAGCTAAGATGCTGTCAGAAACACATCTACACTACTGGAGGTATCCTAACAACTCTACTGGCGGGGAGGGCACGTCCACAGTTACTCATACCACCACAGCTACACTTCATTTACCAGCAAATGCAGGGCAAAACGGCACTCCCGCAGACTGGAATTGTATACCTTGCATGGCCGTGGAAGGTAGCTTTGGAACAGACTCGAGTTTTTCCCAGGAATAGGTCGGAGTGGGGATGCCCTCCTCAGAACCGCACACCAGCATGATGTCGCTGCCGAGGTCCGGGCTGCCCTGGATTCGGCATGTGGGGATGGAGGGGGGCACTGTGGGTGGGACAGGAAGACACTGTGACATCACACCTTGTCGGGATATTTTCAGAGCCCATCAAAATGCGCCGGAATGCAAGCAAGACTTTAATTGGTTTTGGCAGAAACAATCCAAAGGAAAGCCACGGAAACTGAATTTGATAAAAATGTAGACAGAATACACCAAGTGTATCTCGTGACACATTGGCAAGGAAGGGTTGCACAGAATCTGTAGAGTAGCTCCAGCAAATTTGTTCCGTCAATCACAGTGGGCTTAAATAGATTGAGAGCACCTTTTGCTCATGTGTTCAGCACAGCACCACTGTCCCGAGTTCACCTCCCGGGTTCACCTCCACTTGTTGCGTTTTAATTCTTAAACCACAACTGGAACGCAATGAGTTTGTTCACAATGACAATGTAAAAACTTTAGAAGTGTCTAGTTCTATGCTGCTTTCAGTAAATTTCATATTTTCTTTTCCCATCTGAATTCTCTTGGGCCAGGGGGTTGAATTTTAAAAGGAATTCTGACCTCATCTTAATGGACGAACACACTGTAGGGCATCATTTTCTTGAGGTTCGTGTGGACAGATCCAAAAGGCTTTACCTTCAGAAACTTAGAAACGCTGGGGTTCAGGAGCACCCAGACAGAACAATGGGTACCTGGCCAGGGACTGTCCGTTAAAATGTGAGATAAAGCAAAACCTTCGCTAACTCACAAAGAAAGAAAAATAACAATTACATCACTGGACACACATCTTCAAGACATGCAGTAAAAGTCCACATGCTCAGAAGTCACCTAGCACTGTGAGTCCGATGACGCCGATGTTCCGGCCTCCTCTGTCAGGCAGGTTGTTGACCAGGCACTGGTACGTTCCCGTGTCAGACAGCTGGGTGTTGTTGATGAAGATGGAGGCACTTGTGCTGGGCATCGTGAAGACGAAGCCCACTCGCCCATTGAACTGGGCGGCTAAGCTGAACACCTGCCCACCCTGGTAGAGGATCACCTGCGAAGACGGGAAAAACATTAGCCTGGGTCCTTTTGTCTGGGACACCTGACATGACTCCAGAATGAGAAATATTACAAACGCTACAAAAATGCAACGCAAATGAAACTAAAACGATTGCAGCCCTAGAACAGAAAGAAAAAAACATCAATCCAGGCCGCACAATAAAACACAAATAAAAATCCTCTTACAATACAATATTGACTTTTCAACAGATGTACATCTTTCTCGAGCCTCATGTCCAATAAATAGTAAAGACCGAAACAAACCATTGCTGTATATTTTCTAATTTCCCCTTCCCCAACTGCTTTTTTCCCCTTTTCACATTCCTTGGCCTACTCTCGAGTGATTCAAAAATACACCAGCTGAACTCTGAAGACCTGCGACGGACTGGCATCGCTCGTCCAGGGTGTATCCTGCCACTGCTGGCCCTGTATTTAGTGAGCAATAGGGGAAACAAAAAGTCGGGAAACTCATTGAGCAACAGCAGGTCGATGTGGACTTTTCTGCCCTAAAAAATGATTGCACTTGATGGCTACAAATGATTACTGAGGGAGGTAAACTCTGGGTGGCAAAGCAGACACACGCAATCAGATTCTGTTTGGTTTGCCACAGTCAGACTTTGGCGGGCAACAAATTTTCATAGTTACTGTATGTATAGGGTTCTAGATGACTCAGAATGTGATAATATATGCAAAAAATATCCTGAAGACTAAAATAATACAACTTACTAGTGGTGTTAATATTGTACTAATATTGTTAATAATGTGTCAAACACTAAAAAAACATAAAAGCACTAAAATATGATAAATTAATCATAGAAACAGATGGTGGAGTCCAGGTATCTGACCACTTGACATTCTCCATTGATCTTTCTAAAGATAACCTTTCTCCAAATTTTACTGATTGCACTACAAAAGAGCAGACAAACATATAGTTGATTGAATTGCTTCCCTTGAGGATGTTACGAATGCATTTGTTTTTTTTAAAGACTAAAGAAAGAAAAAGATTCTGTTCTCAAAAAATTAAAAAAACAAAGACTTTCAGAAGCACATCCTGTGCACATCAAAGATAAGAGTCTCCTTCATAAAACAAAGGATGAGGTCCTCAATTTACTCAGGGTAGACCCAGCTGTGGGAGAATTTTTTTTTTAGATTTGATACATTTTAAAAATCAATTTTTAATCTTCTGTTAAAGGAGAGAGATGCTTGAATCAGTTTTGAAATCATTTCTCAGTGCAATGTGTTTCACCCACCACTAGAGGGGGAGGGAACATTACCACACAAAAAAGGGATAGGATATGGAGGCAATTCTTGAAATATTGGAAATACCAGGCTACAAATGACTATAAAACAGATGTGGATAATTATAGATTAGTTATACTTAGTAACAGCATTAGGTATATACAGCAAAAGTGAGAAATTAGGATTGGAGAATCAACATATCCCTATCAGCAAATGGTAAGCAAATTCTTATTACTGTACTTCACATTCTTTGCAGGAGATCAGAACTAACATGAAGCAAAATATTTTAATAAGCATAGGCAACACCTCTGTATTATTATTTTGACCCCAAGGGGTTGCCCTTGAAACTCTCTCCCCAAGGATATCAGAGAGTCACCTTCTCTAAACTCCTTCAAATCCAGACTCAAAACCCTCTTCTTCAGAAAAACCTTTACTTAACTGGTTCCATTCTTCACCCCTCTGCTTTTCTCAGTACCACCCTCCCCGGTCTCCTCTGTGTGTTGTAATTGTGTTTTATCTTGTGTATTCTTTTTATTGTTGTTGTCATCCTGTAAAGCGCTTTGAGAAGCCACTTTTAAAGGCGCTATATAAAATAAAGTGTACTGTATTATTCTTCTTATTAAATTTTGGTGGAAAAAGCATCTTAAATGTATTTGTACTATAATGATACTTGTACTAATGATACTATTTCAGGTGGGTAGCTGCGTCAGCATGCGTAGGCTGCAAAGGAACAAGTAATAGGTTTATTCCATGCTGAAAAAAAGAAGAAAGAGAACACAACGTTTCGGCCGTGGAGCCTTCTTCAGGTGTCACCTGAAGAAGGCTCCACGGCCGAAACGTTGTGTTCTCTTTCTTCTTTTTTTCAGCATGGAATAAACCTATTACTTGTTCCTAATGATACTATTATAATTGTTAATCTGTTTTCATATCCTTTGTGAAGTAATGACTGAATTGCTAACCATGACATGAAGCATATTGTGCCGTTATTGTCTCAGCAGGGGAGTTTAAAAAAGGCACTATGAGTCTTACTAAGGATGATGGAGTATCCAGCAGTCTCTCTACCATTCTATTATTTTTCTTATGGGATTAATTGAAAAAGGCATGGTGTGGTTACAATGCTTTATGTAGATACTATCAGTCTCACTCAGTTACTTACCAGGCACTGTCTGTCAGTTGCTCACTGTTTGCCCTCTCTGTTCTTTTGATTGAAAAATCCACAGCTTACACTATGTACTGTGAGTGAGTTTATTTATTGTGCATGCATATTTCCTGTGTGCAAAAATGGCCAGCGATCACAGGACAGCTTTGAAATATCTTATATATATAAATATATAAATATCTTATATTTTTTTATATGGCTCTCTGTGTTGTAAAAGTAAAGAATTATTAATTGCAAACAATGCAATTTCAGCATTCATCTGATTAATCAAGTAAATGTGATTGGAAGTGTGGATATTCACATGCCTCGCACTGTACAAAACTGTGCTTTGAATTAGTTTCATTATTTTGATAGACCAGTGACATAATTGCTGTTTGAAACTCTGAAGGAATAAAGTGTTTCATGGAAGTTCAAGCTGAAAAAGTGAAGGGAATAGTGCCCGTTTTGAATGAGAAACAAACGTGAGATAACCTTCACAAAATTAAAAGGGAAAAGCACTGCAAAATGTTGATTAGAGGCTGATAGCATTTTTGTGGAAGAAATGGAGACAAGTACCTACTATTACCATACTAATTCTCTTATTGCACAGTCTCTCACACGCCAGTCTCATGTCTTCATGTGGATGCGAAGAGACCCTGTAGTGCAGGAGTCTCTAAGGAATGTCATGGAGAGTCTCAATCCAGTTAATCTTATAGTTCTCCTTAAATCACCTGTCCTCTAGAGATTAGGAACACTTCTTTAACCAATTTAATTCAATTAAGCAAGTAATGTTTCAATAGAAGCAGCATTGGTCCTCGAGGGCTGAAGGATATAACGCAAAGGCTGTGGAGCCTTTGTGCAGTCTTTCAGCTATGTCACTTGAAGAAAACTCCACAGCCGAAGCATTGTGTTTCTTTTCTTCTCTTTTCAGTATGGACTAAACCTTTACTTGTTCCTTTGCAGCCTTCGCATGCTGACACAGCTACCTACTTAAAGGATATTCTGATTTTTGTTCCAAATAATTTCAAAATTACTTACCACCTGTTTAATTAAATTAAACTTTAAATTGTTTCCGGCTTTTAGAAAAAACACCATTTAAAGGTCCCCTAGTTACCTATCTTTCTAGGACCAGGGCTGGAGACCTCAGCACTAATAGAACATATTGTTGTTTCCTTTATGGCTTTGTTATTGAAAACTCCAGAGTTAGTTAATGTTAGGTAACTCCAGAGTTAGTCTTTAACATTACTGCCAATGTATAACACCAGCCCCTCCAGTGAGAGACATGGGATTAACTTTTCTCCAAAGCAAAAAGAGAAGAGCCAGAGTCAGATGCCGTGCGATGATGGCAGCCCATTATCTCAGAGTTTTGATTCCTGCTCTGCTAGGATCGCACTCAAAACAAATTTGAAAACTAAACAATCTGTTGTGTTAATATTTGCAGCCAAATCCGTAATCTTGAAATAATGAAAACCATATGCTTAAACAAAACCAAGATACTGTATATGCTTGGCGACTTCAGCAAGGTCAGTTAGAGAATGTTCAAACAGATACTGTACGCATCACAAACAGAACCAAAACCCGTGAGCCTGAGATAAAATGTATTTGGTCCATCAAACAAACTTGCTAAGTTTACACTGTTGACTAATATTTTAGTCACAAGGTGCTGTTTGTCTCTATCTGGCTTGTTTCAGATGGATATTTGAACAATCATAAAGATGAGGGTAAAAATAATAATTTTCTAATCTTCAAATGATAACTCCCACAAAATTAAGAGAAGCAATTCAGTTAAACACTATAAACACACATTGTTTACAGTCAGAATTTTCAGAAAAATGTTTATACTACTCAACAGTGCACCCAAAACCAGCCTGAGCTTGAGAGAAGAGAAACCAGCTTCATTTCCAGCAATATTACAAGCATATATGTGATCACTTGGTGTGTCTCTTTCCTATCTCAAACCCCAGGACAGCCACAGAGACCGCATGTTGTGCACCTTTACTCCATGGAGACAGCAAAGCAGACAAAGGGGACGGAAAAGCTCATTGTACAAGAGCCATCCGGACATAAAGTTTCCTACCCACAGCCAAAAACAGACTCTACTGTACTGCATGTCAAGCGAATGTTTACAGAAGCACTCATCTGCTGACAGCAGCCAATGACTCGGCTTTGCTCTGAGATCTGCAGGTCTCTCCTTTTTTCACAACAGCTGTGGAAGAGCCTCTAACGGATGCAGATTAATTAGTGCGGAAGATTGTTTCATTACGTGGATCAGGTTAACAGCGTATGAGGCAGGTGAGTGGGAGGGTTACTTCAAGCTGGGCCGACAAAGATAACAGCACAGAGAATGTGTGTGCTGATTCTGACTGCCAGGTGATGATGGGCCTTATTTAACCATTCCGTTCCTGCTTCTTTATTCATTGATCTGACAAGTGCAATTGTTTCAATGTGGATTGCTCTTCCAAAGCAATGTTTTTAATAGTCAGACAGAATTACAAATTCATGCGTATTAGTTTATTAGAATAATGGTTATACAGATATGGAAATGTAAATTACTACTTTAGATGGGGAATCAGATATGACAGTAAATTTTCCAAGCTTTTTTACTACACTCAACGGAAGGGCTGGGCTGAAGATGCCATGCTTCTGGCCTGTTTCCTTTCTGTCATTTTCTTACCCGCTTGAAATCAATTCAAAGAAGATTAAATTTTAAATTGAACTACAGGCAGTCTTGAGCTAGAGTTTTCTAAATTCAGAGTATGTTATTTGTTCAAAATGATCCATAAATAAAGAGGTGTGTGCCAACTCAATCTGATTTCAAGCAGTGTTATGAAACCCACATACAAATGCATTCCAATAGCCATCATTAGAGAAATGGGATGAGCTCGTCACTGATTACAAAATCTGTGTAGTGCCATGCCGATTCCAGACCAGCATTTACTTATTAATATATGTCTTTTTCTACAAATCAGAGGAAAAAGAAGCACCTAGCACATTAAGTAAATGATCCTTGGATCTCAAGTTACGTACTGTACCATTTCCTCAAAGGAGTATTTTACAATTTTAACATAACATTCCTGAATTTATATTTTAGATTTTTAACTCTATATCCTTTTGTCTTTTTTTTCTTTCCACACATTGTCCAGAAATTATGTGTCAACGTAACCACCTGAGTGATTTTCATAAGCAGACTCTTCAAGTTTGGCATTTCCCATTTTGCTTTCCTAGTTTGTTTTTGCTACCTCCACATAGTACGCCGGATGTGTTTACGTTAAACATGATCTGCCAAGCATTTGCCCAGCCTTGACGTTTATCTAAATCTTTTTGACTTTGGTTTGCTGCTTCTGCTGCGTTTGCAGATCCTCCTATTTTGTTATTATCTGCAAATGTGACGAGTGTCTCAAATAAGCCAGAAACCTCTGTGTCACAGACTGACACAGGCACAGTCGGTGCAGACAGTACCTGCTCTGGATGATTGGCGTTTGACAGTGGCGTGACCATCCAAATGATGTTGAGGCTGTTGAGTGCTGCGCTGGTGGTGAAGGTGCAGGGCAAGATGGCCGTCTGTCCCCTGGCCACCTGCACGCTCCTCTGACTCACCGTCACCTCTAATGACTTCACACAACCTGCAGCAAACAGGACAAGCACATGAGAAAAAGTGGTGAATACAGCACCATTGCAGATCATTCGGAATGAACAATAAAGGTTGTGGAAAGAGCTGGGGCATGAGGATGGAAGAGTGAGGGTATTTTTGGTCAGCCTTTCTGAATGTTCACTATTGTATGTTCACGCAGGACCTTCCTGTTGATTTTCCATCTTCTACCATGCACATAAGTTCCCTTGCAATGGCTTAGTTCTCTTTCAACGACGCTTTAAACAGGCTTTCATGCTTTGTGTTTTTATCATGCTTTGCCATAGTAGGCTTTAACATGGGAACTTCAGTTTAATTACTGTAAATACTTAAAACGAGCAGTATGCTGGTTTTAAACTGAGCAGAAAGGGGTATGCAGAGGGAATACAGAATATCATTTCTGGAACTTAAGCCTGGGGGGGGGGGGAATGAATGCGAATTAATTTACAAAAAATGATCCAGCAAGTTTGAATTTCATAATTCAAACGGTTAACATTCTGACATTCACTTGGGACCACATACATTTGGCAGATTTTGTATACGTGCCGCTCTTCAAATTCTTTTTAAATGTTGAGCTCAGTTGAGCTCACTGTCTTTTTTTTCTTCCTAAACACTGGTGTATAAAACAGTATTATGCTTATGGGCTTATCTACAGTTTCTATGGCATTTCAAATCAACTGCAATTCTTTGGTATCCTGTGATGTGTTCTTTCTTAGTACTGCCTGCCAGAAGAGTTTGGAGGATAATTCACTGTATATGATTACATATGGCTTTCATGTCCCAAAAACATTTCAAATGGTCTGGTGCCGTGCATGCCAGTCTTGTGTCTCGGCCAAATGTACATCACAATTTTAACGGACATCACTAAAATAGTTCTGTTTACAACGTGAGGAGAATTTCACTACTGTGGTAGCTGAGTGTGGCGAAATCAGACACATTAATCCAGGCTGTAACCTTTTAACCGAGAAGCTCCCTGTGTTTCGAGTAGAGGTGGCAAGCAGCCCATATGGTTGGATTCCGTTTGGCCGGTCTCACTCCACAACCGTCTTCTGTCTACTGGCGAACGGACACAACCAAGGCCGATCTACTCCGATGACAGCTTCCCTTGCTCTCGGTAACCTGAACCTTCTGTGTCTCGAAGTCCCCTACTCCTAGCCTGCTTTCTCCTAACCTGGGACTTTAACCGTTTTCCACTACAGTCCTGTCTCGCCATGAGACAGAACTTCCCCCTGAAGCTCCCTGTGTCTCTCCCAACCAGATCGGACGCTTAGAGATGCCTCATCACTAGTCATTTGTCTCTCAGACAGACCCTACTCTCTCCCTGGAGTAGGCTGCCTATAGTGTAGCTCATTCCCCTCCAGGATTGTTGTGTAACCCAGGGTTTAGGTGGAAACTTGTGTCACTGTCCCCATGACTGAGGACAGTCTCATCTACCCGGCCTCTCACTGGGAGAGCTGGTTTGGTCTAGCTCCTGGTGAGCAGACTGCAGGAGACTCCCCATGACCTCTGTCTCTTGCTGACAACCCTGACAGGTCTGACACCCCTGAGTTGCCCTGGACTGATTTCTCCCTTAACCCTATTGCCTGGTGAGTTTGGCTTCATAGCCATGATCCGAGTTATTTAGTACCCTCGTACCTATGTGATATTAACGCATTCCTATGTATATCTGGTGTGTCTCACCAGCGCCCTCTGGTGGATTAACCGTTCAACTAACACTCCAGATCCTGTTGTCCTCTCACAACTACAGATAAAAAAAACTTCTACTTCTGTATTGAGCTGAAAGTCTAAACTTGTACCATTCACTGAGACCAATTAATATACTTAAATAAGATTACAGTATATGACTAAAATTAGAGTATGTGACAAATGTGATAGATTATGTACAACAGTATTGAGTGGAAAACTTTGAAAAAGGTTACAGCTCTGTGCCAATAATACAGCAATAACTCCAGTGAATGATGTTTGTTCTTGACTATACAAGGAAGATTTGAAGGTAAACCTTAAATGCAGCTCTTTACATGGTCTCTCCTGTACTGCAAGATGGGATGTAAGCAAATGAAAGAAAAAGTATATTGTTTTAAAATACTTCACTTCAAAAGATTTCATTCAAAAGTGTCACTGAAAAATTAAATGCTACAAACAGCGTCTATTTTAAAAGATATATTCATGTTGAATATAGATATAGAGATATAAAATATAGGTTCGGAGATAAATGGGGACAGTGAGCATGTGAATTCAAAGGGGTAAATGCACTCATATAAAGGAATATCCTTTATGTATGCTGGGCAGCAAAATAAATGGATTCAGGACAATTATTAATCTGAAGTAGTACTGGATTCTAATAACGGTCTGTTACTTTCACAGCAGAAGGTGAAGAACTACCCAAACCTAAAGCAGTTTCATCAGGAATGGATGTGTTTAAATGCACAGTTAAACTGATTGTAGCTGTGATAGAATCCTACATAAGGGGACTGATTAAGATTCCTATTTTTCCTATTTCTATTCCAACTCCAATTCAGGAAAATAACAAGTGTCTTTCCCTTTTGAGGTGGTGACAGCTTCTGAGGATGGAGATGGACAAGTATGCATTAAATAAAGAAAGAAGGGTACTATTGAAAGGTTCCAGTCACAAAAATGTTGCCATAATGCTGGTACAGTACCTTAGAAACCAAGGCAACCAAAGTCATAAAAAAACGTTTTTTTTTCAAGCACAGCACAATGTACCGTAAGACAGCCTAGAAGATGACCTTTTCTAAACAGAAGATCCACAGGGAGGTAAAACAATATATGGAAGGAGAATATTGTTTTCTGCACCTGCATCAGAGCATCAAAAATAAGTGTTTTTAATATAAAACCAAGACACAGTGTCTCAGTAATAAATACAAAATCTGTTAGGTGAAATTATGATAAGCTGCTGTTATTAGTCATATTAAGGATTAGAAAATACAACCAAAAAGCAAATAAAATAAAACTATAGATTTTAAGATCTCTGTTATAAAGATACACTCATAAACCTGGATGATAAACAAACTGACAAGGTGACAAATACTCTATGTCCTCCGCTTGACTTGCAACAATTCCATGTAAAGTCGCGATGCACTGCAATTCTAGTCGCTGTTACATAACTGAATGTTTAGATAATTACTGGAAATTTCAACAGTACATTACTTCAATGTTCAAGGTCAAAGGATAGTGAGAAAGAAAGGTTACAAATGAGACAATGACATTCAGCCTTTCTTGATACAGTATCTTTGTGCTTACAGAGAATGAACACGTGTTTGGCCTTGATGCTATCAGCACCATATTAACTTCTTATGAAAACTTGCTAATTCATTAGATAATGCAGCACAATGCCTATAATTAAATTATACCGAGTATGCATGCATCAAGTCCTTGGACACCACATTCCATGATGATAACATTAACAAACTGCAGAGGTAGGAGTAGGTCAGTAACCAGCTGCCACTTTATCACTCGCAGATTGCTTTGTGTTCCCTATCTTTTGTGCTGAAATTCACTTCCTACACATTAGTTCATTAAAGCCTTATTCCCAAAAACATCTCTATCAGAAGAAGCAAAACGAAAGCAAAGAAATGGATGATAAAATACAGGGGTATAACAGATTACCGACACAGGAACAAGTAACGGTTAATTCCATGCTTAACAGTCGAAAGAAGAAATACAACGTTTGGGCTGTAGAACCTTTTTCAGGTGTGTGAGACAATGGAAGATAGCAGGGATGTAAAGCATGGAAGAACAAATGACAAAGGAATGGAGGAGAGGCACAGAGAAGATGAGTAAGAATGTCTTAACACAGGGAGATCAGGGGAGAGCTTCTAAAAACAAAATAGTTTCTCCTGGTGAGAAGGCAGGTGTGATCCAAGTTGAAGCATAATCTTTGTTTCTGATGTCTTTCAGGAGTTGGGTCTGAAATCCCTGAAAAAATATACAGACAGAAAGGGGAGTGACATCAAAAAGTGTTTCTTCTTTCTACTTTTCAGTGAGAAATTAACCTTGTCTTGTACGTCATGTTGCCAACAAATGCAGATGTAACTCTCATCCCGATATTTAAATATAGAATGACAGGAACTACAGTACATTTAGGTCTAGGCTTAAGTGTGTGCACCTCTGGGGCAGCCGGGGCAAAACTGTTTTAAGTAGTGCTTATTACATTAATGAGGTTAAATTTATGGGTTGTGCCTACTTGCAGATTGTTGGAACACCAACAACACCAAGAGAAATATGTCCACCAGCCACTTTATACAGTATAATCAGATGCTGCCATTGCAAAAAACTTCATATCAAGAAAAATGTATATCAATCCTCAGCATCACGGGCAGAGTGGTGGCTCTGTGGCTCAGGATCTGTCCCTGTGGCTGGCAGGTTTCTGGTTCGAATCCTGCAGCCGGCAGAGGAATCCTACTCCATTGGGCCCCTGAGCAAGGCCCTTAACCCCAACTGCTCCAGGGGTGGCTGACCGTGCTCTGACCCCAAGCTTCTCTCCCTGTCTGTGTGTCTCATGGAGAGCAAGTTGGGGTATGCTAAAAGACAAATTCCTAATGCAAGAAATTGTATAGGGCTAATAAAGTGATCTGATTTGATCACAGTTTGGTGGCAAATGCAGTCATCAGCATAAGTGGAATTATCTGGGGTAACAAGATAATTGTTCTTTCACAAGAAGAAACTGAATGCCATCTGGAACTGGTGAACGGCAGTCAATAAAAGAACATTTCTGTAAAGAATGAAGATCTCTGTTCTAGAGTAGGACTGTGGTGTCTCTGGACTTCCCTAAAGAAGTCAGTTTATATTGGTTTATGGTTCCATCCCAAGTTGCTGACGGTGAGGAACACCCAGTTCTCTGTGTAAACCACAGATTATTGCCCAGGGAATGGAAGCATGACATTTTTGGGGAAAAAAAGTGCTTGGCCACAAAGAGGGAGAAATACGTGCTGGGAAGTCACTTCACCATGCTTGCCTGGATGAAGCCAAACTTCTAGGGAGTTCTAAAAGATCTACAAGAAAAACAAGCTGCAGGGTTTCCTGCCCCATCACATTCGATATCCGCACCATCAACAGGGGGGAAATGTAGTCGTCCCCTTAGCAGGCCTGTAAAAGGACATTAACTCAAGAAACCTTTGTTTCAGAAACTCATGGAGGAATGAGACAGGTCCAATGAAATACATTTCCCAGGCTTCCCAGTAGTGTCAACAGAGAAGCCACACCTGAGCAAAGGAGCTATGAGGGAGTGAGAGAGTGAAGAAGAAGTGAAAGTCTGAGGACTGAAGCTATGTTAAAAGATTGAATTATTTAGTGCTTTGATTTTGAATGTTTGTCAAAATACAGCTCAGATAAGGCCCCTAAGGAGTCATCTAGTGCCATAACTAAATGTTTGTTTGTTTTTTACTTGTTTACAGGTTATTGTCCAACTATATAGAAACTAAATATTGGAAAACCACCGGAGAAAACCTTTTCTAATTATTTTAATTGCTGTTCAGCCTGTTCCTTTGTGAACTCAGACCCTGTCAATGCAAAAGATTCCAATATCGCTCCACATGGAACATCATGTTGATACAAAAATGTGTTATGTTATTTTCTTTTGCTAATAATATGGTAATATAAAAACCTCAATATTGGAATAATGTACCTACAATACACTTCATAGGACATTTACTAAGCTTATGAAATGTAAGTGTTTTCACCATTAAAAATAGCATGAATAAAAGGTAAGTCTAATGCATTTCCACGAAACCATTAAAAATGTTCAATGCACACAGAAACACACAGTGTGGATTCATGCCCTTTTCTACAAAGTGGAAGGATCAACCAAGCTGAATACAGTGCAAAACTGTGCTTGGTGTCTGGCCTAAAACACCATTTTAAATTCCTAAAACAATCACGTCACCAAAGATAATGCATTATTTTCTAAAATGCAATACTCACAAAGCTCAGTAGGGATTCAGACTCGGAAAAGAATCAAGTTTAATTAAACACTGCACTTGCAGTTAAGACGATGGGTGTCAGGATTCTTGAAAATATAATGTATGAGAAATGTTCCTATTAACTCTCTTGGAAACTACAAGCTGGGACAGGAAATTATGTTTTAAAAGCATGTTGCAGAAATGGTTTTCAAAATTCAGGAGAAAATGAAATACCAGAGTACAGTAATTTGACTCCACTAAAAGCAAAATATAGCCCTGACAATCTAATTACATGTGCATAAAACGTTTAATGTGTCACACTGTAGATACTTTCCATTTTGAAGCCAAATACTTTGTGTATTACTTTATGATACTTTATAATACACAAATATTTAGTGTATTATAGAAAGTTAATATATGTTTAACTTGGATAATGGAGGATGAATAAACTGAAATTACTTTTGGGTTTGAAATGAATATTACAATATAAAAGTAATTACTTTAAATCTAAAACCAATCAAAGAAATTAAATTGACATTTTTATTTTTATCTACAATTACAGAACTCATCGTCATATCCAAAGTCTACAGCATGGCCAGAAAGAATAGACATGTTTGTAAACATAACAGACTGAGGAAACAGTTGAGCGATGTTGGGTACACAGTTTATGGAACCTGGATTTGCTGCTAGTCCAAACATGCTTAATCAAGCTGTTGTGATTCACTCAAATGGTACTTGGAAAAGACTGCAGAATTTGATCACTTTGACCTGAGCCTGATGGACAAACCCCCTGAACCCCCACTACAGAGAGCTGTTCCATATAACAGCTGGAACCCCATGTAAAAATGCAGGATTCAATCAAGAATGTCTCGGAGCCTGTGTTTTTTCAACTTCAAAAAAGATTTGACAAATCATAAGTATCAGAGGACACACACTTGACACAAACCACATGGTACTACTACAGAGTGGCGCAATATCTTCTGGCCATCAACTGCAAGACTTAATCTGTACAACAACACTCATCAAATGTTTCAGCAAAACAGAAATTTTCTGCTGTGCTTGTACAGTACATCTCAGACAAGATCCTCTTTTAATACAGACAAATAAACATATTTCAATTAAATATCAGACATCCAGGAAAAACCCGTCTGAGGAAAATTGGAATAAACCCTAAGAGATTTCCTTAAGTTGTTGTGCTTCTACCATGTTTCTCTCAGTGGTGTAGTACTGGATATACTACTCAGTACAACAATTTCAGTACATTTTCACTGTACAACATACACTGCAATAACACTGCTTACTTCCATCAAGATTCAATAGTCTTTCTGACCTTAGTGTGAATATTGGTTAGTTAAATAAATGTCAGAAAAGCCTGGGAAGGAGAAAATCTGCACAAAACATCTGGGTTTACTGGGGTCTCACATCAGGAAAATGTCCTGTGCTCAGAGACATACAGTATCAAGCTAAAGCATATTACAGTATGTTGGGCTGTAGGACTTCATTGCTCTCTTTTGAACACTCTAATCAGTTCACTTCTTTTGTTTCTTTTCAGTGTTGCTCATTACTATTTAATAGGCCAACATCCATTTGCTGTTCATGCCTTGCAGCAACCCAAAAGGATGCCTTGAAGTACGTGTGTTGCTGCAGCTTTGGATGGGCTTGATAGCCATTTTTTTTTTAAGGGGGAGTTTAGCATTTCAAGGAAGCGCTAATTGAAAATGTCACCCTGGGCAATGATGAAAAGTCCTGCAGGCGGCTTAGTTAAAATGGAAGCTTCCTTTTCATCCAAGGACCGAGAGTCAAGATTCATGTTTATTAATGCTTGGGACACAAACCTCGGCTTGCTTTGAAAACAGCGTACTTCATTACCTATCCATATTATCTCTGTCTCCGTATGTCTGCTACCTGTGTGCTCCTGGTGGGCTTTCTTTCCTTGCATTTCATTTGCATCCACACTCTCTACTTGTGATCACCAGGCTTGGCTGCCCCACAGCTTGTTATTTTAAACATTATCTGTGAACTGTGTGACCCAAGATGGAAATGGCTTTCACTCACCTCAGCTTTGATTTTAATCTGCATCCCTGGAGTAGTTAACCATGTGCACTAATCAGCTGAAAATACAGTCCACTAAAAGGAGATTATTACTAATACAGTATCAATCCATCTGGCTGGCACAACGAGTGGCCATGATTATATACATTGTATGCTCTCAGTTGCTCTCTGCTAATAAACTTAAAGTGTATTAGAAATATGTGCAGCATATTCTGAATGCCCTGAAGGTTTAGAAATGAATAACATTAATTCATCACTCGAAAATATGCTCCTGCCTTGCTGAAGACCAATTTTTCTAAGAATGCTACCTTCGAAGTGAACAACGCATTCTTCTTACATACACAATGGCATTTCTGAAAATCACTGCACATGTTTTGAGGTTTTTTTCTATCCCAATTTGAGTAAGTTTATTCTATTTTAGAGAACAACATTTCTATATACAAGACATTTGCATTGCCTGAACAATGTGCTTCATGGGCACATTAAGTTTTTTTAATGCAGTAGAAATTTTGTTTTGGTGCCTGGATGATTTAAAATGATGATAGGTCTTAACAGTGAATGCTTTTCATCTGCATTAATGACTGTGAACCATTTCCCATGAGGGCTCTGACATTTCTTTCCTTTGTGAAACTCAGGTGGTCATGAAAGGGCAGCTGCACTCTGGCAAACCATGAAAAATCAGATAGAAAGTTATTATTTTTGGATGCACTGACAATGAGCAAAATCACAAAATTACTATATGTAAATCATGAGTAACAGAAACGGTATTTAAAATGTGGATATTGAATGTGAGCTCGAGTTTAGAAGAGCCCAAACTGCAATGTAGCATCAGAATGTATCCAGATGAGTCTTGGAATGTATGTTTGCATAAAAATATATAAAACCAATTTATCATGCAGTTCAGTGTACAGTGATATCACGGTCTTTACACTTCAATGGAAATCTGCCATATAGAAATTAAAAAAAGTGGACTTATTTGAAATGCAGAGGAAGTTTTTTTTTTAATTCAAAACACAAAACGATTCTTTTTCATTCTAGTAATATCCCCCCTGAAGATATGGCCTTATTGTTTTATGCATCAGACAGCAAATCAAATCTGATGACAAGTGAAATTTTGAAGACTGCTTCCTTTTCAACGCCATGCTGTTGTTTTATGCACAAGCCAGTGAAAGAAATAAGGAAACATGATGAAACTTATGTGTGTGGATTCATCCCGAGGCCACAGGGACAGAATATAAAGGACTATTTAATATTTTACAGATAAACAAGACTGTTATCCTTCCTGACCTCCTTCACTAAGTAAACAGAAAGCTGTCTCCTGTCTGGTACAATTCTCATTGGCTGAAGAAGCCAGCAGGTCACTCAATGTGAGGTTGCTGCCAGAACGTTTCTTATGACTATCTTACTAATCCAGCGTGGTCTCCACTGTCAGCAACATGTCCCATGTGTGTAATCAGGAAGAGCTACAAAGGCTAGTTATTTCCCAACAAAAAAATCTTTCAGCCATTTCCAGCTGATGTCTGATCTTAGCAAAACTCGGAAGTTCACCAAGACTGAAAATGGTGACTTTTTTACAGCTCTTAACGCAAGCGGTTCTCCAAGATAAGATTCTACAAAACTTACAGAACAGAGATGCGCACGTCCACCTGGATAATGCACTCTCAAAACCTGTCTATCATAACCTCCAGCTTTGACCTTGTCTTTTGCCCTGCTACTTTCTATATGATGAATTATATCTGACCCCCACATTGGTTGGAGATGCATTCCCATGATGTCTGATATTAACAAAATGAACAAGAAACAATAATCTTGTCTGAGTGACTATCATTTTCCCCCACCTGCAGTACAGACTGTGCTATAAAACATATATATTACACTGGGCAGAAGTGGTATATATATACTGTACACACTTACACACTTAAAGATTTTCTTTTCTAATTCATTATCATGTTTGTATCATTGTTCCCATTTAGAAAAGGTTTAGAATTTTCAAGATGGAATATAAAGCAAACTGAAGATTCCTGAAGGAGCCTCCGAGGTATAAAAGTGGACATGCTGTAGGAAGATCTACAGTACCATCATTAAATAATGTTGATGTGAACAGAAATTTAAAGTAGGACACACCATCCACAGGAGGATTAACCCATGCCTTGAAAGAGGGCTCAAGCTGTGGCCAGATGGCATACAGCTCTGGCTTGGCAGTGCAAGGTCCTGAATGGTCTGTTTCCTTGGTGTCAGCACTCAGCTGTTGACATCTACACACCTAACGCCTTGTGAAAAGAAACCAGAGGAGAATCGGAATATTATTTATATTTCACTTTTACCCATGACTACCAAGGCATGAGCCTGCTGTCTTTTTCCACCCTCCACTGAAACTGTCTTTCAGGACTTACGGCCACAACCACTAAGCGGCGGTGCAGTGCCTCTGTGGCTCAGGATCTGCGCCTGTGGCTGGAAGGTTGCCGGTTCTTGTCCCGCGGCCGGCAGAGGAATCCTACTCCGTTGGGCCCCTGAGCAAGACCCTTAACCCTGTATAAATGGCCGACCCTGCACTCTGACCCCCAGCTTCTCTCCCTGTCTGTGTGTCTCATGGAGAGGAAGCTGGGGTATGTGAAAAGACAAATTCCTAATACAAGAAATTGTATTTGTCCAATAAAGTGATCTTATCTTAAGGCCCTTATTTTATGTGGAATGACCATTATAACTATTTTAATCACAGCCTTGCTCAAACGATCATCACTTTAGTCCTGATCCTTTCACTAAACCTCACCTCATACATTCTCCTAACTGATCCAAAAGAAGTGGGCTTCCATATTGTACAGTATATTGTGACACTCGGGATCCACAAAGCACTCATTTACTATTAAAGAGTAGGTCTTCCCACCAACGCCTGTGTTCAACAGGAACGTTTTCAGGCATGTCTATCCCACTCATTCTCAATAGAGTGTGCCCGTTTATTTGTTGTTCTTTTTTTCACTTTATGAGTCATTGAATTGAAATACTTTGAAAAAATATTGAAAAATACTTCAGAGACATAAAAAGTAGAATTACCCCAATGGCATTACTAGGGAAGAGAGGTGAGTTACTCAAAGGACATGTTACAGCATAGAAGATGGTGACACACTTAGCATGAGGCTTATACTGTAAGTGTAGTACTGCTTAACCCCAGGATCTGCCTTCACTTCCAATATGTTTTTGAAATCTCAAGCCTCCTATTATTTCCAGTACATCTGCAAGCCTCACTGATTGTCGTCACATAAAATCTCTATGAAAACTCCTACTTCCATCCAGCAGACCACCACCACTTTACTCCTCCATGGGGTGTCACTGCACTGGAAGGTACAGCTGTTGGCTACATTGTTAAGTAACAAGTAATAGGTTTATTCCATGCTGAAAAAAAAAAGAAAGAGAACACAACGTTTCGGCCGTGGAGCCTTCTTCAGGTGTGAGGGTTGCTCACACCTGAAGAAGGCTCCACGGCCGAAACGTTGTGTTCTCTTTCTTCTTTTTTTCAGCATGGAATAAACCTATTACTTGTTCCTTTGCAGCCTACGCATGCTGACGCAGCTACCCACCTGAACTACATTGTTAAGTTGTTCTTTGTTTGTCGGGGGCTATGTACAGTACATTCCTTCACCTGTAGCTCTTCCACATCAGATTAGGTAGGCAAAAAAAAAGAAGAAAAACAACGTTTTTCTGTCTTCAAGCCAAATGTTAAAACTCTGCAAATCAATGATGTAACAAAGGCTGGCAAATGAATGGAGAAAAGGGGGGAAAGACGTTTCTGTGCCAGTCCTGAATCAGAGGCATTTATTTGTCTGCCTCTTAGTCAAGGAAACACACAACTCGGGTTCTTCAAGGGCAGCCTTTTAATGACTGATAAGAAGCAATCCAGACTATGTACAGTACCTTAAATACTGCTGGGATTTACTGTAAATCATGCACTTGAAAAGACCTTGGTGGCTTAATTGTAAGAGTGTAGTTTAGTACTCGTTGTCTACCTTTATGTTCATACTCTCCAGATCTATTCATATGCCTTATAAAATAGGAACAAAAAGCATCAAACTGCATAAGAGAAAGATTGAGGGCCTGAATTACGTGTCTAACTTAAAACAAAATGTAAAAATGCTGTACAGCAACATATCAAATATTTAATTTAGGCCCAGAAAGCAGTAGTGTCGTATTTATTAACACATCTATAGTTAGTATTATGTAAATCCTCCTCTGCAAGAAGACGTATCACTGTAACACTGACAAGATGTCGTGTACTATAAGGTTCTGACAGTTTATAAGGGAATCGTCTGATCATTTCACCAAAGCAGAATTAGTCTAAATCATCAGACCCTTCGGTTTCTATTAGTGAATGGCGTTCTTGAATTCAAACCACAAATGTTTGATTGGATTCAGCTCTGAAACTTTGAGACCCTTTATTATTTATTTTGGCCGTGTCCCAATTCTCGCACTGTGCTCTAAGTCCTCACTTCTGTGACGTTGTGCAAGTGATCTTCATACTGTATAATGTTCTGTGCAATTCACTGAAATAATAGAGTGTAAACAGGGAATTTCCCTCTGGAATCATTGCACACTTTAAATGCCTTAATGTCTCCTGAATCTTGCATGTTCATAATATCTGCATATCCAATTTAGTTCACCATATTTTCTCTTTCTATCTATTGTAGACTAGAGTTGAAACTTTATATAATCTAAAGCTGTCTATAGAGATTAGACAGAATTTCAGCAAAGGGTGGAACCAGGAAAGGTACAGCCTATATTATGCATTTATAGCATTGTACAATATTATGTCACCATGCAGTTTGGAGGCTTCTACAAGCCAGGGCCAAACACCAGAGAAAGAAGTTTGGTAATCAAAGAACAGTTTCTTAAATTACTACAGACACTGTGTGACAGGGCCATTTAATCAGTGCTCAATGCTTTGAAAACATCTTTTTTATTTCACACTTCTGGGCCTCTTCTTAAAGAAGTCACAGAAATCCTGACGTGGTGATTTTGGTAAGGAAACATTCCAGTAGATGTTGAAGGGCCCATTTTAAAGGCTTTCACTTCATAGACAGCAAAAGCGAGATGTAACCTGGGAGGTCATCCTGATGCACAATTCTTTGAAATAAAGGGAGTTGACAATAGAGACATGACTTAGATAAACTGGCTAGCACAGATATTCACTCCTTATTTTAACAGCTGTTGTTCACAGTCCTAAGACCTACAGTACATACTGGTAGGTTCATTGTCTTCTGAGAAAACTGGCCCAGATCTGAGTGTGCTGTATGGGTGCCCTGCAGTGGACTGCTGTCCCATCCAGGGTATATTTTGTCTTGCGCCCATTGCTTGCCAGGACTGGCTCTGGCTCCCCTGAGACGCTGAATTGCATGAAATGGTTAGAAATTAGATGGATGGATGCTTGCTAACCACGTGAGAGGCTCCAAGCACCACTAGTTTGAATCAACAGTCAGTTAAGTGGGTATGATTAAACTAGCCTGCTTCTCTTGAGATGACCTTCGCATCAGAGCTACCTGACATAGACAAGATTGTGTCCTTCAAACACGGTACATCTGCTCAGCAGCCCCTGGCAAGCCAGATGGCAGGCAATACACACTCTCCTCATTTTGTTGCTTGTATCCTTCAATACTGTGTGTGCAAAGGGTTGTAAAAATGAAGGGGTGGGAATTTAGAGTTTGAGTCTCGCACGTCTGAGATCACACGGGAAATTTGTTAAAATACGGTGCTTATTTAGAAAGTATGTCTTTACAAGGCAACTGGCCAGCTTACATTTTTGTTTTACTACATGCAGCCCTGTGTATTTTTTCAAAAGCAGAAGATGCCACACAACAGCACGTCACCAGCGTTTTGTTTTCAAAATGGATAAAAGCATATGCAAACATCCACGTGTGTTCTCTTCTGGTTACAGCAGTCACTCGAAAAGTCTTTCATATTGAAATTGTATCAGTGGTTAATCCCACAAACACATTTTATAATGCAGGCTGTTAAGCACCTATTTAGCAGGCGGAAATGAATTTGGCATGAGAACTGCCACTGAGGATTAGAGGACCCAATGTCTAACCAGCCTCTGCTTGATGAAGCAAGCGCTTTGATCCACAGGCAGAGACCATACTACTGTATGTCATGCCAGTGCGGACATGAGCCAGGCCCGACAGTCAGCACACGATTCAGCACAGCTTCTGAATCTGTCATGATCTCAAACAGGTATTATTGGAAACAAACTAACAGACAGAACGTACTTATGACAATGATCATTTCCATTCACTGACTAGACACCTTTAAACACAGAGGAGGACTGCGGTACAGCATGAAGAAAACAAAGAAAAAGATTTTGATGAGTATCTTGCACTCAGCTGGACCACTTAAGCAGAAGATAAAAAATACCCTGAAGTTAATAACATATGAGCAAGGCTCATAGCTACATGGATCATCTTGCACCTCATTGACATGAGAAACTGATCTGAATACAAATGTTCTAGTGCAATAAGTGCAATTAATCCAAGAAAAGAAAAGGAAAAAGAATGCATTCATTCCTTCATAAAAATCAGTTTCTGAACTTATTTTTCTGTTAAAATTATTAAGGAAAACTCTTTTAGTAATGGGTAAGTGGCTGTATTTTGTTTTTTCAGTGAAGATAACCATCTAATATTGTTTGTGTTCATGTGTGCCCTGCAATGGACTGGTGTCTCATCCAGGGTGGATGTTGCCTTGTGCTTCTTGCTTGCCAGGATAGGATCTGGCTCCTCTGTGACTCTGTATTAGATAAAGTATTTAGAAAATGGATGGATGGAAAACTATATATTGTCACATGAGCTTTGCACATAAAAGTAATGTATACAAATACATTAAAACTGCTCTATGTTAAGGTAAGCACAAATTATCCATATTATCGCCATCTGGCTTATATGGTCATACTATCATTACCATCGTTTGTTAATGGAAATACAACATCAAATCAAACACAAATATCAAATGTTCAGTTAATGGGCACACAAAAACGACAAGACAAACATCACACATGCGAAGCAGGAAGGAGGTCACAGGGTCAAATTCTTTGCCGTGGACCCACAAGGAGTTGAAGAGCACAGCTGATTGACTCAAATACTGATTTCCTAGCAGATCTAAAAATAGGACCTTATAATGAGCTTTTTTATTTAAAAGCCAGTGCAATTTGGAAGCTTTTAGCCCTTCTGATCTTGACATACACGTGAACCAGAACAGCTCTTCATCCCTGCACTGTGGACAGTCGGCCTGGCTGTCAATATACATATTACAGACACTGTGGCCATAAAAATGAGAGAGGCAACAACTGAAGTAAATACATAGATATATTTTTTTGTTCTTCAGCTAATGCCTATCATGCAGCAGTCAGCCTCTAACAATCAGGCTATACAGTGACTAAAGCAACACCCCCAGGGGAATCAGATGTGTAGGAAGCAACAGTGACTTAAAATGCCATAGACACCCTGCTGAATGCATGCTTTCTTAGTAGGCTGCCTCCACCAGCCATCCCCCAGCCACTCTCACTGTGCGCCACTCTCGCCCCTCTGATCTGCTTATTAAGTTTATTTCTTTAATAACCATCCACAGTTTATGCATAAGCTCTCATTTCAGGTCTCGTTTCATATTTTCACAGAGGAACAAAGAATCATCATCTCGCAGACTGCACATGGTTGTACTTCTTTAAAGGAAGAGACTGTTCATAATTTCCAACGAATGCTTAATTTACAGTACCTTAAGAACGTCAAACATTCATCTAACTAGAGTGCACAAAATTATTAATCACTATTTTATTTGGCTTCCTCTCTTATCCAAAGTGATGTGCAAATTCACACCCACTTCTACAGCTGCATATTTTACAGGGGCAATTTGGGTTAAGTTCCTTGCTCAAGGGTGCAACAGCACTGTCTCTCCTGCAGTTTGAACCCACAACCCTCTAGCAACTCCACTCAACTTCCGGTCCAGGGCTCTAATCACTATTAGATAAACAATTAACTCTTTTCAGCTTTTAAAACATGTTTTATAACCTACAAACAGCTGTCATGATAATTTACTTGAGCTTTCTGATTAAAACCATGCTTTTATTTACCTATTTTAGGTGTATTGTGTAAATATTGTGACATATGAGCAGCAGAATCTCACCTGGGGTTTGAACCAACACACTTCCAGTTAACAAGTCCCAGACCGAAACAACAGGCCCACATTGTAAGACAATACAGTTCTGCAAAGGTACATTTTCTGGACCTCATGACTTCATTCATGTGGTTGCAGATACATCTTTTGCTTATGTATCAGGACAAGCCACATATTTATATACTGTATACAAATGAAATGTAAGATGAACAGTGCATGCTAAAAATTACACCTGGGGTTATGGACTCCAGAAATTCACAAAAAGGAAAACTGAATGCAGAAAACTGCTCTTCTACAGCTTCACTGTAGATTAATAGAAACAAATGATGCTGTACATTTATACACAGCAGCAGCTAAACTATACAAACTGTTTTCAATGAGTATCATACCATTAAATAAATATGTGACAAATGATTCTGTAAAGTACCGCCTGGCTGTGGCACTATCAGTTTACAGGTTTTCAAAGTTTAATCTCCTGTTTTCTGTTCCATACCTGCTGTTCAGTTTCCTCTAATTCTTCGTTAAACCAGTGTTAGCAATATGTAACCCCGTGATGCACAAAGGCTGGATCACAGCTTTTCATGCCTTTATTAGGAAGATAACTGGTTGTTACATAAATCCATGTTTTTCCATCCCTCACTCTTGTGGACAGAAACACTGTAACACTGAAACCAACATAAAAGTTGCTAATTCCAGGATTTTCAGTGTTTTCAAATACGTCATTGCTCTTTTAACACAAACCCAATAAAATATGCAGTTTTGTGTTCCATATATACATTATAAATGTATGATGGGTAATGAGCTTTCAACATCACAGGAATGCTCATGCTTTATAAAATATGGCTTAATGTACACCTATAATAACTCATAGGTGACAGAATCATGGATCAGAAAGATTAATTCACCGAAAACCACAGGAAACAAAGTCTTACATGCAGAGCAAAGGCAATAGCTAAAGATTATTGTAAATATTTATCAGGGATTTTGAAAGAAGATTTACACTTTCTCAACCCAAATTACAAACTTTATAGTCTTAATGACTGACAGATAAAAGTAGATCAGAAAGAATGGCTTGGGTGACAATGCATGTTCAAAGCACTTTAGTATGTACGCAGTGTTATAGTATGCAATTGATGCAGACAATCCATTCCTCAACTAGTTCTTAATCATCCAGCTCTATCCTAAATTCAACTGAAGAGTAATTTCACCATTATTTGTCATGGTGCAATCTGCAGTATGCTCATTTGGTCTTAAAGTCCAGTCTCAAAGTCCAACAAAGGTAGTGGTTTTCAGGACACATTAAGTAGTACATGCAATGGTACCAAAAGGCACAAAACACCCCCAACTGATACAGAAAAAAGTCGGTAAGCATGTTGGATTTGTGTCCATGCATGTGTCCCTTTCTTCTGCTCACCCCCAGATATAATAGCTCCCACCACTTGCGAGGGGTCTGTACAGTGTGTGCAACATCTTATCCAGAGATTCACCATTGATGACATCTTAACCACTGATTAATGTTACTCTAAGCAGATTAAGTCTGCCCCATCTGGCTTGAGTGTTTATGGCATTGCTTGCTGTGGTGTGTTCTGGATATGGGGGAGGACAGGGTGGGGCCATGCAGATAATCCACCATAATCTGGTTTTACCAACTATTAAGGCTCTGCCTCTGTTACGTAATCTTATAGTGTGGTTTTAGAAATGTACAGGCTGTATAAATTATACAGGGATACCAACAGGGTGCATTAGCACAGCTGTCACATTTGAATAAAATACATCCATCATAAAGGGGCTCTCTTAGATTGGCTGTGAGGTTGCATCAATAGGCAGTATTTTTTACACAGACTGCTTATCTGACTCCATCACTGTTCACTTCGATCTCCTCTTTGAAAGTAGGATCTCAGGCTCTTATCTTTGAATGTCAATGCCATTTCACAGAAAAACCATTCCAGGATATAAAAGTGAATACCATAAATTCCACAGATATGTTAGCTTTGTTAGAAAACTAATCATGTCAAAATTAAAACTGATCAAGTTTAATTATGAATGTCAACGCCTGTATTTTAGAAAATCTTGAAACCAGCCTCTTAGGTCTGAGCTGAACAGACTTGAACTTGCCTTGTAAAAAATCCTGAAAGTCCTGCTCCACTTTAGACACTGCAACTGTATAGATTGCAAGACAGAAATGCTCCATCAGTATGCAAGAAAAAAGTACCAAACGACTGGTATAAAAATACATAGTACAGTACATTGACACAGATCAGCTTGGCATTCTGCACACAACACAAATCTATTGTCTAGATGTGCGTGGCTACCTCACAGCTGAACATGCCTTTTCAAAATACACAAGAAATGCGTTATTTCCCACAAATCAGCTTGCATCTTTTATTAATCTTTAAATTATGATTACATAAAAAAGAGTAACTATTGTCTAAAGATCACCTTAATGAAGTGACCTTCATTAAAGATAATGTATGCAGCTAAATGTTTAATGTAAGTGATGTTTTCACAAATATTGGCACTACTCCATGGTTCCAGTATGACTACAACAGATGCAAAATAACCTGTTCACTGACACGTCTTCTTTGTTCTCAATGTAAGCTTTTTACAATTATGGGAAAAATGCAAGATGTTCAAAAAGCAGGTGAATATAGTGAATTTTACAGCCCTTTCATTATTCCCTAAGCTTCATTATAGTCTAATAAAAATAATGCACATAGAACACGAATCAATTGAAATGGTTATGACAAATGTGCCACTGATATTATTAAACAGCAGGCAGTAAAAAAACAGCACAATCTATGGCTATAAATAGTATTTTATATTCTGAATATATTAAAAGCATATTGCTGTTCTCTTATTCATGAAACTGTAGTTCTCAAATCTGTCAAAATGCAAAGTAATTTGTTTCAAAGATACAATATGAGGTTCTAGTTATTTTTATGTGTTAAATATACTTAAAAGTTTTAGGTTTTTAGGTTTTGTAGAGTAGAAATATATACTGTAATAATATATAATAAAAATATATTTTCCTGACCATTTATCAATTATGACACTTTATAAGTTATTACAGTGTAATTTAAAAAGAAAGAGGATAATAGAAAATTAAAATGGTTTTCCATTCAGTCCAACAAGGGCCCGTTAGATTGCCTTTCCAGTCACATTGCACAGTATCTTTTAAATTGGAGCTCTATGCAAAAAGAGCAACTGAGGAAATTGAGTACAAAAACATGGCCAGTGATGCAAAGAAAATCATAAAATGAACAGCTTTCTAAAATGTGCTTAGGTTACAAATCATAAGCAAATTCAGAAACTAGATTGCAGGACCCATCTTCATCACTTGATGTTCATCTACGTTACCGCACCTGAATTATTTTCAGTCACAATCAAAACGGCTTTTATTTTATTGCTAAGCCACCACCTTCGATAGATTTACTGCTGTCCCCCCCAACAAACAAATGCTCTTGGCGTCTCGAAACATACACAGTAATATGACTGGTTGAGTGTTAAGGCACACTTTAAACATGGTGGGGACACCTTCATGCAACAGAATCTGCTCACAAGATAAGACACTAACTGTACGCCCACACGCACACACACTCAGTCTGGGGCTTAAGGGACATTACTTCAACCTCAGCACAGGAAGAGCCAATACAGTGCATTTGGGATTTTCGAGTGCCTTTGTCTTCTAAGAAATCCACGTGGAGAGAAGGCCTGGTGATGATTAAATTCTTATGAGGTGATGAGGTTCACACAGAAAGCAAAACGGGTGGCGAAAGAAAAGCATCAGAATTTCAATGAATCTATCAGAACATTAACTAAAGGAAACCTTGCAAACAAAACGTTCTTTGTATCTGTCATTAACACAGCATTAAAAGCTGTCTTTGTAACTGGTGAGCTGAAAGAGCAGAGTACAAACTGTGAATTCCATTTTTATTTCTTATATCCATCAACTGTCTTTTGTGTGTTATTGATTCTTGTTTCCTTAAATACTTTCTGAGTCAAACAAAGTATGTCTTATAAACACTGTTACGAGTTTGACTCTTCTAAATATTAGACTGTCCATTCTTTGAAAGAAAGTGCTTTCCAAATATTATTCTAAACAGTATTTTATAACACGGTAAGCAACCCTAGTGTGACCATATTTTGCTTGGTACACGGATAATTTGTTCCTGTCACATATATGTTAACTAACATATCAATATGGAAACAAAGCTGCACTTAAACCTTAACAGACCCAAAATATAGAAAATGAAAGTTTCAGATATTATTCTCTGCATGTCTTGTGTCTGCTAAAAGTCTGTGAATTTGTTATGTCAGACCACTTTCCTGTATGTCATAATGAACTTATGTCAAATTTATGGTTAGGACAGGAGAACCTATCTCTGACATTAAGAGGCATCTATCTACTTAATTATGAAGAGTAAAAAAAACACAAGTTATATATTCGAAAGATTCAGTGAGCACTTATCTAGTCAACTACTGCATTTATTTATTTTTCTACTGTTTAAATTTTGAGCGTTCATATTTATGAGGTTTGATACACAGCACCTACATGCTAGGTATGCTAGATCATGCATGCTATGAACATGAGCATCTACAGTCTAGTCGCTGCATCTGTGCTTATTTCTACATGCAGTATACAAAGTTTAATTTCTCATCACCGGTAATTAGTTTTGATATATTTTGTGTATTTACTGTAAAACAACCTCAGTATGTAGTCATTTTTAACTTAAATAATATAATTTACTGTGTGCAAAACCTGATGTACAAAGATCATGGCACTATGCCACAATAACAGCTTACTCCTGTTTTACAGTACATGTAACTAAGAATAGTTTATAATATTATCCCGTTTCTTCCTTCCCTTTTTTCACTGACACTACAGAGATTATTTTTTATGTCAAAGGCAAAAGTATGATCAGGAGCAAAGACCAATACTTAAAAGGATGTGATACAATACAAATAATCACAAATACTTACTGAATACATAATACATACAGTATATATATAATATCTTATTTGTTAACTTCTTAATACAAACCTGTTCTTCATAGATGCAGTTTTTGCAGTTTTTTCACTGCATGTAAGGTTAACTTAATATGCTAAAGTCTGAGTTTTTTTCCATTTTTTTTAAAAAGGGGCTATTTTTTACCAGTCCATTAAGAAAAATAAATTTATGGAACAGATTATCTTCTCAATTCTCCAGAGGCCATTCTGTTTGAATTGAAACAGAATTTATAATTTGGCATAGATGGCCAAGAAAAGATAAAGTTTTACTCATCTTTATTAAGTAATTTAAACTGGCTACCCCCTGGCTTTCAAGTATAGATTAAGAACATCAATTATAACAAGTGTTCAATTTTTTTTCACATGAAAAAGATAAAAAACGTTGATTTGGGATACAGTCAAAACTCAATCTCATCTTACAAGTACAGTTCAAAAGTTATTTTAAATGGTATTTTTCCAACAATGTCAGAACACCAGTTTCAGGTGGACAAGCTGCAGTTGAGCAAACGATGGTCTGTAACGTTCTGATTAGGTGCAGAGGATCTAGGAAAAGCCTGTCTTGCTGATATGAATTCTGGGAAGGAAAATTAAATCTCTGTAATGTGTATCTCTGTCATATGCAATGTGGTCTACACTCAGATGGCTTTGATACAGAATTCTGTTTTAATTCACACTCCCCAAGGTCTTTTTGACAGGATTTCAGGCACAATACAGATTGCTATCTTGTTTCAATGACAAAATCTGTACTCTAAAAGACTGCAAGCTTGTTTCAATGTTTTTTGTTAAAAGTATAAAAAAAACATCTGCTGCACTTAAACAAAAGCAAAAATGTTATTAAGAGTGATAGGACAGACAGAGTTCCCTAAATGCTTTAGTGAAATTCAATCTTCTGAAGTTACTGAAGGATAAAACAGGCATTCTCAGCCTAGATCGCTTTAGACAAGTCATTTATACATCTGCCATGCATCTCTATCCCTGCAGACATGCAGCTATATGTGTATATGAAATGCAAGCTAATAGCTCCATTTTGTCAAACATGCGAGACGTTAATAAAGAATAGACTATAATAGTATAGAGCTAGTTGCAGAATGGTTCCACACTGCACTCAGAAAGCTAATTGTACTTTCTCTTTGAATTAAAAGAGAGGTATTAGAGCAAATCTTCAGAAAATGATGTTATTAACCTATGCAAGTAAAACAGAATGACAAGATTTCTTATACTAACTGGTCACAAAGAAAGTGCTCAAATATCTTCCACATGACTGTTCCACTGCTCTCTGCAACTAATAGTGCTGTTATCATCAGTGTGGGTTATGACTGTCACATGGTGTGTTTGGCTGCACTAAGCCCTGAGGTTAAGAACAAAACTGAACATATTTATAAATGTGACAAAGACTGTTATTTTCTTAAAAGACACCATTTCGCCATGTAGATAAACCATGACCCCAAAAAAAATGTTTTCGTAATTAGAAAATTGCAAAAGGTGGATGACAGAGTTTTACAGCATGTCTTAAGAGAAGACCTTTATAGAATAACTTTCAGAAGTATTTATGAGTTTAAAAGGTCCCATGGTTCTTTGTACACAGAAGCACTGAAATATTTGAAAAATGTAAAAAAATAACAAAGAGACTACTGTATGCCAAGGTAGCTGATATACTAAGACCTACTGTATGTCTCAAATAAGTAATATTACACTTACTGTACTTACTAGATAGTTCTATTAAATGGGACAGCTGGAAATATGATACAGAGTTCAATACCTGGAGATGACATTTTGTAACAGACTGCATCACAAGTCTGCTGCTGATGTGGTCTTTATTGTATTAGCATTGTAAAACTGTAATCCCTGTGTTCTTTGGAAACTAACCCAGTGAGGGACCTACTGACTGAAGGTGAGGTAGGTTTTGTTTTGTTTCAAACTTGCTTTACTTGCTAAGAACTTGTAATTTATAACACTGTATTCACAAATTAAATAAAGTAAAAGTAAAGTAAAGTATTTACAATAGTGGGGGAAATAATCAATACTATGCTAGATCTGTAATCACATTACATTTATTTGATACTTTTTCTCACAAGCACTTTGCACAACAATAGTTCTTGAAATCAGGACCCTTTAATGGGCACAATTAAGACCATCCTCTGGATACATGATGCAACCACAACCCATAAACAAAGTTACAATAAGATAAAATACAAAGGGTGAGCAATTACACCTGCAGTTACATCTTCTTTTACATCCACAGATATAAATCTATAATGCAGAAGCTCTTTCTTAAGAAAAATGCTTTGTTTTGATTAAAGCATTACTGGGTTAATGTAATGAAGTGTACTGTCTTGGTGTTTTGATTTTACCTTAATTTGTGTTAGCAAAGATCTTGATAAGCAATGCCATATTTTTACCTTTGTTGCAAGATGTGATGGCCTCTAACCAAGTCAGGAATACCAGAAAAAACCTGGCTCACAGTCACTATAAATGATAGCCGTCGCACAGCAAGAAATATAAATGGGATTTCACAGAGGGTATCTTGGGTATGTGGCTTTTTGAAATGTAAAATTTATGCAGGAGCTGGCAGCTCATTCAGTTCTCCTTCTCTTCCAATTCTGAGCCTCACAGCCTCATCAACCAGCTGCCCCAATCCAAATCTTCAGTTCTTGAAACAGGTTCCTCTAAGTGTCATCTCTCTCAACAGGATTAAAGAGAAGCGAAGAGACTAATGAATACTTTTCTGATCATTTTGATGGGGAAGAGCAAAGGCATTCAGAGAACAATCTCATGGATACATCTTACCACTCTTTTTCAAGACCAAACTGTTGAACTCTTTCTCACGAGACACTATATTTTAAATTAAATTACACTGGATGAAGAAAATATGCTACAAACTAGAGCAAAAATACTTTCATGGTGCCATTTGAAATTGTTTATCTTAAGAAAACCACTGAAATTGCAGAGGTAAATCTATAGCACATAACTTGCACAAAACTTGCAAAGTTTCACCAGCTTGTTTTTGTTGCTGACTGAACATTAGCACTTCTTTTTGGCTGCTCTGCATGTAGTTAAGAAGTATTAAATGTATTCTATCATGGCTGCAGCAGCACTCTTATGACACTATTTCAAAAGTATTCAGGTTGGTAATTGGGTTTTTAATTTCATCAAAGGCATTAAAGAAACTTTGACACCAAAAGCAAAGCTAACAAAGTCCCAGGATTCTGCAGCTGAATATAGATTTGCTTTAATTTTCATCCCATCCTCAGGATTTCACGCTTATACTGTGAAAAATCACACATAAGGAGCCCCGTTAAGCATTTTGTTAATTGGGCCTGGTATGCAATGTATAACACGAGACCTACTGCAGTGCGTACGATCCTGAATACACTGTGGTTGCAAAGAGTTTCATAGACTTAAGTTTTGAAGAATTTTAAAGAAAATTATACACCGCTATGCATGGTCAATAATTTACAGCGCTCAAAAACAGAGAAAGTTCGTTGGTGAAAGGATTCCTTCTTAACACTGTGGTTTACAGAGTAAATTGTAATTTACCTGTAGTGTATTATCGTGTAGCTGTCGTTATACACTAGGTGCTATTTTTTACTTTATCCAATGCAATGAGGAATAGGTCAACCCCCACCCCATACATACATTAACAGCTGTGAGGGGCATCAGATAAAATTCGACGCACAAAAAACAAAATGTCAGCTCAAAGGGAAAAAGTGCAGAAATGTTTTAACTCAATTTTTCTTTTTTCCAGCCCCATCACAGTCGTATCAGTATTTCTTTATATATTTAAATGCGGTCTCGAGAGAGATGCAATTGTAAATATTTCAACAAACTGAAGAGGGAAAAAAAATCCTCGGCTATAAACCAGCTCCAGAATACATCAGCCTGAGCTGTGAAAATGCCCCAGTTACACAGCAGCCTGAAAGGGCCGAGGCTCTGTTGGCAGAACTCTCTCGCTGCCCACACAGTGCCGGTCCGAGAGACCCGGCAGTGGTGCCGAGAAGGGACCGGCTGCACACCAGCACACAATGTCATCCGTTTCAAACAGCTACCGTAGGTGAAACTCTGAGACAGCCTCTTAGAGTGAGAGCCCACTTTTCCAGCACCGAGTTCTTCCCAGACTTATAATCTCTTGTCGTTCTTTTTTTATTATTATTTAGCGACCATACACAGTCACAAAGGTTCGGGTTCCTTCATGATTACAGAAAACACAAGTTCTGGTTCCGTTTTGTTAACTGCCTCAAACTTCCCAGATCAAAACTGATTTGTGAAAATATGAGACTAGATGAGTGCAGATTTATTTCCTTCACTATTTAACACATATACTGTACATACTTGCTAAAAAACATAGAGAAGTCTGTATTATGGAAAAGACAGGAATTAGACCGCATTTCCACCCCGGCCAGTGTCATTTCACACTTGCTCCCCTCTTGGTCTTGACAGTAATATCCTTGGCATTTTAACAACACCAAGATGTAACAATATCCCAGGCCTCAGAATAGCCCCTTCACTCACCAGAACAGAAACTCAATCTCAAGACCTAAAGAGACTCCCCAGAAAGTTGTGCACACGTATACAGGCACACGAGCTGACATTATCCACTTGGTCTGGCATTTTCTCCCTTTTCTTATCCTCTCCTGTAAATAACTATTGACACAATTTCTCAATCTTCCCAACACCACAGCTGTTGAGATTAAAAATAGCTGCCTTACTTAGTATACAGAAACAGCCATTTATTTTATTTCCTCTACCTAAAAAGGGATGGAACTTCTTCAGTTCCATTATTTCCATGAGGTTTGTATGTCTTAATACTATATATATACTATATATAAACGAGGTGTAGTGTTCTGTTTTCATTTTTGATTTTGCCTCCCTAAAGACCAAGAAGCTGTCACATGCTCCTCTGTCATGTTATTCATTGGGTGTTTTATGATGATGATAAAAACCCACAATATTATTGACCATACCCTGGGGAGCTGAAGAAAATATTGTAGCAATAATACACAGCTTCTTCCCTGTGCTGTTTCCCCCCGTTGCCAAACAGGCCAAATTAGTCATTTAGTGCTGCAGGTGTCTTCTTATGGGTTCACATGACACAGTTTCTTCCCTCTGAGTTTATCTACCTTTCCTCTGAGCTATTCTGCTCCTTTCCCTCAGGACATTTATCCTAGCTGCTCGATCCATTTCTGTGGAGATGAAATGCTAAACGCTCAATAATGCATACAGTACAAAATGTGGACGTGAATCCACATTATATACTATATATAGTATATCTAAATAAATTACTTTTTCTTCTTCTCCTTCTCTCACATCCTCACCTTTCGATCCTTCTCTGAGCCTCCTGCCACCATTCTAACAAGACAGCTTGAAAGCAGAACAGTCCAGATGACAAGGACAACATACAGTATGGTCTTAAACAACATTACTCGGTTCTGTAATTATTGTAAAGATTTGTTCTATTGTCTGTACTGTTTAAGAGGCTTACAGTTTGTTTTTGCTTGTTTTGTTTTTTGAGTATCAAATGGCAATGTAATACCGCTTGAAAATCAAGACAAATGACTGTCAGAAGACAATCTTGACAAGGTTATGCAGCATAATGCACATCCATATGTCTGTAAGAGTCATTACAATCATATACAATACATGAGAAATGTTAGAGCATAATCTGCTGGGATTCACCAACGTATGGCTAGGGTCAACAGTTAATCTCCAACAGTTGCGTCAGCTTGTTTACATCAGATCTCAATGGCAGCTCATCAAACACTGTTGTGAACATTTTCAGACAGGACATCTTTGGCATTTTTGTGCATGTATTTCTGTGTGTACAGTATGTGTGTGCGTGTCAGTATTCCAAAGTTTACAGTGCCCTCCACCTCTCTATTCCCCTGTTTTGTTCAATACAACCAAAGAACGACAACCAAAAAACAGCACAATTTTTGGAAAAATTAAATAACATAAACCAAAAACGTCAATAACAGTTAAAACCCTTACAGAATAATGTGGAGTTGCTTTTTGAGCTTTCGGTAAAATTCATCTCCATGGAAAGTGATGGAGAGCAGCTTAAATAAATGTCCTGGGGGCAGGGAGCACAAACACTGTACGTTCCTGCACCGTGTTATTCAAAAGATGTTGGTCTCCATGAATATTTTCTTGGGTAAATAAATAATTAATCACACACAGTTAAGAAAGAACATAAAAAGCTTTCCTTATACATGGCAGAGACCACACTTTTTTGAGGTAAGGTGGCCTTTTCTTGCTACAGTTCCTAATTCCCTACATTCCTTAAGCCTGAGGACTTCTGTACAAGATTTTGGTCTCACAGAAACTTAGAAAAGCACGTTAGGTTTATGGATAGCACTTTGGATGAAAATAAAGGAAGCTGAATGTAATTAGTCACAAATGCAATCAACTCAAACCTTCCTTCCAATAAAAGGAATCCTTTTGCATCCTACTTGTCAGCTTTCATGCAGGAATATAAAGGGGATTTAAGTAGATATAACAAAAAATGGAGTGGAATCTGACGAATCTAAATACAGGGCAAACCAAGTCTATAGAGACAAAGTTCTAGGTACTGTCTTTGCTACTAAATGATTTTTTTCTTCGTCTAAAAAGCTACGTCAACTGAGCAGACAACTTTAAAATAAAAACAACATGTTTCACATTCAATAAAAATGTTCACTCCCTTTGGCAAATCTCAAAATGACAGAGCTTTACAGTTTTTTGTTTTAGTTTAATGCACTCTAGAAATTCCCCTAACAACATTTTTACCACAGTACACCCGCATACCTCCTTGTACCATGCTTACACTTTGCATTTACTATGCTCTTCCATTTTTCTGTCACCTTACATACTACCCTTGCATGCTGAAAAATGATGTCACTGCAACCTCCCTTTGCTTTACTGTGCCTTTGAATGCTTTTACCAAGACATACAATATTAAACATTTAGGCTCGAGTCAGACGAAACATCTTGAGCCCTTCCTTATTTTGTAAATACAGTACAGTATAAACAGCTGACTGTTAAGGGACAGTGTAGACATTTTGGAGGATATGGACCTATAGGGATGGCTGGGTACAAAATATGGGTTGTTCTCCAAAGAATGTTTGTGTCATTTTCTGGGTGACGGTAAGTATAAAAGCAGACTTTACTGCCATGTCAAACACTGTCACAGCTGGCACAGCTGGAGGGCATGGGAAATCATGTAACCGATCATGTGACAGTAGAGAGTGCCCAGACTGCAGCTTAAGCCGGTGACCTTCTTCTCCAGATCCCAGTGGCTCTATAATGGCTCTGCATGATGACAAAATATTGCAACTTGGATACTTCCTAATCTAGAGGATTTAAAACAGCCATTATACCTCAGAACAAATTATAGAGGACATTAAAACAAAATTAAAAAACAAATCAGAGAGATGGCAAAAGAGAATGTTTGAACTCACTAAATTCTTAAGTTCTACAGGGAACACAGGCTCAAGGAAGTTGCCTTGAATATCAAATCTTGCAAATATTAGCACTTCCTGATAATTAACACTTACATCGAGGCTGCATAAACGTCTGTTCATACACACAGCACATTGAAGCCTGCAATATTCCTTTTACTTCTTTAAGCATGTACTGTATATGAAGGAATAAGAACTGGTTTACCTGTTTTAGGAGAAGGATGTGTCTAAATATGATGTATGGAATTACTAAGGAACGACAGTAAGATTTTAAGATGATAGCAAAATGTAATTCCTGACAAGAGAGATTAATTATATATGTTTGGCTTATTAAATAGATTTAAAGTTTTATTTTTTATTCCAATTAATAAAGTAGTTTTTTCCCCACAATAAAATAAGGAAGATTAAAAAAACTGAGGAGGTCATTTGGCTCATCTCAAATGTTCTTGGTTACTTGTAGCCCACTCCTCGGTGAGTTCAGACTGTACAGAAATCTAATTAGCCAAGAACAGGAAGGTTGATCTTTCTGTAGAATCTTGTGAACTAAAGTTAAGTGGAACATTACATTTTTAATGATAATTTGATTTGTACGTGGTGCTCTGGTTTTTAATTAACCAAATGCAATTTAAATAACTAGTAAAGCCAATAGTGCAATTACAAAAAAGACTCAAACATTATTGATTCAGGCCTAGAGGCATACAATTTAAAATTTTACATTTTAACATTACATATCTGCAAACAACAAAAACAATGGTAATTTTTGTTCAGAGATTTTTTTTCCACAGGCTACTCTACATTGTGAACAGTTGGTTTTCTGTGCTCACGAATCTCAACTACAAACCACTTCAGAAACGTAATGCTACAGAGGACAAAATAGTTAGTAAACAATAATTCAAGAAATTTATTATTTCTAGTGGGAAGTGTGTGGAAGCCCATTTGAAACTGAGTACAGACCATAGAACAAGCTATCAAGCCATGTGTTGAAGTTGATACCCTGGCTTTCTTCCAGTAACAGCTGGATGAGATTCTTGGATCAATTAGCTACTATCAACTAAATGAGCTGGATTCGCTGAATGGGTGTCCTGTCGTTTGTAACCTTTATTCTTATGTTCTTAAAACCTATACTCAAACTGAATAAAGATGTGACTAAAGTGTTGAAGGGCTTTTAAACAATTTACAGTACTTTAAACATCAAGGTTTTGATCTACATGAGCATAGTGATAATGGTGACAATAGTGATGAAAGCCTTGCATGTCAATTTTATGAACTGTACATTTGAGTTCATCTTCAGCTCTAACTCAATCTTAACTTCTACATTCCTCACACGATCCTATCAGAGCTAGAAGATGGGGTAATCATGAGCAATACTTCAGGCCATAGTAACCTTAGGTACAAATATATAGGTCTATTTAGAGACCGAAAAGCCCTTGTTCCGGTCTACCTTTCTCTTATTCAATCTGAGGGTTATTTTAGGGGGACATGTAAGCTTTGTGTACTAGGGCACAAGACTAAGCTTCAGTGTTAATAAACTTTACAAGGTGTATGACTCAATGTGAAGCCCTTAGTGCAACAAAGGAAGCACTTCAGCCCATATAGATGAAACTGTTAAAAGCTCCCAGCAAAAGACACAATTACAGAGTGTTAAGCTGACAAACTCCTGGAACACTGCTGGATAGATCAAGCTTTATTAAGTCACTCTGTGCTTTGCACCACTCAATCTTTCCAACATAAATGTGGATAGTTAGGAGCATAATAAATGAAATTCACTGCAAACTGCAATGCTAACTTAACTCCCAAATGGCTGAAGATGGTTTTTAGTTCCCTCATGCAGACATAATGCTTCATTTTCTCTCACCATCTGCTCCTAGTTATAAAAATATCGCTCACAATTAACAGACAAAAATACAGATGTGCCAAACATAATCAACATATTATTAACCTATAGATTGATATACAAAAATGGAACATAATTTATTTTTCCTGCTTAAACAAAAAAAATAGCTAATTTAATTTGTGTAACCAAGACAAATGACCCCTGATAGTCATCGGGGCTGTGATGATGATATAAATTCATATTCACATTACAAAGCAGGCTCTTCTTATTTCTGAGTCATCTGTAGAACAAGTGTGTGATGCTGTTGGGATGAATGACAGAGGAAAGATTCTGTTTTTTGTACCATGCAGGAATATAATACCAGTGTACAGCTAGAGCCAGTCACAGGGAGCAGATTTACACCTTCTGTTACTAGCTAGCTATAATTTTCATTTGGCTAAAGAGATTGTAATTGAGCTAAAGAAACAATTTTGTCTGTTCTTGTATTAAATAATGCTTTGTGTCCTTTTGCAAATCAATGAAGATGCAATGCATCCTGCTGTCTTTTGTCCCAACAATAAGAAAGGCTCCTCTGTGTCCCTTACTGTTCCCAGCTGTAAAAATCTGATGCTTATTGGGAGAGGAATATTTTTACTTATTTTAGCATACTTCTGTCATGTTCACTGGGTTAGTATGTTTCCAAAATTATGACAATAAAATCTAGTTTTCCACTTCTGTGAACACTCAGATTGGAGATGCAGAACATCCAAACACAGTCCAGTCAAAAAAATGTAGAAACTCCAACCAGAATTTACCTTTCCATAGATTCAGAAGAGCCTGATTTGGCTTCTATTTTCATCTGAGAACTAGCAGCAGAGTTTGAAAAGCCTGGCTCATGAGTGTGTCACCAAGTAAGGTGGCTCATGCTGGGTGCAGGCTGAGCCCTGTAATATCAAACTTTTTTGCATCAGGGCTGGAATCTGGGATTCCCCAGGCAGCAACAGACAGTACTGCCAATTTGCCTACATATTTGAGAAGCAATGAAAGGAGGGCGAATGTGGTCCATCTATTCGATTTGTTTATAATTCAGTGAGGAGTTGTGTACTCCTCAAGTTTTCAGTTTTGTTCGTTTGATGTATGTACACTTTCCTTTGGGGCACATCTTCTATAATTCATGAGCAGCACCCTACCCTCAAAAAGCAGACAATGACAAAATCTGCTTTACTTTGCGTGGACACGATGGCTGAAAAATGGGAGAAGGAGGCAAGATTTGTTTACGAAACAGGTGGGTGGTAAAGAGCAATGTGAAATCGGCAGCCTCTCTGAATTGTTAACGTTGGCATCAGTGCCAGAGTATCCCTGTCTTCCAGCTCTGAAGGGTATGTCTCTTTCTTATAGCCTATGCTGTGGCTCTTGTCATGTGTACAATGGCTCCACAGCACACATGCAGAAGGACAGCAGATGCCAGTAAAAATATGCACAAAAGCAGCAATAACTGCTGATTACAAAATAATCCCTCAATCCAAAACAAAAGTTTGACATCTGATGCTTGCCAGAATCCATTATTTTCCTTAGAGGATCTCTGTGATGCACTGCTCAGAGTGGACCCCTTTTTTCTATTCAAAAGAAGTTTCCATCTATATGGAGTGAAAAAGCTGCAGGCTTTTAATTTGCTTCTCAGCCTGTCGAATATTCCGACACATTACAAATCCTAGAATATTTTTTGCCTAGCTCCTGGCAAAAATGAGAGGAAAGAAAGAGAAAAAATCATCCTAAATGTCAAGATTTTTTATTCATCTCAGGTTTTATAGCTATAGGAAGAATACTACCTGGGATACATGAAAATGTATATGAGGATATGGCATCAATTACATCCCTGGGGATACTGTTTAAAACCTCATTGATACTTTAACCATGCTCCACCGAGGATCTAAAAAAAAGAGAGACACACCAGTGAAGTACCTTTGAGTTAAAAAGACTAAAAAATAAAAGTACTCAATGAATTTCAGTTTTCTCCTCTTCTGAATCCACAATGCATGAAGCATGCTAATTACATTGTAACATAAACAGGTACACATACAAACATATACGTGTTTGTGTATTTACAACAAATAAACCCATATCCTCAGATGTTAGATGTTATATCTCCTATTATTAGAAAAACTTACATATTTAATACAGAAATACTTTTAAATATGAGATTTGTAGCTACTGTATATGTACTTTAATTCAAATTTAGTCATCCTTAAAATGGATACTGAAGAAAGAGCACTCAGCAGTTTGAAAATGCCTTTTTTCAAACTGTAAATATTGCATAGATGTATGAAGTAAAAATGTAAAAATATAACAACAGCAGATTATAGAATATATTAAAAGCACTTTGTACCATTAGTCTCAAGATTAGCAAATAAATGGAAAGCAATTCCCAAAATTCCTTTTATCTCCATTTAATCTTGCTTAAAGCAAATCTTCCTGGCCCATACAACAAACTCTTTTATATGTTCATGAGAATAGTCCTTACTACTGATGATTATAACACTAGTGCTTGGCTACACATTGCATATTTAACTTTTTATTGAAGGTGGGTTATAAAGATGCTTTTTACTATATGTTTACAATGAGAATCAATTAGATTTTAAAAAAACTGTTGTTATTAGGCAGTTAAGTGACTTAAGGTATTATTTCGGAATTAATCAAAAGTCTTGAGTCTTGAGAAGACCAAAATGTGACCTTCTCCTCCCTCCATTCTCTGCAAGCACACAGGAGAGGACGGGTGATACACTGCTACAGCTACAACACCTTCAGGTTTGCATCATGCTGCTTTCAAAATTAAATAAAATTCACACTCACTCTCATTACCTGTTTTTGAATACACCCAGTTTTCTGTTTCTCATTCGGTTTAAGAACATCGTACATGTATAAAGGAAGTTCTGAGATACGGACAAAGTGAACTTGGAGAAATTCCGTTTTTTTAATTAAAATGTTTTGTTGATTTAATCGATAATAATTGATTTTATCAAACAAAATACAAATAAACCAATATACACAGTGGTGCACATACAAAACATTTTCAAAATGGTTCTTATGTATTAAAAAGTACTTATGCATAGTCTTATAGTCTAGTCTACATGTATAGTCTTAAAATGGTACCTAGATAAGTATTTCCACTTTCCAGTGCTTGTTGAAAGAATCACAAGACCCACTTTGCACCTTTCCTGTTTTGGGGTTTTACAATTGGACTCACAGAGGATATAAAATGGAAGCTTCCACTTGAACTCAACACAGAAAGGTCAACCAAGTTTAAACAACAACAGGGAGAAATATGAGGAAACTGCTCTGATACCTGTAAGCAATTACAGCACCATCTGTGTTGGGGCACTTTTTCATCCCAAGCAAAGCTCATTCAGGATACATTGCTTCCATGTGTCATCATGTTGGTAGACTCCCAGAAGGATTATCAATATGCTATGAAATTTCAGGATAATCTAGCCCTAATCCACAAATTACAGTTGTTTCCCGGCCTTTCACTAAAGTAGAAATCTTGGATAATACAAACTTCAAAACGTTGGGTAGCTGAGCATGAGGAAACACTGACAAATAAGACACAGGATTCTGAACACCACCACCCACGATCATACAGAAGGCAGAGAAACATGTTCATGGTCTTCCTATTTTTGTCTGCCCTCCAGCAGAACAACCATCATGATGAATCATTAATACAAGTAATGACATTAATCAGAAAATTCCTTCTCTGTTTTATATAAGTAATTATAATACAGTAAGTGTAATTTTTTTACATCTAGAAGTGCACCCACTTGATCCATCGCTGAACTGCAGCCTCCATCTTGGTAATGTCCAGAGGCTCAACTACGCAGCAGGTAGGATGGACAGCTGAAGACCTGCTTTACCAACTGAGGAACCTCCAGAAGGCCTGGTGGAATTTAGGCAGGACACCAGGGTTAACACATCTACTCTCCTGAATAGTGTCGTGCGATCTTTACTGACCAAGTAGTCGAGTCTTCAGCTGAACATCTCATGCGAAGGACAGTACTTCCTACAACAGTGTCCCTAGTCATCATACTGGGGCACTGCTTTGAAAATACCGGACCAGAGAGGAGGTCTCCTATCTCAGCACTGACTGGCACAAAGTTACTTAATTAGGATAAGACATGATCAGGTTAAAAGGTGATAGCAATGCAGCAAAATACTGAAATTATACCAAATAGATTAGATCAAAAAGCACAGTTTAAATGCAATTCTGTATAGAATTAACATAAAAAAGTAATAACATGTAACAGCTTGTACTTGGTGCAAGGTTTGCATTCTGCCAAGCCAGTTTTCTCTGAGCACTGCACTGTGAAATCTCACTTACGGGAGGAGAATGATTCAAGGGCAGCAGGCAGTAAACACTGTTGTCAGTTGTTTGTACAATACGTTTTTGAGGTGGCCAAAATAAATTCCTTTCTGACAAATAAAGTGAAATGAAATAACAGGCAATTCAGGCAAGAGTCAAAAGCACGAGAATTGCCCTTGGTGGGTATATGTGAAGTGGAAGCCTCCAATGGTTCAGTTATTAAATATTAAATATTTTAAGCACAGTAATATAAATATCAAAGACACATGCCAAGTGTATTTATTCAATACATGTATACTTTCAGACAAAGTACATTACTTTTTTATTTCTTTTTTGTAAAGCTTTCTTAAATAATTCAATATATGTGTTATGTTTTGGCAAAGTGATCTCACAACACTGCACACTGTGCAGGACTGTACATATATAACACACCAAAAAGAGGTACTCTCTTCACTGTGTCCAGAAGTGAGTCTCACACATATTTTTTATACAAAGCCTAGTACTTATACTACAGTCTTTTATGTTACAACAATTTTAAGCAGGCATGATTTTCAGAATGGATTAAGAATAGTAAAGTATCAGAGTATGCATGCTGAAAGTTTTAATCTATTATCTCATAAACAAGTTACTCTGCAACAAAGCTATGCATATTTTACTGAACACCAAACAACAGCAATAACATGAAATCAATATGCAAAGCCTTAACTACTGCCCCAGGTCTAGCGCAGATTAATGACAGTTTGAATTAGTTTGAGTGGTTTTTAAAAAAGGCCAATATGAAACACAGGAGACAAAACTGACAGAAAAATTGAGTGAGAAAAATGCCTGAAACTCCCAAGTAATATGAGACATTAACATCCCCAAGATCATCAAGGATGAGACTTAAGTTATTACTCTAAAGTTCATCAAGAGAAAACAAATATCTGAATCAAAATAATCACTTCATAAGGCCTAATTTACAGTACAAGACTGGTAATATGGACAAGCGAAGCTCATCCATTATCAATAACTGCTTCACCTTATAGAGGGTTTCAACAAGCTGAAGACTAAACTAGCCACCAGTCCAGAAGATTAAATTTATACAGTATTTTCCATTTATAAGTGGCTTTTCCTACTGTTCCCTTATCTTCATTTACTGTGAATGACTGATTATATGTGCCACATCAAAGCACCACAAGCAGTGGAACACCATTACTTCATGTTTGCCTAAAATGTTCACTCCTGGTCCTTGAGGGCTGTTGTGTCCTGTGGTTTCCATTCCACTGTGGACTCTTGATGGCTTGACTTGAAACAACTGTTCACTTAATTAGTCTACAGTATATTGCCACTGCTTCCAGGTCCTCAGTCACTGGATTAAAAATGAATCATAAAACCTGATCCTCCTCAACCAGAAACGAATACTGCTTTCCAAAAATCCTAGTTTCATACCAGTCTCAAAAAAGACTGAGAGTTGAATGTAAAGCACCACTTTCACTGAGAAAAAGATCAGTAAACCATTACAAAATAAACAAATGAAAATCCAAAATTGTTTCAAATTATTAATTCAGTTATCTCAAGTTTCTCCTAATCAATTAACAAACAATAATAAAATAGGAATTGTGCCATTTCCCTTTATTATTGTCAGACTAGTTAATTGCTCAAAATCTGACACCCTTAAAACAAATTTGAGATCTCATAATTATGAAACAGCTCACAGATAAATACATTAAAAACATATCTGTAGACAGCATATTTTTAAGAGTGATTTAATAATTATTATTTAAAAATTTTAAAAAATAGTTTGAATCACTACATTTCCTGGCTTTTAACCTGGTTTGACATAAAATATGGTAAATTCCTTCATTTACATTTTAAAATACATTTTTGCCGAGTAAAGATATGAAGCGTTGCAAAATAGCCTGATATCCTAAGACTAATTTGTGTTTGTTTATCATTTTTTTTTCAGGACACAATATATTTTTAAAGATTGTTTCTTAATGGAGTCATGTCAAGTGCTAATGCATATCCTACAAGCAGTATAGATTGAAAGATCTTGAGGGATAAGCACTAAAGTTTGCTTCTAATAATATTAAAGTGATCTTTACAACACTATTGTTTTTTTTCCAGTTATAACAAAAATATGCAACGGTATGCATTAAATGTATGGCTTTTGTCACACTATATCTTAGATGAATGTGCAATTCATACATTTTGTACAAGGGTTTGAGCCACCTGTTAATTACTATACAATTAACTGGTGACTAGGACAAAACTTCTTTCCAATTGCAAAAATCAGAAAACTCCAGCCTTCCTAGTAGACGTAAAATGACTCCTGATATTGAGTGTAAAATTGATTCTCATGGGGAAAAAGAGTTCTTATTTTACCCTTTGTTTAAATTATACATGGCCTTTCCTTTATCATGTTCTACTTGCAAATCTCAGCTACTGCTATTTGATGCTTTTATCCCTTAGCCGTTGAAAAAAGAGGATGAAACACTTGATGTTGAAGCCACTAGACCTCTGTGCACAGAATCTATTTGAAAGCAAGATCTGACTCAATCATTACCATGTTCATCTGTCCACAGCCTTTACATTTTTTCATCTTTTTTAAGAGCCACAGTTGCCACTGATACACGGCAAGCCTCAGAAAACTGCTACAGTATTTCATGAAGCAAAAAAAAGGGCTTCACCTCTAAACTGTTTTTTATGTATTCACCTGCTTCACAGTGCCAAATACGTTGTGAATAAATCAACCTGCTTCATTTTTCTTCCTGCCACCCACTGGAATACACAGCACATTTTAAAGACATTCTGGGCAACCAAACCAGTACAATATCTTCCAAAACGTAATAAAGCAAAAACAAGTGCTTACAAAGTCATGAATAACCAGAAACAGAGAATGACTGTAATCAAAGCACAGGGGAGCCCATGGATAATATGCATGTTCCATGCCTTATGGTTTATAACGCCGTTCACATTAAAGTGATTAGGTCATGCCTTCTGCATCAGAAGCATGTCTGTTCTTATGTCTGCTGCAGTTTTTTATTAGCCTTGAGGGGAATCGTAGGTATGCACCAGCCCTGGGGCTCTTCACTGAGGTGTCATGACACAGATGAACTCAGCTCTTACAGCTCACAGCCCCACCCACTGCAAGATCAGACAGCAGGAGCTGAGCACCTTCAACAGCTTGCACACGGGTCCTTCAGAGGTGGAAATTTTGAAACAGCTGCTCCCCAAGTGGCGTTTCAGCCCAAATTAGTTGGGTGAGTAGAATCTGTTTGTTTACAGATCCTATTACTCTGACGTGGCAAGGTCTAAACTAATCACTCTGAACCCTGCAGTGACACCACACTAGAAATGGTAGCAGGTGGAGCTCTTTGGAGAACATGTGCTGCAGTTCTTGTTAATGATTATGGGTTTTGGGTAGAAAGTTGATCCATCTGTCTGTGTATCTGTTTGCTACACATAGATTATCTATAAAAAAGAAAAGATTGAGTTAAAGCAGGAATCAAATCCGAGGTGTGTCTCCACTGAGCTGGTCAAGTGTCAGTCAGATTGCTCCCAGTTTATAAAGGCTGTACAATAAGAGTTAAAACAATCTGTATAAATGATCTGGCAAGGTTTCATTTAAAAAAGGAGGAGGGAAATGCGTGATGCAATGAGTCAGATTTTTCACAATCTGAAAAATGTGTAATTTGCACTTTTTTCAAAGTTTAATAAAAGCCTACCCCGCTGTTTTAAAATTCTGTTTTTTTAACAGTAATGAAAAAATATCTTGCAGGCTATTAACTCAGTAAATTCCAGAGGATACTCTAGTGTTTATATTAGTATTCTAAATTACAAAGAGGAGGAATGTAACTTGATATCTTCTTTTATAATTCTCATATGCTAGGAAAAAGCCAAGAAAAAATCAATTCAACAAATAAATTCAAAAAGATACTAATAATATATAAATGTTACACATTGACAAACCAGGTGGTTTGCAATGCTGACCTTTTAAAATGAATTGGCAGATATTTCACAGTGGACAGCTTCTGTTTATGTTTTGAAAGAAATCTGTAAGCAAAATGCTTTGATGACATAACCTAATGCCCCAGAGTTTTCTGAAAATGTTTTCAGTTAATGGTGGTATTCTCCACCTTCACATTGCTTGCATTCCCCAGAACAGTGACAACTATTTTCAAATACTGCAAGCAGAAAATAACTCATGGGCTGCAATAAAGTTTCAGTAGTGTCCTGGTTTCTCCTGCTCCAAAACAAAACAAAAGCATTTCTTAGCAACATGAAATATGCATGTTTGATAAAGTAATATATGATTTGTGCTAGATGTGATCACATGTCCTACAGTATATCCGATTATTGCTGGAGCATTAAAGTAAAAGCTAACATTCCTTTCCTTCTTTATCAAATGAAATCAATTAGGACTCAGGCGTTAGGGGACAACACACTTTCAAGATCCACACATATATTCTAGGTGTTCTGAGGACTGACCCACGTAACACTTCTGTAGTACTGTAAAACAAAGATCAGCAGATGCCACTCACACATATACACTAAGCCTGGCAGCAAAGTGACTATATGGAGCACCAGGCCAAACAAAACAGAAGTTTTAACCAAACATCAACTCTTTCAACTTCAGTTACAATTTAAAGTGAAAAACACAGAGCAAGTCCTAACATTCCCCCCAGAATGCCTGAATGTTAATGAATATCTGAGACCACTAAGACCAATGCAGAGTAACAATGAAAAGTTTACAATGAAACAGTCTGTGACTGTTTGGTCATTAATGATCCCAGGGCTTTTTTTTAAAGAGTATGTGTATTAACCACAGTGTCCTGGCTAAACCCCTCTCAAGGCCTACAGTTTACTATCTGGTCTCCCTGAAGTCACCCCTCTTAGTTCCAGTGGTGAAGCAATTTCTCATCCCTCCTCCTGATCTGTTCCATAGTGGGGATGCTGGTGCAGAATGCCTGTCACCCACTTTGGTTCTGCATTTTAGTGGGTGGGTGAAGTGTGTGTATACAACATTTTGGGACCCTTCATTTCATTGTCTACTTTTCCAGTGCTCAATCCTCCATTTCTGGATGGAGCGACAGGCTGAAGGGGAAAGTTGAAATGAACAGTTTGTGTTCCCTCCAGGTTTTTGAGTTTTCAAAAGGAACTGAGGGTTAAGGGATAGGGATCAAATCCCAGGTGGGATGCTGCTGTTACAGTACGTCCTTAAGCAAGGTGCAGCAGTCAGATTGCTCCAGCAAGTGCTCTGCTGTATAATAAATGTGTGTCCAGTTCCTCACTATACAGTAAATATAAAAAGTGCTCTGAATCACATTAGCAGGTAAAATAATCACAGTGAAATAGCCCTTCCAGTTTATGTAATGGGATAAATTCTAAATGTACAACATTCTTCTGTTTGGCCTAGGGACTGTGCACTGTTATACTGTTATACTTTATCCTCTCTTATCCTCTGCTCGATAGTAAGGAATATGGCCCAAGTCTCTAATCCATTTGTGTTTTCAAATGGAAAAGAAAAGATTTTCATAACTTAAGAACTCATGCAAATGTCACCCAATTCAATTCTAAATACTATTAATACAGTTTGTTAACACTGGGTTCTTTCAGCAGTATGGTTAATCAATATCCAACTGACCTGTTATGATTCAGCTGTTATTTTTGTTGCATTCACAAAACTTCCTATGTTCAGCTGACCCTTATGAGCTTAATCACATCTTAAATTACAGGAAGTATTAAGGATTGAATTTTGGATTTAATCTTTTCTTATGATTTTTTTATTCGTAAATGCTACAATAAGCCCTGTGCTCTGTAACCGTCAATGAAGATGTCGGTACAATCTGTTATGGAGATTAAACTGAAATATCCTAACAGGCTATAACTGTGCTAAGTAGCGCTCAGAAACCTCAGTTGCTGGTTTTTCACCAATTGGAAATGAATTCAGACACTGTAAAAGTAAAAGATGCATAAGACACAGCTAAGACCAGATGGAGTGCAGTTACTCTCTGCTCTTCATTTCCCAGATATGTAGAGTGAGAACAACATTTTAATACAACCAGGAATTGTCAAGCAGGCTCTGGCCCTGTGCACATGTCCTGCTGCCCTTTATCCAACTCAAACTCAAGATTAGAGTTGTCAAGGTGCTGTCTAATTTTGTAGCATTTTCAACATTATTGACTTGAGGGTCCATGTTTCTGCTGCGAAGGAAGTGAACTAAAATGTACTGTAGGAGATAGCAGATGGTGGGGATTATACTGGACTGAAATACCCTGCTATCCTTTGAGGGAAGCCAGAGACATCAATTTGCAACAAAACTCCATCTGCCAGAAATGCCCATTTCTAAAAAAACAAAAGTGGAATTAAAGTCAAAATGAACATATTTGCCATACCATCTATCCATAATTGTTTTTCTTTATCTCACCCTGTTATGCTGATATTTAAACCTATTTATTGCACAAAGAAAAAGCAGGCAACATCATGACAGCCTTTTATTACAGTAGCATTACCTGACTCACCACTAATGAAGCAGCAGTGAACCATGAGAAGTCCCTCTGATGCCACTGTGAATATCATGGTTTATTATTATTATTTATTATTTATTTGCTTACCCCTATGCAGGGCAATCAGCAAGCTTGTATCAGTTGATGTACATACTGTAACTTGATCATTCTATTTCCAAGACCTGTTTTTTTTTAAATGGCCTAAATACTTTACAGGCTTTATATATTATATGTTGCACAATTTCAGTAAGCATAATATCTCACAAAAGAGCTATACCAACCAGTATAAAAAGAAACAGGAATAAGAAATGGATCTGACAGATACTCTCTGGGCACAATTAATTATCATGGGGGTTATATTTAATACCACATGTTCATCATCCCCGATCATTATGTAATTGACTGGTACAGAATTGTAATGATATTTTATGAGCCAATTGTTTCAACAAGGAGCCTACTGCCATACACATTTTTGTTTTATTTAAGTGGCTCACATCTGGCTCTGAGTAACAGCAGCTCACTTCAGAGCTGGGTGTTGAAGAGGAAGGCTTCAGCAGCAATCGCTAGTCCCTACTAGATGACTGCAGCAAGAAGGAAGAAGCACAACGAACTTCTAAAAATGGGTATAAGAGAGGAAGCAGCACTGTAAAGTTATTGACAGTGTCTGAGCAGTCTGAGAAATGTCAGCAAATATGTTAAAACAAATGTAAAAACACAGGAAAGATAACATACAGTATGTGGTGACCATTGATCTTGTCTTCCTCATTTGGTATTCTGATCCAAGGACTTTGTCCAGCTGTTTCTTAAAGGTCCCACAGAACCTTTTTCTCATTTCAAACCTTACTACAGATAAGGCTAATGATACTGCTTTGAAGTCAAAATGTTCAAGTGCCATGGAGTAAAGACCAATTTTTCATCATAATTTAAAAAAAAATAGAACAAATAAAGAATATAAAAGTATGGTAGATAAAAGATACATAATTATTTTTAAAGAGACGTTTAATGTTTTCTGTAGTGCCTTGTAATAGTTTGCATTCTGAAATAAAAAATTGTTATTTATTTTCTGTCTTGGATATAGTCTAAATATAGTTGGTATCTTTCTGGAGATTCTATAAAATCAACATTTTGATAGAACTATTAAAAGATAAAAAATAGCACTAGTACACTTTCCTTTAAAGTTTAAAGTTTAGCTCGTAACTTTCTTACAGTGTCAGAATCCATTTATTGATGCTTTCTGCTGTATCAACACCCCTAATTAAAAAAGTATCAGTACAGTATGTTTTGTAATTACAATGCATAGATTATACCAGTCTATAATAACCTCAAGATTCATATGGCAAGCCTCAATTGGGCATGAGAAGACCAAAGGCAAGCAACCAGACTGTAGTACTGATCCATCTCCACAAAATGCCAATACAATGAGCGAAACTGTCGTAGTGATGATTTGCAATGACTGTCCACATCAACTGAAACCTTCAGGCATCAAATCAATTTTAGGGAAGTGATACAAAAATTATGTAACGACACAACTGTGTTCTAAGTTTGCTTCCAGTCTTTCAGCAATGTCAGTGTTGTAACTGTCTATACAATAAATAGAATGATCTGTTTACAACTGATTTTTATAATCTTTTAAATCAGCCGTCAGGAGAAACAGAGTCTCATATCCAGTCATGTATCCAGTCATGACCTAAGAAATTTTTTCTTAGTAAACTCAGGATTTAAAATGAACAGACACAAGTTTATACTGCTGGTCCACTTCATTCTAAGCCCAGTTCGCCCAAATCCATTCATCATGGACCACCTTGTTTCAGACCTTTATTCCGCCCTCAGGCCCTAAACATTTGAAATCGCTGTTGCCAGGAAGCAACATCCTGGACTAGTTGTGGAGCAACCCTCATCTATGTGGAAATTAAAAATTTGGTACAGTCTATTAATTACTTTCACTTAAATTTTCCTAGCAGTTAACCGTTTTAACAAGCTGAGAAATTCGATTGGGGTAGCTTTTAAAATTAACTTTGCTCCATAATGCATTCTTGATCTAAAGATCGACAGCATCAAAGATATATATATATATCATGCAGTTCTGCCCTGGAGTGCATTCATCAACCGAGCAAAGTCTAATAATAAGAGTCTCCCACATATAGCAATCATTATTTTTGCATTCCTTCTGATACCATCTTATCAGTGAAACTTTCAAATATTCCTACAAGGTTCAAAGCTTCAAAACCTTCTAGAATTAAATTGAACCATTTTACACATCTTTGGGAATATTAATAAGAGTTTACAAGATGCTCAGGACACAGATTGAACAAGAAATTGTAAATGTTTCTATATACACTATGTTGCATGTGAACTATTTGAACATTTGAACTATTATCGCTTTGTAGTCAATGCAATCAGGGTTTAAATTTTTAGATTTCTTCTCCGTGTTTCTTACAACAACACATGTTGAGATGCAGTATCTTCCCAGTTTAAGGAAGACCTACTGTACATTAAAAATATTAAAAATTAAAAATATGAACATGAAGCCAACCTTTTAGTGGAGCCTTGAATCACCACAAACCACCTTCACTGAAATATCTGAAATAAAGCAACACTTTCCTTTAAGCTCTTGGGCTAATTTGGTAGGTATTCAAAACTCTTTACAAAGAAAACAATAACCAATAACAGCATGTACTTTAAAAGGGATGAAAGTTACCATGGAAACTGCACAGCAGAACAAATTCCATAACCTCGCTTAACTAAAAGTATGAACCACTGAAATGTCTTAAATATGATAGCCTGCTGACTTTGGGATCTTTTGTTGCTACCATGTGTTTGACAAGTGTTATTTGTAGCTTGTTGCTAAAGGTGAAGTCGCAAAGATTTGCCAGGGCCCCAACACGTAACAGTCCCACTGTTTGCTTAGCTGCATTTTAATTACTAAGAGTCAGTTGAGTAACAATCAATATTACATGCAAAGGAACAAGTAATAGGTTTATTCCATGCTGAAAAAAAGAAGTAAGAGAACACAACGTTTCGGCCATGGAGCCTTCTTCAGGTGTGTTCTCTTTCTTTTTTTTTCCAGCATGGAATAAACCTGTTACTTGTTCCTTTGCAGCCTACGCATGCTGACGCAGCTACCCACCTGAATCAATATTACATGACTGATTACAAGAGTCGTTATAGTGAGGGATGCAACCTAACACTCAGAATTGTTCATTAGTTATGTTCATACAAAAGAAAAGATGAATATATTAGAACTGTAAGAATGTAAAAAATGAATTGTTATAGTTGTATTTTTTTGTCCAGGAATCTACAATGATCTTTTACTGATTCTAGAAAAAAAGAAAGAAACTTAAACATTGAATCAGATTAGATGTATTTCATTTGTATATTTTATGTTTATATACTGTATGTTTATTTACTAAAGCACAACAATAGTAAATGTTTTCTTTTGGTTTAAAGATATTTCTGACTCTGGTGTTTCTATATTATCCAGCTTAGTGACCTTTAACCTGGTGCCTGAGGTCAACCACAGAAGTGGTTAATGGCATCTGAACACTGGGAAGAACTGTCCACACCATTTCATCTGCACCAGTCCTCCATTGACAGGGATGTGTGTTAACAAAAATAACCAGCATCTTCTTTAGTGAGCAACTAGTTAAGAAAGATCCTCAAGCTCTGATTACAAAAGAACAAGGATACTTGTTCTGTTTACTCTGTCTGGGACTCAGTCACAACATCTGTTGATTATAGCATCCTTCAGAAACAATCTAAGTACAGTATAAAATGCATTAAGAGCTCAAAGCAACCTGCGATCCTGTGAGTCTTTAGGCCTTGTCTGCCTTAAATGGTACAGTAGCACATTGTTACACACAAACATAATCCAAAACCACGGTTTTTGGAGTTCAGCCACAGGACAGCAAGAATACCCTGTGAATCCAGTCCTTGTCTTCCATATCTGCTCAGAATCGGGTCTGTGAAATGACCAGAATACAAAGTATCGCTTAACGCATTCTCCAATGCGTCAACACACACAAATCAGGATCTGAACAACAACCGGCCACCCCATCTTTCAGTAACCCAGGGCTTGTCATCAACAAGGTCACCGGCTAACCAGCAGTAGTTAGAGGAGTCACTGTTGGCCTGTCTCCTATGCTGGCACATACCGTATAGTCCACCGCTGTCAGGATCATCTTTGGGATTAAAGTGGCCCAAAATATGAAACTACCAGGAACACAAGTGAATCAACCTGGCTACAGCACACACATGAAGTCCATACACAGAGAGGTACGAAGCTGAATGCTTTAATATGCAATGCCCAGTCCTGGACCAGCTGCCAGCCAACCCAATCCAGGAAAACTTTCAGTTTCAAACATTTGCAAGGTTACTTACATTTATATAGACCTATAATGCTTACAATTTGAAAACAACACAACATTTGTACAGCCTCCACAACAGTTAGCCAAATTTTCACCCATTACGACTGACTACAGTTTCAGTACTCTCCATCTAACTATGTTAGATTTAGCACCACTATTAATCAGCCGCTGTATTTAACAGGTCACATTACTTGTATGACGCTGTTCAAAGACAATAAAATGCAGTTAGCACACAGGTTTCTATTGACTAATACTCTCCCCTCTTCGAGATTATAACTTCAAATAGAATGTTATTCACAAAAGCGCTATTCATGTTTCATAAAGCCAGATTGTAGAGGGTATTCCCTGTTCCTTAACGGTTCCTACCATGAGCCAATTTCATAAGAAAAATGCTAAAACCCTGCAGATGTTTTTTAAGAATAAAAATCTAAGGATATTTCTTAAGGTCTTTGAAAAACGTTAGTTCTATTTCAAGAGCACAACATTTGGAACACCAACTTAAACGCACAGAAGGAGCGGAACATGGTGATAATTTTGAGATCACGGTGGCCTTACTGAAGAATACCAGCAGATTCCTTCAGTTCATCCCAGAGCCTGGTCACGTTATCTATTAGCACAGTTCCAATGAGGAGCAACACTTCATAAGGCTTACTCCCAGTTACCACTGACATTAATAATGTATCTTGCTTTTTTCAATAACATCTCACTGCTTTTCTTGCTAAAACAGCACGTTAATTGAGGTGTGTTTATCCTGCTCCAGTTCAAGCCTGCTTAGCAAGTTTACACTTCAATGAACTTCTTCGACTCTACACACAGTTCTTTTTTTTTTCAGCTGACACTACTGCTCAAGCATCTGTAAGCACTTAATGGTCACTTGCTTTATTTTGCTTATTTGTGTTTCTTTCCCCATTATATAATGATCTTCTTAAATCCTAGATTGCAACCTAATTCTAATTTTGATGAATGATTTTTTTCAAAGGCAAAAATATGAATATTTGCATTCCTTCACAATGACTCCTTCAACTACTTCAAAAAGCTACTTGTTTGAACCATATGATAAATGCCAGTAGCATAATACAACTTTTGTACTCATTTGAAGATTTACATGTATGCATAGGAGTATCTAGGAGACTCTAATTCTATAAACAGGCATCAGGATTGTGACTTTTTATGCATTTTATGTCTCTCATTTACAAATGATTTATTAGATCTCATATGTTAGGTAATCTGGCTTCTTAAAAATAAATTCATAATAGCTTTTACTACCTTTGTAAAGCAAATTATTTTTTTCTTTTTCTCTAGAGCCTTAACCTGGATTACAACACTGAGTCATTAAGGATTCAGACCTTTCTAATACAGCTCATAAATATTTAATAAGTACGTAAATGAGCCACGCATACATATTTAATGATAATGTTTTTTATATCTTCCCAGATACGACAGTTTGCTAATAAAATGCCACGCTGACATTTTTGCAGTACTTTATTATTTATTCTATTTAAAATTTCACAGACACTCTGACACATCTATATTAAGCACAAAATATACACCGTTTCCATGGTGAACACAAGACTTGAGAAGCGGCTTCATGTATTTATAGGAAAATGCTGAATTTGTTGACACTAAGATTTTCTTTTGTTTTTCCCTTCAGAAATCTTGAGTGGTTCCTTTTTACTTCCTCACAGCTTTACAAGAAGAAAAAAATTCAGTCGGATTCCTCATTGGTGTCATCCTGTCAAAAACCAAAGATGTGTTGCATTTGTTCTGTGTTTATCTTGTTTGAATTTCAATGGAGTGTTATTTCCTTCAGTTTTGACAAAAAAGCCCTGTTTGATATATTAGGCTTAACCGTTGTTAAACTTCCTTCATTTTCAGAATGTTATCGTTCAATCAGGTTCGGTCTTGCATGATATTTGTTTTGACGCACACCTTTTAGAGCATTTCCTCTGATTCATAAAACCCAGTCCTTGGCTCCACCAACATTGAAGGTCTACAAGGATGATGATGGGACACAACTAGAACAGAATCATTTTTCTTGTGGTACAGGTGTATGTTTTGATCACTTTCAAAATGTCCTATATTCTCCCAGACTGTGAATTCTGCGGAGAGCACGTAACAGACAGGCTAATTGCCAGAAATCCAGAGCAAAATCAGGACTTCCAAATTTTCATACCAGAGCCAGATGCATTTGTTACTTTTTGGGAAAAGATCATCACAATGGCTATTGCATAGCGACTCATGGAAATGCACATCAGACACCTCTTTCAGTAATAAAACACATTGCCTCCTCAAGTGCCAACTACCATGTAATACTCTCCTAAAAATATATCATGTTACAGCTTCAGCAAATGCATCAAGGAAGCATGTTTCTATGGAGCATTTTGGAAATGAGGAGTAAAGCTGCAAATAGCTCTGGCCCAAGACTCACCAGAACCAGAACTGCTGTCATGTTGAATGGCCAACCCTCTTTATTTCGGGAGGGATGGCATTATCCATATTCACGGACCTGCGGTTTCATTTGTGCCTGAAGAATACTGGAGACTGTGTGCTCTGCCTGCTTGCCAAAACGTTGTTTGAGCACACACCTGAAAAGACTGTATGGCCGAGGCTTGCCATGGCAAAAGCACAGTCCTGCAGCTTCAGTCTGAGAACTGCGAACTGCTGAAAGATTCCCAGGAAAGCAAAAACAGTGTGAACTAATAAAGACTTGGCTACGGTATTTGAAAAAGAGTTACAAAATTTAGGAAACACAGATGTGACTTAAGGATTTATCCTCTTCTGTATAGCTTTACTACTTGAGGGTCTGTTCTGATGCTTTTTTTCCATCACTGTATTTTCAACCTGTTATTGCTAATTCATTTCTAAATAGAAAGGGAAAGAAGCAATGGTATTACACTGAAAGAGGAGTAGAGATTTTTTTTAAACTTTGCTAAACATGTTCCTTTTCTTTAAATGTCTATTCTGAGGTCCCCAAACAAAAAAAAAAGCTTGGCAGCACACAGAGGGCCACATAAGGCTTCACCAAGCCTTTACTAGCTGAACAGAGAGTTGCTTGTTTTCAAGCAATAGCAGCAGGAAACTTGGAGAGTCCTGTATTCAAATGGAAATGAGCAAGAACAATCAATGCCCCCTGTGTCTGGTACCAGCTCACCCAATGAGGAGCCAGATTGCCAAGGATACCAGCGCTACCATGATGGGCTGAAAAATAAAAGCCGGGCAATGTAATGATGTCTCAGCACATTTTTGTTGAAGAACCTTCTTTTTTTCCACAAAAAGAGACAAAGTTTTTTTTTTTAATAAGGGAAAAATGCTAGGCTGGAGAAAAACACTACCCACAAACTAAAAATCTTACATCTGATTCCTTATTGTGCTTTAGTTGTTTTTGTATGGCAGCCTAACTTATTGATCAGCAGTTTATAACAAAGAACTGTAGTGTTCATGACCTCTTACATAAGGAAAAAAGATTTCAGGCTCCCAGAAGAGGGAGAAATTAATGACTGCTCACGTCTTGGAAACGTATGTCCATAGCCTAGAGGACATTCACAGTGTACCAGAGGATTAATAGCGTCGCTGCCACATCTTACAAGATTAGAGATGAGTGGTCAATTTGATAATGGGGAAATAGGACAATACAAGTGTCACGCCCGACATCCCTCCCTAGAGGGCGCTCCACTGCTCTCATTATTGTTCGTGTTATTTAGCTCTCCAGGTGTACCCTTTTAGTGTTACTATTTAAAGACCAGCTCCTCCAGTCCTCGGGGCTCATCATTAGGGTAAGATGTCGCGAGGCCCGCCTAGCACCAGGAAACCCTACGTCCGTCTCCTGAGGGCACAGGCCTCATCCCCGACACCTCCCGCTTCCTGAGCCCGGGGTCTGGAGGATCTCGCCCCGTCACCCTTGGACCTCCATGTTTCGTTCGTCTGTGTGCTCCCCTCTCTCGGGGATTTTAACTTTGTCGCGTTCCAGGATGGATTTCCAGTTGATGGACTTTCGGACTGTGCTTTGACCTGCCCTTGGACCCGTTTGGATTTGGATGCCGTTTTGTCTTCCCCGTACACTGTCTCACGGACTGTCACTATTATTTTTGTGCACTATTAAACCCCTGTGTGTTCCTTTTACCACGCCTCCTGTTTTCTCCAGCTCTTACCGCATCGCATAGGGTCTTCTACAATATCTGACACGGATTCCAGTCCGTGTCCGTTACAACAAGGAACAAGGAAGGTTTGTTTTTCGATAATCCAGGTAAATTTTGTAGGCAAAATCTAAAGCCATTACGAATTCCTTCAAATGAGATGGCTGAGCTTGTACAATAATGTCCCATTTTCACAGCTTTGAGGCAGTAAAGACCCTTTCTTGTACACTTGAATCGGTGCCAAAAAGAGTTACAGGACAATATTCCAAGGCATGAAGGAATGTCCTGATCTGTCAGGTTAAAGGAATTGAATCATTTTAGTACTGGACAGTGAATATGAGGGGAGCTCATACAAATACTCAACATTATCAGGACATCCCAGTGAACTTGAGTAGCAGTGATGGTGAAACAAAAGAAGAACACAGGTAGAAGCGACAGTCTGTGTAAATGCACTTAAAACCAGGAGGGGCTTCTTTAAACAGGGGTTGTGGAAAAACAGAACAGGCTACTCAGCCATGACTCCCTGCTGTCTATGAAGGTGTAGCTGGATGGCATCCTCAGATCAATCACTAGCACCAGCAACCAAAACAAGCTAGATGGGCCTAATGGCCTTCTCGCATTTGTAACCTTTCTTCTGATCTTAATGTTCAGCCAAAACTGAGCATGAAAGGGAAGTCATTCAGAACAAATCAGCTTTCGAACAACTGCAGGCGATTTCCCTCGACCCGCCGTAGCGTTTTGTGCGGTGATTTTGCAGGTGTGATTTCTAAGAAATTCAGAACATACCAAGATCCGGTTTCGAAATGAAACTAGTTCGTATGTCTTTTTGTTTTTGTTTTTGGTGGTTCTGCAATTGCGAGTGTCAAAACATGAGAAGAGATGAGCAGGATGGGCAGTGAGTGCCAATCACCTGTACAATGAGTCCTGCCTGATCAACCTGGACTGGACAGGAAAGTCAAATTAAGGCCAGACGATTTCTCATTCCCTTTTCCAACATCATGGGAATGTCCAGGGAAACTGGGATCTTTTAGGAAGAATGTCTGCAAATGACTTTCAGATTGACCATAACCAGCACACCACAAGCCCCATTATACTGCCTTGATCAGGTTAAAATGGAAAGGGGCAAATGAGCTTTACAGAGTGCAGTCTGCATAAACACAAAATGTACTCAAGACACTGCATTTTATTTTTCAGATAAAATTTTGCAGGTGGCATTTGCTATGTAAAACATGCAATAGAAGGTCAAAATCAAGTGAAAGCTATGATTTGTGCAATTTACTGTAAAACTGATTTCTGCATTAATGCTTTAATATAAAAATCTCCATTTCAGCAGCCTATTATTTCTTAAGATATGCAAATATCTTATAGACTCATTTGCATTAACATAATTAATGTTTCATTCCAAATTAAATACAGATTAATTATAATTATGTTCATTTTGAAAGGCTCAGTCTTATTATTAATATTTGAAGCCAAGATAAAGGCTTTCATCTCATTTTTAGGCTTGCGTTTAACAAAGGAAAAGAACATATATCTTCTGGCATTATAAAAACAATAATGGGGGTATCAGTGAAGCTTAAAGAAATATGTTCTTGCTCTAATTTCAATGACACTCAAATATCTATTATGTGTGTTCTAATCACACACTACTGCCTTATCTGTACCCATGAATATCTGCTGGGTTCTGCCCATCTCATTCTAGCTTGATTCAACATACAGTGTTGTGGAGGGAGCTGTCCTAATAGTCTGCTTCTAGATTTTTGCACCTTTTTATCCAGGAACCCTTTAATTAACATTTCAAGCCAAGTGCGCCTTGATCTTAAGAACAATTACGATTTCATTCCATCCCCAAAGACATAAAGATATTAAACCTTCTTTTCAAGACATCAGTACATCTCCCACCTAAAGGTCTGAAGTAGAATGTGAAGGTTTTTTTTTTTCTGTAACTGCGGCCTCTGTTTTATAAATGTTGAGACATTTTAACAAATGTTAGAACACGTAGTCTATACTGTGAATCTATTAACTTTATAGATTTTAGCATTGCAGCCAAGGTTTAGATTGTTTTGCTGCAGCAGCACTAAAAGACCGGAGAGTTGAGCGTTTTCACTTTTTTTATTAAACAAGATTTTAAAGGCCTGTTGTCAGCAATATTAGGAGTAGGTACCTACAGACCAGGGGGTTGATAGTGTATGTATTGAAGTCAGTGCAAGCAAGGAAATGTTTCAAAAGACTGTGCTTTCCAGGAAAATGTAATGAACCTTCATCACCCTTATACCAACTACCTTACTCTGCACTACAAAAACCCACACTATCTATAATCTATAAATCACTGCATGGAGAACTGAGAGTTGTAATCTCCTGAAAAGCCTATCTTACCAAACGATTTGGGGCAAATAAACAGAGGAGCACTTTAATATTTTACACATTGTCTAATTCCAATCCGCTGTTTGAAACGTGCTACTCTGCTGTTCCATTAACTCTCCATGCTTAAAGCTCCTCCAATATACAGAATCTATGTAAAAGCCTCTCTGATGTGTTATAAATGACTGGTTCCGGATCACTTCTAATATTGGGCATAAACAGCAGATTTTATCCAGAACGTTTATTGCGTTTTGAAGAATTAAACTGGGAGTTTTTCATAATATATTCTATTCTCAAGAATCTACTGTAAGTAGCACATTTTATTTGTAACAGGACAAACACCTTTAACACAACATTAGGATCACTGTGATGAATAGGAAAACGTGAGTGAGACTATGTATATTATATAAAGTTTTCTTTGCAGTTAGTTTGATCATATAAATCCTGACATGACATTACCGGTCAAATTATTTATTGGCAAGATATGTCAAGCAATCAGGGAGATAAACACTCAAACCTCCTGGAAGTTACCTTAATAAACAAATGGCACATTAATTGCTTTAGAATGGTCTGATTGGAAATATTTTTAAGAAACAAAAACAGAAAACATTTTGTATGTGGTGCATATTTTAAGACAATTACTGTATATGCAGTCTCCTTTATACGATCTATAACAACAGAAGCAGCTCAATGGAAAGCACCAGCTATGAATTTCTGCAAACTGTCACTGTACAGAAGGGATTCTCATGTCATATGTCAATTTGTATTTGCACCATGTTTTTCAAAGCACAGCAGTTACGAGACAATTTCCTTCCACTATGAAATCGGCATGGTGAAGGTGCTTCTCCTATGATAAAGGCTTCAGAGTGTGGTGATGTCATTTACCTCCAAGATTATGTATGAAACCCATTAATCAGACACTCAGGGCATTCAGTCACTAATGCATCTGTCTCGCGTATCTCTGGATGTTGGGGTGTTGTAATGCTGTCCTTCCTCTTGGGGGGCAAGAGGCCACCGGAGAATGTCTCAGGTCTATTTCTGACTCCTGTCTGTGGTGCGCACATGACAGGCTCTTGTAGCAGCAGGTTCCACAGGCTCATCCAATGGGCAAAACAGCTCTGGCCGTCACTGCTGACTGTGCCACTCCCCTGTGAAAAGATGTCAAGCTAATAACATAATCTGGTCTACAGGGCCCACCTGTGCCGAGGAACGCAGACGGAGGCCTGAGAATTACTGTCCTGAGCCAGAATCAGTCCATGGTTCAAAGGACATGCCCTTCTGTAATATTCTAATATACTAATATTTCTTTAGCCCTTCTTTTTTGAAGCTTAGAAATACAGCAGATACTCAATAGCTTAAGGTATTGGTAAATCTATGGAACAGAAGCTAATTAAATATTATGAATTTCAGTTCAAACTTTACTTTTTTAATGCAGGACGGTTGCAGTGGAGCAGGTACAGGTTCCAGGTGCAAAATACACCTTTTGCTTTACTGTAATTACAAAACACTCTGGTCTGGGTCTGGTATTGTTTCAGGGGAGGATTTTGTAACCTGCAGGTGTGAGTGTGCATAAGAGAGAAAAACAACAGCAATATTATTAAATCATCACAAACCTTCTGCTACTGGTACAGAAGTAATAACAATTAAGGAAGTAAGGAACAACAACTGTGCAAATACAGCTGAAGCAAACTTCTTGTTCAGGCTCTACAAAGCACTGACAGGGTGTCGGAGCAGCCCTGTTCCCCAGTGTCGACAGCTACAACACTAATACAATTGTGTTGATAAAAGTGATTAAATGCTCCATATTAAAACACCAATGGAAACATCAAGATCGTTTTCCCCCTTTATTTGTGTGTTCGGAACACATGACAAATCAGTTCACAAGAGGAACTGTGCTTGAAGGGGGCTGAAGGCAGAAGAGTAGGTTGGTACAGATGTTTCCATGAGTAACAAATGAGCAAGTTCCTCTGTGTGACACCAGGGAACATGATGAATTCACTGGTTCCTTTTCATTAAACTTTTAACTCATGTTTTATTAAACAGTTTATTTTTTGTATTCTACATCCTTCATTAAATAATGCTCAGCACTGAAGAAACCAATCCCCGTCTGTCTCTGAATATGGCTTGGGCAAAGATAATTTTGAAGCTGAATATATATAACCAGGCATTGATGAATAGAGAACAAACCACTGCATGGGTAATTCATATTTATGGAGTATTCGATGAAACCACACGAGTCTGGGCAGGATTTAAATGATGTTCACTCCTTGTAGGGAACTGGAATCAGTAGGGAGCCCAGCCTTGCGCAAAACACACTGCTGCATAAGCAAAATGTCCAAAATTAATGCAAAAATTATTGATTTCCTTCTTTAAAAATGCACATAATACCGATATATATTTTTCTTTTTAATGAATCCAAGAAACTGTATAAATTTCTGCAGTCTAACACACTTTTCCTGTTTTTTTTTACAATAAGAGTCACACAGTTACAAAGTCTTGTTCTGTTGCTCATTGCAAGCAGAACAGATTCTTCTGTAAAGGGGATATCTTGGAGGCACACTTTACAAAGGTAATCGCAAACAATCTGTGGGATAAGCAAAACGATTACATTCTTACTTCTAAATTCTCAAAATTACACTGCAATTTATTGAGCGGTACGCTACGGAGGTTGAGTGAGCTGCATCCTAATCTTCAAGGTAAATACTGAATATAAAAAAAGAGCAACACCATAAAGATTCACACTTTCAGAAACAGGGAATGGAAATGCTGCTTGATATTTAAAAAGTCATTAAAAGTCTTTATATCAATAAGTTCATCTTTACAAAATATCATTATCAAGCTCCTTTGCTGATCAAATCAATCAATTCACCTAAAAAGTCAATAAACATTAAGCTCCACAGAAAGGAAAAAATCTCTCAATACTAAGGTTTTGTTTCTTACACAGAAACTAAAAATGAAAATCATGCTTATTGCAAGTTCTGGCATCATGTGGGTAAGCGGAAACAAAAAATATAAAATATACAGTCGGTACGCTTTGGAGCAATTCCCAAGCATTGTTGTTCTGTGTACCAGGTTTAATTTCCTTTAGTTCTGTGCCTCCGGAATGAAATGGGGCGACTTGTGGATTTGACAGGCTTGTGCTTTGAGACACCTGGAAAACACTTTTAAATTCAGCATCCTGGCCCTCATACAAACGTAGGAATTTTAAAAACTTAAAAAAGAAGCTTGGCAGAGTTAAAGAAACACCAGTGTCAAATGTGCTTTTAAAGGTAAAAAGCACATTGTCTCTCAATGTATCCTATTTTAATGTTAGAACTTATCCAGCAGAACAAAATTGTGATTTTTTCCTTGGTCCTTGTTATGGGTTTACCACTGGGAAACTGCTTGTCTAAAAGCATAGTAAATGTGTCTCTCTCCCTTTCCATGAATAAATTGTTTAGTGCCTACATTATCGAGGAGCAGACTGTGATACTGTGGTCTGCTTTCTCTTCACCAGGCAAATATGATTACCCCAGTGTCCTGGCCGAATTTTCCCTGGCTTAACCATTTATGGCCTCCTAATAATCTGCATCTCTGAACTTGTTTGATCACTCTGTTCTCCTCCCCACTGAGAGCTGGTGTGTGGGGAGCGTTCTGGCGCATCATCCAGGTGGGACTGCACACTGCACAATGCACATTGGTGGTGGTGGAGGGGAGTTCCCATTACCTGTAAAGTGCATTGATTGGAGAGTCCAGAAAAGCTCTCTTTATTATTATTATGCAAAGAGACAAGTAATAGGTTTATTCCATGCTGAAAAGAGAAGAAAAAAACAATGTTGTGTTTCTTCTCTTTTCAGCATGGAATAAACCTATTACTTGTTCCTTTGCTGCCTACGCATGCTGACGCATAATTATAATTATTATTATTATTGTCTGATCATTGGCTTAACTGGACCAATTCAATACTTTTTCGAAGTCCTTCAGCTGTTGATAATTCAATGAGAAATGTAGAATACACAGTGTTTGGAAGGATTTTTGACAAACATAAAAAGACAAGCAGTGTGTTAAAAGAAAAGCACAAATATGTGTTTCTGCAAAAAATGTACCCTTAAGGCCATTAGCAAAATTAAGTTGCCTTTAAAAATCTCTTGAAACGTCAGATCTGTTTGGGTTTTACAGGCTAAAAACAAGCAGTGAAGCTTGAAATGAAAGATTTAGAAGACAGGGTCAGTACTGTATTAGTGCTCAATCTGTATCTGGTGGGATTTCTTCCTCTGACAAACCTAGCAAGCAAGGTTTGTCTCGCCCTGTAATTTCTGAGTATTACTGCTCTTGTGCTCTAGACTTTCCTTTCCACCCTCTCCTTTGATAATGGCATCTTTCTCTCCTGGCAAGGAGTGCATCAATAAAAGGATAAAACACTTGTGCTGTACGCTAGCCTTTTCCAAGACAGATCTCAAGTCAGAACACCTGCTTTCTATGATTGCTTACCTGACTTATGTCACACCTTTTGGTTAAGATAGCTTTGTCATTACTCTGAGCATTTCATTACCCTCATCACTCTCAAGTCATTTCAATGAATTAGTTCATGTGTTTTGTATGTTCAGCAGATCATGGTTTATGAATATGGCTTTTCATAGCATTTCATAATCTTGCGATAACATATAAACCTCTTGCAAATGAAGAGCCTTAATTCTGACCTGAGCACCTCATGTGTAGCAAAAGCACAACAACATCAATGAACATCTTGACAGCATGGCCCAGGAAAAGAAATACCTATATCAAAGGACATCAAGCAATATATGCTGTTAATTTTCTAAACATTAATTTCTTTTGGTACAGGTAAAGGTATGACAGCAGATGGGTGATGGAATACAGAAAATACTTGACATCTGCAAATTTAACATTCACAAATTCTCAATTCAGCCTGGTAGACAGGGTCTATGGAAGAAGAGAAGAGTGGGATTAACCGAGCTGAAGGTTTTTAACTGCAACTTTCAAATTAATGATGCAACAGGTTAGGACCGTGAGAAAAATCTTGCTCCTGAGTGAGCCTCTCCCTGCCCCCGAGCACGCCCTCGTACCTCAGCACCCGCCTCGCAACGTGGTCTCGTGTTTGCTTCGTAACGAACACTCCAGGTTCTGTGTCAGGAGTGTGGGGGATGACAAACTGGAAACACTTGGACAGGCAGACGGTTTTACTGCCCGTCTCATTACAGTGTGGTGTAATAATCACAGAGCCGGAGATAGAAAGCGTGGGCTGATTATAAGTTCGTGATCACTTCTGTGTCTTTTACTTTAGCAATGTAATTAAAATTAACTTAATGCCAATGCATTAGTATTTTCATATAAGGGAGGGTTACTTATATTTTTTTAACTATATATACTATATACTGCAGTACAGCATGAAATATTATGGGGGTGGACACGACTATATGCAAATTATGGCTTATTGCAACGGTTCTCTGCACCACACCCTCATGAATGTCGAGAACCTACCGTACAGTGTCAGTGATTTGGAAAAGGCTTTCATTGCAGAATTATTTGTGGTTTGTTGTAAGCCATTACATGAGGTAGCCACCTAGACGACTATGGAAGGCACCATTACCGAAGGGGAGCTCCCATGCTGTGCACTTAAAAGGATCACTGTGGCAATGTACGTGCAATTTTAAACATCAAATTCTTAGGAAATGTGTGATTAGGCTGGCATATTTTTAGACTGCAAGCATTTTCTGGTCAAGCTGCAAGGCATTTCAGTGTTTTCTTTTTCCATTCTACTTCTGTGCTTTATTCTAATGTTTCTACTGTATAAACCTGGGAATGTCTACAGAAAGTCACAGGAGTAGTGTACCAAGCACACAATGCTCTGCAGTGCCTTAGAACAATCATTTCATTATTGTGTATTAAAACTATATTAACCATCACTTGTCCACCATTATTGTGTAGCCCAGTTACAGCATTTCATCATATCGTTCTCCATTAAGAATATTTTGATGGTGAAAACCTTTCAATGTCAGAATAATGTACAACATAATACATTTTGATGACATTCCCATGATGTCTTTCATGCCGAAGCATCTCTGAGAGCTTTACAAAATTACAAACAAGATAAAGTCCATAAGCAGTGTACACTCCCGTCAAAAATCCAGTTACACAAAATCCCATTCAGTATGACAGGGATCAAGATAGAGGGCTGCAGCTTTGCTAGTGGAGATTGTAATGGAGATCCACAGACATACAGTAAATGAGTATGAAAATAATAGAATGAAAAATTGCTACTACAGAGGGCTTCAATGCTCTGAAGAGAATATTACAGGAATATCAAAATGAATATGCATTACATCGCAAATGCACTTACTACCTTTGTATCTACGGAAATAAAATATCCATTGATCCTTATGATCTCAACTTATAGACTCCACTAGTTTTTGATTAAATGTATGTCAGTCAGGTAAGGAGGCTTTCAATACATGCACAAAGAAATTTTATTTCTTAAGTACTTTTGCACAAAAAATCTATACATTTTGTGTTGAGAAACATCTTTCACTGCTTAGCTTTCAATTCCAGTCCTAATTCCAATTCTAACTTATTCTTTGAATACTTTATATATATATACAGTACATACCTAATAGCAGCATTACAAACATAATTTAACTATGCCTTTAATTACACTGTCAGTATCTTTACTCATTTATCTGAACACGAAAAACATCAATTTTATCTGAGACACGAAGTAAAGTTAAGGTTAATCTACATTGTTGGCAATTTCAGTAGTTTCCAAAGTTAGAAATTAAATTTGTTTTGCTTGGTATTATAATGTCATGTAATAAAGTGCTTGTATTTAGTCTAAAGTGTCTACACCATTACTTAATAATGCCTGACCTATTTTCTTACCCTTCCCAACATACAGACATGCCGACCTGTTTCAAGAGCCCAAAGGAACAAAACCGGTTCTTTCCCTCAGTCCCCACGGGAATAGACAACAGGAAACTGCAATTCCTCACACCTACTGTATCTACGGATAGGAGCCAAAACTCCCCACTCAATTGCTGTACATCCTCACTGACAAGATTCATCCAGCCTTGATCACAAACACAGAGAGGTTTTTTTCCTTCAGCAACTGTACCCTCAAGGTCATCTGCCAGGGTGAAACTAGAACCCCTTGAATTCAAAGTGGGTTAAACTAATCTCATCAGTAAATGACAATAACATCTGGGGAATCAATTAAAGTAATTAAAGACTACAGACACTATATACAGCTGAGACCAGTCTCTCACAAAGGAAGTGCACACCTTCTGCTAATGGTTTCTTAATACTCTTTCACAACAGGCATCTCTCCCATATTTTCTGTCATTCAGCCTTTTCATTTTATGAGCAATCCCAAAGGTCTTTTAATTTTTGAAATGCTATTTTTAGTTTAAGATAACCGATGCGTAAACTTCCATCTGTCCTACACACATTCCAGCTGCTCCTTTTTTAGCGAAAATGAAACAAAGATCTCAGAAAATATATGTTATTTTCCAGTGCTGTATACATTTTAATAATTCTAAATGTGAGTGTTTCGTTTCGTCAAATAAACAGGGTTAGGATACTGCTTGATAGCTACACCTCCTGGACTATCACAGATTAGTTTATGGTTTGTATATATTGTATAATATATAACTGTATATATTGTATAATATTGTATATATATTGTGTAATGCATTTATCTACATGAAGGTATAACCACAAAGGCTAATGCCTCACACTTAATGAAAGCTCATGAGGGATTTCACCCAAGTTTGCTTGTCTTACAGTTCGCACATTTCTGAAGGTGAAGTGCCCAGCTGAGACGCGTCTGGTCCAGAGACACAGCTGCTGCACATGTGGCTGTAGAGCAGCAGAAGAGGACCTCAACCAAGGTGACAAACAGATCACATACAGTCAGTCTAGACCTCACCTTTGACCTTACTCACCTTAAGAACTTCAATTCCAGAAGGACCTTGCATTCTAAAACCACTGCTTACATCCACTCTTCTGTACCACTGTTACAATGTCTTCTTTCTAACATTATATATGATATTTCTCAGAAACTGTTTTACAGTAAAACAGTTCAAAATCACCAATAATGCTTTCAGTTTTTTTTAAATTAGTTTATGGGTTTTTTTCAACAGATGCACCTCAAAATATTTAAAATACCTTTGTTGGGGTTGTGACAGTCACATTATGCTTCAATAAATATAATATTTGGTGAGGCTCTACTCAATTTCCTGAACTTAATGGAGCTCTATTAGAATTTTACTATACAGTAATGCACTGTGTGCAGTTCTACCCATATTAATTGAGGTGTATAAAATACCTAATATTAGGTGATTTATTGAACCTAACTCTTTCACTTACCTACTTACATTCAAACTGATTACTGAACTGTAAGAACAGTGCAAAATGTACAATTTTACTCCAGCTGCTAAAAAACAATGTGATCTTTTTCTCAACATAACAATAAAAACAATCTGTATTGAAAAACACAGTCAATTAATTAGCCATCTCTGGTTCCTTGGTACTTTCTAAAGCATGATTGTATCTTTAATGGGACCGAGAAGTGGTTTTTAAAAGATTCATTTTAAAATACACACATCCCTCAATTACCACACACCTGGTTTACAGATTTTTACTATACGTACGCTGGCATTTTCATAGCTGTTTTTTGCAGTTTTGAAGAGATTTTCAAGACAGTGAAGGAAAATAGCCAAACAGAAGACTCACCTCCCAGTTCCTCAGTTTGCATTTTTTTAGACATTTTACACATTTTAGTGATCTTGCCTAATTATCTTAAGTACTGTATGAGGATAAATACAGTCATTAACTGACATATACAAGCAAAGGTGCTCCTACTTTGATGATTCTGTGCTCTGAAATAATACTGAGTTATTTTCCATACCTCGGCAACAAATGTAAAGGTTCCGCATGTGAAGTAACAGGAACATTGTTTTTGTTACTAACAGTTTTCAAGGAACAAATTGCACATGTACAGTAAATCAAGGGCACAGGTGTACTGAAACCACGCAACACAACACAAAACACACCAATTTCCTCTCTACTTTAGTCTTAATCACGCACATTTTCCACAAGGTATATTTAATGACTAGCTGAAAAGTTCTGTGCCACCATTTCAGATCAAATTAATTTGCTGAATTGATCTCTGCGAAAACCCTGCTCCCAAACCCTCAAGCGCTGGTATCTGATCATCCGAGAACCAAGCAGAGTACAGGACTAGTTCAGCGTTTCACTGCAGGTTGTGTAGTGAATCTTACATTCATTCTTGCAATGTAATGTTGGGATTTATTGCCCCTGAACTTGAGTTTTTAAGCTTCAATTATACTTGCCACTGCTTACATCTCTTTAAAAGCAACTTAAGACAATTTAGGAAACTGGCTTATTTAACATCGTGACTCTTTTCCATGGTCAAAGATGAATGAGCCATCTCTGGGTTTCTGGCAATTTAATTTCTTAGTCACTAAATTTTGCTCTCCAGAATGGGATACACGCTTCACCAAAAAACTTCAAGAGCAAGTGAAAGGCAGCTTGTGGGAATTACACTCAGTATCCATGCAGCACAGTAACCCAAGGACAGCGCTGGTGTTTTCTCATGAACAGAGTAAATGAACTGCTTCACACGCTTTCTCTGAACATCATTTATAATTAGCTGTGTGATTTACAGAGAACTGGCAAACCTGGCACAGCATGAAAAGTGCTCAGCTCCTCTTTCACCTGCCTCTTCCCCAGAATAGTTCACAGCACAGATGACAGGAAATAAATTTGGATAATAATGATATACACCATTAAGAACTATTATACTGGTTCATGACAAATACTAGTATGAAGCATTACACCACAACATGGATGTGAACTCCATCTTCTTAGGTGTTGACCTGGAGGCAACTCCATTCTTGTCATTAAACAGTTATCTTCCAGACACTAATGCCTCACATCATGGGATAGCATCACTTTCATCACAAATGTCTGCCCTTAAAGAGACTCTTCTTTATGACAATTATCATGATGGCCATCAGGCCTTGCCTACTGATCCTAATAATAATAATTCTATATTCTATGAGAATAAAAATAGAGACCCCAGGAAATTAGCTCGACTACAAAATACAAAAATTGTCAAACTTAGTCTCCTAAAAGGCTGTGTACACAGCAGCTTTCTCTGTGTGGCCCTCTGCTTTGATGACTAATTTCTTTTATTAATTCATTAGCTAAATTACATTATTCATAGTGTGTATGGGGGGAAAATAACCTAGCATGTAACTGCCTCTCTCACAGCCTTGCAATGGTGACTTTCTGTATACAGTATCACTTATTTTAAAAATATTTAAATCTCAATATTTAAATCCCATGAAAGTTGATTAAACCCCCTTGTTGTTCTCCCTTGTTGTTCTAACTCTCTCTGTAAAAAACAGGCTTTGTTTTCTCAGAGATTTAACCCTACCAGTTACCAGGACACACTATATGTTTAACAAGAAAGGATACTGCTCTTGGTGCCAGCTGAAGCTACTGCACTCTGAGTCTCTGAAAAAGGAAAGATTTCTCCAGACAAATTCTGTTCAACCTTTAATTGGTCAGCTGCTATTCATAATGTAAAAGTCCAGAAATAGCCCAAAAGACAAAAAGAAAAGGAGTGATTTTGATTCTTATTACTGTCTTGTTGCACTTAATACTAAGGATTTATGTTACACTCTCAAGAGTTTAATTGCTATAACAGTTCCAAACATTTAGCTGTAGAATACGGAATCTATCTACAGTTACAAACACAAGACATCACCTCTGTGCAGGAGTCCCATCTTATGATGAGCGTGTTATAGGAGACATAATGTTATTGAAATAAAAACTCAGATTTTGGGAGTCACTGATAATAACTGTTTAATGTATATGCATTGAAGGAATAGACAGCAAAACTGAGACTTTCCTCCGTCAGTTTTTTTCCCCACTGAGCCTGTCCACGGCTTTTTTCTCTCGTTTACGTGTCTGGAGGCTCGTCAAAAACCGCTTTGGTAAGTGTGAAAATAGAGGTTTTATAGGGAGACCATGCAACTACAATTGATTCAGGAGTGTCTCACGCTGGCGAGAGAGTTTTAGGATTAAATACAATGCAGACCTGTCGTCCTTAGATGAAGAAAATGTTTCAGTTCACAGCCCTTCGGTTTTGTCATTGTTCCTGTAGTTAAGATTTTCCTCGAAGCGGCAAGAGCAACCGACAATTCATGATTAAAGTCACTGAGCTCACTGAAACGCGACTTCCGAAGTTTCGCATTATACACAGGGACTGTGTATATTTTTCCTGATGTTTATTTGTGGTTTTGGGTGATGGCCGCATCCGAAAAGTGCATCGTCTTGCACCTGATAAAAACTAAACAAACAGTCCTTTATGTCATTATACCATTGTTAGTTTGGTTTTTGTTGTTTACTATTTTGTTCTGGTGCATTTATATATGCTGAGGCAACATTTTGGTTTCAGTTCAGAATATCTGACGAGGCAGCAAAAAGCTCGTCACACCTGTGCGTTTTAATTTTGAACATTCATGAAAAAAATAATAATAATGACACTCCAAACCGTAACGATCCTTTGTTAGAGAAACACGACGCACCGGAGAGGTGAACTCCTGCTCCGCTTGACGTGCTGCTGTTGATGAAGCCCCTCACGGGCAGGCGGGCGCTCCTCTTAATCGGGATTAGAGCGGAGAGCGGAGAGAACTCTGCCGTCTGGACCTCAGCTTGTTTCGAGCCGGGAGACCCACTGTACTGTCCATGCATTTGCAAATACTAAAACCGTGAATAGGCCTACTGTATCGGATCTGTAATGCAATATATTCCCCATCTCTGACTGGGCGAAGTACGTCAGGTCGCTTCTAGAAAGTGCGCACCTAGCAGAAGTTATCTTAAAGGAACTAAAAGGGAAAATTGTGTGTTAACTGTATCGCCAATGTAAAAGGTCACGCGTAGAGGATACAACAGCAACAGTGGGACCGTGACAGACTGAAGGCTTAGCCCACATTTTCATCTGAAAATATTAACCATTATCCCCGCACAATAACTTGACTTCACGGTGCTAACTACTTCAACGTCACAACTAACTGCAAACCAGAAATGATCTAAGCAACTTTCAAAACTGACTTCACTCTGCTCCTGAAATATTGCTTGCTAAATCGTAACCCAAGAACAGATGTAGCCTTTACTCTATCCTTTCCCTTCAAAGCGTGCCTGTTTAATCCACAAGATAACAGTTCGTCTTTTAACTCGACAAATAGGCGACAATCTGCTTTTGAAGTGAAAAAAAAAAACAAATCACAACGTAGTTATGAACATGAGTCAATTATGCAAACACACACAAAAAAAAAGTTCTATAAAACGTACAATATGGACTCTTTTCAAAGATAAGTTAAGAAAACGCCAGTGTACGATAGGCTCAACCCGTTTACAAATACCTGCACGGTGTTGTCGATGTTCGGGGAATAATCGGAAGAAATCGGAAAGTATTCAACATTAGAGAACCTACCTTTGATACAAAGTAGAGTCACCCAGGCAATCCATAAATCCGAGTTATGGAATTTCAGCATCATTAATGAACTTGTCAACCCGTTTTGAGCTGTTCTCCCGGAGTCAGCAGTTTCCTTTTGAGGAAAACTGCAACCTGTAACTCGATTTGTGCCCTGAAAACTTCTGAATGCTGTACCAGAGCTATATCTACGTTCAAGCGAAGTCCTTTAGCATGCTCTGTATTGTTGCTTCAAACTTGCACTGGTTTTCTCGGTGCACCTGGGCGAGTGGCAATAGTAATTTAGCTGAGATTTGCAGCCGCAGCAGCATGGCTTCATGTGCAGTCGCGTCTGCTCCTCGCTGCCTGGGGATTTTCATCCGCCAGCGTGCACTCTCTTCTTAGGCTCAGCGATCTACTTGCGACACTGATTGATGGCTCGGTCCGTTGCCAGGGAACCACGGACGCCAGAATGCAACTCGAAGTAACGATGCCCTCTGCTGGCTACAGGTGAGGTTGTTGTTGCTGCATATTTTCTCTCCTCTGGTAGATTTCATAAACGCATTTTTTTTAATATATATATATTCCAGTGCTACTATCCCTGCAATGTTGTCACAGAGGTTATGTTATAAAAAAAGTAGCTCTAAGGTCGTTGGCGAGACACGTATAACCACTAGCCTGTAACCCGTTTTATTCGTGATAAGTTCTATAAAATGTTGTCCATTCTAGTCCTGAAAGTCAGGAAATCCTGAAACCTGAAAGGTTTTCGGCATTCTTTTCATATAAATTTAAACCCGAAGTTTGAAATCAGTGCCCCCGTATGGTGACTGGTGTCTCTGTGCTCTAGGGGTGCGCTAGTATTCAGATGAGACATTAAACTGAAGTCCTGACTTCTTCATCATCAAAGTTTCTACAGTGCTGTTTGTAAGTGAAGGGGAGTAAACCCTGATGCCCTGGGGAATTTCCACTCTGGGCTTGTACAATCTGGCCTCCCTAAGCCAATTTAAAGACGCCATCATGAGCCGTACTAGGTTAAGATTTTGTGCACATGTTGTGCACATGGGGCACCAGGCAAACAAAGCAAATGTAGTTTCTTTGTTGTTTTTTTAAGAAAGACAAATCAAGGCAAGAAAACTGAGCCCACTATCCATCCATCCATTTTCTAACAGTTTACTCCTGGCGAGAATCGTGGTGATGACTTCCCTTTCCCCAGCCACAGTCTCCAGCTTTTCCTGTGGGACTCCCAGGTGCTCCAGCGTGTCCTGGGTCTCCTCCCAGTGGGCTGTGCCTGGTGCCTCTCCAGTGGGAGGCTCCTGGGGGGGCATCCTCTTCTCCACTGGCTCCTCTTGGTCCAGAGCAGCCATGACTCTACTCCAAGGCCCTCCCCGAGTGCCGAGCTCCTCCTTCTGTCACGGAGAAACGTTATTTCTGCCCCCTGTACCTGCGATCGATAGGTGAGGAGGAGGACCTTGTCATGCTTGAGGGGCTTGAGTGTCCCATAGAACTGTAGAGCTGTGTCGGGATCCCTGGTCTCCTGCTAGGTGTACCCTTGGCCAGGTGAAGGACCAGACAGACAATAATAATAATCCAAACTACACTGCCATGATGGTTCCATTAAGAGCTAAGAGAACCCCTGCCCAGATCAGAGACACCTGCAGCCGGCCCTGGGGGTGGTGTTCGCTGCCGAGCACCCAGCGGTCAGGCCACCTACAGTACGTAACCCAGCCGGTCTCAGCCTGAAATGGCTACAGCTGTCACATGGGCTCACCGCCCGCAAGATGACAGATGGGGGCTGGTGCGATGCCCGTCAAGTGACGGGCATGGGCCGGATGGCTTGGAATTAAGTAGAAGCAAAGTAGATATCCCTAAAATTCACATTAGAAAGAGTTACTGGAGTGCTTGTTTCAGAGCACATCAGTGCAGAAACCCTTCGGCCGTGAAGCAAGGCATTGGTTTCATAATTGTGTAGAGCAGGCAGCTGTGTGCATGTCATGCAGATTTTTCCTGCATTGCTAAGCAGGCAATCCTGGAACACATCTGGTTTTTGTAGGTTCTCGTAACCATCAGAGACCGACTCGAGTTTTCTTCAGTCAGAAAATCCCTGAGCAAGAGATTGCTCAATGTTAGGTCTGCTGGGCATGGGCCATTAATTTCCTAATTATTTCAATAGGCTTTGCTCTGTTGCATTTTGGAATTGATTTGGTTGCAAAGAGACCCATTTAAATTTTCACTTTTCTTAAGGGTAGTTATTGAGGCAGGTTTTCACATCTTTAGGCTTTTTCAAGACTCAGGTGTAATGTAATCAGCAAAGCACACTAGGAGCACACAAGAAGCTCAAAGAAAAAGGAAAAGTTTGCTCAGACTGATGCAGAGGTGGACATTTCTGGGGATTCAGACATTAAAATTCCTATTCTACCTGCTGCATTTACAACTTTGTTGAAGTAGTTTTTTTTTTTTTCCAAATACACTGCTTTCCTGGAAATTATTGATATGTTGAAGCAAGAAAGAAAAACTGCATAGATGAGAATGTTTCTTTCATACTATTGGGAGTTACCAAGTAACTCTAGGCAGAATTTGTTCCAGGGGTTTTGAATGCTATAGGCAATTTAGACTACTATAATATCCCAGGAACATAAACTTTGGAAAAATAAGCAAAATACTGGTCTCTGTTTTGTTGAAAAACTTTTTTTAAACAATAAGTAAAATATTCAAAACTTTTAATGTGTTCAGAAGTTTTGAAATTGAGCCTGTGGGTGCTGGCAACTCATAAAAAAAGGATTAACACACGGCAGTTGGCTAAGTTTCAGTTGCCTACTCTGGGAGAAAGACTGCCTGCAGCTTCAATGCAGCTAACCATGGTCTTTTACAGGAAGCAGCTAAGCCTCAGAGGAGTAAAGTGTTGTTAAATCTCAAGAAGTATCTCCAAACTTCTACAGCCAACCTAAGGGATAATAACAGACAAGTCATGATTAACATTGATGTGTGATATAACTTTCAAGCATAACATTAAACGTCTCAAGCAACAACATTAGAGTACTACCTACAGTTGCTACCCTGAAAAGGCTTTTAAGTTTCCATTCTGTTCCATACAGCAGGGAATCTACAAGCCTTTTAACCTGAGAGAGATCTTGACCTACTTTTTTACTTTTAGTTCTCTCTCCAGGTGGCTCAGGAAATGCCATTTTTTAAAATATCTGGTGGTGAAATACAATAATCATCCAGACTTACATTAAGGCACTATTTTGATTTTTGAAGAATTAAATATATTGTAAAATTGAGTTTTAAAAATTAAATTGGAAAACAAGAGTTTTAAATATATATATACATATTTAAATATGATGCCCCTGTCTCACCTAGACCAGAACTGCACAGCTCTGCTTAAGAATGTTCTTACTGTGGTGCTTGAATAAGTTATCAGCATAACAGCACCTACATCCGGAAGGACACCTGATATATTATTGATTTATTCTTCAGTTACTATATTGCCTTTTTCAAAGCCATATAAAAAATTGAAATGTGGCAGACACGATCCTTTATTTTAAATATTTTAACTCTTATTCCAGCAGGACCTCTTGAGTGGTTTACTTTAATGATATAGTTTTCATAAGAGTAATTTTTGTCATCAAATAACACACACATATTCACATGGTTCAGAATCCACCATAGTTTAAAAGAACTAGATTAATTACATACAAATGTGACCTTTTAAGGATAAAATGGATGGATCTATTTTAGAAACATCTATTTTAAATTAATTTAACCTCTGCATTAACAAATACTCAGATTTTCAACTTCCCAGTTCTCTTGAATTCCTGACCTTCCAAATAAATGCCAAAGCTATCATTAGTTTTTTTTTTTGCATCATACAGTATTTAGCAGAATTAGGAGTTTCTACATCTAGAAAGTACTACGTTGTGGAGATCTGAGAGCAGGCAGGACAATTGAAAATAGACCTGTTTCCTCTTTTAAATAATCAAGTCAAATGACTCACCGTCAGAGTCTGCTGTTCTAGAAAGGCTCTACTTTGAAATCACTAAATCGGCTCAGTTGTTGCCTCTGTTGTATCTAAACCAAGATCTAGTATTAAGTGAGGCGAACCCAGGCCTGTACAATAAGACCTCATTCAGAATAAAGTTTACATTTGTGGTCAGAATGTGGTCAGAATGTTTACAAAATACAGTAGTAGAATACAGTAGATATTGCTGGCCTGGAGTCCATCCGAGCTTAAAATAATTTTCTACCCCCGACAGGATGAAAGAAGTTAATTGTTTTGGTCTTGAACAGGGAAGACTACAAATGGATCAAATAATGAAAATCCCCAAAGACACAGAATCAACCCAATGAACTTCTTTCATAATCTACAGTGAAACATACACCAGAGGGACGCTAGTGGAAACTATGGGGAAGAAGCTTTTAAAACTTTGGAGCCATGGTAATCAAGACCTGGCACAAAACCCCAAAAGGCCTGCGATGATCTTCAGAAGCCATCCTATTCAGACCAGGGTGCATGAGAGTAAGTCGTGATTTGGACAGGGCAGTTCTTAACTGAGGTTTGTGTGGGATGACAGCAAACAGGCTGTTACCTCTCCTGCTTCTCGTACGGCCCCTTTAAGAAGGCGCAGAACTTTCCAAAATACCTGACCACTCACCTGTCTCTTTCAATCCTCGCATTCTCCCATTCCTGAGTGTTTTGGAAGATCATCTCCCAAGTACTCGGCGCTTTTTCCTGTCTCGTTTCTCCTGGCTTTCGGGTTGCTCTTCACCCCTGACCTTGATGCTTGGATTTCGCTCTTCGGCTTGTTATTTTGGTTAACGCTTTAACTTTGTTTTGTGCTTGGGTACTTATTGGTGGTGTTTTTCCTACGGTTTTGGACTTTTGGACTGGGTACTGGTTTAAGGCTTTAGAACATGGTTTCCCTACTCTGCGCAGGATCCTTCACGATCTACCTGGCTACCCCAACACAAGCCACAATCCGCCCCGTAAAATACACGCCACACAAATCCCTCTGACTTTTGCATTTCTCCTCCCGCATCCCTTCCACCCCGTTAACCTTTGACCCCTTGGTTAACACCTCACTCTGCAGGGGGTCTTGACCTCGCATGGACAGGAGAACAGGCGGGTTCAGTCACCTTCTACAGTACCTACTCAAACGCCCTCAAACACACCTAATTTTTGAGTGTCATTTGTCTTCTCTGGATGTACTGTACGTCAAGTCAAGTCCAACGAGCAGTGTTACACGTTGAATACGATAAAATACTAAAAACACCCGAAGAAGGCTCCACAGCCGAAACGTTGTTTCTTTTCTTTTTTCAGCATGAATTAAACCTTTACTTGTTCCTTTACAATTAAAATATACGTGCCCACCAAAAAAAAAAACACATTACATAAAATAATGTTGCACATAAGGGTTAATAAACAACAAGTATTCAGGATCTTTCTGCGAATGAAAAAAACTTTAATTATTACGACAGAAGCAGTAGCTGCTCGCTTCAGTTCATATAAATATGAATATGGAAGTCTGTGGGCTAAAGCTCTTAAAATCGCCAAAATGTAACATGAATGGTGTTTAATCTCAGGTCAGAAATTATTTATACAAATAATTTAGGAAGAGATCTTAATGTTAAAGTATAGTGAAATGAAAAAAAAAATCATACATTGTAAGACACGGGCTTTCTCTACGGTCAAAAAGTTTAATAAAATCACATTGTAATCTTTAACATCAATTGTTATTCACGTGCTAAAACTATAAATTCCTTTATCCTAATGGATTTATATATATTAGTCTGTAGCCGATCTTAAGAAAAAACATTCTTAAAACCTCAATGTGAGCGTTTAGGATAATGTACAGTACCTACTAGGATAAATGTGCATTTTTTTTACATTTTATTCAGAAAATGTTGATTAGTCTTGTATATTGCAGAATGCTTCATCTTGCGGTGCCTTGTGAATTTCACGTGTAGTTTAAAAGGTCCCGAGCCAAATAGTCATATTGCTAGCAGCCATATCACCCTGAAAATCACAACTGGCAGCACACTGAAGCTAAGTACTGTAGGTGTGAACCTGGTCAGTACCTGGATAGGAAACCTCCTGGGAAAAACTAAGGATGCTGCTGGAAGAGGTGTTATTGGGGCCAGCAGGGGGCGCTCACTTATAGGCTAATAAGTGCCTGTTTAAAGTGTTACACCGTGTCAATCAGAAAGTGACGATATAATGATACTTCAGCTTAGTTTTCAGCAATCTTGTGTATTTTTCATGAAATTAAAAAAACACGAACATGGAACAAAGCAATAAAATCCAATGTTTCAATGAGCGAGACTGAATCACTGAATTAAACAATTAGCTTCAATACTTGGGACCGTTCTCGTGTAGTAAAACACGACACACCAAGAGAAAACTATTGTAACGTGCTGTGTGTGTCCGGTATATACTGGAATTGGATTTGGAAAACCAAAAATCTGCTATCTTTTAATGATATAAACCACAAGAGCACATCTGCAAATTTTAAGAAGGTAACATGCAAGATGTTAAGACCAGTAGACATTTGCTAAAAACAAAACTAAACTATGAACATAGTATAGTGCACTTCAGCTAGCGGGGTAAAACTAGCGCGCCGGAAAGTTTCGATGCAGCGCCTACTGATGATGTTGAAATCCATCACCAGGCTCTGTGCTGAATTGCGGATGAGAGGGGCTGTATTACCCCCTCCCCGCGTTTCGCGACGGTTTATGCCCTTGTCCACCCCGTTTCTGCACGTTTTCTTCAAACAATCCCCGTGTAGTCGGAGGGACCAACCTTTAAGAACGCATGCACTCGAAAGTTATTTCTACTCTCCATAAACACTACTCACAGAGGAGTTGCGGTCGTACTGTACGGTATGCATAAATAATAATACAAATTACAATACAAACGAGAGTACATATACACTTTCAAGACACAAACATCGTCAGGGGTACATACTGCAAAATACATTTAAATTCTGAAAAAAGTTTAAACAAAACCAATAAAAAAATGACGTCTTTCATACTTTTGCATTTTGAAATAGTCGGCAGATACCCCTCTACATCCCGTTTAAAATGCTCAAACGAGGGATTCTCCCCCAGACCTCTTCATCGTCCAGTATGTGTGTAACTACTGTTCTGTCCTCTGCCTTTGCACCGACATACAGGGCGGCACGCCTCCTGCACGTGACACGGAGCTGGCCCGTGCGTTCTGCCACGGGGCGTGTCCCGCTGTTTGTGTTTTCCTCGGCTCACACGCGCGACGCGGCCCCGGAGCGCACGGCGGGGTGACGTCACGCGGAAGGTGCCTGCGATGCTGCTGAAGGCGAGTGCGGGCACCGCCGGCGATGATGGCCGATGCACGGAGAGCCCACTCGGCCGGCAGCGCTCCGAAGAGGGCTGCGGACAGCTGGAAGCGTCACATCGCCCGGCAGCTCAAGCAGCGGGACCTGGCCCAGAAGATCATGTTCCAGGATGTCATCCGATCGTGTACGCCGCCCGCTTCATAACTATCGTTGTCTAACTTCTTCACATCCTCTTCGTTTAGTGCGAGGATGTTAAAATGCATCTGGTGTAAAACTACTCCATGCGTTCCTACGTTGATCCTCTGGGTTTTTTTTTAATTTCGTTTTTCTTGCGCTTCGAAAACTAAGAACAGGCGTGAATCAGTGAAGAAGCAGCGCATTCTCGAATCGTGACACCGCTGGGGATCTGCTTTTTTTTCATATTAAAAGTTCTGCCGGAGTGGTTCAGCAGTTCCGACAGGCGATTATCTTTTGCAGAAGACTGGAATAAAAGGATAAACATCTTTTCTGGGGGGTCGCTTTTTCTTTCCGCCTATCGTGCAGGGCATGTTGTTTTTGTTTAGGTGAAAATAAAATTAATAGTATCCATTCAATTTACTCTTCTGTAACGTAGGTCTGAAAAACTAGGAAGTTATTTTTCCATTTCTCAAGGTGGAGACAGCGGTTTCGCCGCTGGCATTATTGACTTTGTCGAAGACCGAACCTTTCAGCCCTGCAGTACCCAGCGTTGTCGGCGAATTAATTTTTCTGCAACTTATTCTTCTGCTGCTACAGTCGTAGTTGTTCGAGTTGGCCTGCCCGCTTAGGAAAGATAAAAAGTCTGAACAAAACCAAAGAAAAAATAATTACATTTGTTCTTTTTTAGACTTACGATGCACAGTATTCTCTTCACAATTCTTTCCACCTATTTCTGCAGACATGGTGCTGCTGGAGAAATTCAAGCAGAAGGATCAGATCACGCGACGGCTGCTGGGCTCAGCGGAGAGGTATTGATCCAGCTTCGTGTTTAACGTGATGTTTCAAGGCTCTTCAAGTCAACGAGAAGCAGCAATCAGTACCTCTGTAAATACTCTGTTCACTCCACCGCTGCTACTGTACACCCTGAGTACTAAATCATTTCAGAGGAATGTTGATGATCGGGAATGCAGTCTATCTCATCTCCGTAATCAATCTCGCCACATTTCTGCTTCCTCATAAAGTCACGTAATGTACAGTAGTACATGAGCATTAGTAAGCTGGAGCAAACCTTTCATGAGTAATGTTCTATTGAATATAGCAAATTCTCTCATACTTCTTTTCTCAGATAACATCGCAATGATGCAGAACTGTAACAGTTACAGTTAGTATGTAAAAAAGATCCTGCCGAATAAATGCACAATTTCTAACAAGATGTTTAATGTTTATTGAACTACTGTCTATGTGGATAATGTTAGCCTCCCATCCTTGTACAACTCAGACTTGACGTGATGGAATAATAAAGGGGACACTGTCTGATTGGGGCCATGCAGGTGGTTTTAGGATGTTGGAAAGTGTCCTTGTTTAATAAGCTCCTCAGCAGGATAAGTGACTCAAAGTCATTCTGTCTTACAGGTGCTTGCCGGACTCAGTTTCTAAAAACTCATCAGAAATGGCTGTTGTCCAGCACGAGGATCAAGTGACATATCTCCAGAAGATTGGCAGAGAGGTACAGGGGACAATGCTTTTGAGCTCTTGAGCCCAACAGACAGCAGTTTGTTTTAGTTAGGTTGCATGAGACTCATGTTTACAGTTTAGCCATGGTTGTAGTAATGGGACAGCATAACAAGAAAGCCAGTAGCAGCTTCAATCAGGAGCGTGCAAATCTATGTACTCTCTATTGCAGTAGATTTGAACAGGTGATTTTGAGTGGCATTAGAGTAACCCTTTCTGTCTGTGATCAGTGAGGTTCAAATGAAACATGTGCCTGGCACCGTTTGAATGAGCTTTCTGCATACCTGTATATCCCGGATTTTGTTTGAATAAAGTAAGTCTAAAACTGGGAGTTAATTAGATGAGATTCACTTCCGGGAATATGAATGACACTGTATTTTACACATAATGTGAATATTGTTTTTCAACTCAACGTGAAACCTGTGTCTAGTAATGGATTGCCATCAAAACTGAAAATCGGATCATTGTGTCATAAGATCGTTGGTCACTTCCTCTGGGAGGGAGTGGCACACTGTGGCAAGCCGATGTGCTGGCCTAGCAGGATTCACCACTGCCCAGTGGTTCGAGTGTTAAAGGGACAGTTACCCGATTGACACTGCCCTTAAAGATACATCGGCCATGTGACTCAGATGAAGTCTAAACCGTGCCTCTGGTTGTAGAAAGCAGGTTGCTGATTAATGCAAATACATGAATGAAGCTGCTGTAGGGAAAGTTGGCCAAATATTTGCCACGACTAACAAATGGGATTGGAAGCAAAGCAGGACGCTCAGATAGCTACTGATAGTCACACGCCCCTTTTGTCAGTACCGCCTGGCAAGATACACAGTGAGTGAGTGAACAAGCTCAAAATCTTTCAGTGTTTTGAAAACAAAGGAGATGTTTTGGTTTGTTTCCAGCTGGCCTATGAGGTTGTGGATCTCCAGAAGAGTGTAAGAATAAAAGACTCGTCCCTGGTGGGCCAGCGAGGCAGGTGAGGCCCCTTGTAGGACAGAGCTCTTGCTTCCTGGAGAGTTTGTGACGCCCTCACTGTGTGGTGTGTGGTCCGATTGTTTTGTAGCGCAAAATGCTGCTTCAGAAGGTGATGGGGCAACTCTGTTTATTTAGGATTACATTTGCATGGTAAAGGCAGGTGCACTTCAATGTGTCAGTTGTCCATGAAATGCAGAAAAGGAATAATATACACTCATATATAGATTTGCTTCATTTTGTTTAGTTTGTTTTTTTATAAATGATTATCTGCACGTTGCTATTAATCAGCACGTAAAGCCGACAGTTAATCAGTGTGATTTGGTGAGTGTTACTTGCTGGTGTCGGATATTAATGGATACTAATAAAGATGTAAGAAACGTTACAAGTGACAGGAGGCCATTAGGCCCATCTACCTCATGAGGTAGTTAGAATCGCAGGATTTCATCCAGCCTTTTCTCGAAAGAAACCAGAGGAATGCGTTTGTAAGATATTTATAATATTATGTGCAGTCTGTGTAGCGGAGCTAGTTCGGGCACGGTGACGTCATCGCCCTCCCTGGGCGTAACGGGGACCTCAGCCGCCTGCGCTGGGGGGGGTCTCCTTTAGCTCATGCGGCTGGTTCTCTGTTGCGTTACGCCGGAGACCCGGGTTCGTGCCCCAGGTGTTGCGGGACGAAACGGGCGGGGGAGGGCACGAGCCCGCGCGGAACCGCGACAGTCACATTTGCGATTAGGATCCAGAGCCTAACAGAGAGTGCCGGTTCACCCTCCCCCCGGGCCCAGGATGTCGGAGCTGAAGCGACGTCTGGGAGCTGTGGAGTCGGAGTGCAGGAGCCTGAGGGCGCGAGTCGCCGAGGTGCAGGAGGGAAACCGCGCCTTGAAAAGGGAGTACGATTCCCTGCTGGAGCAGCACCGCAGGATGGACGAGACGTACCGCCGGGAGGAGGTGCGGGGCTCCGAGCTTCTGGAAGACCTCATCAAGGGCAAGGAGCTGGCCGCTGAGAGCATGAACAGCAAGAACGAGAGGAGAGTGCAGTGAGTGTCTTTGGGAGGGTCCCAGCAGGCAGGGCGCCCCGCACTGGGGGCGAGAGTCTGCTTCTGCAGCTTGTGATGGACGGCACTTCGGCTGAATTCTGGTGGGATGTGCCTCTGTGGTTGAGGCCTGTGAAGTCATGGTAGCAATGTGTGGTAGAACACGTTGCTACCGTGATCAGATTGCCAGCTGAGACGTGCTCACAAACTATAGAAACAGGTGTAGCACTAAAATGAGCACCTGATTTTTACCTTATGAACCCGCATGGTTTTAATCGGAGATAGATCTTCATCAAACCTGCCTCTTCCCCTCATAGCTTAGTAGTACTTACAGAAGCTCTTTTCAATCAGGGAGTCTGTTTATTTGTCCTAAAGAATTGTGTATTTTATAGAGAGACAAACAAAGGGTACTATTGAGTGACAAGTAAGCACTAAAATTAGTGAAGCCTAACTGCTGCATATTCCTCCCCCTAGACCTTCATTTGAAATACGTGTATTTTCATTTTATACATTGTTTTTCTTCGAGTGGCCCATGTATCATTGACATGACAGGGTGCTTGCTGAAAAGACTTTAGAGTACAGTGCATCTTGGTGGTCTTTCTCCGTTGCTCAGTCGCAGTATAGTAGGGATAGCATTTTCCAGTATGTGCTGGGTTTTTCACTGGGGCAGTAATGTTTAATGTGACGATTAATGTGGCCTTCTTTCCTAACAACGCAGAGCGAGAGCTGCCACTTTGAAAAAGGAGCTCGAGACAGCAGTAAAGAAGAAAGTCAACATTGACATGTAAGTGCAGTGAAGCAGTCAGTGTAATGGTGTGTTGTATGGTAATGGTGTTTAGGATGTTTCACACCTCTCGTCCATGAAATTATCCATAAAACTGGTGTGGAAAGTCGAAAACTATTCAGTCACTGCAATCCTAGTAAATGATAATGTGAAATTTCTCAGGCATCAGTAGTTATACAGTGAATGGATAATAATTGTACACTGTCTTAAATTATAAAACAGTTGTAAGGAACATTAAACCAATATTGGTTAATTATTTGATGTTGTAATAAGTGTGAAACATACTATTTATATGCTTTACATGCAGGCACATGCTGTGGTTGGGTGGCTCTAAGTGAAATACATTTAACTCAGGCAGGCTTTTAAAAGTTTGTTTTATTATATCTTGTTTTCTAGTAACCTAACAGTCTAAATCTCTTATATCCTGAGAGGCATTAAAACTATTAGCAATACTATTGTTTCCAATAGTCTTTTGTTAAGTTTTATTGCCTTTAAGTCTTGAATATTTTTTAGCCCGTGATAGTTTTATTGTGAGGTATCTCACACAAAATTATCTGGGACATTTTCCTCTATCCTTGAATAAAAGCTCTCCAGTACCACTTAAAACCCTTCACATTTGCTGCCACTTGATATCTCTAGTCCTACTTTTTGGAAAGATAACTGTTTTAGAGTAAATGTATGTGAATAGAGGTTAAGAGAAGATTCCAGAAAATGAACTGTTGACAGTTTATCCTGGATATGTTTTAGTTGTGCTTATAGACCAGCACAATAACACGATAGACTGTTCAAGGTTTGCTTGAAGTATCTACACCCCCACATTGAAAGCCTAAAGGCTGCTTCCACAATCTGAAGAATGTCTGGTTATTTACAGGAATCTAAAAAAAACGCTAAAAAATGCAGTTGGGTGACAAGTGGGAGAGCAGGCAGGGAATTGTGCATTAATGCACCACGCGAAAGAGGAATTGGTAGGTTTGTGAAAGCCTTTGGGAAGTCTTATTGAAACAGACCAAGCATAAGAGTGAATTGTAATTGGCCTCCTGTGAGGAATTAACCTGTTAAGCAGCACAAAGCAGTGCCTGCCTGGAGTAATTATGTGGTATAAACCCAGAAGATCTGAGTCTGCAGAGGTGACAGGCTCTAGGTGTTCACTTGAAGCTTGTCTGTAAGCCGGCACTAATTGGAAAGCGATCAATCCTCTTCTGGTAATTGTAATAGATTTCATGGGTCCAATTTATAAATCACCAACAAGCTCAGCCAGCAAAAAAGCCGTAGGGTTTTGATGCGGACACCTTTGAGATCTCGCCCCAACATTTGGAAATAATTAAATAAATTGATGTGAAACAGAACTCCGTCAAGCAGCTAGCACATATAGTGTGTTGTGGTGCTCCTATCATCTGACGTGAAAACTATATGTGGGGGATATGCAACATGATTTCAGCATTACTTGATGTAAAACATTTAAACAGTAGTTTTGAATCAGTAATACTGTAAATGCCATCCCTCCACTTGGTTTAATTTAATGCAGATAATTTAGATCTAATCATCTAATCTGAGGTGTGAAAGTTTATCGTTGTTGTTTTTCAGTGCAGTAGCTCAGCGGTAATCGTTCAGAGTTCAAGGTTTCCTGTCACTCGTGTTATTATCTTAAAAATCGGAATTGGAAATGGGACTCCCGAGGGGTCAAGCTGTTGGAGGCGTTCACATGGGGGTTTCAGCCTGGGTCATGTCCGCCGCTGGCCACGAGCAGGGTTCGCGGAGCGGTAGCACACGATCGGCTGGGGTCAAGGCTAGAGTTGGTCAGCGAGGGATGTTTTAGCTTATGCTCATACAGTGACCCCTTCGGTCTCCCGGGCAGCTGCAGTGCTGAGGGTGACGGAGGTGCTTCTCCCTCAGTTGATTTTGGCCAGATGGCCTGAGGGCGGCAGGACCCGAGTCCTCCTACACCTCCTCACTCTCCCCTCGTGTGATCAGTGGGGTTAGTAGCTGTAAACCGGGGTGTTAAAGCAGAAATTGGCCATTTTGCCATTGGATGGTTATATAGCAAATAGAATTGGGTGGGGAGTGGGATGTAACGCTGAGTGTTAAATGCCCTTTGTTTCTCTTTTTTTTTTTTGCTGTTCCGCGTCTTTTATTTTAAAGTGGTTCTGGAAATACGCAGCCTACGAAAAGAGGAGCTCTAAAGGAGGAAGTGGAAGAAAAAGCGGAGAAGCGACCGACCAGATCCTTTCGGTAAGAAGGAATGGCAGTGCTCTTCCATGCGGGCTGTGAGAAAGCAACAATTCAGACAGGCATGTTGCATTTTCACTTCAGCACGAAACGGGATCAGGACAGACAGGTTGACCAGCAGGAATGTGCGGGGGCAGTGGATGAATGTTGTCATGCTTCACCCATTTTGTTTTATCAGCTTCATCTGATCTCATTTCAGATCTGCCTCTGCCACCTCACCCAGGATCTTAGAGTCCATTAAGGAGCTCTTTGAGTAAGCCATTTTATTTCGTCTTGGAGTCTTTCTCAAAGCTCCCATATCTAATTCAAGAAAGTATATGTGATATGTGATAACTGTTGAGAAATTCTTTTTTAGATTGTCATAGTTTACGGAGTTTCTTGCTTATCTTATGATTCATCTCTCACTCATTCATGCCAGCCGTTAATGTCATTCAGATCCACATATGTGTGTCGCTTGCAGCCAATTACATGCAGCATTTTGGCCAGATCCCTGCTCTGTGCAAGCACAGACTGTTTTGTTGACTGCAGTATATTATTAACTGGCTTATTGCACATCCCATTTCAGAATGAGAAAGCGAGGCAGTTCCGTCAGCAGTCTGGAAGAGGATCTCTGTGTTCCTGTTGGAGTTTGCGTGGTAGCCAGGGTACCTGCTAAAGCACTACATGTCTTGGTAAGAATGATGGCTCTTCAGGACACAGGATGTAGTGGAGTCTCAGGAAATCCTCTGCCCACTGCCTGTACTAGAGCTGGTGGTTCTCCGCTAGTCTCTGCCCTTTCTCACCTCAGTGTAATACCGAAGAAGGCAAAGTCAAGACTTTCATGAGTAAATCGATTATTTTGATTTTCCACCTGTCGGGTGATTAATAACGTTTCCAGATCTGTGTGAACGGAAATATTCACTTGGCTGGAATGGCCTTTTCTGGATTGAATGGAAACGTTGTTCAGGATGACGATGCATGGATGAATGACGTTGCTCCTTTTTTTTTTGCTTCTTGCCCTCATAGCCTGAATGTTTTGATGGAACAAACTACACATACATACAGAAATACACATACAGAAAATGTTAGGACTCATAAAGGATTCGGATAAGGGGCCAAATTAGGATCCTGCAGTTTTGGAAGTATAGCTTAAAATCAAGGTGGGATTTTGCCTGTGGCCTTGGAGATGAAGAAGGAAGAGTGGCTTCCTCTTCGCTAAGTTGTGCGACAGGGCAGATGACTTTCACTGCTTTACCTGTTCCTTTGCACCTACACATACCGCTGCAGCTCCCTACTTGAGCTTTGTCACAATATAGCTGTCACTCTTTATCTGTTTTCCAGATGCCTTAAGATTCTGTAATACTTGTGCTGTCGTCCTGGGTTTTTGTGCACAAAATATTTAAATCACCATTTGAAAAGAAAAAAGAGAGTATTGGAGGATTGCCTTATGTTGTGTTCCTTACTGACAGCAGCATTTGCTCTTCAGCAGAACAGCTACAGTATGTTAAAAATGTCCTTAGGCTGCAGTAAACGATTTACACACATGACAAACTGATAAAAGCAAGATGATTACACGACTAATCAAACAGGCTTCAAACTTTTCCTACATTGTGTCTTTTCAAAATGTAATTTGCTACGATACATGTCAGGATTCATTAAGCTTGTAAATGTATGAAATTAGAAATACTGAATGGTAAACTGGCTCAGATTTGGGAGTTAATTCCATTCTGGCGCTCCTGCTGTCAGTGAGACAAAACACGCTCTGTGATTCTGTGACAACGCAGCTTTGTCTTGATGTTCTGTTCTGACACAGAAAGGCACAGCACACACTTGAGTCTTGAAGACAGTTCACACAGCGCATGGTGAACCAGAACTATTTCAGTTCACCATTTCCTGTTTTTCCTTTTACTTATGAAACTTTCTAGCATTTCACATATATATATTAAATATATTTATAATTTCTATAGGTTCACAAAACAAAATGTTCGTTCAATCATGCAGAGAGAGAGTGAGTAATTAAATTGAGATTAATTTCTCTCTGAAAGTAAAAAGCAAAGAAACTTTCAGCTGTGGATCCTTCAGGTGTGTGAACAGTGAGATGTGTGTAGAGGAAGAGGAACATTCCCCTTGTGATGAAGTATGACGTTGTTCCTCTGTAGTGCAGTATTTTGCACATAGTAATTTGTGAAATGTATTAATCTGTGTAGAGAAATATGATGCACTGCAGTTCTTCTGAATGCTTCTCTGGTACTGTACTGCTTTTTTAAGCTCTCACATTCTGATTGGTGTTGGAGCTTGACTCTATTATACTTTGTTATTTTTCAGTAAAGAATTAAATCTTATTCAAAGTAGTACTTCTCACTATACTTTTTTAACACTAAGAATTTAAAGATGTCATGCATCCTGTTTATACTTAATGCTATATGGAATAAAATATTCAATTTACATTAAGCCAGAATTGAATTAAGTTCACTTATGTTCAAAGAGGTGTTGACAAAGGTAAACCAGTTACATGCAAAGTGTTATGCAAAGTTCTTCAAATTACTTTTTACCAACATTTTAAAGTTTGTTGAACTTCCCTTGTGGCTGCTGGGTTTTCAGACTTCTAAGACTTAGTGGATGTGGTGAGGTGGTTCCATTGTATTATTTGTCATTGTATTAAGTGTGTTGTGTTACAGTATACTGTATGGTTTCTATTAAGTGCAGCAGTTATTCAGTCTGTTGCACCTCTCTTTAGTGAAAGTACACCCCTGTAGGGATCTCAGTCGTGACCTTTTCTTAAAGATTATGTATTTTCTGAAACATTTTTTGGTCCCTTTTCCAAGGGAACATTCAACACAAAATGGAAGCAAAATAAGGATTGTTTTGGAAGAAAGCTTCAGATGTTCTCTGGAAGGGTAGTACAGTGTCTCTTCATACCCAATTTTTGTATAACTTGAGTGCATCCTTAAACAGCAAGTTAAGAATGAAAGCAGATATCATTTTTCAAGCGATTCCTTGAAATGCATGTTTAAAATGGAAAAAAGCAACACTGATGCGTGGGTTGACCTCCTTGAGGTAGATTAATGTAGTTAATTTTATTGACATGTTATAAACAACTGTTAAATCTCCTTTCTCCTAGGATGCTCATGAATTAGGAATCAATGCTGTAAAATTCAGCTCCAGTTCCAAGCTGTTGGCTACAGGAGGCACCGACAGAGTCATCAAGGTCTGGGATATAAAAGCAGGTAGATGTTTTGTCATTGGCAATGAAATATGAAGGAAGCCAAAGAGACAAGGGAAGAATAAACTTCCCTGTATGAAGTGTAGGTGGCTTGGTCTCAGCACCACTGTTTAGAAGTGTTCTCTAAAGAGGTTTGTAGACTGAGGTACATGAAATATTAATAAGGATTCGATGTTTAGCTAAATTGAGCTGGCAACGATTTCACCAGTAGATGGCAGCAAATGCTCATTATTGTGTGGACTGCCACTTAAATCTTTTGTTGGGAAAAAAAAATGCACATCTTAACAGTTTGTTTCCTGTTGGACAGATATCACCGAAGATTCTTCTCTGTGTCCGTCTAGGGAATATGTGAAAAAGAATGTGAAAAAGACACAGTAATTATAATTTGTGTAAACTGCAACAGTAGAACTGTGTAATATTGCATTCTTTGAAGACCTTAGGGCATTTCAAACTTAAAATGGTTTCCTCAAAGCATAAATTCTTAGATCCTGTTATAATTTTTTTTTATTTTATTATTTTTTATTCTAAACTGTTCTTCAGCCTTTACAGATGTCTCTTTTTTTCATCATTGTATCGTGTTAAAACTTGCTTTTGTCATAATGTATGTTTGCAATGCAAAGCATCCCCAGTGAGGGCCGAGGTACTTCTCCAGCATTTCTTCACACAAAGCTGAATAATGAAGCAGCTACAGCAAGCATTCCCCCTTGGAATTATTATTTTTTTTCTTATTTCAAAAGCTTTTTAGTATGGAACAGTAAAGTATTATATGTCTGAATAGTGAGTTTGGAGTATTTTAAAATACTGCTTATTTGTAGCCAGCAGCCATATCACTCTGCAACTCACAACAGGCAACCCACTAAAGATAAGCAGGTGTGAGCCTGGTCAGTACCTGGATGGGAGACCTCCTGGGAAAAACTAAGGCTGCTGCTGGAAGAGGTGTTATTGGGGCCAGCAGGGGGCACTCACCCTGCGGTCCATGTGGGTCCTAATGCCCCAGTATAGGCGCCGTCCTTCAGATGAGGCATAAAACTGAGGCCCCGACTCTGAGGTGTAACCTCGGTGTCCTGCCCAGAATTCCCATTGGCCTTTACCAGTCATGGCCTCCTAATAATCCCCATCTATGAATTGGCTTCATTACTCTGCTCTCCTGGTGAGCATTCTGGCGCACTATGGCTGCCGTCGCATCATCCAGGTGGTGGTGGAGGGGAGTTACCTGTAAAGAACTTTGAGTCGAGTGTCCTGGAAAGCACTATATAAGTGTAAGCAATTATAATTATTACTATTATTTGCTTTCATAAACCTTCCATGGTTTATTTTAGGCAGGATGCACAGCAGAGGAACACTAGGGGGCAGCAATGAGGGAATTACAAGTATAGAGTTTGACCCAACAGTAAGTAACTTACTTTTTCTCTTTCCCTTTTCTGTCTGACAGCTGCTTGTTCTTTCGGAGACACGTTTTTTAAAAGTATTGTGCGACTAGCTCTGTTGTCATGTTGCCTGATAAAAGCATGGGTACCAGGGAAGCATGAGGACCTGAAACATGACAATTAGTTTCAAGGAAAGTGAAAAATACAGTTATTTTCTGTTTAGCTTTTAAAGTTTACATACACTTTCTCACACACAGAAAGCAAGGTGTTTCAGTGTGAGCTATGAGGAGAGAGAAGACAGTGGTACTTTATACTGTAAAGTGTAGCATCTTATTGTTAAGCCTGAAAAGAACAGACAAAGAGACAAAAGAAAATACCGCTTACTTAAGAAATTTGTTAAATGTAACTTATGAAATTCTTCTGACCGTAAAAGCTTTACTGTATGGCCTCTAGAAGATATGTATTTGATTATACTGGATTGTGTGTCTTTTGCCATGGTTGTTTTCATTTCAGGTATCATGATGCATTAATAATAAAAGGGTTGCTATCACAAAAGGCAAAACTAGAGTTTCGTATCTGTGGTAACTAGAGGAGTGAAGCTTGTGATATAAGCTTTCAGGGTGTTTAATACATACTGTATCTTCTTTATTTAAGGGGACCAAAATTTTAGCTGCATCATACGACAATTCAGCCCTTTTCTGGAAACTGGATGATTGTGTGCCAAAGGTAATCAAACATGTTACTGATCTCGGACCTTTGATAAACCTGAGCATTGTAATTCAGTGAGCCGCATTTCAAAATCCTCAACACCCATCCATCAAAATACAGAAAACTCCCTGTCTGTGGTATTGAAGCTGTCTGTTTTAATCAGAAAATAAAACATCAGGCCAAGATGCTGAACGTCCTGGAGTCTGACAGAAAATTCAGATACCAGTTCTTGCATGTGCACTCCAAACTCAACAACATGGATTTTCGAATGTTTTAAAAGTTAAGATACCAAGCACAGCTTTTACCGTTTTTTAACTTAATTTTTTGTGACTTTTATTTCATGTTCATCTTTCATTTCACATGCTGTTAAAATCCCTTTGCGTGCCAATAATTGCAGTGCTGTAGGTTGCCGACCATAGGTTGTGCTGGTGAAGAGGTGTAATTATTTATAGTGGAGAAGCAAAGGCAAAGTTCAAGGGCACTGCTTTTTGAAATCAGGATTAAACAAAATCCTGTCTCTTTGTTTGGAGTCCTAACAATACTGCTGACACCATTCTAACTGGAGAACGGTGGTTGTTCACTTGCTGACTCTAAAAACACAGTTAGCAGTAACCCTGTTACAGGAGAAAAAGGAGCTACATCCTTCATAAAGAAACCCCCAACAACCACAGAAAATGGTTGGATTCACCCAGTAAAACTATACTCAGCTTAGCTTAGCTTTCTGGGTGTTGTAGTCTTAGCTAGTGCAGCTGTACACAAAGGACTACAAACAGACCTGACAAGGTGACAAAGAGTGAACATTTCCACACCCTAGTGTCGATGCTGTCCCTCTAATATCCCCATGAACAATTGCATATGTTTGCCTTTCGTGTTCAGTGCGAGAATTTCGTCTTGTTTTTACAGTTGACCTTGACCGGACATTCGCGCAAAGTGACAGCGGCTAAGTTTAAGTGTAGCCTTCGTCAGGTGGTGACGGGAAGTGCTGACAGAACAGTGAAGATCTGGGATCTACATCGACCTGCCTGTGAGCTTGGTTCTCTGTTTCATTCACCAGCACTTGTGGCGTTTGTGGAGAACAAGGCAATATAGAACGTTTTGCAAAGGAAAACTAGCTTGCGGATTTGCTACTTTACTGTGCATTTTCTCCATCATTGTTTGCAACTCAAGATGAAGTGAAGTGATAAATGAAGCTTCTTCTGTTGAAATGTAGCTTTCAGATTGAGTAATGATGGTCAGGAAAGTGTCTGCTTGTCCACAATTGTTGATGGGATCTCTGTCTAACAGGCTCTGAAGTTCTGATTAAAATTGTTCTGTGACTAGAGCATTTCCTTAAAACGACATCCTTAGTTGTGTTACTTTACGACTAAAGGATTTGTTTACTTCTCATCTGGCAGTAAACTAAATATCCAAATGATTAAAGAGGCTGTTCACAGGCAAAATTGTTATTCATTTAAATACCGGTGTAAAGTGAACCTTGTCAAAAGTCTTTTGTCCAGTGAATCAAGATGAAATGCTTGTGAAATTTTGTGTGATGAAACACTGTGATGGAGTGAGTTTCTGCCTGGTGTGAAAATAGTCCACATAGTTTATCTTTGGTCTTTTCCTCCCTGTATCTCTCATCTTCAGGTTTACTTTCTTCTATGATCATACTACACATCTCTCGAAGCTTTCAGGACTGATATTTACTGCCAGTTGACATTTATTATGGAATTCTAATTTACAAGCAATGGATTTATTACACCCTAATTGTTCATGTCACTGGCATTGGCTCTGTAACATTTTATTGGCTTGGAGGAGGCTATCAACCTGACCTCACTTAACTGTTGTCAGCTTTGATGTTGTCAACATGAAGTTATTAGGTCAGCTAAGTCACTTACTGTGCTTGGTATTTCCCCCACAAGGCATCAGGACCATAGATGTTTCCTCCTACTGCAGTGATGTGGTGTGTTCAGAGTACTTCATCGTCAGTGGGCACTATGACAAGAAGATCCGCTTCTGGGATAGCAGGTAGGGGTAAAAAGCACTACCCAGAGGTGCATTTAAAGAGAATGTTTACAAGAAACAGACACAACAAATAAAAGTAATAGTAGGTGAGGGAAGACAGAACTACTGAAACTGGGCAGAGCACCCTTCTTCAAATGATTTATACAAGTTGCTCACGAAACATTTAATGATCTTCACATTTGCCTATGGGTGAACCCTCAACCTTTATAATAATTTAATTCATGAGAGCTGCAGCTGTTGATGCTAAGCTACAGAAACACACTACATCCCATTTTTTTGCATTCGGTCTTATTATTTTAGCATTTACTTCGATTATTTGCCATCAATTAACAGACCAGGTACTTCAAGGGACTACTAATCCATGATGTCAATGCTGATACCCTGGCATCTTTCAAACAATGGCTGGATGAGATCTTTGGATCTAGTAGCAGCCATTCAAACCAAGTGGGCTGGAGAGCTTCCAGTTGTTTGTCACCTTTTTCTGTTCTTACATAATAAAATGAAAAAAAACGCTTTAGACAAACCAGTTCTATCTTAAGCATCACCTGCTATTGTTTGTATTAAAACTTACATTTCTTACTCAACTCTTTTTTTAATCATGTGTCACAATGTTGATTCTGTCAGATACCTATGGTATTGTTACTGCAGCACACACATCCCGCCATCTGACGCCTTGTTCTCGACTCAGAACTGAATGACACTGGGGATAAGAATGGTATACCCACTGTAAAAAGGGAAAATAATGTTTTAACAAAATGCAGAGATGTCAGGATTGATGATCTAGTGTTCTTTGCAAGCTTCAGAGGGATATTTAAAACATGGCTGAAAGAATATTCTTCTGAAGGTATCTGCACTGTCTTTGTTTTGATTCTCCAATGCATTCAAACATACTGATATGTTTTGGATGTCTACCCAGAAACACAGGAAGCTCTTTTGCAGTATGCATTATTTAAAGAGAACTAAAAATGTTTTTTTTTCACAAGCTTTCAAGAAGCTTCTGTGCGCTTTTGGTGATGTGATTCAGTCTCTGGGGTATTTGGTGAAGTGCATATGCGATATCAACAATGCAAACAGCGCCACTTCTCAGAAATCCAACAGGACGTTGCCTACTGCCAAAGGATCATCTCAGCACAAATCCCGTGCTTCCCATTTAGAAAGTACCGTTTGTAGACGTTCGTTTTTTTCATGTCTTTTTCATAGCAGAAATGAAATATTTCATTGACGCCACACTCTCGAGTCCTTGACTCCAGATCGCCTTTTCAAACGGATCTTCAATTGCAATCCCAAGCTGCAGCCCTGAAACATCCATGTGTTCTGCTGTTGCCTAGCAACGCTCGGCCTACATAATCATCTCTTCGCTTCTCCCATAATGGGATTTTCTCAGTTTTTATGACAGTCGAAAAATGGTGGTTAAAACCATGTATTAATTATATTTATTTGTCATTTTCTCCATAACAACTCCCCTCTCATTATTCTAAATGTATGATGCTATCAGTGTAATTGTTTACTCCTCATTATTTTCACAATTGTTCATAACAAAGGAAAGCCTTCGACGAAGGGATTGTCATTTAATACTGGCTGCTGACTGTATTAATAATAAATTATAGTAAAATGAAACCCTTGTAAATCTGGTTGGACAGTGCAGTACATTGGGCATACAGTACGTGGGAATATTTATTTACCTTGAGCTCGCAATAAAAATAAAAAAATGAAGGAAGAAGAAACAAATCACTGCATATTAGCATAATCTTGATTCTTCTTTTTCAGGATTTCATAAGTATTAAATCCCTTGTGGACATCATCCTTCAAGTTAGAATTTAATTCTGTAAAGACATGAGAGGACACCTGCAGCTTCATTTAGCATTTTAATTTCCATGACTTCAGCTGGGATTTGGAGGGGGATAAAAACATAATGGAGACTGTCCTCAAGGTGTTGTGGAACACGAGTTGGAAAAACTAGGTGTAGCTCTAGGTTAGTCTACATGGCAGCAGGATTTTCTTTATGATCCATCCGAACGAACTGTTTCTCCTGGTCTTCCCCAGAGCCTCAAGTTGCACGCAGGAGGTCCCCGCCCAAGGGAAGGTGACGTCTCTTGACATCAGCCTGGACCACAGGCAGCTCCTCACCTGCTCTCGAGACGAGAGCCTCCAGGTGATGGACCTGAGGATGAACAACGCCAGGATGTCCTTCAGGTACCACGCCACTCTGATGCTCCCCTGCGTGCCGATTCTGGGCCTGGCAACGGAAAACTAATTGCATCAAAACATTGGCCATTGAAACTCATTTTTTATGGCCCCTCACACTCACAAAACAAGATCTGCAGCTCCCTATTCACTAGTTCAGTGATCTGTACCTCCTCCTAAAGCAGTGCTTCTGTGTTTTAATTTACCGCGTGTAAAATATCTGCCTGTTTAAGCTGCCTGCAGGAGACGGGACTCTGTGCCTCGGTAAGCTCGTGCAAGTTCTGGTACATGTTTTGTACTCTTCACTTTGTCTCTTGTCTTTTAGTTAGCCTTTTCTTTGTTGCTGTTTATTTTTTGGTTGTTGTAAATTGTACTTTGAAGTAAGTGGCTACATGGATTTCTCATTGTTGTTCAATGAGCATAAGCACACAGACTGTGCTGAAAATTTCATTATTTTTAGTCCTTATTCTCGTATCTCTTTTTCAGTTTTGTTGCTGTATGGATTTCCCTTTGCTCTTTTAGCTTGTTGTTGTCTGGGTGGGTTTTGCGCCCAGTGCAAAATAATATCTGTCATTGTGCCTCTTCTCTACAGGGCTGATGGTTTCAAGTGTGGATCAGACAGCACAAAGGCAATATTTAGGTAAGCTAGAAATTGTTTATAATGATTAACATCATTTACATAACAGGTTTCACCCTAAGTATCTCAAAGTAAAAGCAGAATTTATCTGATTCACCAGTGTTAACACCTCTACTCTTATGAACAGTGCCAGGGGATCTTTACTTACCCAGTAATCAGAATCTCGCACTGTGCAGTGTCCCCAGTCATTTAGTGGGGCAATATTTTTAAAGGTCTTACAAGATGGTAGCACTACTGTCAGCTGCCCTGGATAACTGGACATAGAATGATTGTAAGGGATGAAAAGAGTTAGAGAGATTTCCAAGCCCTTTGAACAAAGCAAGTCATTTTTCAGCCCTTTGTGAGACACAGAATTTCATGAATATGTGTTGTAGATAAAAGCAGAGTGTACATCCTTCAATTTGATTTGACATCGAGCAAGTGTGTGGGAAACCGTAAACCCTCAGTTACTAACAATGGGATCAGCAGTGCTCTGATTGCCACATGAAAATGTTTCTTGGCAATCGTTGTCAGGTTGTGTTTCACAAAAGGCAGTTACTTTTGGCAGTGGGAGATCCTAGCATGCATGCTGTGGTTCGGCGTCCTTTTTGTAATTGAAATCTTCCTCCTTGTTGAGTCTGATGGCTCGATTGTTTGGTCACAAGGGCTGCGGCGGTCACGGTGTCAGACTGTTATCATTATCAATAGAAATATTAATAGGTATTACAGCTGTTCTTTTTAAAGGTCAACAGTATATTACAGACTTCAAATGTTTAAGTCAGCCAGCATTAAGGCTAATGTGATTACTCCGTTTTTTTGTTTTTTATTCCTCTCATTCTTGCTGTATTCCTCTTGTCTGTGAACCTGACACTTTCCATGTGAGAATGAAGAGGCTTTCTTTCTGAGCAACATGGATATCTGATGACCCTAGAGAGGCAAATGCTAGACCATTACTATGACAACCAGCATGCTTTGGGGATTTCAGCAGCCCTGCTGAATCAAACAGGGCTGTAACTTGAGTAATGAGAGGGGTAATGGAGGTCTTAACAGCCGCCTCCTTTGACATTTCTTTAGTTTCATTATTATCATAATGTATAATTTAATCTGGCACACATGAAATAGAATTAAACCTGCTTATCTACACATTTTGGTTTATATCGTCTCAAAAATAAGTGTCTTAAGTGCATTGCTAGTTCTACGGGAGAACATTAAAATGTCTGTTTCTGAAAGCTAAGATCAATGCTTCGGTACGTCTTCTGCATTTTTCCACTGAGAGCTGTCAGACCTGTTTCGTTTGGATAGAAGATAATGCGAATCAGATTATAGCTGGCACTCTAGCATGGTTTGTTTCTCAGGTGTCAAACATCTGAGCTGTTTTGTTTTGGACCAGAGTGCTCACCAATTATGCAAACTAGAGTTTAATTGAAATGGTGAACTGCAGAACTCTTAACTGTCAGGGAACTAGTGAAAAAAACTTATTATCTCTTATTATGCTGTATCTTCCAAGCAAATGTTGTTTGAAAATTTCTAGTGTGAAAGTTGAGAAAAAAGCCACAACATTTCAGTCTGCTTTCAAACTAACTCTGTATTGAACCTTCCCAAATGAAATAGATATGAAAGCACTCATAGTTCTAGAGAGGCCTTTGTTCAAAACTGATCAAAAGAAGTCTTTAGTATATAAGTGGAGTTTTGCAGTTGAAGGTTACTTTTTATTTATTTTCAGAGTTGCTGAAATATAACTACAGTGACTGGTTAAATGGAAGCTCAGCCAAACCCTCTCTGTAGTTTGTAGACTTCCCGAAAATGATGTGAAACAGTTTTTTAAGCATAGATCCAGAGTGTATGTAATCGTTGCCATTTTCCACTCTTTTCAGTCCTGACGGAAGCTATGTGACAGCTGGATCTGCTGATGGGGCAGTCTACATCTGGAATGTGAATTCAGGACACCTGGAGACCTGCTTATCTGATATGCATTGGTAAGGTGTTAATTGGCCTGCTAGCACTTAGTTATATTATAGTTATATTTTCTGTCTGTATGACATTACCTGATAGAGATGGACGTGTTTGTTCAGTTATATCGCGCTGTGGAAGTTGCATGAACATCAATTACACATTTTGTCTAATTCAAAAACACAATGAAGAACTTTGCTAATGCTAGTTTACTAATAGCCTGCTTGTAATAATTGTACATAATATGCATTATGTTCTTAGAGAAATTTATACACTTTAAATTCAGCATTTTGAGGGCATCTAGAATGCTATACTCTTAATTTAATTTGTCCAAAGCATGTTGAATGATTAGATGAATATATATATAACTAAATCTAAGTTTAAACTTAAGAATGTTATTTGGTAGTTTGTATAGTTTCAGTACATAATTATTGTGATGGAGAGTATATGTATTTGCGTATTCAGTGTATATTAGATCAGGTTTTAGATTCTTGTCACTGAATCCAAGCTACTTCTGGTGAGGTACGTCAGTCCTTAAAACGTCAGAGAGCTCTGGGTCAGGTCTCCCCTCCTCCACCTCACACTCCCCTATTGCAGTAGGGGAGTGTCTCTTGCAGTAGGCATGTCTCTGGAAGATGGCCAGCTGTGTTTCAATTAAGTTTATTAGAATGCAAAGCAGTCCGTTTGCCTGTGCTGTCAAGACAAGCTGCAGATGTTTGAGTTTATTAACTTATTTATGTTAGAGGAGAATTTATCTGAAGCATTTCGGCAGACCTGTCTTACGACTGAGGTTTTGCTTTAGACAACTTAGAATGCTTTTGCAAGATGTTACAGTAAAAATGAATGCACCATGTAGAGCTTTTGTTATAGGAGCTTCTATGTAGGTGCATATTTCTTGTAATAAACTATAAAGAGTCTTGGAATCCTAGTACCACTGTAGTCTGTGGTAGTCTGAACATCACCGTGTTTGGCCTACATAACTATCCTATTATCCCCCAAGATGCTTGTCAGACTGTAGAAAAAAATGAAACACGATCTAAGGAAAATCAGAGATTTAGAATGTGACAATATAGGATCAAACACATAGCCACACCTTAACAATATACACTGTACACAAAAAACTAACATTGACCAGTGGCATGGCCATATGCACTGTAATAGAAAGGACAACTGTCCAGGTTAGATTAAGAATTAAGAGCAGCGGTTACTTGTGGATATGAGTATTAATCAGGCGTGTTTCTTTTAATATTTATGATGATGTCACTGGTGAGTGAGCTGCGTCAAGCTGATGTGCCTTCATAAGGGCTAAAACAGCTGTGTGTAGCTGTTAACCTCGACTTCATTTGCTCAAAAAGGAATAAGAAGTTGTAAGACCGTTCCCCGTCCAGCTGCGTGCATTGTGGTGGAACAGAAAGCTAATTAGCCTGGCTTTTCCCATCTGTGAGAGACTAGTGCGCCAAGTAGACTCTCTGTACTATAAAGCTGATAAAAAAGACGCTCTCATCATCTGCAGTGGCTGACCTGTGTTGTATTCATGTGGCTTGTAATTTTGATCACTGAAATGAATCCATCTGCGTGTTTCTGCCCATTTTGCAGCTCCTCGATCAACGCTGTGTCCTGGTCTCTGTCAGGGGAGTTTGTTGTGAGTGTGGACAAGAGCAGGCGCGCGGTCCTCTGGAGTGACATATGACCAGCCGGGCTCCTGTCCCGGGCGGCGGGACTCGGGGTTTGAGAGGGAGAGCGCAGAGCACAAAAGCCCATGGAGAAGCTGGGGGCCTCGTTGTCATGGTAACGCAAATACCACCAGATCAGGCCACGGCGTTTACAAACACCAGGGAAAAAGCTGCTCCACCGCAAACTGGCAGAAACTGTGGAGTCTGACCTTCGTCTCCGGCTCAGTGTGGAGTGTTTGTTTCTGTTAAATGCCTGGTGTTTTTGGACATGGTGCTTTCCATTTCTGTGCCAGTTATTTCCTGTTTTCTATGATCAGTAAGATAAGATCACTTTATTGGCCATATTCAATTTCTTGCATTACGATTTTTTTTTAACCACATACCCCAACTTGCTCTCCATGAGACACACAGACAAGGAGACAGGCAGAGAAGGTTGGGGTCAGAGCACAGGGTCAGCCATTGTACAGCACCCCTGGAGCAGCTGGGGTTAAGGGCCTTGCTCGGGGGCCAAACGGAGTAGGATTCCTCTGCCGGCCGTGGGATTCGAACCAGCAACCTTCCAGCCACAGGTGCAGATCCTGAGCCACAGAGCCACCGCTCCGCTGGCACAGCCTGATGACTGTCTAAGGTCTTATGTTTGAAAGCACTGGAAATTGAAAGAAGTGCTTATATTAAGGCTGAGTAAAACATTAATGAGAATCGGCAATGCGTGTGACACACCACTAGGTGTGTGGTTTGCAGGACAGAGCTGCCCTCCCATATAAACAACATGCTGCAGAAGGCATAAATGGTCATTTCTGAGCTGGTGTGCTGTTACACATCTTGGATGCCGTGGATGATTAGCAAGAAACTCAGACTGATGTTTTTTCATTTACAATTATTAGTCATTTGCTTATCCCTTCCCAGAAATATTCTGTGAAATGTTTTGTTATTTAAGATTCAATATCCCATTTTGTTCTACAAAGGCTTACGGTGTATAATACATACAGGGTAAAAAACCCTCATGCTTAGTGTTTTGAAGGCTGTGAAGAGAAGGAGAGAAGGATGTCTGTGATTATCTTCAAAGCCTCCAGCTGTAAAGGAACATTATCCCTCTTATCTATAGAGTTAGTTCTTTGGAGTTGTCCTGACTCAGACCTGCATTAATCCAAAATGTTTGCAAAAGCTTTCAAACCATTGCTTCTTGTCATTAGTTTTTTCTCATGGGATTTTTGGACTGATAATTGTTTTGTTTTTATGAAATGCCTGGGAATTACACTAATACAGTGTAAGCAGTAATGCAAAATAACCCCAAAGCAATTAAGGATTTACAAGAATAGCTGTGTCTAACAGGAAGACAATAATGGTGTAATTAGTTGTCTACCTTTCACACACCATGTGACAGTGTAATTGGTGAAAGCCTTGCTGTCAGAATGGCCTTGTTCTTTGTAAACGCGGCTATCATAGTCTCACCCCACTGACGCAATGTGTCACATAATGCAAAGGAAGAGTGTTAAAGAAACATCATTCACCAGGTGTCCCAGTGATGGAGAAGAACTGGCTTGGGCCCTTTTTCTGGGTGCTGTGGATCCACCACGTGGAGGGATGGTACAGTAGTTCATATCCAGGGTCACATGCGACACTAGTTTTTGAGAGCTCCTCTGCTGTCCCAGAACTCTCTGCATTCAGCATTATCTGCAGGCTGCACTGTGCTGAACGCATTTTGTTTGCAACCTTTCCAATTTGTTCCAATGCAGTACAGTGGTACAACTAATGCATTGAAGTAGTTCAGGTGGGAAGCTTTATCAGCATGCGTAGGCTGCAAAGAAAAACACAACATTTTGGCCATGGAGCCTTCTTCAGGTGTGAGCAACTGAAGAAGGGTCCACGGCTGAAACTGTGTTTTCTTTCTTCTCATTTCAGCATGGAATAAACCTATTACTTGTTCATTTGCAACTAATACAGTTCTGCATTTCTTTTATTCATCATGGTTATCATCAAATAAATAAGGAGCTGGTTGTTACAAACATGCACTTAATTTCCAGCTTTGTTAGAAGGGCATTTCCAGTCACCTCCATGTCTTATGTACATATTTTGTATTAAAAGGAAATAAGCTGGAAGGATACCGAGTTAAATAATTTATGAGATAAAACTTCATTTCCAATTCATGTGTTAACTGCACATAACGCGATCACTATGAATTCATTTGCATTCATAGCTCTCTGATGTGAAGTCAGTCTTGATAACATTTGCACATCAAAAGGGCCTGTTTGCAGAATAACTTAAAGAAAGTCTTTCTCTCCCTTAAGATCTGAAGGAAAATATCACATAGCCACTTTAGATGAAAACAGACGCATACAGTATGTAGCAGTGATATTTCCATGTAGTTGACTTTTAAGTATGCCACTGTTTTGATTTTCATGGTATTCTAAAAAAAGCTGTTTGGGCCTTTAGATTGTGGCAAACTGGTCTTTGTGGTGTGTCAGAGTCTAATTAATCAATGCTATTCAGCATTTCAATCACAAGACATACATTTAATACTTTCATTACTAATACTTCCAAAAACCTAATCTTTTGTTCCTTGATCCTGTGTACGCCAATTGCAGTAACAATAACAGGGAGACCCTTCAGGGGGAAATGTTTTTTCAAGGCACTTACTGTGCTAAAGAAAGGGAAAAGTGTCACTTTGACCACTTCAGGTGTTGCACACAGGGATACTGGTACCAAACAAGCAAACTTAAGTTAAAGCAGAATAGAACTCAAGGCCCTCTTGTCTATATTGTCCCTCTCTTTGCCCATACAGATTTCTAATCTGTTTATTCTGTCAGAGCAAGTGCAGGAAACAGGCAGTGCCTTTGCAGACAGATACTCACCTGTGGGGATGTATTGTATTGTTAAAAAAATACTTTGGCCTTCTCATGTGTCTGTTACCCTATTGAGGTTTGAATGTGAAACCATTGACCAGGTTGAATATTTTCGCCTCATGTAGCTTAAGACTGCTTTCAGATCTTTCTGCAACTCTTCTTCCAGCAACTGAGGATCATGACTTAATACCAGTGCTGTTTCATTTGTGCTCATCTGTAGTCTCCACATTGTAGCAGTTTCACTGCAGGACAGTATCTGCTAGCTCTGCTGTGCTTTAGTCTGTAGCTGTTTAAAGTTGGCCCTGTAGACTCCTACCAATTGTTTTCTCACTTGTTTTAAGATAGATGGATAGAAATGGCTTTTGCCTGGACAGGTTAAATGAATGATTGGGTCAGCTGTGTAGCATAGGGCTCAGGTGTTATGAACCTGCACGACCTTGTTGCATTCTTGCACTAGGACTGGATTGTTGTGTTTCAGTGTTGGGGTGCTGCTAATGCCTGCAGAATGCCCCCGCACCAGACAGTCCTGTGGGTTAAAGATGTGGAGGTAAGAAAATGCAGCCGTGCTGAAACCAGTGTTGGAACTGGAACATTAACACGGCGGACCAATATGGTGATCCACAGCTGTTAGCTGCATGAATGTATGCCCCATGCTTCATTCGCAAAACAAAGAACATGCACTGATTATAATGTAGATAGTTGAAGGAAAAGAGAGTTTAGCGAAGTGGACATGCATTGCGGTGCTGTTCTTGTTTTGAAAAGGAGCAGTTGTTTACTTCAAGAAAGCCTTTCTTTCTCAGGACCACAATGGTTATTTCTTCAGTCTACCTCCACTGGGGTGATTGTGGCGTATAAGGGAGCCTCCCTGCTGTTTTCCTTTTGCTTTTGCTGTCTTTTCCTTATTTCAGATTGCGTTTTGTTTGCTTTTTGTTTAAAATGCTGTGTAAGCAGCTGTTAGAAGTTTTAAGAAATGCTCAAAGCAATTAAGCCAGGTTGACTCGATATTCAAGTACTTTCCTCCTGCCTTAATTGCTCTGTCCGTTGGCGCAGGATGCTAGCTTGAGTAACATATCACAAAATCTAGATAATGAAACTGTAAAATGGAAAAGGCATTTAGGCATTCTAAAATCTTGGAACCTATTATAAATGTGTTGTAGATCAAGCTTATCATTAGATCATTCCCTCTGATGCCGTTGCTGGTTTTGAGTGTGACTGACAAATGCATGGCTACATTTGTCACTTGTTTGACGTGATCAGTAATTTTTAATGATCAGCCTAATGGACAATAATCAAGGCATTGTGATTGATCTAGAAGCTCTGCTGTTTAATATTTGATCTGTAATCTTAGCTCTGCAGGGAGCTTCCTAATGGAGTGACAGCTCATCCTGTGCATGCTGTGTACTGTATGTACAGTGTGGAAGTGAGAGATTTTTCTCCACAACCTTGCAGTGTTAACATTATATCTTTTTACATACTCTTGTGAATAATATTGCATGGTTTTAAAATGTTTACTTATTAAGCACCTTGCCTGGAAATTACTACTATAATTTCTGGTATATTTATTTTTCTTGTATTTTAAGGTTTCAATTGTTATGCATGTCCTCTAACAATACGGAAAATGTGTGTTTTTTAATTTAATGAAACTTTTTTCTTGTATTGCATTACTGAAAGTATTTCAGGAAAGACTTGTTGTATTGGCTAGCAAACCTTTGCAGTTCATAACAGAGGGACATTTTGCCGGAATCAGATTGTGGCAAACCGGGTACATTTGCTTCAGATTGTGTAAAACAGTGAGTTTTCCGAACTGGTAAGTGTATTAGAGATTTTTTTAAACAATTTGGATTTGTGCTAGAGTATTAATATTACTTTCAAGGTAAGAATTAGAAAATGTTCTGAATTATCCTTTCACATGTTGACATAACACAACATTTTTTTTTCTAAAGAAAAGAAAGACCCAAAATAAATGAAAATGTATTAAGGGATCAGACATTTACTGAACAACTCTTTTCACTCTTTCTGTGAGTGATAATAAAATCTTTAGGATGACCATGTGGCCCAGAGGATAAATTAACTATTTTTTTTCTATTATTTAAGCCAAATTTATTAAGTTTGTACTTATTATTTTTACTGCTCTTTTGAAAGCTTAGGTTTTCCAACATGTTGGTAAACATTTTTCCTCTGCTTTTGATAGATTTTATTATTAGATGTGTCTTCCATTCAGAAGTGCCATTATTACAGAAATCAACACTATTTGAAATATTTGAGCACTATGAAAAAGATATTGCTCTGCTAAAGTACCACATCGGTTGAATAGACCCACACTTAGACACAGAATGCTTCATTTGACGAGTTCCCTGGGCAGCCATAAACCTCTGGTAATATTGCACATGATTCTGGGCTGTGATCCAGGGCTCTCCACCCATGCTGCCTGGAGAAACGGCAGAGTTTGCCATCTCAGCACATTTTTACCTTTAAGGAAATTTATCAATCCCTGAGAAGAGGTGGGAATAGCGGGAAGATGGAGTGCACTGTAGACTAAAACGGTAAACGCTGATGCAAATGCAGGGAATATTTTCCAAATCTTTCTCCGAAAATAATCACCCAGGTGCAATGTGACACTTGCAGTATTCTGTAGGTGAAGTCAAAGGACTGGATTTCAGTAACTCTCTAGGATTCCATTGCTGTTGTGTATTGTTAATGCATGTGCAATAATATTTGAGAAGGTCATGGCTAAGGAATTATTATAAAGAAATTAAGTGGCCTTAATTAAGAAATCACCTTTGCTAAAAAGTGATTTTCTTTTGGGGGAGGGGTAAAATTGGGGTAGAAAAAGCAGATTGGAAGGGACTAGCGGATGCAGTTAGAATATAGATGTTTGCTTGCTAATACTTCAGTAAAGTTACTGAAAAAAACCTACAGATTTAGGTTTCTTTAATATTATCAATATTTTGTTTTTATATTGTTTTTTTTTCATTTTTTTACTTGGTTCCATTTAAGCCATGGGTATCAAAGATGTATACTTATAAACAAGATATATTACAGCGATTCAAGTAGAGAGCTGCCTCAGCATGTGTAAGCTGCAAAGGAACAAGTAAAGGTTTATTCCATGCTGAAAAGAGAAGAAAAAAAACAATGTTTCGGCTGTGGAGCCTTCTTCAGTGAACTTTTTCCTTTGCATATTACAGTGATTACAATTATATATGATTGTATCTTGAAAACTACCCCTATCAGCCATAATGTGAATATTGTTATGTTTTACATGAATCCATTGATATTTCTGTAAAAACTAAAACTACACAAGAGAGCAAAACTACATTATAGGAATGTTTCTTTGTTTTTGTAGCATAAAGGTTAGATATTAATGTTTCTGATATCTTGAATTTTAATACACTTTGTTAAAAACAAAAACTCTTTTTTAAGAATTGTTGTTCTTGCATCATGGTACCCTAAATGTTAAAAACATATTCAGTTGGGAATATTTATCATTTATTGTAACATCCTTGCAAAACATTGCTGAGCACTACACCAGACAAAGAAGGATTGTTACTTGTAGATTGTATATAATATCATTATCATGCCTGACTGCACTCCAGCATGCTGAATATCTTTAATGGCTCTGAAAAGGGTAATTAACATAACTGAAAAGCTCCAGCACTTTTGTGGTACAGCCCTGTGCCCAACAGGAAAGCCACACATCCATTTAGCGATTTTGTATTTTGTTATTTTGTAGATCTTCAACCTATAAACAAGTTTTCTTTGCTTCTGGATGGGGGCAAGTCGTACCACACAGAGCATTTTTTAAGAATTTGCAATAAAGTGCAAAGACGAAACCACAATCACACTTCAGAGATAGAGGGTGTTTTACAAATCCAGTAAACTGAGGCACATGTAGGACAGGAAATGTTACCTTAATTGTTTTATAAAGAAAATAAACTGAAAACCAGCTTTATACTAAAGGTTTCTGCTGTTCCTGAGAACTCCCAAACGGGTTCTCAGTATCATGATTACTTCTGTGGTTGACGGACTGGGGCCGCGCTGTCTGTCGTTAAAAGAATCCTCTCAAACATGTTGACACACATGAGAGCGATTTTCCTCAACCAGCAGACTGCAAGTAGCCACCAGGATTTGAAGGGAATCTTTCCTGAGCAGATGGGCTGCACTCTGAAATGATACTGAGACGAGCAAATCAGCCCTTAAAAGTAGAGAGGACTCCGAGGAAAGAATGAATAACAGGAACCAAAACTTGTACTACAGCTCTGCCGAAGAACGAACTCAACTGTGAGTGCCAGGGCCTCTCGTGTGCATCGCCACGTCTGTGGTGCTCACTGCACAGTCCCATTAGAGACTGTCACTGTTGACACTCCCGAAACTCAGACCTGCCTTTTGCATATGTTGTGTGCTATTGCACAGAGGTTTCAGTTTGAAGAAAAAGGGTTATAAATAAAATTATATTATCATGAACTGTCCATTGTTCATGCTGCTACTGCTGCCTTTTCATTCTCTGAATTTATTGCTGATATTTTGTTAAAATTACAGCTTGGTTTTATAGTGTATGAGGTACAAGGGCATTTGAAAAAGATTATTCTGCAAAGGAAGCATTATACTGCGATTATTTTGATATTAATTAGGCAGCACACCTATTTGCACTTTCTTCTTTATGTTTGTTTCTTTAGTAAATAAAGACCATAGGATATAATCTGTATCTTGTTGACACGCAATAAAGACCATGATTGCTCTAAGATGTTGTATTTCATAAAAAAATTGTTTTTGTTTTTAAAGTGAATGACCCATTATAGTGTCAAAAACGAGTCTCAATTTTTTTTACCAGAGTGTATCTGAGATATGATTTTGTTAATACTGGGAATCATTTACAGAGCAAGAATTTTTCTTTGTTGGCTTAATACGTAGAGAAAGGATTATAATTTTTAAACACAGTACTTGGATGTTGACCTGAAAGTCATCTTGTCATTGATCTGTATCTCACTGTCTCCCACTGTAGGCATTTAAAATGAAAGACTTCAGCTTGCTTTCTTGTTAAATTGATAAAAGATAAAAATCTTTTCTCCCCAGTGTAATAATCTTGGCCTTTCTGACTGCAGATGTCAATATGCATCTTTTGTGACTGCTTTTCCTTGACGATTAAAAACAAACCTAGTATTCATAGCCATTTTCCCCACTTACATACTGTATGTAAATTACAGTTTTCTTGAACACACTGATCAATGTGTGGCTGTACATTCAAAGCTAAATCTGTTAAGTCAAATATACCTGCTGATAAAAACGTAAGGAGGTTGTGACATCAGGTAAATATACTCCAGATGTTTTAAAGATAACAACTGATGCTGATATCTGGAGGTCAATGACAACGCCACCTGTGTCAATCTGTTTTGATTATTGTGCAGTTCTGGGTCTTTAAAATCTCTCTTATGATCAATATGTGAGAGCTGATATTCATTGCTCTACAACTGTGGAAAAGCATCTGGAGTAACAGGTTTTTTAACTGAACTGGGCAGGGCAGTGAGCTATGACTTACTGTACTGTTACATTTCTAAAAACACCTGTTGCAAGTGATGTGAAAGTCTACGATTATTAGGATAGTGAAAATATATAATTATTAAAAATATACAAAGAGAATTGAATATATGCTCTGGGATGTTATATTGTATTGTATATGGAGGACAAATCTGGATTTAAGTTTGGGAGACACAAAGCCCAATATTCCAATGCACACTTGACCACTGGGAATTTCAATGACCTGCTAAGATTAAAATGTAATCTGAATGCCAAAAAGAAAGCATGGCTCACAGTTTCACCCTTTGATGAAAGGGGATTGAGCCAACACTTGAAATGTAGAGCTACCTGTGAACAGAGAATTGCCACGCAACAGATGAGTTTTGGAAGCTTTTTATGAATTTTGTGTGGCATAATCTAATTGCAAATGAGAAAAGATGCTGTTTGCGTGGAAATCATATTTATAAATTATGTTATGGTTTACTGTAGGATCTAGATGTGAGGCTGAAAAAAGAAGTATTAAGGAAAATGTGGCACTTCTTAAGGCTTCCTAGCTTATGACAATGCTGGTGTACATTTTAACGTGAGTGGGTCATATTCTATGTGTCATACAATGCTGTAGCACTTTTTTTGTGCTTGCCTAGGGCGTTTTGAAAAACTCTCTACACAGTACATTCACTGCTGCAAAAATCCAAGGTCAAAGTCTTTGTCATTGACTGAAAATGAGTGCTGAGAAAGAAATGACAACTTACGGAACACAAAACCTGTGTTTGACAGCTTTGTTTGCTGGAATTAGTGAAAATATTGATTGCTCAAGAAGGCACTGTCTTTACGGTAGAAAAGCTGCTTTGCACGCTGACAATAGTTCTGTGTGGGTTGCTGCTCTGTGAAGGTTGGTGCACAAGAAAAAAAGATACTCAATTAAATTGAATGTTTTGTGCTTGTTTTTTTCCCCCACAGGGTTTTGAATATTAAATTAAAATAAATATAAAACGATGGATCTGCACTAGATAATAGAGTAAAATTATATTTGGCATGGTACTGTGTTTAGTTTTATAAACCAATTGTATCAAATGGGTATCTTTTCATTATCTGTGTCATGCCTACATCACATGAATTCATAATCTATATTAGATAACTGTGACTTGTTGCATTGAACTTATGGATAGCTCACACCCCCCCCCCCCCCCACACACACACACACACACACATTCCTATATGATGCATCAATACATGAAGTTAAATTTCTGCTAAATTCAAGCATTTATGTATCTGTAACCATGGACCATAGAACACACAGCAATTGTGATGTTTGAGTGATGAACCAGACACATTACATGGCCTCCAAGGGGTGTTCATGGCAGCCCCATTCATTCTTTCTCCACAGTGTAAGGTCCTTGGTCCGTATGCATTTGATACTTTAATCCAGAGTGACCTTCTGTTCCTTAGCCTATACAGTAGCTTGCTGCCTTTTTTCTTTGCTGTTTGTTTAAAGAAATTACACTTAAAACTGATACGGTTTAATCAGACTCAATCGGAGAAATCAAACTTTAATTTAATCTCGTCTTTGAATAGCTGTCTTACTGCTGGTAATCATGGTCATGGTGAAAACCATGATATTCAGCCTGTAAAGGTTTGTGCTATGCGATTCCCCTGGTGTGCTATGCGCTAGTCAATTAACATATTTCTCACAGAGGTTTGCAAACTATGCATATGATGTGTATCATCTTCCATGACATTATCCCCTACATCCTCAAGGTGACTTGCAGTCATGCAGTCTGTTTGGCACACTATCAATTGAAATGACAGAGATAGGTGAGCCCAATTTATTGTTGGAGAGATGCACTGTGACACAACAGACCATGGATTTAATACAATGGTGTGAATATCAAAACTCAAGTTAATCCCATCCAGCACTTTTCCTTCACTGACCTGCAGTCAGGTCAGCATGTGACTGCTGTATTTTTTTTTTTTGCTGCCTTTCCTCAGCATTGTAGTTTTAAGCTGAGCAAGGGAGGCTGTGGCTTGAATGAGAGGGATGTTTCATCCTGACCGGCACACACGCAGACACCACACACACACACACAGATTGAGTGAGAGAGGGAGGGATACAGAGCAGCAGAGAAAGGGAGGCAAAGAGCTAGAACGGAACTCTGATGGAGGATTCACATTAATAAGAGTAATCTGGAGGATTCTGGCTGCACAGAAGCTTTAATCTGCGTATCTGGATTTACACTGCAATTCAACAATACTAGCCATATATACTAGACGAAGGGGAGCAAGAGGAAGATCAAGAGGAAATTCTAACAATTTATATTTTAAAAGAACAACAGGGACGCTGTTTAATTTCATTCACAGGGAGAGGAGTGTTAACAGCACAAAAAAGCAGTTTAACAGGAGCTCCACTTGCATTTACGTGCACATTCTAAGTGGCTGCCTAAACATAAGCAAGACCTCTTGCATCCTTTTCCGTATAGCAGACTAGTCTCCTCCTTGAACATTGGAACTAAGACTGAAGGCTGCTCTCAGCAACACAGCAAGCCTGACAATGGGCGATAAAGGTACAAGGTAAGGATTTCTTTGACATGGGTCGTATTTATTATTCATGTATTCTATTGGGCTTTAGTTCATATGTGGTTTTCTATGTATAGTAGCGTACATTCATATAACATATGCCAAATTAAATCCTTTGATGTCGTAATTGTGTTGTTCTTGATGCAGTCTTTTGTTTGTCAGCCTAAGGCAGTATAAGTTTTTGTCCCCCCTCTCCTTGCATGAACGTTGAATGATGTATCACTCTGCAAGCATGCAGTAAGACGTGTTAGTCTGCTCACACCCTCATTATGGGTCTGTGTGACTGTAAGTGCTCATGCTTGCTGGCTTGCTGCGTATTTTTATGGAACCTCATAAAGGACCATCAGTATTGGAATAATAAGCCTTGATAGAGCTCCGCCAGCAGGAGTGCACAACTAATCATGTATGTGCTAGATTTGCCAGGTTGTTATGGCACCACAATTAGCAGCTCATCAAGGGTCCGTCAGAAAACTGATACTTCACTATGTGTGTTCCTTTTAATGGATGCATTAAAAAGCTGATGCGGATACATAGGTATTTAAATTGGGTTTAACTATCTTTTCAAAGTTTGGACGCCAGTGAGCATACTCTTATCAGTGACCTATATGATAATGTTCACATATCTTCATGTCTTTTCACACTGTAGGTTAACAACCATTGTGATCTAGTGAGATATTCTAAAATTAGGAACTTTTTTCTCTGGTACACAGATTTTGGCAGACACCCATCAGAACTGTTTGACATTCCCTTTGATATACTGGTCTCTCTGGAATCTAGGAGATACATCCTTCTAATGGGATTTAAGATAGTTTGAGGGTCTGTACTGTAGATCAGCTACGACACCAATAGGCCTAGATTTCAAGGATCATAGCATCATGTAATGTTTGTATCATGATCTCCCATTAGTAAGGCAAGCTTTTCTTAACTAAATTCCTTTAGAACTTGAACAACTTAAGGAATTAAAAGCAAAACATTCGATTTCAATGAGAAATTGCTCTGACTAGTGACTCAAAGTGATTTACAACTTTCATTGGAGACTCAAAATATGATTTACTGTACATAATTTCTCCTCTTTCTGAAGGAAAAAGGCATGCAAAGGGCAATTTGCTTGAAGCAGAATGCGTTTGCAATTTGCTTCTTTCTGGTTGGTTGCCCATCACTTGTTTCAGTCCAAGTTCTTGTTCTTGTGAGCTCAAAAGTAACTTGGAATACCGCTGTAGTCAAACACTGCATCTCAGCAAATGTTCCAGCCTTTCACCATTGATACAGCCCAGTTTTCAACACTTGTTTAAAGTGCCAAGAAATAGGTGTCTCTGGATAAATGCTTTGTTTCTCTATTTTATTTATTCCTTATTTTTATTTTGTTCTTATTCGTGATGCTGTGTGTGGTTTCACTCACTCAATCACTTCACTTTTAACAAATTGGAGGTATTTTAAAAGCCTTTAATCTAAGACATTGTGAGACATTTTGCCTGGAAATGCATTGCTCAAAAACGCTGCTTCATACCTAATGAAGTGAAGCTCATGTTTAGCCATCTTGAGTCTATTCCTCTTCAAATTATTGTTCATTCTTTTTCAATCAAACCCCTGATTAAATTGATTTTGTGTTTACAATGATGGCAAGGTTTGCAAAACTAAAGACATAATTTACAGACTGATCATATTTTGCCAAAAGCTCATTTAAATTACATGACACTATTCAGAAATTCTTGTCATAGAAGCAGATGCACAACAATTCTGGGAAAACCATTATGAACAATGTGTTCCAATAGCTACTATATTTTCACTGTTTGAGGGTTTTGATTAAGTTACATGACAAAAGTAAATGTTTCTTATTGCAGATGTTGTACAGCAAACATAACAGTTTTAACTTGTACTTATAGAATGTTATCTGTATTTTGCAAGAGTGATGATACACTTAAAGAGTCAAAAGATTTTGACTGCGGCCTTTTTTTGTATATTCCTGGTTGTTATATTCCTGTTTGCTCCATATGGACAGTGCTGTATACTGTACTGTACCTATATATAAAAAGAACTAAAAAGCAATACTTGCCCTTATCAAAATCTGATATTAGTATCAAGACAGATTCAACATACAGATGGGGCAAAGAAATGCAGAGAACTGAGAAATTGTCCCAACCTGAAGGAGTATTTGCACCAACGGCATTAGCAGTGTTTAGGCAGCAAGAAAGCCCTTTATTCACCATCTTCAGAAACAGGAAAGGAGTCAAAGTGGAGCAGCAAGCTTACCTAGGCTGACCCATATGTGAGGCAGAAGAAACACCTGTTTCCCTATATGTCTGATCCTTAGCTAGGCCTTTTTCCTCAAGAAAGAAATTAGGCAACAAGAAAGAAATTAAAACAGAAGAAAGGCTACAAACAACAGGAAACTCTTAGCTCATTTGGTTGCTGATTGCTCAAGATCCTATAGTATCAGATTCAACAACATAGATGAGCAAAGGAAAATAAAAATGATAACAAAAAAGGTCAGGAAGGTGTTTACCACTTGAAACTGAGATCTACAGAGAGATTAGGCACCTTAGCTCACTGTTCAATGCCATCCTGAGAATGGAGGCACATTAATCAGTCCCTGGAGTTCTTAATCACTTAATTAGTTGAAACACAAGAACTGTTTATCATTATGAAATGTGAACCAGTTTCAGTTGGTTTCCACTTGTGTATTGTGATATCTTGTTTTCCACTGTTGCTGAGAGCAGGAAACTAACCTGTAATGATCAGATCTGGTGCTCTGTTGGTGTTTGGTATTGATTAACGTAAAGCCTTCAGTATTGCAGCTAAGTTACAATCCCACAAAGGCTCAGCAGGAGTTAGATATTAGAACAATGGAAAATGTATTTCATAAACAAAAGAAAAGCTAACAAACCTACAGTACAGGCAGATAATGAGTGTTCCCTAAGGAGGAGGCAGAGGGTCTTTGTTTCCCAATGCATCACACCAAATCTCTGCAGTGCACACTAATTGAGAACTGAGCAGCTTGTTATTCAATTTCTTCTCTGATTTGAAAACCCGTTACGTAGCATGTACCCATGGATCTTGTCATCCTCTGTAACAAAGTCACTTATCAAACTGATGGCAATAAACATAGCTTTTCTTTCCAAGGTGACACACCTTGGAAATACATTAAATGAATGCTGGCTTTGAGTGGCAAGAAAACAATATTTGCAGTCACATGTACAGTAATTTCAGGAAAAAAATGCTTTTCAGAAATGTATGCTGATGTATTATTCAAAGTGTTGTTTTTTTCATTTTGCTTGGTTCTGTGTAGCATCACTGTAAAATATACAACATTTCCAAATGGAAATGACAGCTGAGACAGTGTATGTTACAATATTGAATTTAGTTTAAAAAAACATCATACTGAATAAAAAACAGTGATTTAAGTTTTTATGTTCCATACTTGCATACTTTTTATGAGGGTGGTAAGTGTGTAAGGAGAATTACACAAATTGTTACACTTGAAGTGATTCCAATTGCTGAGGAGGGGTTATTTTAAAAAATGTAGATACATTTTTTTCTTAAATGAGCTGGATTCCCATTAAAGTAAAAAATTTGCATCACAAGAGTTTATATAACCTATGGTGAGTTCCATAGGAAAAAATGGAGAGAAAAAAGAGAAGTGAAATGAGAAAAATCACTGCAGCCAAAATAAGTAAGATTTAAGAACTCTTACACTCTAAACTAAATAGTAGTACCCTACAAAAAGGAAAGCAATTCTCTTTTGAAACATTAAACTGATTGACCACGCATTTCATAAGCCTTGCTGTCTCATACCTGGTTTCATGCTTAATATTCATCTGGATTATTTATCTCACATTCTCAGTAAGGATTACTTTAAGAGTCATGATGGTTTTTTTTTTTATTTGAGTAACATCAGACAGCTGGAGATTGCTGCAGTCTCAGTTACAGATTTCAGACATGGTGCTCTCTAATGTCTCTAAATGTCCTTAGCTGACATCAACATCCCTAAACCCCTGTGCACCCCAAACTGGGATGTGACATGCTGCTCTAAGATCTCTGTATCCTCAAGATCTCCTGGGGCCTCCCTGAATGCCATGATGTTGCTTAGGTTCTCTTTTCAACGTTCATGTCATTGAGGAGTTGGATAGAGTTTCATTCATTGGTTGTAGGTTGTAGAAGGGTTAAAGAAAAGCAACACGATTTCTTATTTGTTGTAGAGTCCAAAGGTATTGAAACTTGCAGAGCAAGATAAGAATGAATAACTCTGTTCATTTTAAAATGTTGCAGTTAATGACTATAAATTACATCTTTCTTTATTTACAATAGCATAGGCTTTTAAGGAAAGCTATTTGAACTAAAGAGCACTATATCCTGGTTTCCTGATTAATTTAACAAAATGGCTTCAATTTCATCTGTGAGTATGATGAATGAAATGGTTAACGTGATTTACTTTAGTTCCATTTCCTACAAATACATTGCATTTATAGTATGTACACAAAATCAGATCTTAAAACACCCCCATCATCTACAACCCAGTGGATAATTCAAATCGTCTAAAGCAGCTTCATAATATTTTTTTTAAATGACCAGTATCAGCAACAGACAGCAGTTTTGAAGAGACAGCTCAAACATCACTCTTGTATACTGCAATGCCCATGACTTTTGAACAAGTACAATATGTGCTGTGCAAAGTGATACTCTTGTTTCAGCATGCTTTTTACAGTCTGGATGGTTTTAAATGGCTCAATTGTTACTTTATATTAAGAGCTTTAAATTGCTTTATTGATCCTGGCTGAAAGCTTCTGACATAACTGAACAAGATCTATCTTCACATGTAAGGCTCACACAAAAGCTTGACAAGCTTGAGTCACTTTCAATAAATTACCCAGCATCCATTGTCTCATTCGGTGGCATAATTAATTCCATGGTCAACAAAATTCTCTAACAATGTTTTTTATAAAGTATAATATTTTTTTTCTTTGTTCCCCAAAACAGTGATTAAATATTCCTAACCACATGATTTTTTGCATGCTTCTTTTTTAAATATAGATCAGCAGTTTTAGACCAGTTCAATGTTCATGTGACAGTACAAACTTATAGCTTGAATTTATTTACATTGTTTCATTTTGGATCAAGACCTGCGGTTTCGACATTGTGGTGCATCGCAGGTCTCTTTTGTATTTCTGAATAAAAAGAAAGTGAATGATTTGTTACATTTTTGGCATTCTCATTTGGTTATTTCTTTCTTTACTTGGTTGTTTTTACTAGCTCTTGGTTACTGCAAAAGTCTACATTTAGGTGCTATCTCTTTTATTAGCGTAGATGTTCACAGGTCGTCCATAAAATTCCATGTCCAGAACTTGTATTACCAATAATATCCTAATTCTGAGCAATTTTCTTGTTCAGGACCACAGCCGTCTCCCACTGCTTCTAACTGTGTCCCTGCTTGGGATCGTGTTGAACATTGTGTTTTTAGGCAGCTGAATGTTTGAAATGGTTTCCCTGGAGATAAGAGAAACTCTAACAAAGTATTTTATAGCCTGATGGAAGAACAGTCATTCTCCTAGAGTTTCGAGCTTAATAAACCCTGCTTTTGAGTAATAATGTGAACAGCATAGGTCCAGTGTATCTAAGAGAGACTGTGTTCATTGTTGTTACATCAGCTATTTATGCCTCTCACAAAAACAAAAACAAAAACAGTCATGCCCACCCGAACCATCAATATAACCCCTAGCGCTGACTGGTTTTGCAGCCACTGCAGTCTGTTTTAATGCACTCCATTGAGCTCAGCTGGCCTGCACACGGCTCTAAAGATGGAAATCAATAGCCTGAAGAGTGTGAGAAAGCAGCCCAGGGTGAGAACTATTTACCAGTTTCTACTGGTTGGTAAAAAAAGCCCTACGTTTAGTACTGACTGCTAGAGTTATATAACCCCACCGCTGCTCGTTGACAGTCTGTTCCTTCATGGATCACTGCCCTTCATCAGCCTTTCACACCCATCGCCGAGGACATTTAAACATGTTCCAAGAAAACAGAAAGTTTGCACACACATCCCGACAAAGGCAGTAATGCTGAACGTGTGCTGCTTTTTAATTAGAGAATGCAAACAGCACATCCCTGCTGTTTGTTTCTGTCAACTGCACGAGATACACTCCTCAGTGGGGATCAGATCAAATTTGAGACGGTGACTAACATTGTTGTGTTTTGGCACACTTGATGAATTTAAATACCATATTTAAATGCAATGCTTAAAAATAAAATGTCTTAAGCAGGTGGCAAGGAAAGTACTGTATGGTCAAATGTTTGGATAGCTTTAAGAATAATTAGCTGTATAAATAATTCACAGCAGTGTTGTGTTGGAAGTTTAATGTACTACATGTATGTTTGTTTTCAAAAAGTGTTGTCTAATGTCTAATGGTAAGTATCTACCAACAATATTTTGTTTTAAAATAATAATCTATTATACCTACAGTAGAGTAAGGGTTTTGTAAATGTACACATAATGTTAACTTGAGCTGTACAAAGTGTGCTGTTCCCAGCCTTCTGAAAACATAGTTGAAATTACTACATGTATGCTGTGACAGAGACTTACATTGTAAACTAATTTTGCTTTCAAGAAAATAAAATGCCACCTTGTCTGTGTTTCATGATAATGAGGGAAACAAGCCTTAGACATGACATGTATTGTACTTAGTTCTTTATCTCTTCTAATGGATTTAATGCCTCTCATCTTTCCATATCAAGGCAATGCATAAGGTGACTCACACAAAGGGCTGATGGCTTCACGATTACACCATCATCCTCTCAGAGAAGCTGGAAGTGTTAAAAGCATTCTGATGAATTGCTCCTTAAATTCAGTTATAAGGATGTCTAATCTTTGGCTTCCACCAAAGAGACATCCTTTACTTTATCTAAAAAATGGTGCATCAAAGACACAAAAGTAATTATTTTATGAACAAATACAGTTATCCCATCTATTCTGGAATCATAGGTCTGACCTTTCTCCTGTTATATAAATTAATTATGTCTTATAGGCTCACTCCTTAAAGGGCAAGTAACAAGTCTAGTTCCAGTTATACAGTTAACTCCTTTTTGGTTAGTATTATTTGGTCACCTGCTGTCACAGTTTATGCACATGTACAAATACCATGTGTCAGTTAGCACAGGGAAAAAACGTTCTGATAGGTGTAAATGGGAAGAGATGGGTCTAAAACAGAGTCTGAGTTACAACAGACTCAAGAAGGGCTCTTGCAGGCTGCCAGAAATGCCTAAAATAACATTTAAATATTACAATATAATGCAAAGAGAATTCTGCATTGCATGAGTGATGCTGAAGCACTAAAGGCAAACACCTGCTGTGGAAATTTTATTTTGTTAATGGGGAATACAGACCCCTGCCTCTGCATCATTGGGATTGAAGTACTCTTCAGGTCATAAAACAGTGTTAATTTAAATGAGATACAAAATGAGTGTTATGCATGTATATTTTACAGCATGAATGTTAAACCAGTGATGCTTCATGTGCTTACTGTACTGTAAATGTGTAGTGTGATGTTATTGCTCTTTGTCAAAAGCTTTGTGCACTTTGTGATGTGTTATTTATTTTTAATTCAGTACTTGCATTTCTATAGCTCTTCTTCCAAAGAATTAACTACACATTTTCCCTGACACCATACTGAGGCATTGGTTTGGACATTTTGGAAGAGCGCCACCTACTGGTCTGCTAAGACCAAGTACAGCAGCAGTCTGCTTTTCCTTAGAGGTCTCCCTTTCCCATTTCACATTTCAGTATTCAGTGGCTAATTGGTGTTTTTACAGAGGTATATATGTCATTAGCTTCTGAGATCTGATAAAATTGGTCTACATTCAAAGCGGTTGTTTCTGCTGTTTTAGTGATGTCTTTGTAGAGGATATGGAAAAGTGGTACTGTACCAATAATTTCACAAAACATAAATGTAGTTGAAATAAACGTAGTCTTTAGGTAATCATGAGATATTGTATATAATCCATTGATTCAAATTAAATGAGGGATGCCCTGTTTTGTTTAAATTTTCTAAATATTGGTGTGTTTTAATTAACCAGTTAATTACTATAATCTACTAAACAGAATGTAAAAGTTATTTTTTTTAAATAACACCCTAATGAAAAAACTCCCTATTACTAATGCATTTTCTGCATGGGTTGTATTAATACTTCAGACTTCAGGCAAATCACAACTGCTATACAAACAAACTGACTGAACAGAACAAAGCATAATAAACTAGTAGAGACTTTATAATTAGAGTCTCAATACAGGGAAGCCTTGATCTCATGTCTAGATCTTAACAAAACTACTCTACACCTCCTATATAATTGTTTATGCTTCAATTATAAACAATGTCACTTGTGGCATGCCTTTTCTCATGCAGGGTAATAGTGTGTTTCTTTCTGCACTGCTCAGGAATAAAATGTTGAGAAAGCATGACACACCCAGGAGTAACAGCTTTCAAATATCGCCTTTTAGCACTGAGTTAAAAAGAATCCCTAGCATTTTTACAGATAATATATTTAATGTGCATAACAGACACATTAAACTATATTATTAATTTAATTTGTAATGATTAAGAAACAGCAAACACAACAGTATGGGCGTTAGCCTGGATTCATTTCTACACTTGCCTGTAGGTGCTCTCTGTGTGGAGTTTGCATGGGATATCTGGTTTACTGTGTCTTTTGCCAAGTGGCTCTCTATTAATGGATGTCTGATTAATAGAAGCAAAATTCATATGCACAAAATGCAACTAATGTATTTAATCAATGTATTAAAAATATAATGGCTTTGTGGTTTCTTTAAAACAAATACAAAAGTTCCAAATATAAAGTAATTGCACACCTTTGATGCAATATCTTTTTTCCTGGGAATAATCTCCAGACAGAGCCAAGTATTTGCCTCACAATGATATATCACTAATGCTGGGAGACCGCTGCTACTGTTCAGATCGTTATAAGTATTTTCTTTGAAAATACTCTCACAGAGTCTTGCATTTCTTGGAAATATTCAATCCTCACTTAATTAATTTGATTGTTTTTACTATCCTGTACAGCTAAACAATATCATATTAGATCACTCTAATTTTTATCTTGCAGTTGAAAGATGTGAGTGGTTTGTCACTTTTTGGTTCATTATACTCCTCTTCAATGTTTATTACAATAAACACAAAAATTTGCTGACTGCTATAAATTATATAGTATGCAGGTCATGCAGATGGCAATAGCCATGGAGATTGGATTTGGAAATCTTGTTATACAGAAAGCTTTTTAAAAATGCAGGGATATTCAGATATTGGCAAGAATCCCATTAAGACACTGAATAATGTTTTAGGAGCTTAGATTCAATATGCAGTGCACTGAATACATGATATTACATCTCTTGACTCGTTGAAGCTGAATTTTTGTTAACTCTATTTTTGGAGTGTGTGCATTACTACATTAGTTCAAGTAAATTCTGTTATTTGTTTCTGCCTGCTAATTTATCCCCTAGTCCATCATCTCTGCATACTTACATACAGTAGCCACCTTCCTGTTTGAATTTCAATATATTAAGAAATATTTTTAAATCTACACTGACAGGCAACATTAATCAGTCATAAAAGAATGTTCTAAAAACAAAGCAAAGCATCTCCCATAAGACGTGAGAGGCTGTTTTAATTAGAGTGATGTCTGGGAAGAGATATACTGTAGGAAACCACTGGCGAAAGACCTGAAAGGCACCATAATTTGTGAGCCTCAGAACAAACCACATCATATTCACATTTACCTTCCACTCCTCTTTCAGAATTTTTCCCAGTGTATTGATATCAAATATTATTATATCAACCATCAACAATGAGCAAAAACATATTTTTCCTTACTTTTTGAAATGTTGTTGCAATTAAAAATGGGATACATGTTCTATTTGCATGATAGAACTAACTTACTTATAAGGATAGAACCTCCAGAATTTAATCTGAATTGAGGCTTTTATTAGTAATGCTGCTGCTGTATAAGCATAAAACTGTGCTCTTGGCTTGGCTAACACAGACACAGGAGTATTAGCAGTTGTGGTTGTAACTATAGGAGAAGCATACGATTTGTGACAATGACTTCAGTGCATGGAAGTCTATCAGGCTCTGACATGCAGGAGATATAAACCTCATTTCTTCAGGAATGAAAAACAAAAGAAATGTTGTTCCCACTTTAAGATTTCTATAGTTGACATCCTCCCCTACATTTGAGAAGACGTAGAACATTCAGAAATATATAGAACAAGTGCTTCCTTTCTCCAATCTTTGCAAATTCCTAAGTGTGTAATTTACATTGATTAGCATATTAACAGCTTCCCTAGACTTACATTAATAATTTACAGTATTGTGCCTCCAGGCTAGAGATGGGAAATTGAATATGAGCTTTAGAACATCTGCTTTGGATGTATCACAACCTCAGGATACATTCTGAACTATTAGAAAAGGCTCCTCTGTTTCTCTTAAGGGGGCTCAGGCGACCCCTATCTTTTATCAGCCTCTTGGTTCATGACCCATGACCCACCCACAGATGGGTATACAATAATTTAATGAACTTCATTGATTCCGACAGTAAGATCTGCAAAGCCTTGCAAACAAAGAAAAGTAAGATATTTCATTATTTCAGTTTTAGTTCTGTTTTCAGTTTATTTCAGTTTAAGTTGCACGTTCTGTAAGTCAAATATCGAGTTGTAAAAAAAATCTGTGTGAAACATTACTGGCATTATGGTGGCAATCCAGTGCCAAGGATTTGCGATGGGAGAATAACGATCTGTCAGTAATTCAACCCATCCTAGGGCCAGGAGAAAGGTAAGAGGAGTGAAATATAGGATTACGCACAACGTAGATGTCCTTACACATGTAGATCATAGGGCATTGGACCATCACATGTTCACCACAGGACAGGCTGTGAAAACGTCTCTACTGTAGATGACTTCCTGTTTTAATCACATAAATGCCAAGTGGCCACACAGCCCAGGTATTTCATTTAGTGACATGTGTATGGAAAACAATATCTTCATTTTGAGCTCTTCTCTTTTAAAGACACTCACGATGAGGTGTCTTAATTTATAGTAATGCTTTACCCATTGTTTCGTATAGTGTATAGTCATAATATAATGCACAAAACTTCTGATATTCATGATAAATACAAGTTAAATGCTTCTTTTATCAGGGAACCTCTCTGAAGAAAGGTTCAGTAACCGTTGTCCACTTCTTGTCTGTCCTTAGCTGCAAAACAATCCTTGAATGAAGTATCTTCAATTTATATCATTTCTTGTGAAGGGCGAAAAAAACATCGATGTCTAATAACAAAACTTGTCTGACAAATAAGAACACAGAGGCTCTCTGAGCCTGACAGCTGCCCGACAGTATTTGGAGATCCTTCGGGTTGTATCACACTTATCTGACTGTGTCACATAAGTGCAAAGTCACAATGCAGAACTGTGAAAAAACAGAATTTTCCAGCACTGAGTGTGAATTAGTGTGAAACTACGCTTTCAGGACTAAATGTATTTAATGCTACATTAGTTTTGTTATTTTTAGACTTCCAAAATGATTTTGTAGGACTCTATTGAGCTTTTTTCTGTGATAAATGGCTTTATGGATTTAATTTTCATGTTATGGTAACATATACTTTTATTATTTGCCTTAGTCTACTCCAGCAGTGCTTTGTTCTAGCAAATTACCGTTCATTTTCTGATGAGCTTTTTATTTTGTTTAAATTACGAAGCCGAGTAAACAGCTAGGACATTAACTGTGTGGTATATTTATGATAGCTTTATATGTGAAGAAGTGGAGTTTTCTGCCTGAGGCACTAAAACATGTCTTGTAAGGATATACAGTAGACAGACTGTATTGACATATAAATATGGACCTTTTAACATTTAATTATACACTAATTTGTATTTTGTATTATTCAGTAAACTTATTTATTGCTCTTCGTGATATCACAGTCATTACAGTGTGTGGAGATAAGGATGTTAAGTCAGTATGTTAGGAGTAATTATTATATATTTATGACAATACTGGAGAGTAAAATTTATAAAATCACGAAGTAACTATATTGTATTCAAGTTTGTTTCAAAGGCTTTTACTGTATCTCTGAGCTCCTTAATGACAAGCTTGTTAACAATGGCCAATAGTGTTACAAACTTAAAGCATCATACTAGCTTAACATTTTTATATGGACCAATTTGCTGTATTAAATCAGCGAATACAGACATAGCTGATGAAATGAGAGCAGATTTATTTTTTTGAGGATTTTGTTCATTAAAAGCCATCAAGGTAATGGGAAAGAGTGTGCAGTGTGCAGAACAGGGTTACAGGTTATAAAAGACTGTCAAGGGTGTTTTTCTATTCCCTACAGAATTACTCTTAAATGCAATCTTATACGTGATACTTTTGGTCCCTTGTCTTTTTTAATAGTTTATGATTACATAAATGCAGTCAAAAACATACACTAATATTATCTTTTTGGTGCTACCTTGTGGACAATCATGAGGCATAAGATGATAACTGACATTGAGAAGTCTGACACCCTGACATTCTGATACCCAGTGAATGTGCCACATGTGGGTTCATCCAACATTGTAGCTTTATTGTATTTACTCGTATTAACTTATGTATAGCTAGAGATTCAGACACATTTCACCAATTACAACCCTGATTGCCTCCATGTATAAACTCTGCTTTGCAATCAAATGTTCTGATGTTTTACTTGAAACAGTAATTGACTTACTGATAAAATGTTAATGTTCCTGAGCTCTTCTGCTCTACTACATGCTAAGTTTCAATCACATCAGCAAGCCATTTAATGCACAGTTGCTATAGTGATGTACCTACCAGACAGGAAGAACTACCAGTGCAGGAGCACAGACACTGAGGTGAAAGAGTGACCCCTTTCCTTAAAACTAACTGAAAATACTGATTTAAAATAAACATTTTTCTCATTTTTTCAAACCAACTGAAACATAGTCTTACATAATTTCAGAAATATGTTATCCCTCTTGCCTTAAATGAATATGGACCCTACTCCAGTATACTTCAGATAGTTTCAGACCATTTTTATATTAACTGTGCAATGTACGAACCTTAAAGAATTGCATCCTACATTCTGTTTTACCTACAATGTAATATATAAATATACACATACCAATGTGTTATAATCATATCTATGTAAGCAAATGTCTTTTATGTAACTGGGTGTTTGATAGAGCACAATTAGTAAGTAAAAGACATTTCTTTTCCTTCAAATAAACGTTAGAGATTTTGAAGTTTACAAAAGAAAATCTTTACCAAAGTGCAATAACTTCTCCTTTAGAGAACATAAATGCATATTTTTTAATTAATTCTCCATTAATTTGTTCTCTTTTGCTTTACCCAATACTATAATAACATCAAAGAAGTATGTCGTTTTTTAACTAGAGAATCACATTTGTGTAAATGACACACGTTTTTCCACAATACTCTATAGATAAGACTTTATTGATCCCGAAGGGAAATTGATATAGTCTGCTTAATGATCTATTTATTTTTACTGGATGTTGCTGTTTTTTCTTACTTAGATGCAGTGGAATGGCCATGAATGTTAGATACAGCTACTGAACCGAGAACTAACAGTGGGACTGTATTGGATTCTGATGTTTACTCTGCTGGGCATGGAAGCATACTGTATGAAGTCTTTGGTTAAGAGAGATCAATGTCTTCACATACAGTAACTTCCAGAGCACATTTAAACATCTGAGATACTCGCTTGGCACATTTGTTGGAAAAACTAAAAAAAGAAATTGACAAAAAAGCAAAATTCTTTCAATATGATTGCTCTTGCTTAAGCGAAAAATCACATTTATTTTGTAGTCAACACATATCCTAAGTATCAGAAAATATCAAATTAAATTGAAAATAAAAGCTGGATTTTTTTGGTAGCTTTCGTTCACTACTTACTGTGAAATTATGTTAAATGGAAAGCTGTTATATTTGATAATTCAATATACCACGAAAGAAAGTGGAACAGAGAAGTAAAAGAAATAAGATGACGATTTAACAGAAAATAACATCTTAAGGTCCTCCTGCCTCCTAACAATTACCAGTCATCGGCAACAGCTGCAATCTATGAATTTATACAGACATTGATAAGTTAAGGCGCTTCAATAATAGGGCATCTGTTCACCTAATAGGATCATCTATAATTCATCCAAATCCAGACAGAGCTCCGGAAAAGACTAGAGATTTGTTTCTGAAAATTAGGCACATCCAAGTATTAGCTGACTATCTTTTTGTATTTTTGTGGGTATCTTCTTGTCTTATTGTTTTCTTAAAAGAACTCTTTTATCTCTGTGGGAAAAGAGATAAAACATCACATTATCAACAACGAACAATGAACGCATAGCAAAAACTTCATGGTTTTTCTATAGTTTTTCTCCTGCCAATATCAATATCTTTGAGCTGTTGTCTCGCAACTCTGTCTCACTCTCATTATACTATGGTATGACTGCACTACATTACACAATTTAAGGTACAGTAGCTTATCCTGAACCGGACATCAACTGAAAAGGACAAAACAAAAAAAGAAGTGACACAATTGAGAAAGGAATTTAATTATCCCCATGTTCTGCCTGCGCATGAACTGGAGTCAAAAGGAATGTCAAATGCATTTAATCTCCCAGTCAACAGAAGCTTGGAATTGACTCATATTGAATAAAACCTTAGCCAATCTGCCAGAAGCTGTGAAATGGAGGAAACAGTGATTTCACAAACCTGGGATGTGTCCCAACTCCCACTTACCCTTCTATACTGCCTACCCTGGGTATTCATTATCTTATAGTATGCTCCTCCTTTCAGATAGCACAAAGGACCCTTTGAGAACCTCTTATGCACTATGCAATACTTCCTACTGCATAGGGTTTTAGAGATACATGTTTCTTTTAAAATCTGCGGAAGCAGGCATCTGATGGTGTATGTGAAATGGTGCAGGGAGGGATCAACCTAATTATACAAGGATAACTGCAGTGGGTGTATGTCAGTGCCAAAGTGCTTCCTGACGTGAGTGCAATTCCTTAGGTACTATATGCCATTATTCATCAAGACTTAATTTCTTTGTTACCAGTGAGCCCTAATTAGAGAGAAAAGGGCAGAGACATCTTATAAAATGTAAATGTGTTAGGAAACATGAGTACTTATCACTTGTTGAAATGTGGTCACTAGAGATATATCTATTTCAGACAAGGTACCCGTTGTTTTCAGTTACTCCCTAAGCTTCTGCTTCTGTAACCTTATTTCTCTAAATGGTGGGTGTCATTTTGAAATGCTCTTGGCCAGAGCTGTACTTTGGCTGTGCTGCTGACAGTAATATTATGACGGGAATGCCAGATTCTTTATAATCACTGAAAAAGCATTGCGATGTCTCAGGTGTTGTTTTGAATACAGAGCAACTGCTTCAGTGGAACAGCACATCTGTAATGAAGATGGCCCTTGGAAATTCTCATTTTATATTCTGGGCAAGAAGGGATTTGCTGTAGCTGAGTCACCACCAGACATGCTGCTGTTGTCTATTTATGCACCAAAAATGAGACTAGAAGCAGGGCTATGGCCATATCATCACTGCAAGTTAATTAGATAGAACCAGCCCCATGTCCAGACCTTAGAAAGGGCCCAACTAATAGTCAGGCTAATCACACCATGATGGTAAAAATGATTAGATTGTTTAATTCCATACTTCACAAATTCATGACATCACATGAGAATAAAATATTGTAGTAGACTGAATTAACTTATACTGTACGGGAGGACCTCTCCTTTCTACCCCTCGTTATGGGATAAAGTAATTAATAGGAATAATAAATGCTCTGATGATGCCTGACCTGTTTTATATTGCATATATTGCTATTTTGAATAGCAGCTGGGATTTTGTATTAGAGAAATATGTTAGACAAAAGCATGTTTAATAAAGTACATTAAATAAAATTAAAAAATAATATAAATAAATAAAATAAAGAAAGTATGTTTACTTAACTGCTGATAAATCTAGCTTGTCAGGTTTTGTCTCTTCTTGTACACGATCTTTAGGAGGTTTTCCTCAGAACCTAGGTTAGAGTTATGGCAAGTGAAAAACCAAATCAAACGTTTTGACATGTTTTTGAAAGGGTATCATTTTTACAGAAACAGCAATATTATTCCTTCTAACTTTTCATTGATTGGGAAACTGTAAGCACAAATTAATTATCCAGTGTGCTTCACAAATAAAAATGTATGATTGGATGTCAGCTGATACCCTGGTCCCTGTAATCACAATGGTCATTTAAGGAGTCACAGCGCGAAATTCCTTCTCAGTTACATTCAAAGAGACATTAAGGGACATTCTGCTTCTTCTTAATAGTGGGAAAGAGAACTACAATTAAATCTGCTTTAGATTAAAGAATAACACCCAGAAAAGGAGTATGGTTGAATCAGCTTGAACCAGGCCAGCTGTCTTTTTGGGGAATGAGAAAATCTTATCGTTTGGAATTTTCATATCAGAGTAGTCAGAGGGTCCCATGGAGTTAATGTCATGTGTTTACCCAGTGGAATAACTCTGCCTGCAATGAAAGGATGTCTTTCTCTAATTCTGCCATCCTTCATCATCATTATGCCAGCTCTGGAAGCTTCTTAAAAGCCATTTGTTTAGGCAGAGATAAAGCTCTCTGCAAATTGTTCCATCCGTCTCTGTGATTGCTAATACATAAAATGCTGTCTCCTCTGCAGAGAAGTCTTTCAGTTAAATGGAAATGCCGTTACAACCCATAATATAAGCAGCTCAAAGATGGCTGGACTTTACAGGTATGAGTGCAATGTGCATACTTTGATTTTTATTCTTGGGTGAAAAATTAGTCTAGCATTCCTTATCTTTATATGGTGTTTATAAACTTGTTTATTATCTAATCTAAAACTTAACAAAAATGTTATAATAGCTTTTTGACCATAAAGTGTAAGTATAGCATACTGTATATGCAAGAACTCAGTATTATAAGATTTCAGATCAATGATACAATGGAATTTGACACAAGAAATCTGTATCTTTTGCTGAGGATCACAGGTCTTAAGATCTTTACAGAACAGATAAAGCAAAGATAAATATTGGTTTTTATTTTACCAGTCCCTTAACTTTCTAAGAATTAGTTTATCTTTAAAATCAGCATCAGTGCATAGTTTGGGATTTCTTGCAGAAAATCACAAAAATTTGGGGTCACTTTGAAACAGAGTCATGTTGCACATTTTTTAAATAAAATACAAAATGTAGTATTTGTTGTGTTATTCTGCAAGGTTTACTATATGTGATGAATCTGGAAGATTTTCCTTGTAGTTTTCTCTCCAGAGATGGTACTTTCAATGAACGTACTGTAAGCTCAACTAATTTATAAAATGTGACAACATTTCTCCTGTCCTAATTCCTATTACTCTGTAAGCTCAGGATGGCTCATGATGGCCACAGGCAAGGAGATTGTTTGACACTGCAGACAACACACATTTAGTCCTAACCCAGATACTTTGTTCCATTTATTTCACTTTCAATTATTTTGCCATAGTACATAAAGGTATGATGTTTGGACTGAGGACTTTCTAGGGTTTATTTAATGAAACGGAACAATTAGAGAGGCAAGCCTGTTAATGAGAGTATTATCTTTGTTTAAAACCATGTGAAAATACAACACAATAGAAGATGGTGCTTTCTAAAATGAGCTTTAGATCTAAGAGGATTGCAGTGAATTAATAAGACAGGAACATGTGCTGTATAGGTGGGTTCTCAGGGCAGAGGAAATGTTCTCTGTGTTTGGTATAAAGTGCTGTATATAATTATTACCAGAGAGAGTATCAGAGTGCTCTGAATGTAATATATGGATATGTAATCAGCTGCTTCTTTCTCATGAGATCAAGCTGAATTTCCTTGCAAGAGCAAATTGTATCCCTGGAACACATAGTACTGGCATGGATATTCAACGTTTTCTATAATTATTTTTTATGGTTAGAGCCACAAAAAATAAGCTTTTTTCTGTTTCCAAGAGATAACAAAATCTTACATACATTCATGTGGTACAACATTAGGTTTCACTTTAAGTACACAAATACTTCAGATCTTGTAAAAGGAAGTGGGGTGTCTGTAACAATAGTCTTTCAAAAGTAAGGGCTACATAAAGAAAGGTCACTGACTTAATGATTCATTATTTTAGGTTTCCAATTATAAACAGTGACAGGATGTATATCTTACCGAAGATAAATTTGAAACACAGATTACAGTGTAATTTTCCCACTCTCTGCATTCATTTTTATTATTATCTCAATTTCATAACAATGATGGACTGGAGTAAACAGTATTCAATTAAAAAAAAAATGTACATCTTTAAAGTTTAAAGTCTAAATCAATGGTGTAAATCTGACTGAGTGCTATCTTGGACAATAAACAAGTTTTGCACAGAATCCCAGGTCCAGGAATCAGAACATCTTTCTGTACTGGAATTTGTTTACCTCATGAGAGAAGGAAGCAGTGGTGATAGGGAAGTAACGTAGATTAATATTTAATAACCAGTATTTCTCTTTTCAGTCATTACACCATGTGACAGATGGCAATTATACTAGTTATAGGGTTATAGGGAGATGCTAATGCATCAGACATACATAATGAAGAGGTATGTCGTGATGAATCACGAGCCAGACTATTATGACTGAATGAACCTATAGGTTTCTATAGTGGTGCTTATAATACGAACGATGAATCATTTCCAGACACTTGAGAAAACACTGAATCAGGGATGTGAAACAACTAACCTAGCACATTCATCATCATTATATTTTAGAGTTTAAGGCTCAGGAATTACAGTACTTTAGCAGCCTAGTGTATTCCTGTCTTTTTAGAACAATGTTCCCATTGAACTATTTTTAAACTTATATATATATATATTTATCAAATAAAAAAAATATGTTTGGGGAAAATGAAATGAAGTTTTATTAAACATGCAAAAATTAATTATGAACATTTATCAGCTGCAGTGCTGATCTCAGCGTTTTGTTACTGTGAAAGTGTAGGGTAGCGTACGTGAAGCGTAGTTCATGACCCTATGCAGACGGTATAATCCGTAAGGAAGTGGAGAAGGACATCAGGGGAAGGTACAGCAGGTTAGGACGGGTTGACAGACAGGTTGCGGTGACGGCGGTGATCTGGTGCTCGGGGGGCGTGGCGAAGGCAACTAGTCTAGGGAAGTCAAAAACGGGAAATCTGGGGTGCAGTCCAAAGTCCCAAAACTGGGTGATCCATCCAAGACAAGACAGGGTTAAAATTCAGAGCGGGATCCAGGACTGGAACAAGAAGTTAAAAGAGAGTAGCAAGGCCAGGCGCTCCGAGCCCCAGACTCAGGCGGTCAGGACACCGTGAGGAAACCTATGCTGTTGGGTCTCTCCTGGACCCGCTGGAAGGTAGACTTCCGGGCGTCCATCTTCCATTGCTGAGCCAGGAATAGGGAGAGCACCAGGCTTAAATAATGACAAACAAAACAGGGGGCAGGTGCACATAATCACCTAAATACGAAAGGGTCTGAACGCTCTTAAGAGGAGGGATCCCAATTGTGACAGAAAGCCATTGTAGGATGACTTACTGGAAGCAGTATAATCTGTTCATCTGGGACTCACACTTTGCACCTGGTTGCAGATGCTGTCATGTGGGGTTTTGTCCTACTTGTCTTCTAGAGCCTGGACAAGTGCCTATTCACTGGTCTCTAAGCTCTAGATGACATGCTGCCCTAACTCTTCCCACCAATGTTCAATGAAGCTCAGGTCATTGGAGTAGATCATCCATGCAATAACTCACACTGTCATCTTGCAAGAAAGTTATTGCTACACAAACATCATGCAGATGCAGTATGCACTGTCCATATTGCCATTTTAAGAAGAGCCCACAGAAAGGGCAGCAAGAAGTTTACATGGAACCTTGATTCATCACAAGAGGTGCCACCAACATACAGGATGCACAAGGATGTTGTTCTCTTGATAATTTAACATAATGGTTCTTTTCTGATTTTCCACAGACTTGATATTCAAAACCTGGGCCCAGACTAATTAAATGATTTAATACTCATGCTAGTCAAAGTTATGCATGTGTATCAATTGCAGTCATGAATGATCAGTCTACTCTATGCCAAGAACAGAATCTGTATGCTTTATTTTTCTGAAAATATGCATAAAAGGAATATGGTGTTTCTTTAAATGAAACAATCTCAATGAAGCACCTTACTAAATGGTACAGAAGCAGTGCCCAACCCAGTATCTGAACCAAAAACCTCCCAGTTACAAATCCAGAGCTTCAGATATTTGAGCACATTAAAAATTGATCTTGTTTTGACAAGTGTAATACTAGGATGCATTAATGAAACACAGATTAATTGAATGCATGTTTACCCAGGATGCACAATCAAATCTGACCTCTCTAGGTGTTAAATGCTATTTAGACTGGGGAAAAAGCATCACATTGTCAAATTAACTTAGGCTACACATTGAAGTATTATCTTTGTCCTCCAAGTTCAAAATGCATTTCATGTGATTTTATTTAAGCAATGACATTTAATTTGATTTTCTATAAAGCCACTTACAATACAACATAACTCCTAATTTTTTCAAAGGCTACTGCATTTTACACAAATTGAATTTCATTAGAAGTACAATGCTTTCATAATGGAATTAAACCTCTTCTTTTCCAGTTTTCCTTCTTTTTACAGTGTTGATGTACAGTATAATGCAGTGACCTTTGTGTATTAATAGCATGGACCACAGTGTTAGGAAGAAAAGCAAGTAAGCCTTAGCACACAGAATGACAAAACAGTGTTAGCTTAAAGCTCACATAATCACACTAGATACTCTTATTTCTTATGCCTCCCACAACAGGTATTTGTGCATATGCATGATAATAAATGAAGCTAAACTCCACAAGAGGTCACAGCTGTAGGAATGGTATATTTATTCTGTAGTTCTAAACTTCAATTAGGATGCTATTTATAAGGGCAAAGGTATCAGAAAGCCTTCTGCTCTGAAGTCCTTAAACACCATACCTTTGTGACAGAACAACTGAGTTATTCACGTTAAAGCAACAGAATTGCTGCACTGTTTTGAAAAACCACTAGCAGTGACATGAATAAATGTGAATTTAGGTGTTAATAAGTCAATAATTGTTGACTGACCTCTATGAGCAATGACAATACCCCCCTGGTGCAGATTAAATGCCCAGCTGTATGTCATGTACAGTACAGCAATCTATACTGAGTAATCATCTGCTTGTGACAGTTCCTGTACCTTTCCAATCTGTGGAATCACTCCCCTGTTTTGCCACAAAGTAATGTTTATCAAATGGATCCGGATTATTCTAAACATAATCAGCAAAAGATGTGGGGGAAACTGAGCAAACCACTTATTTTGTCTATAGAAATATGGAAATCATGGCTTTGCATGGCCAATAAATATTATTCAATTGCTTTATATGAACATTTGTAAAATGAAGGGTAGTTCTGAACACTAACTTATTTCATTTGAAGTGAATTCCTTAAAGAGCTCCTGTGGCTCCCTTAATACATTTTTGTCATCAGTGCATAACTGATTTTGTTCATTCTTCCTGGGCAAATTGGTATGGAATAATTAAACTGTAGCATGTTCATGGTTAAACTACAAAACAGATGCTGGTAGAGCAATTAAAGTCTGTTTGATATTTACTGCATACAGTATACCTCAGATGACTCGTTAATTATAAAACAGGTGTTTGAGGTCAGTTTTTCTCCTCTTCTGAAATATGTCTTCAATTATTCAGAAATGTCAGAAATAAATGCAAGCTGTTAGGACCCTTTGCAATGACCTGAGACCAAAGCAGGATGTTTTATGTTAAAAGTAAATAATTAAAAATACCAGGATCAGTTTTAAAGTACTACAGTCAAACAAGAACAAAAGTTGATGAAAGATGAAAGTACAAATCACTGAAAAGTTTTTATATACAATATTTCCCCCAAAATACATCAATAATTTGACCGCTTTTCAAATGATAGAACAGAAGAGATACCAATTAAAAGACTTTGTGCTTTATAATTTTAGATGTTTTGGACAATGTTCAAAAACACATAAGCAACTAAACAGCAAAAATGTGAAGCTGTATTCAAAATTAAGCCTCTAAACTGAAGAGGAATAGGAGATAAATCTTAGATTACAAAGATAAATTATGAACAATTCACATGCCTACCTAATTATGAGAACTCATCTAAATAATGAAAACAATTTAAAGATTCCCTTTGTGCTGTTATTTAATTTTTGCTTTAGATGGGAAGATTTTGAAACAGAGCACAGATAGCATATCTCCTCTGATTACACCCGACATGACTCTCAGATCCTCTTTTTTGTTTCCGATAATTTCTTTGCACTCAGTCAATGCCGAGTAATCAGCAGAGCACACAACATCAATGGAGTTAGGAAACCTCACTCTGAATTTTAAATGCTTATGTAAGTCAATGTTGAATCACGTCAAACTAAGGATATAGCTGTGTGTTCTATGTGGGACTTCAACAAAAGAATGAAGAAATAAATCCTTAGTTGGCTGACATGAAATGCCAGACTGACCTTTGGGTTCCCATGAAAGGACATTGTCTTAGTGCAGAACGTCGGGCTGTAGAAAGCAGCTTGTTAAGTTCCTCGGATGACTCCAGAGGCCATTCACTGTGCATCTGTCTCCTGCTCATTTGCAGCAATGAAGTGGAATATAAATTGAGCGTACAGGCCTGGGGGGCAAAGAAATGTTCAGAGTTCCTGTCTTTTCAGCCTGCTGCTGGAGAAGAAAAAAAAAATCCACTGTTTTCACTCCTAACCCTTTTGCTGGAAATGTTTAATTTCGGGTGAATTTTGCAGAACTGGGCACATCATGAACAACACATTAAATATACATTTCTCTGGTAATATTCTATAGGATTTGATGTTCCTGTGTTGATTTAAAATAAACAGAAATGTAAGAAGTTGTTAAAACTCCTTTTCCAACTCCACTGAAACAAAGCCAGATGTGAGGAAACCTATCTTGTAGAAAGTTCTCAGAAACATGATCATGGAACCCAAGAGACTAGAGATGCCATTGTCAGTGAAGGCAACATATTTAACTTCTATATAAGATATATACATTTGAAGTGTCTGAAGTGTCAGTGAAAACGAGAAGCAAAATAAATTGTTCATAGAAAGAGTTTATTTTTCTTATGTTTAATAGTTTATATTTGTGAAAGCAGTCTTTACATAGAATCATTCAAATCATATTTACAAATCTTACTTTATGTGTAGAAAGATAAACAGGAAAGAATGCAATTGTTTTATGCAATCTTTACATTCGGACTGGATGCAGTTGTAAGTCACTTTGGAAAAAAGCAACTGTCAAATGAATACATGTAATTGAAATGTAATTAAACAGATATTGCTGTTGCATCTCAATGCAATGCTTTGTCATCTGGGGATCTGATGCTCTCTGAAGCACCTATAATCTAAAAATATTCCCATGGCACATTAATACAATCAGGCAGCCAAGCTTGAGTACCTACTCTCTCCTAATCAGAATGATATAATTCTGGTTCATCTTGCTAAGGCATGAACAGCCATGACTAAAATTATAATGAATAATTAAAACTCATAAGATTTTCTCCTTATTCATTTTGATGGACAGTGACATCATGATAGGTAGATGGTGATAAAAATTAAATGTTATTGTGTTGTTTCTGACATAATATACAGTAAGCGGAGCAGGGGTGGAACAGGACAGCTGTGCATCAAACAAAGTTTCATTACAGCTTTGCTGCTGTGTAGTTCTCTTGTTTTTAAAACATTCAGCATAAAGCTCTTTAAGTCTAGACCTGGAAAGTACATTTCACTAGCGCTTCTAGCCCTCATATTCACTTGTACATTCTTGTATCTTGTATTCATCAGAGGCTCTATCTCTCTGAGCAGACTTCCATTTTCCACCTAAAAAATAAAATACAGAGTAAGTATGTCTGAAAATCAGTGTCTGACAAGTTAAAGCTCAGTGCCGTCTGTGATGCCTGTTTAACACAACACAAATGCTAATCAAATTAATGTGCCAGCTGATCGTGCTTGCTTTTATTTAGCTATAACACATATTTCAATGTTCCATTTAGAATTAAAACAAATACATGCGTGCAGCAATAGCAAAATATCATCTTATCCTTCAAATAATACTTTGTTGAGATTCACCAAAACTGACTAGAAAAATAAAAGCACAAGAAATTGTCTATGGGATATACTTGTAGTACAATGCAGTCATAATCAAATCTGAGGAGTGCACATTGTGTTGTTTAATTATGCTTTCTAAATGTCAATTGTTAGTTTAAAGAAGCTGTATGTGATTGAAATAAGACACAGTTGCAAGTGCAGTCACAGTTTTAAGCAGGGGTAAAATTGAACTTTCCCTGTATGTCTTTTAAGTTATGAAGTGTAAAAGCTGAAACAGAATGATTTCCACAGGCAAGAGTACAGTGTCTGTTAGTCGTAAAGCCCAGGGGCAATTATTATCAACATGGTACACTGCACAATCAGGGATCCCTGTGGTGAACGAAGACAGTAGTGAACTACAGCTATGAAGTGTGAAGGGCGAAGAAACTGTTGTCTCTCAAGATGGGCGATACCCATTGACTGGAAAATTGCTAATGTAGTTCCCATACTAACAAAAAAGTAACAAAACTGAATAATTACAAATAATTACAGACACCTTCTTTAAATATTTTTTTGTGTATGGAAATGATGATGAGAGGATCATCTGTATAGCGGATCCACATGTTCATGTGAGGTCATGTGCAACCTCTCCAACCTTGGCCATCACCCCAAGTATTATCGACTCTTTATCATAGCCCCTCAGGATATCAGGATGCTCACACTCACAGTTCTTGAATGGTAGCTAATCCACTCACCTCACATATCAAGATGTAAAAAGTCAATTCACACACTCCATATATTTTTGCATATCAAAGTGATTACCTTAATTAGCATGGAAGTGTTAAACAGCAGATGCCATCTACTGTTGCTATGCCAACCGTATCGCTAATAGAGTTCCTTCTAACATCTGCTGGTGCTCCCTTATCAGAGCCTTAATTTCTCACCTTGTCCTCTTGATGTTTGTGTTTCTAGCATAACTGATCTACAGTACAAAGAGCCCTGCTACTAAGATGAGCTGCAAGTCAGTTGGGCTCAAGAAAAACAAAACGCAGCATTTTTAGTATCAAATGCATGGGAGTTTAAATATAACATGCAAGGTTTCTTACTAATTAAAAACAACAACAACAACAACACTATGTTGTAGCCACAGAAAATAATTCTATATCTCTTAAGTGAGAGACACCTTTATTTACTGTGTTCTTTTACTGCGGTCACAAAGCATGATTACACAACCCTAACACATTTATTCATTTCTCATTGAGTACTGCTTAAAGGATCTAAAGGATCGAGCACACAATCCATAGTAAGATTAATATAGGTTATTACTATATTATGCAGGTATTATTTTTATTTTTTATGCTCCCATGACCACCAAATGTCAAGTGAGAGAATACCTGAATGTAGTTTACTTAAACAATGTGCTTTCACTTTATGCTGGTGTCAAAGTTGCCAGTGACATCCACCTTCTTGCCTGCAGGGGCAAGAAGACATTTAAAAATGTATTTGTATTTTCTGTAAAGTATTGAAAAGTGTCAGTAAAGTTCCCTTCAGCAAACGTCAGTAACAGCCATTCTCAAAATTACCCTTTCTTTAACACGGTCGTAGTTCGGAAACTGTCCAGTCAATACAAACTGTACCTAGGTATTCATCTTGACACTTGTCAGTTTGGATACCAGCAGAAAATGGAACCACATGCGAGACGGGTTTATAAGTCTGACATTGTCAGCTAAGGGGGCCAAAGGCTGGAAAACAGGACTTTTTTGAGACTTATAAATAAATGGACTGATCAGATGACAATACAGCCAACCAAGGAATAACAGAGACTACAACTAGTCTCTAGATAAGGTGCTGGTCACCACAAATCATCTGAAGCTGACTGACACTCTGGTGTTCTGGCTTCCTAGGATTTGCGTTGATGTCTATGCTCAGTTTTGTTTAGAGTTAGGGAACCTCATGTTCTAAAAAAAAACACTCTTTGAAAAGGGGCACATACTGTATCTTGCACAGTTCATTCTTTAACACATACTGTAAATGGCTCATTTTAGTCAGACAGTTGCACTTTTTCGAACAATACAACAAATATATCTTTCCAGGATGTACCCATACTCCTGGGTTCTTCTGAGCTCTTTATTAATTTTTCACAAATTGATTTTGAAAAAGAGGTTCTAAGTCACAATGTGTTCTGACACAGTATGGATGTTATTTATTCATTCACCAAATGGTGTCCAATTTTCAGTAGATACTACTGATGTCCACATATCTCTGTTCTTTAATAGTGTGATAGCTGTGCTGACTTGGCAAGAATTTAAAAACATTGCTGTACATTTCTTTCTTGCACAGTGTCAATTGAGATTTTCAACTCATTAGTGAAGGAAGCTTATATGATCAGTACTGAAATCTAATGAGGCTCCCAAATAGAAGAGTGCTAATTTATGACAGCAGTAAAGCTTTACAGGTGGGGAGTTGAAGTAATTGCATTTAGAGCCATTATCTAATGTTAAAATGGCAGCAGTCTACAGCACTGCAGACTTTAAAAGAAACACTAAGACTAAATCAGCTTCCTAATACAGTATGACCAGTGTGAAGTCCTGTAATCTACTACCTGTAAACTACTACTAATAAGAAGATTTTGTGTAGAAGCACACCTGTGGGGTTTTGCGTAGTATGCAGTTTTCACAGAATTGTACTAGAAAGAAACTGGCTTTCAAAAGAAGACTCTTCTTGTGGGACCGTTTTGAAACGGAATGGATTAATGAAATTGTATTGATGAACTTCCATGCTGTTGAGCTCGTGTTTACAGTACTTTGATAGAAAAGAATAAATACAGTTATAATTTAACTGAAACAACTCAAATATCACCCTCCGGCAACTGTACAACCCGATGGAAAAACAACATATAAAATCTGAAAGATCTTTATGTGGTTTCAAAAACTAATTTTGAGATATGAGAATGTACTTCAGAATTTGATCCACTCAGCTGGTACACTTGTTTGATAATGATTCTTATTTGTTCAGTTCAAATTAATCTGCTTGTCCCCAACAGTAGTACATTATTGGACCTAATAGCATTTTCAAAACGTAAAATATATCAAATCTAATTTAGTTTATAAGCATCTGAATCCATTTCCGTTAAATGTCTGTGAAGGAACAGGTTTAGGTAAAAAGAACATGAATTAGAATTGAAGACCTGGACTTTCTCATACACATCTTGATGCATTATGCCTAATTTTAAAATTTAAAACAACAAGTTACAGTAGGAAGTCACGTGAAAGTTATGAGTCTTACTGTATATACAGTAGGTTAGATGTCCTTACACTTATCAATAGCTTTAGTAGAACAGAAAAAATAATCAAGTTAATTTTTCTGTTTCTTTTGGGTGCACTCTCTATACAGCTCTAAAGGTAGAAAGCTGAATTGTGAAATATAATTACGATTACTGTATAAAGTACAATACATATGTGTATTAGCTAAATAATTTGTATCTATCTTGTTATGAACATATGAATGGCTGGAAACAAAATTAAGCCGTTTGTCCTGTCTTGTTCTTTTAAAAGTTAGTAGTTTACTGGTCTGAAGATTAATAATTTGTTATTGATAGGAATACAAACTATTACTATTAAAATTATTAATCAAACTAATATTAGTTTTATTAATAGGTTCTGTTACAGTCATTACTGTGTTGTTATGAAGAATTGTGCATTTCCTTTTGATTTGGATATCATTACACAAGACGAGTTGTCAACTGTGTTGTGTCTTTCTAAGTCAATTCACGTTGATGCAAAAAAATAGTGAGCACCCAGGTCTGTTTTTAATAATTTAAATATAGGTAACAGACAATATTACAATAAAGGAGAAGAAAAATACAATGAAAAGAATTATGATTATATTTCTGTGTGACACAAAATGAAAGGTGAAATTAGTGTTGGGTATGATCTCAATGAGCTTTAACACAGTTCCTGGCAGTGATGCACTGTGGTTTGCCTGCTGTATTGCCTGCTGTGAGATCTTCCACCACTCTTACTGTGCATCTGCATTAACATGCTGAAGGTTGGACAGTCACGGTTGTCTCCTATTGATGGTTTTGGAGAATTGATTCAACAGACCTTGACACTGTTTTCTTGACATTGTGCTGCTGTATTTGCAGCTGGGTGAGGTCTTGCATTATTTGCTTGAAAATCCAGGCCTTCAAATTGGCTTGCTGGAACACAGAATCAGTGGAGCAGTAAAATTGCCCTCAAACAACACAAAAGGTATTCTTGTGTTAAAAGAGATACCTCCCAGCTGATGTATGGTTTCTCTCATCATGAACGTCCTTCTACTGTAGTGACTGAAGCCTGAGAATGAATGGTTCACACTGATATGATGACCCTGGTCCATTCTGGTGTTCCTCTACCTAGGACATGGCCCATAATTTCCTGTTTCCTGGTTTTTCTTGATTACTCTTCAGATTGCTGAATTGGAATATTTCTCACAGGTGATTTTAGCATGATTTCAGTCATGCTGATAGTAGCCAGGCTGTCTTTATTCCTCTTGTGAGGCATTTTTTTTTTTGCTGCTCTCTAGTTAAACATACTGTACTTTTTGAATTACAGTTTATGCTGGTTCTTAATGAACTCATCCTGGCAATTCTAACATAAATACAATAAATAGTATGTAAATGAACTATTCATGTGAAGCTTGTTGTACAAAAAGCATATTTGTTACTATTACTGTGTAGAGTGGAATCCTTTTATTGTTTGTAGTAAAGAAACTATTGCTTAAGCCATAAAGACAAAAAAATAAAGATATTTTTCAAACTTTTTAAAGTAAAAACATAGTTCAAATTCAGTACCTTGTGTCAACTTCATTTTGAAGTTTGTATATACAGTATGAATACAATATTTCAATATTAATGTATAGATATTAACATATAAGTTAATATTGAAATGTAAGACATGAGCTCATGACCAGCTTGAGACTGATTCCCAGACTTCTTCAAGAGAAGAGATAATCTATGGTTATAGACTATAGGTATAAAGGTATAAACTGTGGTTCTCAATTAGAACTTCTTGAATAACTTCAGTTTGAAAGAGATCAGGGTGATTTGAATAGAAAAAATTATATTTTTTATATAATATAATATCCACAGAGACACTCTGGTACTAATTTTTCTATCAATTAAAAAATAATAATTTCAATCAATCAGCCCTACTGACTGCTTAGATCTGTGCTTGAGGTCTTTCTTCTGCTGGGTGAAGACAGGTCATTGCTATAGATACATCACAGTTTCTACCAGTAATCAATGGACTGCCATCTGAGAAGACACTCAATACTGTGCTTGGCATCTTTCTGAAGCGGTTATACCAAAAATAGTCTCCCCCTTGTGTAGAGTCCTAGAATATGCCTCCTTTATAATGACTTGGTTTTGTTACTGGGCTCCCAGGCAGGTGTTTTAAAAAACATCATTGCCTCTTGAAGTTGGGTTTCCACATGAAGTAGATAAATGCATAACAATACCTATAAAACGTACAGCTTATGATGGGAAAGTGCTAAGGTACAAGCCTTTTTTACATTTTACTCTGCTTTCAAATCACTTTGTGTAGCATACTACTTTGAAAGTCACAGATTTTAAAGTCTCTGGGCTACAATCTATAGTACAGTATGTGAGAAAGCTTAAGCAACTTTGGAAAATAAAGAGCTTGTCAAATAAGAATGCTGCCAAAATATGTATCTAAATGGTCCATTAGTATATATTTACAGCATTTGAATCGCCAAAATAAAAGTTATTAATTATAGTATTAGTTTATTTAGTGTTATTACTTTTAGAAAGAAGAATAAGAGGACAGCCTTCCTGTTAATATGTTCATATTTCCCTTGTTGGTGGAAGATTGGAACATGTTCCAGCCAACCTATATCTCAGCTAGCACCCTAGAATCAAAGATGTCCCAGGGCAAATTAAATCAGGCATAACACACTGCCACAGTCATTATACAGTACAGCTACTGCAGTTCGATAATTCGTGATCTAATACAGGTCCTGCTCTCCCAGAGAAAGATTGTCAAGGCAGAGCAAAGTGATCGTTTTACATAGAAATTTGTATCAAAGCAGGTATTTAATAATTTCACCACACAATTCTATACCCTTAAACGTAGCTAGCTACTAAACTTTGTATAGCTGTGCCAGCTGGGCCAGGTGATGATTTCTTAAAGAATGTTTATGATGACATTGAGCAATTGTTTATGTGCATTTGTATGTGACTTGCATTTTGTTTACTTTTAAAGTGCTCATATTCATCTATCAATATAACATTAAATACATATCAGTAATTTGCTGTCTGGAAAGAATGTTTGAACAATTTACTGTAGAAAAGTTAACATCCACTTGTCATTTTGGAAGATACAGTGCACTTCCTGAAAGGGCCAAATTGGGTTGTAAAACAACTGAATCACATCCAATCATTTTAGGAGTGATTCACAGGAGTATATCAACTCTTTAAGCTCCTGAAATATAGGTCAAAACAATCACCTAATGATGTGACCTAGAATTAATGACATAACCAGGTCCGGAGACTACTGTTAAACAAACAGGGAGCATGACTTTCGCCCAAACAGAATCTGAATTCTCATTCACATCGTCAATTTCTCATATCTGCAGAGGTCTCAGAATTTATATCATGAGTTGCGTTAGAGGGCTATGGATGTGTGTGTACATTACAATATGCCTTTACGGGAAGTGCAACTGTAGCCCATGCATATTTAAAAGCATGTCTTTATGTGGTCTAAATGATTAATGTATTTAATTCACCAGTAGTTTCCAAGGATTTAGAACAAAGCATTCTGTATTCCACCTGGAGAAACTTTAGAAAGCAGCTTAATGATAAACTGATTAATGTTTCCTTAATCCTACTAGAATAGGGTCTTTTCAAACACACATTACAAAAGTCAAAACCAAAAACCCCCTAAAATGGTTTAACAGCCAAATTGTTGTTCCTTTCAAGGAATTAACCTGTTTATTCCATGTCTTGTCTAAACTCTTGTTGGTTGTTCTGTCATTCTTTTGGAATCCATCCCAAAGGATAAAAAAAAGGATTTTCGTTAAGTAGAAAAGCATATCCTTACATAGTGCCATGTGATACAATCGATCAATTATTTAATAATCCATTATGAAAAATGATAATGGATGGAAAAGTGTTACATAAAAAGTGCCTGTTTTTAGATAAATATTAAGGAAAATGACTAATTACTGTGCCTTTCCTTGAATTCCAGAGTCTTTAAGAAAGCCAGCCCCAATGGAAAGGTAGGGTATTCTTTTATTTCATGAACGTACTGTATAGGATACAAATTTAGTTAACATTTTATATTACAAAGCTTCTTATAAATGTTTTAAAAATATAATATAAACTATATATCATAATATATAATATAATCATATTTATTTGTTAATTTACTGACATATACTAAGAATTTAGTTCGCCATTTATATGTTTTGTTTCAAATGACTGCTTCTCAGGATATAATATCTTTATGTTACTTTTCACCTGCAAAAACGACTGGAAATTAAAAACTGGACTAAGCATACTGTTTAAAAGTTAAATGTGCTGCAAAGAAGTATCATTTTATGGAGTAATCTTTAAATCTTGGCCTGTGCATAACTAATGCCCTGTAAGGTAAAGTTCTCTACAGTACAAAGTGAACCTATTTGTGCTTCAAATCGAACAAAATGAAGCCCAGAGGCCTTGCCTTCTGTCAAGAAGCTCTTGTGCTTTTTCATGGAACAAACTGCAAATGTGGCTGAGGCTTCACATCTGTGTCTTGCAGAAGGTTGCCTCTAGCAGACTAGACAAATACAGATTACTTCCTCTCCAAGTGGTTGTCATGTATACATCTTGTGGTGTAGTCTGAAGAAAGTTTCAAAACCTTTTGCTGTGTTGCAAAATTTCAGCCTTTCATTTATGATACCAAGTTTAATAAATATTCTAAAACTACTGGAAAACACTGAAAACAATACAGTATGTACACTATGCCTCAACTGCAATCATCTTTTCCATATCTACATTTACATGTCCTAGATTTTCAGGAAAATAACCACATGAGGGATGTTTACTAGAAGCTAACAATGTGCCAGAATATGCTCATTACAGGAAATGCATGCAACACATGACACAGTGGGGCCCTGAAATTGGTTTTACAATGGCACGCTAATCAATATGAACCATATGCAGTACATCTCACATTTAAATATGAAAGTTAATTTAATTTGTGCCACATTGTTCTGAAAATATCAACAGGCATCCTACTATAAATTACATTACATGATTTGGAGGGCTGATTAATTTTATTTAGAATGTTACATTTCCAGTATCCTACAAAATGATTAAACTCCAGACCTAAGAAGACATTAAATATGTTTGTGTACATCAGGTCCATCTCTGACATCAATTGTCTGTAAGCACCTGAGAATTAGTTACCTTTATATACCGTAGCCTACATTGCCAAAACACACATTTCCAATGTATTATTTTTAAATGATTCAGAGGTCACAAGACAAAAAAAGTTAGATAAAAAAGCCCCAATCTTCGGGAAGTATAAAAGCACAGCATTCTTCCATTTTGTATTGACAAAAATAATTTCACAATACAGAGCATGCCTTGGAAAGAAGAAAACATATCTAACTACTTCTAGAAAGAAAAATAAAATCGTATATACTGTATAATCCATATTTGAGGATGCAGCTAAGGAAAGGAGGCTGAAAGGCTGGTTGTGATGTCAGAGTTTGCACTGCATAGACAACTGACTCACTGTGAAGAGGTATTCTAGGGAGACAAAGAAATGAAAAACGCAGAGGAGCCTTGTTACCAAAGTTGTCCTGAGAGTGTGCTGAAACTCTTGCATGAAAGGCTGGTAGCCTTCATCAGTTTGTGCTGAAACACTGCTCAGTAATGGAGATGGCAAAAACAAGCTGCATTAATCCTTGAGGATGCAGTAATCGTGAGGAGAATATGAAATGGGAAGGCATGAGTCATCTCAGAGATATTGCAGTTCTCCGGCTTTGAGATCTGTTAAGTCATTTTCTACTGAGGTCCCTGAGGCAACCTAAAGATGTAATGAAGACAAAAAGAAACTCTGGGTCACACTTTATGTGAAACAGGTTTTATTTTTTCTATTTTGAATACCATATTGATTATAGAAAAGAAAAGTCAATGTATATTTTCATTAATTATAGTAATAAAGTTCAAGGCTAGCTACATATTCAAGTGATTTTTTTTCACTGCTTTTATAAATGCAAATGAATTAGTTCTTGCTTTCTTTGAATCTTTCCTATTAAAATTTAATGGCTGAAAAGAAATATACAAAGGCAACACATAAAAAGTGAAATTCCCACAACACATTGTAACATACAAAAGTGTTGTTTCTACTTTGGTTTCAGCAAAGAGTAAACTATTATGTTGCCTGTAACAGTAGCTTTACAGATACATATTAGTATCACATATCTTATGAGAAGACCTTGTCAGCGGTGAAAATTATATGAAATGCACTAATCTACCCCGGTAAGCCATATTGTGTGAGAGAAAGGAATTAAGTAATGCATTGCATTTTTGCATATAACTGTGCACGTTAGAGAGAGGCAGTTCATTGATCTTGAATTTTTATTCAAGGAGATCATGTTTCAACAAGGTATATATTGTTTGTGACATGCGAGTTACAAAAAATAATTATGCTACCCGGAAATGAGCTCCTAGAATATGCTGAATATTGCATGCATTAGTTATGACACATATTTCCTCTTCTGTTTAGTATAGGCAAGGAAAATTATGAATGTCCAAGTGAGTTCCCTAGTCATGTCCTGTCCTGTACTCCTCAAGCTTTAGTAGTGGATGCAGAGATCTAATCTTTTTGTGTTACCTCTGTATGTAGGCTACCCGCTTTTGACTTGTACATGAATCTTACAAATAAACAGGCCCTTGGGCGGCTTCTGAGTTATTAGCACTTTGGGATGTATGAGTATTTTGTTCTACTAACAGTACCCTGCTAAAGCCAACTTTAACCTGGATGTGAAGGACATAGAATCTGAATGATATACTGAAGGAATGTGTATGAATTTTAAAGAAAAATCTTTCAGTTGCACATTCAACACTGCTTTCTTCTTACTTATATGGTTCCTTGGTTTTGTCATATTTTTAATTGAATTTCAGGCTGTTTCACTTGCTAGAGTCTCAGAGGTTTCATTTTGCGTAAGCAGGGCTCCGACCAGGCATGCGATTCTCAGTTCTCCATCAAAATAGATTCTAAAGCCTGTTTGTGCTCTTTAAACTTTTAGGCTTTAATTTCTTTGAAAAGGTATCAAAGAAATAAAAGCTTACAAGTCAAAGCTTCCCAGGATCCATGATCCTTACTCATGGCAACTAACACAACACAAATTGTTTGCAGTTCTGCTATTATCTTTGCTGTGTTTATTTCCTTAGCTTACAGTGTATCTTGGAAAGAGGGACTTTGTTGACCACGTGGATGTGGTGGAACCCGTTGGTAAGCATATACCATGTACATATAAATGGGATTTTACAAGTGATTATGTTAAATTATTATAAGAGCAATCTCCCAGCAGAAACATATGGATGCCATGTTCTCACTGAGAGGGAAATCAATCTGACTGTTGGATGAGTAGTAGTCTATATAGGAAAGGATATAGGATGGAAAATCCAGAATATGCCATATTGTACAAATATTTCTTACAAATATTACCTTGTCTGTTTAACAAACGAAAGAACAATTTTGAATGTCATTTTTGCAGTATTGTCCAGTCCTACAATTTGGAGCCATATTTAGCAATGGGTTCAGAGACCTAACACAACTTTAGCTGTGTAACATTTGCAAGACTGCTTTTGACTTCTATGTGATTTTAACAAATTAACAGTCCCCTTAGGTGTCTACTGAGGTGAATTTAACATTCGGGACTTATTAAGGAGAATCTTAGATGAAGCATGATTAAGTGAAGATGAACTTCGTTTCAAAAGGAATTAGTTTTTGTATTAGCACTTTGGGACTTTGGACTGTGTTACATTTCAAGATTGCAGATGTTTCGTTTTATCTTGTCTTTTAGATGGCGTTGTTTTGATTGACCCAGAATACTTAAAGGAAAGAAAAGGTAAAAGACAAATCAATTTTTGGTTGGTGTTATCTAGAAGACCAGAGAATAACTCATTATCAGTATAGGATGTACAGTAGTATGTTTGTCAGCTGCATAATTTTGTTTCAAAAGCGGAGTTACAAAAATAGAGAAATATCAGGAACTTGACCAAGCAACTTAAGGATTTTGTTACGAATATATCCGGTATAGTGGTATATGGTATATGGTATAGTTAAGGCAACTCTGGCACAGCTTTGGTGAAGAAAGTGACACTTGGTTAAACAAATATTAATTAACAATGACAAAACACACACTACACTACACACAACATAAACATACAACACATAAGTTTCTCCATGTACAAAACACGATTTCAGACAAGGTGTCCTAGGGGCCTAATGTCCTAACCATCCAGAACAATTCCAGACTCTTACCACGTATTTAACTCTTTACGCTTACAAAGACCAGAATAATAGATATACTGCCTTCGGAACTCAATAGAATACAACCTGGCTAAATCTCTATCTCTGAAAACCAAAATGCCACAAAACAAACAGAAACTATCTCCCTATTCTAAATGCATGCACTAAGCAGGAGAGGACATTTTTCATGAAGGGATTCTTTACTCGGGAAATCAGAGTTTCCTAAAAACAGAATAGCAAGCTCTCTTAGCAAGGATTTAAATAGGACCTCTTGTCTGGCATATGCCTTATGGTCTGTCTCCTTCTGACTCTCTCTCTGTGGTCTATTCTTCCCCTCTTTTCTGTCTTAATATTATCTTTTATGGTATCTTTCTGGACTGTTGATTGACACTTAATAATTTACCTCAAACCTAATGAACTAAGGTAAACTAAGGTAAACTTTATGATTGCTTTGTTCACTGTATCTTGACCCCCTACATCCCAGCAAATATCCCCTTGAATATCTTTTTATCCAGCTTTAAATTGGACTTTTTTCACAGCCTGGCTTGTTGTTTATACCAAGGTTTAAGATCAGAGTTATTTTGAATTTCAGAGTGTTTTCTTACATGGAATAAGAGTAAAAAGGTGCTCCTTGTAATTGTATTTGGCTATGTACAGAATTTAACATAAGTTTTAATTGAAATTGTTCTTTCTGTTTCTCAAATTAAAAAAACTGTGAGGTATTGAAAGGCTTGTACGACAGGTTAACCAGATGTGTGACATGGTAAATCTTGTATTGCTCACCGATCCTCTCTTCCTACAAACCTATCATTTTCATGAGATGCCTAACACACATAATGACCCTGTTTTGAGGTACAAAATGTTTGGAATGTGTAAAATGTGACCTGAAGACATTTCAACACAGTGCAGTTTTAAATTACTTCATGGAACCACTTTATTGAATGGATGCAAGAAGTCACAGTGTAGCTCAGTGTTGTTTGGACATTTCTCAGCTCTAAAACACAAACAATTCCCAGTGCATTTTATCACCCAGGCACTGCCTGGTTTCTTTTGTGTTGAGATAAAGGTTCATGACAAGGACACAAAATATATTTAAGACACCAACATAGGAGGTAGATTTGGACACCCAGCTGTGTGAGGATGTAAGAATGTGAGAATCATCTAAATAAACATTCTACATGAGGTTTGGTCTGTCCTCTTTCTTTAACATGAAGATAGTTACGTTAACATCAAACCCTACAGAGACACTCAGTAGTTTTCACTGTCTCATTGAGAAAAGTTTTCAATGTGTTACCGTTTTCACCGTGACTTCACTGTCTTAATAGCAATAGCTGGGGACAGTAAGTGAACATGAAACAACAAAACAGGCCATGTTTTAAACCGCTCCCAGGAGAAAACGTTATCTCATTCTGCCTCAGTGTTTGTGACGCTGACCTGTGCGTTCCGGTATGGACGTGAGGACTTGGATGTTCTGGGTCTGACCTTCCGAAAGGACCTCTTTGTGGCCAACATTCAGGCCTTCCCTCCAGTGCCTGAAGAAAAGAAGCCTCTGACCCGTCTGCAGGAGCGCCTCATTAAAAAGCTGGGGGAACACGCCTACCCATTTACCTTTGAGGTATAATTCTGTGGCATTTCTGTGCCATTTTTCCCTTTCTCAGCCAGTCAGTTTTTCTTTATGCTCCTTTGCTAGGCTTTGCATTCTCTCACCTTGGCTTGCATGCATCACAGCGCAGAATCGCCACAAGGTGTCAAGGATAATCTTTTGATTTTAGAATAAACACATCTCAGATGGAATTGTGACCAAAAATAGTTTTCTGCGAACTTTAAAGAGCTGTTATTTGAAAATATTTGGCAATCTAATTTCCAAAATATGAAACTGCCAGCTGCTCTGGATCTCATATATACTCTATAATTTTAACCTGAATTTCATTACCTGCTTTACAAAAAGACTGTTCTCAACACTAACTTGCTCTTCACTTGATTAAATGCTGACAAAGGTGCGTTATAAGTTTGAGATGTGACAGAATAGTGGTGCAAAGAAGTAAATTAACAGTATGGAAACACTCTGAGCACTGAAATACTGATATTGCCTCATCTGTAACATTGATCATTACTTAGATTTCCATTTTATTTCTGCAGATTCCCCCCAACCTACCTTGCTCAGTCACCCTTCAGCCTGGACCAGAAGACACGGGAAAGGTACCTTGGACTTAATTTCATTGTGTTGAGAATAACTAAAATTTTGAACCAGTTCTGTGCTTTGTCAACTCCACAAAGTATTCTCAGCGGTTACACATTCCTAGATAACGTGCAACTGAATAAACCTTAAACAACACAGATAAAATTGTGCTGTGGGACCTCACTATTCATGTTTATACATTTTTCATGTTTCAAATCCAAAAATAATATTAGTATGAGTGCAGGAGACAGATTTGAAGAGGAAATTATGAATATTGTTGTACTTTATGGGAGTTCAGAGAGGTCTATTTTTTAGACTAGTGTTTTGCTGCTTGCGTTTAAAGTCTCTGATTCTTTTCTTATGAACCTCTACTCTTTTTCTTTCACTTCTACCACCAAATAAAAAACCTTAATTAAGGATTCAGGTAATAACATAATACAGTACTTCCTGTGATAACATAATGCAGTTTTGTCTTAGTTCTAATTAGAGCTATTAGCAGAGTGTGTCAGTAAATACCTTATATACTCTTATACAATCAGTCCCCATATACATCAGAAAATGAGTCATAGCAACCTGGAACCCAACCTGGAAGAGGGTACAGGTGGGACTACACTCTGGATGGGATACCTGCACTGTTCATCACAGGGTATACACACACACAAGCTCATAGAGACCATTTACAGACACCAATTCGCTTAGCCAGCATGTCTCTGGAAGGTAAGAGATCATGGGAAAAACCCACACAAGAGAGAACATGCATATGCCACACAGAATTTGCTGCAGTCTGAAACTGAATTCAGGACTGACCTCCAAGCCACAGTCCTAACTTTTACGAGGATTCACAGTGACTAATTTTTTTCTAGTGACTTTTTCGTAAGAGGTCCCATTACTCCGATCACATGATTGAATTACTGTAGCTGGCCTTGCCTCCTAAAGTCCTACTGAAGTTCCTTTTTTGTAATTCGACAGAAAAGCATGCTGTGACTTTTTATTTCCCTACTAAGACATACTTCTCTTGTCTTTCCTTTGTTCCTTCGCCATGTTCTTCTTTTTGTTTGCTTCGCTTTTGAAGGCGTGTGGCGTAGACTTTGAAGTGAAAGCTTTCTGTGCAGAAAACCTTGAAGAAAAGATCCATAAAAGGTACAAAGGCATCACTGTGCAACTAAGAAATCCAGTGTTCAGTGGAATTTATCATTTGATCCTTAGCAAATTTTAGTTCTGTATCACTGTCCACCCTTGTCATCTGTACTTAGATATGATTCAGTATTTCAGTATTTTTTTTCTGACATCATTCAATCCATTTTTAAACTTTAGTAGTATTCCACAGTTTTTAGAGCACACTACCATTTTACTCATCTGAAAGTTTACAATATATGATTTATTCAGATAAAATGAAAAGAGAAGAGTCTACCCAAAATACCTCTAACAATGCCAAAATTTAATGTTAAACAAATACTAAAACTGCTCTTGTATGACATAGCAGCATTAAAAAAAGTGAGATATACAGAGCTTCAGACAGAAAACATAATATTATAAATTCCAGTCTTGTGGATGTATCATGCAGTATAGTGGCACCTTCTGGGAGTGAGAATTAGCATGTGAATTGCTAGATGAGAAGAATCGTAATGAAGAATAGTTACTACTGCAATGGGTAAGATATAAATCCAGCCAGCCTCCTTGCATCCTGAGGTGCTCAGTGCATTCTAATAAGCTGAAAAATGAAGTGCCATTTCCAACCAATTACTGTATTTCAAAATACACCTAAAATGACTGGCACACCTTTTCTGCCTTTGGAGTCTGTTAGGGGTGTTCTAGCCAAAGTGGGTGTTTTTGTATGCTCAGGCTTCCTTGTAAAAATTGCAGCTACTGCCATATTGTTACCTGTTTCTTTTTGTGGTGGCTAAATGATTCTGATATGTAGTCTGTCCTTTTCCTTCACGTACAGTATTGGGACAGCAAAGTCAACTACTGTTATTATAGTCAAGCATTTGTATTTGTAATCAAGAGATTATGTGTATTTCCATGTGATCATAGCATTAAAAAAAACATAATTTGTGTTCAAATGACCATACATATTGGGACACACTAACTTTAAGCCTCAAAGAGTAAATGTCAATATTTGGATGTGTATTGCGTTGAGAACTTCAGCATGAAGCTGATCTCACCAAACTCTTTGTACAATCATTTCAGACGCTTTGCCAAGCCTTTGGTCCAGTTCCAGCATTTTTGCATATGCTTGGGGTGTTCTGACTTCATTTCTTTCTTCAGCATTTGAATTTCCTATCAATTGGCTTGAAATCTGGAGATGGACTTGGCCTTGATTGTATGAACCATATGTTTTGAGTCTTTGTCAAGCTCAGTGGTGAAGTGACACCCAACAAGTATGGAAGCATTTTGGTCTACATAAGCCGGCAAAGTGGTTCTGTAAGCTTCAGAATTTATTCAGCTGCTTCCATCATTAGTTACATGATCAATAAAGATAAAAGTGGGCCAGTTCCAGAGGCGGACATGTGTGCCCATGCCAAACAAATGTAGCATCTTTTTGTAGCATCTGCTGTTCCTTTCTTTCTCCACAATTTAACTCTTCCATCACTTTGGTAAACATAAGTCTTGTTTCAGAACAGTCCTTGCTCATGTTTATGCTTCTGAGACTTCACAATTACCTTGCTTTTGTAGGGCACTGTAACTCATGTGTTCTATTTTACTCAGTTTTATAGGCTTTTCATCGCTTAAAAGAGATGAAAAATACCTCGAGCACTAAGTTGCAGTACCTTGTTTGATTCACTGTCTTGAATGAATAATTGCATACATTTTCCAATACTTCAAAATTTGTCATTCATTCACAAGTTAATTGAATGTAATTAAGAGAACAAAGGGGTGGTTTAAAAGTGGATGAGAACATGTTGTAGTGCTCAAATCACATCTACAGTAAATCACTACTGCTGATCAGGTTTAATTGAAAGCTCCCAAGATTCTTATCAACATATTTTACTCACTGTAAGTTACATTGTGATTTTTAAAAAGATCTATGATTGAGATAAACAGTACAACTGGCTGTTGCTCGCAGTCATTATATCTATATCATTATATTGATTATATTGCTGGACACCATATGTTTTTGGCTATAATATCTATACTTTGCTTGCAATGTCGTAAATTCTGAAACGTGTTTTTCTGCCATACAGGAATTCAGTACGTCTTGTGATACGTAAAGTGCAATATGCCCCAGAAAAACCTGGACCACAACCTATGGCGGAGACAACGCGGCAGTTCCTGATGTCTGATAAACCTCTTCATCTTGAGGCTTCATTAGACAAAGAGGTGAGACAACAGTGACTGTGAGAAATTGAATTTCTGAATGAATTACACCCCTTGGAACTAATTAAAACGCTGCTTCTTAATGGGACCTCCAGTACTTAAATATAATGACACTACTAATAATTATAAAGGTTAAAATAGGGCACTATCAAAGTAAGACTTTTACTACATATACATACCTATAAAGTTATAGGATTATAATTTTTTAAAGTTTATAATGATTATAAAGAAGTATACCTTCAAAGAACTGGAATACATTTCTATAGATTTTAATGGATTTGAAAAGAAAGCGTGACTGTTGTTTTAGACAATACTGACCTCTATGGGCCCATAGATGTAAATTCAAACCAGGAGAATAGTGAGCATGATTTTCAAACTGAGTAATACTGAGCATATGAAACAAAGATATCAGTTTTCCTTATTCTTGGAGTAAGTGTAAAAACTTATGAAGCAGATATTGTCAACCAAGGAAAAAAGTGTGTTATTTATACGTAACAAAAATTATACACATTATGTGTGAAAAGACATGTTTTCCTCTTTACCTTCCAGATTTACTACCATGGGGAACCAATTAATGTAAATGTTCATGTCACAAACAACACAAACAAGACAGTGAAGAAAATTAAGATCTCAGGTATCTTATTAGTTCCTGAAATTATGTATACTGTATATTCTATAATGAAAACGATTTCAATATCGTTAATCAATTCTAACAACTTAACTGTATTATATATTGTAAACAGTTCTATAAATACTTATATATAATGATTATTACCTTACCTTAACTGTGTATTTTTGTGGATTTTTAAAAGAAAGCTGTATTATATGTAATTTAATATGAACACCATTGCATTTTAGTTGGCAGCAGATGCAAAGTATCATAGGTAGGGACTCAAATCACAACACTACAGGAGACAGAGCTGCTTAAGCTTTTCTCATTTCACCTTGTTCTCTGCATTGAAAGTACATACAGTATATGTAATCCTTCATTTGTCTGCCCATGCAGTGCGTCAGTATGCAGATATTTGCCTATTCAACACAGCACAATATAAGTGCCCAGTTGCAACTGAAGAGTCAGAGTAAGTTTTTTGTAAACTTTGTCATATACTAATTGTATTTTCAAATGCTGTTTGGATGTTTACAGAGTCAGATTGTGTGTTGCATTAAGGTTTGGGTATTGCTTAATTTAACATGTTGCAGTGTTGGCTTTATACACACCGCTTATTAGCACCCCTACATATTTCTTGGCCTAAGTGGTAAAATATACTGTAAATACTGTTTGTGATGAAGCTAATAATTACTATAAATTTTGGCAGCACAATGCTAAAAAGTTGAAAAGTGTAGGTTAGAAAAAACTATTGACGATTCATTGCTATCAGTTAATGACAGCAAATGTTGCTATCAGCTATTGCCAAAAGCAATAACTGCTTTTGAGATTGTGATGGCAACCTGGATCATCATTCATGATTGCTTTCCTTTTCTTCACCGATCATTGAGTATCTTGTACAAATAATTGATATAGGTTAATAAATGATTGGATGTTTAGAATTTTCCTTTTGTCTTTAAAATCACCCAGTGGAAGGTACACTGTGTGTAGAAGGAGAAAGTGCTGATAAACCCTTAGAACAGAAATGATTGTTTGAAGGATGTTTAGCTCCATAAAAACAAGATATTAATTGATATCAGCCCGCAGAGACAATTTTTCCATTGCAGCACACTGTCTGTTTCTGCAGTGACATCGTAGCTCCTAGTGCCACCTTCTGCAAAGTTTACACGCTCACCCCCTTTCTCGCCAACAACCGTGAGAAGCGTGGTCTGGCCTTGGATGGAAAACTCAAACACGAGGACACAAATCTGGCTTCCAGCACCTTGTGAGTATGTCTGTGCGGTTCTTCAAGTCCCAAGAAAGACCGCTGCCAGTTGGGCAGAGACGAGCGTGAAACCCAATACCTCGAAGAGCAGGTGACATAGTGATGGTGCTGCCCTGTAATCGATGTGTTGTTGCCTTTTACAGGTTAAGGGAAGGTGCAAACAAGGAGATCCTGGGCATCATTGTGTCTTATAAAGTCAAAGTGAAGCTGGTTGTGTCTCGAGGCGGGTGCGTTTTTTGTTTTGTTTGTTGCTTCATTGCGTTGTAATAGTTTTCTGCAGATTTGCACATTACAAATAGAACACTGCACATGTTATACTGTACGATAAAACTTCATATTTCAGTTCGTATGGAAACAAACATCATCTGCTCTAATGTACAATTTTTTTTTCATAGGTAGCTTGTCATTGGCAGATGCTTTAAACACAGTATTTGTAGATAATAATCTTAGCAAGTAATTGTTAAAGAAAGTGCCGCACTCCTTTTTAGCCTCAAATTTAAATATTAAGATAATTGTATTTGCAATTTTTTTTTGTCTGTTGTAATAATATTTCAATATGTTGTGATAATATTTCAACACTTTCAGACTCTTGGGAGACCTTGCATCAAGGTAACTTGAAAACCTCTGTTTAACGTAATCACAGATTGCATGCCACTACTCAAGTTCATTGCTAATGAATAACACCAATATTAATTATATTAAAAACTCTATTAGGACTGTCACCTTGTAGTGTTTCATTATAACAAATAATTCATTATACCATTTAATATTATAATCCTCCATTTAAAAGTTTTGTTATGCTTACATACTGCTGTCCTACCAAATTATTAGAGAACTAAATGTTCCCCAAGAGAAACACATTCTGTTCAAAGTAAAGGGAATGACCCAGTACATGATTTGTCTCTTAATTCCTGAGGACAGTAAAGTTATAGTAGACTAGGCTATGTTAGTATAAGTGACCCCTTAGGATATTTTAATAGATGGTAAATAAAAAAAGGTTATAAAGTAACTGTAAAATGTTGCTACAGGTATGTGTTAATTGAAATACAGTAATAAGGTCATCAGTAATGCACATATTATATTTGTTTTTCAGAGAAGTCATTAGAACTATTATTTCAACATTAAATAATCTGTATTAAATTATGGAGCATCAGTAACTTAATTCATAGACATATATTACATAAATAATGCAATTAACATTATTATGTTACTACTTTAAAATAAATGTTACCAGATAAATATCTTTGTCAGAGCACTACTGTATATTCCAGCTTTTCCTTAGAAATATTTCAGCCTGTTTTTGCACATATCCATGATTCTTAACAGTTATTGACACTGTAAGTAACAGTCTTAATACAGTTGACAAAGGGATGCTGTCTCATCATGCATCATAAATCAGTGGTTTTTAATTTGGGTTTCTATTCAGAAATATGACAAGGCCTTTTCCTAATAAAATGGCAGATATCCTCTTGATTCGGTGCCCCATGAAGAACAAACGTTTTGGGCTTTTCAACTGGGATCATGAAATAATCATCAGAGATAATTGCACTATTCAGTGTAATTACAGCACTGAGATGTGTTCATCTCTTTATCCTGAACGCTGACTGCCCTTCTCTGCAGTTCATCAGCGCTATGCAGAAGGACTGAAGCTGCAGTAAACTGATTGCAAGTTGCTGTTATTAGAACCAACTCTTCATGTATGACTCTTTTGAAACACTGTAATAGTAATGTGTGTTAGGAGATTAAAACTAAATTAATTACTTATTACTTTATGTCTTACCAGTTTTGCAATGTAGGTGCACAAGCAAAGATGTCCAGTTTAATTTACATTTACCGTCCGTTGATCTCCTGAAAATTCTGACAGTGTAAATATCCCATTCGACACTACACCATTTAAATAAATGATCATTACTTCTGATCCAGTAAAATGAATATTTGAGATACTCAGGTTTGAAACCACTGCTGACAGTACAAGTCAAGCCATCTGCATGTTCATCATTGCATCATTGCACTGAGTGTTCCTGGTGTGGAGCTGAACCATGACGCAAGGAAACACTTTGTTCATTACTGAAGAAACAGGCAGCACTTCTCTGTCCCCTATGAAGCATGCTGCATGCATCTTTCAACATAAAACTATGGTCCAAGGCGGGTGAAATTTTAATCTATAGGTGGAAATGCAGTCCTTACTTAAATCTGATGATTCCCATGATTATTAGACTTCTTATATACAGTAGGAGTTTTCATTTCAAAACTGTTTATTAGTAATCTTGTTCAATGGATCCTGTAAATTATTTAATACCCCATTATTTAAAACTAAAGAAAAATATTTTAGATCATAAGTTGTATTTAGAATAGGATTTATGTTTTATTGAGGATAATGTTCTATTAAGGCAAACTCTTAGCTTTAAAATAAAAAGAGTATCATTATTATTTTAAATAATTAAATCAACTTTACATAACAAAATTGGATGCTAATTTATCCATATCCTTGATTAAAGTTTGTAATCATTACCAATGTTTTCTAGGGTTATGTTGTTTTTTTCCCGCTCAATGACAAAGAAAATATTTCTTCAATTTGAAAGACAGAAAAAGAAAATCTATTTTTAAGGAGACAATTTTTTAAATTTTATTTATTTTCATAGACAGCAAATATGCATATTTTATATCTACCAGCAAAGGTTACAATGGATTTCTGTTCTCCTTTTTCAGCGATGTTGCTGTTGAGCTTCCCTTCACATTAATGCATCCTAAACCCATTGAAGAAAGCTTCTACAGAGATGGTACGTACAGTACAGCTCTTGATGGGTGGGCTTGACTGAAGTGTCACCATTCAGCAGAAATACATAAATGACACTCAAATGCCATCTGTAAATTCATTATAAAAATCCCAAAGCAGTGTGCAGAAGACAACTTATAGGTGGAGGGGTTGTTTACTTTTACTTCATTCAAAAAACATTTAGATGTTTCGAGTTCTGAGCAGAGCCAGTAAAGGACAGTGCGTGTGATTCCAATGAGAAATTCCATGGTGGTTAATTCTTGCTATGAAATAAAGTATATCTTATATTAAATTAGACACATGTTCTTTCATGTGTAGTGGTGAAGCATTTCTGATCTTTTTCTATCAGTGCTGAATGTACAGTACAACAAACAGGAAATGTGGTACAAAACACCAAGATATTTTTCTTATATTTTTATTTGAAGTGTACTTCAAGGAGGCTATACGGTAGATGCTTTAAAAAAAAACTGAAGGCCTGATGAACTCTGTATAATTTATTAAGTTGTTTTAAAGACATTCTTTACCTTGGCCTTAATTTTCACAATAAATATTCTGCTGTGTCATCAGCCTTCTTTTTATTTTTATCTTAGCTCCAGAAAATGAAGCACCCATAGACACAAATCTGATAGAGTTCGATACCAAGTAAGCAGTCTGCTTGTGAGTGAAGCTTGCTCAGCCTGGGTGTTGCATGGCTAACTAACCTTGCATTGCACTTCATTCTCTTTCTTTTTATTCCTTTGGCCAAACTGCATCCTTTCTTCTTCTCATCTTTTCACCATCTTGCATGTGCACTAACAGCGGATAAACGCAAGTACGTACGCACTGATGCACGTTTGTCTTATGGTAACAGATTTGGGCATGCGTTTCTGGTTTTATGTGAGACACTGTCATTTGGGGATGGCTTGCACACTCTAGGAACATGGCAGTACGCATTAAGCGGCTTAGTCTTAAAGTCAAACGCTATCTTTTCTAACTTTGTCTCTGTCTTTACTAAAATGATAAGACAAATCCTTGTCTTATGCAAAACAAATTAAACATCTAAAATACAGAAATAAAATCAGCACAGGCAGAAATTGTTTAATTTTCCACACCAGTGACAGAGAAAAGGGAAGAACTCTGTTGCATTTTTAATATCGAGCACACTCCAGAATTAAAGAGCCTGAACATGGTGCCACTGGCAGTGACTTGAAATTGTATTAATCTTAATTTATTATGTTAAGTTTAATTAAGAACAATATTATTTATTTTATTTATCAACAGCAGGTAATAAAATGTTATTGTAAGTATGAAAAAATATGATTTTTGTAAAACTGTAATTGTATTAGTTCATATAGGCAGCTATAAGATAAGATCACTTTATTGGCCATATTCAATTTCTTGTATTAGGAATTTGTCCTTTTGCATACCTCAGCTTGTTCTCCATAAGACACACAGGCAGAGAGAGAGAGAAGCTTGGGGTCAGAGCACAGGGTCAGCCATTTATACAGCTCCCCTGGAGCAGTTGAGGTTAAGGGCCTTGCTTAGGGGTCCAACAGAGTAGGATTCCTCTGCTAGCTGCAGGATTTGAACTGGCAACCTTAAAGCCACAGGCACAGATCCTTTGCCACAGTGCCACCGCTCTGCCCCTGTATCAGCATGCATAAGCTGCAAAGGAACAGGTGAAGGTTTATTCCATGCTGAAAAAAGGAATAGAGACTAAAAAGAAAGGAGAAAGAGAAACAATCTCTTGGCTGTGGAGCCTTCTTCAGTTGTAAGCTCCACAGTTGAAAGATTGTTTCTTTTTTCTTTTCCTTTCAGAATGGAATAAACCTTAACCTGTTCCTTTGCTGTTGTATTATTTTGTGTAAGGGCTAGTGTTGTGAAATAGCAAGTACATTTTCTTTTCCAACACAGTGCAATCTGTATGGATTGGAAAGAAAATCGTATCATGTACACAAAAAATAACCTGCCCAATCACTTCTTCTTTCTTAGTGATGATGACATCGTATTTGAAGATTTTGCTCGGCAGAGACTTAAAGGTGCAAAGGATGACAAGGATGAGGAAGACGAAGGCGCAAACTCGCCCAAACTAAATGACAGATAAACAGGCGGGACTAGTTCTGTTCTGTACTGTGACACTGGTACACAGAGGTACCAGAAGCTGCAGATAACCTAGAGCCTGGGAATCCTTTTATTCTAAACAGTGGTGCCATTCTTTTGTTCATGTTCACATTTGTCTTTGACTAAACACAATGATATAAGGCAAGCAAACAAAAAGAACTCATTCTCAATACAAGCGGTAGAAAATATATCAATTGAATTGTGATAACCAGACCAAGGGGCACTCAGCAGCACAGTGCTCCTCTGAGCCACTTTGTTATACCTGCATTTCATTGTGAGACTCAAAACGGAATATATCAGATTTTTTCATTTGTTTTTAGGAATCTGATTGAGGGTAAATACAGTACAAGCATTAAGAAATACTGACTAACTTCTTGTTGCTTTTTGTAACATGATATACGTGTATCCAGTCTACAAGTCATAGGGCAGACGGGAGACATGCTCAGTTCAGCTGAGGGATGAAGAACAGAGTCCCTTGTCAGTAATGTTTGCCTTTGCCTTTACAAAACATGTGACTTTGCACAAAAGGATTGTCACATTGAAGTCTATCTCCAGTAAGCCCTTCAAAAAGGGTTAGCTGTTCTTAAGCATTATTAATGTAGTAAAATACTCTTCTAAAAACTTACGTTATACAACCAATCAAATAAAATGAACAAATAAATAATAAAAGTGAAAAACTATCTTTTTTTGGAAACCATATCAAACTACAGTACCGTCCACGGTTGATACTGTCTTCCGCAGACTGGTAAAAAAGTAGATCTGTTTAGAAGTGACTGCATCTCAAGATACTTTTCTAAACCAATTTACATATTTTGGACCTAACAAAAGAGAAGTAAGACTCAATGATTTGCTGTTATTGGCACTTTTGTTTTCTTCCAACTTTTGGTGGATGGATACATAACAAATGGCAAAGTGCAACATTAAATATAGACCAAGATTTGCTCCTGTAAATAACAGCAGAAATCTGTACATTAAAAAGCAAAAATAAATCAACAGAAGGTTCTATCCTGGACTATCAAATGTAGTTCCAATAATGTTGTAATTCCACTTTCTGAAGAAATCTGAAGACATGGATAAAATATACATTTAATTAAAGTGAAACGGTTGGGGAAAGAGAAAGCAGTCACACTGTGTCAGTGTCAGTAGTTTTGTTGGTGATGAGGACAAACTGAGCAGCCATGGATGGGAGATGGTGCAGTCTGGCTTGGAGTTATCACTCATTACATTAGCTGAGTACACTAAGGGTGGCCTTGCTGTAACACGTGTTCAGGACTTTATGTCTGGTAAAAAAGGAATGTAAAATTTCAGAAAATTAAATGAAGAGTGGTAGATTTAAACCATGTCAGCGTTTCACTTTGTATTCTACATCTACATTATTTTCTGCTAAGGTTTTTTAAATTTTATTTAGATCTATACTAGTTCAGTGACCCTGTTTACTGTTTACTGCTTACTGCAAATTGTCTTCATGCACCTCAATAAAAAATAATTCTTAAAGAAAGACAACACCAACTGCCCCTGATGAGTCCTTTTATATACCAGTCTAAATTATGCCCATGTGAGAATGTGGCTCTTGGCTCTCCATTAATTAACTAATTAAATCAACAATGCACCTCATGTGAACCTCTACACAGACAATAGAAGCCTTATGGCCTCTAATAGCACACCCATTGTAACTAACATCTTCTCTACAACTAGCCCCCCACTATGATGACATTGTTTTAATAGAGCTTTTCCAAACATCTGAAAATAATTGGAACAGAAACACTAGTGAACTCACCATCATTTTTTAAAGGATAGTATAAATATCAGCATTCTACTTTTGTTTGAACATATGGTCCATCGCTATCAAGATTTCAAATGGTTTTTGGATTCATGGAGTTTAGTTTCTGTGTCCATACACATACTCATCAACAGAACAGAAGTGTGGTACAGTTCTGCAGGGACATTTTAAACAAATTCCTTCTCCATTTTCACGTCATATGTGTTCTTTCTGAAATTTAGTTTTTTTTAAAAAATAAATTCAGTATTAAATAACTTATTTACTTAATAAAATATTTAGGAAATAGCATTCAGTTTGATTTTTCATCTTATGGTAAAAGTCTCACACAATATTCTAAAGCATTTTCCCTTTACAGAAAAAAAGGAACAGTAACAATGTAAATGCATCAGACTTGGCGTGCAGTCAGATGTCATTTTAATATTGATTTAAAATGTTATTAATACTGGCAATTATATCACAGTGAAGCTTCGATAAGAATTTTATTATGGTCTTTAAATTTCTTTGTGTTTCATAAGATCTATTAGCTGTATTGCAGTATCCAAACGTCTATTACTGTGTATTGTTTTTAATGGCATTATAATTTTAACACATTTCAAAACAATTTCAGTTATTTGAAAAATGCAAAATTTTGAAATGATCAAAACAGAAACATCTTTAACTCTAAACATGGTCAGTACAAATGATATTATAGGTTTTAAATAATTCCCAGTTTGGAAGATCTAATACAAATGCTGAATGCAAAGAAAACACTCTCCTCGCTAATATTTCCATCTGAATGTCACAAAATGTCCTTTTTTATAGAATAACACATTTTTGACAATAAACCAGTACATATATCCTCCATACCTTTTTTTAAATAAGCCTCAAGGAAAAAGTAATAAAGAATCTTTTTTGCAACACTACTTACTACGGGATCTCTTACTAACTCCCCAGTTTGTTGTTGTACGTTCTGAAGAAAAAATTGAAATAATTTCTGCAAATGTAATTCCAAGTGCATATCACTTTATGAAAAATGTGCCTAATTTTACAAAATTAATAATTTCTTACCAATGAGAAACTCTTATTTTATTGCACTCCACACTGATACAAAGTGCAGTAATCCCTAAACCCATTAATGTAAGGAAAATAAAGCAAAATGTTTACATTGAATAGATATGCCTATTGTTCTTCCATGACTGCTCTCCATGTTACTTAAAATGATCTTTCTTAAAGATGACGCTTTCTTATTTATAATAGAGCTTAGTGTTAGAGCTAGTGTTTGGAACTATCAAACACGTTGAAGGTTTTAGTATTTATGAGACGAAAATGTGGTTTTATATGCTTCTTGATTCCAAACGCATCATATTTTTGTAATGCAATTTCTCTGTACCATGTTCAAAATATCACTTTGTTTCTTTTTGTTCTGGGATGTATTTGTGATGTTTGACTATTCTGTCAAGTCTTAATAAATAATTATAGTTTAAATAATGTATTGCATTACTCCTTTACATTGTTTTATTAAAGCTGATATACATTGTGTAGTCACGATGCAAAACTTTTGATCAGGTTAATACAAAACATTTTAGTTAAAGAGGTCCATACAACCATTTTTAAATATATAAACAACATTTTATGATTTATAAACATTAATTAATAAAGCATTTAGGGGTTATTTTTTATTGGGAGACTAGTTTTTATCCTTTTATTAACAATTTATTTATAGTCTCTCACTATCTTACAGCTTATAAAAATATATAAACAAAATGCATAGCCCCTTATATAAAGTTTTACCAGCAAATCCTAAGTTCTTTATACTATCAGTACTAATCAGCACTGATTCCTTTCATTTCGAATAAATAAATATTAAAGGACTATTGAAAAATTAAAAAAGTGAAACACAAGGTAAGTTTATGAACTTTGTGAATCACTGTGCTTGTGCTTCTGTCTTAAGAAGTCACAACTTCTTAAAAGAACAAACTAGCAGTATAGTGTCTAGTCTTATAATTTTCCAAATTCCTATATAGTACTCAAACACAATTCCCACAAGTTCCAATTGAACTCTCAGCTAAATATTGATTGTTGTTGGTCTATTTAATTGAAAGCAGAATTTTAATGTTTCTTAGAATGGAGTGGGCATGATTAGAGGTGAGGAAAACAGGAGAAAGATCTATTTTTTTTGCTATATTGTTGTACAAATATAGTAAAAATAAGATTACATCACAAATAAATATTTTGTTGGCAAGGCCTCTACTACACAGAAGACAAAATAAATTATTTGTTTGGTTCTTACTTCATAACTTTCTACCAATACTTCTTTAAGGCATTAGGCAAATCTCATTATTGTGGCTGTAATTGCAGATTACTGTAGGAGTAAACTACATTATGTATACTGTATATAATCAAGGAAACAACAAACAATTTAATTGCTTATTTTTGTGTACATTGGCCTTCAATTGGTTTAGAATACAGAGGAACACATACTGTACTGTGGTTACCAACTGCACTTTAACAAAAATAAATAAAAATATTTAGAAACATGCCATACAGTATATCCACAGACCTCATCTGCTGTACTGTACATAGTGCAGCTAAAAATTAATGGATAAGAATTATTTTCTGCAAATTGGGCCTGAAAGGGGAAGATTTAAATTGTACAAATGTACTGTAGCAAAAGGTGTGTTTTTCTCTATTTTCTTAGTCAACGCAAAAGAGAATTAGGGCCACGTGAAACACCTACATTAAATCTTTAGGCTAACCATGGTACTTTTTGACTATTTTGTAAAGGAACATGTCAGTTAATATTTATGTATATTTTAGTTATAAACATTACTGTGAGTTTTAGATGCTTCCCTTTTCATTTTTTCTTGCCAGCTATAGTCATTCACAGGTCATAGTGATGCCAAAAAAACTGAGTGATTCCAAAAAAATGCTAAACTTGTACAAATAGACAGTTTCCATATTAGAAAAAAAATTTCCATAGCCCTAAAAAAATCCAACAGATTCCACATGTTCCTAAATTACTTTAGGCTGGCTTCTTATTTAATGATTTCAAGTGAGTTTATTAGATATCATTAGGGTAGGATGTAGAGGAATAATTAAAGTGATGGTCTAGACTAGCAACCTATGTTCTACTATAAAAAAAACACAATGCTGACTAATTAGATAATTTATATGTGACACATGGTCATTTTTCCTTAAATATTGGCTAAAAAATTAAAGATCCAGATTTCATACTTTACATGGGATATAAATACTTTAATACTGAGTCTTTGAATCACAAATGAATAACTTGAAATGTGCTTAAAATGTATTTCATGTAACCCGTATGTGACTCAATCACAGTATTACTATAAGCTATTCATGCAGAAACAAAAAAAAAATCTAAACACTTGAAGTCATGTCTCTTGAGAAGTCATGACCCAAAAGGGTATTCTATGCAGCAAAACAAACAGGCTGTAATTCTCTGAGTACTTTTCAATACTCCAGAAGGAATTTAGAAGTCTTTTATATTGCTGCATTAACGGATGTTCCTTGAAGAACCTGTAACTCTGGTGAGTTCTCTCTTCTCTACATCTATCTTTTTGCTTTTCATAATGATAGCCACACTGACATAGAAGTTTTATATTTTACATGTGCCCAAATGAAGGTTAAATGAAAATTGTAAAAGAGAATTAATCCTAAAATACAAAAAAAAATGTGTTATTCCTTTCAGGAAAGGGAAACAAACTAAATTGTAAAATGTATTCCATGTTGAAAAGAGAAGAAAAAAAAAGAATCAGCTGTAGAGCCTTCTTCTTACCCGAAGAACCTAACACAGCTACCTACTTAAAATTCTGAGATACTGACAATGAGGGTGATTTTCTAATGAAGAGAAAATGAATTTGCTTGAGTGTTTATTTGTGTGTAAAAGAACTCTTGCTTTCTATCTAGCTGTGTGTGCAGGAAGCAACAGAGAGTCATGCCAGCTGTCAACACCTCCAGCCTCCGTCCAGCAGTGTTCATTTTGATGGGATTTCCTGGGATCGAGCACCTGCAGCACTGGCTGTCTGTCCCTTTCACTGTCCTCTACATCACTGCTCTTGTAGCTAACAGCATCCTAATACTAGTGATCAGACTAGAGAAGAGTCTGCACTCTCCCATGTACCTTTTCCTTTGCATGCTGGCAATGGTGGACATCGGTTTATGCACAACTACTTTACCAAAAGTGCTGGAAGTGCTTTGGCTCGACAACAAGGACATTTCATTTGAAGGCTGTTTTATTCAGATGTTCTTCATTTATGTTTTTGTAACATTAGAATCCTCAATTCTGTTGATGATGGCTTATGACCGATACATTGCCATTTATAACCCTTTACGCTACACAGCAATGCTATCAAAAACACTCATTGGTAAGGTATTTGTGGGTCTTTTAATCAGAGATGTCGTTTTAACTGGGCTCGTACCAATATTAGCATCCAGATTGCCTTATTGTTCTTCTAATATTATCCCCCATTGCTACTGTGACCACATGGCTGTAGCAAAACTGGCCTGTGCTAATATAACCATGAACAGTCACTACGGACTGGCAGCAGCATTTTCCATACTAGGTCTGGATGTAATTTTTATTGCTTCTTCTTACATAATGATACTCAGAGCGGTGTTAAAACTAGGATCAAAAGGAGCTTGCTTAAAAGCTCTGAACACCTGTGGGTCTCACTTGTTTGTTATCTTCTGCTTCTATATAATGTGTCTACTTAATTATGTATTGTACAGGCTTGGAAACGGTTTTCCTCCTCATGTTCACAATATGTTCTCAGTCTTGCATCTTCTCATTCCTCCAGTGTTAAACCCCATTGTTTATTCTGTTAGAACAAAGGAAATTCGTCAAGCATTTCTGAAACACTTCCTAAAGAGAAAACTTCACCCTGTCATTGACCACCATTGATTATTTTAATAGTCAAGATAGAAGCCACTGCTATAGACATATCAGGTAATTCCAGACCATTTTGACTAGAATATTGGAGGCAGATAATCTAAAAAAAGTAATGGATTAAGAAAAACAAACATCAACTTCAGTTAGTGAGCAAAATAATGTTTTTACCTTCAGCTATTCTTTATAAACACAAATGCAATATTCATAAATGTAAATAGTGTCTAAACCAAAGTGATGTATTTAATAACATGAATTTGAAACCCGCTTTAAAAAACATATGTCAGCTATGAAGGGCCAAGTGATTTTTGTGTCAGTCTGTGGGTACTGTGGGAGAAACTGCTAATTTTGCTCATCATTAGGTGTTGTTGAAAAGGGTCTTTTCACCAGGTTTATGAGATGTATAAGATGCAGCCATATGTCTGAAAAAAGAAACCTTGCACTTCATATGAGGAGCTTCCCAGGCTACATCATTTCACAGCTGCCTCAGTATATCCTTTGATCATGTTGAATTACTGTGGTTCACAGTGCTGAGGACGGGTGTTGTGTGAGATGATGCCCATAGCTTCATCCGGGGATGCACAACTGGGATCATTAAACAAAAAATATGTTGGATTTTTTGTGCTCTCATTTGTCTCAATTATTTTTGTCGTCTACTGATTAATGTTTAAAGAAATGCAATCTTCTGGCCTATTGTAAATTTCAGAATTAAAGACAAAGGAATGTAAATTGGGATTGTTTGTGACAAGGCTTCTCCATGTGAGGAAACATACAGTAAATAATTATTGTTATAAACGTATGTTAGTTCATACTGTCATTGGTGCATTATGAATTTTTCCTTTACTCAAAACAAAGTTTCTGTGTTTATCTACATCTATAACTTTAAGGGCATCCATATTCTTATTAGCTATTAAACTTGAAGGGGACAGGGCCAGTAATCTGTCTTCCTGAAGACAAAGGAGTTGCATTTTTGAAAGAAAACAGATGTTCTCAGTAGTGATGTCTGTCTGTGTTTTAAACACTGTACACCGTATGTACAGTACAGGACAGTTCTACTACAGATTCTTCTGAAAAAAGTTCTGAAAAGGTTTAATGCATGATCAATTTTATGGTGAATGTTAGCTGAGAAACAAACAACAGAACGTCTGTCATGTAGTTTGTCACATTCATTCAGAAACAGTTTTTTCATCACTTTTAAGGCACGTTTTCTGTTACCATGCTCATTTTCTTAGTAATTGAAATTACTATTCACAGAGAGTGATTTAGAAAAAGGTTGTGCCATAAAACATTGGAATGTATTACAGAAGTTCTTTCTGTCATCATTACTGTGCTACTAATTATCAAAAATATTTTGAAATTCCACATAGAGTTTTTTATATTTAAAACAGAGAGTCAAAATAATTTCCTTGTGAAAGTTCAAGAGGTTTCCTCATGCATGCACTTTAAATAAGCTTTATTTAGTGACTGAAAATCAGTGACATACGTACAGTAACACACCCTGAAATGCAGAAAAAGCTTTTGCTGAATTGCTAAATGTTGAAATATGGTGCTTTAGAAAATGGACAGCTTCTACAAAAAGAGTTTACAGTAAGAAAGTAAGGGACAAACATTTCACATATTCACATGCTATAACTTCACTTAATACATCAATGGAGCATTTTATTTTAAAATGCAACATGATCACTCTGCAGTAATCAGAGAGAGGAAGAAAATAAAAATCAACATGCCTTGGCTTTCCATACAAGCAGATGTGGACCACACAGAGCATGTCCCATTGATAATAAAGAGCGATGTCTATAAAAATACATTAATAGGAAGATTAATGTAGTGGTACTGTTTATTGGTTCTCCCACCTTGCCATGCAGTGGTAGAATACCACATTAAAAAGACCTCCAGAAAAATGTGCATAACTGAAACAAAATCTACAATAACTTGTGCCCTGTGAATTCTTTTTTAAAAATCAGTGTCTAATGAAACACAAAGAACTTCACTTCCTTACTGGTGAGGAACGGATAATGAACACCATACCTTACTGTGTGTTTGACTTGTGCTTAAGGTCCTTCCTTGTCTGATCTATATGAGATCAAATGAATGGAAATCTTCAGACATCATTTTAATGTCATGTTAATTATTTTTGCTTCACACATTACTCACTATGTGAAAAATGAAATGTCTATTCTGTAACCAGATCGAATGCATTACACTGCTACACTATAAGCATACAGTGTTATGCTTATAAAAATATGCATCTTTCAAATATAAAACATATATACAAGACAGGCAAAATTTAAGACACTCTATTGCTAAAAAACACCTTCTCCTCTTCAGTGTACACTGCTGCATTACAAAATATCTGCATGTGGCAGATCGATGACACTGGTTACAGTATACAGTATGTGCACAATACATGCCCCAGCTTTGAAAACAAGCACTAATTGAGCTTTAATCTGAAAATTATTAAGAGCAGCTCTGTGTTGCTTCTTGTACTTGTTTACGTTATGTAGATACTACTGATTCATCTTCATGCATGATATATCTGAGGTTATTAACATTCATGGTGAGTATTTTTCAAAACACTAGAGTCGGCCTCCTGTGAAATGTCTTGAACCAAAACAAATAAGATGCAGCCAAAGCAATGAAAGAACAAATTAATCCTCAGAGTATTTTCTGAGATGTCATAAATAACCTACAGTGTTCACTCTCCGTGGCAGAGCAACCCAGACCCACTTGTGAAGATCCAGTGAAATACAGGGCACGTCTCATTTTGGTGAGATCTCTTTAATTTCTCGAGAAACCATTACATGGTAAAATGTGTTGTGATGCTTAAAAATAATGCAAATAAAACTTACAATAAACAGTGACTTTTATTATTAAGAGAAATAATTTGTTTTAAGCTTCAAATGCTTATTTGTGTGTAAAAGAACTCTTGCTTTCTATCTAGCTGTGTGTATAGGAAGCAACAGAGAGTCATGCCAGCTGTCAACACCTCCAGCCTCCGTCCAGCAGTGTTCATTTTGATGGGATTTCCTGGGATCGAGCACCTGCAGCACTGGCTGTCTGTCCCTTTCACTGTCCTCTTCATCACAGCTCTCACAGCAAACAGCATCCTAATACTAGTGATCAGACTAGAGAAGAGTCTGCACTCTCCCATGTACCTTTTCCTTTGCATGCTGGCAATGGTGGACATCGGTTTATGCACAACTACTTTACCAAAAGTGCTGGAAGTGCTTTGGCTCGACAACAAGGACATTTCATTTGAAGGCTGTTTTATTCAGATGTTCTTCATTTATGTTTTTGTAACATTAGAATCCTCAATTCTGTTGATGATGGCTTATGACCGATACATTGCCATTTATAACCCTTTACGCTACACAGCAATGCTATCAAAAACACTCATTGGTAAGGTATTTGTGGGTCTTTTAATCAGAGATGTTGTTTTAACTGGGCTCATACCAATATTAGCATCCAGATTGCCTTATTGTTCTTCTAATATTATCCCCCATTGCTACTGTGACCACATGGCTGTAGCAAAACTGGCCTGTGCTAATATAACTATGAACAGTTATTATGGACTGTTTGTGGCATTTTCCATATTAGGTCTGGATGTGATTTTTATAGCCTGTTCTTACACAATGATACTCAGAGCGGTGTTAAAACTAGGATCAAAAGGGGCTTGCTTAAAAGCTCTGAACACCTGTGGGTCTCACTTGTTTGTTATCTTCTGCTTCTATATAATGTCTCTGCTTAATTATTTATTGTACAGGTTTGGAAACGGTTTTCCTCCCCATGTTCACAATATTTTCTCAGTCTTGTATCTTCTCATTCCTCCAGTGTTAAACCCCATTGTTTATTCTGTTAGAACAAAGGAAATTCGTCAAGCATTTCTGAACAACCTCCTAAAGAGAAAACTTCACCCTGTCATGTGAAGTTTCGGTTATTTTAATATTTAAGATTGAAGGCACTGCTATAGATATACCGTATCAGGTAATTTCAGAGCATTTTGACTAGAATCCTGACAGTTAATAATCTAAAAGTTAATTGATTAAGAAGAAGCATATACCAGCTTAAAACCTTAATGTGCCCTTCAATTATGTGACCAAAATAACGTTTTTACTGCAGTTGAAAAACATAAATGAAATATTCACAAACTGAATGAGAATAGTGCAGTGATGTACACTATTAGAGCAGTGATATATGCAATACATTGTAGAATAAAACATACTGTACATAAACAAAATATAAATATAGAAGAATATATACAGTATATATAGTAGAGGTGTTGTTGAAAAGGATCTTTTCACCAGGTTTATGAGATGTATAAGATGCAGCCATATGTCTGAAAAAAGAAACCTTGCACTTCATATGAGGAGCTACGTAATTTTACAGCTGCCTCAGTATATCCTTTGAGCATGTTGAATTACTGTGGTTCACAGTGCTGAGGTCAGGTGTTGTGTGAGATGATGCCCATAGCTTTGGGGTTCATCCAGTGGTGCACAACTGTAATCATGAAACAAAACATACATTGAATTTTTGTGCTCTCATTTGTGTAAATTATTTTTGTCATATACTTTTTAATGTTTAAAGTATTGCAATCTTCCAGCCCTTTGTAGATTTCAGAATTAAAGACAGAGGAATGTAAACAGGGATTGTTTGTAACAAGGCTTACCTGTGTGAAGAAAATTAAATATAAAATATTATAAACTTACGTAAGTTCAAACTGTCATTGGTGCATTATGAATTTTTCCATTACTCAAAATAAAGTTTCTGTGTTTATCTACATCTTTTACTTTATGGGCATCCATATTCTTATCAGCTATTAAACCTGAAGGGGACAGGGTCACTAATCTGTCTTCCTGAAGACAAAGGAGTTGCATTTCTTGAAAGAAAACAGATGTTCTCAGTAGTGATGTCTGTCTGTGTTTTAAACACTGTACACCGTGTGTACAGTACAGGAAAGTTCTACTACAGATTCTTCTGAAAAAAGTTCTGAAAAGGTTTAATGCATGATCAATTTTATGTTAGTTCAGAAACAAAGAACAGAACGTCTGTAATGTAGTTTGTCACATTCATTCAGAAACAGTATTTTCATCAATTTTAAGGCATGTTTTCTGTTACCATGCTTATCTGCCATAGTAATTGAAATCATTTTGAAATAGTTTCCACAGAAAGGGAAGGGCGATTCAAAAAACGGATGTGCCATAAAACATGTTGGAATGTATTACAGAAGTCCTTTCTGTTGTCTTGTGTCCTGCTACTACAGTAATTATCAAAAATGTTTTGAAATTCCATGTGGAGTTTTTTAAATTTGATTTAAACAGAGAATCAAAACAATTTCTTTGTGAAAATCCAATAGTTTCCTCACGCATACACTGTAAATATTTTTAAGTGAACGCTGAGGATGAAGAATATTGAAGAGCAGTGACAGCTATGGACCCTGAGCACTCTGTACTAATCAGAGAGGAAGAAATTAGACATCAGCATGCCTTAGCCTTCAATATAACAGCAGTTGTTGACCACGCAGAGTGTTCCCCATTGGTAACAAACCAATGTCAATGCCTATAAAAATGCATTAAAAGGAAGATTAATGTAGTAGTATTGTTTATTGGTTCTCCCATCTTGCCATGCAGTGGTAGAATACCACATTAAAAAGACCACAAGTAAATGTGCATAACTGAAACAAAAGCTACAGTAATTTGTGCCCTGAGTCACTGGGATTTAAAAAATAAATCAGTGTCAAAGATGACTCTAATGGAACACAAAGAAGTTCACTGCCTGCACTGCACCTTGTCAGACCTTGCACACCTACAGTACGTGATTCTGTCTTCTGATGCCTTCCCAGTGTACAGTGTATCCTGCTCAGAAAGATGACCTTTCCACTCTGTGCAATAGGATTGTGGTTTCTGTTCATCAGCTTGATAAGTGTGTATCTGTGGTTGCTGAATACTGGATAATGAAAACAAACCATACATTACTGTGTGTTTAACTTGTGCTTGAGGTAGTCCCTGATCTACCCCTGATCTTGTCTGATGGATATGACAGGATATGACTGAAAATCTTAAAACATAATTTTAATGTCATGTGTATAATTTTTGCTTCACACACCTACTATATAGAAAATAAGGTGTCTAGGCTTTAACCAGATCCAATTCATTACACTGCTACAGAGTGTGCTTATAAGATTATGCATTTTTCAGACATGAGATCTGTACAAGAAAGGCAAGATTTAAGACTCTATTGTTAAAAAAACACCTTCTCTTCTTCAGAGTACACTGTTTGCTGCATTACAAATCCTGTCCGTGACAGATCGAACGCACTGGTTGCAGTGTATATTTGCGCATTACATGTTCCAGCTTTAAAAAAATAGGCAGAAATTGAGCCTTAATCTAAAAATGAATAGGAGCAGCTCTGTATTGCTTTTTGCACTATATACAGTAAATGTTATCTGTGGATACGCGTGATTCATCTTCATACATTACATATCTAAGGTTATTAACATTCAAGGTAAGTTTTTTTTGAAACACTAGAGTCGCCCTCCTGTGAATTGTCTTGAACCAAAGCAAATTAGATGCGGCCAAAGCAATGAAAGAACAAATTAATCCTCAGAGTATTTTCTCGGATGTCATAAATAACTTAGTGTTCACTCGCCATTGAAGAGAACCCCATACGCAGCTGTGAAGATCCAGTGAAGTACTTGTCCTTTTGGTGAGATTTTCTAATTTCTCAAAAAATGTTGACATGGTAACATGTGCCGTGCTGCTCAAAAATAATGGAAATAAAACTTATAACAGTGACTTAAATTATTAAGGGAAAGAATTTGTCTCAAGCTTCAAGTGTTTTTTTTGTGTGTAAACAAACTCTTGCTTTCTATCTAGCTGTGTGTACAGGAAGCAACAGAGAGCCATGCCAGCTGTCAACACCTCCAGCCTCCGTCCAGCAGTGTTCATTTTGATGGGATTTCCTGGGATCGAGAACCTGCAGCACTGGCTGTCTGTCCCTTTCACTGTCCTCTACATCACTGCTCTCACAGCTAACAGCATCCTAATACTAGTGATCAGACTAGAGAAGAGTCTGCACTCTCCCATGTACCTTTTCCTTTGCATGCTGGCAATGGTGGACATCGGTTTATGCACAACTACTTTACCAAAAGTGCTGGAAGTGCTTTGGCTCGACAACAAGGACATTTCATTTGAAGGCTGTTTTATTCAGATGTTCTTCATTTATGTTTTTGCAGCACTGGAATCCACAGTTCTAGTGATGATGGCTTATGACCGATACATTGCCATTTATAGCCCTTTACGCTACACAGCAATACTGTCACGGACTCTCATAGCAAAAATTTTAGTTGCGTTTTTAATCAGAGACATAATTTTACCTGGACTGATACCTACATTAGCATCCAGATTGCCTTATTGTTCTTCTAATATTATCCCCCATTGCTACTGTGATCACATGGCTGTAGCAAAACTGGCCTGTGCTAATATAACTATGAACAGTTATTATGGACTGTTTGTGGCATTTTCCATATTAGGTCTGGATGTGATTTTTATTGCTTCTTCTTACATAATGATACTCAGAGCGGTGTTAAAACTAGGATCAAAAGGAGCTTGCTTAAAAGCTCTGAACACCTGTGGGTCTCACTTGTTTGTTATCTTCTGCTTCTATATAATGTCTCTGCTTAATTATTTATTGTACAGGTTTGGAAACGGTTTTCCTCCCCATGTTCACAATATTTTCTCAGTCTTGTATCTTCTCATTCCTCCAGTGTTAAACCCCATTGTTTATTCAGTTAGAACAAAGGAAATTCGTCAAGCATTTCTGAAACACTTCCTAAAGAGAAAACTTCACCCGGTCATGGACCATCATTGATTATTTTAATACTCAAGCTTGAAGCCACTGCTATAGACATATCAGGTAATTCCAGAGCATTTTGACTAGCATATCATGTCAGTAAATAATCTAAAATGGTAATTGATTATGAAAAAAACACCTGCTCAAAACCTTAATGTGCCCATCAGTTATGAGAGCAAAATGTTTTTACCTGTAGCTAGATTTGAACAACATGAATTAAATATTCATAAACTGTAAGAGTAGTTATGTACTGTATGTTATAAAGAATAAAATACACCTTAAAGAAACAAAAAAGCACTATGGGGGGAAAGTGGTTTACTTTTCATTCCTTTTTCATGATTGTGATGAGATGCATGAAATGTAGCCATATGTCTGAAAAAAGAAACCTAGTTCATATTTAAGTGCACTTCATATGAGGACCTTCTCTGGCTAAATAATTTCACAGCTGTCTCAGTATGTCCAATGAGCATGTTGAATTACTGTGGATCACAGTGCTGGGATTATGTACTGTGTTTGAGATATTGTCCCTAGTTTTGGGGTTCATCCAGGGGTTCTCAATTCTTGTCCTCACGAAACAAAATATTTTATGGATTTCTAGTGCTGTCATTTGTGTAAATGATTGTGGTCATCAACAGTTAAATGTCTGAAGAATTGCAAGCTTTCAGCCCTTGATAAAATTCAGAATTAATGACTAATTAATGAGTAATGTGAACAGGGATTATCTGTAGCAAGGCTACTCTGTGTGAGGACATTTAAATAATAAATGTTAAAAACGTTTGTAAATTCAAACTATCATTTTTGTATTGTGTATTTTTTCATTGCTCAAAATAATTTTTATGTGTTTACCTTCAGTATGTAATTAAAAGCAAGAGCGTCCATATTCTTAACAGCCATGAAACTTGAAGGTAGGGGCAGTAATCCCTTTTCCTGAAGACAAAGGCGTTGCATTTTTGTAAAGCAAAGAAAGGTTCTCAGAGGTGATGTCTGTCTATGTTTAAAACACTGCACACGGTATGTACAGGAATGTTCTACTACATATTCTTCTGAAAAAGTTCTGAAAATGTTTAATGCTTGATCAATTTTATTACGAATGCGAGATGAGAAATGGACATCAGAACTACTGTCATGTAGTTTGTCACATTTGTACTGAAACTGAATTTTCATTAATTTTAAATCACTGTTACTATTATCAGCTACTGTAGTACTTGAAATCATTTTAAAATGGTCTGCATAGTGAGCAAGGTGTGATTCAGAAATGTGCCATAACACATATGACAGAAGTCCTTTTTGTCATCTTATTACCATTCTACTACAATAATTATCAAACATATTTTGAAATTTCACTTAGAATTTTTTTATTTTGATGTTAAACAGGGCGTAAAAACAATCTCCTTTTAAAAATGCAATAAGTTTTCTCCTGCTTGCCCCTTAAATAAATTTTATTTAGTGACAGCTGAGGATTAAGAATATTGAAAATCAGTGACATGCGGTTACACACCCTGAAATGCAGAGGAATCTTTTCCTGAAATGCTATAAGTATAAATGTGATACTTTAGAAAATAAACAGCTTTTACAAATAATGTTTACAGTTCAAAATGTCAATAAGAGACAAACATTTCACATATTTACATGCTTAAACTATATTTTATACATCAAGTTCTGCTTTTATTTAAGCAATATGTAGATGAAGTCTGGGTTTAATAAAAATTGTATCAGTAAATTGCAAGATTCCTTGATGACTTTTAGGAACAAATAAACATAATAATTTACAGTCTCACACACAGAATATACAATATACAATTTGTTAATATAAATGTGTTGACATGACACCAAAACATACATAACAAACAACTTATGTAATAGAATATATTTGAGAAATGATCTGCTATGATACAGAAGTTGATTGTTCATTCAGGAATTCGAAAGATCAGAGTTAATAACTTCAAAGTTAAAATACAATAACGATAACAGTATACAGTGTAGTTCTTAGGTTCTATTAATCCCATATAATTAAATCACATTTATATTCTCAAACACAAGTAACTATGCATTTACTATCATTAAGTAAAAAATAGACATTTGTTTGGAATAATAGTTCAAATCCCGAGAATTATAATGTAAATAAACAAGTTTATACTCAAACTATTCATTGGCCACACTTCCTTGATGAGTTAAACTTCCTGGTGGTAAAACAGAGCTTAGTAGACTGGGCCAACATCCAACTTTGGCAGCCATTTTGTGCTGGGAAGTTCCTGGAGCAGCTTTGCCTTTCTTTGCTGGGCATCTCTGCATCTTTTTGACTTCAGTCTTTAAAAACTTCTTTTGTCTTCTTGGACTGCAGCTGCAACATAGACAAAAGGGAACTCATTTTGTCTCCGGTACAGTTTTTTTTCAGAATATGCCTGGCTATTCTGGATGTTGACAAAAAGAAAGAGTCCAGCTGTCTTATTTTATTGACATGGGTTCAGGAACACATGATTTATTCTGTTTGTTGAAAGGACATCTTGGACAGAATTCTGAGCTTTACTGACTCAGCCATTTGGCCTGGCTTCTTGAAGAAGAGTGCTGACTCAGACTGCTTGTAGTCACTTGGCTGGAAAAGTCAGATAGCCAGTTCAATTGAACAGATATTGAGAAGCCAGTGAGTTAACCAGCAAAAATGAGTTGGGTTACAGATTTTATGGGGTAACATCACAAGTTGGTTATTGACTGGGTTCCTATCAGGTATGGTTTTGGTACCCACCCTGGTGAATACTCATTGGTGGATCTTCCTTTGGGCAATTGACTATAACCATCTCTCTTCTAGACATCCAGGCACCAGCAGTGGATATCCATTATGGGAAGTGCTAGAACGTCGCTGTCCTGAGAAAGATCATTATGCAGAAGACAACTCAGCTCCATAATTTTCCCACATGCAAAAACCACTAGGTCATTCTGTGACTGAGATCACAAAGAGAGGCCTCTTTAGCTACTGTACATTCATGTGCCCTCACACAGAGATAGGCACCAGGCTTCTTGGTCAAGGCACACAAAGATTATTAGAAATGTTTAATAACACTTAATTCTAAGTGAAATAATTGGCCTTGTCCCCTACAAATGCAACATGAGCAATCTATGCTTATCAGAAGAAAATAAACATCAATATGTCTTGGATTTCAACACAACAGCAGATGTTTACCACACAGAGCTTGTCCCGTTGTAATAATAAATAGTAATGTTGTCCATAAAAAACACATTAATAGGAAGATTAATATAGTGATACTGTTTATTGTTTCTCCCACCTTGCCAGGTAATGTTAAAATTGCACACAAAAATGAGCTCAAGTAACTTGTAACTTGTGCTGAGTCATATGGAATTCTTATTTAATAATTAGTGCTTACACTGCACCTTGTCAGGCATTACCTTGTCATTACCTGTGTAATTCTGTCACCTTTGCACAGTCTGTGCTGCTCTAAATATCGACCTTTCCTTTCTATGCTGTAGGATTGTGGTTTCTGTTGATCCGCTTGTTAAGCATGGTGAAGAATGGATAATGAATATCACACTTTACTGTGGGTTTAAGTTGTGATTAAGGTCCTGCCTTGTCTGATCTATATGCCAGCACATGAATGGAAATCTTCAGACATCATTTTTAATGTCATTTGTATTATTTTTGCTTCACACTGTACACGAAAGGCGACATTTCATACATACTTTTGCAAGAAAACAAAATGATCTTCAGAGTACTATAGACTGTTTCTTGCATTACAAAACATTTCAATGTTTCAGACTAAAGACATTATATTTGCAGCAGATATGCCCTAGTTTTGAAAACAAGCAATAATTGAATCTGAATCTGAAAATTAGTAGTAGCAGCTCTCTATTGCTTTTAGCACATGTTTAAGTTATATCTGTGAATACTCATGATTCACCTTCATGCATACATATCTCAGGGTATTAATAATCAAAGTGAGTATTTTTCAAAAGACTGCAGTCAGCCTCCTGTGAAATGTCTTGAACCAAAGCAAATAAGATGCAGCCAAAGCAATGAAAGAACAAATTAATCCTCAGAGTATTTTCTCAGATGTCATAAATAACCTACAGTGTTCACTCTCCGTGGCAGAGCAACCCAGACCCACTTGTGAACTACTTGTCATTTTGGTGAGATTTCTTTTTCAATTAATTAAAAAATACAATTGCACTGTATGGTAACAGGTTGCATTTTGTCAAAGAAAATGAAACTGAATTTTATTATTGAGGAAATTCGTTTATTCCAAGTGCTTATTTGTCTGTTAAAGAGCTCTTGCTTTCTAGCTGTGTGTGCAGGAAGCAACAGAGAGTCATGCCAGCTGTCAACACCTCCAGCCTCCATCCAGCAGTGTTCATTTTGATGGGATTTCCTGGGATCGAGCACCTGCAGCACTGGCTGTCTGTCCCTTTCACTGTCCTCTACATCACTGCTCTTGCAGCTAACAGCATCCTAATACTAGTGATCAGACTAGAGAAGAGTCTGCACTCTCCCATGTACCTTTTCCTTTGCATGCTGGCAATGGTGGACATTGGTTTATGTACAAGTACTATACCAAAAGTGCTGGAAGTGCTTTGGCTCGACAACAAGGACATTTCATTTGAAGGCTGTTTTATTCAGATGTTCTTCATTTATATTTTTGCAGCACTGGAATCCTCAGTTCTAGTGATGATGGCTTATGACCGATACATTGCCATTTACTATCCTTTACGCTATACAGTAATACTGTCACGGACTCTCATAGCAAAAATATTTGTTGCATTTTTAATCAGAAATGTAATTTTACCTGGACTGATACCTACATTAGCATCCAGATTGCCTTATTGTTCTTCTAATATTATCCCCCATTGCTACTGTGATCACATGGCTGTAGTAAAACTGGCCTGTGCTAATATAACTATGAACAGCTATTATGGACTGTTTGTAGCATTTTTTGGATGGGTTATAGATGTGATTTTTATTGCTTCTTCTTACGTAATGATACTCAGAGCGGTGTCAAAACTAGGATCAAAAGCAGCTTGCTTAAAAGCTCTGAACACCTGTGGTTCTCACTTGTTTGTTATCTTCTGCTTCTATATAATGTCTCTGCTTAATTATTTATTGTACAGGTTTGGAAACGGTTTTCCTCCTCATGTTCACAATATTTTCTCAGTGTTGTATCTTCTCATTCCTCCAGTGTTAAACCCCATTGTTTATTCTGTTAGAACAAAGGAAATTCGTCAAGCATTTTTGAAACACTTCCTAAAGAGAAAATGTGTCATGGACCATCATTGATTATTTTGATACACAAGCTTGAAGCCACTGCTATAGACATATCAGGTAATTCCAGACCACTTTGACTAGAATATTGGTAGTAAATAATCTTAAAAAGTAATTGATTATAATAATAATAATAATAATAATAATAATAATAATAATAATAATAATAATAATAATAATAATTGCTTACACTTATATAGCGCTTTTCTGGACACTCTACTCAAAGCGCTATACAGGTAATGGGGACTCCCCTCCACCACCACCAATGTGCAGCATCCACCTGGATGATGCGATGGCAGCCATAGTGCGCCAGAACGCTCATCACACATCAGCTATCAGTGGGGAGGAGTGCAGAGTAATGAAGCCAATTCATAGATGGGAATTATTAGGAGGCCATGATTGGTAAGGGACAATGGGAAATTTGGCCAGGATGCTGGGGTTACACCCCTACTCTTTGCGAGAAACACCCTGGGATTTTTAATGACCACAGAGAGTCAGGACCTCGGTTTTACGTCTCATCTGAAGGACAGCTCCTGTTTACAGTATAGTGTCCCTGTCACTATACTGGGACATTAGGACCCACATGGATCACAGGGTAAGTGCCCCCTGCTGGCCCCACTAAATGAAAAATGAACGCCAACTTCAATTATCTGAGAAAAATAATGTTTTTACCTTCAGCTAAAAAAAAACAAATGAGACATTCATAAATGTAAATAGAGACTTAACCGAAGTGATGTAAATAATAACGTAGAATATGAAACCCACTTTAAAAAACTTACAAGAGCTACAGTATGTAGAGCCAAGTGATTTTTTTGTCAGTCTATGAATTTTGCTATGGGCAATATCACAATTACAAAACGTGTAATAAGTAGGTTTATATCTGATGAAAAAACTCTAGTTCATATTGAAGTGCAGTTGATATGAGGAACTTCTCTGACTACATAATCTCATAGCTGCCTCAGTATATCCTATGAGCATGTTGAATTATTGTGCTGGAGTCATGTACTGTGTTTGAGATAATGCTTTTAGTTTTGTGATTCATCCAGGACTGGTAAACTTCAGGCCTTAGGAACAGAAGATAATATGGATTGTTTGTGTTCACATTTGTGTACATTAAATTTGTCATCAGCTGTTAAACGTTTAAAGAATTGTAATCTTTCAGCAATTCAGGATTAAAGACTGGGGAATATAAACACAAATTGTCTAGAACAACGCTACTATTTTTGAGTAAATTTAAATATAAAATCCCATTAAATTCAAATTTGAATCTTTATACATTTTATATGTGTGCTGTGTACAGTATGTTTTAGTGACTCAAAATATTTTATATCTTTATGCACTGTGCATCTTTTCATTTAGGACCATACTCCTAACAGTCATTAAAATTGAAAGGAGGGGTTATTCATTTGTACTCCTGAAGACAAAGGAACACATTAGGCAAAAACTGTCATGAGTGGTGATGTCTTTCTATTCAGTATATGGTAATCACTATATAGTACATTGCATATAAAGTAATTATTTAATTAATTTAAAAAAAAACAAGTGAAATGTTTGCAGCATTTTACTGTCCAATTATCTGAAACTTCATGAGAGGACTGCTGCAACAGACGTTGTGACACTCATACTGGAACAGTACAGTTTTTTTTTTCAGTTTAAAGTCACATGTTTTCTGTTACCATGCTCAGCTGTTGTAGTAATTGAAATCATTTTTAAAAAGTTTGTATAGAAAGCAAAGTCTGATCAAAGAATAGATGTGCCATAAGAAACTATGGGGTGCACCAAAGAAGTCATTTCTGTCATCTTTTTATTTTGCTAATGATTATCAAACATATTTTGAAAAACCATGTGGAGTTTTTTTTTAATTTGATTTAAAACAGACAGATGATCCACTTTCAGTGTTAAAAAGTACTAAGTTTCCTTATGTATTCACTTTACAGACTTTTTAGTGACACCTGAGAATTATGAAAACCAAATACCAGTGATATACAGTATAACACAGCCTGGAATGCAGAAGAATCCTTCGCTGAATTAGTAATTGTAGAATTGTGGTCTATTTAAAAAAAATCAATAGCCTTTACAAAACCAATTTACAGTTCAAAATATCAATAGGTGATAAGCTGTTTACATATTGTCGCTTTAAAGCTTACTTAATAATCAATTCTTGCTTTTATTTAAGCAATACAACCTGAGGACTCACATATTTTCACATATTCACATGCTATAACTTCACTTAATACATCAATGCAGCATTTTATTTAAGCAATGCAACATGATCACTCTGGAGTAATCAGAGAGAGGAAGAAAATAAAAATCAACATGCCTTGGCTTTCAATACAACAGCAGATGTTTACCAAACAGAGCTTGCCGTATTGGTAATAAACAGTGTGCAGTGTGGTTGTCCATAAAAAATCAATTAATATAAAGATTGATACAGTATAGTGGTACTGTTAATTTGTTCTCCCACCTTGCCATGTAATGGTAAAATTCCACACTGAAAGGGCTCCAAAAAAATGCATAACTGAATGAAAATCTAAAGTAACTTGTGCTCTAGATCAATTTGAATTTTTATCAATCAGTGTCAAAGATGACTCTAATGGAACACAAAGAACTTACACAGCACCTTGTCAGACCTTGCAGACCTGTGTGATTCTGCTCTCTGTTAACTCCCCAGTGCACAGTGTATTCTGCTCATAAAGATGACCTTTCCACTCTGTGCAGTAAGATTGTGCTTTCTGTTCACCAGCTCGTTAAGCATGTACTATATTTGTGATTGGTGAAGAATGGATAATGAAAACAATACCTTACTGTGTGTTTAACTTAAACTTGTAGTCAGTCCTTGTCTGAGTTGTACCACAGCGCAAGAACTGAAATCTTCAGACATCACTCTCATGTTATGTGTAGTATTTTGACTTCTCATGTTATTCACTTCAGTATTCACAAAGGAAAATGCGTTTTCTGGGCTGTAAGTAATTCAGATTCATTACACTGCTAAAGATGATCCCATGTACAGTACTTTTCAAATATAATATAAACTCTACTAGAAAGAAAACCTTGAATCCATAACTTTCTCCTGATTTGAACAGACTATTTGCTGCATTACAAAATAAATCCATGTGGTAAAATACACTGATTACAGTATGTTTGCATGTGTTTGCAAAATGTGCCTCACCTTTAAAAAACAGTAATACTGCTTTTGTCCAAATATTAAAAGGATAATATTGTTGGTGTTGTTAAAATGATATCTGTGGATACTCCTCCTTCATCTTCTTGCTTTACATTCCTGAGAGTATTAACATTCAAGGTAACTGTTTGGGATGATACGAGAGTTGGCCCCTTGTGAAATGTCTTGACGTAAAGCAAATGAGATGCTGCCAAAAAAATTATAGAACAAATCCTGAGAGTATATTCTCAGATATCATAAATAACCTACAATGTTTACTTGCTGTGACTGAGCACCCCAGACGCACTTGTACTTGTGAAAATTCAGGGAGGTACTTGTCATTTTGGTGAGATTTCTTTTTCTAATTTCTCAAGAAACTGTGACATGGTAGCATGTGCTGTGATGCTCAAAATTAATGGAAATAAAACTCATAACAAACAGTGACTTTTATTTTTAAGGGGATGAATGAATTTCATGCTTCAAGTGTTTTTTTTGTGTGTAAAAGAACTCTTGCTTTCTAGCTGTGTGTGCAGGAAGCAACAGAGAGTCATGCCAGCTGTCAACACCTCCAGCCTCCATCCAGCAGTGTTCATTTTGATGGGATTTCCTGGGATCGAGCACCTGCAGCACTGGCTGTCTGTCCCTTTCACTGTCCTCTACATCACTGCTCTCACAGCTAACAGCATCCTAATACTAGTGATCAGACTAGAGAAGAGTCTGCACTCTCCCATGTACCTTTTCCTTTGCATGCTGGCAATGGTGGACATTGGTTTATGCACAAGTACTTTACCAAAATTGCTGGAAGTGCTTTGGCTCGACAACAAGGACATTTCATTTGAAGGCTGTTTTATTCAGATGTTCTTCATTTATATTTTTGCAGCACTGGAATCCTCAGTTCTAGTGATGATGGCTTATGACCGATACATTGCCATTTACTATCCTTTACGTTACACAGCAATACTGTCACAGACTCTTATAGCAAAAATGTTTGTTGCATTTTTAATCAGAGACATAATTTTACCTGGACTGATACCTACATTAGCATCCAGATTGCCTTATTGTTCTTCTAATATTATCCCCCATTGCTACTGTGATCACATGGCTGTTGTGAAACTGGCCTGTGCTAATATAATAATGAACAGTTATTATGGACTGTCAGTGGCATTTTCTATAGCAGGCTTTGATTTTGTACTGATTATCTTTTCTTACATAATGATATTCAGAGCAGTGCTAAAACTTGGATCAAAAGGAGCTCGTTTGAAAGCTCTAAATACTTGTGGTTCTCACTTGGTTGTTATCATGTACTTCTACATTACATCAATATTCAATTATGTGGTTTACAGGTTTGGAAACGAAATTCCTGTTCATGTTCACAATATTTTTTCAGTTTTGTGTCTTCTTATTCCTCCAGTGTTAAACCCTATTGTCTATGCAGTTCGGACAAGAGAAATTCGTCAAGCATTCCAGAAGCACTTCTTAAAGAGGACAGTTATTTTACAACAATTAAGCCTAAAATGAATTTTCACTGATTATTTTAGCAATTATTCCAATGTCGTCTTGCTTGCGTCTGAATTTCACTCCTCTGTGTAAAGAAAACGGTAAGGAATGTTAACAAAACATATATGCATAAACTGTACATATATGCTGAAAACAAAAGTAAATTGTAAAATAAATTGGAATCAGACTTTCTTAACATCAAAATGTGACTCTAAATGGAGATGAGGAGAAATAACCTTTGGTTAATATGAGAACCCAACTTAACATTTAATGGGAAAATAGTGCAGAAGATTAATTGATTTAATATTCTTTCTCTAATTTCTCTAACATCAGCTTGTAAAATCCGGTTTAAATTCTGACTATATTATGAATTCTTAAAACACACATCACTATAGTATATTATAATGCAAGAAATGAAGTTTGGATATAATACCAGTTTTAATTATTTTAAGAATGAATATGGCAATAAAGAAAAGGAGAGGTCAAGCTACAGTGTGCAAAAGAAAGTAAATACAGTTGTAAACAAATATTAACTCAAGCAGCTGATTTTAAACCTTGTGTACAACAGAAACATTCATACATGTTCACAATTTTATATGAACGCACTGCATTTCAGGTGTCACCATTTAATGTGGTTAATCTGTGTTTACAGTCAATATTTGTACTCTCCTGTGGTTTAAAATTTCCAGTCTCACAGGCAATGATGTTATGAAGCATTTAAGCAGGGTGATGCGAGTACCTGCTGGCTTCAAACCAGGCTGTGAATGAAACTGAACCCGACTCTCACACACCTTTCTGAAGTAAAGTGAAATTTTCTGCATTGAACTTCTGACCAAAGAAGTTACATTGTATTATATCTGGTGAACACATTTACTACTTTTAATGTTATTGAGAAAAAAATCTAAAATAAATAGAAACATCAAATATAAGACGAGCATCACCCCCCTCATTGTCCCCTACCCATTACTGGTGCCCCCCTAAATAAAATGAAATATGTCCACAAAGACGTTCCTCTTAACTATGCATTGTTCTGTACATATATATTCTGTACATTATGTTCATAGAGATTCATAACTTAAAAAAATGGTAGCATTTCTTGTGCTGTTTGTGTCACTCAGTAAGTTAGTGGTTTGAAACCATTGATCCCGTAGCCTGCACCAGGGATCCTCAATCCTGGTCCTGGAGGGCTGCTGTGTTTACAGGTTTGAGTGCAGCTGGGGTCCTCCTGGCTACATTATACCAGTTTAACAGCTTCTTTCTGCTCTTTATGATGGTACAGTATGATGCTTAGAACAGACCTGGAAAATCTGCAGACACACTGATTCTCCAGGGCCAGAATTGGGAACCCCTGGCCTACACAGTCTTTTAACAAATCTATGACAATAAAACAAAACGAATGCCTACATCTTAATTAGTAATGTCAGGTGATTAAAGACCATTAGAATCGTTGCACAACAAGAAGAGGCCTTTCAGCCCATTAGCTTGTGTGGTTGCTAGGATGTAATTGATCTAAAGATCTCATCTACGGTAGCAATGTCTTCAAAGGACCAGGATGACATCCTCAACAATATAACTCAGTAGTTTGCTGGAGACTCTCATATCTAAGAAGGTGTTAATGTGTCACAAGTGAGAATGCTGACAATATTGGCAACCAAAAGTCTACATTTAAAAAAGTGGTGAGATCCAACACGTGCAAAAACTGGAAGCTTGGGTTTAGACTAAAGCCTCACCTTTCTGAAACATGTCTAGCAAGAGAAAGAAAATGTGTAAAAATGCTTAAGTATTCCCAAACAAATAATTGATTTTACATCCTTTCACATTATTAATAAACAACCACAGTCTGAATAGTTAGCAGGGCCTGTAGGTTGCTTATACTCTAGCCAACCTGGTAGAGTGGCTCTATATTAATTACTAATGCATCGTTATAAAATGCAAAGAACTCAACACAACGTTCATAAGCACATGGCTACATCTCACACCTCCCTGTGATTCTACATCAAGGCTTCTGTCAGCGGACACCTGCACATAAAATACCATTTCTAGTGTGTGTAGGAAAATCACACTTTCTAATCATCAACTTGTACAGCAATGGTGACTAGTGTTGAGCTGTTGATGGGCACCATACCTTGACTAATTAACCAATGTGTGTTTGCACTGTGATCTATGAGAAAGCCATGAGAAAGTGCTCTGTAGTTTCATCACTACAGAGGTCAGTTTTATTGCTCTGCAGTAAAATGTCCTATATACAGAACATTCTCTGCCTGAATCGTCTCTATCAAAAACTGAATACAATTAAGTATTGAGCCCCTGCAGGTAGCAAGAAAAGCTTGAAGTGGATTTGGCATTTATTCTAGAAGGAAAGATAATGAAAGCATGTATCAATCTTCTCAAGAAGGCCTCCAAAAAAGTCTGGTAAGTTGAATTGAGGTCCAAGTATTTTGGCCTGTGACTATACCTGTACAGCATTTGTATAAGTGTCTGTAGAAATTTTAATATAGAAACTTGTTAATAACCTCCTTTTCATCACTTGATTAAGACAGAATACACTGATAATATTATTACTTTGGCTAAATGTACTGTTTAGAAACAGTACGAGTGCCTTCCAGAGAGTCATAATTAAAGCAACACTGTATTTCAATGTATTATTACAATTTTTGTTTATACTTCTCTTTTGTCTTCATGCACTTCTTGACAGAGATGTCTATTTGTCAAAACACTACAATCAGCCTCCTGTGAGATGCAGCCAAAGCGATGAAAGAACAAATTAATCCTCAGAGTATTTTCTCGGATATCATAAATAACCTACAATGTTTGCTCCCTGTGAAAGAGCACCCCAGACCCACTTGTGAAGATCCAGTGAAATACAGGGCACGTCTCATTTTGGTGAGATTCCTTTCGTTAATTTCTTGAGAAACAATGACATGGTAAAATGTGTTGTGATGCTTATAAATATTGCAAATAAACCTTATTACAAACAATGACGTTTATAATTAAGGAAAGAATTTGTTTCAAACTTCAAGTACTTATTTGTGTGTAAAAGAACTCATGCTTTCTATCTAGCTGTGTGTGCAGGAAGCAACAGAGAGCCATGCCAGCTGTCAACACCTCCAGCCTCCGTCCAGCAGTGTTCATTTTGATGGGATTTCCTGGGATCGAGCACCTGCAGCACTGGCTGTCTGTCCCTTTCACTGTCCTCTACATCACTGCTCTTGTAGCTAACAGCATCCTAATACTAGTGGTCACACTAGAGAAGAGTCTGCACTCTCCCATGTACCTTTTCCTTTGCATGCTGGCAATGGTGGACATTGGTTTATGCACATGTACTTTACCAAAAGTGCTGGAAGTCCTTTGGCTCAACAAGAACATTTCATTTGAAGGCTGTTTTATTCAGATGTTCTTCATTTATTCTTTTGCATCACTAGAATCTTCAATTCTAGTAATGATGGCTTATGACCGATACATTGCCATTTATAACCCTTTACGCTACACAACAATACTATCAAGGACTCTCATAGCAAAAATATTTTTTTCATTTTTAATCAGAGATGTCATTTTAACTGGGCTGATACCAATATTTGCATCCAGATTGCCTTATTGTTCTACTAATGTTGTTCCTCACTGTTACTGTGATCACATGGCTGTTGCAAAACTGGCTTGTGCTAATATTATAATGAACAGTTATTATGGACTGGCAGCAGCATTTTCTATAGCAGGCTTTGATTTTGTACTGATTATCTTTTCTTACATAATGATATTCAGAGCAGTGCTAAAACTTGGAACAAAAGGAGCTCGTTTGAAAGCTCTAAATACCTGTGGGTCTCACTTGGTTGTTATCATGTACTTCTACATTTCTACAATATTTAATTATGTGGTATATAGATTTGGAAATGAAATTCCTGTTCATGTTCACAATATTTTTTCAGTTTTGTGTCTTCTTATTCCTCCAGTCTTAAACCCTATTGTCTATGCAGTTCGGACAAAAGAAATTCGTCAAGCATTCCAGAAACACTTTTTAAGGAGAACAATTAAGCCTAAAATTAATTTTCACTGATTAATGTAGCAATTATTCCAATATCTTGTGAATTTCACTTCTCTGTGTAAAGAAAAATGTAAGGAACATAAACAAGACACTGCTGAAAACAAAAGTAAATTGTAAAACTGAGATATGGAATCAGGCTTTCTTAACATTAAAATGTGACTCTAAAAAGAGTTGAGCAGAAATTAAATTTGGTAAGTATGAGAATGCAAATTAAAGGGAAAAAAAGTGCCAGAGGTGAAGTGATTTCAAATTGTTTATTTGATGTCACAGCCAGTAAAATTCCAGTTAGAAACTGTAAGCTATAGTACATTTCAGAATTCTTAAAACATACATTTATTTATTATAATGCTAGAAATTAACTTTGGAAATACAGTAATATCAATTATTGTGTTTTTAATGCCCAACATACGCAGTATATGGAAAGAAAATGAGAGAGAGGATGTTAAAACTGCAGAGAGCGAAAACATAAGAGTGTGAAAAATAGAATATTTTGTGTTGTACAAAAAGGTTAACTGAAATAACTGGTTTAAAACATTGCGTACACCATAAAAAATCCTTCTATATATGCTGTACACAATTATATACTGTATGTGAATGCACTGTATTTCATGAGTCACCTTTTAATTTGGTTAATCTGTTTTCTTGTTTACAGTAAACATTTGTACTCTCTTGTGGTTTAAAATTTCCAGTCTCACAGGCAATGATGTTATGAAGCATTTAAGCAGGGTGATGCGAGTACCTGCTGGCTTCAAACCAGGCTGTGAATGAAACTGAACCCGACTCTCACACACCTTTCTGAAGTAAAGTGAAATTTGCTGCATTGAACTTCTGACCAAAGAAGTTAAATTTGATTATATTTGGTGAACACATTTACTACTTTTAATGTTATTGAGAAAAAGAATCTAAAATAAATAGAAACATCAAATATAAGACGAGCATCACCCCCTCATTGTCCCCTACCCATTACTGGAGCCCCCCTAAATAAAATGAAATCTGTCCACAAAGACGTTCCTTTTAACTATGCATTGTACTGTTCATATATATTCTGTACATTCTGTACATAGAGATTCATAACTTAAAAAAATGGTAGCATTTTTTGTGCTGTTTGTGTCACTCAGTAAGTTAGTGGTTTGAAACCATTGATCCCGTAGCCTGCACCAGGGATCCTCAATCATGGTCCTGGAGGGCTGCTGTGTTTACAGGTTTGAGTGCAGCTGGGGTCCTTCTTGCTAAATTATACCAGTTTAACAGCTTCTTTCTGCTCTTTATGATGGTACAGTATGATGCAGGGGAAGAGACCTGGAAAACCTGCAGACACACTGATTCTCCAGGGCCAGAATTGGGAACCCCTGGCCTACACAGTCTTTAAAGATAGATAGTTAAGACTTTATTGATCCCTAGGGAAATTGATGTGTTACAGCAGCCCAAGACAAGCAATAAAAACAGACATCAGAATAGACAAAACATTAGAATACGTACAATAATAAAAAATAAATATAAAATAAAATAAACAAAAATAAAGACATAGGTGCGTGCAAAATATGATCATAGTCACTGTAAAAACAATAAAAAAATGAGCAAAATGTGCATAGGTATATACAGATTGAGTATCCAAAAAGTACAATGGAGCAACATGCTGTCCATAGACGAGCAAATGAAGGGCTAACAGTCCCAGCCTAGGGCAGCATTATACACCCTGACAGCCGCCGGGGGGAGTTCCCTTGAACACCGTAGCTGGAGCAGTCTGTTGATAAAAGTGCTCCGCTGCCCAGTAACAGTCCCATGAAGCGGATGAGAGGCGTTGTTCATGATGGCTGTGAGCTTGGTCAGCATTCTCCTCTCAGCCACCACCTCCAGGGGGTCAAGGCTCAGCCTCAACAGCCTCATTTTTTTACTGTCATAGAAGAGCCAGCTTTCTTGATAAGTTTATTGAACCTATTTGCATCTCGTCATGATGCTGCTGCCCCAGCACACAGCACTGATTAATAAAAAATGTGTAGCAATGTTCCACACACACCAAAGGACCTGAGCCTCCTTAGAAAATAGAGTTGGCTCTGACCTTTCTTGGACAGGGCGTCAGTGTTACCAGACCACTCCAGCTTATCATCCAGGTGTACCCCTAAGTACTCGTAGGACTGCACCCCCTCTATGTCCTCACCCTGGATGGAAACAGGGTTCAGCGGAGACTTATTCCTTCAAAAGTCCATGACCATTTCTTTGGTCTTGCTGGTGTTTAGCTGGTGATGGTTAAGATGACACCACTCCACAAAGCTGGTAATCAAGCTCCTATACTCCTCCTCTCTCCCCTCTCTAATACACCCCACAATTGCAGAGTCATTCGAAATCTTCTGCAGATGACATGTCTCAGAGTTATACCTGAAGTCAGAGGTGTAAAAAGTGAACAGGAATGGAGCTAGGACAGTCCCCTGTGGAGCCCCAGTACTACTAACAACCTGTTCGGACACGCAGCTCTGTAGCCGTACATAATACTGTGGCCTGCAGGTCAGATAATCTATAATCCAGGACACCAGGGGAGTGTCCACCTGTGCCAACCTTAGCTTATCTCTCAGTAAAGGTGGATGGATGGTGTTAAAGGCACTGGAGAATTCAACTAACATATCTCTCACAATGCTCCCCGTCTTCTCCAGCTAAGAGTTAGCTCTGTGTAGCAGATAGATGACTGCATCCTCCACTCCCAGGTGTGACCGGTAGGCGAACTGCAAGGGGTCCAGTGCTGTACTCACCAGGGTTCTGAGGTGGTCCAGTACAAGCCTTTCCAGAGTTTTCATTAGGTGTGATGTCAGTGCCACTGGTCTGAAGTCAAGACTTTAGGGTGCCCCTTTTTGGGTACTGGTACCAGGCAAGATGTCTTCCAGAGCACCAGAACCTTTTCTAATCTCAGGCTGAGGTTGTAGATGTACTGCAGCACTAAACCCAGTTGGTCCGCACAGATCTTTAGCACCCTGGAGCTGACACCGTCAGGACCCGCTGCCTTCCCTGCACGGAGTCTCCTCAACTCCCTTCTGACCTGGTCAGCTGTGATGGATAGGCAGAGGAGGGCAGAGGAAGATGGAGTAGGAGTAGGAGGGATCACATAATGGGATGACTGAGGACATGAAGAGAGAGTCTGGAGTGAAGGCCTGTGAGGTGAATCTTAAAAAAGATTAACAAATTAACAAATTAACATAGATGAACAAATCTATGACAATAAAAAAACCCGAATGCCTACATCTTACTTAGTGATGTCAGGTGATTTAAGACCATTAAAATCGTTGCACAACAATAAGAGGCCTTGCAACCCATTAGCATGTGTGGTTGCTAGGATGTAATTGATCTAAAGATCTCATCTACAGTACCAATTTCTTCAAAGGACCAGGATGTCATCCTCAACAATATAACTCAGTAGTCTGTTGGAGACTCTCTTAACTAAGAAGGTGTCACAACTGAGAATGCTGACAATATTGGGAACCAAAAGTCTACATTTAAAAAAGTGGTGAGATCCAACACATGCAAAACCTGACAGGTTTGGTTTAAACTAATGCCTCACTTTTCTGAACAATGTCTAGCAAGTGTAAAAATGCTCGAGTATTCCCCCCCACAATAATTGATTGTACATCCTTTCACATTATTAATAAACAACCACAGTCTGAATAGTTAGCAGGGCCTGTGTAGCTTTTATTCTAACCAAGCTGGTAGAGTGGTTAAGTGCCTGTAGAAACTGTAATATAGACACTTGTTAATGACCTCCTTTTCTTCACTTGATTAAGAGAGAAGACACTAAGAATGCTGACAATAATGGTAATATTATTACTGAGGCTAAAGGAACACTGTTTGAAAAATAGTACAAGTGCCCTTCAGAGAGTCAGAATTAAGGTAACATTGTATTAAAATGTCTAATTACAAGTTTATTACAATACGTCTCTTTTGTCTTCATGTATTTTGTGATAGAGATGTCTATTTGTCAAAACACAACAATCAGCCTCCTGTGAGATGTCTTGACCAAAAGCAAATGAGATGCAGCCAAAGCGATGAAAGAACAAATTAATCCTCAGAGTATTTTCTCGGATGTCATAAATAATGTTTGCTGCAATGTTTGCTCACCGTGAAAGAGCACCCCAGACCCACTTGCAAAGATTCAGGCAAGTACTTGTCAGTTTGGTAAGATTTCCGTTATTAATTTCCCAAGAAATTGATGCATGGTAAAATGTGTACTGTTGCTTAAAAAATGGAAATAAAACTGATAATGAGTGCTGGCTTTAAATATTTGAAAAAGATTAATTTGTTTTAAACTTCAAGTGCTTATTTGTGTGTAAACAAACCTCTTGCTTTCTATCTAGCTGTGTGTGCAGGACGCAACAGAGAGCCATGCCAGCTGTCAACACCTCCAGCCTCCGTCCAGCAGTGTTCATTTTGATGGGATTTCCTGGGATCGAGCACCTGCAGCACTGGCTGTCTGTCCCTTTCACTGTCCTCTTCATCACGGCTCTCACAGCTAACAGCATCCTAATACTAGTGATCAGACTAGAGAAGAGTCTGCACTCTCCCATGTACCTTTTCCTTTGCATGCTGGCAATGGTGGACATTGGTTTATGCACAAGTACTTTACCAAAAGTGCTGGAAGTGCTTTGGCTCGACAACAAGGACATTTCATTTGAAGGCTGTTTTTTTCAGATGTTCTTCATTTATGTTTTTGTATCACTAGAATCCTCAGTTCTAGTGATGATGGCTTATGACCGATACATTGCCATTTATAGCCCTTTACTCTACACATCAAAACTGTCAAGGACTCACATAGCAAAAATGTTTTTTTTATTTTTAATCAGAGACATCATTTTAACTGGGATGATACCTACATTAGCATCCAGATTGCCTTATTGTTCTTCTAATATTATCCCCCATTGTTACTGTGATCACATGGCTGTAGCAAAACTGGCCTGTGCTAATATAACCATGAACAGTTATTATGGACTGTCAGTGGCATTATTTATAGCAGGCTTTGATGTGGTACTTACTTCATTTTCTTATATAATGATATTCAGAGCAGTGCTAAAACTTGGATCAAAAGAAGCTCGCTTGAAAGCATTAAACACCTGTGGAGCTCATTTGTTTGTTATCCTGACCTTCTACGTAACTTTAATGTTTAATTATTTTTTATACAGGGTTGGTAATGGAATTCCTGTTCATGTACACAATGTATTTTCAGTTTTGTATCTCCTCATCCCTCCAGTATTAAACCCCATTGTTTACTCTGTTAGGACTAAAGAAATCCGTCAAGCATTTTTGAAACACCTCATGAGGAGAAGAGTTGACCCATATGCAAGGCATTAGTAATGAGATGAGGCAATGCTTTTGGTTTATAAGAGCTTGATCAAGATGCATTTAGTTAACATTATTTATAAATTATTTATAAAATAAATGCTACAAATATATAATAATGATGTGAAACTACAGTGCAAGATGTCTGCAAAAATGAGTTTTGCAGATTACATAAAATATATGTTGACTGGCATTACTATGTGAAGAATATGATTTTAAAACATACTGTACAATTAAAAAAAATGCCTGAACAGTTACATTTTAATTTCATATCATTTTAGTATAAAAACCTTGTGTCAATCACAGTTTCTCAAACAAATATAAACATCTTTTTAGCAGAAGGAAATCTTCACTTTTTCCTTTATAGCCAAAATGCTGACAGAGCTCTCTAGTTTAACCTCATGAAAGTGTACAGCAGTTTGTAGTGGATAAAACACAGAGAAATTAAAATGTTCTGTAAATGTACGGTAGCCCATCATCAGCCTCTCATGTGGCGATCAATGGTGTTTCACAGTTCAAGGGTACTGTACTGAGTGAAATATTACCGTGTTGTTCTGCAACACTGGGTAGTTTGATCCATCTGTGCTCTCAGTCTCTAGATTGATATACAGTACACCATCCAGTAAACAGTTTACCACTAAACTAGTTTAATTCCACACATTTCCGAACCCTGTGATGGCCAACAGAAGAATTAAAGCTGGAGAATGTGGTCCTCTCTAGTGGTTCAAGCAGCAAAATGCTCGCTGCAGTGCAGGCTAAGCTCTGTGATCCAAGTGTCAGGCTCCTGCCTGGGTCATGTCACTAGCCAGCTGTAGCTGGGACTCCACAAGCCATGGAGCAGAACTGACTGAGCACCATGTTAAAAGATATTGTAAATGGCTTGAAAGTTGATGGGTTGGAGGAGTCACCTAAACCTCCTCAATCCATTTCTGCATGCTTGGCAGGTTTACAGGTACAAGAGAAGATCCAAATATGCACAAAAGGCTATTGAATATCAGATACCGTAAGTGTAACAAAAATAATTAGTGATTCTGTATTATTATTATAAAGATGGAGGAATGTGAACTGGAATATCCAGTTTTGGTGTCATAACGCATTATTTCTGTATTATGACACCATACATTATTATCCAAAATTATGCATAATGCACTATTGTATTATTACAGTGGTTCTCAAACTTTTTGGACCAAGTACCACCCCTAATCCAACCAAAGCATCCAAGTACCACCTACAAGTCATCTTCTCATAGGAACCCCAGAAATTCTCGATGACCAACATGATCGCGCGTGCACACACACTCACACATACATATAATAAATATTATAATAATAAACTTTATTTGATATAGCGCCTTTAAAGGTGGCTTCTCAAAGTGTCTTATAGAAAAAGAAACAGTAACAACAACTAATAAAAAAGCACCATTTCAGTGAGAGGGGTGAGCCTGTTTAGTCGAGCAAAGCAGATGTGAATAAATTTTTCGAGACTTGATACAATTCACAACAGAGTCCAACAGATTTTAAATTGTCAGGCATTTTCTTGACAGCAAAGGTCTCGTGGTGGATGTTTCAATGCATCCATTAATTTCTGGAACAACCTCTCTAATTCGTGCAACTACACCGTTATGTTGGCTTGTCATTGCTCTAGCACCATCTGTACAAACTCCGACACATTTTATCCAGTCGATGCCATTCTCTTCGAGAAATTCATTCAGAAGCTGAAATATGTGCTCTCCTGTAGTTCCTGTTAGTAGCAGTTTACATAACAGAAAGTCCTCATGGGACGTACCCTCAAACTCATATCTAACGTAAACAAGCAAATTGGCCAAATCGAGTACAGACTCATATAATTGCAGTGAAAAACTTCTGCTCATCTTAACACGCTCTATCAGTGTACTTTTGATATAATGCTTCATTTCAATAATTCTATGAATGACTGTGTCTTTTGGGGGGAGGGGGGCAGCAGGTCGAGCTGTTTAGCAGCTTTTTCTCCACACATACTGTAATATGTGTCAGCTCTTTTGCCAATGGTAAATAAGGTTCTTCAAAAATAGTGTGGCTTACCTGCTTCAGCAATCCGCAAGCTTGCATTTTTCCGCATTTCTGTTTTTATTTAAAGTTTTTATTTCATGCGCATGGGAACGAAACATGCTCGGTGTATTTTTCTCAAATTAACTTAGAACAGTTCTTAAATATTTTTCTGTTATTTATCACGCTTTCCTGTGTTCACAAGACTACCAGCGTTCGTAGCACGTATTTCTATGCATTCCTTTGTTTACAACGTTGGCATTGTTCCAAAATCATGCACATTCTCCTTCCTCCCTATTTACATTACAGTAGCTTTTTTTAAATACAATTGGTCACTTGCATCCGTAGCACGCATTCCTATAGAGTGGTATAGAATTACAGAGTATCTCTTGTGTCCACTGAAGTATTAGCACGCACTGTATCGTAGTACGTAGGCTGCATATTCGACACGTATTAAAATACAAAATATGAAAACCCGTCCCGATTTTTCAGCGCACACGACACAGTTCCAGGGTCATTTGGCGTACCACCTGGCGGCACTCCGCGTACCACTGCTGGTACGCGTACCACAGTTTGAGAACCACTGTATTATTATATGGGAATCAAATAAACATCTTGAAAGCATTCAAAAAGTCAGGACATTTTTTGTATGTGTGTTGCACTGATTTTAAGAAGAAGCTCTGAGTCAGCCTACTGTAAGGGGTTCTGGATGAAAACATCTGTCCATCCATCCACTGGAATTTCTAGACCTGAAGTCAGCTTTCAAGTGACCCTTTTTAGGCCAAAAGCGTATCCTGTGTGATAAATTGGGTTACTATTAAAATGGAATTGCTTTAATTTCTAGTGTTAGGCTTGTTAATGATTAGACTTACAGTACAGTATATTGCTTTGTTGAAATGGATATCAGTGATATACCCCTTAGCAGGTATATCAGCAATTGATACCACGCAGGTGCCATAAGAATGTGCAACAACATAAGCATAAGCCACATGCCACTAACCTCTGCCATATGACAAAACATCCCATTTACTTATCAGTTTAATTTATTTAAAGGTAACTTTTAGCTCGTCCAGATGCATGCTAGTCAATATAACAGGATTCATGCCTGATACCTGTGATAAAGGAAATATATATTTTTAAAATATTGTGCATTGATCATAAAAACAGTCAGGTGCTGTAAAAGCCACTCTCTTGATATGCATAAAACACTCTGGATTTCAACATTTTCTAAAGCATAAACATTTATAAAACTTGATAAGTGTTACTGAATTCATGTTGTTTTGTCTGTTTTCCAATAGATACTCAGTGTTTCACACTCAGTGTACCATTTCCCCATGAATTTGTACTCTCTAATGGTAAGCAACAGTTATACAGTCTAAAAGCTTTCACATTGTGTTTGTATTGCTATTAACAAAATGTACATTAAGATGAAAGAGAAATACTTATATATCTGTGTTTGAGTGTCAGGTGGGTTGGAGGAAGTTGTATTCACGTTAATTTATTTAAGTTTCTTGTTACCAGATCTTATTTCTTTCTGAAATACAGTAATGGATTAGAAAAGCTGTTTGGATGTTATAGTAAGACAAATCCATGCATGACCTCTCCTAGGTTGAGTGTATTAGTGTGGTGGATAACTATTACTGACTAAAGAGTGAATGAACATTGTAAAACATCACTAAACTTGTTTTTAAAAGGTCTGTTAAAAGTTGTTTTTCATTAGGAATCTAATTACCAAACAAGTGATCAAGGGTCAGCTTGTATAAACACAGCTTGTTGTATCAAATCTTTTTAATTGCTACACTTATATTTACCTTGTTAAGTGTACCTTTGGTGACCAATTATATATGTCCTAGTTTCCAAGTACTTGCTCCACTACAAAAGTCTAATTGGCTTTGGTGTTATTGTGAAGCAATTGTTTGGTTTTCTTTTCCTTTCTTGTGGGAATAAAATTTGTCCTTAGCTAATTTATTTACTCTACACAGGCTGCAACTGCTCATTAGGAGAAATAACACGGACAGACTCTTTTAATGAGTATGTCAGCACCAACAAGGCCACAGTCCAGTTCTATATATTAAAAAAAATATTGATCAAAAGCAATAGGGCTTTTAGTGTACAATACTGAGTTAATTTTTGGTGTGTAAATAGCCAATTCACACCAAATACACACACAAAGACACACCTCAGGTTCATGAATCAACACTGCATTTATTGTTTCTCCAGGCATGCAGATTCCTACTGTATCATTTAGTGTAGCTAATTTACAAATGAAGGAGCAGTTGAAAAAATTAAAGATTCTTTTCCTAAGAAGTAACCTTTCCCTTCTATTAAAGACAGAACAGCGATAAGAACTAATAAAGACATTTTTTAAATTATATAAACAAAAACAGAAAATAACTTTATGCTCCCTAAATTATTATGAAACAAGATAACAAACGATGAGTTTATTTTTGGGGGAATATTTATTATAAATTTTATTATTATACTATCTTTCATAGAAAACATTTTTTCATTTGCTTGGAACTCCTCATAAATTTCAATATTTACTGGTGCAAGTGATATTTGGTTGAATTTCTCTTCTTTGGGACTTTTATATGCTTTTTCAAAAGCACTCCGTCTCTTTAAAGTGCCATACTGCTTTTATGTTTCCTTTACGTGCTGAAAGATTAACTTAATTGACAGAATTGACTGAGAATAAAGAGTAAATAAAAGATAATTTTCTGTGAGGAAGCAATGTTTGTCTGACTTTCCAGTTTGCAAGCATCTTTCATAGGACAGTTTATACCTTGTGGAATATGCAATGGTTTTCACAGTAATTACTGTACAGAAATAATTGGCTCTTCTGTGCCCTGCCACATTCATCAGGGCAACAGTTAAGTGTCCAGTGGCTGTTAACAATTTGCTGTTCAATGCTGCTAATACCAGTGCAACAGGTCATTAAGATGTATCTTTGTTTTGTTTGCAAAGTAAGAGGTCATTAAGCCATAGTTACTGTTGTACACTGATCAAATCCCCTGCCATCCTACTATAATGAACTTGCAGGAGAAAATGGAACACATAGAACAAAGCAGGGGGCAGGATTGAGAAAGAGTTGTCAACAGCCAGGTTAATTCTGCAGCTCAAATAATTGTTTGTCAATTTGACCAAAAGCTAAAGGGTTGTTTTAAGAAATATTGGCAATTCCTTATCTGAATATTTATAATACCTTCATAACTGCTACACAATACATTATTAAGTGCTTAGAGAAACCACATTTAGGGGCGTTATATAAAATAAATTTTATTATTATTCACTATTAGGTGCATAGTGCTTTACATGGACACAGGAATTGTAACAAGTGGTATAAATGATGCTAAAACAAATATCAAGACGACATGCACTTTTTGTCCCAGTAAAGCATTATGCATGTGATAGTAACATCTTGTGCAGCAGATATTAAAGAATTATTAAGACAATTATCCAGAAAAATAATTTAAGTGATACAGGCCTCAACTAACATACTTTTCATGACTAGTTTCACAAATACTGGGTCCTGCTACCAAAACAGAATATCTGAGTGTTCGATAAACGTACTGAAAAATGCCTATAAATTGCATAACATAAAAGTTAATTTCTTGGAACATATCATGCACTCCTTTTTCTAATAACACATGCAAGGCTGAAGTTGAATACATGACGTAGTATTTAATCGCTCTGTATAAATCCATAACAAATCCTCATGAATGAAAAATGTATTTTCATCAACATTATTATTCCTTAGACTATTACTAAAACAATATTAATCTCATCTGTCTGTAAAACAGGTATTCTTGATTATGCTTTATGTTTGTAATTTAGTTTTTCTAGTGCACTAGACATTAGACACCCAGAATTTAAAAAGCTCATCTCACATTGCCACTTGTGCATCTTCAGGCTGAGGTTTGTCATGTATATCACAAAGCACTTTTCCGATTAACTCAGAAAAGGGCCCCACTTCAAAAACACAATGTGCTGTGTCTGATCAGTGGGACGCACATATTTATTAAAATACCATTGTGTTCCATTGCAGGTGTGTAATGATGATGTACAAATATATAAAGATTAATTTTGACCATTTTCTGTTCATGCTTTGATATTTAACTATGATGTATTCTAAAAACAAGTATTGGAGCTCTGTCTGTTGTCATAGATGAGTACCTTCTTTTCACAGTGCATTACTTCATGGGTCAGAGCTTGCTTTTAACACTAAACACAGCATTGCTAAATACAGTAAATGACACCAGCATCGACAGTGACACATGACACTGATGAAGAACTAGCTTTGTTTAAAAAAGAAAATAAAAGACGATGTGACAATAGTTAATCATTGGGTACATTTTATTTATTAAAAAGTAAAACGTACAGTAAACAAACTAAACTTTTGCAAATACAAAGAAAAATGTAAATAGCTAGGGTATTAAAATTTATTATTTTCACCCACATTAGAAATGTTTGAAAACGTTGGAGAGATATGAATTATGGTAATGTAATTATTAATTAACACATCATTAAAAAATGTAACCGTTTAAATACACTTCTAATTCCACTCTGGATTTGTAAAATCTAGGTACTGACAGCTGTTTGGAATTAGAATAATAGATATTAGTATATTCAGATGGTTCTGTTTTCTAATGTTGGAAATCAGTGCTAATTCACATTCTCATAACCCATTGTGACTGCTAGCTCTTAAAATTCATCACAGCATTGTAAGGCAAATCGATTGTAAGGTGGATGATTAGTGTGCAAGTAACAGTACACAAACAGTACATTAAACCCTTGTATATGTGCTTATAAACAAATCGTCCACACTCTTATTACCCATTGTTCGTGTACAATGTCTACTTTTTCAATGTTTGCAGAGTATGGTTTTATTGAGTATACTAGAGAAATGTTCAGGTTCCTACTGGTTTTATATTTTTTTGTTAAGAAAATATAATGAGGTATATATAAGGAAAAACAATATCACATGCACCTTATAAAGACTGAAATTTAATATATATTCCAGGATTTTTGCAAGGTATTTCCTTGTTAACAATAAAAATAATAATAATAATAATAATAATAATAATAATAATAATAATGATAATAATAATAATGATGATAATAATAATTGTTTATGCTTATATAGCGCTTTTCTGGACACTCCACTCAAAGCGCTTTGCAGGACTCCCCTCCACCACCACCAGTGTGCAGCCCCACCTGGATGATGCGACGGCAGCCATAGTGCGCCAGTCCGCTCCCCACACACCAGCTCTCAGTGGGGAGGAGAGCAGAGTAATGAAGCCAATTCATAGATGGGGATTATTAATGGGAAGCTTGACAGTTTGAGAAGAGATTGAGAAATTCTGAAGACAAGAAACATTCACTGATATCTTAATTTATTGGTATTGACTGGTAATACCAACTTTCGCCTCATTCTGAACAATCTCACAATCACGTTTCGAATCTCTTTTGTTCGTACCCCATAGATAATGGGATTGAGACCAGCAGGGAAGACTATGTACATTATCCCCAGAAAAGTGTGTGCATCTGTTGGAATGGCGATTCTGAGATTGTGTGCTAAAAACGTGACGCTGCCCGTGAGGTAAAAAAACAACATCACTATCAGATGGGTGCCACAGGTGTGGAACGCTTTCCAGCGCCCTTCTACTGATGCGGTTCTTAGGACAGCTTTCAAAATCATAATATAAGAAAAGACAATAACCGAGACATCACAGCCTACAAAACAGATAATCACTATCAATCCCATTGTTTCATTTCTGCTAGTGCTGCCACAGGACAAAGAAACCAGTGCCATGTGCTCGCAGTAACACTGCTTGATAATATTGGATCCACAGAAAGACAGGGAGTGGGCCAGAATAACGAGGCTGGTCATTATTGATCCACTCCTGACCGCAGTAAAAATGCTGAGTTTTAAAAACACTGTCGAGTTCATGATTTCATTGTAGCGCAAAGGAATGCAAATGGCAATAAACCTATCCAAGGCCATGGCCAAGAGGATTGTGGATTCAACGGAGGAGAAGAAGTGAATGACAAACATCTGAGTGAGGCAGCCAACCAAGGAAATTTCATTCCAGTCAAATAAGAAGCTCAGCAGCATGTTGGGAATAATGGCTGTGGGGACAATTACATTGACAAGGGCCATGCCAGCTATTAAAATGTACATGGGGCCATGGAGGCTCTCACAGGTTTTTATCACAAAAAGGATTGTGGAGTTTCCTACCAGAATGGCCACATATACTATAAAAAATGGAAAGAAGAGCAGACGTCTGTGCTTGTAGAGCTCTGGAAATCCCATGAATATAAACCTTGTGTGAGAGAAATTGGCTCCTTGTAAGTCTTCAGCCATGGATCTAACTGAATATCGTTTCCTGAAATAATCAAGACAGATATTAAAACTCTTATTAAAAATGCTATACACCATGAGGTTAAGACACTGAAGACTAATGATTGCATCTTAATAATATTATGCATTTATTAAGATAATCCATTTAATTAAATAAAGCAACAAGTCACTTAAGAAGGGTAAAGTAATCAGGGCAATAGATGTCCCCTTTCTGTTTTGCACAAAGACTAATTTATACAAGAGTTTGTGTAGTATGTTAATAGAATATAGTAGTTCAATATTCAGTTTTACGAATTGATACTGTATTGTTTCACTAGTTTTCCAACTTCACACACAGAAAAGAAAATTAAAAGAGGTAAATGACATAATCACAACCCCCCAGCTAATCTTGAAACACAGGTTAAGAATTTGATATTGACAAATAACATTTTAAATGTATTAAATAATAGATATAACTACATAATAACTATATATATTACCTTGTACTGTACATACCCTCATACAGTGATTTGGAGACACGCTTTTTCTTTTTTGACATTCGAATATCTGTTACGAAACCCTTCTGCTAATTACTTCTAGTCCAGGCCAGTAGAGTGTTTATAAAGGTCTGACCAATTCTCAGTAGAGTTACAATAATTCTCCTGTCTTTCATATGAATCCCTCCCTGGTTAGAAAGCCCTGGATCACTTTCTATACACTTTGAGAGAAATGGATTCATCCCTGTTTTTATGTTTTTCTTTGGGAATTGCTGTTGCACAGGACTTTCACAACCGGCTGTATCGCTTACAAGCAGACATGCACAATGAGAGCAAAATATTTTTTCTTCCATTCATTTAAATTTAATTTTACTTTTTACACCACATACAGTGCCTTGCAAAATTATTAATAATGTCCCACTTTGTTGAATTACAACTGATGTATGCATATTATTTACAGTGAATCACTTTAATATTTTATTGTGTGACAATAAACATGAGCAAAAACTGCAAAGAAAATATACAGTACATTCATCATGTTCCATATGTACTATATACAGTGCATATGGAAAAAGAAAAATGTGTTTGGGGTAAAAAAAATATCCATTATACGTATCCTTCATATATATGGTTTTTCATCCCAACTGATTCACTTCATCCACATGGATGACATGCTGTACAGCAGCTGGCAGCCCCAGCTTGTCTGATTAGAGGAAGACCAACCTGTAGAAGCACAGAGTAGAATTTAGCCAAGGCACCTTGGATGAAACACCTTACTTGTTTGACAGGTCTCAAGAGATCTTTAATGACAAAGATCCTATATCTCATACCAAGGATGTCACTTCCAACTGCACAGTGTCCTGGGTCACAATGATGGGGCATTAGTTTTGGAAAATCTAGTCCAAAGGGAAGTTTGGCACTTATAGTTCTGCCAGCACCACTCACACGAGCTACCTTGCTTTCTTTCGCAGTGCCCCAGCCCAGTATTGACTGGTACCAGCCTTGCGTAACTTCCGAAATCAGATGCGATCAGGTTACAAGCAGAATGACTTCCCCTCATTTTCAAATGTTCTTATGCTTTTGTTCCAGTGTTCCCTGGATGTGCTACCTACAGTACATTGCACAGCCCTTAAAGACACTTCTTGCCTGCAGCAATACCTGGTTAGCCTATCGATAATGGAAAACCAACCGAATCAAATGTGACATAGAAAAAACATTGGATGTACAAATTTATCAAAAACCAGGATATTATACTCTTTATGGGGTCTGTCAGCATAAAGGCCTAATTGCTCTGAGCCACTGGGGTAGCACCATCCCATAAAAAGGATGTCATACACACAGGACACAGTCTCACACACACTCAGAAAACACCTTCATACCACCTGACTAATTCATACTCTCCAGGGTACAGCAGATACAGACAGACTGGAAATCAGAGTACAAGGGCAAAACCCAGTTGCAATCATGCACATTTTCTTTCAAACTCCCATGCTCAAGGTACCCAGAATTTGCTATTTAGATTTAAATGACTGCACTGTTTGATCTTTGGCCCCCATGCACTATACTGATCAAATATGGTTTGAACTGATGTGAACTGGTCACAAACAGCACACACATAGATTGTATCCCAAACAATAACCCAGTAAAAACACGAAAGAATGGTAATCCTTATCTGTGCTAAATACAGAACTATGTTTATGCATTTTAGTTTCTAGGCTGTAGTAATAATATTTCATCACATGAGGTCTCCTGACTCAATAAAATATTCAAGGACACACAGTTTGTGATTCCCTGGAACTGTAGCTCTGTACCCATCTTGGTAGATAAACAGTGTGAAAGTAAAGGCAATTGATATGAATAAATTCAGCAGTGTGTAAATCTATGAACTACCAGCAGAGACACAATTGACCAATGTCTTTAAAAAATATTTATTGAAGGACTCCACAACTGTTACAAATTACTAACAACATTTGTACTTTCACAGTGAGGGAAATAAAAGAAAAATCCACAATACAGATTTAGAAATATTGCATCATTTCCATTGCAAATGGACATACCATTATTTCTTATTATTTTGCATAATTGGATAGTTGATTTTTATTTACAAAATAAAGCAATATTTTTTTTTTTAAATACAGCTTTTTCATCATTTTGAGTTACGGTTTTCTTCCTTATCCTGCCTCTTATACTGCAGCTGCTCATTATCATCTCCTTCACCCCTATGGAGGAATAAGATACTTAAGCCTCTGAAAAGATCGGAGTGGATTTTTTTCTTAAAGCTCTGCACAACATGGAGCTTAAGTAGCGCTGGTGTGGTGTATGGATATTGTGGTATGTGAGGCTGTTGTTGGCAATCTTTTATATTTTAATTCTTTGGTTTAATTCAGGAAATTTAAAAATCAAGACTATGGCATCCATTCAAGTCCCACCTATTCATGTTCAGCCTTTAGGTTCTACTTAATAATTGTTGCAATTTCTCTGCCTGGTATTGTATTGCTTTAGTACCGCAGAACGTCTTTATATTACATCTTTTCTTATCTGTGTATCTGTTTTAGATCTGTATTATTTGATATTGTTGTCTTAACTGATCCATTTTGTTTATAAAATTGTGTGTTATCTACTAGTATACTGGAATTGAAAAAAATGCATAGTGAATTGAAGAACAACATTTTTCATTCTGTCCTTTCTCTGTCTTGTCATTGTGCATTCTTTTCTCATAGCTGATTCTGACGTGGAAAAACCCACTGCTTTCAATATTATTCTTACAGCTGCTATAAAATATAACACTTAGTTTTCCCAGAATATCTTAAATCAGTACAGCGACTTTTCACTGACATGGGTAATAGCTTGTTATAAGATGCTTTGTTGTTTCAGTCATTATTTTGAAGGTAAAGTTAAATTATGTTTTACCATTTAGGAGCAGTAGTATACAGTTTGTACATTTGCCATCCTTAAACAAAATCAACCTAAGCAATTATTCAAATTTAAGTAAAAATATACTTTGGTAATGCTTTAACAATTAAAACTGTAATAAAGTATAGTGTTTGTTTGATTAATACAGTGTCTTACTCCTTGAGAAGTAGTAAAAATGCATACGTATTAAACATGATGCTACAACACAGTTTTTTTCAAAATGTACAAATCTAAATTTTAATTGACCTTAATAAGCCTGCTTGTTTCACAGTAGTGATATTGTTCTGGACAAAACCAATTTTTCTCTTTGTGAAGATTTTCACAATCCCATTTCTGATTTCTTTTGTTCGGACTCCATAAATAATTGGATTGACACCGGCAGGGAAAACTAAGTACATTACTCCTAAGAACGTATGAACGTCCGTAGGGATATTAATTTTGAGTCTGTAGGCTAAAAAAGTGACACTACCTGAGAGGTAAAAGAACAGCATCACTATCAAATGAGTGCCGCATGTGTGAAAGGCTCTCCGACGTTCCTTTGTTGATGCAGCTTTTAGGACTACGTTTAAAATCCTAATGTATGAAAAAGAAATAACTAAGATATCAAAGCTAACAATTGAGTAGGCCACCACTAATCCCATCGCGTCATTTTTGGCAATACTACCACAAGCCAAAGTAACAAGAGCCATGTGCTCACAATAACTCTGTTTTATGACATTTGATCCACAGTAAGGAAGGGGTTTGGCAAGAATAATGAGGCTGCACATCAGTGATCCACTTCTTATTAGAGCAAAGATGCTGAGTTTTTTGAAGATTGTCGAGTTCATGATTTCAGTGTAGCGCAGTGGAATGCAAATGGCAATAAACCTATCCAAAGCCATGGCCAAGAGGATTGTGGATTCAAAGGACGAGAAGAAGTGAATGACAAACATCTGAGTGAGGCAGCCAACCAAGGAAATTTCATTCCAGTCAAATAAGAAGCTCAGCAGCATGTTGGGAATAATGGCTGTGGGGACAATCACATCTACAAGGGCCATGCCAGCTATTAAAATGTACATGGGGCCATGGAGGCTCTCACAGGTTTTTATCACAAAAAGGATTGTGGAGTTTCCTACCAGAATGACCACATATACTATAAAAAATGGAAAGAAGAGCAGACGTCTGTGCTTGTAGAGCTCTGGAAATCCCATGAATATAAACCTCGTGTGAGAGAAATTGGCTCCTTGTAAGTCTTCAGCCATGGATCAGGAAGAATCACTTGCAAATGATCAGACTTTCCTGAATAATTAAAACAGTAAATGTCACTTTCATTGCCACTTTTCAGGAGAGAAGACAAGTTAACGATGAGCCTATTTTAATTTTTTTATAAACGAATTATTGCTTTACTGTAATTAAGTAGGAGTTTTTATTTAATGTTATATGCTTTTAAATATTATTTTAATGTTAATAATATTTGGATGTTTATTTACTGTATGGATTCATTAAAATATCATTTTTAAATACTCTAACTTAACCCTAACCCTAACCTTAAAGAGGTGAAACAGAAAACCCTTTGCTACCAGCACAATACCATATTCACATTTAGTTAAAAAATAATAGCTTGATAAATCATGGTAAAATGTACTAGCTTAGGGTTTAATTCAATATCATACAATATTTAAATCAAATAATTTCATTTTTTTCAACAGACAGGATTATTTGTAATAATATTCATACAATAACATGTACAGTATACAGTATGATTTACCTTGTGTAGTACATACCCGGAGATAGCAAATTGTGCTTAAGTGTTTTTTTTTTGCCGTAAATGCCTGTTTAAAATAAAACGTGATCTTCTAATGAAGCTTAAAGTGCAAGAACCTTTATACAGCTCTGGCCTATTCTCAGAAGAGTTACTGTAATACTTTCATTGGTTTTTATTTGGAAACCTCCCTGATGAGAGCTGCAAGGATCACTCTTTATCGTAAACACAGAGTAATGGCTTCCTTCTTGTTATGTCTGCCTGCTTTACCTCTTTTATAAACACATGTAATTAATATTAAGCATCTTTCTTTTTCTTTTATCTTATGTTGCTGTAGTGCTTATACCTTAATTGTTTCTGGTGTTTTGCAAGAGTTAGAATTACCCAATTCTTTTATTATGATAACATTTTTTGGACAACACTTTTTGTGTTTTAATTTTACATTAGCAACCTCAGTGAATTTTGTTCAAGGGTACAACAGCATTCCCTCATCTGCCACATGAACCCACAGTCTTTCAGCTACAGGTTCAAATCCTTTATAACTCCTCCCAATCATCTGACTGATTGACAAACAATTTGAACACTGTGAAAATTAAGAATGACCAAATTATGGCTTTTATAGCAAGTCTACAAGATTTCTGAAATTGGATAAGCACAATATAAGCATCCAGTCCTGTTTAATCCAAGACCTTTTTCTTGAGCAAGGGGAGTAAGCGGTCAGGAAATTTACAAGGGTCATACCACCATGCTACTTTAATCTCAATTGATTGCTCTGTTTTTAAAAATAATAATAAAAGTATACATATCTTTGCACAGTATGTGCTGAAAACGTTTATCTCCTTTTAAAGGTTCGGCTCTACTGTATATAAAGTACAAAAACAAATACACCTGCAGTGTCTTCCTTTTTTCATTTCGTCTGCTCATCAGAAAGATATACAGTATTGAAAATATTAGAGGAGTGTTTCCACACAGAGGAACAATTGACTTGGAGAACCTGATAATCGCAGAGCCTTTAGGAAAGAGATGGCCTGGAGGTATTTACTAGCAGGACCCTTTTGAAGTTATGAGACCCTCAGGCCTCCCCTAGTCACCACACACACTTACAGAAGTAACAATTAAATGAATAAACACAATAAAGGACATTCTCTGTTGAAACTTACAATATTGTATGATTATGATATTTTGTCCACTCAAAATAATTAGTCTGCTCTGATTAGAATTTTACCAAAGAAATTATATTGTGAATATAGATATAGAATACAGAGATATAAATCCTGAGTATAAAACTATCCTGTCTCGTATCAATGAGCATCTGTGTGCTTTCTGATAACAGCAGAGAAGAGTTCCGCACGTTATTAACCATCTGAACATACTGTTGTCGCTCAGGAGAAAAGGCAAAGTAACTTTGATCTAGCTATTCTGCAGCGTTCTTCTTTCACTATTTCGGTTTTGCTTTTTTTTTATGAGGCTGAGGAAAGATTTTTGCTTGAGAGCGATTTTAATTTAATTAAAATGTGATGATACTGAAAAGAAAAAAGAAAGTTATGATTAAGGTCCAACTACAAGAGTCTCTGCAAGATCCATTTTATTTGAGAATAAACAGAATCTCTTACAGTCTATGATGTACAGTATTAGATCTAAATGATTTAATTCAGTTCCAATCCAATTTAATTTAGTTTCAATTTATATGTGTTTCTTCTCAAAATTAATGTTTATTGCAATTTATTTACAATAATACCCTAGAAGAGCACTTACTGAAATCTGTGCATTTGGACATTTGACAGATCCTTCCAACATATCATTGATACAGTATGTGTCTCACAGCAGCATCTCTATTTCCTGCAGTGACTGAGGGGGGCAAACATTCCCCCCCCCATTCTTACCACTCTCTACAGAAGCACCATTGAGAGCACCTTGACCAGCTGTGTCACTGGTTGGGGAATTGCAATGCTTCAGACCGCAAGACCCTGCAACGCATTGTGGACACAACTGAAAAGATCATTGGAGCCTCCCTCCCTTCCATTTCTGTCATCTATCACAAACGCTGCTTACACAGGGCCCCCAGTATAGTAGACGACCCCACCCATAAACTCTATGCCCTCCTACCATCTGGGAAAAGATATCGCAGTGTACGGGCTGGCTCCACCAGACTTTGTAACAGTTTCTTCCTGTAAATGAGCTTTGAAACACATTTCAGAGAACGTTCTCTTGAGCCACAGTACAACGTCCATTGCAATCTATCTCCAGCTCGGACTCAAGCAGAACTTATAGGGCCCAAGGACGGTATCTGAGTTTTGCTAAATTCTGGATATTGTAAAAAATGGAAATTCACGGCCAATATTGATAGTTTATTCACAACACTAGATAAGAGCATTTTGGGATCAAAACTGCATTGGATATGAAGGTCTAAATCCCACAGCCACCCAGGAACCATAGTGTACAGTATAAATATACTGTATTGAAAAACAAATAAAGAGACTCTTCTACCATATACCAGTGAGGTTCTGCTTCTCTGTAGATTAATATAGAAAGCAAAATGTAGCATAACTGTTCTGTGAAATATATTTCTATAGGACCAATTCAAGAGGTGCAGCATTATTCTGGATTAGTACAGAAATCTTCCTTTTTGCCCAATAATCCCCTAATTACCTAAATGTCTTACCATCTTACCATCAGAAGCAGCAATGCAATTTCTTAGTTAAGAATATTCCAATAACTTTTGAGACCTCCCTATTCACACAGGTGAAAAAGGCAGACTTGGGCATGTACTGTGGTTGTTTGATTTAAGGCATAGGGGAAGATGCTGATCATTTGGGCTCCATTCAGTAGCAGTAACAAACATGTAAAGCCCAAGGGAAGTAGGAGAAACATTTAAATATGAAACCACACAGAGTGGGTTAAAGTACAAAAAGAGCCAATGGACGACAGTGAAGGACGTATTCCAGTCAGAACACTGTGAGTATTATCAGCTTTGAGCAGGGAGGTGCAAATCTTTTATGCATTTTCATTTGTATTCAGTGGTGTTTGTAACAGGTCTTTAGAAGGTTTGTGATATACAAATTAAAGATCAAAGTCTACTGCACTTCTACAGTAGGAATAACTGTAAAGTAAAGTGTAGCATAACCATTTTGAAAGCTATTGATGTATTGCTTTGGATTCTTTTTATGAAATATTTCTGTCATCAGATTTTTTAAATTAATTTAAAAATATTTAAGCAGAGATAATTGAACAGTTATATATTAATCCTAGCACCACTAGTGTTATTTCCACTAGTTTATTCCACTAGATGAAAAAATGTTTCCTTTTTGCAGGGACCGAATGGTGGACATCAGAAGCACTGGAGCAAACTTGCAGGGACATGCAGCTGGAAACACATCCTATGTGGATTTTATTTTAATAGGATTTCCTGGAATTTATCAGCACAGGAGATTATTGTCCATCCCTTTCTTTGTAATGTTCCTTTTTGCTATTGCTGGAAACTCCACTATCATTTTCGTAATTAAAACTGGATCTGCTCTGCACTCACCTATGTACGTTTTGATAAATACCCTAGCCATCGTAAATCTTATTTTACCTGTGTTCTTTGTACCGAAAATGTTGTTAAACTTTCTGTTTGACTGGAATGAAATCTCCTTATTAGGCTGCCTGGTACAAATGTTTTTCATTCATTTTGTAAACTCTTTCGAATCCACCATTGTGCTGGTGATGGCTTTGGATCGATACATCGCCATCTGTAACCCGTTACGATACAATGATTACATTAACACGTCCACTTTTCTTAAACTGTCTGTTGCCGCCCTCATAAGAAGTGGCATTTTAATTTCTCTCATTGTCATCCTAGCTGGGTCTCTCTCCTATTGTCTGTCCAATGTGATTGAGCACTGCTATTGTGAACACATGGCGCTGGTAGGGTTGGCATGTGGGAGCACAGCAAAGAACAGCATAATGGGCTTGATTACCATTGTTTGTATTCCAGGTCTTGATTTTCTATTCATATGCTTCTCTTACCTAAAAATTTTCTCTGAAGTTTTCAAAACAGGATCAGGTAAATCTTGTCAAAAGGCGATGCACACCTGTATTACGCATTTAATAGTCCTTGTTGTATCATATACTTCAGCTCTGTGCTCCTTCATTGCATATAGGTTTGGAAAATCAATTCCTCCTGATGTACACAATCTCATCAGTGTGATGTATATTATTTTTCCATCTTGTTTCAATCCAGTAATCTATGGTGTCAGAACAAAAGAAATTCGAGATCAGATTCTGAGAACAGTGAGGTGGACAAAATCAGATGTAATTTCCACCAATGTAGCATCTATAGTACAATAAACATAAATATCTAAAGGAAATATCCATACTGTATCTTACATGCTTTGATTATGAGAAAATAGCAGATTCCTTTGTTTTAGAACACCCATTGAAAGTAGCATTTCATTATAATATTAAGATTATTGATGATCTCAGGATGTTCAGTCAAAATATTTTCATTTCATTATCTTGATATGAAACAAAACCAGATATGATGAAAAGCTAATCCTAAATACGTATGTTGTAGCCTGGAGTCCTGCATAAAAGAAAATGGTGCAAACTCTATTTTTTCTCCCAATCAGTGTATTCACCAGCACTAACACAGGCATATGTTCAAGCGCTGCTCTTGGTCATTATGCTTATGATTTCTGGTGTGTGTAATTTTCATGGATAAATCTGATTGACACGTTGTAGCTTGTGTAGAACATTCATGAAGCATCACAAGAAGAAATGAATTTGCAGTGATCTAGAAATTAGCAAATGCAGAAATTACACCACTCTTGGTACAAGCCTTTAATATCTGTTATTTAATGCGAAAGATAATTAATTTCCTTTTTTACTACAACCTATATAGTTTCATATAGTACTATGACATTGAAAACATAAATAGGCTGATAAATAAATGTCCTGAGTACAGCAGCAGTCTGATAACTAAATACTTCATTTTTAAACTCAAAATGTCCTTATCAGTGAAGTATTGAAAATCTTTCTTGGGCTCTCCTAGTTCCAAAGGCGACAGCTGATTAGTCAAATTAGCAATACTATTAAAGACAAACCCAATAACATTTAGATATTTTTAACATTTACAGCTGGGTACCCACAAATTGGGTTTATGTTGAAAATGAAATCCCTGTGCAGCAGATAACCTCAAGATCATTGCAATCATTATACTTGTAACCTTATGCATGTACTTTCGGTGTAACTTAGTAGTTACTCAAAGCACCAATGACCTCACATCTGCAATAAGATATCTGTGTTTAAAACCCTTCTTTTGTTAACAATACGTCCTTGTAATTCTGACATAATGCATAGACGGCAGGTAGCAACTCATTCATTTTCTGATGAGAGAAAAGCAAGAAGGGAAATTCATCCAGCTGCTGGAAGAGGGGGCTGCATGGGAATGAGAAATGTAACATCTGTTATATGGCTATAAAGAGAGCTCTGCCAGGGGAAACTGACAGGGAAAGAAAGAGAAAATTGTTTTCTTCTTCTCTTGCTGCAGTATGATGCCTTAACTTCAGCTGCAATAAAGGCCTGATGGTCATTTCACCTCTGTAGCCTGGACTCTCATTCTTTTCCTGGTTCCTTAATCACAACACTAGATATGAGCTTTTTAAGATCAAAATTGCATTGTAAATGAACTGTAGGCCAAAATCCCACAGCCATCCTTGAACAATAGTTTATATATACAGTACAGTATATATCTCAGACAAGAAAAAAAAAATCAAGTCATCTTTTCTGTGTAATTGGGTCAGAAGAGTAAAAAATGTATTGCTTACTTATTTTTTATCATACCTGTATTTGGGGTGGCTCTGTGGCTAAGGCTCTGTGCCTGTGTCTGGAAGGTTGCTGGTTCAAATCGCACAGCCAGCAGAGGAATCCTATTCCATTGGGCCCCTGAGCAAGGCCCTTAATCCCAACTGCTCCAGGGGTGCCATAGCATGGCTGACCCTGTGCTCTGACCCCAGGCTCTCTCCCTGTCTGTGTGTCTCATGGAGAGCAAGCTGGGGTATGCGAAAAGATCATTCCTAATGCAAGAAATTATAAAGGGCTAATAAAGTGAAGTTGTTATAGATTATTGTCTGGGTTTAAATATTTGCTGTAAATTTTATGGAATGCTGCTGATACTGTATATTCTTATTAATTAAGAAGCAGAAATAAATACAGTGAAAATAAGAGTTTTTTCCCCTCATGAGCGATATTGATATTTTTAATCACAACATGATTACAAGATCAAAATTGCATTGGATATGAACTGTAGGTCAAAATCCCACAGCCATCCCGGAACAATAGTTTATACAGTATACAGTACAGTATATATACTGTATGGAATAACAAACAAAATGATTTTTTGCACCATATATAAGAAATATAATTTAACACTCTCAAATGAGGTTTTGCTTCTCTGTTTATTAATATAGAAAGCATTTATATCAACATTACGTGACAAATATTTGATTTTATAGAATCACTTCTATAGGTGCAGCATTATCCTTGAATAGTTCATCTTCCTGAATGCCTAAGAACCCTCTAATTACTGAATGTAATTTCTTACCATCAGAAGCAGCAATGCAATTTCTTCGTTAAAAATATTCCATTAACTTTTGAGACCTCCCTATTCACACAGGTGAAAAAAGCAGACTTGGGCATGTACTGTGGTTGTTTGATTTAAGGCATAGGGGAAGATGCTAATAATTTGTGCTCCTTTCAGAAGCAGTAACAAACATGTCAAGCCCAAGGGAAGTAGGAGAAACATTTAAATATGAAACCACACAGAGTGGGTTAAAGTACAAAAAGAGCCAATGGACGACAGTGAAGGACGTATTCCAGTCAGAACACTGTGAGTATTATCAGCTTTGAGCAGGGAGGTCCAAATATTTTATACATTTTCATTTGTTTTCAGTGGTGTTTGTAACAGGTCTTTAGAAGGTTTGTGATATACAAATTAAAGATCAAAGTCTACTGCACTTCTACAGTAGGAATAACTGTAAAGTAAAGTGTAGCATAACCATTTTGAAAGCTATTGATGTATTGCTTTGGATTCTTTTGATGAAATATTGCTGTCTTCAGATTTTTTAAGTTACTTTTAGAATATTTAAGCAGAGATAATCGAACAGTTACATATGAATGCTAGCACCACTAGTGTTATTTCCACTAGTTTATTCCACTAGATGTCAAGTGTTTCCTTTTTGCAGGGACCGAATGGTGGACATCAGAAGCACTGGAGTGAACTTGCAGGGACATGCAGCTGGAAACACATCCTATGTGGATTTTATTTTAATAGGATTTCCTGGAATTTATCAGCACAGGAGATTATTGTCCATCCCTTTCTTTGTAATGTTCCTTTTTGCTATTGCTGGAAACTCCACTATCATTTTTGTAATTAAAACTGGATCTGCTCTGCACTCACCTATGTACGTTTTGATAAATACCTTAGCCATCGTAAATCTTATTTTACCTGTGTTCTTCGTGCCGAAAATGTTGTTGAACTTTCTGTTTGACTGGAATGAAATCTCCTTATTAGGCTGCCTGATTCAAATGTTTTTCATTCATTTTGTAAACTCTTTCGAATCCACCATTCTCCTGGTGATGGCTTTGGATCGATATGCTGCAATCTGTAAGCCATTACGATATAATGATTACATTAACACGTCCACTTTCCTTAAACTGTCTGCTGCTGCAATCATAAGAAGTGGCATTTTTGTTTCTATTGTTGTCATCCTAGCTGGGTCTCTCTCCTATTGTCTGTCCAATGTGATTGAGCACTGCTATTGTGAACACATGGCGCTGGTAGGGTTGGCATGTGGGAGCACAACAAAGAACAGCATAATGGGCTTGATTGGCATTGTTTGCATTGCAGGTCTTGATTTTCTGTTCATATGCTTCTCTTACCTAAAAATTTTCTCTGAAGTTTTCAAAACAGGATCAGGTAAATCTTGTCAAAAGGCGATGCACACCTGTATTACCCATTTAATAGTCCTTGTTGCATCATATACTTTAGCTCTGTGCTCTTTCATTGCATACAGGTTTGGGAAATCAATTCCTCCTGATGTACACAATCTCATCAGTGTGATGTATATTATTTTTCCATCTTGTTTCAATCCGGTAATCTATGGTGTCAGAACAAAAGAAATTAGAGATCAGATTCTGAGAACAGTGAGGTGGACAAAATCAGATGTAATTTCCTCTAAAGTAGCATCTATAACACAATAAACATAATGTAATCCAAATGTTCATATTGTGTCTTGCAAGCTTTGTTCATGAGGAATTAGACAACTATGTTGCTTTAGAACCCATTGAGAGAAACATTTAATATTTAATTAAAAGATTATTGATTGTCTCACGGATTTTCAATCTTAATGTTGTGATTTCATTATCCTGATAGAAAGCAAAACCAGATATGACAAAAAATCGAACATTATATCTATATTCTCTAACCCGGAATCCTCTTTAAGGAGTACTGTGAAAACTGTAATTTTTCTCCCAATATATACAGTATATTCATCAGTAATAATGCGTTAATATAATACTTTTTGAAAGCAACAACTCATGACATTGAAGCTCTACAAATAGTAATTATACATGTACATTGTAATTTTTTTATTTGTGTACTTTTCGTGGATTGATTTGATTGACACATTGTAGCTTGTGTAGAATACACACAAAGAAATTAATGTGCCGTCAATCTAAAAATTAGTAAATGCAGAAAATGACAGAAAATATTAATTTAGGTTGAATTAAGCCTGTTGCAGAATATCTGCTTTTTAACATGTAACACCAATATTTTCCTTTAACTGTGACCAACGAAGTTGTACTATAGAAATGTAAAAATCTAAACAAAAAAGAGATGATAAAAAATCTCCAGAGGTCTAATGATTCAACTCAGGAAGTCTTGAGTTGTTTTTCGTATTGACTCGGTTAGATCCGGATGCAGCAGCTGTGTAGTTCAATTAGCAATATTATAAATGACAAACCCAATACATTTTATATATATTTTTAACACTTATACCTTGGAATCCACCGAATGGCAGAATTTACAATAGATATCCTAATCAAGAATTATCCTAAGAATCATGCTAAAAGATTGGGATTGGGGGAAGTAAAACATAAAATTACATACTTCACTCCATTAATTTCAACACCCAAGTATTTGAGATAATAACCCAGATTCTCTTTTTTGCTCTGGTTTCTCAACCACATGTAGAAGGAGACTTACAATTCCATAGCGTTTCTAGACAAAACAAGCAAAAAAGAATCAGCTTTTACTGCAGCTTTTATTATACGGTATCAGTACTGTCAGGTTTGCTTATTTGTTGTATTAGTTATGCAATACTGTTGATATATTCTTATTAATTAAGAAGCAGAAATACAGTGCAACTCAGGGGATTATGAAAGGCATTTAAGGTTGTGTCCTGACAGTACAAGTTAAAGCACGCACATTTAAGAGCAAGGGGCTTTACATATATTCTGTGAGTATTAAGGCTTTAAGACAAAGAATAACGTTTTTACAATGGGATCTTTTTATTTAGGGAAAAGCATACAAAACAAAAGTCTTAAAGAGTTGTTCAAATAATCTGTATTGGAATACCTAATGCAAATATATTCTAGCACTAATTTTCTAATGTCTTATTGTCTTACAATTTGAAAACTCCAAATCAATATAGAACTTAAGTGCTTTTTTAATGCTTAAAATTGCATAAAATATTTTTTTTTCGTAATATCTTCCATTGCATAGATGGATTGTGATGAAAGCTAGTAGCACTGAATTGAGCATGCAGGGACCCTTGGAAGGAGCATGCAGGGACCCTTGGAAGGAAATCTCACACAGACTTCATTTTCAAAGGATTCCCGGGATTTTTCCAACATCGGCGCTTCCTGTCCATCCCCTTCTTAATAATGTTTGTTGTGGCTACAGTTGGAAACTCTGTGTTAATTTCTGTACTTAAAAGAGGATCAGGGCTACAGTCGCCCATGTACATTTTAATTGGTGCCTTAGCAGTGGTGGACCTGACTCTGCCAGTGCTATTTGTGCCCAAAATGCTGTTGAACTTTCTGTTTGACTGGAACAGCATTTCGTTGCCGGGTTGCCTGGTACAGATGTTCTTCATTCACATGCTCGCCTCACTGGAGTCTGCTTTCCTTCTGGTAATGGCTATAGATCGATATGTTGCCATATGCAACCCATTACGGTACAACGACTACATCAACATGTCAACTTTCCTGAAAGTGTCCATCGCTGTTGTCATTAGAAATGGCCTTTTTATTTCTCTCATTGTCATCCAGGCTGGCTCACTCTCCTTTTGCCTGTCCAATGTTATTGAGCACTGCTATTGTGAACACATGGTGCTGGTAAATTTTGCCTGTGGAAACGCAACACAGAACAGTATAATAGGCCTGCTTGCTATTATTTGCATTTTAGGTTCAGACCTCATGTTCAACTGTTATTCCTATTGCACAATTTTCTGTACTGTTTTGAAGGCAGCATCAGGCAAATCTCGGCAAAAAGCAGTTCACACATGTGGTACTCATTTAATTGTCATTCTTTTGTCATACAGTTTAGCGATAGGGTCTTTCCTTGTGTACCGGTTCAGAGATGTGGTTTCTCCTGATGTTCACAATTTGATGAGTGTGATGTACGTTATCTTTCCCTCTTGTTTCAATCCAGTTATCTATGGTGTGAGAACAAAGGAGATAAGAGAAGAGATTCTGAAAACAGTGAAAAGGAAGAAATCTAATTTTATTTCATTTGCAGTAGTAAGCATAAATTGATGAAAACATTATAAAAGTAATTTAATGATGTTAATTATTATGAATGAATAAAGTTGTGGTATGTTGTGCAGCTGTAAACCTGAATAAAAATTACATTTTCATTATTGTTTGACAAAGCACTGTGAAAGGGAAGTTTAGCACAGGTTTGCCAATGCAATAACTGCATAATTTGCTTTCTTCCATTCAGACTGCATAAACACACCATATGGGTTAGTAATACTTTGAAAGTCTTCAGGAATAAAGAACAACAAACACAACTGGGTCTCTTTATTTTGTCTCACATCAAACACCTCTGCAGCTTGTGGAGTGTCCTGCAGTGCCATTTTTACTATTGAAGAAGCAAGTCAAGGCAATTATCAGTTTGGCAACTTAATTTAATTTCAACATTTTAAAAATAATCTCAACAAAACAGCCATTTTATAACCGACATTAACAAAATTAATGTTAGCGGCATTAATAAACATGAAGGACTTAATTAGTAATCACTCTTGAAACCAATGTTGAAATCTCCAGAAAAATCTATGACCTATAAAAAAAAGCTATATGGTCAACTATCATAGACATTGTAATATTCTCTCTAGAATTAGTTTCTTTTTAGTATCTTTACCTGATAAAGTTTTTCTAGGATCCTGGACTGTGCTGTCTGTATACTGTATATACCTACATCCACTAAAAATGTGTGATGTAATGAGCAATGTCTTTGTCCTTTTGATTATTCATTATATAATAGCCATTATAATAGTAGCTATAATACAAGCTATAATAGAAGCTAAAAGAAAAACAACATTTAAAGTGTCTCATATTATATTATTATATTATATATACAAAAATCGAAAGTATTCTTCCTTTGAAACCATGTCATTGTTTTGCCATTGTATAGATACAATGTTTTTGTACGATATTGTTTCTTGTATATTGGAGCCTTCTTTATTTTGCATCATATTTCATTATATTCAGAGTTTTGTTCCATAATACTTCCATGTTTCAGATTACATCAAAGACAGGAATAATTAATGTTTTGCGAGGAATGATTGCATGTAAATCAAAACACAATTGGAATATTTTATCTATTTCGAAAGACCTGTAAAAGTCAAACCTTTGTAAAAAAAAATTCTTAAATTTTAAAAATAATATACATAAGCAATATACTGTAAAACAGTGTCAATGAATGTTGCATAGCCAGTGTTAAGTGGACACATCTCCTGTATAATATTATTATTCCAGTAGTTGTTTTTTTATTTTTACCAGTATGATTGTACTATAGTCACGTCATGTACTTTTGATGCACGGATTTTGTTGTGAATTTGGAATAGTTTGCCACTTTCAGAACGTTAGGTTCATATTTAGCAAGAAGCTTTTTTTTTTAAATAATAGGATTCCATACATTTCAATAATAAACATACTTTTGTTTCTTTTGAATAAATGGAGATAACAAGAGAAGGTTGTCGTCTCAGAGTGATATGCTGAAGATTCCTACAGAACATCAGATACATTCTTGTTAGTTAATATACTATAGTTTAATATACAATAGCTTTTTAATAATAGCTTATAACAACTTAACATCTTACATAAGTAAACATATGTCAGACAAGCATGGGCAACTGAAATCTCAACATGAAGTAGGCATGTGTTGACAGATTGGAGCTCTAACAAGAAAAACCTGATGTCTCTGATACTGACAGATCCAACTTTGAGTTATCTGGACACTGTCCTGTTACTAATTAGTGAGAGTGAGTTTGCTGACTCACTAATTTGAGAAAATCTTCCTGCACACATCATTAATTATCTCAACAGAACGTGGTCCCTCGGGTGTTATGGTTTTAGAGGACAAAGGATAGCCTAGACAACATAATTAGCTGATGAAGCTTTTGTGCCACACACACAAAAGCAGATGTACTGTACACATTGCCTTCAAAATGCACTAACAAAGACACATGTACTGTAGAATTCTGTTAATTTAAGGTGACTAGCTATGGGCATATACTTTCTGATTCAGAAAATGTATCTATATTTATTTGAATTTATCTATAGCCAGCTCAGAAAAACCTACAAATTATGTTGTATGGGTTCTTCAAAATATAAGAAATTACACTGATTTGCCAAAGTCATGCCCTGAGTAGCTAAATCATAGTCACTGTCAGTGTGTAGAAAATTTCAATCCTGTGTGCCAGGTATACCAATACCACATTATGCCCACAACCAAAAGTGCATATAAATCTCATGGAGAGGTTCCTCCACAATTGAGATTCTTACACAATTTCCCTCCAGAAGACAGAATGTTTGTACTGTAGGTTTGCTTTACAAGGTTTGTTCTGTTCCTGAAGTACAAGGGGTCCAAGCTTGAATTTATCTACAGATCATTAATTTCACTCTCTGTATCAAAGTCCCAGATCAGAGACTGATTTTCTTTTAGTTCTGGTCATTATTATAAAAAAACAAAAATTCTCTGACACAACATGTTCATTAATTAATACTATATATATGCATATAGAAAGAAACTGTCTTTATTAACCATGAATATGAAATAGAAATCAATATATAAGAGCACTTCATCTTCTTTGATGTTTTGATTCCCTGTAGATTAATACAGAAAGTATTCCTGTCAATATTTTGTAGAACACATTTCTACATGAGCAACAACAGAAATCTACTACTGAGATCAATTTTCCTCCTGCATGTCTAGTCCGTGCCTTCATTTGCTAATTAGATACATACTGTACCATGAACGTTTGAGAATGAAACAAGCAGAAACGTGAAATATTGAAAAGCCATTAAAGCAAAGCATGTGATTTAATAATATTTATAATTGCTTACACTTATACAGTATAGCGCTTTTCTGGACACTCCACAGTTAATGGGGATCCCCTCCACCACCACCAATGTGCAACATCCACCTGGATGATGCATTGGCAGCCATAGTGCGCCAGAACATCACCACACATCAGCTATCAGTGGGGAGGAAAGCAGAGTGATGAAGCCAGTTCATAGATGGGGATTATTAGGATTGGTAAGGGCCAAAGGGAAATTTTGCCAGGATGCCAGGATGCCAGGGTTACACCCCTACTCTTTTCAAGAACCCTGGGATTTTTTATGACCACAGAGAGTCAGGACCTCAGTTTTACATCTCATCCGAAGGACAGCGCCTGTTTACATTACATCGTCCCCATCATTAGGGCACACATGGACCACAGGGTGAGCACCCCCTGCTGGCCCCACTAACACCTCTTCCAGCAGCAACCTTAGTTTTTCCCAGGTGGTCTCCCATCCAGGTAGTGGCCAGGCTCATACCTGCTTAGCTTCAGTGGGTTGTCAGTTGTGAGTTGCAGGGCGATATGGCTGCTGGATTTATGGTTTTGATGCAAAACGTATGGGGATAGACTGATGATTTGTCATTCTCAGGAGCAAAATCAAACAACAAACCCAAGGGAAAAAGGAAAAGTAATAAAAGTGTGATGCAGTACAGTGTAGGTTAGAGTAAAGCCAATGGAAGACAGTGAAGGAAGCTTTCCAGTCAGAACACTGTGAGTATTATCAGCAGTGACAAATATAAAGTGTATCTTTGATTTACTTTTATCTCTAACTAGCAGTGTTACAAACGGTTCTACAGAATGTTTTTGCTGTTCAAATGAAGAATCAAAGTCGTTTCTCTGCTACAGTGGGAATAATTGTAATATAAAATGTAACATAGACAATTTCCAAGGCTATCAATGTATTGGTTTGGATATTTTAGTTTTTTTTACTACAGATGTGATGTTTGCAGGTGTTTTAAGTTAATTTTAGAATAGTTAAACAAAACTAATGAAACAGTTACATACAGTAATCACACTATTACGGAAACCTCTATTTATTTAACTAGATTGCTAACAGTTTCTATTTTGCAGGGACCGAATGGTGGACAACAGGAGCACTGGAGTGAACTTGCAGGGACATGTAACTGGAAACATATCCCATACAAATTTCATTTTAATAGGATTTCCAGGATTTTATGAGCACAGGAGATTTCTGTCTATCCCTTTCTTTTTCATGTTTTTTGTAGCTGTTGTTGGAAACTCCACCATCATTTTTGTCATTAAAACTGGATCCACCTTACACGCACCTATGTATGTTTTGATAAGTTGCTTAGCAACAGTGAATCTTATTTTACCTTTGCTATTTGTTCCAAAAGTGCTGTTTAGTTTCTTGTTTGACTTGAATGAAATCTCCTTATTAGGTTGCCTATTACAAATGTTTTTCATTCATTTTATAAATTCATTTGGATCGACTGTTCTAATGGTTATGGCGTTGGATCGATATGTCGCCATATGTAACCCCTTACGATACAATGACTACATTAACAAGTCCACTTTCTTTAAACTGTCTGTTGCCGCCCTCTTTAGAAATGGCATTTTAGTTTCTCTCATTGTCATCCTAGCTGGGTCTCTCTCCTTTTGTCTGTCCAATGTGATTGAGCACTGCTATTGCGAACACATGGTTCTAGTTGGGTTGGCTTGTGGAAGCACAGCAAAGAACAGTATAATAGGCTTGCTTGCTATTGTTTGTATTCCAGGTCTTGATTTTCTGTTCATATGCTTCTCCTACCTTAACATTTTCTTTGTAGTCTTCAAGGCTGCATCAGGTAAATCATTCCAAAAGGGGATGCACACCTGTGGTACTCATGTAATAGTCATCTTTGTGTCTTATATCTTAGCATTGTGCTCTTTTCTTGCGTATAGGTTTGGGAAATCACTTCCTGCTGATATTCACAATCTGATCAGTGTGATGTACGTTATCTTTCCCTGTTGCTTCAATCCAGTTATCTATGGCGCCAGAACAAAGGAGATAAGAGATCAGATTCTGAAAACACTGGGGTTGAGAAAATCAAATGTTATTTCTACTAAAGTAGAAAGTATAACACAGTAAATATATATGATATAGAAAAGGAAAATATTTGTGTATAATCTAGTTTTGAAAGTCAAGTCTTCAAATCTTTGCTTGTGTTGAAATAGTCAGTTCTGTTGCTTTAGAGCCTTCTTTGAGAATAGCTTTCTACAAAATTGTGTTGAAAGATTATTGATTCTCCTAAGGATGTTTTCATTTAATTATTTTGGTACTAGGCAAACCAAAATATACCAGAATTGAAAAGTTCATCTTAAAACCTATTTTCTAAAGCCTGTATTCAGTATATAAGACTATTGTGCAAAGTGTAATTTTTCTCCTAATCAGTGAACTGTATATACCACTTCTTTTACAGGTTAATAAAGAATCTCTTAACAGGAACAGTTTGTGAGTTTCCATACCTAACTATTGTAGTTATTATATGTGTTTTTTTCATGTATTAATATTTTGTTCTTAATGTGTTTGACACACCGTTTCTTGTGCAGAATATATCTGTAGTACACTAACAGTAAAAGCCTGTTGCTGAATATCTGCTGTTTAATGATGAAGATAAATACATCTTCTTTATCTATGACCAATATCGTGTTATAGTACCATGATATTCAGAACATAAATGAGCTGAAAAAAAAAACCTTACAGGCAGCAGGGCGTAAGGCTTTGCAGTAAAGCCCAGGATGTCCTGTGAAGTTTTGGAAACCTAATTTTGTTCGTTATAAAACAGGCAGTTGAAGAGTTGAATTAGCAATGTTATTATGGTCATGCCTATAAAACTTAAAGATTTTTAACAATTACTGTATATCTACGTGTAGGTTCACCCAATTTTGACTTCTGCAGAAGATTTAAAACCTGACCAGCATAATGAGGACAGACATCTCACACAGGTTACATTATAGTTTTTATTTAATCAGTGCCTTAGCTGTGGTGGATCTAAGTCTTTCAGTGGTATTTGTGCCTAACTTCTGTTTGACACATCCAACATTTTGTCGAGGGGTTGCCTAATGTTCTTGCCTGATGTACAGATGTTCTTCATCATTCACATGCTTGAGTGTGCCATCCTTCTGGTGATAGCTATAAATTGATATGTTGACATATGCAACCTGTTACAATACAACGGCTAGATTAACATGTCAACTTTTCTGAAAGTGTCTATAGCTGCTGCCATAGGAAACAGCAGTATTTTTTCTTTTTTTAATTGTCATCCAGACTGGCTCTCTTTTAGCCTCTCCAGTATTATTGACTACTGTTATTATGAACACATGGCCTGTGAAACCACAGCAAAGAGCAACATAATGGACTTGCTTGCTGTTGGCTGAGGTAGGGGCTCTGTGGCCAAGGATCTGCGCCTGTGACTGGAAGGTTGCTGACTCAAATCCCCGTTGGGCCCCTGAGCAAGGCCCTTAACCCTAACTGCTCCAGGGGCGCTGTACAATGGCAAGCCCTGCGCTCTGACCCCAAGCTTCTCTCTCCCTGTCTGTGTCTCTGTGTCTCCATGGAGAAAAGCCGGGGTATGTGAAAAGATGAATTCCTAATGCAAGAAATTGTATAGGGCTAATAAAGAAACATTAACATTATGGCATGTATGGAATAGGTTAGATATGGACCCCATGTCCATCTTTTATTAGTATTTTGTCATTTGTGCAGTCTTAAAGACAGCATCAAGCAAAAAAAGACACTTCTGCAGCTCTCTCAGTGTCGGTGAGCTTGTAGTGCGTCTGCTGTCTCTGTTTCTGCCTGTATGAAGGAGCCCATCAATTATCAATCTGGCAGGTCTGAAAAACTGTAAATAAAAAATCATACATTTCTCAACATCTTTGGCATTTAATGTAGTGTTTAAAAATGTAGTGGCATAAACATGATGAATTTAACTACTAAACATAGGAAATCTTGAAATATAATAATAAATCCATATTTACGTGACTAGCACCCTCTACAGATGTGATGGCTGAACTGTGCAATTTGTAGTCCATGAGCAGTGATATACTTTTTAATACTTAGTGTGGAATACATTTCTTCTCGGCAATTTTTCCCTTTTAAAGTTTTCCTAGGATCCTGAACAGTGTTGTCTGTATATACACATTACCTGCACTAACAATTTGTGCTGTAAAAAGCAATTTCACCATACTTTATACATTATTTAAAGACAAAAGAGGAGCAAGAGTTTACACTCCTTGTAAAATAATCAATGTGGTAATAATATCACCTGAATAATATCTGATTTTGTTCTTAATATGATAATTGTATTTTATTTATGAATAGTGTAATTATATTTTATATTTTAATTATATGAATATTTAATACAATTTTTGCTATTTTAATTCCATTACAAGTTTAGTACATTACAAACAGTAACAATTGCATTCTTATCTTGTTTAAGCGTTGTGCTGTAACTGGTCAGTAAGCAAAAATAATAAAAAAAAAAACAGAGGAGGCCCTTTGGTCCATATAAATCAGTTGGTTTGATAGGTGCCCCAAACACTACTGAAACAGAACTGAAATATAAAGCATTTCTTATGTTTCGGAAAGATATATTTTTTAAGGGAACCCTAAAGACTTGCAGGTATTTCAATAGAGCATTAGGGTAAAAAGTTGCAGATATAAAATAGGGTACTGTATATCTAGTATCCTAATGTTTATGGCCAATGCTGTTAATATACCTTATTTATGTAAAATAAACATGGGCATCTGAAAATAGAAATATAGGAGTGTGTTGACAGACTGGAGCTATAACAAAACAAACTCAGACAGATCCACCTTTACGTGGGCAATGAAAACTGTCCTGCTACTAATTAGTGAGCCAGCTTGCTTTCTGAGAAAATAAAAGAGTCCTGCACACATCATTAATTATCTCAGCAGAATGTGGTCCCTCAGGTAGTCTGGTTTTAGAGGACAAAGGATAGCCTAGACAATGTAATTAGCAGATTAAGCCATTCTGCCACTCCCTTCACAAACAAATGCAGATGCACATACGGTACAGGTATAGCCTTCAAAATGCAGTAACAAAGACACAATTGAAACTTTATGAATTGGGGCTGTGATCCAAATCCAAGTTCTAGCTATAAAGTTAGTCATTTAATCACAAAATGGTTGTAATTGGTAAATTCATTAAATAGTGCTTTCCTTGAAGTAAAAAAGAAAGGTGATTTGTTTGTGTTAATGATTACCTACTGTACTTTATAACCCCCTTACACATTCTACAGTTTATTTTGTACAAAGCATTAGAAATGACAATGATTTGACAAAGTACAGTATGCAAGCTTACCCATGTGACTGGCTGAAATGTACTGTAAATGTCTTTCATAAAATGTCAAAATGTATAGTACATATTTTCCAGCTGAAAAACAGACAGCAACAATAGCTCTCCTTTCATCTACAGAACATTTGCTGGATGGTGGATATCTTAATATACTGCACATACAGAGCCACAGGAACCATATATCAGTTTGCTTAATGTAGCCTTTGAAACCAGATGGTTGTTATTTCCTTGCCTTAGCATCCTGAACCAAGATCAAAACAATGCAGGAGGTAATGGATTTTCCTAAAGTGTACATACAGGGATGAAATGATTAGAGTAAATGGAGGAACATAATTCTTTAAATTTAGAGAGCTCTGGGAAATTCTGGAATCTTAATGGACCACATGTTTTTTTTTCCATTTGCAACCTTACTTACAGTATGTTCTTAAGATTGGCCCAGGATGCATTTTGATTTTGCCTTCTAAATTATTTCTCCTTTTTTATTCTTCCTTTATTCTCTGTGTGTACAGTCATATTTCTTCCTGCCTCACACATACTGTAGCACTCACTACATACTGTAATATCCACAGTGTGTGCAAGCATTACAATTTCATTACCAGTATATGAATTTCAAGACAGTTTGGCATGTAACACACAACATGAGTACATAAAAATCACATGTTGAATTTTCCTTTAATCAGAATTCTCACCCTTTTCTCTTTAAGCTATGGGAGTGAAATAGTGCCAGAAGCACTTTTTTTTATCAATTACAGGCAGATTGTACACTGCTCTGTCAGAGGAGGTCAGAAACCCCTTCAAGAATGTAAGTCAGCAGTTCAGTTTCTGCCAAGTTCCAGTCATTTTTTTTTCTAAAAAAAGAACATCTCAGGGTTCCCATCAGCAATGTTGATATTGTCAATCACTAGGATTTGAGCAGATGGGAATCAAAATTGCATACTGTAGTGATGAGATGGTTTAATTTATACAATATACAGTATTATATGATTTATTAATAAAGCAAAAGAACATGCATAATAAACCAACAAGAGTAATATTATATACAAGAATCAATCTGCCTTGATGCAAATTTCTTATCAGTCTTTCAGGGACAAAAACACAACTTACCTTAAGGGTAAAACATACATCAATTATAAAATGTGTTATGGTCTGCCAAGTATATTAAATCAGCCTCACACACACGTCATCCAGAGCTTCTTATTCTTAAAGACAAGTAAAACCTCAATCAAGAATATCAATCTTTTATTCATCTGAACATGGTGGCTAAGAAATTCAATCAGCAGTTTTAAAAATTCCTGTGCAGAGATGGAGGCGGGCTGGTTTTGTAACAGGTGTCCAATCTCCTGCAGCTGGCTCAGTGCTCAGGGATGTCCCAAGGAGCAGAGAGAGGAAGAGCATTGCTTAGACTCATTGCCAAAGACAGCTTCTTGGGAACAAATCCCTGTTTACTGTGGTGCTAGCTGGGCTTGTGCACAGAGTTTGGCTCGGGAGCAGTTAAGTTATGCAGACACAGAGAATAGATGTAGCACTATTACGGAATGTGCTTTGATGTACAGGCTGCTGAAAAAAGATCCAATTGTGTCGAATCAAATTGATCATTTACAAGTGACTAGCTCAACATAAGATTTCATTTGTGTAGAGAAAATCCTGGGCATAATTATGGTTACATACCGACTCACTCTCTCTCTCTTGGCTTTGTGTCTTGAAATAAAGTTCCTTTATTGGATGTTGCAGTGACATGGCTAATTCTTCAGCCAAGTTTCACATGATAGACTGGGGTAGAGAAAGTGAGTAAACATGATATTACAATGGAACAAGTAATGGGTTTATTCCATGCTGAAAAAAAGAAGAAAGAGAACACAACGTTTCGGCCGTGGAGCCTTCTTCAGGTGTGAGGTTTCACACCTGAAGAAGGCTCCACGGCAGAAACGTCGTGTTCTCTTTCTTCTTTTTTTCAGAATGGAATAAACCTACTATATTATTGTTCCTTTGCAGCCTTCGCATGCTGACACGGCTACCCACCTGAACATGATTTTACAATACCTTTTAGAAGCCAGCTATTACAGCTGGTAATTGGTTGTGATGTCATTAGGTTTAGTGCTCCACTCCACTCTGTTCCTCATTGGTTGATCATCTCTTGTGATTGACTATGACCTGCAGCTACAGCCAACTTACCTAATGTGATGGTCTGTGTGTCTGCAGACACTGAGATACCTGAACAGTAATCACTAGAAGTATCGAAGTGGCCCCAATTTATGATCTCCTGGTTTGTGTTAAAAACTCCGGACATGCGGCATATTGTTCAAATTAGTTATTGTTTATTCAAGGTCACAGAAAGATTATTTATATAGCCTTATCACTATAATGTAAAGTGGACTCATCCATTCATTATACTGTATGTATAATGAAGTGGACTTCCTGCACCATTTACAGTATATGAAATATAACTTACCAGAAAAGGGTTAAAAGGTGCTGTCTACAGTGTTATTTCCCAGTTGATTAATATAAAAAATATTTCTGGAACACACTTTTTTCTGTAGGAATGGCATTATCCTTGAACAGCTCAGACTGAGATGGGTTGTCTTCCTGTATGCCTAAGAATCCATGAATTATTTCATTTCTCAACATCTAAAGCAACAATGCATTTTCTCAGTAACAAATATTCCATCAACTTTCAAAACTTTATTAGGTTGTAAGTGAACTGAGGCTGCTTATTTCAGTAGGTAGGTACTATGATTGTTTGATTTAAGAGTTATGGGAAGTGGATGATAATTTGTCCTTAATTAACAAGCAGAAATGAGGACTGCAAGCCCAAGGGGAATATAAAAAGCCTTTTTAAAGAGGCTACATACAGAGTGAGTTAAAGAACAACAAGAGTCAATGTAAAAGACAACGAAGGACGAGTTCCACCCATAAAACTGTGAGTATTATCAGATTTGTGCAGGGAAGAGAGTGTCCTTTTAATACAGTAGGTCCATCTTTATACAGCCTTGTATCTAACAGGTCCAGGGAGTTAAAACACATAACAGCTCTATAGAAAGGTTTATCTTCTTTAGCTGCAATGTAAGACTTAAGAATTCAATTATGCTTTCTGGCCTGAGGTAGGAATTGTTTAAAGTCATCAATGCTATTGATTCTTAGGTCTGGATTTCCATGTTCCTAATTTATTTTTATGTGTAGTTTGCAAACATTTTGGTAACACTTTAGTTTAAGCAATAAGTGTTAAGCTTTTATAATGCAGTTGTAATTTAGTGCAAAAGCTTACAGTGAATCATGTATAATCATCAAGTAATAGTGTCTTAGGTACTGTACATATTATAATAGCTGTCAGGTTTTTACATACTGTATGCAAACATAGCCTTCATTTCAGAATAGGTTTAGCAAAAATCTCTATTAATCACTTACATGATTCTGCAAAATTCTTATGTAAAGGAAAAGAACCTTACTTCAAAATATGGGCAAATAAACTCTTAATTCATTGCCAATAGACTCCTTCTAATATATTAATTAGAAAACAAGTCCAGCTCTATGTGTGGTGCAATATCCATTATTTTTCTGCTCTATTACCAAAATGTTAATAACCTATAATCATTATATGTTAAAGTCAATTTAAAACTGATAACAGGAGACACCTATTTATTGTGATAGTATGAAAAAGAGTACCCATTCCTGTTGTTGAAGCTGATACTCTGACTTTCTTTACGACAGCTGAAAGACATCCTTGCATCAAGAACTAACTACCAGACAAGCTGGAAGGGCCACTTATGTTCTTATATTACAGTATGTACGAGCAGCTAATAAGGCATAACATAGACAAGAGCAGTCTTTATTACGGTCCAGGCAGCGCAAATCCTTTCTTAGCGTCTTTGAGAATCTGTGTAATGAGAATCTAACAGGTTCAAACCTCACATAAAGTTTCCCTTTTGCAGGGACCATATGGTGGAAGATAGAATTTCTGGAGTGAATATGCAAGGACATGCAGCAGAGAATACATCTCATACGGATTTCATTTTAATAGGATTCCCTGGCTTTTATGAGAACAGGAGATTTCTGTCCATCCCTTTCATTATAATGCTTATTGTCGCTGTCATTGGAAACTCAACTATCATTTTCATAATTAAAACTGGATCTGGTTTGCATTCACCTATGTATGTTTTAATTGGTGCCATAGCAATTGTTGATCTGAGTTTACCAATGCTGTTCATCCCAAAAATGCTGTTGAACTTTTTGTTTGACTGGAATGAAATCTCCTTATTAGGCTGCCTGGTACAAATGTTTTTCGTTCATTTCATAAGCTCATTCGAATCCACCATTCTCCTGGTGATGGCGTTGGATCGATATGTCGCCATCTGTAACCCGTTACGATACAATGATTACATTAACACGTCCACTTTCCTTAAGCTGTCTGTTGCCGCCCTCATAAGAAGTGGCATTTTAATTTCTCTCATTGTCATCCTAGCTGGGTCTCTCTCCTATTGTCTGTCCAATGTGATTGAGCACTGCTATTGTGAACACATGGCGCTGGTAGGGTTGGCATGTGGGAGCACAACAAAGAACAGCATAATGGGCTTGCTTGTTGTCTTTTGTATTCCAGGTCTTGACCTGCTGTTCATATTCTTTTCTTACCTTAAAATTTTCTCTGTTGTCTTCAAAGCAGCATCAGGTAAATCTTGCCATAAAGCAATGCACACCTGTGGGACTCACTTAATAGTCATTCTTGTATCATATACCTTAGCCATGTGCTCCTTTATAGCATATAGGTTTGGGAAATCAGTTCCTCCTGATGTTCATGTTCTGATCAGTGTGATATATGTTATCTTTCCCTGTTGCTTCAATCCAGTTATTTACGGTGTCAGAACAAAAGAGATACGAGATCAGATTCTGAAAACAATGCTAAAGACCAAATCCAATGTAATTTCAATCAATGTAGCAAGTATAACGAAGTAATTATGTAATAAGAAAACAAATCACCCATAAAATAGTATTACTCATGAAATACAGTTTTTTCCCTAAAAATGCTTTGTATATTATTATAAGAGTGATGTTGCCTGGGTTTCAAATGTTTCTATTTAATTGATTTTTGTTTTGATTTTTTAAGGAAAAAAACAACTAAAATAAATCTGGAACCTTCAACTTAAGCCTTAGTTCTAAAATCTGAATCTGAATTTAAAGTAGAAAACTGAACAATCAATAATTTGTGTCTCCTGATCAGTGTTTTTATCAGTTCTGAGACAGGCTTATTAAACATCTTCCAATAGCAGTATATGCTTTCCTAATATAAGTCACCCTAACCTGATTAATCACATTGTCCTGTACAGTTCTCATATAGAATATCTGCTGTTAATTAATAAAGATTCTATTAACTGTTATTAATATATTTAGTTACTACAGTTACGTTCATATGAATGCAGTACTCAGATAAAAATTCTCAATGAATCAAAGTACTTAATATTCCTCTAAAACCATATTAATCCAACAAGATTTCCCAGGGGAGTTGCATTTTCATGTCATGAAGGGAAGAAAACTGCTATATAAGGGTGGATGCGTGAGGTTTTGGTTTGTTTCATAGATTTCTACTGCTCTTAAGAAACCGTATAAGGAATTTAATGTGGAAGACTGACACTTCTGGTAGCCCAGCTGCATTTACATCTCAGCTCAAGAGATGCAGTGATAGAAACACAAATAAACAGGACAGTTTTTGGTTTTATTGTCAGTTCAACATACTGTAGCAGGTTTCGTCAGTAAAGCCTTCTGAGGTTTGAAGAAGGCCCCACATCTGAACTCTTGTGTTCTCTAACATCCCAGTTTTTACTTTTCAGCATTTAATTAATCTCTTTTTAGTCCCTTTTTAGCTTTGCAGCTTCCACAGCTTTGCCTTCTGAGCCCTATTGTTGTGAGAATATTTGTTAAGATGGGCCATTGTGTATGTTGCTTACTTGGGTTCCTGTGGGGTCTGCAACAGTTGTAGTCCTAGTGGAATAGCATGCACTCATTCCCCACAGTCACAGGAAATTGGACCCCAGTGTCCTGGTCAATTTTCTCTTTGGACTTTACCAATCATGGCCTCCTAAGGATCACCATCTATGAACTGGCTTCATCACAAAGATGTGTGGTGAGCATACAGGCACACTTTGGCTGCCATCGCATCATCCAGGTGGGGCTGCACATTGGTGGTGGTGAAGGGGAGTCGCCATTACCCTATACAACGTTTTGACGTGTGTGCTGGCACATCACACAGAAGATTGTGCAGTAAATTAAAGGGTGAAACAATAGTTAAATAATCAAAAAGCTTAAATGTTTGGAGTGATATAATTTAAAAATCACATGGTAAAATATACACCCATACTTCTGAGGCCGATCTCTGTGTTTTGTATATTCATGGATATTGTGACTTCCGGTGTGGATACTGCTACTGGAAGGAGGATATTCAAATTAAATCCAAAAAGTTATATTTTCACATTTATTTTAATGCAAACAATAGGGGATCTTTTCTAATACTTCAAACAATAAACCTAAAGGGTTAGGACACAGGGCAGCAATTGGATGCAATTTGTATGAGGGGGAGTTTGGAAGGAGCTTAGGGATAATGATCTCAGGCATCACCATTAATACCACTGGTGAATTCTCAGGCTCTGGAATCTCCTGTTTATACCTACTATACTGTATTTACAAGGATGTGAAAATACTGATACCTATTGTAAAAAACTTACAGTGTCTGATATAAACCTACCATGCGACATTGATTTGGTCTTGTTGTGTGAATTAACTGCCAAAATAAAGGGGAACATATGTTGACTTTTGCAGACTCTGATTAGAAAAATCTATGTTAAATATTTAAAGCCAAGTATGACTTTACCTGTGGTGTGTTGAATCTATAACAACAACAAAAATTAATGAAAGGAATCACACATCTTAATCTTAGCATGCATTTGCTATGTAAAGGGGTAACAAATTATGTAAAGTACAAATAAGCATTTCCTTAATTTTTTATCACATAATTTTAAATTATTTCCTGCTCGATTTACTTAAGGCAGAGTACAGTATGCCATTTTGATGCACCCAGTGCTTATGACATCTACAAAAGAGGCCACTCTTTTAATGTTCCATTTTATTTTAAGGTTCAACAGAGATAGGTACAATTTTTCCATAATGAAGTATATTCAGCATCTGTTCTCTTATCTCTTTTGTTCTGATACCGTAAATAATTGGATGGAAACAGCTGGGGAAGAGAAGATACATGATACTTATTAGGACATGAACATCAGGATGGAGGGAGTTCTTAATCCTGTATGCAAGAAATGCTGTCATGGCAAAGATATAAGACACGCTTATGACCATTAATTGAGTTCCACAAGTGTGGATTGCTTTCTGGCGGGATTTTCCTGAGGCTGTATTTGAAACAGCCAAGAAAATTTTGACGTATGAAATGGCGATGAACACACCATCAACAATGGCTACACAGAATACTGCAAGCAGCCCCATTACACTGTTCCTGGCTGTGTTTCCACAAGCCAAACTTACAAGAGCCATGTGCTCACAAAAGCAATGATCAATGACATTCGTCAAGCAAAATGAAAGTGAACCAGCTAGAATAACAACAACCAGAACCAAAGACCCATTTCTCAGAAGAGCTATGGCAGATAGTTTGAAGAAAGCAGAGCTATTTATGTAGTCATTATAGCGCAGTGGAATACATATGGCGACATAACGATCCAGAGCCATCCAGAGGAGAACAGTGGATTGGAACGAACCGAAAAAATGAACAAAGAACATTTGAACCAAACAGCCTAGCAGAGAAATTTTATTCCAGTCAAACAAAAAACCAAGTAGCATTTTAGGGACAAATAAAATGGGTAAAGTCAGGTCTACACATGCTGTAGCACATATGAACATATACATGGGAGAATGTAAAGTCCTTCGTGTTTTAATAGAGATAATAAGAAGTGAGTTACCAAACAATGACAACAGGAAAAGCAGTAGGAAAGGGATGAAAAGGAATTGTCTGTGCCCTTTAAGCCCTGAAAACCCCATTAAAATAAACTCCTTGTGAGACACATTTCCTTCTTGATATTCTTGCATGTTCACTTCCAGAGATGGAATATGAATACCACATTCACCTAGAAAACATGCATGAACCATTAATTTACATTGAAAGCACAAAATGAACATTATCTGAAAGTCAAGCCTTTCATTTCAATGCTTAAACTTTTCTTAGGAAAACATAATTGCCACCATGGCTTGATCATGCACTGTATGTGGAAAATTTGAATGTTTTCATGTTAATTTCAGATACTGCCTTAAATGTCATCCATTTACTTTTGTTATAACCAATAATACATCAGTTCATAGTTTAAAGGAATGTAAAAATTGCATATAAATGCAAAAGACTAGTCTAGGTGAATTCCATTGACATCAATTAATATTTTAATTCAATGAATATTATTTTAAATTATTACATCAATAAGTTTAAGTATACCATGCCACAGCAACAGTACTAATTTTACAGTGCAAAATACCTAAATTATAATTCACAAACTTTTGGAGGGAATTATAGGTTTCAGATATATCAACACATAATTTCACAAAATATTTATATAAACCATTTTATGTTGCAACTACACATCAATAGATCACTGCTGTATTTAAACCTTTATTGCCATGTGCACTGTGTAACCATCCAAAGCTGTGCTGCTAATACAATATATTGTAATTTTCATATCAACGTTTTTTAATTAAAATTAAATGACACCTTGAACAAAAGATAGCAAGAACATTTTTTATATACAATATACAAGTACTATTTATCCTATTCTTAAGGTATAGCCATAAAATTGGAAATGTGACATCCATAAAATTTACCACACAAGAAAAAAGATAACACAAACTCACTATTGCAACAGGGAATCCTTACTTCGCTCCCTGTATGTTGTGTTTTAATTACTTTCTAACAGCAGCACATCTTAAATCTCTTTCCCTATTCCCTTGATAGAATTCTGTTTATGACCATTTATTTCTACTTAATTAAAGGATACTGATCTAAATGTAGCTTACTATTTGTCAGGCTCAAGACCCTGTACCAACAGTATATCTTTTATCTGGAATATGCATATACAGTATATCTAATATCCCTTTACCACATTTTAAATTTGGACTCATTGCTTTCGTTACAGTTTTCTCAAGCATAACATACCCATAGCACCTTGCATAATCTAATTGTGAGTCTTATTTTAGTAAAGATTCCCTTTGGGTACTTTGCCCTTTTAAAATGCCTTCTCAAGGCTCGTATCACAGATATACCTTCACTTTCAGTGTATCACTTTTAAAACATGAATTAATAAGCTCAACTGTTCTACACTTTAGTATGACAACACCCCAAACTCACCATATTATTTTTAAAATGCATCTTTAGACATGACCAGTAAAATACTTGTGTAGGTACTTAATAGAAGTTAGGAAGGAAACAAATTTTAATCTTGCACTAATCTGCCCAACACACTATGCACACCTTTTCTAGCTTTTGGTGTTTCAGTTTCAGACCATACCTTTGTAAGCCAGGGCCAGAGCTGCTTTTTTTTACTTTTCTCAAAGAAGCAGCATTTCAACCTCCGTGTGACCATATTGTTTCTCTACCTGTCATGCTGCCTGCTCTTTTCTTTCAGGCTTTCCACCCCACCTGTCTCTCTTCTCCTGATCCGACCAATTCCATTCTCTCGCTCACCCTTTTTCTGCCTCCTTGTTCAGTGATGGGACCTACCACTTAATTTACTCTTCCTTACCCTCTCCACTCCATCAATGTCCAACTGGTGTGGTGTTGGCCCTCGAATCTTTCTCATCCCCAAGTTTCCATCAGTGAATGTTGCTGATATTCCCTCTTCTTTTGGGCGTTCCACTAAGAATCCGTCCTTAATCCATTAATTTCTAGAAAACTTCAGCAGTTGATAACTGCTATTCCATTCCTACTTCTGTGTAAGATCAGTTAAGACTACTCTTCTGTGTCATGGCAGTATCTTCCACTGCCCACCACAGAGCTCGAAACACAAGCAAGCTAAGTTTCACTAGCTAATTACCACCTGTAAGCTGACTTGTGTTCCATCACCTTCATCATAAGGGCTTCTCAATGTCTTCATTCTCTATTGGTGCTACTCCAAAACATATCCAAATCTCCATAACCTATTTAATCTATTTTATTTATTCAACACAATCCAAATGTACTTGATCACACAAACCAAATGCCTGCATCATTTTACTCTTTTTGTTCATTCCACACTATGGGCATACATTCTACTTGCTTCCTGTGAAACTATTCAGCAGAACTGATTCACTTTAAGCTCCACATTAGTGTTTTGGGAATCCTTTTTCAGGTTCTGATCTTGATCTCCTGTCAGTGCTTTCATTTCTTAGCCAGGCAAGGTAATGCAAAAGTATTGCTCTGTATTTGTTTGCTCATTTATCACAATTAGAATCTAACCGAACTGAAATCAAAATATGTCAGTGCAAATTCAATATAAATTTAAGTGACTGAAACCCTACCACTGGATCACTGGGTAAGACAGTTACAGTAAATGTGGTTCCCTGTCTGGCACAGGAATGCAGCCCCTGTGTATGTGGCTGAAAAGGTTAAAAGACAGAAGAGTCTGGAGGAGTTGGTTGTTGTTTAACACCCACAGAAGTCTCCCAAAAAGCACACCTCTACTGCTAGTTAGCAGGGGACAGAAAACTATTTGAAGTACAGTATACCGTAGTGTCATCTTTCGCTTCAGGAGTCATGATACTCTGCTCTCAGCATAAGCCTCTAAACGCTCCAGAAATTAATGTAGTACTATTTTTTACCCTAACTAATACCAGGAATGTAATTTAAATCCCCTCCAAAAATTAGGACTTATTTTCACAATTGAATAATGTAAAATGTCATAAAAGGGGGTTTTATATTTAAAATGTATATTTATATTAAAGGGGGATTTATATTATATTTATACTAGACTTGTTAGTGGTCAACCATTTAACTAAGCATTTTTAATGGTTCATGCACAATTACACTACAGTTACAGGCATTTAAATTTATTCAGATAAGACTGCTAAAAAAACAAAGGTTTTTAAAGCATTTAAGAGTTTGCACTCCTTATAACAGTTGTACTCACACCCCAGTAAATCAAATGTATTCAGAAAAGAAAAGAATTGAATGGAAGATTAGATGTGCTAAAAGGGAAATCCTCGATTCTTACTGTAGGTTTCCATGTATGTCATTTTTAAATTCTCCAGATTTGCTTTGCAAATTTGTTAAAAGCTAATTTTTTAATCAGCTTTATTGCTGTGTATTCGAACTGTTTATATTGAATTTTTTTTGTCTGCAATATATCGGCTGGCATTTTCATAAGCGTCTTGATATGAATGTTTGACAGCTCAGGTCTTTTTTGTTTGTGCTGGTAGAGTAGTTGGATCAATACCATCTCAGCTGCAAAGACGTGATTCAAAGACAAGTAAAACAAAAAATATTTTACTCCAGTCTAAGTTACCTGCTTTTAGAAAATCACTTTCATGTAAATTTCTGAAGCATAATATTTTTTAAAGACATTCAGCTAATGCTTTGATAAGGGAGTCTGAAAGTTAGCACACAATCTTTTTAATTGTTAAACTTCATGATTAAAAAATTCATGATTTGTACAGCTCCTTGGCTTAGAATGCGTAAAACATTAGTACAGTACGTGTTAAATGAGTCAACTATACACATCGTTAGAACACTAGAGAATTGATAGTAGAATACAGTAGCTTTGCTTTTATTTTGACTTTGTTTATTTTCTTACCACAAGAAAAGCTGAATTTACAACCCTCTGACTCTGTGTCTTGGGTTCTACAATGTTCTTATCATATTAAGTTTCCTTAAATATATAAAAAAAAAAACATTCAATCCAAAAAAACACGGGCTCTACTAGGTGTTGTGCAGTTTAAAGAAAGTAGTTCCCATGGGGAGTCTGTCACTGCACTGGGCACCTGAGTGCAGAAAGGAGAGCTGAGATGCTGCACAAGCTTAGCAGTGCAAACAGAAACACAACTAGCAGGTGAGTGACAATAAGGACGTTTGCATGAATTGATTGTACCGAGAAGTACCAAGAAGGAAGTAGAAAATGGTAACATTAGAACCTGAAATCTGAGGAAAGTACCAGTGTTTAATTATTCAGAATCTCTCAGTCGTGGAGAGAATTCTTGAAGTAAATAAGGGTAAGTGAGTAGCAACCTCATCCAGAAGGATAAGGTGAAAGGCATGACCAATACCATGCACTGGATGCCAATGCGCACACACACACAAACACACATATACACAGACATGGACTAATTAGGGACAGAAACTGACCTACAGTAGCCAGCATGTCTTTGAAAGATTGGTGGAAACTGGAAATTCTGGAAAATCCCACACAAATATAGTATATCCTGTATACACCTCAAAGAAGTCCCATTGCTTAATTGATCTAAGGACCAAGAACTCTACAGGGCTGTGTTGAACTTGCCATTTTACTTCAAGGCTGCTAAAACTGGTATATTAAATAATCTTAAATCAAAATAAAGTTGGCCCTTTTAAGTAGCACAAACGAAAAGGCTCCATTTGAAGTTTCTTTAAATATTTGAGCACAAACTGATTAAAAGTGCATCACACAGCATTCATATGGAATGATGTCATGAAATTTACAGAACATGTAAATATAATTACAATTGTAGTCCCAAGGTTTTCAGGTTCATTATTATATTATTTTGACAGTTTAATCGATGATGGAGCAGCTCTTCTGAAATATTTTCAGAATCTGTTCTTTTATTTCTTTTGTTCTGATACCATAAATTAAAGGATTAAAAAAGCTGGGGAAAAGAAGATACATTATACTTAACAGGACACGGATGTCAGTAGACATTGAACTCTTAATCCTGTAAGCCAGCAATGGCATCATAGTAAAGACATAAGATGTGCCTATGACTATAAGATGGGTGCCACAAGTGTGGATGGCTTTTTGACGAGACTTTCCTGAAGCCATTTTTGAAACTACAAAGAAAATTTTGACGTAGGAGATTACTATGAACACAACGTCAATACTTGGTATGCAGAAGACTGCAATCAATCCCACAATGCTGTTCCTGGTCGTATCGCCACAAGCCAAGTTCACCAGAGCCATGTGCTCACAAAAGCAATGATCAATAACATTTGATAAGCAAAAGTTCAGACGACTAGCTAAGATGACTATAATCAAAACAAATGAGCCATTTCTCAAAACAGCAGCCACAAAGAGTTTAAAAATGGTGGAGTTATTCATGTAGTCACTGTAGCGCAGAGGAATACATATGGCAACATAACGGTCCAAGGACATCCAGAGCAGAATAGTGGACTGGAACGAGCATACAAAATATGTGAAAAACATTTGAAGCAGGCAACCAGACAGAGAAATTTCATTCCAGTCAAATAAAAAGCCGAGTAACATTTTAGGAACAATAATTATTGGCACACTAAGATCTACACATGCAATGGCAGCTATCAAAACATACATAGGAGAGTGTAAACTTCTCTGTGTTTTGATAATGAAAATCAGCAGGGTGTTGCCCACAAGAGAAGACACCAGTGTCAGGAAGAAAGGAATAAACAGTAATCGCCTGTGTTCCTTAAGTCCAGTAAATGCATTAAAAACAAATTCTGTATGAGAATTATTTACAGTTCGGTATTCTGCCATATGGAAATCTTCTTTGAAGTGAGACCTGGAAAAAAAAATAAGTTATGATCACCTTATTATACACCAGCAATTTGTTGTTTGTTGTCATTCTTTTTTGTGTGTGTTTTTAAAGATGACTCTAAAAACCTACAGTAGAGTTGAATGACTGCTTAAAACCAGTGATTGGATTTTTTTGTTTTTGGATTTGATTACTTATCACACGGATAAAAAGCTGATAATATTCTTTACTCATTGGTTATATTGTTTTACACTTCTGTTACACATTCAGTGGAAAGAATGGTTGCCAACAATAAAAAAATCCAAATCACAATTTCAAGTATGTGTCCTGTTTCGTGAGAACAAATTGCTGTTATATTTAGATTTAATATTTCAAAATAAAAATGATAAATAAGTCTGCAAACTCTTTTAGGCTTTCTTCCTCCTTTTATTATTATTCCTGGTATAAACAGTGCAATAAAAACTTTGAGTTTGCTAAAAATGTGTTTCATGCTATTTTAGTTTTACAGATGAAAATGGTGTCATTCGGAAGATGTGCATCGTATATAAGATTTATAAGTTGAAGATAAAAACCAACAAATAAAAAGAACACATACAAATTTGTTTCATCAACTGCATTTTGTACATGTGAAAACAATCATACTAATAAGAGTAACTGCAACAAGAGGTAATACTATTTACAGTAATAAGATAACTCACAAATGTAAGCCGTACTCCTCTGTTTTGCTATCATCCATTTCTTCTTAAAATTCCACTTATATCAGTTTTGAATTCCCACAGTAATGTGGTCATGTTTGCTTCTTAATTAGAGGCTGGGTTGTTTAGTCTTGCAGTATATAGTGATGAAGGTAATCATTTCAGTGGACCCTGAGGATGAAACAGGTTACCAAGGCATGAGCCCCAGGCACAGTGTGAAAGGAAAATAATGAACTCAGCTGATAAACAGTACTGGGGCAGACATAAGACACTGACGAAGGTCACCGTTGTTTACTCCTACATCAGCCCAGAGCCTGAGCAGACCCCCCTCCCCCTCTTGGGTATTAAAGCTAAAGATGACACAATGGAGTCTCTCTGGTCATGAAAGAACCTGCCTTTAGTTCTGTAAAGAAACCCCACTTACACTGTCATTCACACACCACAAGCCACACAACACTACCTGATCCACAGTCTCAGTGTCTCACAGGTCCTGGTCTGGTCAGGCAACAGCTACCAATTTAATAAAAGGGTCAGTTTACTCACTGCACATCAACAGGCCCAGTGCCAATCGTTTTAAAATGTCACATTCACAATGTAACATTACCGTGTGAAATTGAGAACATCTAATGAAAGTTATCAAGTTGATTCTAGTTGTATCGAACACAGTTACAGGGTAACTATAATTAATTGTATGTTAAGACGTGATTTATCAGTGACCATCTTGGATTTCTACAATTAGCCTTCTGTGATTCTAGGTGGCATAACAGTTGGTTTATTTATGAGGCCGCTCACAATGAGTACACAGAGTAACAATCACTCTAGGTGATCAAACAAAACAAAACATACTCATTACTTTGGAGCCTTGTGATAAAAAAAAATCTATTCATTTCTTTAGTGTGCCTGAGAAATGTAAGTGAATCCCTTTCTCACATCTAAAGGGCTAAATGGTTACTTTTTCCATTCCTAAAACGAACAAATCTGCTGCCTTTAAGAATGTCCCCAAGTCCACTTGTTCAGGGGAGTCCTCTTGCCTTCTCTCAGTTCAAGAGAGACTGGTCTCCCTCCTGCCAGACCTGCTCTCCCAAGAATACAAAGACTTCTTGTTTGAGTGTCACACCTTCTCACTTTGAGGCAAACTCATAGTGTACACAGACAACTGATGGCCTTATGAGAAGTGTTCTGCCAGAAACTGTAGAACCTACCAAGACTAAACAATAAAGCTGCAAAGAATATAGCAATTATTATTAACTTTGCTGGCACTTCTATCAGGGGTCACTTACAGAGCTTACAATTATTTATTTTTTACATACAAACATTTGGACCCATTTCTACAATAATCAGTTCCCATTTCTACAGCAATATGGATGAAGAACTGTACTCAATGTTATATCAGTAGTGCCCAAAACTGGTGTGTCAGTCAATGACCCTCAGGAGTCTAGTGCTCTACCCACTACTCCTCTCTGCACAGGTTTGTGGGTCATGAGCATGCCTGTTCCTTTCCTCAAGTGCTGTCACAACTGCTACAAATTGGTTTATCTTTAGTTCATAGCAATAACACTGTTTAAATGTTTAAACATGTAATTCTGAGTTTTGCCAGACGAATCATGATGTTCTTGCTTCTTGTACTGTATTAGTTCTTTTTTTGTATTTGTATCTTGATTTTTAATATTAAGACTTTTTAATACTACACACTGTGCATACAGTACATTGGCTACAAAGGAACAAGTAAAGAACAATTCCACGTTGAAAAATATAAAGGATTTATTGTACAAGCATGCAGTACAGTATTTATCTTATTTCATTGATGACTTCTATACCATACTAACCTATACATGTCTTGTTCTATATTGCAATGTGCTTGATGTTTAAATGCAAATTATTTCATTACGCAAAAATAACTAAAACCATTATAGACCTACAGCTATCACATTCATTAACCTATTACTTTGACAGTTCAAAAGTTACTGGAGCAAGTCTTCCACGTTGAAATATTTTCAGAATCTGTACTTTTATTTCTTTTGTCCTGACACCATACACGATAGGGTTAAAAAAACTGGGAAAAAGCAGATACATTATACTTAACAGGACACGGACATCAGTGGGAATTGAATTCTTAATTCTATAAGCCAATAATGGCATCATAGTAAAGACATAACATGTGCCTATGACTATAAGATGTGTGCCACATGTGTGGATGGCTTTTTGGTGGGATGTTCCTGAAGCTGTTTTCAAAACCACACAGAATATTTTGATGTAGGAGAGAACAATGAACACAAAGTCAATGCTTGGCATGCACAAGATTGCAATCAATCCCACAAGGCTGTTTCTGGTCGTATCGCCACAAGCCAAGTTCACCAGAGCCATGTGCTCACAAAAACAGTGATTGATAACATTGGATGAGCAAAAATTCAGTGGACTAGCTAGAACAACAATAAGCAAAATTAGCAAACCATTTCTCAAAAGACCTGCCATGAATAGTTTAAATATGGTGGAGTTATTCATGTAATCATTGTAGCGCAGAGGAATACATATGGCAACATAACGGTCCAAGGACATCCAGAGCAGAATAGTGGACTGGAAAGAGCTTATGAAATATATAAAAAACATTTGAACCAAACATCCAGACAGAGAAATTTCATTCCAGTCAAATAAAAAGCCAAGTAACATTTTAGGAACAAACACTATCGGCACACTAAGATCTACACACGCAATGGCAGCTATCAAAACATACATAGGAGAGTGTAAACTTCTCTGTGTTTTGATAATGAAAATCAGCAGGGTGTTGCCCACAAGAGAAGACACCAGTGTCAGGAAGAAAGGGATAAACAGTAATCGCCTGTGTTCTTTAAGGCCAGTAAATGCAAGAAATACAAATTCGGTGTGAGAATTATTTTGGTTCTGATATTCCGCCATGTGGAACTTTCTTTGGAATTTGTACTGTAAGTATCCTGTAAGAATAAAAAAAAGATATGATTTTAATATTGAACATTGCACAATTGCATCTTATTGTTAGTCTAGATTGCCTTTAATTATGACTCTCCAGTCTTCAGATGTTTGTATAGCTGTTTCCTGATCCAGACTGCCGTGGAGAGTTGCAATTGACATGTACAGTACAAATAGTTGATAATATGCTTCTCATTGGTTATATTCCTAACAATTTGCAAAAATACTTGCTAATCTGCTCAGCACATAACTGATTCACAAATAAAAGTATTTGTGCTGTTCCATGAGTACAAAGAGAGATTAATTTTACATCAATTTTGTAAAAATACACACATTTATTATTTTTAAACAAATGCATCTATAAATGTTTTATTCATTTTATTATTATTTGTGCGATAAGCAGTGTAATAAAATTTATTTTGTTGATATTGCAATGAATATGTACAATGCACTGCTTTAGGTTTACAGATAAAAAAAATTTGTACTGCCGATGTAGTGTACATCTTAAATAGGCTTTGTAAGTGAAAGACAAAAAACAAAGTTAAAAAGAAGACATAATAGTTTTTGTGCATCTGAAAACATACTTACAAAGATAGCTGAAATAACTAATGAATGATAAATGTCAAGGCTATTTAAAGTTAGAAGATAACTCACAATTCCAAATGCCAGCCGTGCTCCTCTCTTCATCTCTTCATAAAGCTCCTCTTAAATCACTTTTTAATTCCCAGAGTGATATTATATTAGAGAGGCGGTTATGTTTGCCTTTTAATTAGAGGCTGGGCTGTTTAGTTTTGCAGTATATGGTAAAGAAAGTAATCATTTCAGTGGGCTCTGAGGATGAAACAGGTTACCAAGGCTAGCAGTCCTTCTCTGGGCTCCAGGCACAGTGTGAAAGGAAAGCAATGAACTCAGCTACTAAACAGAGCGCTGGAGCGGACAGAGACACAACGAAGGTCACCCTTGTATACTCTTACTCCAGCTCAGAGCCCGAGCAGACCCCCCTCTTTCCATGCACCCTCTATGGTATTAAAGCAAAAGATGACACGCTGGGTTCTCTCTGGCCATGACAGAATGTGCCTTTATTTCTTACCCTACTTGTGTCACTACCTGAGTCTCAATGTCTCACAGGTCCTGACCTGAGCAGGCAGCAGTTAGAAATTTAATTAAAGGCCAGTGTATTCACTGCAGATCAATGGGACTAATGCAGGTAATGTTTTTCAAATCTATTGTGATTCCACTAGGAGCGCCGTACTCAATGTGAGGTGCTTTAGTAAGAGTGTTATAGATTTCACTGAAACTTTTGATTGCATTGAAATGGCAGAATGGAGATACCACAATACAGGATGATGAGGTGGCATTAGAATCCGAACAAGACACAGGTGTGCTCCTACTTACAGTAAATCTAACCCAGGGATGACAGAAAATAGAAAGTACATTACAGTGCTTAAATGAAGCTAAGCTGCACATGTTTATTTCAGAAGAAAAGTATAGTTCTTGCTTTGATACAAGAGATTTATGTTTTTCTACAGTGTCGCTGTGTAGTGTAACAATGAATACAAAGAGATGACACACAGGCAACCCCTGGCCATATGAGAAGTACATGGGAAGTGTTCTACCAGCCAGTTACCATCTTCTAAGACTACTGTACATAGTAAAGCTACAAAGAATACAGTAATTATTACTGACTTTGCTGACACTTCTATCCGGCATCACTTACAGAGCTCAAAATGATCTATTTTTCACATACAAACATTTGCGCCCATTTCTACAGGAATGAGTTCCCATTTCTACAGCAAAGGAAACCTTACTTAAGGTTATAGCAGTAGTGCCAAGAACTGGTGTTTTAGTCGATGGCCCTCCAGGTCAGGAGTCTAGAGCCCTAACCACTACTCCTCACTGCACAGGTTTGTGGGCCATAAGCATGCACTTGGTATTCAGCCATGTAACAACTTTCTTTGGAGTTTCTCAGTGTAAAACTATAAAAAAACATGAACATTACTTTATTAGCCCTATACAATTTCTTGCATTAGGAATTTGTCTTTTTGCATACTTCAGCTTGCTCTCCATGAGACACACAGACAGGGAGAGAATTCGGGTGTCAGAGCACAGGGTCAGCCATTGTACAGCACCCCTGGAGCAGTTGGGGTTAAGGGCCTTGCTCAGGGGCCCAGTGGAGTAGGATTTCTCTGGCAGGTGTGGGATTTGAACCAGCAACCTTCCAGCCACAGGTGCAGATCCAGAGCCACCACACTGCCCCCTTTTTTTATTTTTTTATAACTGGTTATAAAGTTATAAGTTTTATAATAAAGACATGATCAAACAGTAGAACATTGCACACATGCATTTTGTTGTTGATCTAGTTTTACCTTTAAATAAATGATTCTCCATTCTTCAGCTGTTCACATACTTGTATCCTGGTCCAGACTGTCTTTGAATAGGTTGCAATTGACATGTATAGATAGTTAATAATATTCCTTTCTCATTAATTATATCTTACACATGTCCTAACAAGATCTTTGCAAAAACTGCTTGCTAATCTGTACAGTGCATAAGTGATTCACAAATAAAACAAGTTGTGCTGTTTCATGAGTGCAAATAGCTATTACATTTTCATTTGTTTTGTCACAATATAAACATTTTGTCTTTTTAAAATACATCTGTAATGCTCTTTAAGTATTTTCTATTCATTTGTTACCATTTGTAAGCCGTGGTAAGCAGTGTAACAAATTTTATTTTGGTGAATGAGTACATACAGAACACTGCTTTGTGTTTACAGATACGTTTTTTTCTGACATTCTACAGATGTACATTTTAAATAGGCTCTGTAAGTGGATGACAAACAGAAAAACAGTTAAATACAAAACAATAGTTTTTAGGCATGTGAAAACCATAATTCGAACAAGGGTAGCTGAAATAACTTACAGTATTAATAATAAATGTTAAGGCTACTTAAAGTTAGGAGATAACCAAATTCAAGTTGTGCTCTCTCTTCATTAAACTCCTCTTAAATCACTTTTAAATTCCCAGAGTGATGTTACATTTGTTTGTTTCTTAATTAGAGGTTCTATATATGGTGATGAAAGTAGTGATTTCAGTGGAAACAGGTTACCAAGGCTAGCAGTCCTTCCCTGGGCCCCAGGCACAGTGTGAAAGGGAAAATAATGAACTCAGATAGTAAACAGATCACTTACTAAGGTCACCCTTGTTTACTTCTACTGCAGCTCAGAGCCAGAGCAGAACACCACCCCCCTTCCATACAAGCTCTTGGGTATTAAAGTGAAAGATGACAAAATGGGGTCTCTCCAGCCATGAGAGAACGTGTCTTTATTTCTGTAAAGAAACCCCACTTAACGCTGTCATTCACACACCACAAGCCACACAACACTACCTGATCCACAGTCTCAGTGTCTCACAGGTCCTGGTCTGGCCAGGGCAGGCAACAGCTACCAATTTAATAAAAGGCCAGTTTACTCACTGCACATCATTTTTTAAAATCTATTTTGATGCCACTAGGGGGCGCTGTACTGAATGGCAGGTTCTTTAAGAAGAGTGTCAGTTTTCACTGAGACTTTTGATTGCATTAAGATGGCAGAATGGATGGTAGAATATTGCTGTGACGTCAGACTATGAACAAGACATAGGTGAGGTCCAACCTACTGTACCTGACATATATACGAGGCAGAGCAGTGGCTCTGTGGCTAAGGATCTGCACCTGTGGCTGGATGGTTGCCAGTTCAAATCTTGCAGCCGGCAGAGGAATCCTACTCTGTTGGGCCTCTAAGCAAGGCCCTTAACCCCAACTGCTCCAGGGGTGCTGTATACATCTTTCTCCCTGTCTATGCCTCTTATGGAGAGCAAGCTGTGGTATGTGAAAAGACAAATTCCTAATGCAAGAAATTGTATATGGCCAATAAAATGCTCTTATCTCTGTCTCTATATTGTATAGTAAATTGAACCCACAGATGACAGAGTAGAAGGTACCCTGCTTACTGAAGTATTTCCTCAAAGTGGCATAGCTCACTCTGGCCCTTGAGCTGACACAGATTCAACAGAAGCTCAACTGTCTGGAGATAGAATCAGGGAAGGTAACAGAGGTTTTCAATTTTGGAAAAGGACAAAGAGAACTTAAAAAATAAAGTTTTGGTATTAAATTAAACCACGGCAAAAAAAGAAAGGAAGCACAAGGTAAGAACAGAGAAGTACTAAAAAGAAAACGGTGAAGAAAAAAAGCCACTCTTTAGAAGAGGCTGAAAGAGGATGTGAAAAGGAGTAAGACAAAACAGGCTAAAAGGAATAAATGAAGACCCGTGTCTGAGGCACTTTATTTTTTTACTGCTAAGAAGGCAAGATTGGATCTATATTTTTAAGGGAGAAAAAATTATTTTTCTAAATTTGAGTGTAAATATTTTTCTGTGTTGGCAATGCAGCGGAGCTCGTTCTGCTACGGTGACATCAGCGCCCTCACTGCACGTCGCAGGGACCTCAGCCGCCTGAGCTGGGGGGGTCTCCTTTAGCTCATGCAGCTGGTTCCCTGTTGCGTTGCGCTGGAGACCCGGGTTTGCGCCCCAGGCGCTGCGGGACGGGACGGGACGGGACGGGTGGCGGAGGGCACGAGCTCGCCCGGGACCACAACCGTCACAGCAGCAACTTTTTTTGTTTTGTGGCTTCGTTTTATTTTATTGAGATGCACCAACTCCCACGACACAGAGGTAATGTTTGAAGAATATACCCACAAGACTGAAGTGAATGATGTTTCATTTTATCTGTGAAATAAAGATTCATTGTTTTTAACTGTAATTTGCCCAGAGAGATTTCTTCTTTCAAGTCCTGCCTACTCATCAATCTGAACAGATGACCAAAACCCTCATTTCATCACACTGTTGAAGTGCAAAATGATAATCTAATGAAATTCTTATGAAATTCTGAGCAAAGTTGTTATCAGGTTGATTCTAGTGGTATCATACACATTTACAGGGTGACAATAATAAATTGCATCATAAGACGTGTGATTTATTATTGACCAACTCAGATTTCCATAAAGCTACCGTGTAAAATTGTAAAAGCAATCAATGTAAAAGTAATCAATGATGTACTATATCTAGAGTTCTCAGTACTGAAAATGATAACACTGTATAAATTTATGCAGCAAGAGAACTTAACTTTATTTCAGGTTTAGTCTGTGCACTGAATTATTCTTGACATTGGTTGATATGAAAATACTAAAGGAAATTGAGATGATGGGACAAATGACAAGTTTCCTTTGATACAGTGTATATAATTTTTTATATCTACTATATACAGAGTATACCAGTTCCTCTAGTTTAAATTTTCTGCACAAACTATAAATTTTCAAGTAAAACAACGAACAGATTTTCTTCATCTTGTCTTCAAGACAACTCTCTCAAAAATATGTAAAGAATGCAAATTTTTTACAGTATAAACTATATTTAGTCCAAGCTGATGGATTTGCAGTTATACTAAAGTAAGGAAAAGGTTATGATTGAAGCTACTGTACAGAACTCTGAATAATCTATGGTCAATTATAATAATAACCACCATCATCACATTTGTATATACATTTTAATATGACAGTTCATTGCAGCAAGACCGTTCTTTGCCATTTATACATTTTCAGTATCTGCTCTCTTATTTCCTTTGTCCTGATCCCATAAATAATTGGATTGAAACAACCAGGGAAAAGTATATACATTATACTAATGAAAACACGAATATTGGATGTCATGGAGTTTTCAATCCTGTATGTAAGAAATGCTGTCATGGCACAGATGTAAGACACACTGATGACAATTAGATGAGTGCCACAGGTGTGGATGGCTTTTTGGCATGATTTTACTGATGCAGTTTTGAAAACAGCCCAGAAAATTCTCACATAAGACACAATGATGCACAAACAGTCAACACTTGTTATGCAGAAACTTGCTACCAGTCCAGCAACGCTGTTCTTAGTGGTGCTTCCACAGGCTAAGTTTACCAGAGCCATGTGTTCACAGAAACAGTGATCAATGACATTAGACAAGCAAAAGAAATGGGAACCAGCTAAGATTACAACAATCACATTGAAAATGAGATTTCTCAAAATAACTACAGTGAATAGCTTGAAGAAAGAAGATCTATTCACATAGTCATTGTACCGTAGTGGATTACAAATAGCAACATAGCGATCTAAAGCCATCCCCATCAGGATAGATGATTGCAATCCTCCGATAAAATTTACAAAAAACATTTGAGACAGGCAACCCAAGAGAGAAATCTCATTCCAATCAAGTAAAAAGCTCAGCAACATTTTGGGGGTAATTACAATTGGCCAGATGAGATCTACACATGCAATACAACTGATCAAAACATGCATGGGGGTGTGTAGTGTCCTGTGAGTTATAATGACAAAAATCAGAACTGAGTTGGCAACAAGAGACAACAGAAACATCAGGAAAAAAGGAATAAAGAGGAATCGTCTGTTTTCTTTAAGTGCAGAAAATCCGACAAAAACAAAGTTCGTGTGAGAAACATTTCCAGGTCGATATTCCTGCATTTTTTACTCCAGTGTTATAGATGAAAACACGGCAATTACCTGGAAAATCAAAATAAAATATTCTTTTAACAGTTGACTTTAAAGGAAGTCAATGTAAAGGTTAGTTCTGCAGTGAAAAGTAAAAAGAAAGAAAAAACAGAACACTGGAGCACAGAAATAATTTTTGCCTAATCACATACAGTAATGATGCAGCTCTCAATTAAACCCTTCCACAGGACGTCTTATACCCATAAATCTGATGTACACACTCTTTCCTTACAAATCTTTTACATCCTGTTTATATCTGGTGAGGTGCACTTAAAATATTTGGTTGTTTTGGTATTTAAGCAACAACCAGCCAAAGATAGTAATTTATTTGATGAATATTAGCTATATACAAATGTCCTCAGGATTTAATCAGGCAGTAATAGACAGTGCATCAGCAACAAGTTTATTAAGCCTTAGTAGATGTGTTAAAATAGTGTTAAGGTTTCGACAGGAATAAAGCAGAATGGATAAAGTGGTGTTCGGTACAAGATAATTAACTCTCAACGATACTCAATAAGCAAATCTTTAACATGTTAAGATGGATATTGGTTTCATTTTGCTCTAAAATAAAAGAGCAAAAAGAACGTGAGGGAAATCTTCACAGATGTGAAACTATTAGTGGGTAACATACAGTGTAATATTTTTAAACATAGAGGAACCTTAAAAAATCCCCTTGGAAAATATAAAAAATAGAGACCCAAAGCAAGCATTAAATATTTAATATGTTGTTAAATTATTATATGGGCACCCTCATGTTTGAATTAATTACTGAAGGAGAAACTTATTTTGTAATTAATTTTGTTTTAAACAAATACAAATGATTATTCAAAAAGAAATGCAACACTGACAGTTGTCCTATTGATTAATTAATTACTTAAAATATACAAACATGCAACAAGTAGTCCTGCTTGTATCAATTGTATCAATGTGCATATAAGATATTAAACAATATTACCTCACTGTTTCAACAGGAATCCATTTGTCCTTGTCTTGCTTTAAATAAGACAGGAATCTCAACTTTTCTAGTGCTACTTTTAAATCCATCTTCCTTTTCCCTTGATGAGTCTCTCTCTGTACCTCCATCATTGGTGCTCAGCCACAGGAGAACAGGGTCACACGTTGCACAATAACTCATTATAGCAATAGACTTAGATATGTTGTATGTCTACATGCATATTGATACATAAGGGACCTGCAAAGAATAAAAATATGCCCTTCGACAGCCACAAAATTTGTATACCAATTGCACTAAATCACACTACAACACATCAACTAGTAAAAATAGTTATAACATTACAGTTAGTGCTTTTTATTCAGAATAATCCTAAGGGTCTTTATACAGTATATATACAGTCTCATACAAACACAGGCAGTATATGCAACACATCAGTTGGTAAGTTAGAAATAGCTCCATCAGTTTAACTGAAGGAGACTTTTAGGAAGTCTTGATTATATAAACCATGGTGGAATCTTTCACTCTTTTGAAAATTGCTTTTCAAAAATCAATCTTTAATGGCCTAGTAGTACCTCAGTGTAATGCCTCGTATAGCATGGCGTCCACATTAAGATCTTCCCTCCTCTGAAATCCCTTCCTTCACCCTCTAGCAATAGATCCCCCCAGCTCCCTGCTCTGCTAAAGGTTCAGTATATCATCATATAGAATTGACAGTTTCGTAAGACCCACTAACCAAAGCAATAAAGCACCTGAGGACATAAGATCACTTTATTAGCCATATACAATTTCCTGCATTAGGAATTTGTCTTTTCGCATACTGCAGCTTGCTCTCCATGAGACACACAGAGAAGCTTGGGGTCAGAGCGCAGGGTCAGCCATTTATACGGCGCCCCTGGAGCAGCTGGGGTTTAAGGGCCTTGCTCAGGGGCCCAACAGAGTAGGATTCCTCTGCTGGCCGCAGGATACGAACCAGCAATCTTCCAGCCACAGGCGCAGATCCACTGCTCCTCTGCCCCATAACATGGGTTAGCATCAAGGCTTTTATCCACGATAACCAGCTAACTGACATAATAACCAGCTAGATATGACTCTGTTTATAGATCCTTAATAAAAAGAGAAACCATAAAACTTTGTACTTTTTAAAGTTGTATGTAAAGATGTTTAAAAATTTACCTTTCAATATATATATATACTGTATATAACATAACGTTTGTATCATTAGTAAAGTGACTGACAGCCATTACAATAAGTATGGATAATGTATTTTTATAGGGCATAGTGTCATAGAATATTTCACGATCCATTCTTAGTTTGTATGTCAATGCATGCTTATTGGTCCATCACTGTAATGTGTATTCCAGCATTTTTGCTTACGTAGTTCCCAATCATTTCTATATGTTGGAACACTGACCGACCAAACAGAATGTAGCTTTGTAACAGCTTAGGTGGGTAGCTGCGTCAGCATGCGTAGGCTGCAAAGGAACAAGTAATAGGTTTATTCCATGCTGAAAAAAAGAAGAAAGAGAACACAACATTTCGGCCAAAATCTCTTTCTTCTTTTTTTCAGCACAGAATAAACCTATTACTTGTTCCATTGTAACAACTTGTCTTTTCAAATGGTTCTTTGCAGCATTGTGATAGGATATAAAATTGTACAAAAAAATGACCTATGATTAATAACAACCATTGCATATCCCCTATCATAATACAACACTGCAGAGTAGAACTGTCTGTTTCAGTACATAAACTCTTAATAAAAAGTTGAAGGTCCCAATTTGTACAATTCTACAGATACCTACAGCATACAGTCCAGTAGATGATGAGTAAGGTCAAGACAAGAATGGGCAGCTTTTCAGCATACCTTATGAAAAGTGATGATCTAAGGTGGAAAAAGTCATTTTTCCACAGATCATTTAGTTTATAGAATATAATTAATCCAGTGCTCCATTGGATCCATCTGTTTCCTGAAAAACAGAGTGTCAGGTTTTGACAACATTCCTGGTTAGCTTGTTCCAGACTTCCAAAACCTTTGTGTAAAAAGTGCCCCCTGTATTCAGTATTAAGCACCTCCTCATACAGTCGTTTTTATGCTTGTTTCTCATGTTTGTGTTTTACAATTGGTTCAGAAGAAGCTCACTGGATTGACAATATCAATGCCTTTAAGTATTTCAATCCCCAATATAGTTTTCTGTGTTCAAGACTAAAAAGATTCCATTCCTTCATCCTTTCTGTAAATGACATTCATTTGTATACTACTAATAAATAATGACTACTGAGCATGTGTGTTATTACCCATAATTTATTAACTATAATTTACACATAAGGCAGCTCAACATACAACAGATACAATGCAAACAAAGGTTAAAAAAAATGTACAATTCATTGAGTTTCAGCCATTTAAAGATTAATTATATTTTTATAATCTGAAACAAAACAACTTTGTTCCCTAATGATTTATATGGAGAGAGCCCGCATCCTAATAAACAGAATGGATTCTAACCAGGACTAAACAGATGCTCACAAATTAACGGGAACCTCTTTCCTTATATTCTACACAAACCATCAAAAGAGGAGAAAAATAATTAGCCAAAAATTAACAAGTTTAGCAATACAGCAATATCACTTCTATAATAAGGCTGAGAGTCTGGTATTCTTTCAACATTCATATTATCTAGACAAAGTTAGTTACAGGTCTGGTTGAAAAGAGCAGCACTTCTGATGCTGCCTGTTCTTCCTTGCACTCATGTCTACTGGTATGGTCCTGCTTTTATTAAATTACCAGGACTTCTTTTGACATCATGGTTACTTCCCATTCTTCCAAACCATCATTGCAAGGTAATCAAGTTGAGACGTATAAACAAGCTTGCCTTACTAAATTTTATTTGCTACTCTTTCAATAATAATAAATATTATTATTAATAATAATAAATAGCATACAACGTATTTCACCCCAAAGGATCTCAAAGTTCACATGGGTAAGGAACCTATTCTTCCAATACTGAAATGTAACACACACTGTGTAACAAGAAGACAATATGCTCCAGAAACCCCACCACTCCGTAGATCAGTTGAAAAAGGGCAATAATTAGGGAGGCCAGAATGAGTAAGCCAGGTTTCACATCCACACTCTCGATTACATTATTGATTATAATATTATTTTTGTTACTTGCATGTTACACTTGACACTTTAACAGAAGCTCTGGTGATTTTGGATCTCCAAACTAGTTTCATTAACTGTTCTCTTATTTCTTTTGTTCTAATGCCATAAATGATTGGGTTGAAACAGCTGGGAAGAAGTATATACATTATACTAGTTAGGACACGTATATTGGGAGAGAGTGAATTCCTGATCCTGTAAGACAGGAATGCTGTCATGGTACAAGTATAAGTTACACACATGACAATTATATGGGTAGTACAAGTATGGATTGCCTTTCGGGAAGACTTTCCTGATTTAAATACAGAGTAAAATATTTTTACATATGAAATAACAATACAAATACAGTCAACAGTTGTTATGCAAAAAACTGCCACTAACCCAAAAACACTGTTTATCAATGTGCTTCCACAGGCCAACCCTACCAGGGCCATGTGTTCACAGAAACAGTGATCAATGACATTGGAAGTACAGTAGGAGAGATTACCAGCAAGGACAACAACAATCACGACAAACATGCCATTTCTGAGAACAGCTGTAATGATCAATTTTAGGCAAGTAGAAGTGTTCAGGTAGTCATTGTAGCGCAGAGGAATGCATATGGCAGCATATCGATCCAGAGCCATCCAGAGGAGAATGGATGATTGGAACGTGCCAACAAAAAGCAGAAAAAACATTTGGACCAGACACCCCAGAAATGAAATATCATCCCAATTGAATAAAAAACCTAACAGCATTTTTGGGACAAAAAATACTGGCAGGCTCAGGTCTACAAATGCCATGGCTCCTATTAAAACACACATTGGAGAGTGTAAACTTCTCTGTGTTTTAATGACAAATATAAGAGCTGAGTTGGCAAATGTAGACAAAACAAACAACATAAAGAAAGGGAAGAAAAGCAGCCATCTGTTTTCTTTAAGACCTGAAAATCCATTTAAAACAAATTCAGTGTGAGAAAAGTTTCCACTTTGGTATGCCTGCATGTTGATCCCAGTGCTGGAGTTTTCAAACATCAGTTTCCTGGGGGTCAGAACAAATTAATTAATCATTCCAATTTCTGTAAGATTATACATAGGCCATGGGCTAGATCCCTGGTCTATAAAGCTCTTCTCAGTCTAAAATAGGTCATCTTTTCTACAGATTTGCACCAGTTATAGGTCAATTAACCTGTTCAATTAATAGAACCATTCCAAATTTCCAAGTTTCATTCGAAATTAGAGATTTAATTGCAACATGCTGGATTGTTGTTCTTTAGAACCGAAAAGGGGACTTGGGACCCCTGTTTCAGACTAAATAAGCATTTCTGACTTTATCATTAAATCATGGTTACACAGATCAACCATATATAGAAGTGGTACAAAGCTAACACAAAATCACTATTTTTTCAATAGGAAAGCACAACATACACTGTATCATTGTTTTAATTTTATGCTATTATGGAAGATATGAATACTTCTATGGCATAAAAGTATAATCCAATAAAATACTGTAGAGGAACACAGGCAGAAAAATAAAAAAATACTGTATCTTTCAATATTAATCTAATAATAATAGAATATTAATGATAGGATGATCAATTCAAAAATATACTAAGAAAGTTTAAAAAGACCATTCTTATTCTATTCAAAAATCAATTTTACCGTAATAAAGATATAGGGTAAGGCAGCTCACAGTTTGGTATGGAAACCCTCTTTTGTCTCTTTCCTCTGCGCTTTAATCCAGCTCCTGCAACTCTTAAATCCCCTTCCCATACTCCCTTGATGAGGTACTAGCATGGTGTTAAAAATAATCCTTAACAGCAACAGATGAGGCAACAGTTCTTAGAGCACGAAGGCAGGGGTTCCCAACCCTGTTGCAGTGGATCCACACACCTCCTGGTTATTGTTTCAGGTCAGCTCTTTACTTAACTGAATTGCATCATCGAACTAAAAAAATTTTTTTTTGAATTTAACCTTTATTCTTTTTCTCTACTGAAATAGCTGATGGTTTTAGATATTTAAGTTACTTATACAATGGTTAAAAGACGACTTACAGTACACCACGTTTTGGCATGAAAAATAATTAAATAGATGAAATTAATCTCTTTTTATATCAAGTAAGGTGATTAAAGCAGTAGGTGTGGGTCTAGGAATTCCTGCACAAGGCATCAATTTACATGTACAATTCCCATCTAAGCACAGGCCCATAGCAAACACAGTTAATCAGTCTGTTAAGAAGCACATTATCTCACACAACAAATAATCGGCCCGTCTGCAATAGCCACAAGGTGCAATACATTAGCTTGCAATGGGATGTTTTGGATCATCATTTGTTAATTCAAATTTAAGGCCTGGTTTTAGATTTTAAATTCTGAATGTCTGACACTGAAATACATAATCTGTCAGTGGTCAGAGGTCATCGAGCCCTGCTGGTGAATCAACTTCATCTCTCTGGCATGGAGGCGCTATTGTACGGATCTTAATTCATACTGGAGCAGGGGAAGGGGAAGCTCTTTGGAAGGGTAAAAGCAAGTTTTTGTTTTTGTTTTTGTTTTGCTCTACACTGCTTTTCTGTATTGGAGAAAAGCATATGTAAGGAAGAGGCACAGAAGGGGTCCAGCTTTTGATGCAATATTTATTTATTGCATACCATAAGGGGAAGACAGTGCAACGATGAGTAGTGTTTTGAGTTGGAAGTATTGGGAGGGAAATGTTAAGGATTACTCACTACCTCTACTGGTTTGTTGATATACTGTACAATCACCTCTAAAATAAACAGCACAGGTAATGAGCTATAGGTTACTGTATGCTCAAGAAAATGGAAAATAAATCTGTTCTCGTGCAAAAACTCAGAGAAGAAAATGGATATGCTGTCATTTGAAAATGCTATTAAATCTGCATTAAGATTCTACTTCAGGTTCTCCACAGCTTGCTGCTTCACCAGGGTTTAAGTTAGAATAATAATGAATATTCATTTTCACAAAAACTGTTGCACTAACTGAAGCACCAAACTAGAAACACTGATCTCTTCCAACTATTAGATTAATAGTTTTAAGAACAGGAGCTGCACACCTCTGTGCTAGATAATGTTGCACTGCACTCAGCAACCCTTTTAACTTTGACTATAATCATGATATAGCACAGGCCTTGAGTGCCTTGTTGCTTTTATAAAACGGTCCCCAAATATCCAATTGCTGTACAGAATGAACTTTAATTAAAAAATTATTTAACATGAACATTAAGTTGTTTACATCCCTCCACCTGAGAATATAGTCCATCAGCCATAAGATAAGATCACTTTATTAGCCATATACAATTTCTTGCATTAGGAATTTGTCTTTTTGCATACCCAAAGCTTGCTCTCCATGAGACACACAGACAGGGAGAGAAGCCTGGGGTCAGAGCGCCAGGTCAGCCATTTATACGGCTGGAATAGGTGGGGTTAAGGGCCTGGCTCAGGGGCCCAACGGAGTAGGATTCCACTGCCAGCCATGGGATTTGAACCGGCAACCTACCAGCCACGGATCCTGAGCCACAGAGCCACCTCTCCGCCCCTAGTAACATTAACTAGCAAAGAGAGGATATAAGCTAACCAATATGATAAAGGAATAAATTACTTTTTTGTTTATTTCTTTAGCACATTTATTTAACATTTCCATTGATCATACAAGCATTGAAAAACTGTCCAGTCCCTAGTTTGTCAGGCATTTTCTTTTTCACTGCAGAAGTGCTCCCACTGGTGCCGGTCTCGGTGCCTGCCAGGATATCACTCCAGCGCTCTGTCATTAAAATTGGGTTTCCAGTAACGCCGTAGCAAACTCTAACAGACATAATCTCCCTTACTTTTAACTGTGCTTTTGATCATTTCTAAGAATTAAAATGATTTAAACTAAACGACACTATCATTCATAGAGAGCACAAAAACTCACAAGGATCCTCAACAGCGCAACAGAGAGAGCTACAGAATATACAGTACATGCATCAAATACCTGAGAATCCAAGCTTTCCTATCTGCGCTAAGAAGTAGTCTTTGAAAACCTATGCGATTGATTTGCTTAACCGTTATTTATCAGTCAGCACATTGATATTTCTTTATCACACAGTAAAAAGTCAAAATTCCTTCCGGGGGGTGCGTATATCAGAGAATATTTATAATACCCGTTATACTAATGAATAAAGTTATACCTCTTAGACACAGCAGCTGAATCAAAAGTTAATCTGATAAGAAATGAACCCAATTATAAAAACTTTTTTCATCTATTAAAATTGTATTGTCTTGTAGCAAATATAATACTTCCTATAATCTGAACAATTCAAAACTAATGCTTTAATCTCTGTAAAATATTCACCTAGAATTCTAAGTTAAAAAGCATTTAGTGCCATCTAGTGACAGTGAAAAAGTGTATGTTGTATTAAATGTTGCCAAGCTAACCTCAAGGTAGGGGGTGGAGATGTTTTACTTTTGTCCAGTGTAAAAATATTTTCATATTTTAAAATCTAGGGTGTTAGGAAACCAGGAAATCTAGTTCATTCTCTTTCTGGGAGACAGCAAGCTGTCGTATTGTCTGACCTTAAAACATTCTCACATTTTTTTGTATAGATCTTTAGGATTTTATAATATTAGATTCCAAAAGTACCTAATCTATCTCATCTATCTAAGACAAATGGCCTTGTTTGTAATATTAAATATGTTCAGCACATGTAACTACTATATATGGACAAAGATCTGCTGTTCTGAGGACATGTCTGTGGATAATTAAAGCAAGAACCTACAATAATCAAGGTCAGAAACACATTTCCTATATATTTATTTTATTTCTGAGATAATGTTTTTAATAAATACAGTGCATGGCTCAGACTAGGGGTTGCAAAAATGTATTATAAACAAAATGTACAAATAGAATCCTTAAGTGCCTCCGGATCTCTAATCCAAGATTACACCAAATTTGCATGAAGGTTAATTTTACATTGACACATGGTACTGTATTTTAAGCTAGATGATCAATGACCAGTGCTCATAAAGTCTGTGTAATAAGCACAATTAAACAGTTGATTACACTATTCAAAACAATCAACAGATAAAATGATTTTATCTCTTAATAACCTGAGCATTTTATTTATTCTGATGGAATAAGTAATTAGAAAAATCAGTCATTGTAGGGAATGCACAAGGCATATACTGGGATACAAAGATGAAAAGGGTAAAATAGGGGTAAAGGTAGACAGATGTATTATTGTGCATTCACAGTAAAACCTTTTTTTCCTCTCAGTAGCTCATACAGTATTGTAACACCAACAAGTTCTAGAGTGCAGTCCCTTCTTTATTCCCTGGTTGATACAGAATTTGTTGGTTAACCAACACACTGTGTTAATTAGCACACAAGGGCTTGCTGTTGTAATATAATGATTTGTTAACATGAACTTCAAATTTAAAAATAAAATCCAAACTGTGTCATTAATAATCAGCCAATAATTACTGATGTCTTAAATGATCTGTGTACAGGGACAAATACATTCTGCATTAAAAAATCTTCATTTCTCAGCCTGCTTTAATGCCTGCCATAATAAAAGACTTTACTAAAGTTTATGGTATTTGATTTAGACTTATTTTCAACAAGGGCTGAATAACATGCTCTAGACTTATTGCAGGTTTAGCTCAACACCTTTGTTTCCATTTAAATTTGTAAAATGTCTAAGGCAAAATCCAGACAGCTGACAGCTTTGGAGTCTCTTTATGAATCAGAATTTCAGAATGAATATTTTTAGGAAATAAAACTACTAACACCTGAGGCTTAAGAGGTTTACAAACATTTTTTTGGGAAACAAGAAGAAAATTAAAAGCCAATCCAAAATTTAAAATGCTCTAAATCAACAAACTGCAAAGAAAACACATATATTTTATTCAGCAAAGGCTGAAGTCCTGGGTGGGGTGTACAGTGTGCTGTGTTCCCAGTCTGCCTGGATTTAACACTACAGTATGTTTCCAATATGCTCCCATTCTTACCAGGATACCTGACTTTCTGATCATGGATAAAATAGGTGGGAAACAGATATATTCTCAAAATGTCCTTGTACTATATATGAAAGCAAAGAGGCATCTTCACCTCTTACAAAATGGGACAGTGAATAACTGGATTCAAACATATATTACTAAAACTGATGAATACATGATTTTCTTTAATTTATTGAATATTTTCGTAGCTGTTTCAATATAAACAGAAATGTATAATTTCTCATACATTCTAAGCTACTGTGATGTTCCACTTGAAACCTTTACAGCAATGCGAGCTAGTGTTTGACTTTGAAAAAATTTCACTATGTGGACTCTTATGTCTTTAGTTCTAAAGCCATAAATGATTGGATGCAAACAGCTGGGGAAAAGTAGATACAATATACTGATTAAGACACGGATATTTGGAGAAAGTGAATTCCCTGTTCTATATGAAAGCAATGCTACAAATGCACAGATGTAAATTAAGAACAAGAACATAATATGGGTAGTGCAGGTGTGGACTGCTTTCCTGGATGATTTTCCTGAGTCCCTCAGAAAAACAGAAACGAAAATTTTGATATAAGAAACAAGAACACACATCCAATCAAGAACTGTTATACAAAAAATTATTAGGAGTCCTACAATGTTATTTAGCACCGTACTTCCACAGGCCAGCCCCACCAGGCCCATGTGCTCACAGAAACAATGATCTATGACATTTGAGTTACAGAAGGAGAGATTGCCATCGAGAAAGGCAATAACCACAAAGAAAATGCCATTTCTGACAAGAGATACTATCACAAATTTAAAACAATTAGAAGTGTTCAAGTAGTCATTATAGCGCAATGGAATGCATATGGCAACATAGCGATCTACAGCCATCAGGAGGAGAATGGATGTTTGGAATGTGCCAATAAAATTAATAAAAAACATTTGGACCAGACACTCCAACAGAGAAATAGCATTCCAGTTAAATAAAAAGCTTAACAACATTCTAGGGATGAAAGACATGGTCAGAAACAAGTACACAAATGCCGCAGCACCTACTAAAACATACATTGGAGAGTGTAAACTCCTTTGAGTTTTAATAATGTATATTAGAAGTGAGTTGGCCACAACAGATAAGACAAACAAGAGACAAAAAGGGAAGAAAAGCAGCCATCTGTGTTCGTTAAGTCCAGAAAATCCAACTAACAAAAATTCAGTGTGAGAAAAATTTCCACCTTGATGTTCCTGCATCTTGATTCCAGATCTGGAGGTTTTAAACGTCACAGCTATGTATGTCAGAATAAGAAAATAAGTCTGTTAAAGGTAAAAAAAATATTTAGTCATGAGTAAGATTCCGAGGCCAATTTACATCTTGAAGAGTATAACAGTGACATAAAATCACAATACACAGACAAACAATAGGTAAATGTAAACTGTAAAACCAACATTAATCTGTCATATTTACTAATCAACGGTCAACGGTCCTCTTAGTGATCTTACAAGAAGAACAGAAAAGAATAGCAGGACACCACTACATGTCCTTGCCCAATTACAAACTACATTACGAAAGTCTGAATTCGATTACATCTCTAACAAAACATTAAAGTAAATATACATTTTTGTATAACTTCATAACATCACACTACAAATAAAATGCTTTCAAGCAAGGTGTAAATAGGCAAGACAAAGACCAATTCAAATTATATTCATTTCGGCATTGCAAATGTTACCTCATCAACAGCAAAATGCAAAGTACAAAATAGAACTCAGTTTCATAAGGAACGCATTCTTTACTTTTTCATCCAGGATCATACTTTATCCCATTCTAGTCTTAGATCTTCTCTTAAATCCCTTTCCCATAATCCCTTGATGAGATACTAGCAGGGTGTTAAAAATAATCCTTAGCCAAGACAAACAAGATAACAATTCTTAAGGCATTAAAGGATAAACCTGTGTAGAACTGCATGGATACACACGCCCATAACCTATAATTAATCTATTGAGAATTCCATTGTTTTAAATAAAAAAAAACAAGGCAGTCTTAGCATTCGGAGCTAATGGTGTTGCATAATATTCTGCATGGCTCAAGATCTCAGACACTTTGCAGAAGCATGCCCTCCGTCTAAGATCAGAATTCACTAAGAACTAGATAGATACTTTATTGATCTCATGAGGGAAAATGCAGAAAAAAGCTACACTGGGGAAGTGGAGAGGGGGCACCCGGATTTGGACTGGGGACCTCTTGATCTGCAGTTAAATGCTCTACCACTGAGCTAAACCCCTACTGGTTGATTACCATAATGTCACCAGAAGGGCCACACTTAGGGTGTCTCCATGTTCGGATACGAACTTTGTTACCAATTTGAATTTTGAAACTTTTTAAAATTAAAAGACATTCTTGTGTCAGTTCAGTATTTCGCAGAGATTAAAATCCATGACTTTGCACAGTAAACCATATAAAACTGTTTAACTGCCCAATATTTCTGCCAACAGTTCGACTCTGTGAACACCTCAATAACTTGATTGATTTTATTAAAAGTGTAACAGCTTCTGTCAGCTTCTGGGGGATGATTGTATTAAATGCTGAACTGAAGTCAATGAACAGTATTCTTACATTAGAATCTTTCTTATCCAGGTGGGACAGGGCCACGTGAAGGGAAAGAGATATAGCATCATCAGTAGACCAGTTGTGGCGGTATACAGTACAAACTGAAGTGGGTCCAGAGGGGGTAGGGAGTCTGGACTTGATGTGGCTCATGACTAGCCTCTCAAAGCACTTCATGATAATTGGTGTGAGTGCCATTGAGGCAGGACACAGCTGACTTCTTCAACAGTGGTAGAATAGTGGTGGATTTACCGCCTGGCACAAGGAGATATTAAGAATATCTGTGAAGACGTCGGCTAAGCTGTACTGCACATTCTTTGAGCACGTGACCAGGTATATTATTGGGTCTAGCAGCCTTCCGTGGATTAACTTTGGCTAGTCTCCTCCTTACATCAGCTGCAGACAGGCAAAGCACCTCATCGTCGGGAGGAAGTGTGGTTTTCCTCACAGGCACAAGATTAATTGCTTCCAACCGTACAGTACATAGTAGTTTTTCAGCACATCTGGGAGGGAGGCATCACCGTCACTGATACGTGGGGTAGTCCTATAATCAGTAATGGCCTGGATGGCCTGCCACATGCGCCGCCTGTCTCTGGTGTCCAGGAAGGGGTCATGGATTTTTTGTGCATAGGTGCGCTTTGCCTCCCTGATGGCATGGGACAGGTTGGCCCCCGGAGTCCTGAGGGCTGCCCTGTCGCCTGATCTGAATGCAGCATCACGGGTTCTCAGCAGTATGTGGACCATTGCAGTCAGCCATGGCTTCTGGTTGGCCCGTGTGATGGTGGATTTGGAAACAGTGACGTCATCTATACACTTACTGATGTAGCCAGTCAAGGATGCTGCATACTCCTCTAAATTGATGAGATGCTCAAATGCTCGTAGGTATTAGCCTCCCTGAACATATTCCAGTCTGTGTGCTCAAATCAGTCCTGTAATGTTGAGATGGCTCCATCTGGCCATATTCTGATCTGTTTCACAACTGGTTTGCCCCATTTGAGCAGCGGTCTGGATGCATGTATTAGCATAATAGAGATGTGGTCAGAGTAACCCTGGAGGGGACAGGGAACAGCCTTGTATGCGTCACGGATTTTTGTATAATAGTAAATAGTAAATGGTAAATAGTAGGGAAACTTTTCTCTGAAACTTTGCTGTCCGCGCGGAAGAAAGTCAGTCCAAAATATTGTCCTTTAGACATGCTTTAGTTAAAATAAAGACGCAGCATTCCTTTATCTCTCGCTGAGCAGCCCGTTGCAATCTTAGGTAGTCCAGCTTGTTCTCCAGAGAATGGACGTTGGAAAGAAAAATTGACGGGAGAGCCGGTCTGTTGGGGTTGGCTTTTAGCCTGCAACAGATTCCAGCCCTCTTGCCTCATTTCTTTCACCCCGCTTTCTGCGCCTCCTCATTCGGACACCTGCACCAGGTCGCACTGCTGTCCCGTCAGCCAAGGCTATTCAGCTTCTCCTTCAGCCTCTCCGTGAGAATACTCAGTGGGTAGCCCTGGCAGCGTATTTCAATTCCCAGCAGGGCCAGGCGAGCGTAAACGTTTGAAAAAATTGGACAAGTTTTTTCCAGTCCCCGATCAGCCACTGCGTCCATGTGCACTGCCATCTTAGTCTTAACAGTGACTTGACAGTAATGGTCATTCTAGAAGGGAAATTTATTTTTTCATAAGGATTTAGTATTTCTGTAGAATACGAATATTACTGGAGCATGACACACTACCCTGTGTTAGATCATGTTATACTACGGGGGTCCTAAGACCACTTGCACTGTTAAATCTCTGCAGTAAGTAATGTACTATTAATAATATTGTAATGTACAATATGTACATGAGAAATGTGGAACAGCTTTGGTTATCATGAGCCTTGTTTAGTATTTCTGACACCTGCTTTCTCAACAAACACGACTCTTGTAGGGTTTTGTCATTAAAGTCCTCAATGGCAGAACATGTACTGCCTGGAATAATGTTCTGTCAGGACATGAAAGTTGATTTGTACAGTACCTATCATCTCTAGTACATTCTCTAGGTCCTTTTATGGCAGCAGAAAAGTGAAGGCTGGGAACTGGCAAACTTTGTGATCTGTGATGTGACTCTTGAAGCAGAGGTGCATTTAAATATCTTTAACTATAACTGAACAGGTCTTATAAGTATCAGATCTGCTCACACCTTCTGGGAAAGAGACTAGAAAAGATGTCTCTAAAATAATCTGCCTCTACACCCTCGAGTAAATAGCCACACAGAAAGGGATAACCCTAATGTGGTAGAAAAGCATAAATTACTATGTGACAGGTCATCAGCTAAGGCTTTTTGGAGAGGGAAGGAAGAGGAGAGCAGAACTGTAGGTTCACCTGGGTTTACTGATATTTAATGGTTAGCAAGTGTATGTGCTGATCAGGGAGTCGGTAAAGAGCACGATAGATACTGTGCATGACAGAAACGTTTATATTGTACTCAAGGAGTTTATTGGCTGGTTGGGATTGTTTTTTTAAGGAAACTCTTTTATAATTTGTAGATATTCCTACAGTAAGTGCACAAACAAAGTTTGTATTGTTAGTATTATTATGTGGTTCAACTAGAAAAATAGAACTGCTGACCTCATCAATCAAGATATAGTTCTGATTTCTGGGCTGATACATTCAATTGTCATACTTTTAAAGTTTCACACAATCATGGCTTATTTAAATAAATATGCTGTTTTAATGATTCTGTCTTGTCTTGAAGATGAGTTGTGTAGTTCAACTAGATGATTCTATTTCAGCTGCAACCTCTTCATGTCTTTACCAACAGAGCCTTACCTTGATCTTATTAGTAAAAATACCAACTATGGTATTTTTAAAAATACCAACTATGGTATTTTTAAAAATACCAACTTTGGTATTTTTACCACAATTGGTAAAAATTGAAATTGATTCCATTCTAGTCTTGCAAGATCTACTCTTAAATCTCTTTTCCACAATCCCTTGATGAGGTACTAGCACGGTGTTAAATATAATCCTTAGCCAAGATAAACAAGACAGAATTTAAATGACAAAGTTTAATATCAACATAATTTACATATTACAAGAAATTGTTTTAGAAGAGCAGGCAAACTCAGCTTCATGTCTTGAATAGACACTGTAGTGAACTTATATGTCAGATCAGCTGCAATAATCAAAACTGAATACAATATAAAACATTTCTTAAAAGTACTAAATAAAAATGTATTGCCTTTTCAAATATTTTAATTGTACTTCTGTTTTTTTTCTGTCAAAAAAGTTTACATTTACTTATAACTATATGCTGGAGCTAGTTATTTTGAAGGTCTTTCTTGAGATTTCATTTTGAATCACACTGTTGATGTACACAGGTGGAATCCTTTCTTTGTCTATTCTTCCTAAAACCTGCTGTACATTACCCTTGGTACGCTTGTAGACAGTTAAGAGATTTTAATAGTTTGAAGAAGTCTAAGTAAATGTTCTCTTATGTCTTTAGTTTTGAAGCCATAAATAATTGGGTGTACACAACTGGGAAAAAGCAGATATAATATACTAATCAGGACACGGATATTGGGAGAGAGATTGTTCCCAACCCTATATGAAAGTAATGCAAGCAATGCACAGAAGTAATTCAAGAGTAAGACTATGATGTGAGTAGTACAGGTATGGATTGCTTTTCGGGAGGATTTTCCAGAGCCCCTCAAAAAAACAGAAATGAAAATTTTGACATATGAAATAATAACACACAACCCATCAACAACTGTTATAAAAGATATTATTAGCAAACCTACAATACTGTTTATTACTGTATTTCCACAAGCCAGGCCCACCAGGGCCATGTGCTCACAGAAACAATGATCTATGATATTTGATTTACAGTAGGAGAGATTGCCATCAAGGAAGGCAATAACCACAAGAAATGAACCATTTCTGATAAGTGATACAAAAACAAATTTGACACAATTTGCAGTATTCAAATAGTCATTATAGCGCAGTGGAACGCATATGGCAAAATAGCGATCTATAGCCATTAGGAGGATAATAGATGTTTGAAATGTGCCAATGAAATTAATAAAAAACATTTGGACCAGACACCCCAACAGAGAAATGGCATTCCAGTTCAATAAAAAGCTTAACAACATTCTAGGCATGAAAGACATAATCAGAAACAGGTTTACAACTGATGTGGCACCAATTAAAACACACATTGGAGAGTGTAAACTCGTTTGTGTCTTAATAACAAATATTAGAAGTGAGTTGGCCACAAGAGATAACAGAAACAACAGAAAGAAAGGGAAGAAAAGCAGCCATCTGTGTTCTTTAAGTCCAGAAAATCCAATTAAAAAAAAATCATTGTAAGAAACGTTTCCATCTTGATGTCCTTGCATCTTGATTTCAGACCTGGAGATTTTAAATATAAGAATTTTCTGGGAATTAGATTATTTCCATTATAATCAATAATGGTGCATACCAGTGACAAAAGTATAATATTAATGATGAAATTTAAAATAGCAAAAAAGGCAAATATTATGATTAGTCAGTGAACATGAGTACTTCTTTAGATATCAATGTCAATAAAATATAAGGAAAGAAATATACAATAAGGAGACAAAAGATTCAATAAATTAATTTCCTTATGGTATGCTACAAATGAATAAGCAGTGTTCAGTAAATCAATAAAACTCACTGTTTCATAAGAAAACCCCTCTTCTGTCTTTTGCCTTTGATCACAGTTTAATCCAGACATGTCTTACCAGAGGTACTCTTATCCCTTTCCCAGATTCCCTTGATGAACTTCTAGTACGATGCTAAAAATAACAGTAAAGAATGACATAATGTATCATAAAGTAACAAGGCAAGGCTGTGTATCAAATATCGCAGAGAAGCAGAGGCCCACAGATTGAGAAAGCTAATTGAGAAATACACCAAATCAGTTTTTTATTATAAACATTTTTTTTATTCAAGGATGAGTCCCAGCCTTAGTTTTTGGGGCTGTAAGTGGAGTGTTCATTAAGACAGGTATGAGTTATGAACTTTCCCCTTTGTTCCCCACTTAAACCACACTAAATGCATCCTCTGTGGAAGCTATCCAAGGCATACTAGTGAATCACCTTATGTAGCACTGCCGGAAATATTTTTTTATGTTTCATGACCTGAAAAGAATTCTTTCTGGACTCTTATTTTCTTGTTCCATCATGAGGGCAGGAGAAGCTGCAGTAACTTACAGCAGTGTATCGCTGGCAATGCTAAAAATGGTAAAAAAAAACAGAAATGTCCAAAGCGAAAGAAATAATCAATTCCAACAACAGATGTCAGCTTATTTGCTTCACTTCCCACTAACCAGTGTACAAATGCCTGCGCATGAAAACAATTAATCTGTCTGACTGTAGTTCAGTAGACCTAAATCCCCCAAATGTTCTCTAGAGCTCTTTATTGTTGTGACCTGGTTTAAACCAGGCATAATGTAAAGGACAGACCAATGAGGTCTTCAATGATAGGGCTAACATACGAAGAGGGCCAACTAACAAGGGCCACATGCACTGTGTAACATAATGGGTAAGTATACAGACTCATAACTCATAAGGGTTCAAGTCCCTTTCCCAGATACTGCTGTTGTCATTTCATTGAAGTAGTTTACTGCCCAGAGGGTAAGTTACAGTATAAGACTTAGAAACAAGGACAACCTCTGGCCTGATGAGCAGTTATTGTCACGCCCTCTGTAGCCAGAGGGTGCTCCTTCTCTGTCCTGTCCCTAATTTCTGGTCTGCTGTCCTTCCGGTCCCTCTCTTTCCCATGGGCTATATATTTCCGGGTCTTGCACTCTGTCAGGGCTCAGCATTGACGTTCGGATGTCCTGAGACCCGCCGAGCACCAGGGCGCCCCACGTCCGCTCCCTGAGGGCATAGGTTTCTATACGGCATTCCTGAACTCTTTGCACTAATGAGCCAGGGCCTTTTTCCCGTCTCGCCGCTACACATATGGGTCTTTTTCCGCTCTCCTGCTCCCCACGGTTAGTCCCTTTGGACGTCCGTGACAGTTATAAGTGGAGTTACCAACCAGAACCCAGAGCTGGTAGCATGGTGTTGACTTAGAAGTAATCCTGTTAGCCAAGACAGATACAGTATACAGCATATAAAAACCGGGGCCCTTTCAAGAGGAACAACTGGTAAGGTTGCAGGCTGAGATTTATGATTATGGGTTCAAGTCTGGTTCATATCACTATCCAGGTTTGACTGGGATTTTCTCAAGCAGTGACAGACAACAGCTGCCAAGGGTAGGATAGGCCAGCAGAGCTCTCTCTGCTCTCAGCAAAACGGCTATCCCTTTGGTTTCCTAAGGCTCTCACAGGTATTTGGTACTGTTGATGAGAGAGGAGTTTATCTTCCAGTTCATGCTGAACCTCCAATACAGGGTGTTGCTGCCTGTGACATGTTAAATGTTGAGTGGCTCAAAGATTTGGAGGTGTCTGCCTACACTGCCTCATTCTCCCAAGACATGAAAAAAAAACACACAGTAAATGGCGATTCCAGCTTAGCTGTATGTAGCAAAGCTGTCGATTTTAAATTAAAAACATAAATGGGCGTGCACTGGCACTGCCTTCCCTGTAGGGGCCAGAACAGCTGGGACAAAGTTTGCTTCTCATTTCTGTGACACAACACAGTTTAACTTTTCGATAATTAATTAATTAAGTTTTAATTAATGTCCATTAATGTCCCCCGGAACTGCCCAAGGGACGGAGCGCTTGACACACTAAGTAAATATTTACTGAAGACAAACATCACATTTCACAGTATGTCATCCAACAAAACCCCAAAATCTTTTGCAGAAAACCTTATATCAATCTGAAATAGACAACCGGAGCTTCACAAAACCATTTTCAGAACCAAAGTACACCTAGGCTATTGATCACAATAACACTTTTTATCTGATGACGCACTTCAGCAAATTTCCAAAGTGTGTCGATTAGTAATCAATAACCCAGCAAAAACATGACTGCAAAAACTTATACCAGCGACAAAAATGTATATTTATCCCATGTTTTTACCTTGTTCGAGGCATCTGCAAGACCAGAAATACATCCACAAGAGGCTTACCTTACTCATCTCCATACTTGGAGGAAGCTGAAAGGTATTGGCTGTTGCAACTGAATTTTGAAACTGACCGCCTTGAAAAAGCTGGTCTGATTGGTGGAAAACGCTGTCATTCATTGTATTTTCAGTCATTCATAGCCCTGAGGCGATGGGAGAATTTTTTGTAGAATATTTTCAAATTCGTCAATTTGTCTTGATTTTTTATCCAAGCTAGTAGACACCTAACGCAGGGCCTACAGAAAGCTGTTTGAAAGGCCACCCCAAAAAATCTTTGAAGTCAGAAAAAAAATTCCTGCTGTTTTTTTCTGTATATTTTGTCTGCTGTGTGGACACATTAAGAGAAAAAAGAAATTTGAATACACTTAATGGAAAAGGGGTTAGCTTCAATTTAAGATTTAAGTCAGGGTTCTGCTATGTTCCACTATAGAGATATAACAAAACCTTAAGGGGAGAAAATTCCAGGTTGAAACTGGCTCTGGGGGCCTGTATCAGTAAGGCGTAAATTACTGTGTCTGTTCCCTTATAGTACTCACAGAAAATCACAAAATAGTTGAAAGGTATGATCAGACTGAGATACACACTCACAAAAAATCATTTTGGCACACTTAATATTATCTACAGAAGCCCACATAACACGCTACCTATGATTTTGACAAAAAAAACATCAATTGTTTCATGGCTTAATGGCTTAATTGCAGATAGTTGTTAATTTGTGTCCTTATTATCAAAACAAAACCATAATACAGAGTATAATACAAAAGTACTTAGTTTATTTAAGTATGATAGAGCTATGATAGATAAAACTTTTTTTAAAAGATAAAAAACGATAGATAAATAAGTGTAAAATGGCCATTTATCAGTCATTTAACTGTTTGCTTTTTGTACACAGCTCTTGAGTGTGATGAGATCCATTGGCATCTCAGCCAGTGTACAGAACAGCTTTTTTTGTGTTTTGCCAGATGTCTCACAGCAGCCCTTTAAATACAAAGTATTTAGTGAAAATGCAAGGAAGGCATACTACAAAATGAATTATTTTCCATAAGTTTTTAATGTACAGTATTTCTGTATGTACAGTAAGATCAATGGGGTTTCTTTATTTTCTTGATACAATCTGAAGCAATTTGAAGGTTTTTTTTTATTTAAGGATATTTTAGATTCAAGTTACTTATATGTGATTTCTGCCACATGGTAAAATGTGCTTGTGCATATTTTTATTTTTTTCATGGTGGTTAAACAGAGATCAAGGGAGTGCTAATGGATATGAAATTGTGCATTTTTTTTTACATCAAAATACAATAACACCTCAGATAAGGGGAGATGGGAGTAGAGACAGATCAGATATTTTTCTGAACTGTTGTGTGACATAATGTGACATCTTCTGCAGTTATATCTGACAAACTCTATGGCGGCTGCTTAGATGTGTTGAAAATAAAATGTTTCTGAAAGCCACAGTATGAACATGGATTCCTGTGAGAACAAAAGATTTTTGTGTGAGAGATTGAATAATGAATACTGCTGAGATGAGATAATGCGATACATCAGGGAACTAATGCCTTGATTCTTTTTATTTCTGCGTCACCAGTCTCACAAATCACCCTGTCACGAATGTTCATACTTATTATACTTATTTAACTTATGTTAATACTTATTTAATTGTAATCAGCTGTGGCACACTGCTGCATTTACACACTTCATTCAGATCTAGTTTTGTAAAGTACACTTTTAAAGAAAGTTAACCTCTTTCAAGCTCAAGAACAATAACAATTGTGCTTAATTAAAAGTGGTCTCATGAGTTCACAGATACAGATACTTACTTCTCCCATCCCCTCTATGACAGGCTTGCAGGAATGAAGAGCATGTTCAGCAATAGACTGATTCACCCACGGTGCGACAGGGAGCGCTACAGGAGGTCATTCTTGCCGTCTGCCATAAGACTGTACAACGCATCCACCTTGCGTCTTGGCAGAGGCAACAGCGACAGTGACCTGTTTCTGGACTAAACGCATATACACATATACTGCTACATCTGTTCTCTTTCTTTTTCTTTTTCTTTTTCCCGTTTACAACCACTTTTGTGCAATATATGCCAGGGACCTGTGCAATACATTTATATTTATATTTATATCTATGGTTACATCTATATTTATATTCATACGTGTGATACGATTTTCTGTGTACTGTTCTGTTCTAGTTTCCTCTTGTGTGTCCGGACTGTGAGTAACTCTTGTATTGTATTGTATGTATTGTACTATTAGTATATAATTCGTTACACTGTGGCTGTGTTGTGTGTGTTAAGCTGCTGTTGCACTGCAATTTCCCTCACGGGATCAATAAAGTATCTATCTATCTATCTATCTATCTTATGAGGAATAATCAAGATCTTTATTTACCTGACAGACAGAATTACCCCAGGTGTAATTTGATGAATCAATATTTTAACATAGGCAATCAATAGCTAGTACTATTAACTAATGCAACACCAGCAAACATGTTTTACACAATTATAATAAACAACACAGTTGTGCAGAGGCAATAAAAGATTTATTGTAGGCATATTTTGCACCATGTCAAAATACTATTAAAATACATTATAATGATTTTCTGGAATACAGGATTATGAAGAGTATTCTTCCCAGCAGCAAATCTAAGGATTCTGCACTTAGTGCCTCAGTATTATTAATGTGACAATTGAAATAAGTTTAAAATGTCAGTGTTTGTGCCTTATATTCTTTATCTTCATAACATAAATATTAGATTGAGCCAGCCAGTGATATGTAGATATGTGCTATTTATTAATATTAGGAGGTAAATACTATAAAAGTAGTAAGATGAACAGATGAACTGTATGAGTTAATGCAGTCTTTCAGTAGCTCACTCTTTATTACAAGACCTTAATCATGCAAACAGTTTCACAGTGCAGGCCCTGGAGCTAATTTCACTTCCCAACAGACAGGCTGCTAATCTCTCACCTTCCATTTATACTTGAAAACTTTTAACATTTTCTTTCTGTTGGTATTTGCTTTTAAATTTAATGTAAATTATTTTTTTTCCAATTTGAGGCACTAATATTGTTAAAGAAAATATCCAGCTGTATTCATAATGTTATTTAGGTTGGTTGTACATTACTGTACATCGGTCATTTAACGGAGACCTGATTATTCCTGACACTTTTAAATGCCTTCAGTATCTGTTCTCTTATGTCTTTAGTTTTGAATCCATAAATAATTGGATGAAAACAACTGGGAAAAAGTAGATACATTATACTAATGAGAACACGGATGTTGGGAGAAAGTGAATTCCCTATTCTATATGAAAGCAATGCTACCATGACGTATATGTAATTCAAGAATAAGACTATAATATGTGTAGTGCAGGTATGAATTGCTTTTCGAGAAGATTTTCCAGAGGCTTTAAAGAAGACAGAAATGAAAATTTTCACATAAGAAATAAAAACACACACCCAATCAAAAACTGTAATGAGAAAAATTATTAGGAGTCCAAAAATGTTGTTTATCAATGTGCTTCCACAAGCCAGTCCCACCAGAGCCATGTGCTCACAGAAGCAATGATCGATGATATTCGAGTTACAGTAAGACAGACTGCCATCAAGGAAAGCAACAACCACAAAGAAAATGGCACTTCTGAGAAGAGATGCGATTACAAATTTAAAACAATTAGGAGTGTTTATATAATCACTATAGTGCAATGGAATGCATATGGCGACATAGCGATCTATAGCCATCAGGAGGAGAATGGATGACTGGAATGAACCAGTGAAGTTAATGAAAAACATTTGGGTCAGACAACCTGTCAGAGAAATACCATCCCAGTTAAATAAAAAGCTTAACAACATTCTTGGCATAAAAGACATGGTCAGAAACAGGTTGACAACTGATGTGGCACCAATTAAAACACACATTGGAGAGTGTAAACTCCTTTGTGTCTTAATAACAAATATCAAAATCGAATTGGCCACAACAGACAAGGCAAACATCAGGAAGAAAGGGAAAAAAAGCAGCCATCTGTGTTCTTTAAGTCCTGAAAATCCAATTAAAAAAAATTCAGAGTGAGAAATATTTCCACCTTGGTATCTCTGCATGTTGATTTCCTGGAAATCGGAGAACACTTCTATTAATTACATTAATTATATTTAATTGAATCAAAATGAAAATATTGGTAAACATTGACTGTTGTATCACACACAGTTCTTTCTAGAATTACATAGGAATATACATTTTAAAAATCCAACTGTCATAACTTGAATCATTCTAAATCAATGGTTTTCTCCATGATTTTATCTGGAGCATATAAAGGTTTAGCAGAATATCAGTATGCATTCTGGTAAACTCAAGAATCAAAACCTTTGTTAATAGTATAATACTTACCAATTAATTGGTTATCAATTAGTATAATATATTATAATATTGACCATATTAACTTTAGTTACAAAATAACCAGATAATAGATATCATAGTGGAACACGCTGCCATCAGTGAGGTAATGCATTTTCCAATCACACTGCATCAGAAGTCACTGCAGATATGATGGTTTCTGGTGAGGTGTATATAAAAAAGGAAAAAAAAGAATAATCATATATTCTTCATATATCAGATAAATATAATAACCATAACATCAGTAACAATGAGCATAGTCAGAGTAACTCACTGTTTCATATGGACACCCTTCTCCTGTCTCTTGTTTTTGATCTTGCAAGAGCTGCTCTTAAATCTCTTTATCAAAGTCCCAGATGACGTGCCACCACACAGTTAAAAATAATTATTTGTAGTAATAAACAAGGTAGGAATTGTGAGGGTGACACAGCATGACATCTTGTGAAATTTCAGTGGGAGCAGAGGCCCACAGATCTTAATCAGTGCATTGAGAAATCCATTTTCATGAACAAAATCGAATACTCAGCATCTCTCACAGACTTTTATGAGAGACATTTAGAGTATGTAAGAGGCTATGTTTTTTAAATACTGTACCAGCTTTGTGATTCAAAGATAAGACCCAAGCCTCAGCTTGCAGAGCATTGTGTTCTGAGTAATGACTAAGACAGCTGTGGCTCAAGATCTGTTTTGTCACTGATGAAACTCAGGTGAAGCACATCCTCTTTCAGAGGTCAGAAGCCTGCTGGCGGATCATTATAAACTCCCCAGCAGACAATTTCTATTGTAAATGTAGAGGATGTGCAGGACTTGTTTAGTAATTTTAAGACAATTGCTTTTTTTGTTGATTTAGATAGTTGTGGCTCGAAATCCCATTTTCATTTCTCATTGCAACCACACTCAACTGATGTGAATTCTGTGCCAGAGGTCATGAAGGCTTGTGTGTGGATCACAATAACCTCCTGGGCAGGGACAGAGTATTATAAACGTAGAGGCAAGAGAGGAAGATATATTTGATGCGTCTTAATTTATATATTTATCTGACATGCTTAGAACACATATTTTTCTACTCTCACTTCTTTACTTGAAATATCATGAGAATTAACGACGTTGCATAGCATCTCCTACTATTCAGGGTGCAGATATTGTGAGAGAGTGTTCTTATCCTTTTATGAAAGCAATGCTACCAATGCACAGACATAACTGAAGAACTAGACAATTAAATGGGAAGTAGTTCAGGTGGGTAGCTGCATCAGCATGCGTAGGCTGCAAAGGTGATGGTTTCTGTGATGGTTTTGTAGAGTCAATCAAAAATCAGAAATGAACATTTTGAAATAATAACACACATTGTTACACCGCAGAAATCCAGGGAGTAAGGCAGACAGGTTTCACAGATGTCTGCTCTTTATTGTGCATAACTCTTAACCGACACAGAACTGCAGAATCCTGCCAAGGCACCCAAGTGATATAAAGCGGTAACCCCCAAATCAAAAATGGGAGAATTTTTTGTATAATTTTTTCAAATTCGTCAATTTATCTTGATTTTTTATCCAAGCTAGTAGACACCTATGGTAGGGCCTACAGAAAGCTGTTTGGCAGGCATCCCCCCCAAAAAAAATTGAAGACAGAAAACAAAATCCGTGCTGTTTGTTTCTGTAGATTTTGTCTGCTGAGTGGACACATTAAGAGATAAAAGAAATTTGATTATTTACTCTTAATGCCAATGGGGTGAGCTTCAATTTAAGACTTAAACAAGGCTTCTGCTATGTTCCTGTCACACCCTCTGCAGCCAGAGGGCACTCATACTCTGTCCTGTCCCTTGTTTCCTGTGCTTTGCTGTCCTTCCGGTGTCTCTCTCTCTGGGGCTATATATTTCCAGGTCTCTAATTCACCTTGGCTCAGCATTGACGTTCGGATGTCTGAGACCCGCCTAGCACCAGGTCGCCGCTCCGTCCGTGGCCTGAAGGCATAGGTTTCTATATGGCATTTCCAGAACTCATTGCACTGCTGAGCCCGGGCTAAATCCCCTTTCTGCTGCTTCGCATCGGGTCTTTTTACACTCTCCTGCCATTCCACGGTTCGTCCCTTCCGACATCCGTGACAGTTCCGCTGAAGAGATATAACAAAAGGGGAGGAAATTCCAGGTTGAAACTGGCTCTGGGGGCCTGTATCAGTAAGGAGTAAATTACTGTGTCTGTTCCCTTATAGTACTCACAGAAAATCACAAAATAGTTGAAAGGTATGATCAGACTGAGATACACACTCACATAAAATCATTTTGGCACATATAACATTATAGTGGTCTACTGAAGCCCACATAACACTCTACCTATAATTTTGACAAAAAAACAACAACAATTGTTTCATCTTGAAAAATAATTGTTTTCTGATTTTGATATACTGTACTGTAGATATTTCTGATTCCAGACATCTGTTATCTAAATAAAATGTTGCTGTTACATTTAATAAATTAATAGTTAAATTTATTCTCTTCTTTGCAAATAATTGAAAAATAAAGGGCTTCATGTTTTCTGCACTGAATGAAAAGACTAGTTAAATTTGCACACCCATTCTTTAATGCCAAAACCCTTCTTAATTGCAGATAGTCGTTAATTTGTGTCCTTATTATCAAAATAAAACCATAATACAGAGTATAATACAAAAGTGCTTAGTTTATTTAAGTATGATAGAGCTATGATAGATAAAATGTATTTTTTTATGTGTAAAATGACCAGATATTTATCAGTCATTTAACAGTTTGCTTTTTCTTCACAGCTCTTGAATTCTGGTTTTCCTCTGACATTCTGCCTTCTGTGTTGCGTCTGCTAGTTCTCTTTATCCCTGCATAAGTGTTTTCGAGGAGCCCTGGTTTCCTAACACATTTTGAAAATGCTGTGCAGGTTGATTGATATCTCTTCACATGTGAGTGTGATGAGATCCACTGGAATCTCAGCCAGGGTACAGACCTGCTTTTTTGTGTTTTGCCAGATGTCTCAAAGCAGCCCTTTAAGTACAAAGTATTTAGTGAAAAATGGTAGTGGTAGCATTTAATGTCATCATGGAAATAATAGCTTCAAGTGTGACACAGATGATTTGGCTGTATGTAATAAATCCACAACTCTAAAGGAAGCACATACTGTATCTTAAACCATCGATTACAATGTACAAAAATTGTGAGCAAATTAAAATAAAGCTCAAGTTTGTTGTACAGTACCAGGTTGAAACAAGATTTAATCATGCTCAGTCACTGACTGTTGTAGAGCATAGAAAATGATCTGCCTGTTGTTTCTTGTTATTTAAATATTTTAACCTTTCAGCACTTCCTTTTTCCTGGAATGTGGTGTTTACTGGGTTACAGACTTGAGGGGGAAAAGAGGACTGATACAATTTACAAAGGAAACCCTTTAGTTTCCTTCTGCTGTATTCTAACGTCCACCTTCAGTCCCCTGTGTTTTCCCCGGGTGACGCAGCGTCTGCTGGCTGGCTACTTCTGGCTGAGTTAATTAGCACACATGGGCCAGTGCAGAATTGTAATGCTTTGTTACATTAAGTGTATCAAATTGGCAAATCTTACCAAAATGGAGACTTGTGTAACTGATAAACACAAGATGAGTCACCAATACATTTAAGTAATACAGCATGTTACCAAATAACATGTGAACTGTGACAAAAGGTTCCTAAAAATGTGCAGAGGCTTACAGGACTAATGAATCTATTAACTATGAAATTTATTAAATGCACCTTTTGCTACGTTTATGAAAAACCTTTATTTGCAAGGTGGGTTTGAATGGCCTCTTGTCACATATTACCTACTGTATATCTGCGTTTTAAAAATTTGGCTTCTGAACTTTCACACATTTATGTACATTTTGTCTTGACACAACTTAAAAATGTCACTCAGAAATCTATATGTTTATCTGTTTATCTGTCTGTTACAGATGCCTGCCGATGTATGCAATTGAAGTGTGTGTGAGCAGTATGCTAGAAAGTGAGAGTAAGTGCCTTTTTTCTTTGCTATATTTGAGCTTGTTTGACATGTTTGCTTTTTCTTGTCTTTTTTAACTGTACTGGTCAGAGTTGGAATATCCTCCTGGAAATCTGACAACATTTTTAAAGGTCAAAACACAGGCACAGGCACAAAAGTTTAGTTGATGTATTAGTTACTATAGAAAATTAAGTGTAGAAATAACTACATTTATCCATGATTTATCTTCACATGTTGGAGTGTAAATGTTGCTCAAAACTGAGAGAAGATTATCTTTTGGATTTTATATTAAGGGCTGGGCCATGTGGTTTTTAGATTGTTTTGAAATGATGAAGTGTTTTAGTTGCCACATTCCCACATCTAATGGAGGAGCACATTCACTGCCTTTAAAAATTAAGACAAGAGAATGGAGGTTCAGAGAACTAGTCAGGCTGCATCAGAGTCACCAGGCCAGACACCTGACTTGCTGGGTAGTAAGTCCAATACAAATGATCTGGTGCTAAAAGATCACACATACTTTACCCGAGCCTAATGGTGAATCATATCCAAACTCCGAATGGTAGATTCTTCAGGAGACAGACTTGTTGTAGTGATCATTTCTTTTTCTCCTACCAATAGCTCTGAGAAAAAATAGGCAGACATTGCACAGGCGAATGCTGAAGAAATATATAAAGAATTGCTGAGAATACAGAGTCTGAAGAGAGATTCTGTTGCTGAAAGAATGCAGGCTAATGTTGGAAAAGGTGGGGTCAAGCATTCCTCCTCTTAAAAACCCTGATGAAGGAGAGGATTAAGTATGTTAAGTGTAACCTCCTGTCTTATTTTAATCTGTCTTATTGCACAGGGTGTAACGTGAAATGTAGTTCAGGACACTATACAGACGGCATAATCTGGAAGTAAGTGGAGAAGGACAACAGGGAAAAGAGGTAGAGCAGTGGTTCTCAAACTTTTTGGACCAAGTACCACCCCCGATCAAACCAAAGCATTCAAGTACCACCTACAAGTCATCCTCTCATAGGAACCCCAGAAAATCTCATTGACCAACATGAGCACACGTGCACACACACACTCACAAACGCACATAATAAATATAATAATAATAAAAAACTTTATTTGATATACTGTAGCACCTTTTAAGGTGGCTTCTCAAAGTGCTTTACAGAATGACAACAGGAACAACAATTAAAAATAAACCAAAAAAAATCACCACTTCAGTGAGAGGGGTGAGCCTGTTTAGTTGAGCAAAGCAGATGTGAATTAATTGGTCTAGCCTTCATACAATTCACAACAATCTAACAGATTTTAGATCTTCAGGCATTTTCTTGACAGCCAAGGCCTTGCGTTGGATGCTGCAGTGCGTCCACTTTATATCTGGAACAACCTCTCTAATTCGTGAAACTACATCTTTGTGTCGGCTTGTCATTGCCCTAGCACCGTCTGTCCAAACTCTGACGCATTTTATCCGGTCTATGTAATTCTCTTCGATAAATTCATTCAGAAGCTGAAATATGTGCTCTCCTGTAGTTCTTGTTTGTAGCAGTTTACAGAACAGAAAGTCCTCATGGGAAGTTATCTCCAACTCATATCTTACGTAAATGAGTAAATTGGCTAAATCAGTTTATCACTGCAATTAGAGTCATCTAATTGCAGTGAAAAGACACTGCTCATCTTAACACGCTCTATCAGCGTACTTTGACTTATCTGCCATATCAATAATTCTGTGAGTGACTGCGTCTTTCGAAGGGGGCACCAGGTACAGATGCAGCCATTCAAAATGCGCGGGCGATACCGCATTATTTTGCGGTACGCTGTACGCAGTCTACCGCAAGCTACCGGTAAATACCGCGAGTTACCGTAAATTTTCCTATAATACGACAAGCAAAATAATAGTATTCGGAATTTCCGCAAGGTGGAGCTAATAAAGCTCAACCTCTCATGTTTGAGCTGTGGCCATCAAAGTCTTTAACGAAGATATTACTAATAGTATTAATAATGAATGACCTTGGACAAGCTGTAAGTGTAAACTCAAAGTATTGCCCTGGTCAACATTCTTTTTTTCATTGACCGTCTTTGTAAAAGTAACACCACAGCATTTCGCAATCACGCATTTGTTTCCAATCATGCAAAGTACAGTAATTTTTGAGAATCTATTCACCATGCCTTTCACATGCTCATAAAAGAGATTGATTTAGGACATAAACATATTCCGTATGAAAACTGTACTGTATACAGTATGTATATGTATATTTAATGTCTTAACTGTGCCCGTTTAAGTATTGAATATTCATATCTAATTTTACCACTGAAGGGAAATCTTAGTAGCTGAGCATAAAAAGAATAGGAGCATACTGCAACACGTGTGAAGGCCATAAACGATATTAATTTTGGAACATAAACATACAGTATATGGCTGGTCTCAGTACTTTAAAGAAAACACACACAAAACATGGTTTCATTATGACCAGAATCGGTCTTGAGATATTTTTAACTTGATTTACAGTATTTGAGAGGTATGTCTCAACACCGATACTACAGTGCGTTAATACTGCTCACGTATATGTTTCTAGGTTTATATTATGCATTTCATACGGTCAAATTACTTTTGAGCAACGTTATGCGTTTTAGTTTCGTTTTGTGCTGGGACTCTGCTTTTAACAATGTGGCCGTGGATTGATTAGAGATATCAAGTACATACAAGTCATTTTTTAAATATTGTAGTTTGTCTTGTAAAAATGTTACGAGTACATCATCTATCAACAATTACACAGGTTCTGTTTCCATATTGCGGATTTTGGTTACATAATATTATTTTCTAGATTTCACGTTGTGAATATATGATTTGGGCAAACAGAGCCGCAAAGAAGTACATTATAGGTTGTTGTTTTGTTTTTTTGCAGTTTTATCTAGAACAAGCGATGCTTAAACCTTTGTCTAATTCTTGTGAAACTATCCACACGACAGTTACAGTACCTAGGAGTTGACTTCAGTGATGTCACTGATGGGATGTTTCTAAAAATCCATCCTCTGTAAAACGTCTTCTCTATGTGTCCTGCATATGTATTCGACTCCCATGTCACATGGTCTGTGATTGAATCCCATGGAACTATGACTTTATTTTTTAACAAACATTTCTTTGAAAAAATGAAACATTTCCCTTGGTCAGAGATTAAATAAAACCTCACTCGCACCAAACAAATTTATATTTCTAAATATCACAACATGATCGAATTTAAGTCTTTTTAATAACAATGAATAGTCACCTATGCGTTACAAAATAAACATTTATATTGATTTGAATCGCGTTTTGATTTAAATCGTAAACGCGTGTTTAAATATATGTGTTTAAAAGCGATATACTGTATAAAAGCGCTGATTCTTATGGAGTGTGTTCCGCCGGGGATTCAAAAAAAAATCTTTTTTAATCGCGTATCTAAGGAAAATTGCAGTATAACTTTGTTCATGCACAAACAGTGGCATGTTACATTATAATTTGGGTGTCTCCTCTTGCCAGAAAGCTCTAAATTGCAACGTAAATTGCAAAAATGCACTTGGAATCTGTCCAAGCCCTCCTACGAAAATTATTTAAACTGCGACACTGATCATTCATCTCTAAATAAACTTTATTTTATATAGCGTTTTAAGCGAATAGGTAATTAGATTGCTCATAAACCTAATCGCTTTTTCTACATAAACACGTGATTGCTCTCTGAAAATGCTTTTCCTTTATATTTAGGCTCAGATTTCAGCTATAGATCATATTATTATAAACTTTCTTGGAAAAATGTATTTTATGTAAACCATGTTTGCTATTAATTCATTTAGGGCTAAAATACGTTCATTGTCTTCCAATCGAGTTGAGTTGACATTGGAAGCTTGCCACACCCGGACTGTTAAACCAACGCATTAGCATGTTAAAGCGATTCTATTTAGGAGCCCAGCTACCACTTAACACTGTACTTCCTACTTTGAAAATACCTGTGAAACCGGTTTAATTCGTCACAGCCAGCACTCCGGCAGAGAGGGGGTTGAGTAAAATAGAAGCAGGCGAGATTTCCAGCGAAAGACACCTCCCCCCCCCCTCAAAAACCCAGTAAGCAGTAATGCTTTTAGTTGAAAATCGATTTTGTTTATGATAAAGAGGATAAACTGGGATGGGAGGAGGGTTTGGTTTTGCATAAGGGGCGGGATTATGATAATTGGAGGAATTTGCGAGAGTATAATGGTTTGATATATTTGATTTTGTATTGTGGTCGTTATCTATGTTTTTGGTTGGTATTATGTTTATATGGTTGTTTTTGTTGGTTGGTTGTTATTATGGTTATTAATAATACGATCTATAGTTGAAATCTGAGCCTAAATAAAAAGAAAAAGCAAGTGATTAGGTTTATGAGCAATCTAATTACTTATTCGTTTAAAACGCAATATAAAATAAAGTTTATTATTAATTTGCTAGACAGAGCGGTTAACATTATTATGCATAAGACAAAGATAACGAAATCTGTGTACGCTGTAAGGTTTTTACTTCTTAAACTTTTAAAATACACGTTTCGAACAGAAAGAAAACTTCCTGGTACAGTACTGTATGTATAGCAAACCAGCACGTCTTTTTTCTCCAATCAGAGGGGTGTCAGATGGTGTCAGCCAATCACCATTCTGAAGCCCTACCATAATCTCTGGTATGGGGAGACCCCAGAATTCTGTCCCATAGTTTAGACAGATGATAGATACTTTTATTGATCCCGTGAGGGAAATAAAGTAAATCATTTTCATTTTAGGAAATTATTAAACGCTCGGTTAAAAGCAAAGGAGATTGTCTGTTATAGTGGACATAAAAACAAGAGTTCGCTGGCATTATATCCTAGAAGACACAGACCAGGAGAATGCTCACAGCGTAAAAGAAAATGTCAGATGAACTGGGCATTTGCCCAGTGTAGCTATAGTGGACATAAAAACAAGAGTTCACTGGCATTATATAATTACATGAATTACACGAATATAATTATATCTTATTAATTTCTTGAGATACGCGATTCTTTTAATACAGTCTTTGCTGTGCTCTAGAGGATCCTTGTGATATTTCGAGCTCTTGGTGAATGATAAGTGTCGCAGTTTAAATCATTTTCGTAGTTAGAAATTATGGAATGCTCTGTTAAAAGCAAGGGACTTTTTATGTCCGTTGCAGTTCTTTTGCAACATGAATATAATTATATCGTTATTATAATTTCTTGAGATACGCGATTCCATATTATATTCCCTTTTAATCAAATTCTAAAAGTATGCTTGTTGACTCCGGTATCACGTTAGTTAAAGACTTTGATGCTTAAAATGTTTAGGGAGAAATGGAATACTGGTGTGTATGTTTTCTTTAAAGTACCGAGACCAGCCATATACTGTATGTTTAAGTTCCAAAATTAATATCGTTTATGGACTTCACACGCGTTGCAGTATGCTCCTATTCTTTTTATGCTCAGGCACTAAGATTTCCCTTCAGAGGTAAAATTCCATATGAATATTCAATACCACAATAGACACAGTAAAGACGTTTACTGTAAATCTTTCTACGACAGACCAACGGACCATGAGTGCCCCTGTCGGTCAACCAATCACGTACCGTGGTACCCTGCATCATCTTGCGTCACGATGCGCGACGCCGTAGCTAATTACCTCCGGTACGTGTCTGTACCACGCACTTTGAATGGCTGCATCTGTAGAGCTGTTTAGCAGTTAAAAGAAATTATTTAATGTGCATGGGAGCAAAACACAGACACACAGTGTATTTTTCTCAAATTAACCTAGAACAGTTCTTAAATATTTTTCTGTTATCCATCACGCTTTCCTGTGCTTACAACATTGGCATTGTTCCAAACTCACACACATTCTCCTTCCTTCCTATTTGCTGGAGAAAACTTATACAATTGGTCACTTACAGTACATCCGTAGCATGCATTCCTATACAATGGTATAGAATTACATAATGGCTCCTGTGTCCCCTCAAGTATTAGCATGTGCTGTATCGTAGTACGTAGGCCTGCATATTTGACACAAACTAATTTGATTAAAATAGAAAATATGAAAACCATTCCAATTGTTCAGTGCACACAACAGATTCCCAGGGTCATGTGGATTACCACCTGGGGGTACCATATTTTGAGACATAGAGGATCAGGATGGAAGCAGGAGCAGGATGGGATGACAGACAGGGGGGCATGACGATGGTGTTCTGGTGATCGGGGGGCGTGGCGCAGGCAAACAAATCCAGACTGTCCAAGGGGGAAATCCGGTGTAGTCCAGAGTCCAGGAACTAGAGATCTATCCAAGAAAAGACACACAAGGTTACAAACCAGAACAGGGACAGGGAATAAAACCAGGGTAACAAGGCCAGGCACTCCGAGCCCCGGACTCAGCTGGTCAGGAGGCCGTGATGAAGCCTATGCTGACGGGTCTCTCCTGGCCCCAGCAGGGTTTCCTGGCGTCCATCTCCCATTGCTGAGCCAGAGCACCAGTCTTAAATAATGACCGACAAAACAGGGGACAGGTGCACGTAATAAAGTAAAGTACGAAATTGTCGGAGTGCCATTAAGAGGACATATTGTGGCTATCGTGACACGGACTGAAGCTTCAGAGGTTTGCCATGCTTGTAGTGGTACAATAAAAAAAAACACAGTGAAAAACCAGTATAGAAGGAAACAGGAAGTATGTGGGTAGAGATATCTAATTTTTGTCTGCAATTTAATTGTGTTCTAGTCAGAAGGAAAGAAAGGGATACAATATTTCCTAAAAATGAGCAAAGGCAAATGTAGGGTACTTTAAGTGTTGTAGAAACGTTCTCTATTGTGTTCAGTAATATTTATGTTCTCAATGATGGGAGGAAAAAAATGCTTTCTTCTGAAGTCTGGATAATATTCCACATAAAAGTATAATTGTCTTTCAAATTCATCCACTGTGTCTAATTAAAAATAGTTCTGAATCCTACCCCCAAATCAGCTAGTGATTTAGCAACTATCTTAACACACTGAATTGGCAGATGCACTGTATGTAGAGGAATTAATCACGACACTATACGGTATACTTTGCACTTTTATCCAGAGCAACTTACACTTGTACTCTATTATACAGCTAGGTGTTTTGCTGGAACAATGTAGGTAAAGTACTGTATCTTGTTCAAGAGGTAAACAGCTGTGTCTTAGCTGGAATTGGAACACACGACCTTCCAGTTACAGCATGGAATAAATCTTTACTTGATCCTGTGGTGAAGACTACAGTATATGGTCACAGTGAGTCTTCACATTTTAAAGCCATGCAAGTGTAGCGCATACGGCCAGCCTTGCAGGTTGTGCGAGCCGGCTTACCAGCGCGGTGACGTCACCGCCCTTCCCAGTGAATAGCAGGGACCGCAGCCGGTGGGCAGACTGGAGATTTCCCCTTAGCTCAAGTGGCTGGGTCCCTGTTGAGTGACTCCGAAGGCCCGGGTTCGAGTCCCCATCAGTTGTGGGGGGCCGACCTGAGGAAGCAGCGGCGAGGGCGCATACCCAAGTGAACCCGAGAGCGCTACACAACATATTTTTCCTCTCATGGCAAATACTAACATTGATTGTAGGAATTAAAATGTCCTTATGAATGACTATGTGAAAGTCAGAACACTTACAGATTCAATTACAATTACAATCAATTATAATTTACAATGTTCATCTGAAAACTTTAGATTCTACAAGCAAGTCCTTGACACATTATTAAAGGTTATACAACTGACTTGTATGGTCTGTATCCATCCCTGATCTTATGAGCAACTTTCTTTGTTTTTTTTTTTATATGAAATGACAAAAATAAAGGGAAAAGCCAATTTTGTAACAGGAATTTTAAAGCAGTAAAAACATTTTTATGAATTAATGTATAGAGCAGTAATAACATCCAAAAGTTCACGTAATTTTATATAATTCACTTGGCAGGTACAGTACAGTAGGAATAATATATTCTCATTAAAAAAATATTAATGCACAATTTTTATTTTTTATAATGGATTCCAGATTCAGTATAATACAATAAACTGTTTTTTTTACATATAAATAGGCATAAAATGTATCTGTTTTATGACATGAATACTGTAAATACTACTCTAGATTTGTATGATAGTGAAAAGTTTGGAAAGGAAAGGAAATCATAATTAAACAAATATTTATACCATTTTCACTTTATTGAAAGATTAAGTGGCAAACTGTAGAACAAAGCATAGTATGTACAGTAAGATTATAAGCATAAAGAAGGAAGGAAGGAGAAAAAGTCTCAAATCATTTAATTTCACTTACAGTATGTTTTAATGAAAACTTAGAGACTTACATTCTCACAATAAATTATTTTCGAGTTACACTTGACACTTTAACCGAGAATGGAGTGACCTTCATATTTTTGGGTATTTTTATTATATGTTTCCATATCTCCTTTGTCCTGAAGCCATAAATAATTGGATGAAAACAGCTGGGAAAAACTAGATACATTAAACTCAAGAAGGCACGGATATTAGGAGGCATTGCATTGCCAATCAGATATGAAATAGTAGCTAATATATAATACATGTAAGATGAGCACAAGACTATTAAATGGGTAGTGCAGGTATGGATTGCTTTACGGGATGACTTCCCAGAGTCTTTTAAAAAAACAGAAGCAAAGATTTTGACATAAGATACAACAACTAAAATCCAGTCAAAAATTGTTAGAAAAATAATTATTAACAGTCCTACAATGCCATTGATTGTAGTGTCTCCACAGGCCAGTCCCATCATGGCCATATGCTCACAGAAGCAACGATCCATGACATTTGAGTTACAGTAAGAGAGATTGCCATCAAGGAAAGAAATAACCACAAAGGAAAAAGCACTTCTGATAAAAGATGCACAAAAAAATTTCAGGCAATTAGAAGTGTTTATATAATCACTATAGTGCAGTGGAAAGCATACGGCGACACAGCGATCTACAGCCATCAGGAGGAGAATGGATGACTGGAATGAACCAGTGAAGTTAATAAAAAACATTTGGACCAGACACTCCAACAGAGAAATACCATTCCAGTTAAATAAAAAGCTTATCAACATTCTTGGCATGAAAGACACGGTCAGAAACAGGTTGACAACGGATGTGACACCTATTAAAACACACATCGGAGAGTGTAAACTCCTTTGTGTCTTAACAACAAATATCAAAATTGAATTGGCCACAACAGACAAGGCAAACATCAGGAAGAAAGGGAAAAAAAGCAGCCATCTGTGTTCGTTAAGTGGTGAAAACCCAATTAAAACAAATTTTGTGTGAGAAAAGTTTCCAACTTGGTATTCCTGCATGTTGATTCCAGTCCTGAAGTTTTAAAGTATCACATTCATCTGTGAATAAATGAAAAGAGTGATCTGTGACAAATTGATATTATGTAAAAAAATCTAAGTCTATTACCACCTTACATCTTGAAACGAGCAGCAGTGACACAATATCTCAATATACAAATGAACTCAATGAACCCATATGAACATTAAAACTGTAAAAAAAACATTTATATATTCACTTTTTCCTGACCATTGCTTGTTTCACTGACTTTACTGGGATCATGGTGGACATAATAACACACCACCACACATTACATTAACAGGTTTTGAATATACTAACATCAGTTACAACATAACTAGATAAGTGATACAATACCATTAGTGAGCAAAGTGTATTTCATAAGAGCTCAGCAAAGAACGTATCAAACAGACAAAACAAAGAATAAATCAAATAAGATAGTATTGCCACCTGCAAATTAAACCTACTGTAGTAAGACAAACTTTGTTGAATAGCCACAACAGCAGTAACAATGTTCATGACAGAGAGTAATACAACTCACTCTTTCACAAAGAAGCCTTCTTGTGTCTCTTGTTTTTGATCATATTTTAATCCAGCATAGTTTTGTAAGACTACTCTTAAATCCCTTTCCCATATTCCCCTGATGAAGTACTAGCATGGTGTAAAAATAATCCTTAACAGTAATACAGGTAATATTTCTTAGGTCACCAAGGTAAGGCCTCACAGGACCAAGACACAAAAACACAGGCCTACAGCCTGCATGTTAATCAATCTATACAGAAAGTAATTATAATGATAAACAAACTAGCATCCCATCAATGAGAGCCACTGGGTACCTGACAATAGCATCTAGTTTGGTGACTATAAACCATTTTTTAAATGTGTATACTGTAGGAGCAAGTCCTAGCCTTACATCTTAAAGGTTGAGTGTGATGAGTTTTGAATAAGACTGGTGTACAGTGGATCTCACTTTCTGAGCTGCTTCAGTTAAAGTGCATCCCCAGTCACAGGTCAGAGGTCACCAACGTCTACCAGGAGATTGGTGTAGTCTCCCCAGTATTCTTATAGTTTTTTGAGTGGCTTAAGGAAGAAAGGTGCTCGTTATTTCCAGAGAGAAACAGTGTTCTATTGCTTCACATATTGCCCACAATTGATTAAAGCCACTGCCTGAGACTCTCATGGACATTTTTGCAAACCAGGACATAGACTACTCTGACATACTCTGACATGTTCACCTGAGTACCCCAAAAGGGGAAATATAACAACAACTGGCTATTTTTCCTGGAAGTAGCTAAGCTAACAATAGTGAAGTGCAGGAAGAATAGGGAGACATGAATACTGTAGATACTACTGTAGGTTTGTATGATAGATTGAAGTTTTGAAAATGTAATCATAATTAAATAAATGAGTATACAATTTTCACTTTATTGAAAATTTAAATGAAAAACAGAAGAACAAATCATAATGTATACAGTAAGATTAAAGCATAAAGAAGGAAAATATTGTTTCAGATCATTTTTATTTAAAAACACTTATATTTTTAATAAAAAATGAGATACTTACATTCTTACAATAAATTATTTTTTAAGTTACATTTGACACTTTAACCGAGAATGGAGTGATCTTGATATTTCTTAGTAAATTTATTATATGTTCCCATATCTCCTTTGTCCTGAAGCCATAAATAATTGGATGAAAACAGCTGGGAAAAAGTAGATACATTAAACTCAAGAAGACACGAACGTTAGGAGACATTACATTGCCAATCCTATATGAAACAGTGGATAATACAACATACATGTAAGATAAGCACAAAACTATTAAATGGGTAGTACAGGTATGGATTGCTTTACGGGATGACTTCCCAGAGTCTTTTAAAAAAACAGAAATAAAGATTTTGACATAAGATACCATGACTAATATCCAGTCCAGAATTGTTATGAAAATAATTATTAACAGTCCTACAATGCCATTGATTGCTGTGCTTCCACAGGCCAGTCCCACCAGGGCCATATGCTCACAGAAGCAATGATCGATGACATTTGAGTTACAGTAAGAGAGCCTGCCATCAAGGAAACAAAGGACCACAAAGCAAAAAGCACTTCTGATAAAAGATGCACAAAAAAATTTCAGGCAATTAGAAGTGTTTATATAATCACTATAGTGCAATGGAATGCATATGGCAACATAGCGATCTACAGCCATCAGGAGGAGAATGGATGACTGGAATGAACCAGTGAAGTTAATAAAAAACATTTGGGTCAGACAACCGGTCAGTGAAATATCATTCCAGTTAAATAAAAAACTTAACAACATTCTAGGGATGAAAGACGTGGTCAGAAACAGGTTGACAACGGATGTGACACCAATTAAAACACACATCGGAGAGTGTAAACTTCTTTGTTTCTTGATAACAAATATCAAAATTGAATTGGCTGCAACAGACAAGGCAAACATCAGGAAGAAAGGGAAGAAAAGCAGCCATCTCTGTTCATTAAGTGTTGAAAACCCAATTAAAAAAAAATTTGTGTGAGAAAAGTTTTCACCTTGGAATCCCTGCATGTTGATTCCAGTTTTCAAATATCACATTTATCTGGTAATAAATGAAAAAAGTGATTAGTCATAAAAAGGACTATGTAATAAAATCAAGGTCTAATACCACCTTACATCTTGAAATGAGCAGCAGTGACACAATATCTCAATACACAAATGAACCGAATAAACCCATATGAACCTTAAAATATTAACACGAGTTACAACATAACTAGATAAGTGATACAATACCATTAGTGAGCAAACAGTACTTCATTAGAGCTCAAAAAAGAATATATCAAACAGACAAAACAAATAATAAATCAAACAACATATTATTGCCACCTGCAAATTAAACCTACAGTAGTAAGACAAACTTCATGGAATAGCCACAACATCAGTAACAATGTTCATGACAGAGAGTAATACAACTCACTCTTTCACAAAGAAGCCTTCTTGTGTCTCTTGTTTTTGATCATATTTTAATCCAGCATAGTCTTGTAAGACTGCTCTTAAATCCCTTTCCCATATTCCCCTGATGAAGTACTAGCATGGTGTAAAAATAATCCTTAACAGTAATACAGGTGATATTTCTTAGGTCACCAAGGTAAGGCCTCACAGGACCAAGATACAAAAACACAAGCCTACAACCTACATGTTAATCAATCTATACAGAAAGTAATTATAATGATAATCAAACTAGCATCCCATCAATGAGAGCCACTGGGTACCTGACAATAGCATCTAGTTTGGTGGCTATAAACCATTTTTTAAACTTGCATACTGTAAGTCCTAGCCTTACATCTTAAAGGTAAAGAGTGATGAATTTTGATTAAGACTGTTGTACAGTGGATCTCACTTTCTGAGCCGCTTCAATTAAAGTGCATCCCCAGTCACAGGTCAGAGGTCACAAACGTCTACTAGGAAATTGGTGTAGTCTCCCCAGTATTGAAGTTGTTTGAATAATTTAATGAAGAAAAGTGCTTCTTTTTTTCCAGAGAGAAACAGTGTTCTATTGCTTCACATATTGCCCGCAATTGATTAAAGCCACTGCCTGAGACTCTCATGGACATTTTTGCAAACCATGACATAGAGTACTCTGACACTCTGCAGCCAGAGGGCACTCCTACTCTACCCTGTCCCTAGTTTCCTGTGCTTTGCTCTCCTTCCGGTGTCTCTCTTTCTGGGGCTATATATTTCCTAGTCACTCTTTCCTCTTCGCTCAGCATTGATGTTCAGATGTCCTGAGACCCGCCTAGCACCAGGTCCCCCCACGTCACTGCCTGAGGGCATAGGTTCCTATACGACTCCTGAACTGCTGAGCTCGGGCTAACCCTCGTCCCGCTGCTACGCATAGGGTCTTTTTCTGCTCTCTTGCCTCTCCACGGTTCGTCCCTTCCGACAACCGTGACAGAATGCTGAGCCACCTACTGACCCCGTGAGCGGCGCATTTTTGTCTTCCCGCAGTTTTTTTTCTCTGAGCTTTTTTTTTGCAGTTCTCCTATTCTATTGCGGGATGCTTCTCTCAGCATCCGTGCCTGTGAGCGGGTCTTGTGCCTGGCTTTCCCCGGGTTGTCCACTCTGATATCAGTGATGTTGAGCTTTGTTCGTTGGATCGAAAGTTGTCAGTATTCAGTCTGCACTCATTTCATTATAACCACATTTAGTGAATGGCTGATATAAAAAATGGATGAGTTTCACAAATATAAGTTTTCATCACTGTCTGAGTTATTTTATAATTTGTATTAACTCCTACTTAATAATAATTAATATTAATATAATTAATATTGCTATAATGTTAACATTAAATAGTAATATTAATATTAATAGTCTTTTTATTTTCCTAACATCCACAGTATAATGGGGATATCTACAGTATAATAATCCATTAGCAAATCAAATTACTCATTCACTTCATCCACTTTCAATAACTCCTGTGTCTTTGGACTGTGGAAGGAAAATACATATACATCTACAGTATTTTATTTCCTAAAGATTGTTAAATCTATTATTATATATTTTCTGTAATTCTATATGTTTTAAAAAATAGTGTTTTCACGTCAAATATGCTACATCTGAAAAAGCCATGATTTGATTCTTGTGTAAACATAAGGACACAGCAGATTCATCAGACCCACTGATCCTCACCAACTTCTACAGATGTACGGTGGAGAGCCAGCTGCATCACAGTCTGGTACGGCAACTGCACCGCATCCGACCGTAAGGCACTACAGCGGGTGGTCAAAACTGCCCAACACATCATCGGCAGTGCCTTACCATCCATCCAGGAAATCTACAACACCAGGAGTCTGAAAAAAGCCACCAAAATTATGTCTGACCCCACTCACCCCCGTCATAACTTGATTGTTCCCCTACCATCTGGCAGAAGGTTCCGGTCACTCCAGTCGCACACAACTAGACTCCAAAATAGCTTCTTCCCCAGAGCTGTCAAGTTGGTGACGCCCCCACTCCCTCCCACCATATTATGATCTCTCCTAACGTCCTCCTGTACCCACAATGACTGTACTCCTACACCACCACACACACATGTAAGCCGAAATTGTACTGTCCCCTCGATAGCCCAGTAAAATTGTAACAGGCATAATAATATTTAATATTAATTAACCATACTACTTTTAACCACACTATTTTTTGCACTGTTCCAAAATTACCTTGCACTGTTTTTGTCCTGTTATATTTTCTCTGTTTGTGGAATTTTGCACAGTTTTGATTACTTGATTACATGTTATTTATGTTATGTTATTACATGTTACTGTTATTGCTATTGTGTTACTGTCTATTGTCTTATCTTCTGTCCTATTTATATACTGCACCTGAGTGACTACTGAGAAACACTTTTCATTATACTATGCACCTGTGTAAGTTTAATGACCATAAAGTTGAATTGAATTTAATTTACTGTATTTCCAGTTAACAGTCACATTAATAACATTTCAGAAGTGTTCTCTGACTTAGCAGAGTTTCTCTGTCTCTCTGATACACAGACAAAGGAGATTAATAAACCTTTTAAAGCTAGTCTTTATTTGTAGATGATTTCTGGTAATTACCCAGGATATTTAATTAATGTTAAAGAAAACATTTGGTTAAGTGTTTCAGTCTGTGATTGTGTTTATATTTTAAAAATAAATATTTATGTGTTGGCCAGTGATATTCCTGAAGAACCATATATTTCAGATTTCACTTAATTCATAAATTAATATATATATATGCAACAATGTACAGGGATAACTTAAGTACTTTAGTCAGGACTGTGGCTCTTTGGGGCCATAACCAGCCACTCTAGACCTATTAAAAAAACAATTTATACAGTTTTCCAGTCAAGGAACTTGAAAGGCACACAATAAAAAAAGATTCCGGCTGTACAGTAAATGCAAGACCCTCTAACAGGAGCAATTTTATAAAATTTTGGTTTGCATGCTTGATCCTAATTTCAATTTCTCTAACAATTTCTGAATGCATGCACTTTCTCTAACAATTTCTGCATGCATTAATTTTTGAAAAAAAAACTTTGTATCAAAATTTCATGTTAAATCACTGCCATTAATGATATTAATAATATCCTAAATTCCTCCTAACTTATTTACTTATTACACTTGACACTGTTACAGAGGAATGAATAATTTTTGGACTTTGAAACAATTTCAACAGCTGTTCTCTTATCTCTTTTGTTCTGATGCCATAAATAAATGGATTGAAACAACAGGGAAGAAACATATACATTATACTGATCAGGACACGTACATTGGGAGAGAGTGAATTCCTGATCCTGTAAGACAGGAATGCTGTCATGGTACAAGTATAAGTTACACACATAACGATTATATGGGTAGTACAAGTATGGATTGCTTTTCTTGAAGACTTTCCTGATTTAAATACAGAGTAGAAAATTTTGACATATGAAACAACAATACAAATACAGTCAACAGTTATTATGCAGAAAACTGCTACCAGCCCAAAAACACTATTTAATACTGTGCTTCCACAGGCCAAACTTACCAGGGCCATGTGTTCACAGAAACAGTGATCAATGAGATTTGAGGAGCAGTAAGGGAGATTACCAGCAAGAATGACAACAATCACAACAAATATGCCGTTCCTGACAACAGTTGCCACAATAAATTTAATAGAATTAGGAATGTTCATGTAGTCGTTATAGCGCAGAGGAATGCATATGGCAGCATACCGATCCAGAGCCATGCAAAGGAGAATGGATGTTTGGAACGAGCCAACAAAATGAATGAAAAACATTTGGACCAGACATCCCAGTAGAGAAATACTATCCCAGTTAAATAGGAAGCCTAACAGCATTTTAGGGATGAAAACTGTTGGCATACCCAGGTCTACACATGCCATGGCACCTATCAAAACACACATTGGAGAGTGTAAACTCCTCTGTGTTTTAATAACAAATATTAGAACTGAATTAGCAAATGTAGACAACATGAACATCAGTACGAAAGGGAAGAACAGGAGCCATCGCTGGTCTTCAAGTCCATAAAATCCAGTAAAAAAAAAATCAGTGTGGGAAAAATTTCCACCTTGATATTGTTGCATCTCTGCTGTGTTTTCAGTGCTGGAGATTCCAAATAAAACATTCACCTAAAAATCAGAGAACATTTTAATTATTATTACTATGATTTTATACAGTATATGAATTACATCAAAGTAAACAGTATTCAGGACTAAACGTTTAGTGTTTTTTTCATTTCGTCAGAATTATTTTAGAAATTCTAATGAAATGAAAAGGACAATGGTCTGTCACATATTTAGAATGCTAAATAAATATAATAGAAAATCATAGCAAATCATTTATTTATATCATTAAGCTTTGAAAAACTGTTAGAGTGTTTTAAATCATTATTGAAACACAAATGAAAAGATATTGCAAAGTAAAATAACCCCATCAGTTTACATACTTTCAGTATAATTTTGACCCTAGATACTTATAACATACTGTATATAATGAGGGTGAAGAGGGAAAAAATAAATGATAACTCCAATATTGTTGGTAATAGTGTATACGAGTTCCAGTGTTTCTGTGAAATAATGTTAACCCCAACATCAATAACAATTTTAACGACAGCTTACCATGTAAAAAGAAAACCCTTCTTCTGTCTCTTGTCTTTGATTGTGTTTTAATCCAGCTCTTGCAAAAGCAACTCTTAAATCCCTTTCCATGAATCCCCTGATGAGGTACTAGCCTGGTGTTAAAAATAATCCTCAATAATAATACCTGAGATGACAGTTCTTAAGTCACCAGATTAGACCTTACATGAACAGCACACAGAAACACCGGACAGCAATCGAAAAGTTACACAGTGAATTCAGAAAGAAATTACCACCTTAGTAGGAGCCATTAATTCCAATTCAAATTATAAAATTATTTTAGTTTTTAGACTGAGTCTTACAGTATAGAAGTTGAGCAAGTGAGTGTCGATTAGAACACTTAACTAAAGCTCCATGAATTGAATTGCAACATCTTTTAGAGGTCAAAGTAGTAAGGCCTACTGGTGGATTAGAATAACCTCTCCACATCTCTTACAATTCTCTCAGACCCCACATGACCTAACATGAACAGTACAAAGATTTACAGGAGCATAAACTTTATGTCTGTTGAGAAAGACCTTTGCTGAAGATCTTACTGTATTGTGAATGCAGACAGATGTCCATTTCTTACAGAGGGTTGTTAGAAAAATAGACCTAAGGAAATCTTTTATTCCTAATATCTGCACTGATGATCTTATTACAGACAAATGTATTCCTAAAATAAAATAATGAATTAAAAAAAATAAAATAACCGAAATAAATATTGGCGCCCCTCCATTCAGCTCTCTGCGTGGAGTTTGTATGTTCTCCTAATGATTGTGTGGCTTTCCTCTGGGTGCTCCAGTTGCCTCCCACAGTCCAGACATACTATTAGACATTCTGTGAAGACTGGTCTTTAGTGAGTGTGTGCATGTCTGTGTGTGTTCAAGGTGTATCTTGTCTTGCACCTGTAATTTGTTAGGATAGGCTTTGGACTCAGTATTGGATAATGCAGTTAGAAAATGGAAGGACAGATGGAATAAATATTGGTGTTTTAGTCTATAACATTTTAAAACTAACGGTGATCACAATGGACACAACCACAATTTCTCAACCCAAAGCAAATTTTACTGTAAAGTACTGTAAGATCACCTAATTTCACGTATTTATCACTGTGTATAGATGTCTGAGCATGTAACGTTCCTTGACCTAGTAGGCATCTGTCTGATTGCTTAAAGTCAATCTTCTTGATTTGCACCTCCTAGGAGATATGCATTCACCTGGTCAGGTGAATACAAAGTTCTAACAGTATGCATTAAAGTGTCTTTTCCACAGAATCCCTTATTACCCCAGTGAGAATCAGAAGCTGTTTTCTATACAGGGAAATTGTTTGGGGGGCTGTCATCTCTTGCTGCGGAATCTGGAAAAGAATGAGTTTTTTATTAGAAGAATTATTATTGCCTCTCCATACTACACAGTGCATCGAAGCAGAAAAAATACACAGAAAATACAGTATTTGTGACATTTCAATAATAATAGGAAGAAATTAGAAGTGTTCATGTAGTCATTATAGCGAAGCAGAATACATATGGCAGCATACCGATCCAGAGCCATCCAGAGGAGAATGGATGTTTGGAACGAGCCAACAAAATGAATTAAAGATATTTGCACCAAACATCCCAGTAGAGAAACACCATTCCAGTTAAATAAGAAGCTTAACAGCATTTTAGAGATGAAAATAGTTGGCAGACCCAGGTCTACACATGCCATGGCTCCTATTAAAATGCACAACCGAGAGTGTAAACTTCTCTGTGCTTTAATAACATAAATAAGAATTGAATTAAAAACAGTAGACAGCAGGAACATCAGAAAGAAACGGGAAAAAAATAGAGGCCACCAGTTCATAAATTCAAATGAAGAGAAATTCAGTGTGGGAAAAATCTCCACCTTGATATCCCTGCATCCCTGCTGCAATTTTAGTGCTGTAGTCCCTAAATAACACATTCCCCTTTGAAATCAGAGAACAATTGATATGTAAATACCATTTCCATTAATTATTATAATATTATTTTATATATTTTATATTCCAATTTCTATACTACATTATTTGCAAAACATTAAACAATGTACATCTGAGACTTAATATGTAAGATGAGGATTAATTTAAATATAATGTAAGTCTATTAAAAAAATGATATTTTAATATGTAATCAAAGTTAATAATTTATTTAGCCTTAGCCTTTCAAAAATACAATAAAGTTAAGATTTACAGCAACAAATGAGTTTATAGAGGAATATTTTCCAAATATTTTTTTTTATTATAGTTCAATACTGACAAAAATTTTAAGTGAAACCAGACATACAGTAGGTAAAAGAAGGAAAGAAAATATATATTTATATCTGTTGGTATAAGTGTGTATGTGGTTCAGTATTTTTGTGAAAGTAAATCCGAGGAGTAGAAGTTTCATTAGATGGCTGTGGCGGGGGCGATCAAGCCCTCCGCGAGCCCGTGGTCCACTCCGGTCGTCTGCATCCGGAAGAAGGATGGCTCGTGGAGGTTTTGTGTTGACTATAAAAAACTGAATGAGGTCACCCAGGAGGACTCCTATCCTAGGTAGATAGACAGATGACACCTTGGATTACATTTCCGTGTTGACCTGGTTCAGTTTGCTTGACCTCCACTGCGGCTACTGGTAGGTTTCGCTCTCTCCCAAGGCTCGCCGAAAGACGACCTTCTCCATCGGCCAAGGACTCTGGCAGTTAATAGCAAATGCGTGGTGTACCCAGATGACCTGCTCGTGCATGCTCGGGGTTTCGAGAAGGCTCTGGTGAATCTCTGGTTAGTGTTGGCTTGTATGCGGAGGGCCAGATTGTAGCTCATCCCCGAGAAGTGCGAGCTCTTGAGGGGGAGGTTACTTTCCTTTGGCATGTGGTCGGCCCGCGAGGAGTAGGTCGCTTTGGTGTGCAGCTGGCCGACACCCCGCACCGTGGTGGAACTCTGCAGTTTCCTGGGGTTGGTGTCTTACTACCAGAGGTGCCAGTTCGTGTGAGACACAGAATGTGAGACGGGCTTCCGGGGGCTGCGGGAGGCACTGGTGGTGGCTTCTGTCCTGACCTTCTCGGATCCGTTGCTGCCCTATGTGCTAGATACTGATGCTAGTGATGCTAGTCCTGGAACAGACCGCAACCACCGTGGCTGATGCCCTGTTGGTGATGGAGGAGCTTCATAGTGACCAGGATTTCCAGTCTCAAGTGACAGGTTGTTGGAGCATTTTAATCGGAAGATTTCCCATCAACTGGCCATCTTGGTCTCAAGGCACCAGCAGGACTGGGACTGCCACTTATCCCTCACCATCTGGGCATACCGGACAGCTGTGCAAGAGTCCACCAGGTGCACTCCAGCCTTGCTCATACTGGGCACGGAGATGTGTATCCCGGTGGACCTGCCATTCGGTTCGCCACCGGGAAGAGAGCTGACGCAGCCAGCTGGGCCAGATTACGAATGGGACCTGCAGCAGCGGATGCTGCGGATACACAGCTTCGGCGGGAATCCTAGCTCAGGTGGGGATATGGCAGAAGAGGTTTTATAGTCTGCGCTGCAGGGGGACCCCCTTTAGACCAGGGGACATTGTCTGGGTCTACAACCCACGGTCAGCCTGAAGCTGGCGCTGGTGTGGGAGGGAGTCGGGGATGTCATGGAGGTCTGCTACCATGTCCAGCTTGGAAAGCGAGGGAAGGTGGTGATCCTGCATCGAGCCTGCCTGGCTCCCTTCAGGGCTCAAGGGGGGTGCTGGAACAGGAGGGAGAAGAGGAGCCCTGGGAGCAGCTAGGTCCAGATTTCACCAGCCCGGTGGGGGAGCTGAGGGGAAAGACCTCCAGACTCCACCTCGCCTCACTGGGTACACTTGCCAGGTGCCGCGGGGCCTGGAGGATTTTGTACGTAATGTAACCAAGTGATTCGACGTCTGTAGGACGCCAGATGTCTCAGGTGGGAGCAGTGTGGCGCCCTCACCTGGTCTTGCGGCCAAAGAGCTCCCAACTAAAGTACGCAGCGAACTAGGTTTGGAAGAGCCCAGCTTCAAGGCAGAATGACATACAGTAGCCACGCACGAGCACTATCTGATGCAAGACGTTACTGAACTCTGCACCTGGGCAAGGCATGTCTGCAAAGCAATTCCAGGAACTCTGACCTTCCAGCATGGACCGTTTCCATGACAGCCTGTGGGAGGGATGGCAGGAGGCGTAACAAGTTCTTCTTAAAATGTTTCCTGCTTTGTTAAACTTTTAATTTGAAAACCTAACTGTTTTCAAATTAAAAATGTAGCACACTAGAGAACAGTACAATTGTTTATTGACAGGCTAAATTATACAGTAAATTGATAGATATACAGCAATACACTTTATTTTAAATGAAATAAATGAGATTAAATAAATGCTGTATTATGCTGTATTATATGCAATAACCTTTTTTTTTACCAACAGGTGAGTGGAGTTGGCAATGGCACCAGAATGGGACCCAGCTATGCCAATATTTTTGTTGGCTGGGTAGAAGAACGGTTCTTCGCTTCTTACACTGACTATGTCACTGACCTCTACAAGTAAGCATTACCTTAGCTTACTGCCCTGTCTTTCTCACACCTGAAGAAGGCTCCACGGCCGAAACATTGTGTTTTCTTTCTTCTTCTTTTCCGCATGGAATAAACCTATTACTTGTTCCTTTGCAGCCTACACATGCTGACGCAGCTACCCACCTGAACTACAGTACATAAGCACATTGTACTGAATATTTTTCTTAATTTTATTTTCAGTGTACAATCTGTGAAGATGATAGACAAAATGAGAAAACTAATACTTAAACATAAGTTTTTAAAAGAGTATCTATCCTCTTTATTAATTTTCTACCAGTCTTATTTAAAAGATTAATTTCTCACAAAATGCATTCAGTAACTTAACGATGTACAGTAGCAACAATGGGCATGCAATACAAATTAATTTTAAAATAATATTGGTTTTGTCTTCATGTGTCTTTTTCCATGGTGTGAATATTAGACTATTGAGTAGAAATGTTTGAAAATGTTGCTTAGATTATTAGGAAAGTCAACAGTTCATATTTCTATAAAATACAGTCATACTGTAAGTACAGATACTCTATCAGGGATATTTTACTGAAGTTTTCATGGTGTGTTTTCTTGTTTTAAATTTAGTTTGACATTATACTCACACATTTCTTAAAGACAATTCTCTTCAAATAATTTCATCAAATAATTTCATATTGAATAACAAATATAAATGATGTTAATAAGATGAAGTCCCTCATTCCCCAGTCTTTTCATGTGAATTGTATGTTACACTGGACACTTTAACAGAGGTCTGACCAATTCTTGGAGCCTGAACAAGTTTCACTAGCTGTTCTCTAATCTCTTTTGTTCTGAGACCGTAAATAATTGGATTGAAACAACAGGGAATGAGAATGTGTATTATACTAATTAAGACACGAATGTTTGGGGGGATGGAGTTCTTAACTCTGTACGATAAGTAGGCTGTAATGGTACAGGTATAACTCACACACATGACTATTATATGTGTAGTACATGTGTGGATTGCCTTTCGGGAAGATTTTCCTGATGCTTTTATAAAGATAGAATAAAAAATTTTGACATATGAAATAACAATACACACACAATCAACAGTTGTTATACAGAAAACCGCTACCAACCCCACAATGCTATTTGTGACTGTGCTTCCACAGGCCATACTTACCAGTGCCATGTGCTCACAGAAACAGTGATCAATGACATTTGAGGAGCAATAAGGAAGGTTACCAGCAAGGACGACAACGATCACAACAAAGGTACAATTTCTGAGAATAGTTACAACAGTAAACTTTAGAAAATTAGAAAGGTTCATGAAGTCATTATAGCGCAGAGGAATGCATATGGCAGCATACCGATCCAGAGCCATCCAGAGGAGAATGGATGATTGGAACGAGCCAACAAAATGAACGAAAAACATTTGGATCAGACAACCCAATAGAGAAATGCCATTCCAGTTGAATAAGAAGCTTAACAACATTTTGGGGATGAAAATTGTTGGCATGCTCAGGTCTACAAATGCCATGGCTCCTATTAAAACGCACATCGGAGAGTGCAAACTCCTCTGTGTTCTGATGACAAATATAAGAGCTGAGTTTGCGACAGTCGACAACATGAACATCAGTAAGAAAGGGAAGAACAGAAGCCATCGTTGCTCTTCAAGTTCATAAAATCCTATTAAAAGAAATTCAGTGTGGGAGAAATTTCCACCTTGGAATCCCTGCATCCCTGCTGTGATTTCAGTGCAGTCTCCAAGTACTACATTCACCTGAAATTGGAGAACACTTCCATTGATTACTATTGCTCCCATTTAATTTGTGTTGTAAAGAACAACTGGCAAACAATGAACATTTGCAAATGGATACTTGGGCTGCAGATATAATGGCACAGTTTCACGCAATTTTGAAAAAAAAGCTAAATATTAAACAGAAATTAAATCTTCATTTATCTGCTATGAAATCAGAATTCAATAGAACTCAAATAATGTATAAATTATTGTATCATCAAAAACATAGCAGGTACAGTTGAAGTAGAACATAAAAGAAACACTGTCAGTATGTTAATATACGGTATCTTCCAATTGCATGTAATCACAGTTAATTACTCTTTGAGCAGTTTCAGATTTTGCTACAGATACAGTAAATATGATATTTATTTTTATGAAATAAAAGCAACCACAGCATCAATACCATATTAATAACTCACCAAGCCAAAAGGAAACCTTTATTCTATCTGTTTTCTTGTGATAGTGTCTTCTTTGACTGTGTTTTAATCCAGCTCTTGCAGTAGCTACTCTTAAATCCCTTTCCTATATTCCCCTGATGAGGTACTAGCCTGGTGTTAAAAATAATCCATAACAATAATATACGAGGTACAGTAATAATGTTTTCATCATAAAGGTGAGGCACAATTCATTCTTAATGAAAAAGAAGTGACCAGCCCATCACAGACAAACATTAGATACCTGCATCTTGTTAGATGAATCTGAAGAGAGTTAAGGATTTCTCTGGAGTCCAGCACTCCTGAGCTGGATTCAGATTAGGCAGACACCCACTAGGCCTAGGTGTCATTCATGCATAGATATCGGCACACAGTCTAGTGAGGGGACTGTGAAAAGAGTTAGTCTACTTAATTGTGTACTCGGGTTTTGACAATGTGAGTGTGTGTTTTGAAGACTGCATCCTCATCTAGAAGTAGAAGATATTTGATAGGGCAACTATGAGAACCATGCTATAAAAACATGCTAATCATGCCACTATTTAAAACCCCAGTGGATACTGGTGGGTGAGACATAATTATTTGTTAATAATAATAATAAAGGATTTGAGGAATACTGAACATAAGCAAAAAAAAATATAAATACAGAAGGGTGTTTAAACTTAGGACAGAAATGTTTGAAGTAAAAAAAATGCTACACTAGTTACTTGCTAGCTAATGTATACCGTAGCATACTCTTCTCTTGTTGGTATTACATAATTTAGATATGTCCTAAATGACATACAGTATCAATGATATTGGTTACTTATTAATCATGGATTAATTATTAATGAATCAATTAATCCATAATATTTAATTATGGATTTGCCCACTCAGTCTGTTTAAGGTATTTCCTATTTCTACAAAAAAACATATTTTGACAAAATGAGTATATTAAGTAATAAATGATAATAAATATAATAAAAATGTTTTTTATTTGAATTTTACCAGGCTTGACAGGTTTCAACATTTTGTCACCTGACCCCATTCTAGAGATCGATGCCAAAATCGTTGAATTCATGTCCAAAATCAAATCTGTACATTTCATTTTTTTGTAACAACACTATGTTGTGTCATGTTTATTTAGAAGCTTAATATATTTGATTCTCAGTGTGAAAGCTTGGAAAAAAGCTTGTCCTACTAACTGAATTACTGTAAGTCTGGATGTATTCTTGGCCTCATACAACATACAATATAACCAAACAAACAAACAAATGAAGTCTTGAGTTTTAAATGCATTTGGTGGATTTACATATAAGGTGATTCAAAAATATATTTTAAACTGTTGCACTTTATTCAGCATTGTAAAAAAGAACATACTAAATATATTTTCACACAATTAAAAGAGACATTGGAATTATATTAAATGATTGGATGCTGAATAGGTTTACAATTACATTTATTATAGTATGGAGTTCATCATTTACCCATGTTTACCATATTAGATGTGCATCACACTTGATACATTAATCGAGGTGTGAGCAAGTTTAGTTCTTTTAATTAATTTGAATATCTGCTCTCTTATCTCTTTTGTTCTGATACCATAAATAATGGGATTGAAACAACTGGGAAAAAGTAAATACATTGTGCTAATTAAGACACGGAGGTTTGGAGGGATTGAATTCTTAATCCTGTATGCGAGAAATGCTGTCATGGCACAGAAGTAAGTCACACACATGACTATTATGTGGGTAGTGCAGGTGTGGATTGCTTTTTGGGAAGATTTTCCTGATGCTGTTTTAAATACTGAGATGAATATTTTGGCATATGAAACAACAATAAACACGAAGTCTAGGGTTGTGACACAGAAAACAGTGACCAGCCCAAAAACATTGTTTATGATAGTATTTCCACAGGCCAAACTTACTAATGCCATGTGTTCACAGAAACAATGATCAATGGCATTTGATGAACAATAAGAGAGATTACCAGCAAAAATGACAATAAACAGGATGAAAATACCATTTCTGAGAACAGCAGCTATAACAAATTTAGCAGAAGAAGAAGGGCTCATGTAGTCATTATAGCGCAGTGGAATGCATATGGCAGCATACCGATCCAGAGCCATCCACAGGAGAATGGATGATTGAAATGTGCCAAGAAAATGAATAAAAAACATTTGGACAAGACAGCCTAGTAAAGAAATACATTCCAGTTAAATAAGAAGGTTAATAGCATTTTAGGGACAAAAAATACTGGCAAACTCAGATCGACTAATGCCATGAGGCCTATTAAGACACACATTGGAGAGTGTAAACTCCGTTGTGTTTTAATGACAAATATAAGAAGTGAGTTCGCAGCAGTAGACAGCAGGAACATCAGAAAGAAGGGGAAGAATAAAACCCATCTGTTTTCTTTAAGTTCATGAAATCCAATGAAAAGAAATTCGATGTGGGAAATATTTCCACCTTGGCGTTCCTGCATCCCTGCTGCAATTTTAATGCTGGAATCGCCAAATAATACATTCACCTGGAAATCAGAGAAAACTTAAATTACTATTTCTACCATTTTATGTACAATAATAAGCAAGAAGGAAAATAATAAGCAATGAATTGTATGTATTGTATTCGATCGCACAGTTAAACTGAGTCAACATTCTGGAAATATTAAAATAAAAGTATCCTTACATAAAAATGAACAGGAAAGAAAGATATTTTCATTTTTTTATTTTTAGCATATTTATTTATCATCCTCTCATGATACAAAATACAATGTCTTGCAAAAGTATTCAACCCCCTTGGACTTTTTCACATTTTATTGTCTTACAGCATGGAACCATGACGTATTTAACTGAGATTTGTTGCCAACACAAAATACTCATTATACATTATACACAAAATATAATGTCAAAGTGAAATAAAAATCCAGACATTTTATTATTTATTAAAAGATAATAGCACCATTTTGCATAATTCTTGAAATGTAAAGGTCGGATAAAATAATACTCCAAAGCTCAGATAAAAGTGTAAATTACATGAATCTATGAAAAAAAATAGTGAATATTTTTATTTGGAGTTAATGCCTTTATATCCCTGAAAAATGTAAGAATAATTACTCACAAATACAGCACTAAAATATAAACACAGATGTAAGCAATGCTGAAGTAATCACACCATTAGATCCCATGAATATCTTTATAGAACTGGTTGGTACAAGTCTATACCATTTTCCAGTATTAAGTGAAATATTATGACCACAGCTGCAATGACACATTTAGTGACTCACCATCTCAAAAGGAAGTCCTTCTTTTCTTTGTCTTCTTTGATTGTGCTTTAATCCAGCTCTTACAGTAGCTGCTCTTAAATCCCCTTTCTATATTCCCTTGATGAGGTATTAGCATGGTGTTAAAAATAATCCTTAACAATAATACATGAGGTAACAATTCTTAAGTCTTCAAGGTAAGACCTTACAGAACACCTCCGAGAAACAGGCTCACAAACTGAATAATAATCCTTCTATTTAAAAAGAAATTTTGATGAATAGTAAATTATCATCCAATTGGTAAGAGCAATAAGATATCTTCAGTATGCCTTACATATTAGCACATCAGTTTTCTCTATAATGAGGTGTATTAGTGCTTATGCAACATGGCCACTGTAGTGTGTCATGATCAGTCATGGATGATCAAAAATTAAATTGATACCAAAAATATGTAAGCAATATCTAAAATTTTGTATATACTCTAAAAATATGCATACATTATGGATTGATATGTTTCTCTTGAAGCTTTATTCATTTTATTTTTCAGCAGAAACTATTGCGTGAAAGTTTGAAAAAAGTTTGTGAATATTTTTTAAAATGACATATTACCAACTGTTCTACAACTATTGCCGATCTCTTACACAGCCAATAAATATATATTCTTGATTTTGTTAATCATAAATGTGATAAAACATGTTTTGAATACATGCAATTTATTAAGCATTTATGAAGCACAATATTTCCATATTTCCATGCAATTAAAAAACATTTTAACTATATCAAATAATATCATATCGAATCAATCAACGTCTCATAATTAATAACATGGAGTCTATCCTCCTCCCTTATTTAACTTCTTAGTTTTGCATCAGACTCGACACTTTAAAAGAGGTTTGATCAACTTTAGTTCTTTTAATTAGTTTGAGTATTTGCTCTCTTATCTCTTTTGTTCTGATGCCATAAATAATTGGATTAAAACAACTGGGGAAAAGTAAATACATTGTACTGATAAGTACACGGATGTTAGGAGAGATTGAATTCTTAACCCTATAAGTAAAAAATGCTGTCATGGCAGAAAAGTAAGTCACACACATAACTATTATGTGAGTAGTACAGGTGTGAATTGCTTTGCGAGAGGATTTTCCTGTGGTGGTTTTAAAGACTGAAATGAAGATTTTGCCATATGAAACAACAATGCAGACAAAATCAAGAGTTGTTACACAGAACACAGCACCCAATCCTACACTGCTGTTAATGACTGTGCTTCCATTGGCTACACTTACCAGGGCCATGTGTTCACAGAAACAGTGATCAATGACATTTGAGGAACAGTAAGGCAGATTACCAGCAAGGATGACAATAACCAGAATGAAAATACCATTTCTAAGAACTGCTGCAACTATAAACTTTAGGGAGGAAGAAGTGTTTGTGTATTCATTATAGCGCAGAGGAATGCATATGGCAGCATACCGATCCAGAGCCATCCAGAGGAGAATGGAGGATTGGAACGAGCCAACAAAATGAATGAAAAACATTTGCACCAAACATCCCAGTAGAGAGATAGCATCCCAGTTAAATAAGAGACTTAACAGCATTTTTGGAACAAAAAATACTGGCAGACTTAGGTCTACACATGCCATGGCTCCTATTAAAACGCACATCGGAGAGTGCAAACTCCTCTGTGCTGTAATGACAAATATAAGAGCTGAGTTTGCGACTGTAGACAACATGAACATGAGACAGAAAGGGAAGAACAGGAGCCATCGTTGCTCTTTAAGTTCATGAAATCCAATTAAAAGAAATTCAGTGTGGGAGAAATTTCCACCTTGATATCCCTGCATGTCCGCTGTGATTTCAGAGTTGGAGTTTCCAAATAACCAGTTCACCTGGAAATCAGAGGCATTTCCATTGATTACTAACAATCTATACCAGATTATTGTACAGTTTATAGGCAAATAAATAGCATATGACTCTACATGTTTAAACCATGCATATGACAATGCAGTTGAAATAAGTGAAGATTCTGGAAATCTCAAATAATCTTCTTCTATTTTTATATTAAAATTAAGGTGAAAATAAGATTCATTATTCATGGTACAAAGTAAATAAATTAATATGCGAATCTTCATCCTGTGAAAGTGCCACAGGTGATCTCATTAGAATTATAAAAGAATGTAAGAATGTTTCCACACGTGCTAACAACAAACTCAAAATATACACAAAGATATATTGTTATGGAGAACGACACCCCATAAAATATTTACACACCTTCCCACAACTTCTAGTCATACTTCATTCCTAAATAATTTGTTTTCATTTAATAAGCATTTACCTAAGGAAAGACTGAAAACCAAAATGTTTGTGCTTACATTTGTAAATCTGTTTTAGCAGACGATTTTCATTAATTCTGTGAAATAACTGCAACAACAATAATATTAATGATAAGGACCAATACAACTCACCGTCTCGGTTTACTTTAATCCAGCCCTCGCAGCAGCTACTCTTAAATCCCTGTGTCATATTCCCTTGATAAGGTGCTAGCATGGTTAAAAATAATCCTTAACAATAATAACAAGAACACAAGTCGTGTGCCAGAGCTAGTGCTTACATAATTACAAAAATATTGTAACACTACCATTATAATAAATAGCTCAATGTGAGACCCATTAGAGACCTCACAACAGTCTGTAGCTGGCTGCTTGGGTAATAGTAAACCAATTTAATATTTTAAGGAAACATCAAAACATAAACACAGAACAGCAGTAGCATGTTCTATAACATACAATTTAAAAAAACAAGTCACAAGAGCAGTGTGAGAAGAGAAAAAAACATCAGGGGATAGAGTTCAGTAATCTGACAGTTTACAGGAAGAAACTGTCTCTGAATCTGGAGGTTTGTGCCGTTATGCTCCTATATCACTTACCAGAGGGAAGGGCAGAGAAAAGTAAGGAACCAGGATGACTGGTATCCTTAGCGATACCTTCAGTCTTCTTGAGACAGTGAGTTGTAAAAATGTCCACAATAGAGAGGAGCTGTATGATGGACTGGGCTGACCTGATCACCCCCTGTAATGCTTTCTGGTCTGAAAATTAGCTGCTTCCAAGCCACACTGTAAAACCACATGTGAGCACACTCTCACTCGCACCTGTCCTGTAAAAAAAAAAAGGCGTTGTTGTGCTTTCTTTGTAGCTCCAGTTACATTCTGGGACCACGTCAAATCATTAGTAATGAAGGTGCCCAGGAGCATAAAGCTTCTAACCATCTCTGCAGCCACCCCATTGATGTGAAGAGGGGTGTGGTCCCCACCCTGTTTTCTAAAATCGATGACCAGCTCTTCGGGTTTGCTGACATTGAGGGAGATATTATTGTCAAGGCACCCCTCCACCAGGTTCCTGACCTCATCCCTGTAGGCCGTCTCATCATGACTGGTGATGTGGCCAAAGATGGCAGTGTCATCAGCATACTTGTAAATGGAGTTGGAGCTGTGTGTGGCCACACTATTGTGGGTAAACAAGGAATACAGCGGGGGAGGGGGGAAGCACACAGCCCTTAGGGGCACCTACAGTATATTTCTTTCCATTGACAGGTCATCAGCGGCTGGGAACAGTGGCACCGGTGGTTCCATGATTCCCTCAAACCAAACATAATAAGCATTCAGTTCAACCGGTATAGAGAAATCAGTATCAGTGGGTATAGCACTATCCGTAGTTTTCGGTACTTTCATTTTTGTAGGAGAACATTGGTATAAATGCTAAAATATCTTATTTCATTATCCTAAAATAAAAGATAAATAGTGAAGGGTTATAAAAGGGTTATAAAACCACATTTTCACGTGGGTGGAAATATTGTACGTTTGGGATATAAAGGCTTGTTGTCTAACTGTCTAACATAACTGTAATGTTTTCTGTCCTTGTATCGTAGTAAATGGCTGTGCCATAAAACAAGTTTCCCCCAGGAGATGATAAAGCATGAACTGAACTGAACAATGTGAGAAGAGTTTTGTTGAATCAGGACTCCTTGTCGTGCAGTCTTCAGCCCAGTGTGAGTTTCAATGTGCTCAGGCCTTGTAAACCACCTTTATATAGAGGAAGGCCTGTCTTTTGACATTTCAGATTCTGAAGATGTCAGTTTCTATTGCAGATCTCCAGCCATTTCAGCCCATGGTGCAAGATGTACCTGTAGGTAAGATTGCCACTATACTTGTAGCCTTGAATCTTTTAAATGATACTATAGCACAGTGGAAAGTGGCAAATGGAAAAAAGACAGTGGTTCTTGCCTGAACCACATTCCCCAAGAATAATCGGGAATGTGCAGTAATAATATAAAAACTGAGGAGAGAGAGCAATGGCTAAAATTTCCCTGAAATACTGTACCATGTTGATATTCTGCACAGGTCACTCCTTTCTTCTCTGGAAATTGTATTTACATATTGGGGCATACCAAAAGAGTGAATTTTAACATTTTTAGATTTTTCAGATGACCTGATAACATTTCAGGTCATACAATCTTCTTCTTAAGTACACACCCTGGAGCCAAACTATTCAGAACTTGAATGATGCTGACCTGTACTGACCTCAGAGGGGGTCTGTCACGGGAGCCGGTCCTGACTCCCGTAAAGGGCGTTGTTTAGGACCCTATGTGGACGGTATAACCCGGAAGTGACTGGGAAAACCAGGGACAGGTGTACGTAATAAAACTAAAATACAAAAGTGTCAGAGCGCTCCCTAAAGGACCATGCCAGTATACTGTACATAATACATCTGTGACACCAGTACCATTATTACTATTGAGAAATATATTTTTATTTAGGTGCAGCACCACCATTGATTAGACACTGCCTTAGGCATCACCAATAGAATCAAAATGTCCTGGATAGATCTATGGACATAGCAAAGGCAGTTATAAATGCAGTTGGAAAAATTCAAACAAATAAATTATTTTTTATTTGAACCTTGCAAGTGTTCATGGGGAATGTAGTCAATTCAAGAATACTGTATCAATGGTGCCCTAGAGGTATGTCAATTCCTTACAGTGAGTGTTGTTTGTGTTTTAAATACTTTACTGTATATTTATGACACATGAAATAAAGATCTAATATATTTCTGAAAAAATAAAATATAAAATAAAAGGGCACAGGAACAATTGTTATTGATTGTGTTGATTGCAAGAGATAAAAATACTGTATGTCAAAAAATCCAGAACGCATACGCATACTGTATACAGTATGTACTGTATTATAGCAACCTGCGCCTCCCAAAAATGGACTGTTCCTGTGCTCCTTGACCTTTCTCCTCAGGCCCTTCTTTCCTGCCTTTTATTCCTCTGTAAAGAGAGACAGCTGTTCACTCTCTTACCTCCTGAAATCATGTATGAGCAGCCCCTCTCTCTCTCCTCTCCTCCCATTCACCCTGCTATTCCTACCCCCCAGTGAACAGCACTCCTGCCATAAAAATAAAAAAGGCAACGAAACTTCCTCACAAGCCAGAACAGCTTCCTTGCCTCCCTCCTTCCACTAACTGCTGAAACATGCTCAACAGCTCAGTAAATGTTTTTTTTTCTCATATAGTAGTGTGTTTTGGGCCTTGAAAACATCTTTTGTAATGTAATAGTTATTTAAGCAACACAAACACCCCTTATCCCTGATTAGTCCATTGAACTGAGGGTTTACTGTATTAGGGGCATTACCTGGGGGCATGTGCAGTGTGGAGGTGGAGCTCTGGATTTTGGGTGACGTGTTGCCTTAGCAACCACAGCTGCCCTGGCTAGTTAAGGATGAGCTGCAGCTGTGGGGGCCCTTTAAGACACGCTGAACACCTCGACGAGGGATGTGTAGACCCCGCAAGGGGAGAACTTTCCAGCAACAGCCCCAGAAGGGACTGTGGAGAGAGCGTTGTGTCCACGTTTTTTCATTCATTTTATTTTCCTTTTCTTTTCTCCTGTCCTACCGTGTATCTCACCAGGCGGAAACTTTTCTCCCCTGTCCCACCCATTATTTTGGCCTGGAGCCTGCAGTAAGGCGGCGTTTGTTAGTTTCTTCTTTCCGTTTTCTTTTTTAAAACTTTTTCCACCCTCCCTCCCTTGGTTTGTTTTTCAGAGGGCTGAGTGGCCTCCCTCATGAGGGGAGGATATGTGGCATTACGTGGGGGTGTGTTCAGTTTTCGCCCTACGCCCCTTTTCTTCCAGTCTGGATTCTGCTAAATAGGGATAATCCAGACTGGATACTGTTGTCCCAAGCAGGTCCTTTTCCCCAGGCTGGACCTTGCTAAGTAGGGACAGTCCAGCCTGGACGCTGCTCTACAAAGCGGTGCATTTTTCTTTTTCCTTTTTGTGTTTTTAGCCTCACACTAGTGCTTCTGCCCCCTCAGACGGGGCATCTACTTTTACCGGTGTTCGCTGCTGCTCCTCCCACTCCCACATTGTTCCACGATGAAACACAGAACTGAATGATATTGTAACGACCGCGGGCTTCAGTAGGACTCGGGATAAGGGGATAAACACCATATTTATTAACCGGAACCGGGGGAGGGTACACACACAGGGACAGGGGTTACGGCGCTGCACCTACACCAGCACAGACACAGAAGGGAAGAGGCCGTCTCCCAGCCTCCGTCCCACTACGCACAGTCCCACAGTCCCGCAGCCCCGCCCCCAGGCGCTGTTCTCAGTCCGCCTTGCGTGCGCGTGGCAAAAGAGCCCCACGTGGCGCTACAGTATACAAATTGATAATGTGTTGCGGTTAAAGAATGTTTTGCAAAATGTAGCCTCAAATAAAAAAAAGTGATACTGAACTATCTTTTATAAAGGGAAAAACCGATAAATGAAAATCTAAAGGAATAATAATACATACCTTTATTTTACATAGTGTTTTTCATGGTACATCATCTGTACAGTGCAATAAAACAAAAATAACCAAAAGTATCTGCCATGCTGAAATTTCCATAATACATCAAACATAAATAAAAACTATGTAGCAAAAATAATGTCATGTCTCTATTTTAACGAACTACAGCCAGCGACATCCAAACGTCAGGCACAATATTGCACAAGGTTTGGCATACAATATTATATTCAGGTAAGAAAAAGTAGATTTCCACTGAAATGCAAGAAAAACTATTTTTCAGAGAAGATTGGATTGTGATTGTTATACTAAAATGTGATTTGAGTTAATGAACAGATACTTCAGTATGTACACATGGCAAACTTTTGTAACATTTTGAAAAATATCATACCTGAATTAAGCAAGTCTACAGAACCTAACCTGATATCTTAAAAAGCAAAGAAAATGCGGTTTGATCAGTTGTGTTTTATTAAACGTTTTGAAAGCATACTTATAAAAATAATTTTCAAAAGTTTCATTTTTCAAAAATATATTTACATTATATGCAGCACATGCAGTTTTCAACATACAGTATTAATAATATCAAATAATTGTATGTTAAGTCCATCACCTCCCCTTTTTTGTGTTAATGGTGAATCACACTTTAAGCTTTAACAGATAATTGAGCAAATTTTGTCCTTCCTACCAGTTTGAGTATCTGCTCCCTTATCTCTTTTGTTCTGATTCCATAAATAATTGGATTAAAACAGCTGGGGAAAAGTAAATACATTGTGCTAATTATGATACGAATGTCAGGAGGGATTGAATTCGGAATCCGATATGAAACAAAAGCTGTCATGGCACAGAAGTAAGTCACACACATGACTATAATGTGGGTAGTACAGGTGTGGATTGCTTTGTGGAAAGACTTTCCTGATGTCGTTTTAAAGACTGAAATGAAGATTTTGACATATGAAATAACCATGAACAAACAATCAAGGGTTGTAACACAAAAAACTGCTAACAAACCTACAACATTGTTCACAATTGTATTTCCACAGGCCAGTCCTACCAGGGCCATGTGTTCACAGAAACAATGATTAATGGCATTTGAGGAGCAGAAAGAAAGATCTCCTGCAAGGACATCAACAATAACAGCAAATGTACCATTTCTAACAATGGCTGCAAGAACAAATTTTAGAGAGCTAGAAATATTCAGGTAATCGTTATAGCGCAAAGGAATACATATGGCAGCATACCGATCCAGAGACATCCAAAGGAGAATTGATGATTGGAATGAGCCAACAAAATGAATGAAAAACATTTGCACCAGACACCCCAGTAGCGAAATACCATCCCAGTTAAATAAGAAGCTAAATATCATTTTGGGAACAATAAATACTGGCAGACTCAAGTCTACACAGGCCATGGCACCTATTAAAACACACATTGGAGAGTGTAAACTCCTTTGCGTTTTAATGACAAATATAAGAATCGAGTTAGCAATACTAGACAACATGAACATCAGGAAGAAAGGGAAGAAAAGAAGCCATCGATGCTGTTTAAGTTCATAAAATCCCACAAAAAGAAATTCGGTGTGGGATATATTTCCACCTGAGTAATCCTGCATCTCAGTGCTGAAGATTCCAAATAACACATTCACCTGCAAATCAGAGAACACTTCCATTATTACATTTAATACAGATTATAACCAGCTTTCTAACAATGATCATTTAAGCTAAACATTTAAGAAGAGAATGTGATGGCACAATATATTATACTTTCTATAATTCTGAGAAACAGAAATAGGAATTACATTAATCTGTTACACAGTTTAGAATAATAAGAATATAAATCAATAGATAAAGTATAGTAAATCCTTTATGTCTTTAGTCTTCAAAGAACTACAAGAATAATTCAACACATATGCGTCAACAAAATAAAAAAATAAAGAAATCATATGATTTCTACAGTATGCAGGTTTAATTATCTTCCAATAGCATTTAATCACACTGTACTTCAATGCTGATATAATATTTTCATATTAGACATATTAAACTGATATGAGTTAAATAACAGAAACATTAAATATATTAAAAATAATGAAACAATCATTTTTACTATCTGTATATTGTTAGTAGAATTGTATGTGAGATCCAGTAGTTGTGTGGAATAACTGCAGCAGAGACAGCATTGACAATATTAATGATAAAGAGCAATAGAACTCACCATTTGTTGTTACTTTAATACAACTTCTTCAGTAGCTACTGTATCTTAAATGCCTTTCTCAAATTCCCTTGATGAGGCACTAGCATGTTGTTAAAAATAAACCTTAACAGTCATACAGTATATGAGGTAATAATTCTTAGATCAGCAACAGGACTGAACTGAACTAAACTGAACGCTAATCAATCTATAGAGACAGAAGTGTGTAAGGCCCAGTAATAAGTTGAGGATTCTTAATTATAGGCAGCCCATCATTCGATTTTAGAGGAAAATTAAAGCTCCCTTAGGTGTTTGCGTTATTTAGGTATGAGAACCAATGATAGTTCTTTTAATTTTTCAGTTTGAACTTGTATCTTGACTGAACAAATGCAGTAATTTCCCCTGGTCTATAACATGTAGATTTAATACAATTTAAAGAGAGTCATCATTTGTGTATGTATTCCTAACAGTAGCGGCAATGCTTATTAATAGTATAGGAATTAAGTTTGTTGTCCCCCTGCTAGTCTCTCTCTCCCTCATCTCATCTCTGTGGTGCTGGACACAGAGGGGCCATTCTATGTGGTTCAGATTTAAGGTGTTTTTCTGCCTGAAAGAGTTTCCTGATAAGGAACGACTCCCAGGGCTGAGATTCTCCAGCCACCCTAATGAATGGTCATCCCAAGGTGTTTATAATCCTAAAGTCAGAGAGCATTGTTACTCATCCTCTACCTTGATCAGCCAATCAGGAACTGGTAGGGCAGGGTAACCTCACTTGGGTCTCGAATGTCCACGAAACTTTTAACCAATGAACGACTGTAGTTCCTCCAGATAAAAGAGGCAACAAAGAGCCCAGAGCGCCCCTCCAGGACATTCTCAGGCTCATCTCGGACAATCACGTGACGGCCAGTGTGTCCGAGTGCCAGGACTTTATTTTGTTCTAAGCGTCGAGACCGGAGGTCACCCGCGCGTAACCAGTGGATCCACCCGAGGTTAGGTTAGCCCAGCAGCAAGCCTCGTGAACCGCCGGTACCCCACCGTGAACGTTTGCCTGATCAATGAGTGAACTACGATCGGAACTGTCGACAGCTGAATCTCAGGATTCAGGACTAGCGCTACATCGGGAACGAACCAGTCTTCTTCCTGTCTAAAGAGTGTAACTTGCTCGGACCTGCAGTCATTTTTCATGTGCACAAGTTCAGCCAGGACTAAATAGATCTTCAGAGAGTCACTGATGTACACTGCTGTTATGTGTGTAACTGCATAAACAAACAGCTAAGGTTTCGGTGGCACTGTAGCAAAGGATCTGCGCCTGTGGTTGGAAATTGCTGGTTCAAATCTAGCGACTGGCAGAGAAATCCTACTCTGTTGGGCCCCTGAGCAAGGCCCTGAACCCCAGCTGCTCCAGGGGTGCCGTATAAATGTCTGACTTTGTGCTCTGACCCCGAGCTTCACTCTCCCTGTGTGTCTCATGGAGAACAAGCTGGGGTGTGCAAAAAGACAAATTCTCAATGCAAGAAATTATATATGGCTATTAAAGTGATCTTATCTCATCTAAAAATGCAATTAACTAATAGATGTTTTTCTTTTTCCTTTTTGTGTTTTTAGCCTCAACTGGTGCTTCAGCCCCCTCAGATAAGGCATCAACTTTTACCAGTGTTCACTGCGGCTCCTCCCACTCCCACATTGTTACACGATGAAACACAGAACTGAATGATATTGTAACGACCGCGGGCTTCGGTATGGAGCAGGAATGCTCCAGGACTAACTAGCCAGGTCTTCAGAGATTCACTGCCAGCGCGCCGCAGCAGGACTCTCTCCCTCCTTCCCCCACACCTCCAGCCACAGCAGGATTTGCTGGCACCGGGCCAGAGGACGCTGATTGGACGCAGCAACAGCCTTCTTTGTGTCCGCGGGAGATATGAATCCACAGAGATTGGATGAGTATTCAACATTCTGCATTACAGCTCGAGAATTCAATTGTTATCTCAATCCCAGTTGATGTCAATTTAATTCATATGAGTGATGTACTTGCTTTTGAGTATGAAGTGTAGAAGTTGTCAAAAGCTAATCAAAAAGCTAATTAATGAAACAGTATAAATGAATCGTATTATGAATGTATGTATCACTTGGTATTTATAACTTTTCGTGATTGAGTTTTGTATACTTTTGTATTCTGCTAACCGTCACTATAAAATCTGTTATGTTTATATGCACATTTTATGTATTAATAAATGTATTCTCGTGTATTAGTATCCATGTGTGTGCATTGCTGAGTTCTTCTGCAAGGTCGATTTTATAATACCCATTGAAGAATCATTTTGTGATTTACTGCTACAATTAATAATTGTCCCAGTACATGCACAAAACCCCTACACTACATGTACAGATGCAGCCATTCAAAACAAGCCGGCAATACCGCATTATTTTGCGGTGCGCTTGACGCAGCCTACCGCGAGTTACCGTAAATTCTCGTATAGTACCTCATAATACCACGTGGTACCGCAAGTAAAATAATAGTATCCGGAATTTCCGCAAGGTGGAGCTAATAAAGCTCAACCTCTCATGTTAACAAAGATATTACTAATAGTATCAATAATGAATGACCTTGGACAAGCTGTAAACTCAAAGTATTGCCCTGGTCCACATTCTTTTTTTGCATTGACTGTCTTTGTAAAAGTAACACCACAGCATTTCGCAATCACGCATTTGTTTCCAATCATGCAAAGTACAGTAATTTTTGAGAAAAATATAAATTTGTTTGGTGCGAGTGAAGTTCTGACCCAGGGAAATGCTTCATTTTTTCAAAGAAATGTTTGTTAAAAAAAAGTCATGGCTCCAGCTGGATTCGAACACCCAACATGTGATATGGGAGTCAGGAACCTAACCCACAGCGCCACCGGCAAGGTCACATAAGGGGTGTTGAAAAAGTCCTACAGAAACATTATCAACAGACATCGTACAGCGTGTACTATTCTTGTATTGCGGTACATGAATATAATTATATCATTATTCATTTCTTTAGATGCGCAATTCCATATTATATTCCCTTTTAATCAAATTTAAAAAGTATGCTTGTTGACTCCAGTATCACATTAGTTAAAGACTCCGATGCTTAAAATGTTTAGGGAGAAATGGAATACTGGTGTGTATTTTTTCTTTAAAGCACCGAGACCAGCCATATACTGTATGTTTATGTTCCAAAATTAATATCGTTTTTGGCCTTCACACGCGTTACAGTATGCTCCTATTCTTTTTATACTCAGCTACTAAGATTTCCCTTCAGTGGTAAAATTCCATATAAATGTTCAATACTAAAACAGGCACAGTAAAGACATTTAAATCTTTCTACGACCAACCAAGGCATCACAAGTGCCCCTGTCAGTCAACCAATCACGTACCGCGGTTTTTTGCGTCATCGCGCGGTACGTGTCTGTGCCGCGCACTTTGAATGGCTGCATCTGTAGGAAAATGTATACAGTAAAATTTCAGAATTTGTGAGGGTTCAGTACCTTGAGGTACCTATACTTGTAAGTTAACAAATATGCAATTTAAAACCTTATAGGAAAAATAGGGTCTGGTTCTGTGACTCGCAAATCAAGCATTTCTATAGTATTTTTTGTTATAACTATTAACTGATTAAGAAATAGTGCTAGTAATTACTGGTAGTAACTGAAAATGAGTACTGAAAACATTGTTACCCTCTATAATTAAATTATTGCATATCACTATTAAAAATGAAGCATTACTGTACTGTGATATAATTTTTATATAGCACAATAACCGGCTAGTAAATTAAATTTACTTACTCCCTTCACTCTCAACCAGTTGCTCTGCTCCTCTGCTTTATCTAAATTCTCTTTCTTATAATTTTTGTTCTTATCCTTTTCCATGAGACATGTGAGAACTGAGACTGTAATAACTTGGAACCACTGACGTATTTTTCTTATTTAATATTATTTTTATTTTGCAGCACAATACTGAGTCACATACAGACGTTTTGTGTTTTGTGTGTACGTGAGAGGTAAAACTAGTGAATGTGAGAGCATTTTGTTTGTGTATTGGAGGTAAAGTTTGAATAATGTCCTAAACGGCACCTCATAGTATTAGGATTTTGTAAATAAAGTAAAGTATCATTAGTATATATACAGTACTAATTTTATATTTGGTACAGTATGTACAACAGTGATAACAGTAATGTAATCAGATTGTCTTATTGCTAAGGCTAATAGTTCAATAAAAAATATCAAATAACAAAGGGGAGAGAGGGCTGGTTTCACGACAGATTGTAAAAGGATTGGATATCATGACATTAGTAATAACTGAGGCATTAGGAGAATTATATTATATTATTATTGTATTATATAGGGTCTGAATCCAGCAGACAAAACCAGGTCCAAACCAAATTGCTCCAAGTGTCTGAAAAAGCAAAAGACAATTGACTCGCAAAATGTTTCTTTGTTTTGCAAATAAAGAAGTACAAGTTCTATATACTGAAGTTATTTAAAACACAATTTATTCAGGGTATTTTTTAAACCAAGGAGAAAGTGTAGGAAGACATCGAAACAATTAAGCAGATCAATAACATGCATCAATGGTCACCAGTGATTAAGGACCCAGCTAAAAGTAGTACAGTGTGAAAGCCTGACAGAATGTTCCGTTTTGGAAAATGTCATCAGACATATATTAAGCAAGAATACAGTTCATCCTGGTCTTTTACAAAAAGAAAACATAATTCAAATGAAGAAAATAAGAACAAAAATAAATAAAAATAATTATTGAGTTTTAAATGCATTTGTTAAAGATGATATAAAAGAAGGTACAAGATTTTTGGACTGTTGCAGTTTATTAAGATTTTGGAAGGACATCGCTAACACTGTACTTCTCAGTTTTTATATTATCTCCATGCATTTAAAATAATGTCATTATTTGAAATTATGCTGAATCAGTATATGAGTCAATCATTCCTCCATGTCAGTTGTGATTCACACTTGACACTTTAACAGAGGTTTGTGCTACTTGTGATCTTTTAATTAGTTTGAGTATCTGCTCTCTTATCTCTTTTGTTCTGATCCCATAAATTATTGGATTAAAACAGCTGGGAAAAAGTAGATACATTGTACTTATTAGTACACGGATGTTGGGAGAGATAGAATTTTTAATCCTGTATGCAAAAAAAGATGTCATAGCACAGAAGTAAGAAACACACATGACTATTATGTGGGTAATACAGGTGTGAATTGCTTTTCGGGAAGATTTTCCTGATGCTGTTTTAAAGACCAAAATGAAAATTTTGACATAAGAGACAACCATAATCACACAGTCAAGTGTTGTTACACAGAAAATTGTGGTCAACCCCACAATACTATTTACAGCCGTGCTTCCACAGGCCAAACTTACCAGGGCCATGTGTTCACAGAAACAATGGTCAATGACATTTGAGGAACAATAAGAGAGATAACCAGCGAGGATGACAATAACCAGAATGAAAATACCATTTCTGAGAACAGATGCAACAACAAATTTAGCAGAAGAAGAAGGGTTCATGTAGTCATTATAGCGCAGTGGAATGCATATGGCAGCATAGCGATCCAGAGCCATCCAGAGGAGAATGGATGATTGAAATGCGCCAAAGAAATGAATGAAAAACATTTGGACCAAACACCCTACTAGAGAAATACCATTCCAGTTAAATAAGAAGCTCAGCAGCATTTTAGGGACAAAAAATACTGGCAGACTCAGGTCTACAAATGCCATGGCTCCTATTAAAACACACATTGGAGAGTGTAAACTCCTTTGTGTTTTGATGACAAATATAAGGAATGAGTTAGCAGCAGTAGACAACATGAACATCAGAAAGAAAGGGAAGAATAGAAGCCATCGCTGTTCTTCAAGTCCGTAAAATCCTATTAAAAGAAATTCAGTGTGGGAAACATTTCCACTTTCTTGTTTCTGCATTTCAATCTCACTGCTGGTAATTTGAAATTACCGTTACCTGTAAATGAGAGAACTGCTTTTAATTAATGTGTTTCATTTAGTTGAACATGAGCTTCAAAGGGCAGGTGTTACAGAAAAAAACATGCAGCTTTAAAACATCTTTAAACCTCTATAATTATGGCACACTACCACAAAATAGCAGTATTGAACAGAATCTATTAAAATATATTCATAAACACAATATAAAGTGTAATAAATGTCATACTACAACAATATTTGTATTAAAGTATTAAAGAGAATGTATTAAAATCTATATTGTACATAAACATAATACAAAAGTGTAATAAAACCTTCATGCACGTACTGTACATTCAAACACAAATGAATAGTTTATGTATACTGTACATATCCCTTTCAATTGAAACAAAATGTCAAGAAGACATAATTGTAGTTAGTCATATTTATTTCATTTTTTGGGATTATTTATTGTAATCTGAAAACATAATCTAAGGCTGGTACATTTTAAAAATAAAAGTTAAAGAAAAAATCATTACTGTACAACAATTATATTTAAGATCCTTTACGTTGCATTTTACAATCACATTTGATTTTCAGCCGAATTGGGAAATAAATATAATCAGCAGCATTAGCAATGACAACTTACAGTTTCAAAAGAAACACTTTCTCCTCTGTCTGGCATCACACACTGATCCAGCTTGCACTGCTCTTAAACCCTTTTGCCATATTCCCCTGATGAGGTTGTAGCTTGTTGTTAGTTGGATTTCCTAGTAATAATACAGTATATGAGGCTACATTTCTTAAGGCTCGGGGACAGATGACACAAACCCAGGGCTCCACTCTCAAAATATGCACCAGTTATTCCTACAGGGCTTTTATCAGACTCTTCAGTGAATATAACATCTCAGCTATACACAGCAGCAATAGAAGTGTAACATGATGAAACCTATTGACACAGAACTCTAATCATCCATGAGCAATCCACCAAGAAACTACTTATAATAAAAGTCTGTTCCATTACTGTAAATGATCAGCAGCTTAAAACAGGTAAACAGGTAAAACCACCTACATGATCATTCTAATTTTTAGAGCAAAGTATTATTTTTCTTATTGGGACCCCATAAAATAGTTCTAAGATCATTTATTAAATCTAAAGTTCTTCCCATCAAAGGGGACAAATACATAGAAAGAATCTACACTTGTAATTGGACTGTGGAAGTACCATGTGGGTTGAATCGTTGTGCATGGACCTTGGTTTTCATGCTACCTGCAGTCATGTAAATGAATCAATAGGTATTCTTTACATAAATCTAAAGCAGGTAAAAATATGGACCTTCTCTGGATTTCAGGGTTCCTGAATTAGATTCACATGACAAAAGTCAAATAGGATAAAAAACAGGTCTGGAGATTACATTTTCAGCAGACATCTGCACACAATTTGGTAAGGAATGCAGGAAATGCAATGAGGCTCACATGCAGAACTATATTTATTTTTGCTTAGGTTTTGATAAACGTGTTTTTTTGTCCATTTTGAACCATTTTAGGGTACAATATTCATCAGGTATGAGACAGTAATAACTGCTGGAATGTATTGTAACGCAACGGGGGCTCAGGCGGGTGCCCTTGCCGCATCTGGTCAGCCCCATCCCGACTGGAGGCTCGAACCCGGGACTTCCGCGTCTCTCTGCAGCGGCCTAGCCCCGTGAGCTAAAGAGAGATCTCTCCACAGCCCAGTAGCTGTGGTCCTGCTATCACAGGGAAGGGCGGTGACGTCACCCGCTCTGGTACGCCGGCTCTTACACACAGTGCTTGTCGGCCGTAAGCGTTACACTCTCCCCCGCTTAAATCGCCGTCCCACTCTGACACCAATGTAGCGTTTGCAGGTTCTTTTTCAGAACTAAAGAACAGTGGAGACGCGATTAACCAAGCACTGACTTTATTTAACAACCACACCAAAACCAAACACAGGATTTACACACACATGAGGAGACTGACGGAACACGTACACACATTAAGGGTGGTAATTACCTAACAACACACTCTACTTTTACAGGACTACACAGGGCACTAGAATTACTAGGACATTATTTACACAGGTAGGGTCAGCCGCTGGTCATCGTGCTGACCCTCAGACTCTTCCCGGCTACCACTCCCAGCATGCCCAGCTGTACTACGAGCGCCTAGGGGCGCTTCCTCCTCACCACCAGGCGAGGGCGTTACAGTATCATGAAAATATGAGGTCAGGCCTCTGATCTGTTCTGCTCTGCTTATCCAAAGCAAATACTGTGTACATTCACATTACATACAGAACAGCAGTGTAATAGTAGTGCAGGTCTGGACAGGAGGTGAGCTCTGTTTCAGACTTTGCTTGGCCCGGAAGAAAAAGCCCAGTGTGCTTAATTGAAACACCAAAAAATAAAGATCTTGTTAAAGGTTACCACATCTGAGAAATATAAATTGTTTATTAAGCTCCATCACAAATTTTCACATGCGCTTGTATCAACCCCGTATGATCTTACAAATGATTTATACTCAGAATGCACAGTATTTCTTTCAAAAGCACTCCCCGTACCTCGGTGCATTGCGTTGTGTAATTCACTGGCCAAAGACAATCAATAAGTGGCACTTATGGTGCGTTTCTCTCCTGTGTTTCAATACTCTTAAAATGGAATATTTATATGGAATTTTCCAAGTAAGGAAATTTGGGTAGCTGAAAATAAGAACTGAAGTATAACATAATATATACCTTATGTACCATTCATACCTTACATGTATGATTTTACATATCATAGTATTTAAATATTCAATTTCATATAAATCAAGTATTAAATATCCAAATATTTGCATGCTACAGTGTCTTAAGACATGCACAACACAATCTGCAGCATTACTGTGCGTGCATTCTGAATGGCTAATTCTGTAGTTCAAATTTTCCAAAACAAAGTAGCTCACTGATGTTTAAATTAAAAACAGAATATTCTGGTATTAAATCACTTAAAATCCAAGCAATTTCACGCATCCTTGAAAAACGTATAAAAATTATTGAAAGTCAATAAAAATGTGTAGATGCTATTGCTATAAAAAGCCTTTAGGCACTGCTAAAGAGCCTTTTTCTTCTGTTAGATATTGAAAAAAATGCTGTAGGTGTAAAAAAGTGAAAAAGAATGACCACTGAAAAGAATCTGATTGCTTACCACCTGCTGTGTCAATGACTGACAGCTGGATTACAGCTAGAATGCAGCCTGAGGCTCCCAGAGGAAGTCCCATCCCCTAAGGACTATGAATGGCTGAAAATACAATGATTGGCAGTGTTTTCCACCAATCAGACCAGCCTTTTCGAGGAGGTCAGTTTCAAAATTCAGTTGCAACAGCCAATAGCTCTCCGTTTTCTTCAAATCTGGCTACGAGGAAGGCTCAAGTCTTGCGGATGCCCCGAACAAGGAAAAAACGTTTCCTTTTTTTGGGTTTTTGCGGTCATGTTTTGCTGGGTTATTGATTACTTAGCATGTAACTCTGGTTGTCTATTTCCGATTGATATATGTTTTTTTAGTAAAGATGTTTTGGGTTTTGTTAGTGAGATACTATGAAATGTGATGTTTGTCTTAAGTAAATATTGACTTATGGCGTCAAGCGGTCGGCCCCTCGGGCGGTTCCTTGGGTACAGCTAGGGGTTATTAGTGTGATTGTATAGCAGTCGCATTGTTAAAGTCTATTGAATGTCTGTTTCCATTTTTATGCCAATTGATTCTAAACTGGACCCTCTGGCTTCAGCTCCCTACTTTGTAGGCTATTTTTGCCATATTGTCAAATGCCATTACAATGCATTTTTATCCAAGCATATATGCATATCCATTAATTTTGTATTTTTTCTCCTATACACGCTTCAATGATTTCTGGAACCTCTTCCAGGTTACTTTTTTAATCCAGTGACAATAAATTCTCTGATTGGTTTTACCGATTTATAATCTTTATAATTTATGAACATTGCAGTTTAGAGAAAAACTCAGCATTGTACTCGGGCCTAGCAATGTAAAAAAACTAACGTTTCAGGTGACGACTGGCCATTGCAGCGCCTTGAATACACAGCCTTCCAGTTATGAGTCCTGAGCCCTAACCCTCAGCTGCTTCCAGCACTAAGGTTTTGTTTGTTGAAATAATATCCAGCATACCGTTCATGAACATGTAAGCGCCATGCACATTACAATTCGCAAGATGGCAGACCTGTCTTTGTGAAGAGTTGGTGCATATTTTAAAACTGTAATTATATAACGAATATTGTACAAATCGTGTCCTCCGCACCCTGTGTTTGTGTATTGAATAATAAGAGTAATAATAAGTAATAATATTAAGTGTGGCTTATTCAATGGTGTGTGAAATAAAATAGACCTATATAAAATAAAAATATACATCGATTTTTTTTAGTTTAAAACATTTTTTCTAAAGATTATAATATTTTTAATCTTTTAAATGCTAAGATAAATACTACATATAAATTGATCGTGTACATTTTTTTCTTGTGAAGAATTATTTTATTACTATATTAAAATCATTATTGATTTATAAAATGGACTACATTCTCACAATTTCCAGATACTGTACATTATGTGACTCCCTGACAGTGGAAAGTAAGATTTAAACAGACAATATTTGCAGTGCATTTGTTTTCAGGGAATTACAGTGGGACACTGAAAACATGAGGTGAAGTGTTTTGTTATAGAATAGCTACAGTATATAACTATAGAATAGCTATATACTGTGACTTTACTGAAGTGCACAACTCCAAGCTAACTTGACTATAATGTAATTTGAGGTTAGAAAATAGTATTAACTTTGTAGGATGTTTCAAGTGTTGGCACACCCCTTGTTTGAACACCCATGCTTTTTATGAGACTGTAGCTGTGCATTATTAGAGTTGCCTGGATAAATAAACATACAGTATGATAGCAAGTTATTAAATCAGCTAAAGATTAAAATGAGTTTGAGCAACTAAATTCTGATTAAGCGGGAAGTATTTCTGACACAGAGGACTGAGGGGATACAAACACTTATCCATAAAGAAACTTTACTCAAGACATGCACAGCAATTAAGAGCTCAGTTGAGTTGGAAACCAAGAAACCAGGACGACAGTGTTCCAATAAGAACAGAACTGAAGAATCTTGCTTCTCACTGAAACCCTTTTAACTGTTTTACCTAAGTTGTTTGCTTCCATCTAGTGGACATAGAAGTTAATCATGCATTTCTGTGACCGTAGTTGAAGAGGCACTCACTGATCCACAAGCATAAAACTTCAATATCTAAAATATGAAATTTCAGCTTTGCTGCACTTCATGCTTAGTTCTAGCATTTTATTACATGTAGTTTTTGTAATTGTGTACAATATTTTAAACATTTTACATACTCCATTGATATAGTATGTGGTGTTTTAAAATATCTATATTTTAAAGAAATCGCAGTTACTGTATATTTCTGTAAAGGAGTTTTGCTTTATGTAAAAATACAATTAAAATTAATATAAAATTAATATATCAAAAAGATTCATGCTACAGTAAATCATTTTCAAGTGTACTTTCTAAGTAATACTTTAAAACAGATTATAAGTCTACTTAGATCATAAATACAATTTTACTATTTGTTTATAATGCATTGTAGTATTCTTCATCATTAATGTGTTTTTGCATTGTGTGGTGTTTATAAACTATAAATTATTGTAAGATTTGTTTTTTATAGATTACATATATAACAGGTTTCAGTTAATACCTAATAAAGACATTTACAATCTTTAGTCAAAAATCCCTCATATAAATAAATGAAAATTTTAAGCTAATTTTTTATGATGCTTTTATGATGCTTATTACATTTAAATGTCTGCTTCTAGTTATGCTATCAGGTGCCATGTGCATTAACCCATATCTTTCTGGAGTTCAGTGTTCTACCTCATTACATCACGAGATGGCGCTAAAACCTTATAAATGGGGAACAGACAATTCAAAGGTGAAAATAAGATCACTTTATTAGCCATATATAATTTCTTGTATTAGAAATTCATCTTTTTCTGCATACCACAGCTTGCTCTCCATGAGACACACAGACAGGGAGAGAAACTTGGGATCAGAGCACAGGGTCTGCCATTGTACAGCACCCCTGGAGCAGCTGGGGTTCAGGGCCTTGCCCAACAGAGTAGGATTCCTCTGCTAGCTGTGGGATTTGAACCAGCAACCTTCCAACCACAGGCACAGCTCCTTATCCACAGAGCCACCACTCTGCCCTAAAGCATCAATATTTTCCAACTGTCCACATGTTTGTTTCCTTCTCATCATGAAGTGTTGTAACAAATCTTTACAATTGTTCTGAATGGAAAATGTTGATATTTTTTTTTTAGAAAAATAAAAGATAACATACACCAAAGAAATCACAGGATTGTTACAAAGCACATTTTTCTTACATGTTTGTTTTCAGGGTTTTACTGTATATAATGGATACAATTTACTGGATGTGGTCTTTCAATAATTTTTTATTTGTAAACTGAAAGCAGTAGATTCTAATTTGCAGGAGCCAAATCAATTAGTATATGTACCCCTTAAGAAATATGAAACATCTCAGTGAGAATTTTATGTTCTTTGATGACACTAAATAAACTGCTGTTTTGTTTGCTTGTGTCTACCAGTAGGACATTTTGAGTGACACTGAACATTGACTGTCTTGATATGCAGATTTTCAATTTATATAATAAAAATAGCTTATGTGACATTTTGATACTATTAAATTCAAAACAAATTGCATAATCTATATTTTTTACAGTTCAAAAGCAATTGCTATATTAGCAAGAGCCCAATTGTTTCTTTAAGATATCAAAGTGGCCTAAGAGTTTGTGAATGTGTAGATTTATTCAAATGTATTTTTAGAATTTATGAGCAAAGTCTTGCAACTGTGTGAAGTAGGGGATCAATTAGCAGTTCCTAACTGCACAAATACATTTGTCTTAACCTGGTGGAAGGAGTAACTGGGAATTCAGCAGGGAAACACAGTTACGTGTACTCCTTCCATAACAGGAAGAAATGCCCTGTACTTGTTGAAATCTGGACAAATGTCACTTCAGTGTCCTCTAACAATTCGTCTCAGTGCAATGAAGAGAAAGATGACTGATGCTCAAGTAGACCTCATGACAAATTAAATTCTGACAATTCATAAAGTGTTGCAACATGTATATTTCTGGAGTTACTGTTACTGCTGCTTTTTGTTTGTGGTTGTATTAGAAAGTCCCAAACGTACTTCTTCTCTTAGTAACCTTCTAAAAGCCTCATACATTTTTGATGCCTCTCCAAGGACAAACAAAAAAAGAGTCTGCATACGGGGAATGTTATTATTCCCAAAGAGATAAAATGTCTATATATTTAACAGCACTTCTGATACCAGTGCCCAAAGCACAGCAATGGTGAAGGTAAGGATCATGTTGAACAGAGGTATCTTTACTGGCTCCATAGGCTACTATGCACTTGTTCTTTTTAGATCATCTTTAATGTGTAATGCTAAAGTTTTATTTCTGTGTTCAGACTTGTAAACTCTAGTAAGCTATTCACTGTTTTATTGCAATCTAGTACATATATCCTTTAAGCATGTTTCTTTAAAGAACTTTAAAATTCAATAGTAACAATAAAATAATCTTATTAAAATGTATTTGGGTCTGTTTTTCTTAACAGGTGTCTCAGTTTAAGGGGACAATGATAATGCACAATTCTTCCGTCCCTTACTACAGCGTGTCTGTGATTTTTACTTCCTATGGCTCGCTCAGCTCCCTCCACCATCTCTATTTCACTCTTGCGCTCATGGTGTATCTTATCACTCTCGTTGCGAATATTTTCCTCATGGTGGTTATCTACATGGAGCCAAGCCTGCATAAGCCCATGTATATATTTTTGTTTAACCTGGCTCTGAACGGACTATATGGAAGCTCTGCTTTTTATCCTCAACTCCTGGACAATCTTCTCTCTGAAGTTCAGGGAAGCTCCTATGTAGGCTGTCTAGTCCAAGTCTTCTGCATGAGCAGTTATGCGACCTGTGCGTACGCAATCCTGACTGTCATGGCGTACGACCGCTACGTCTCCATCTGTAAACCACTGCTGTACTATAGAATAATCACGAATGAAAAAGTGAAGAGACTTCTAATGTTTTCTTATTTTTTTCCCGTGTTGGGCACATCTATTAATACAGTGTTGACAGCCAGACTCCCATTGTGTGAGCTGAAAATACACAGGCTGTTTTGTGACAACTGGGCAGTTGTCAAGAACTCTTGCATCAATACCAACTTGAATAATGTCTTCGGACTCCTTCTGGTAGTTATTTTTGTCATCCTCCCAATGTTCTTTGTTATTTTTACATACTCTAAAATACTGATGATAAGCCTGAAGACTTCAAAGGAAGCACAAAGGAAAGCCCTGAGCACATGTGCGCCCCATTTAATCACTTTCATCAACTTCTCCATTGCTGTTCTGTTTGCTTTGATATACAATCGCTTTGACGTGCAGCAGGTACCAGCTGGTGTCAATATCATGATATCAGTGCATTTTGTTGTGATACCTCCTCTGTTGCATCCCATTATATACGGGATCAGGACTCAGGAAATCAGGAAATGTATTCGAAAGCTGCTTGGTAAACAGGCAAGTATAACTCAACCCGGGGCTCACTTTAAGAAAGCGTTGTCAATTACTGTACCAATGTGCTAATAAAATCTGACTTTCTAAAGTTTGGCAGGAATTCAATTCACTGAGGAATATAAAAGTGTAAAAAAAATAATATGCCAGTGAAAATGACACAAGTCTACAATAATTGTGTAAGTATTTAAGGTTTGCTTTTTAATTGAAACAAAGAAAATCAGAAGGACAGTACAGGAGTTTGTTAATGTTCTCAGGTTTGGCGTGTGGAACATCTGCAATGTTTAGTGTATGATTTTGAACCATCTTGTGAAAACAGCTTTAATGATATGAAATTCCACCTGTTTTAGTATTAAGTGGCCCGTTTGTGATGGGGGGGCGTGCTGTTGACTCACAGCTCTTGGGTGGCCTTCTTTGTGGAGATGTTCTGTCTGTGCTCTCATAGTTTTTCTCCAGGTACTTTGGTGTTTTGTTTTCCTCCTACCTCCCATCCTATCCAGGTTAGTTACTTTACATATGTCACTACATTGCCCATTTTCTAAGTGTTGTGCACTGTGATGGACTGATCTCCAGTCCAAGATGTAATCCTGCTGTGTCGCTTTCCAGAAATAGGCTTACTGATGCACGATTGAAGGGTGAATGTTTTAGTATTTATTAAATGCTTAAAGAGGAAAAAAAATAATTTTCGGTCAACAGCAAGAAAAGACATATTCTCAACTCACATAAAGTAATTATACTGTATTAGTAATGTAGACAGTAAACACGGTATCTTGCTTTATTGAAATGTGAGAACAAGTAGTATGAAAGGGTAAGTGAGAGAATGGTGTAAATGGCTTTAAAAAAGAAACTTCCTCTCCTGTGATCATTTTACAGACATCCCGGTCTAAGCAGTATCTTGTGTAACACTTTTCGTGCTCACAGCAATCAGCCTGTATGATCTATTTGTTGTCATGAAGGACATTAAACCCTACAATGCAATTTCTGGATCTGTTCTCATTTCTATTTGATTTCTTGGGTTATTTGTAAGAGCTATGTTAATTTTTTTTTTAAACTTGCAGTGTTTTTCATACTATACGGCAGGCCAGTCAACCAAAACGTGTAGTGTTCTTCATGACTTTCAAGTAAAAAATGAAACAAATGTTTAAATGTTTTCCACTTACTGTATGAACCTTTTTTTTTCTTAAAGTGGCCACTATGATCATTTTGAGATAAAATATGAAACTGTGTTTTTAAGAAATGAAGCTACCATTCTGCCCTGTATTTCCTCCAGGGTATTTTTTGTTTACAGAAAAATGAAACAAAACCATTACAATATCTAGACAACACTTAAAAGGGCAGACAAGTCCTTTTACCAAAAATACAATTTATGTGAATTGTAACTGATAAAGTCATTCACTCATTCCAGTAACGGAGTAAACAAGGAATGCAGCTCTTCAACATTCAAGTCTCGACATAATACGTAATAGATTAATTACAGATAAATACAATTAATTCTTTATTTTTGTCAGGTGTAATACCATACCAGATCTCATACTGTACCATGTTACTGTATGTTAAAACATAGTTATATTTTTAGATTATCTTTGTTTATGAGGCTGCAGTATTTTTTATAATTTTCTTCTGTTAGTAATACTGTACAAATGTATATTATGATAAACGGAGTTTATAACAAAAGTTTGGGAGGGGTGACAACCATGGTCAATCGTACTCAGCTCTCAGTAGTTAGCAATCGCTCCTGTCATCCTTCCTCCACCAAACTTTATAAATACCAACGTGATTTCCTACTCTCCCTCGCGTGTGACTTTTGCATCCCACCTCCACCTCTGCAGCTACTCCTTGTCCTATGGCCAGGAGGTCAGCTCTCGGCTAAGCAGGTTAAGCCAAGATCCGCTCCATAATAGTTCAATAGCTCATCCAGCTTTGATCTTGGGCGTTGTCATTCCTAGTGAAAACATTTTGTGCTTTGTACTGTAGATCAATGCAAAGAAATGTAAATATATTAAGCTAGGACCATTTGTTGCAAAATACTTAACAATTAAGTAAACACTTAGCATAGAAATGCATGAGACTATAATTGATCATTTATTTCAGCACTATAGTTATTTAAATGTTTTTTAAAACACACATTTACAGTAAAGCTGTAAAATGTAATATAGTCTTTTTTAAGACACATTTGACACATTTATTGCAGAGTAGATAAATTGTTGCTCTACATAAACAACAAAAACCTATATAAATTTCACTTTGTGAAAATAAGTGAATATAAGTTACTTTTTTGATGCGTTCCAAAACATGCTATATAAAATAAAGGTTATGGAAGATGGCAATGTTGATCATTGTTTATCATGAGACTTTTTAATTTTCCAAACAAAAACTATGATTGTAAAATGTAAAAATACATCTAATAAACAGAAGGAAACTTATGTACTGTACCGTTCTTTAATACCTCTGCCTTATGTTTTGTTTTTCATATTTTTATGGCCCTCTCATTTTATTCCTTTGGGAGTGGCAAGAACCCTCACCTGGATTTTAACAATACCTCCTGCTCACCTTTGTGCTGACATCTGGTCTCTGCAGTGTTAATGACAATCTGCTGCACCTGGCACTGTTTTTTGCCTCTGCACCCAATAAGCACTGACCATGAATGACTAGCTTCTAGATTTAAGCAAAACTGGATTTTGCTTCATGCTTTATTTTTTAAAGCACTGCAGGCTCAGGCTTCTAGATTAAAGTCGGCTCGGAATAAAACTGTGAGTATAGCCAGGGACTCGGCACTCTGTTCTGTTCTCTAAATCTAAATTCCTCCATCACAAACAGGGTTTAGATGGAATCTCTCAAATGACGCAGTAATCACATAATTACTGGCCTCAATCAGATCTCAGTCAGTTTGCATGAGCTGGGGTGGGGAATTATATGGTTTCCTTAGGTTAACAAAAGCAGACAGCAGATGCTGCTGCAATACCATAATTACTGCCCCCAGCCCTGATGAAAACAATCTCTAGTCTTTGAGGCACCACTATTCAAAATACTGCATAATGTTTAATGTAGTGGATATATGACCTAGAACTGCACCTGAAACCTGAAAAACTGCAATTGGCAGTATTTTATTCCTTTGCAAAATATTTTTCTCTCTCATTGTATTAACATTAATTAGAGACATTTATATAACATAGTTAACACGATCTGATTTTACTACAAACTGTATAAAGAATATTCCATGAAGAATTAATGCACAGCTTGTACAGAATTCAGGCCCATAGTCATTCATGCAGCAAAGTAATGTGGTGTAGGTAAATGCAGGTCTTGTCTCAAACAAAACTGCGCCATTTAGATTGACAAGAGAATGTTTCACTTATACAAGCAGTTCTAAAATAAATTGTTCCTGTTTAATGGGAACAAATGACTGTCTTTCAACAACAAACAAATGACTGTCTTTGTTTTTATACCTTACATAAAAGTTAATACCTTTATAGTAAAAAATAAAATACAAGTGGCGTATGTGTACTGTAACCTTTTAATCAAAACATGACATCGTAGGTGGAGACTGATATCTTATCTTTCTGATGGTATTATGTTTAAAAAATTATTAAAAATTTATATAAAACTACATTCAGGGTATATGAATAAGTTTTATTATGAAATGTAAATGGATATTGTGTTTAGACTTGGGTTCCATCCCCAAGCTGTCCCATTTTATAGATGCAATCAATATAAAAATATTCAGAAATCAGAAAAAATCCAAAATCCGCAACACTTTCAGTCCCAGGAATTTGGGATAAGGGATTCTCAACCTGTATTTTCAAAGTAAAACCCTCTTTTTGTAGTGTATAGTGTCAACACATCATCATGAATCTTAACTTGTTTAGTAACAAGACCTATTGTTACACTAAGAATTAAGTGATAGTAAAGATTTTTAATAATCTTTCTGTTGCCTTGATAAGGCAGTATGGGCCTCTCTAAATGTAGAGGAAAGTTGCTTATGGGCCCCTTTGATTATTGACATCGTAAAACTGCATCAAAGCTGAATATAAGGATTACAGTATAGTGCAGATGGACACTATCAAGTCGGTAGTCCATTTTCTTCCCAAAACCTCAGGTCCATTGTCGAGTACTCTTTTAATTAACCATTAGATTTTCTGATTGTTGCAGTAAATAATAACTCCACATCACTACACTAGTATTTTAATAGCCTGCTCAAGCTCGAATTAAGTTAGAAAATAGGTGTGATTTGAACAGTGAGCTTTAAACGTATGTGGATGCCAGAACTCCCTGCTTTAATGACGGATGAAACAAGGAGCTTCTGCAAGTCTGCTGATAAATTGCAGAACCCCGATAAAGAGCTTAATCTTTATCGGGGTTCTGCAATGAGCATGATATTTTCACGCTGGCAGGAAAAAATAGACGAGATTGGAACTTGACCTCCTTACCGAACTTCTGTTTGACACTTTTCTATTAAAGCCCATACCATCCAGAGTGTTCCATTCTTTTGTTGGTCATTTGATATTTTAAGTTCCTTTCCAAATGGAAAAAATACAATGGTAATATTGTACATCTCCATATAATTTACACTAGGGCAAGGGTTATCACTTTAGATTAAGTTTTGTAAATAAGAGTTTAATAATCTTTTTACAATCAGTTACAGGCTCAGGGTTCTGCATTATGTTACTAAATTATTTGAAGATACACTTTAATCTGATTCACCATACGCTTTAGAGTTCATACTTGCTGTACCTTACATCAATCCTTACTACAGTACATTATTAATTAGAACCCTTGCTACTTTTGTATAGCTAAACTTGTTTTATGTACTTTTGACAACATTTTATTTAAAAAATAAATATCAATAAAAAAAACAAAATGAATGAGTAGAATATTATCTCTTTGTTATTAGAGTTCAAAATAAAAAAAAACTGCCAAGGAAAATAAATACAGATAAAAAAAAATAATAATTTCTAGTAGTGTAAAATCCTTTTTTTCTATCTACCTATCTTTTTTCTCAGTACCTTTAAATTGCTGAAATTCAAGTATAAAGTCAGAGATCTGTGAAACCCATCCCTTGCCCAGATTTTAACACTCCCCTATGATTTGGGACCTGCATTCTGTCAGACTTCACCTGTTACTGTCTGCTCATTGCAAGTCCTAACTGTATACTGTAGGAAAAAAGTAAAACCTTATGGTTAACATTAAGTGAAAAGAATGGAGATGCAGATAATGCACCCTTCTTCTAGTGAACTTCACCATCTCTTGCATTAGCAGTGGTATAAAACTTTAAAAGGAAAGTGAAAAATTCAAACTTTATTTTTGAGCTGAGTGTACTACAGAAGGTAATGCATACCCAAGAAAAGCCCTACACTAGTATTGTCCTCATGAGGAAAGCACGGAGGACAATTTTAACATTTTAAATACTGTACCAAACCATGGCACAAAGTATGTTATATGAAAGGCATAATACAATGTATTTTAAGCTTTTTTTCTCTCTTCAATGCAAAAATAAAATAAATAAAAATAGTTAATAAAATTAGTGAATAAAAATAAAAAATAAAAAGCCCAGCTTTACATATTGTATGTCATGAGCCTACTGATAAACCGTAAATACCTCCAAATTTAGCAGCTAAAAATGGCAAAACTAGTAATGAAATATTTGAGAGCTATTTTAATGTAAATTGTTAAAGACATTGCCAGCAGTTCTGGTGTTCAGAGGTCTATGTATTTCCCCCAGCTCTCTTCCACATGCACACTAATTAAGCTACAGTGAAAATGATGAAGGAAAAGCCTTTAACCAGGGAGCAGTGGAAACACATAACACAAGAGTGGCCACGTGAGGAGAAAGATATAAAGCTCCGTCCCTAGCCCTCTCTTTACACAGCAGCTAATCAAGGCCTAACAAACGTCACGACAGAGAAGGTAATGGCAGGACATTATCTGCATCAGAAGAGACAATGCTTTTTTAAAAAAAAACACAATGCAAGGCTGAAGTTCTGATTTTGTTATCATGCCTTTGTATCTGAGGTGTGTGTGTGCTTGTCTTGCTTGTTTTTTTCTGCATTTGTGGAACTGTGTTTTAAATGTGCTTTATTTCACAGGTGCTTTCGCTCTGACGTTATGATCAACTCTTCTTCGTCCACCTATGGGGCTCTCTTGTTTACATTATACAGCTCTCTTGACAGCCTGCGGTACATGTATTTACTTTTTTCCTTGCTGTTGTACTTTGTGACAGTGTTTGCAAATGTTTTTCTTATGCTAGTGATCTACGTGGAACCAGGTCTGCACAAGCCTATGTACATTTTTATATTTAACTTGGCATTAAATGGACTGTATGGGAGCTCTGCTTTTTATTTGAAACTAATGGACAACTTACTCTCAGGTGGTCAGGAGAGTTCCTATATATACTGCCTTGTTCAGGTGTTTTGTGTAACCACTTATGGTGCATTTACATTCACAATTCTTGCAGTAATGGCATACGACAGGCATGTCTCCATTTGTAAACCTTTACAATACTACAGCATCATGACTCCCTCAAAAGTAAAGGGCCTTTTGACTGGGGCTTATTTACTTCCTGTTTCAGGTATGTTGATCCACATTACATTAACAGGAAGGCTTCCGTTATGCAGATTTACCATCCATAAACTTTTCTGTGACAACTGGACAGTTGTCAAGCTGTCCTGTGTAGATACGAATGCCAACAATGTCTTTGGTTTGTTTCTGACTGTGGTTTTTGCAGCTTTCCCCTTTGTTGTTGTTCTTCACTCTTATGTCCAGATACTGCTCGTGTGTTTCAAAGCTACAAAGGAAGCGCAGAGGAAAGCTTTGAGCACATGCGCGCCTCACTTGATCACTTTCATCAATTTCACCTTGGCTTCTCTTTTCTCTGTCATTTATAATCGTTTTGATTATCAGCTGCCAACCAGCATTAATGTTTTCATGTCAGTGCATTTTATTGTAATTCCTCCGCTTTTACACCCAATAATATATGGAATTAGAACACAAGATATTTGGAAAAGCATTCTAAAAATCTTCAGAAAAACAGCTGCAGATGATAAACCAAGGGTGCCAATTCACAAAATGTCCTTAGCAGCTGTGATTAAAAATTAGTGAGATTCAGGTCTCTATGGACATTTCAAAGTGCCATTAATGACTGAACGTTGAACTGTGTCTCTTTGTGGAGTTTGCCGACTCAGGGGAGAAAATGTTAGTGAGTGACGACATTCTCATCCGACGTGGAAAACTACAAGTTGAAAGTATCAACAGCCCACATTTTCAGCACATGATCCTGCATGGACCCTGCTGGTCACATTGAGCTGATGAACTCTTTGCTGGCCATATCCTGTACCTCAACCAAGGAAAGATAATTCTGCAATAACACTCGCTATAACTCCACACTCAGGTGCTTGCCCCGTTGTTCTGATAAATGTTTACCAAATGAGCCATTTGGGAGATTAGAGGTGATACTTAACCTAGACAGCATATCCTTGAACTATAGAAGGAAAGTGTAAGAGAACAACAAGTGCCCCAGGGCAAAATCAAACCTAAAGAGCTCTGTAGGTTGGCAACACTCAACTTTACCACTTTTATTTTGGTAATTTAGATTTCTAGAAACAAAAGCATCAAACACATTTAGCTGGAAAGCACTGAAGCCAATAAATATGTTTTGTGACAACATGGTACTTGCTCTTTATTGCCTTCCTTACAAATATCATGATTTTGTATTCTATTCCAGAATTCAAGAATAAAAGTAAGCTTTGGAATGGGGGCATAGCACAGCTGTTGGCTTTGCCAAAAAAGTGTTTAAATAGACTTTTAAGGAACTTATACGATTGTTTATCTTTTTATTAAAGAATATTGTACCCATATTAAAGGATATTGTCCTTCATCAATTCCTTCTTATCCGATTATAGATTGCTAATTTAACAGATCAGGAAATTCCATTACAGCATACTTTACTAGACTATCAATGTTCTTGCTTACATTAAGCTTTGCTACATGGTAACTGTAAAAATAAAGTCATAGAATAAAATCATCAAAGTAACAAGTGTGCAGTCTTTTTTGTTGTTGTATATCACTAGGAAATCAATCCATTGTGATTCAGCGACTAGGTTTGTGAATTTCTTGTGATGTTAAAAAAAATCTACAAAAGGCCACACAGACAGGAGAGATTCTATTTAATCAACCAAAATACCAAACATTCAATTGATATTTTTTTCCAATTGGGTATTTTTGTTATTTGCATTAGTACCAATAATAAAAGTAATGAAGTTATTAACTTTAATAATCTACTATCTCCACTTCAGCTCACACCCTCTGCAGCCCCTCACTTGAATTATATTTATTAGGTGGTTAATTTGGAATATATTTGTGATTCTTTTTTCAAGATTACCCTTACTGTTCAACTTCACTCTTCTTCTAATTAAACCCAAATGTACTCTGTTAATGAAATGTTCTCAGAGGGGGTTTTAGAATAGAATCATATTACAAAACTGTGTCTATACACTGAGGTACAGTACTGTACATATAAAACCATGCTCTCTGGCAGTCATTACTCACATCATCCTTAGCAAGGAGATCACAGTCACGGTAATGTAGTAGCAGTAAAATAATTTTTTTTAATTCAGATTTTAAATTGAAATATTTTTTTTATAGTTTTACCTCCACAATATTGGAATTATTTCAGTGAATATCTTAAGTATAAACATGTATAAAACGTGGTTGACTGTAAAGCCTATATTGGAAAACAGAACGTTTTTCAAAATTTCTTTTTGTCTACATTTTCTCTCTATGAATGGTGTTTATCTGTCTCAGAATTCTTTTTTTTTTTTGACAGATTGATTTGGCACAATGAGCAACTCCTCTTCGTCCTATTATGGTACTTTAATTTTTACTTCATATGGTTCTTTAGGCAACCTAAGGTACCTGTACATTACTTTTGCTTTATTAACATACGTTCTCACAGTGTTTGCTAATGTTTTTCTCATGCTAGTGATCTACCTGGAATCAAGTCTCCACAAACCCATGTATATTTTTTTATTTAACCTTGCACTGAATGGACTGTACGGAAGCTCCGCTTTCTATCCTAAGCTAATGGACCATCTACTCTCGGATGTTCAAGGAAGCTCCTATGTTGGCTGTCTAGTCCAGGTGTTTTGCATCAGTACCTATGGCACTTGTGCATATGCAATTCTAACTGTGATGGCATACGACCGCTACATCTCTATTTGTAAACCTTTGCAGTACTACAACATTATGACTCCTGCAAAAGTAAGGAAACTTTTGGCCTTCTCCTACTTCTTTCCCATTTCTGGCATATCTGTACATGTGTGGTTGACCTCAAGGCTTCCCCTGTGCAGATTTACCATCCATAAACTGTTTTGTCACAACTTAGCAGTTGTGAACCTGTCCTGTGCGGACACGAGACTGAACAATGCATTTGGCCTGCTGCTCACGACAGGTTTAGTAGTCCTGCCTTTCATTCTTGTGGTGCTCTCCTATCAAAGGATACTTATAGTAAGTGTGAAAGCTTCAAAGGAAGCACAGAGGAAAGCCTGGAGCACGTGTGCCCCCCATTTAATCACTTTTGCCAATTTCTCCATGGCAACTCTTTTCTCTGTTATCTACAATCGATTGGAACTTTACGTGCCGACATATGTAAATCTAATGATGTCATTACATATTGTGGTAATTCCCCCCCTGTTACATCCTGTAATATATGGGTTACGAACACAAGAAATTAGGAAATCTATTTTAAAGATGCTAAGTACAAGAAGACTTTTCACTGTTTCATCTGTTTCATGTCATGTAACTTCCTAGGTATACTGGATTGATACAATATACATTTGTAGAGACATATAGTAACATTTAATGCTATATAGTAATGTTGAAATCGGGACATGAATGCTATGCTATGAAAAAACACCTAATCTTTGTGAATTCTTTGACGGAAAAGAGTGTGTTGTAACAAAAAAGTACTTTTTTATTCTGAAATATTTATACAACTATAGGCTTTTTAACTGAGGAAGTGTCCAGCCACTGAAGTGAATGGATGAAATCGAATTCCAATGCCAGTCCGCTCCCTCGATTGTAACAATTCATCTCCCAGCCCAGATACGCCTCATTTAAAACCAAGCAGTAAAGTCTCCTGCTTGTCATCGAAGCAGTAAGGACAGGAAGATACTGAGCTTTTCCATGTTATAATGGTCCAGAATTATACATGACAGAAAATACATTATACCCAGTAGAGAAGACAGGATCCTGGAGCAGGCAGAGAAAATCTATTGTGTCACTGAGAAAGCAAGTAAATCTATTCACTCGTTTTGCATGTATTACACATACTTAAGAAGAATAAGTAATAAGTTTATTCCCCGCTGAGAAGAGAAGAGAGAAAACACAATGTTTCGACCTTCTTCAGGTGTGGAGTTTTTTTTTTTACCTCTGAGGACTGATCCAAGCACAATTACTGTGTGGCTAGTTTAAAAGTTTTTTTTGCAGCAACGAATTGAAAAACGCATAATAGCATAATACTACTAATGGGTTGTTTAATTTTAATTTATTTCTATTAACATTGTTAGTTTGATGTCATACATGCATCCAGGGAAAATAGTTTTGTTGTTCTACAAAAAACTGCATAGCCGGGTTTTACAAAATGTCTTCTGTGTGAGTCTGAAAATTGCTTTCGTTGTTTTGTGCCGCTGCTACTCTGTCAATGTCACTGACCCTGATGTTTAGAAGCTTTTAGAGGTCTCTCAAAACCTGTTGAGGTACTGTAAAGAAATCAGCCTTGAGTTTTATACTTTTATTGTAAATGTTACCAAATAAATTTCCACTTTTAAGAAAAACTAATGTTTGTGCATTATTGTCATTCATCAACAGTATTAATTCCTGACAGGACGTTTTTATAAAATGAACTTTCAGGCTTAATTCAGATCCTAAAAATCCTTCAAGTAGAATTGTTTCCTAACTGAATCCTAACTGAATTTAAAGCACATTAAAAGTTCCAATGCAAAACAGTGATACAGTATGTAAACATATTCCAGTTCCTGTTGAAATTATATAATCAGTTTGTTCTTTATTTTATGATTTTTCAATCAGCATTTTATTTTACATTCATTTTAATTAATGTTCAGGTTCAAGTTTATTGTCATTATACTCATACACAGGTATATGGTATAACAAAATGCTATTTAGCTAGCTCTCAGACGGTAAGTAGTACAAAAAAACAATACAATTGTATAGGAAAGAACGACAGAGACAACAGGCAATGTTTAAAACATAAACATTAAACCCCGTCTTTCATTGAAAATGAATACAAATTGTTGCAATTGCACATCATACAAGATTGCTTACAAAAACAAATGTTAGAAAACGGAACATCCCATAAGAGATTTATGTCATCTCCATCGGGGCTGTCAGAGGCTGAACTCCTACTTGCTGACAGAGCTGGACAGCACACATGCAAGGATTCAAATCATGTGGACTCAGAAGAAACCATCAGCTTTTACTGCACAGTGAGAGAGAAAATTGAAATTTTCTTTAACGAAGATTCAATGCTTTGTTTTAATTCTTCCTGTTATTGTTTAAAACCATCTGCCAATATTTATTTAAAGTAATCTCCAGATTTAATGTTTTGTAAATTACACAGAACAATTAGTACTTTATATCATTTCTATTTCTAGCAGTCTCTCAAAAAATGAAAAAAAAAAAACAAATGGTTACAGTAGGTTCAGAAACACTGTCAAAACTGTATCAAAAGTCCATACAAAAACTCCTTCTGCAAAGTGAAGCAGTGCAGTAAAAACAGTCGTTGTGTGTTCACATGCCAAGTTATAAACTTGAGCCCTGAGAAGTTTGAAAGGCATTTAGATCTGAGCTTAAAAATGTAACATTATCAAGTCACATATGACATGAAAACATCGGTTCATCCTAATTTAACTCAACCACAGATTTAAGTAATAACTTATTAATTTCTCATGGTACTTGTTTTGTAGCTGCCAAATTATTTACAAGTAACCTTTTGAATATGTGAAACTAAATATAAAATAATTTGGGAGCTAAAAACAAATCCATGGGGGATTAATTATAATTTAGGATTTAGAAATGCTTTTGAAAAATCAGCTATAAATTTCAATAAAGAATTAGAATAATATGTCATGATGACATGCTACAATACATACTGTACTTTCAAATAAAACGTTTCATCACTAATTCGTGTGGGTTCTCCCATTTACTTCTCACAATCTTGAATATTAACTTAAAACCTGGTTTATATTATTTTATTCAAAACAATAAAAAAAGGTCCAAACATGACGTAACAGAATTTCATAGAATCTGTAAGGATTTTCTCTCTAACTTCACTTCCTGTAGCTAACCAAAGATGATGAAAAACTGCTCTGAAGTCCATGATGCCTTTCTTAAATAAAACCTTATGTTCGGTATTTCAAAACCAGGGCTTCAGAAGGCCTGCTAAAGGCTTTGAATTTGTTCACAGAGGAACATGACTCTCAAAGCCCAGGTGAATGTTTTCATCCCAGCTCTGTTAAAACCCCCGCAGTGCCTGAAGTTTGCAGATAGTCCTTATTGAAGAAATGCCAAAGGTGTTTATACAGAGTGTGAAAGACACACTACTTTTTGCTCATTTTTCACAGTTCTTTCAACAGCATAATTTTTTCTACTGGAATGAATTTTTAGGATTCTTTTTCTTATCTCCTGCATTTTAATCCCATATATAATTGGATTGAAAAGAGGGGGGAACAGAAGAACATCTATTGACATGACAACACACACTATATTAGGGATATTGCTCAAGTCAAACTGCTTATGAACAAATTCAAAGCAGGTGGCGATGCAATAGTTCATGAAAGTCAGTAAATGAGGGGTGCAAGTTTCTAGAGCTTTAAAGCGAGCTTCCTTTGAAGCTTTCAGGCACACTGTCAGGATCCTGATGTAGGAGTAGAAAATCACTAGAAATGGGGGAGCGATAAATACTGTTGAAACAAACAGACCAAATCCATTATTAAAAGAACTGTCCACACATGAAAGCTTGATGACTGAAACATTGTCACAGTATACTTTCTCTATGAGAGATCCACATAGTGGTAACTGAACAATTAAAGCAAAATCTATGCAAAAAATACAAACGGGGTACAAATATACAATCAATAAAAGCTGAGTGACTTTAGATGGGGTCATAATGCTGTTATACCTCAATGGATGGCATATGGACACATATCGGTCATACGCCATCAGGGCCAAAATTGAATATTCAAAGCCAATGTATGTGTGAATGACAAACAACTGAATAAAACAGCCAATCCTAGATATAGATGGGGTTTCTGATAAGAGATTGGTCATGCATTCTGGATAAAATGCAGAGCTACCATATAGTCCATTTAAAGACAAGCAACAAATAAATATGTACATGGGCTCATGGAGTTTCCTTTCTCTGGTAATTACTGTTATAAGAAGCATATTTACAAAGATGATGGAAAGATAAGCTAATAGGGTGGCTGTAAGGTAGACATACATATTAGTGCCGGTGGCCTCATAATCAGCAAAAAAGAATATGGTCTCGGGGGTTGAGTTTGACATTGTAACGTTCTTCCAGCTGTCCAGAATGTACCTATGAACAATTAGGGTAGAATTGTATAGTGAAAGCGCAGTTATAAAATTATTAAGAGAACAACAACAATATTAAGGTTAGGTATAAGAAAACGTTTTCATAAATTTCAAACTATTCTACAAAACAACATGTCCCAATCAGTTCCTCAATTAGTAGGGTAATTTCCAAGCATTATGTTCTTACTACCTCTATGTTACTACCTAACATATCTAGATCATTTATTTATGTTGAATATCTGTCATTCATGAATGTTGTATATCTTTGACAGTTCAACACTATGTATTCATATTTTTTGTAAACATCAGTGGTTCAAAAATACATAGTATAAATGCTGGACTCACCTTTAGAACTGAGGCCAACAGAAATCCTTCTCTGATAACTACACTGTAGCTCCTTCTTCTGTATTTTATACTGTTTTCTCTCGCTGGGGGAATAATGCATGAATTCTATTCTGAGGATGTCCTAGAGGAAATTAGTTAATTAGTGCTCAGATTAAGGCATTGGGTTTATGTTATTGATGAAAACCAAGACTTATTAAAAGATAATACTTTAAATTGCTGAGTCAGTACTAGGAAATGAAAAATAGTCTGTTTTGTGCCTCCATAAATCATTATTAAAACAAAACATTTACAAAGGGTCCATTCAGGAATGTTGTATACTAAGTTTTAGAAAAGATGTGGAGAATAAATATTGAAAGCTTGAAATATCATAAATAATCAAAAAAATTTGCGCTTCACCAACACCTAACCGGATTTTAGCTGAAGCCCATCTTCTCCCTCTCAGTGCATTAAATTATTACTCTGCTTCCCACTTCCCATTCTTCCCTGCCTTGATCCCTTCCTCTCCAGCTCTTAGCACATCTGTTCCCCAGGGCTCTCCAGCCACTTCAGTCTCAGGTGCATTAACACAACTTGCCTTCACGGCGAAACCTCTCCAACCTCTGCCCAGGTAAGTACACTGCACTAATCCTGCACTCTCTTAAACAATGAAACGCATGATGTGTGCCTGTCTAAAAGTTACTGTTGTTTTGTGTAAGCAATGGAATATTGTTTTTTGCTAATAGTCATGTAAGTCACATTGGGCAAAACAAAACATGGAAAGCTTCAGCACATATGACTGACAAAGTATATTAAAATAATGAGAACACTAAAACACAAGAAATTACTTTTATTCACATTAAGAGAAAATTCTCAGGTTACAATGAGACCTTTAAAGAGCTTTTACACCAATTTGTCTGCTCTCTTACAACCTCAAAAGTCAGAGAGAATTTAAATTACAAGGAACCTCATAGGATAATATTCACATATCCTTTTAAGAATTTTTATGGTATAATTAAACACATTTTCACTAGACTATGAACCCGACAGCTGACATAAACACATACAGTATACTTAAATGGTAAACAAAAAGATAATTATTTCTTGAGAAATATATAATAAAATACATGAATGAAAATTAGGTCCAGTGGCTCCCACTAGTTTCCAACTAATTTTCAGACTCTAAATTATAACTTACACTATTAATGTGTCCTGTAAAACCAAAATTGTTCCTGGTTTTAAGAGGACTCCCTTAACTTCATTACACCTGTCCATCCTTTAGAATTCATTTGATTATAGCATATTTTCAATCTTGTGGATAGTGTAAAACAGGACATTATGTTTTATTAAGAACATTAATATGGACACACTGTCTCATATTTTTGTAGAGTTTAGTCAATAAGAGCTTAAGTGCCATCTCTATCACTCACAATACTCCTGAATGAGGATAGTTTGCAAAAGACAGATGACCAAGTCATTTATGTATCTTTCCTGCTTTTGATAGGGTGCAGAACTGCTTTGGTTGAAGACAGGATGGTTATTTTGTGATAAGGTTTTGTAACTCCAACAACAGTCTTAATTCGGATGCAAAAGAACATTTTTATTATCCTCTTTCTTATTTCCAGCAGTTTAATCCCATACAGTATATGATTGGATTGAAAAGAGGGGGTGTCAAAAAATAATTTATTGACATGATAATATGTAGAACATTGGAAACATTTCACAGGTCAAAATGCTGATGAATAACTTCGAAGAAGGTGGTGATCCATTTGCTGCTAAACTGCACAAGAAAAGGTACATGGGCTCCCGAAGACTTTTCTCTCTATAGATTAATGTTATGAGAGCTACATTTAGGACAATTATAATTACATACAACAGCAACGAAATCACAAAATACAAATATTTAATCCTTCCTATCTCACCATATGCAGTTAAAGTAAATGAAGTAATCTGAGATGAGTTGTCCATACTCTCCTCTTCAGACCAGTACCTTAGAACAACAAAGCAGACCATTAACATTTTGATACTGTAGGTGCAAATGTTACTAACTCTGCTGACCTGTTACTTACATTTCCACATAGATCTGAATAACATTTCACTCTATGCATTTAATTTAAATAATGAAATCTGGGAAGAGCTGTATAATGCTCTCCTCTTCTGGCCAGTACTCTGTAACGGTAATGCATATCATTAACTTTTCTCTATACCATTTTGATAAGGTGCAGACAATACTTACTCTATTGACCTCTTGGATTTCCACATACTGTAGAATACACCATCATGAAAAAGCACACATTTGCCACATATGATCTTGGTACACCAACGCTGCTTATTTTTCATGAAAATTATAGTCGAAACAGATGCATGTGTGCTGGCTATCGTATTAAACCTTTTTTTTTCTTCGTAACTTTACCATTTGTACAGTATAAAAAGAAAAATATGAATGAATGAAAAACTATACCCTAGTGAAATATATACTGTATATATCTTAGAAAGGAAATATAAGGCTTACATATAAGGCTGTATAATGTTTATTACAAATCAAAGTTATATTAGTTACATTAGTTCCTCTGAAAAAGTGAAGTGAAAAGAAATATACCTTAACAACTGTGCAAAGAGACATAAAATACTGAACCAAATGAGACAAATTACATTGTCAGTCTGTTACTTTATTTGGAGCTCACATTTGAAAAGCTTTTTAAATTTCATTTAAAAAGCCAGTTTCACTCAATATCTCTTGTGATGCCAAAAAAAAACTATATACTGAATATATACTATAATTACGTGTTCATACTGTAGCAATCATCAATAGCAAAAATACCTTGAAAAGTCTTCTCATGAAGAGCGGCGTATGAAGGGTCTGTTACAATAACAGCAAGCGTCTTCCCCCTGCTTTATAGTCTGTTCTTATGCTTGAGGAAAAATCTATATTCAGGATTTCCTTGAGGACATTAACTGGTAGTTAATTTGTGTTTGTTAAGAACCAGTAGCTTTGTTTTTTACAAAACAAAATGTAACTGGAAACTAATCCGTAGGGATCATTAATGAAATTGCTTTAACTATTGTAATGTGGGTAATAAACACGCAGAAGAGTGGTAATGGAAGTGCTATTTTATTAGTCAGAATGGTACAGTTTCACTATCCTTGTAAAGACTGTTCTCACCAGCCAATAAGAAGAAACCTGTAAGACACGGTGAAGATGTGGAGTCCTGACTATCCCTGGCCAAGCAGGTCAGGGTGGACACCTGAAACCACAGACCAGGATGGGGAAACATGGGGCAGCCACACACGTACTTTTTTTCCTAACACAATAACCTTTATTTCACAAAAAAACATTTCGCAATAAGTACACGCTCTGACAAATGATCAAACTCACATCAAACAAACTTTCTAAATCAGGTGATTGTCCATTCAATCAGGTGATTGTTCAGGTCCCTTGCTTGGGCTGAATTGAAGACTCCCCCCCCATTTGCTGAGCTGTACTCCTCTCCAGTTATTTCTGGAGCTGTGCAGCTTCCTTCGTTTTCCTTGGCCGCCTTCCATCTGCAGTAGGACAGCGCCAGGGTTCCAGTCATCTCTTTCACTGCTTCCCACCATTCCAGTACCCAACTCTAGCTGCAGTTCATGTCAGCCCAGCTCTCGAAGTTTTCCCTGAATAGTGCCTTGAAGCAGTCTTCCTCCAGCACCTCCCGGTTCAGCTTCCAGTACCCACGGACACAGTCGTGGTCGGAATTGTACACAGGGGACACAGCTGCGGACTCCAGGGAGCAGGTCATGCGCTCGAAGATGTAGTCCAGGCGACTGCACACTCCCCTGGAGTTTTTCCGAGTTCTCCAAGTTGTTCCCGCGTCGCTTGGCTAAAACCACTGAAGCCGAACACCAGGGAGGATTGCTTGAGCCACGACTCCAGCTCTGCCGAACTTAATAATTTAAGAACTTAATAACTTAATAAAAGTTTAATAATTGTAAACCTGCATTTTTTTGTTAAGGGGATGAAGGTGTTTTCAAAATACTTAAATATTTGTATTCAGGACAAAATATATCTATTGATTCATAAATGTTTGAAAAATATATGAGTCACGAGTCATTGTGGAAATAAAACAAGGATAATAGGTCTCACATTATTATTTTACTCTTCTTTTAAAACAATAACAATAAACAATAAACAGAACAATTACAATAAACAACTCCAATATCTTTTCTAAGCATGTACTGTAGTACTTGAACACATGAATGAATTTCCTCAATTCTCAAATCTCAGTTAAAGTGAAACAATTAAAACCAAAAAAAAAAACCTTATTTACAGAAATTGTATATACAGAAAGGTTTTTCCACACGATGGAAATTTTGTCTTTCACTGGAAGAAAGGTGAATTTCAATATTACCTAACTGATCAAAATACAAATATTGTAAATGGTATCGCTTCCCTGTGTTTTAGATATGCGTCTTTGATTATAAGGGACAGGGGAGATGAGTCATCAAACCAAGGCAATTTCAACACAGATTTTTAAAGTTGTATTTTTCTGCTTTCTTCCTCCTTAGGATAGATTGCATACTAGAATAATTCCAATAAAATTTTGATTTTGTCATCACTGATTGTTTAAATCCTGATATTCTTGTATTTTAGTGTCCAGTTGAGGACAGTCTGACCTATCCACAGGGAATTCCACATTTATACTGGACTTCCCCATAGGCACTGCATGCAGTATTTCTTTTTGGCCTGTTAATTACAGTATGTACTTAATTAATTAATTAATTAATCTTTCTCCTGTTTTCCATAATCATAAACTTCATTTTCTCCAAATTGAAGAAATAGAGGCACTTACATTCTAGCAAGAAGATATTCACTCATTCTGGGACTTGCAATCTCTTATGGTACTGTATAGCTACATTGTGCAGTGTGTGCATAGGAAAATTCAAAAGACTGTTGTGACAAAGCATTAAACCATGAAAATCAAAATATCTAAGCATGGATATCAATGAATAATGCTTAAGTTAGAAAATCAAATATTTGGTAAAAATATCTGATCATAGACTCTCATGGCTTAAATATTTCTTATTTTAGGAACATTTCTAACTCACAGTACATTCTGTCCTGTCAAAGACCACAGTGATCATTAAAGAATTTGTACATTCTTCAATGCAAACATCTCAGCTTATTTGTTCATTTCTGAAAGAAAACCTGACCTAGTGAAAATAAAAACATGCTGAAAAATCCTGTATGTTCTAAATTCTGTTTAGTTTTAGTTTTTAGTTTCAAGATTTTGTTCTGGACTTTTAAGACAATGAAGACAACCTCTTCCATTTACATTTGAGACCAAAAAATAACAGTGTCTGTTTCTTTTAAAAATGTGACCATAGAACACTTATAGATATTGGTACATTATCATTGCTAATTATAATGATGTTAATTATAATTATTACTATTATAAAATATGTAGATATTTTTATTACCTTCTATTATATTTTATACAAATTTTCAAATTAAAAATCCATTCATGTAGAGATTAATCAAAATTTTAATGAGCAGGTGGCTACATCATTCAACATCAAGGTACATCAGGGCAAGCTATCTGAATCAAACTGTTTAATTCTTGGACTAATATTTCTGATAAGTTCCTTACTATCAGATAGATGTAAAAAAAAGTCAGGATACCAACCTTGGAATCACACATCTGCTACAAACTGAATTAATTTTTAAAGGAGAATGTTGAACTATACCTTCTTCTCTTAAGATTGCAAAGATTAAAGTTCATATTTAAGTCACAGTTGCTCTTTAGCTATAGTACTCTTTAAGAACATTTAAAAATAAAAAGATAACTTACTCATTAAAATTATCTTCCTGCTTTGGGAAGAGATAAAGGATACCTACTAAGTCATTTACTTAGTATAAGACAAACTCATTATTTTCTGCTCCCTTTCCATAACTCCTGCAAGAGAGTTAATTTTAATGCTGTGGAACATTTTTATTATCCTCTTTCTCACCTCCTGCAGTTTGATCCCATATATGATGGGATTTAAAAGAGGTGGAAGCAAGAGGAAATCAATGGAAACAACAACACGAACAACATTAGGAATCTTACTCACGTCAAAACGCTGATAAACCAATTCAAAGCAGGTTATAAGGCTGTAGTTCATGAAGGTCAACAGATGAGGGGTACAGGTCTGCAGAGCTTTAGCTTGAGCTTCTTTTGAAGCTTTCTTGCACACTAGAAGGATTCTGAGGTATGAATATGAAACCAGAAGAAATGATGACCCAACAAAAACTGTTGTGGCAAACAAACCATAGCCACTGTTCACAGACACATCCACACAAGAATGTCTGACAACCGACCAGTTGTCACAATAAACCTTTTGTATGACCGACCCACACAGTGGGAGCCTAATAGTTAAAGATATAAGTACAGAGAAAATGCAAAGGGACCACATATATATAAACAGTAAAAGCTGAGTCACCTTTGATGGAGTCATGATGCTGTTATATCTCAGTGGATGACATATAGACACATATCGGTCATATGCCATCAGGGCCAAAATTAAATATTCAAAGCCTACATAGAAGTGAATGCAAAATATTTGAATGTAACAAGCAATCCTAGATATGGATGGGGTGTCTGACAGAATGTTAGCCATGCATTTTGGATAAAACGCACAACTACCGTATAGCCCATTCAGAGACAAACTACAAATAAATATATACATGGGTTCATGGAGTTTTCTTTCCCTGATGATTACTGTTATCAGAATGACATTTGCAAAGAGTATTGAAAGAAAGGCCAATAGAGTAGCTGTGAAATACAAATATCTAATACCCCCACTGTTGTCATATGCTGTCAGGAAGAATATTGTCACATAGGAAGTGTTTTGCATTGTAATTGTCCTCTGCTTCTTCATAAGGTACCTAGAAACAGAAAAGTGTGAAAACAGAGACGCCATCTTGGTATCAATTTTTTCTTACAAATCAATCATCTCACCATTTTCAGCTTTATCAATTAACTTATCATTTTGATAAAATGTATACTTTGAGCTATTTTGAATTATACAAAATTATATATTTTTTATTATTTTATTCATGTCATTAGCCTTGCATTATTATTAAAGAAAAAAATAGATTATTAAATACCCTACAATTATTATTAGATTATCAAATTCCCTACAATTTCTAGTAAAACATAAGTCTTGGGCCCTAAGCAATAGACTGTACACATTTTATAAGAATAGTGGTAGAAGTAGTTATAATAATTAATCTAATATGTATAACAAGTCTTTATCGTTTAACATAGCGAGTCACATTTAACATTATTAATCACATACCTTAAAAATCTTCTCATGAGCTGTGGCCAAACAGCACCTTCTTCCCTGTTTTATACTGGATTCTCCTGCTTGGGGAATATCTTCTGCTCTGTTGATCTGCTCTGAAATCACTTAATTGCTGATGACCTTACGTCTTTGTCCTTATCTTGTTAATGAAAACAGAAAGACAAAACAAAATAACTCAGTGTAACAGTGAGAAGTGTAAACTGGACAGAAAATACACCATAGGGATCTTCTGTATACTTCAATTCCTTTGATATTGAGCTCATTTGTAAAGATTAAAATGTCATGTGCAGGTATGTCCTTAGCGATTTTATTGATAAAATAATATTACACTTATGAAACATCATCAAACCACATCAATTATACTGTTTAACCAGAATTGAACTTAGTGAAGTACTGGATATTAGTTCTATGATTTTGCTAATTTACAACTCTTCTTCAGGACAGGGGCACTTTCTCTGCATGGACTTTTATGTTCTCCCAGTGTTCCTGTGTGTTTTACCAGGTGCTCCAGTTTTCACCCATATTCCAAAACTCATGCCAATAATATTTGATTGCCTACTTCATACTGTTGCTTGTTCTCTGGCATTGTGATAGTCAGAATTTCCCAACAAACTCTGGGCTTCTGCAACATTCACTGGGAATAGAGGCTTTCTGATATTGAAAGCACAGTGTATACTTTTGACTTGTTCAGGGCATACATGTTGACCTAGAGCTGAAAACCGTAACATTCAAAACAACAGGGTTGCTATTTAGATCTGTCTACACTAGGTTTTATTCAAACAAGCTAAGGGCCTGTATGTCTTCAAAAACCTGACCTGTTGCTATAATAAAGTTATAAGAAATTTTGAGGATATTATAGGTACGCTGAATTAGAAAAGCTACTGTAACAGAGCAAGGAATAAGCAAGTATTTCTATTGGGCTGATTTGTTGCTTAACACATTTCCATTTTCTCAAGGTTTAGTTTAATAAATATTTCAAGATAATTACAAAATAGTTAAAGTAAAATACAACACAAGTAAAATTACAAAATAGAACTATTTAATCCATGTGGATTTCTTATTGGTGGATTTACATTAATTTGTGAACAAGTTGACATGGCAACTATTTTGCAGATAATTGACAATTTATTTGTCAAAAATGTAATAACCAGTAGATCAATTCTATAGTTCAGACATCCTATGTAATCAAAGAAGCATCGGGAATTCTCTGTAGCATCAAGGCTTATTCAAGTACAGGAATTAAGTTTGCTGCTCCCTTGCCAGTCCCTCCCTCCTTCATCTCACTGGTGCTTGATACAGAGAGGCCATTCCATTTGGTTCACAATTAAGGTGTTTTTCTAGCTGATAGAGTGTCCTGATAAGGAACAACTCCCAAAGCTGAGACACATCAGCCACCCTAATGAATGGTCATCTCTGGCGCCTTACTGTCTGAGATTCCAAGGGAGAGTCTTATTCAAAGTTGTTTACAACTCTAAGGTCAGAGGGCATTGTTACTCATCATCAGCCAATCAGGAACTGGTAGGGCAGGTTAACCCCACGTGGGTCTCGAATGCCCGTGAAACTTTCAACCAATGAACAGCCGTAGTTCCTCCATGTAAAACAGGCAGCACAGAGCGCCTCCGCGCACCTCCTGGACATTCTCAACTCAGCTCTTCCTGGACATCCTCAGACTCAGCTCGGACAATCACGTAACGGTCAGTGTGTCCAAGTGCAGGACTTTCCTTTGTTCTAAGAGTCGAGAATGGAGGTTGCCAGCGCGTAACCAAAGGATCCACCTGAGGTTAGCATCAGCAGCAAGCCTCGTGAACCCACCGCGAAAGCTCACCTGATCACTAAGTGAACTACGGTCGGAGCTGTGGACAGCTGAATCTAAGTATTCAGAACTAGCACTACATCAGGAACGAACAGGTCTTCGTTCTGTCTAAACAACGTGACCTGCTTGGACCCGCAATTACTTTTCTCCTGTGCACAACTCTGTTAGTAAGCCAGAACTAACTAGCCAGTCTTCAGAGAGCCCACTGCTAGAGCATTGCAGCAGGAATCTCTCCCATTTCTCGCAAGCCACAAAAGCACTGCCTGGCACCGAGCCAGAGAGCGCTGATTGGACACAGCAACAAGCCTGCCACTGCTTCTTTGTGTCCGCAGGAGATCTGAATCCACACAGATTATGGGTATTCAACATTCTGCATTACAGCTCGAAAATTCAATTGTTACCTCAACCTGAGTTGATATCAATTTAATTCCTATGAGTGATGAACAGTACTTGCTTTTGAGTATCTAGTGTAGAAGTTGTAACCAAGTTCATTTACGAAGCGGTCTAAATGAATGATATACTGAATATATGTCCCTCTTGGTTTGTAACTCTTCGTGATTGAGTATATATCTTTTGTACTCTGCTAACCCTCACTATAAGATCTGTTATGTTTATATGCACATTTTATGCATTAATACATGTATTCTCGTGTAATAGTATCCGTGTGTGTGCGTAGTTTGGGTTATCCTGTAAGGTTGATTCTAATAGCCATCAAAGAATCATTTTGTGACTTAATGCTACAATTAATAATTGTCCCAGTCAAGCACAAAACCCCTACATTTATTGGTGCCCCGTGAGAGGATGCCTACATCTCCATCTCATTTCCGGAGTCAAAATAGTTTTAAAATAGCTATATTTCTGTCAGTACCAAAAGAAGAGGTGCAGGATATGAAAAATCAAGGGATCATGTTGACATACAGTACTTCTGAATTTTATCCAAAGCTGTTAGTCTCTGTTTTGCTGGACATATTACGTGCATTCATGGTAAAGGGTTCTATTGAGGATTTTAATATTGCTGCTCAATCCCCATTACTGCAAAAACATAAAGGTTCCTCTCTTTGTATGAGCTACCATCCAATTTCATTAATTTATACAAATGCCAAACTATTAGCTTTGATTATTTCAAGTTAAGTGAAGTTTGTACATAGGTCTGCGTTAGTTCTCCATAATCAGAAGTGTTTTATGGGTTGTCTGGCTTGTGATAATGTTTAGCAATGAAGGCTCAACTGCTGATATAGTCTCCCCATGTAACCTTATATCATTAATAAAAGACTTGGATTATATATGGATTATATATGGATTATATATGTGTGGAATTAGGTTGCTTTACTCTAATTAAAATATGTTTCTTAGAATTCAGATTATACTGCAAATTCTATTGTCTTCTATAAACTCTCAAAATCTCACTATGTCTTCTCCTGGATAAGACTTAGAGGAAATTCCTTAATTTAAACATTTAACTTTTTATTATAGTAGCATAATGTACAAGACATAGTGTATGTTGTAACACAAATAAGTTCTGGATCCCGAGATGAAGTTAAACAGATGAGTTTTATTGCATGCAAGGAACAATAAAACCGAAGTATTGTTCAAAGTGCTGGTACAAAACTTCCAGTTTATATAGCCCCTTTCTGCTGCTTCTGACGTAGCTCATTATTATGGTAATGAGGGGAGGTCATGGTGTTCGGACAGTTCACAGACTTTGGCTAAACGGTCAGTGTTGGGTTTCCTTCCTTGAGAAGGGGGCATCTGCAATCCTTATCAGTTATCCCCCTTTCCTGCCATAACTCTAAACCTGGAATGTCTGGTGTCACAAGAAGTCCAGTCCTTGTGCAGAAAGGAATCAGTTAACCCCTTCTACACATCATATATCTTTCTTCATGTAGAATAGTTTAAAATTCAGTTATTACACAATAAATATGTTCCTTCTCTGGTAGATGAGCCTCTTGTATGTAGCTGTTTAATTGTAGCTTATACAGTAAGTGGCACAGCTGCTTGGCTGTCATTACAGAGGAAACAATCAGAGGATAGGGGAAGCATACGGTATGTTCTTGTTTTGCTACCTCTAGCTCTTGTGCCACATTAAAAAAAAAGGTGCTGTGTTCTCTCTTTGCACTGTTTTTATTGCTGCCTTTCCCTTTGTACCTAAAAGAATTAGGTGTCAAATAACATTAATACCCTGTAATTTAATATGTTCACAACCGTACATTTGTTATAGTAAATAGTTATCGATAATTCGTGAAAGTCAGTGAATGAGGGGCGCAGGTTTGTAGAGCTTTAGATCAAGTTTCCTTTAAAGCCTTCAGACTCACTGCCAGGGTCCTGATGTAAGAGCAGGAAACGACATGTAATAATTCAATGATGCAACCATTATGCAATCATAACCATTTGTTATGATTGGACAGTAGAATAGGCTTGATTCCAGATGTAATTATTTAATTGTATTAATCAAATCAAATCAAAGTTTATTTATCAAATGCACAACAATACAGCATGAAGCAGTACTTGCAGGCAATGAAATGTCTTTTCTGCGAGCTCACAAAAATCAAAAGAATCACAAAAATCACAAAAATCACAAAATTAAGGTTTCATCACAAAATTAATGTTACATACATTGTAAAGACATTGTAAGTGGATTTTACAATTTGCTTCTTTGGTTATTGAACCAATATGCTTGGGGAATATTTGACGTTTTATCTTGGAGTTGTAATCAGAGGTTAAACGTGGACATTGAATCATAAATAACACTTAAACAAAAGGATGGTCCATGATCATGTTTTAAATACAGTAAACATTAAAAAGTTATCAGTCATTACTTGTCAAAAAAGAGATCCACACATGCATCGTCACAAAATCATTAAAAATTTCCCTTCAGGACAAAAACACTTACCACTGAGAAAATAACCACTAGGAGCATAATCCATTTGTATAAAATCATAATTTACTGCACATAACACACAAATGCAGGCATACAGCCTGAACAAAAAAAATCCTGTCCACAGCATGTTCACTGTGCCATATCATTGTATTTTTCAGCATGCCAAATTTAGCTTTGCATTGGCAAAGATTATCAAAAAGTGACTATTGTGGTGTGTTACATGTTAGTGAAATGGTGACTTCTTTTAATCTGTTTAAAGGAGGTCATTGCCCTTGACCTCAATTCTGGAGGTGGGGGTGGATATTTATACTACTTTATAAGAAGAGCAGAATTTCCTGTATAAAGTCATAACGACATTTACTATTTACTAAGTCATTTACTTAGTATCAGCCAGACTCATTATTTTCTGCTCCCTTTCCATAACTCCTGCAAGAGAGTTAATTTTAATGCTGTGGAACATTTTTATTATCCTCTTTCTTACCTCCTGCAGTTTGATCCCATATATGATGGGATTTAAAAGAGGTGGAAGCAAGAGGAAATCAATGGAAATAACAACACGAACAACATTAGGAATATTACTCAAGTCAAAACGCTGATAAACAAATTCAAAGCAGGTTATAAGGCTGTAGTTCATGAAGGTCAACAGATGAGGGGTACAGGTCTGCAGAGCTTTAGCTTGAGCCTCTTTTGTAGCTTTCTTGCACACTAGAAGGATTCTGAGGTATGAGTATGAAACCAGAAGAAATGATGACCCAGCAAACACTGTTGTAACAAACAAACCATAGCCACTGTTCACAGACACATCCACACACGAATGTCTGACAACCGACCAGTTGTCACAATAAACCTTGTGTATGACTGACCCACACAGTGGGAGCCTAATAGTTAAAGATATAAGTACAGAGAAAATGCAAAGGGACCACATATATATAAACAGTAAAAGCTGAGTCACCTTTGAAGGAGTCATGATGCTGTTATATCTCAGTGGATGACATATAGACACATATCGGTCATACGCCATCAGGGCCAAAATTAAATATTCGAAGCCTACATAGAAGTGAATGCAAAATATTTGAATGTAACAAGCAATCCTAGATATGGATGGGGTGTCTGACAGAATGTTAGCCATGCATTTTGGATAAAACGCACAACTACCGTATAGCCCATTCAGAGACAAGCTACAAATAAATATATACATGGGTTCATGGAGTTTTCTTTCCCTGATGATTACTGTTATCAGAATGACATTTGCAAAGAGTATTGAAAGAAAGGCCAATAGAGTAGCGGTGAAATACAAATATCTAATACCCCCACTGTTGTCATATGCTGTCAGGAAGAATATTGTCACATAGGAAGTGTTTTGCATTGTAATTGTCCTCTGCTTCTTCATAAGGTACCTAGAAACAGAAAAGTGTGAAAACAGAGACCCCATCTTGGTATCAATTTTTTCTTACAAATCAATCATCTCACCATTTTCAGCTTTATCAATTCCTATACCGTTTTGATACAATTCCTTACAATTATTATTAGATTATCAAATTCCCCACAATTTCTAGTAAACCATAAGTTTTGGGCCATATCACATTCTTCAGTAGAATGTAATTCTATTTTTTACATTAAATGTCTAGACACACTTGATAAATCACACCATTAACTTTTATTCATCTATACAGTCCTATTAAACTATGCACCTTGAACAACAGATTTTATGTATACATACAGTATTAGTATTAATTATGCTGCTTTCTAGGCAATGGGTTAGACATACTGTATGAAGTATTTATTTATGTACACCAAAATATTCATTATTATTATTATTAATTAAGAAAGATTTAGACATATGATTAATATCTATAAGACTGAAATAGGTTGCGCATACTGTTTGAAGTGTGTACTTAAGTAAACCATACTGTACACATTGTATAATAATAGTGGCAGAAGTAGTTAAATAATTTGTCTAATATGTATAACAAGTCTTTATCGTTTAACATAGCAAGTCACATTTAACATTATAAATCACATACCTTAAAAATCTTCTCATGAGCTGGGGCTCACAGTGGACCTGCAGTGTTAACAAGCAGCACTTTCTTCCCTGTTTTATACTGGATTCTCCTGCTTGGGGAATATTTGAACATCTTCTGCACTGTTGTTTTCCTTGTGGAAATCACTTAATTGCTGAAGACCTTACGTCTTTGTCCTTATCTTGTTAATGAAAACAGAAAGACAAAACAAAATAACTCAGTGTAACAGTGAGAAGTGTAAACTGGACAGAGAATACACCATAGGGATCTTCTGTGCACTTCAATTCCTTTGATATTGAGCTCATTTGTAAAGATTAAAATGTCATGTGCAGGTATGTCCTTAGCGGTTTTATTGATAAAATAATATTACACTTATGAAACATCATCAAACCACATCAATTATACTGTTTAAAACACACACCAGAATTGAACTTAGTGAAGTACTGGATATTAGTTCTATGATTTTGCTAATTTACAACTCTTCTTCAGGACAGGGGCACTTTCTCTGCATGCTGTTATGTTCTTCCAGTGTTCCTGTGTGTTTTACCAGGTGCTCCAGTTTTCACCCATATTCCAAAAATCATGCCATTCATTTTTGATTGGCTACTTCATACTGTTTCTTGTTCTCTGGCATTGTGATAGTCAGAATTTCCCAACAAACTCTGGGCTACTGCAATGTTCACTGGGAATAGAGGCTTTCTGATAGTGAAAGCTTGGTGTATACTTTTGACTTGATCGGGGCATACATGTTGACCTAGAGCTGAAAACCGTAACATTCAAAACAACAGGGTTGCTATTTAGATCTGACTACACTAGGTTTTATTCAAACAAGGGCCTGTATGTCTTCAAACACCTGACCTGTTGCTATAATAAAGTTATAAGAAATTTTGAGGATATTATAGGTACGCTGAATTAGAAAAGCTAACAGAGCAAGGAACAAGCAAGTATTTCTATTGGGCTGATTTGTTGCTTAACACATTTCCATTTTCTCAAGGTTTAGTTTAATAAATATTTCAAGATAATTACAAAATAGTTAAAGTAAAATACAACAGAAGGAAAATGACAAAATAGAACTATTTAATCCATGTGGATTTCTTATTGGTGGATTTACATTAATTTGTGAACAAGTTGACATGGCCACTAACTGCATTTTTTTGCAATTCATATTTTGCAGATATTTGACAATTTATTTGTCAAACATGTAATTGCCAGTAGATCCTGTGTAGATCAATTCTATAGTTAAGACATCCTATGTAATCAAGGAAGCATCGGGAATTCTCTGTAGCGTCAAGGCTTATTCAAGTACAGGAATTAAGTTTGCTGCTCCCTTGCCAGTCCCTCTCTCCTTCATCTCACTGGTGCTTGATACAGAGAGGCCATTCCATTTGGTTCACAATTAAGGTGTTTTTCTAGCTGATAGAGTGTCCTGATAAGGAACAACTCTAAGGTCAGAGGGCATTGTTACTCATCATCAGCTAATCAGGAACTGGTAGGGTAGGTTAACCCCAAGTGGGTCTCGAATGCCCATGAAACTTTCAACCAATAAACTGCCGTAGTTCCACCAGGTAAAACAGGCAGCACAGAGCGCCTCCGTGCACCTCCTGGACATTCTCAACTCAGCTCCTCCTGGACATCCTCAGACTCAGCTCGGACAATCACGTAACGGCCAGTGTGTCAAAGTGCAGGACTTTCCTTTGTTCTAAGAGTCGAGAATGGAGGTTGCCAGCGCGTAACCAAAGGATCCACCTGAGATTAGCATCAGCAGCAAGCCTCGTGAACCCACCGCGAAAGCTCACCTGATCACCAAGTGAACTACAGTCGGAGATGTGGACAGCTGAATCTAAGTATTCCGAACTAGCACTACATCAGGAACGAACAGGTCTTCGTTCTGTCTAAACAACGTGACCTGCTTGGACCCGCAATTACTTTTCTCCTGTGCACAACTCTGTTAGGAAGACAGAACTAACTAGCCAGTCTTCAGAGAGCCCACTGCTAGAGCATTGCAGCAGGAATCTCTCCCATTTCTCGCAAGCCACAAAAGCACTGCCTGGCACCGAGCCAGAGAGCGCCGATTGGACACAGCAACAAGCCTGCCACTGCTTCTCTGTGTCCGCAGGAGATCTGAATCCACACAGATTGGATGGGTATTCAACATTCTGCATTACAGCTCGAGAATTCAATTGTTACCTCAACCTGAGTTGATATCAATTTAATTCCTATGAGTGATGAACAGTACTTGCTTTTGAGTATCTAGTGTAGAAGTTGTAACCAAGTTCATTTACGAAGCGGTCTAAATGAATGATATACTGAATATATGTCCCTCTTGGTTTGAAACTCTTCGTGATTGAGAATATACCTTTTGTACTCTGCTAACCCTCACTATAAGATCTGTTATGTTTATATGCACATTTTATGCATTAATACATGTATTCTCGTGTAATAGTATCCGTGTGTGTGCGTAGTTTGAGTTATCCTGTAAGGTTGATTCTAATAGCCATCAAAGAATCATTTTGTGACTTAATGCTACAATTAATAATTGTCCCAGTCAAGCACAAAACTCCTACATTTATTGGTGCCCCGTGAGAGGATGCCTACATCTCCATCTCATTTCCAGAGTCAAAATTGTTTAAAAATAGCTATATTTCTGTCAGTACCAAAAGAAGAGGTGCAGGATATGAAAAATCAAGGGATCATGTTGACATACAGTACTTCTGAATTTTATCCAAAGCTGTTAGTCTCTGTTTTGCTGGACATATTACGTGCAATCATGGTAAAGGGTTCTATTGAGGATTTTATATTGCTGCTCAATCCCCATTACTGCAAAAACATAAAGGTTCCTCTCTTTGTATGAGCTACCATCCAATTTCATTAATTTATACAAATGCCAAACTATTAGCTTTGATTATTTCAAGTTAAGTGAAGTTTGTACATAGGTCTGCGTTAGTTCTCCATAATCAGAAGTGTTTTATGGGTTGTCTGGCTTGTGATAATGTTTAGCAATGAAGGCTCAACTGCTGATATAGTCTCCCCATGTAACCTTATATCATTAATAAGAAGACTTTTGATCCTTGTCTGGATTTTCTAAAATATGGATTATATATGTGTGGAATTAGGTTGCTTTACTCTAATTAAAATATGTTTCTTAGAATTCAGATTATACTGCAAATTCTATTGTCTTCTATAAACCCTCAAAATCTCACTATGTCTTCTCCTGGATAAGACTTAGAGGAAATTCCTTAATTTAAACATTTAACTTTTTATTACAGTGGCATAATGTACAAGACATTGTGTATGTTGTAATACAAATAAGTTCCGGATCCTGAGATGAAGTTAAACAGATGAGTTTTATTGCATGCAAGGAACAATAAAACCGAAGTATTGCTCAAAGTGCTGGTACAAAACTTCCAGTTTATATAGCCCTTTTCTGCTGCTTCTGACATAGCTCATTATTATGGTAATGAGGGGAGGTCACGGTGTTCGGACAGTTCACAGACTTTGGCCAAACGGTCAGTGTTGGGTTTTCTTCCTTGAGAACGGGGCATCTGCAATCCTTATCAGTTATCCCCCTTTCCTGCCATAACTCTAAGCCTGGAATGTCTGGTGTCACAAGAAGTCCAGTCCTTGTGCAGAAAGGAATCAGTTAACCCCTTCTACACATCATATATCTTTCTTCATGTAGAATAGTTTAAAATTCAGTTATTACACAATAAATATGTTCCTTCTCTGGTAGATGAGCCTCTTGTATGTAGCTGTTTAATTGTAGCTTATACAGTAAGTGGCACAGCTGCTTGGCTGTCATTACAGAGGAAACAATCAGAGGACTAGGGGAAGCATACAGTATGTTCTTGTTTTGCTACCTCTAGCTCTTGTGCCACATTAAAAAAAAGGTGCTGTGTTCTCTCTTTGCACTGTTTTTATTGCTGCCTTTCCCTTCGTACCTAAAAGAATTAGGTGTCAAATAACATTAATACCCTGTAATTTAATATCTTCACAACCGGACATTTGTTATAGTAAATAGTTATCGATAATTCGTGAAAGTCAGTGAATGAGGGGCGCTGGTTTGTAGAGCTTTAGATCAAGTTTCCTTTAAAGCCTTCAGACTCACTGCCAGGGTCCTGATGTAAGAGTAGGAAACAACATGTAATAATTCAATAATGCAACCATTATGCAATCATAACCATTTGTTATGATTGGACAGTAGAATAGGCTTGATTCCAGATGTAATTATTTCATCGTATTAATCAAATCAAATCAAAGTTTATTTATCAAATGCACAACAATACAGCGTGAAGCAGTAGTTGCAGGCAATGAAATGTCTTTTCTGCGAGCTCACAAAAATCAAAAGAATCACAAAAATCACAAGAACACAAAAATCTTAAAAATCACAAAAATCACAAAATTAAGGTTTCATCACAAAATTAAGGTTTCATCACAAAATTAATGTTACATACATTGTAAAGACATTGTAAATGCATTATACAATTTGCTTCTTTGGTTATTGAACCAATATGCTTGGGGAGTATTTGACGTTTTATCTTGGAGTTGTAATCAGAGGTTAAACGTGGACATTGAATCATAAATAACACTTAAACAAAAGGATGGTCAATGATCATGTTTTAAATACAGTAAACATTAAAAAGTTAACGTTCATTACTTGTCAAAAAAGAGATCCAAACATGCATCGTCACAAAATCATTTAAAATTTCCCTTCAGGACAAAAACACTTACCACTGATAGAAAATAACCAATAGGAACATAATCCATTTGTATTAAATCATAATTTACTGCACATAACACACAAATGCAGGCATACAGGCTGAGCAAAAAAATTCCACAATTTTTCAGCATGCCAAATTTAGGTTTTCATTGGCCAAGATTATCAAAAAGTGACTATTGTGGTGTGTTACATGTTAGTGAAATGGTGACTTCTTTTAAACTGTTTAAAGGAGGTCATTGCCCTTGACCTCAATTTTGGAGGTTGGGGTGGATATTTATACTACTTTATAAGAAGAGCAGAATTTCCTGTATAAAGTCATAATGACATTTATTATTTACTAAGTCATTTACTTAGTATCAGACAGACTCATTATTTTCTGTTCCCTTTCCATAACTCCTGCAAGAGAGTTAATTTTAATGCTGTGGAACATTTTTATTATCCTCTTTCTTACCTCCTGCAGTTTGATCCCATATATGATGGGATTTAGAAGAGGAGGAAGCAAGAGGAAATCAATGGAAATAATAACACGAACAACATTAGGAATATTACTCAAGTTAAAACGCTGATAAACAAATTCAAAGGAGGTTATAAGGCTGTAGTTCATGAAGGTCAACAGATGAGGGGTACAGGTCTGCAGAGCTTTAGCTTGAGCTTCTTTTGTAGCTTTCTTGCACACTAGAAGGATTCTGAGGTATGAGTATGAAACCAGAAGAAATGATGACCCAGTAAAAACTGTTGTGACAAACAAACCATAGCCACTGTTCACAGACACATCCACACATGAATGTCTGACAACTGACCAGTTGTCACAATAAACCTTGTGTATGACTGACCCACACAGTGGGAGCCTAATAGTTAAAGATATAAGTACAGAGAAAATGCAAAGGGACCACATATATATAAACAGTAAAAGCTGAGTCACCTTTGAAGGAGTCATGATGCTGTTATATCTCAGTGGATGACATATAGACACATATCGGTCATACGCCATCAGGGCCAAAATTAAATATTCGAAGCCTACATAGAAGTGAATGCAAAATATTTGAATGTAACAAGCAATCCTAGATATGGATGGGGTGTCTGACAGAATGTTAGCCATGCATTTAGGATAAAAAGCACAGCTACCGTATAGCCCATTCAGAGACAAGCTACAAATAAATATATACATGGGTTCATGGAGTTTCCTTTCCCTGATGATTACTGTTATCAGAATGACATTTGCAAAGAGTATTGAAAGAAACGCCAATAGAGTAGCTGTGAAATACAAATATCTAATACCCCCACTGTTGTCATATGCTGTCAGGAAGAATACTGCCACATAGGAAGTGTTTTGCATTGTAATTGTCCTCTGCTTCAGCATAAGGTACCTAGAATCAGAAAAGTGTGAAAACAGAGACCCCATCTTGGTATCAATTTTTTCTTACAAATCAATCATCTCACCATTTTCAGCTTTATCAATTTCCTTATCGTTTTGATAAAATGTATACTTTGATCTATTTTCAAGCATACAAAAATCATATCTTTTTTATTATTTTATGCATGTCATTAGCCTTGCATTATTATTAAAGAGAAAAAAGATTATTAAATTCCCTATAACTATTATTAGATTTTATGTTAGATTATCAAAATCCCTACAATTTCTAGTAAACCATAAGTTTTTGGCCATATCAGATTCTTCAGTAGAATGTCATTCTATTTTTGATCTTTAATGTCTAGACACACTGGATAAATCACACCATTAACTTTTATTCATCTATACAGTCCTATTAAACTATGCACCTTGAACAACAGATTTTATGTATACATACAGTATTAGTATTAATTATGCTGCTTTCTAGGCAATGAGTTAGACATACTGTATGAAGTATTTATTTATGTACACCAAAATATTCATTATTATTATTAACTAAGAAAGATTAAGACAATATGATTAATAACTATAAGACTGAACTGTGTTGCACATACTGTTTGAAGTGTGTACTTTAGTAAACCAATATACTGTACACATTGTATAATACTAGTGGCAGAAGTAGTTAAATAATTTATCTAATAAATATAACAAGTCTTTATCGTTTGACATAGTGAGTCACATTTAACATTATTAATCACATACCTTAAAAATCTTCTCATGAGCTGGATCTCACAGTGGACCTGCAGTGTTAACAAGCAGCACCTATTTCCCTGTTTTATACTGGATTCTCCTGCTTGGGGAATATTTGAACATCTTCTGTGCTGTTGTTTTCCTTGTGGAAATCACTTAATTGCTGAAGACCTAATGACTTTGTCCTTATCTTGTTAATGAAAACAGAAAGACAAAACAAATTAACTCAGTGTAACAGTGAGAAGTGTAAACTGGACAGAGAATACACCATAGGGATCTTCTGTGCACTTCAATTCCTTTGATATTGAGCTCATTTGTAAAGATTAAAATGTCATGTGCAGGTATGTCCTTAGCGGTTTTATTGATAAAATAATATTACACTTATGAAACATCATCAAACAACATCAATTATACTGTTTAACCAGAATTGAACTTAGTGAAGTACTGGATATTAGTTCTATGATTTTGCTACCATACAACTCTTCTTCAGGACAGGGGCACTTTCTCTGCATGGACTTTTATGTTCTTCCAGTGTTCCTGTGTGTTTTACCATGTGCTCCAGTTTTCACCCATATTCCAAAAATCATGCCAATAATATTTGATTGGCTGCTTCATACTGTTGCTTGTTCTCTGGCATTTTGATAGTCAGAATTTCCCAACAGACTCTGGGCTACTGCAACGTTCACCGGGAATAGAGGCTTTCTGATTGTGAAAGCATGTTGTATACTTTTGACTTGTTCGGGGCATACATGTTGACCTAGAGCTGAAAACCGTAACATTCAAAACAACAGGGTTGCTATTTAGATCTGTCTACACTAGGTTTTATTCAATCAAGCTAAGTGCCTGTATGTCTTCAAAAACCTGACCTGTTGCTATAATAAAGTTATAAGACATTTTGAGGATATTACAGGTACGCTGAATTAGAAAAGCTAACAGAGCAAGGAACTAGCAAGTGCTTCCATTGAGTTGATTTGTTCCTTAACACTCTTCCATTTTCTCAAGGTTTAGTTTAATAAATATTTCAAGATAATTACAAAATAGTTAAAAACAACAGAAGGAAAATTACAAAATAGAACTATTTAATCCGTGTGGATTTCTTATTGATGGATTTACATTAACTTGTGAACAAGTTGACATGGCCACTAACTGCATTTCTTCGCAATTCATACAGTATTTTGCAGATATATGACAATTCATTTGTCAAACATGTAATTGCCAGTAGATCCTGTGCAGATCAATTCTATAGTTCAGACATCCAACGTATTCAAGGAAGTGTCGGGAATTCTTCATCTCATTTCCAGAGTCAAAATAGTTAAAAATAGCTATATTTCTGTCTGAGCTAAAAGAAGAGGTGCAGGATATGAAAAATCAAGAGATCATGTTAACATCCTTCTGAATTTTATCCAAAGCTGTTAGTCTCTGTTTTGCTGGACATATTACGTGCAGTCATTGTAAAGGGTTCTATTGAATATTTCAATATTGCTGCTGAATCCCCATTACTGCAAGGACATAAGGGTTCCTCTCTTTGAATGAGCTACCATCCAATTTCACTAATTTATACAAATACCAAACTATTAGCTTTGATTATTTCAAGCTAAGTGAAGTTTGTACATAGGTCTGCATTAGTTCTCCATAATCAGAAGTGTTTTATGGGTTGTCTGGCTTGTGATAATGTTTACCAATGAAGGCTCAACTACTGAAATAGTCTCCCCATGTAACCTTATGTAATTAATAAGAAGACTTTTAATCCTTGTCTGGATTTTTTATATTATGGATTATATATGTGTGGAATTAGGTTTCATTACTCTAAAATCTCTTAGAATTCAGATTACACTGCAAATTCTATTGTCTTCTATAAACTCTCACAATCTGCACTATGTCTTCTCTTCAATAAGGCTTAGAGCAAATTCCTTAATCTAAACTTTTAACTTTTTATTATTGTGGCATAATGTACAAGACATTATATAGAATAGTGTAAAATTCAGTTAATACACAATAAATATATTCCTTCTCTGGTAGATGAGCCTCTTGTATGTAGCAGTTTAATTGTAGCTTATACAGTAAGTGGCACAGCTGCTTGGCTGTCATTACAGAAGAAACAATCAGAGGATAGGGGAAGCATACAGTATGTTCTTGTTTTGCTACATCTAGCTCTTGTGCCACATTAAAAATAAAGCTGCTGTGTTATCTCTTTGCACTGTTTTTATTGCTGCCTTTCCCTTCGTACCTAAAAGAATTAGGTGTCAAATAACATTAATACCCTGTAATTTAATATCTTCACAACTGGACATTTGTTATAGTAAATAGTTATCGATAATTCGTGAAAGTCAGTGAATGAGGGGCGCTGGTTTTTAAGGCTTTAGATAGAGTTTCCTTTAAAGCCTTCATACTCACTGCCAGGGTCCTGATGTAAGAGTAGGAAACGACATGTAATAATTCAATGATGCAACCATAAGACAGCAATGTAAGTAGTACAGTAGTTGCTATTATTGGACAGTAGTATAGGCTTGATTCCAGATCTAAATATTGCATTGTATTAAATGTCGTTTACAATTTGATCCTTTTATTATTGTTTTATCTTGGATATTGTATGAGTTGTAATCAGAGGTTAAATGTGCACATTGAATCATAAATAACACTTAAACAAAAGGATGGTCAATGATCATGTTTTAAATACAGTTAACATTAAAAAGTTAACATTCATTTCTTGTAAAAAAAAAATATAAAAAAAAAGAGATCCAAACTTGCATAGTCACAAAATCATTAAAAATTGCCTTTCAGGACAAAAACACTTACCATTGATAGAAAATAACCACTAGGAACATAATCTATTTGTATTAAATCATAATTTACTGCTCATAACCTACAAATGCAGCCATTGAGGGTGTGCATAAAAATTCCTGTCCACAGCATGTTCACTGTGCCATATCACTGTATTTTTCAGCATGACAAATTTAGCTTTTCATTGGCCAAGATGATGTGTTGTGGTGTGTTAGATGTAAGTGAAATGGTGGCTTCACTTAATCTGTTTAAAGGAGGTCATTGAGCTTGACCTCCATTTTGGAGGCGGGGGTGGATATTTATACTACTTTATAAGAAGAGCAGAATTTCCGATAAAAAGTCATAACGACATTTACTATTTACTAAGTCATTTACTTAGTATAAGACAGACTCATTATTTTCTGCTCCCTTTCCATAACTCCTGCAAGAGAGTTAATTTTAATGCTGTGGAACATTTTTATTATCCTCTTTCTTACCTCCTGCAGTTTGATCCCATATATGATGGGATTTAAAAGAGGTGGAAGCAAGAGGAAATCAATGGAAATAATAACACGTACGACATGAGGAATATTACTCAAGTCAAACCGCTGATAAACAAATTCAAAGCAGGTAGCAAGGCTGTAGTTCAGGAAGGTCAACAGATGAGGGGTACAGGTCTGCAGCGCTTTAGCTTGAGCTTCTTTTGAAGCTTTCTTGCACACTAGAAGGATTCTGACATAAGAATAAAAAACTAGAAGGAATGATGGACCAACAACAACTGTTGTGACAAACAAACCATAGCCACTGTTCACAGACACATCCACACACGAATGTCTGACAACTGACCAGTTGTCACAATAAACCTTGTGTATGACAGACCCACACAGTGGGAGCCTAATAGTTAAAGATATAAGTGTAGAAAAAATGCAAAGGGACCACATACAAACAAACACAAAAATTTGTGTCACCTTTGGTGGAGTCATGATGCTGTTATATCTCAGTGGATGACATATGGACAGATAGCGGTCGTACGCCATTATGGACAAAATTAAATACTCAAATCCTGCATAGGAATGAACACAAAATATTTGAATGTAACAAGCAATCCGAGATATGGATGGAGCGTCTGACAGAAGGTTAGCCAAACATTTCGGATAAAAAGCACAGCCACCATACAATCCATTCACGGCTAGGCTACAAATAAATATATACATGGGTTCATGGAGTTTCCTTTCCCTGACAATTACTGTTATTAGAAGTACATTTCCAAAGATTATCAAAAGAAAAGCTAATAGAGTAGCTGAGAAATACAAATATCTAATATTTCCATTGTTGTCATATGCTGTAAATAAGAATATTGTAACATAGGATGTGTTTTGCATTGTGATTGCCGTCTGTCCGATTCTTCACAACACACCTAGAAATAACAAATATAAAAGTGTAAGAGCAAAGTCTTCTCTTAGTAGCAATTACTTCTATCAAACCAATAGCCTTATTACTTTCTCCTTGTAATTTTTTAACACATATGTGCTTTAAGCTAATTTAAAGTAGGTGCATACACATTTTTTATATTTTTGTACTTAGATTTATCTGGTTACTGTTTATTATTCTTAAAGAGACAAATGATCATTCTGTACAATTGTTAGCTTTTTCTGGTAATCTACAGTATATGCCTGTTTGACCATTGCGGTTCTGCGCGGGCTAGTTTCCTCACCACTCCACCCAGCGCAACAGAGAACCAGCCAGCTGAGCTAAAGGGGACCTCCCTCAGTCCAGGCGGCTGAGTTCCCTGCCATGTGCATTAAGGGCGCTGCAACCAGCTCCACTACACCTGGAATTTCTAGCAATGATAATAGAGAGCAGGTTTTATACATCAGTATCAAACTGTGAGTTTATAAAAACTTTTTTTTATAAACGTTTTTTAGAGAACAGAGATTTGTGATATTTAGTTCATAAAAACGAAAATGTCAACAACCTGTAGGTCCTAAAAAGACCACAGCTAGTCACACTTCACTTAACTGAATAAATTAATTTAGTAAATGAATAAAAACACATTATGTTGAATTAAAAGTGATAAATGCTGGTGTATAGCGCCCCCTGCTTGATCAGCCATTGAATATGTTTACAGCTAATTGTATGTTTTCACTAGTATTACTGTTGAACTTTAATATAGTAGTACTAGTGTTACTTTAATATATGGTACTTTGAATAGAATTTCTTGTCAGTCATTTTATGCTGTGCACCCAGAACAGCAATTAATATCCTTGCTTTTATTATCAATAAGGAGTAATTTATGTAAAATATTAATAAAAACATTACACTGTAGGTGCAATTAATCATTACAATTGTATTGTATCTACACTAAATCCATATAATATATCCACAAAATGCTATTATATTCTAACACTATTAGTATCTTGCTCACTTACCGTAAAAAAATCTTCTCATGAGCTGTTGCTTACAGTGGACGTGCTGTAAAAACAAGCAGCACCTTCTTCCCTGTTTTATACTGTGCTCTCGTGCTTGGGGAATATTGTTCTCTAATGATATCCTAGTGGATATTAATTGCTGATGACCTTAAGACTTTGTTCTTTTTTTATTAATGAAAACAAAAACACATGACAAAGTAACGTAGTGTGACACTGAGAAGTGTAAACTGGACAGAGAATACAGCATAGGGATCTTCTGTGCACATTAATTCCTTTAGGATTGTGCACCTTTGTAAAGTATGAATATCCTGTGCAGGCATGGCTTTAACGGTTTTAAATCAAACAAATGCTCCGGTGTACCAATACTATTAATTCATAAGTGAATAGTAATGAGAATTTAGTAATGAGTAACTAAATTTAAAATTTGTCTTATTAATCCTGTATTTTTGCTTAATTGCTTAATTGTATTTACCAATGACCAAATCATCCTGAAAAATCATTAAGTCAACCTGTTAGTGGAGAGTATAATTAAAATATAAATGCCAGTACAATATAAAAAGGCTCCACATTTGTAAGGAGCTTGAGAGAAATGAATACATTTTAACGGGTTAAGATAAAGCAACTTCTCTGTGAGCGGTTTCCTCCTTTTTCAGGTTGAGCTACAGAAATCTTTTACATAAATTGAGCACTAATGTGATCAATCTCAGTTTCTAGAAAAGTTACTGATGTCTTATAGTTGTAATGTATTTTTGGGTGGTTACTCAATTGTGTCCATTTTTCTCTGTCATTGTAATGGCCAGGATTCAAATCCACATTAGTGGCTTTCTGAAAAAATCTGGTGTAGATTATTAATAGGTTTATTCCATGCTGAAAAAAAGAAGAAAGAAAACACAACGTTTCAGCCATGGAGCCTTCTCCAGGTGTGCGCTGCTGCCCACTTGAACATGTGTAGATAATGACTTGTTGAGGTCATACATATAGCATTGACTTAAGAGCTAAAAATCTTCATGTTCACAACAGCGGGGTGATCTGGTACATCTACATTTTCTTTGAACATGCCACATGCCTGTATATCCTGTTGTCATAATAACATTTTGTGTGCAGAATAAGAAATTATCTAACATAGCAGGGAAAAATCCAATGTTTCCACATGTCTGATTTGCAGAGTTAATTTAAACTAATTATAGAATAATTACAGTGATATACAACATTAATAAAATCATAAAATAATAATCCATGTAACGAGATTGTATGACAATAAAGCATTGAACTATTTGACCCACCTGGATTTCTTATTCATAGATCTATACTGTATGAAGTTGTGAAGATGATCAAGCCACAAACTGAGTTTCTTCAATAAAGGAAGTTTTGTAGAAATTGTCATTAATTTGGGAAATGTGGAATTTCCAATAGATCATGTGAAGATAATCTCCATATTTTGTATTTATTGACGGTAAAACGCTACAATTCAGACAATGTGATCAAGGATGTGTGGGGGATTTCTCCATTTCATTAGAGACAAAAGAAGTTAAAAATAGCTATACTGTACTGTAGGTCTGTCTGAGCTAAAAGTGGTTCAAGATATGAAAACTCACAGGAATGGTAAATTGTCTGGCATTGTTGGCATTCCTATTGAATTTTAATTGAATATATTTGCTTCTGTTCTGTTAGACATAGTACATGCAGTCATTGAAGAGGGTTCTTAAATAGGGATTCAGCATTAATATTAAACTCCTTCTGACTATCATTGCACATACACAGTATAAGAGTTCCTCTCTTTGTAAGAGTTATCTATTTCACTAATTTACTCAGATGCCGAGCTATAAGTTTTGATTATATTGTAACGCCCTCGCCTGGTGGTGAGGAGGAAGCGCCCCTAGGCGCTCGTAGTACCGCTGGGCATGCTGGGAGTGGTAGCCGGGAAGAGTCTGAGGGTCATCGTGCTGACCCTCAGACTCTTCCCGGCTACCACTCCCAGCATGCCCAGCGGTACTACGAGCGCCTAGGGGCGCTTCCTCCTCACCACCAGGCGAGGGCGTTACACTGCCCCCACCTGAAGCGTCTGGCGTCTCGCCGACGTCGAACACCCCCCTCAGGCTGTACTCGTATTCGGCCAACTGCTGCGGAACCCTGCGTGAGCGGCCGCTGCGCCGCGGTGACGGCTGGCGATCCACGGACGCCCCACTATCGGCCGGCTCCGGCCCCGGCTGCTCCTCTGGAGCCTCCCCACACGGCTCCTCCTCCCGGGCCCGGTAGGGGGCCAGGCGGTCTCGGTGCAGGACCACCACTCTCCCCCGTGTTCGCAACCGGACACGGTAGCAGACCTCGCCCACCACCCCGAGTACCTCAGCGGGCCCCTCCCACGACGGCGCCAGCTTAGGACTGAGGCCTTTGCGGCGCCGCGGGTTGTACACCCAAACCGAGTCCCCGGGCTGGAAGGCAGGCCCCCTGCAGCGCAGGTCGTAGTACCGCTTCTGCCGGACCCCCGCCTGTGTCAGGTGGGTCCGTGCAAAGCTGTGCACCCGCTGCATCCGCTGCCGCAGGTCCCACTCGTAGTCCGGTCCAGCCGGCGGTGCCGACCCGTCTCCGGGCGGCGGGCCGAAGACCAGGTCCACCGGTGTTCGCATTTCCCGGCCCAGCATGAGCGAGGCCGGGGTGCACCCGGTGGATTCCTGGACCGCGGTCCTGTACGCCCAGAGCGCAAGGGGGAGGTGGCGGTCCCAGTCCCGTTGGTGCCGGGACACCAGGGTGGCCAGCTGGGTGGCGAGCGTCCGATTAAACCGCTCTACCAACCCGTCGCTCTGGGGATGCAGCGGGGTGGTCCGCGTCTTAGTAATCCCCAGGCGCTGGCACACCCTGGCGAAGACCTGGGACTCGAAGTTACGCCCCTGGTCACTGTGTAACTCCTCCGGCACCCCCAGCCTGGCAAACATCCCCTCCAGCAGTGCATCGGCCACCGTGGGGGCACTCTGGTCCGGGAGGGCGTAGGCCTCCGGCCACTTCGTAAAGTAATCCATAGCCACCAAGACGTAGCGGTTCCCGGCCTCGGTGCGCGGAAACGGGCCCAAAACGTCCACTCCCACCCGCTCCATAGGAGCCCCCACCTGGTGTTGTTGGAGGGGGGCCCGAGAGCGCTCGGGGGGACCCTTCTGCGCCACGCACACCGCACACGTTCGGCAGTACCGATCCACGTCCCGGTGGCAAAGACCCCAATAAAAATGGCCTCGGAGACGCTGCAGGGTTTTTTTACCGCCGAAGTGCCCCACACCCGGTTGGCCGTGCACCGCTCGGAGCACCGCCCCGCGGAGCGACCGAGGCACCACTAGCTGCCACCGTACCTCGCCACTGGAGGGTACCCGCCACCCCCGGCGCAGCACCCCGTCCTTTACCTCCAAGGCCTCCCACAGGGCGCAGAGGGCCTTGACGGACTTCGGGTGCGGGGCGAGCTCCTCTCGTGTAGGCCGCACTCCTGCTGCCCTCCAGCGGAGCACCGGGCCCACGTCAGGATCAGCTGCCTGACGCTGCGCCAGGTCTGGCAGGCCCACCCCCAGCGGCCCCTCCCGGGCCGTGGCCGCGGCGCTCACCCCCGCCACGGTGCGGACAGCCTCCTCACGCTGCTCCCGCCGGGCGCAGTGATGGCAGTCCGCGGCCTCGCAGGGGCGTCGCGAGAGAGCGTCGGCATTGAGATGGCGAGACCCCGCACGGTGCACGACAGTGAAGTCGTACTCCTGCAGGATCTCTATCCATCGCGCCATCTGTCCCTCTGGCTCCTTAAAGTGGAGCAGCCAGGTGAGGGACGCATGGTCGGTCCTCAACCGGAACCGGGTCCCGAACAGGTACGGCCTGAAATGGTGGACCGCCGCCATCACCGCCAGCAGCTCGCGACGGGTCACGCAGTAGTTCCGCTCAGGCCTAGTCAGAGCCCGACTGTAGTAAGCCACTACGCGCTCCCCATCCGGCCCCTCCTGCGCCAACACCGCCCCCACCCCCGAGTCACTCGCGTCGGTGTCGAGAATATACGGCAACCGCGGGTCGGGGTAGGCCAGCACGGGGGCCCCCACCAGAGCTTCGCGCAACCGGCCAAAGGCAGTCTCACAGCCCGAGTCCCAGTCAAAACGGCGGCCCTTGTCGGTGAGGCGGTGCAGCGGGGCGGCGATGCTGGCAAAGTCCCGGACGAACCTCCGATAGTACGAGGCCAACCCCAGAAAGCTGCGGAGCTCCGCGACGGTGCGTGGAGTCGGCCAGCCCCTCACTGCAGCGACCTTACCTGGGTCCGTAGCCACCCCTCGCGGTCCAACAACATGTCCCAGGAAGGTCACCTCCCGCCGCAGGAGCTCGCACTTGCGGGGGTTGAGCCTCAGGCCAGCACGGCGGATGCAGGCCAGCACCGCCTGGAGGTTCGTCAAGGCCTGGTCGAAACTCCGTGCATGAACCAGCAGATCGTCCAGGTATAACACGCACTGGTTCCGCGGGACCGATGCCAGCACCCTCTCCATCAGCCTCTCGAACGTCGCCGGGGCATTGCACAGGCCAAAAGGCATGACAGTAAACTGCCAGAGGCCCTGGCCGATGGAAAAGGCCGTCTTCGGGCGAGCATCGGGAGCAAGCGGTACCTGCCAGTAGCCGCAGCGGAGGTCCAGGGAGCTGAACCAGGTCGACCCGGTGATGTAGTCCAGGGCGTCATCTATCCTCGGCAGGGGGTAGGAATCTTTCCGGGTGACCTCATTCAGCTTGCGGTAGTTGACGCAGAACCTCCACGAGCCGTCTTTTTTTTTAACCAGTACGGCTGGCGCCGACCACGGGCTCGCGGAGGGCTCAATCACCCCCGCTGCGGCCATCTCCCGGATCTTTTCCTCGGCGGCGGTCCGCTTGGCGTGGACCATGCGTCCTGGTGGGATGCGGATGGGCCGAGCGTCGCCGGTGTTGATCTCGTGTTGGACCAGGGCAGTGCGGGTGCAGTCCTCATCCCTCGCCGCAAAGAGGTCTTCGTTCTGGGCGAGTAGCTCCTGGAGCCGCTGCCGCTGGTCCTGATCGAGGCCCTCGCAGCTCCGCTGGAAGAGGTCCTCAACGGCACGCTTCGCTTCCACGCAACGCTCGGCCCCCGCCGCCGCCTTGTCTGGCCCCCCGGCCGACTCAGGGGCAGGATCCGGCACGCTCGCTCCCCGGCTCGCAGGCCTGGTCTGCCCCGGCGACTGACGCCGCCGCCGCCGCCGCTGCCTCTTGTTCCCCCGGCTCTGGCAAGCCCGCGTCCCTCGGCCTTCGCCGGACCTGCCCTCCACCAGGTGCAGTCGCTCCCCCTGCCACACCAACTCCTGCCGGTCCAAGTCCAACCTGGCCCCCACTCGCTGCAGTAGGTCCAGCCCCAGAATGCAGTCCTCCTGGATGGGTGCAAGGTAGCAGGGGTGGCGCACCGTCGCTGCACCCAGACGGAAGGCAAGCACCCGTTTCCCCCGGACTGCAGCGAGCTGTCCCGTCACGGTCCTCAGCCGCAGGCTGGAGGCCTCCCATCCTGGGGGGTTGGTGCCCTCGGTGTCGGGGAGAACGCCCGGCCGAAGTAGGGTCACTGATGAACCGGTGTCGAGTAGGGCCAGGCAGGGTTGGTCCTCAATCCGGCAGTGGAGGTACAGGCCCCGGCTACAGCCGACTCGCCCCACGGTGGCGTGAGGGGCGCCGGTTTTTACAGCGCTCTCCGGAGCGGGGGTTGAGGTGTTCAAGGGCGGCCTTCCCCGCGCTGAGCCGCCCCGTTCCCGTTTCCCGACGCCGATCGAGCGAGGTTCGGGTGCCCGGCAGAACCGGGCTCGGTGTCCTCTTTTCCCGCAGCGGTCGCAAATCAGCGTGCGGGGCTGTTCCGCGGCGGTCGCTGCACGGGCTGGCTCCTCTTCCCCCTCGCTGGATTCCTCCGTCGCCGCCTCGGTCAGCCGGCAGGGCGCACTGCATCTGCTGGCGCTGCCAGTCACCCCGAACACTACCTCAGCCCGTGTAGCAAGGGCCAAGGCCTGCTCCAGCGATGTTGGCGCGGCCAGCTGCACGTGGCGCCGCAGCTCCTCGGGCGAGAGGGCCTTGAGAAAGGCCTGGAGAGCCATCTCCCGCTGCGCCTCCCGGGGGAAAGTTGGGTATCCTCGGCGGGCGAGGAACATGACATCCGCGGCGACCGGGCCCAGTCGCTCTCCTGGTCGGCGCCGCCGCAGGGCCAGCCTCTCCCGCATCAAGTCCGGCGCCTCCTCTACACCGAAGCGCAGCTGGAGGGCTGCTGCCAGCGCCGTGTAGTCGCCTCTGTCCTCCTCCGGGACGTCCAGGAGCACCTGGCAGGCCGCTCCTTCCAGCGCCGCCGCTAGGTGGCCGGCCATCTCTGCCCGGCTCCAGCCATTCGTCCGGGCCGCGAGCTGGAACTGCGCCTCATAGGTCTCCCAAGGCGCCTCACCATCGTAGCGACCTGGTCGCACCCGCGCCGATGGGTGTGGGAATCGCTGATCGGCTCCGGCAGGGAGGGCATCCTCTCTCCGGGGCGGCCGCCCCAATTCTACTGGCGGGACCACTACTGGGTAGCCCTGGTAAGGGCTGTGGCCACCTGTCGCACCCAGGAGTTGCTCAGGCTCCCTATGTGCGCCGCCGATGGGTTCTGCGTCTTCCAGCGTCAGCCGGCGCTTTATGGAATCGGGTAGTGTCTGCCACGAGTTGTTCATTCTGCCCGCTTCTGACACCAATGTAGCGTATTGCAGGTTCTTTCTCAGAACTAAAGAACAGTGGAGACGCGATTAACCAAGCACTGGCTTTATTTTACAACCACACCAAAACAAACACAGGATCTACACACACATGAGGAGACTGACGAACACGTACACACATTTAGGGTGGTAATTACCTAACAACACACTCTACTTTTACAGGACTACACAGGGCACTAGAATTACTAGGACATTATTTACACAGGCAGGGTCAGCCGCTGGTCATCGTGCTGACCCTCAGACTCTTCCCGGCTACCACTCCCAGCATGCCCAGCGGTACTACGAGCGCCTAGGGGCGCTTCCTCCTCACCACCAGGCGAGGGCGTTACAATATCATGTTGAGTGAAGCTTTGTATCTCTGCATTAGGTTTTCATAATAAGATGGGCCTTATGGGTAATCTGGCCTGTGATAATGTTTACCACATCCTTGACAAATTCAACTATGGATATTGTCTCTCCCTATACCATCATGCCATTATTAAGAAGACTTTTGATCCTTGAAAGTTTTTCATGTTCTTGATTATATACTGTATGTGTTGAATTAGGTTACTTAACTATAGTGCTGGGCGATAATTCGATAACGTTAATTATCGCAATATAATTTTCCTCGATATAATTTTAACAAATGTTCGATACATGTTCGATATATATGTTTATGCTTTGCGCATGATATGCGCATGTGCACAAAATACTGCGCGAGTGCGTGTGCGTGTTGCAGACCGGGCAGCTAACGTGGTGTTGTTTACCCACACGGTGGTGGCTGACAGGACTGTAGTTAGAGTGGAGAAATGAGTGACACTGAAGCAAATGTAGTGCTGCCAACGACCAGCTCGAAGGACAATGACATCGTCGACAGAAAAGGTCATTCAGCTTCGGTAATTTGGAGATATTTTGGCTTTTTACGATCAGACATAAAACAGAGCACTTTAAACTTTGCAGTCTGTCTGAGCCGTCTTCTATGTGTATTGTATCACACTGCAGTATTTAATTTTTCTATTAAGATATTTATTTTGTACATTTTACTCATGCATATTTTGACAAAAACTTGAATACTCTCTACCTCAGATTTGTGTAATGTTTCTGCTGTTTGGCAAGTGTTTGTTGTGTTCTTAAAATAAAGAGTTGTTTAATTTACCAATTAACTGTCTGGTTTCTTCAACTTTCACCCAAGAGAAAAAATCTGCCTTTAAACTTGAAAGAAATAATGATTTGACATTTATCGTGATAATATTCGATATTGACTGAAATTAAAATTTTTATCGTGATAATGTTTTTGGCCTTATCGCCCAGCCCTACTCAACTATGGTTAAAATCTGTGTTTCTTAGAATTCAGATTACAAATACAAATTCTACCGTCCTCTACAAAATCTTACAACATATTATCTAAAAATTACCTAAAAATTCAGGACTGGACAATTAAGGTTGAAATTTTCTAAATGATATTGGAAAGCAATAGAAAAGGCAACAATCTTATGAAAGATTAAATGTTGTTTAAAGTGTAATTTAAAGTCGAGTCAAATCATCTTATATTAAAGGGGTATATATACAAGATATGTATATAATGATATTGCTGCTCTGGCTGCTGTCAAAAGAGTATTGTTCATACTGTATACAGTACATTCTCAAAGGCTCTAAATCAATACCCTACACTGAAATATAAAATATATATATATATATTGTATTTATTTTGACCTTTTAGTTTTGAATAGATAAGACTATGATGGGACATAATTTAACTATTCCAAAACTCCAAGAGGCATTGGCAATGAAATACAAACCAAGGGTGCAAGCAGAAACTACAGAAATAGGCACATCTTACACTACAAGCAGGCTACAGTATTCAGTTATTGTTTTCTTATAAAATTGAATTAATCTCTACTGCATGTGACTCACCTGCCAAACTCTAGTTAAATAGTAAATTAATTTTACTAGATTACACTACACTTGGATAGTTGGAGTATAGGGGAACAATATTTAATAGAAATTTTTTAACTTTTGAAAATTACAGTTTTATGTCTGAGAAAAAAAGACAACAAAGACACTGTGACATAAAACATGGTATTTTTACACTTCTTAAGTTTAAAAGACGTGAACATACAGTATGGACACTTTTTCACAGTTCGCTTGAAAATCAAGTTATTGCATTAAAAATGAATATGTCCAGTTTACACCTTGAGTTGTTATTTTTTTATTTCTTCTCTTTCATGCTTTTTAGATAGAGTGAGCTCTAATTATTCTAAGTTTGTGTATGGAAAAGGAAGCAACCACATTTAATATTTTCAGTTTCCACCAAAATTTAATCTCTTTTTTTTTTTCCTTTCAGATTTCTTTTTGATCTTTAATTTTGAATTTCCAAATATTTGTTACAGTATACCTACCTGGTCTGAAATAAACTGTAGTGTGTTTTTCAACTCTAATGCAATGCAACTTGAATAACCAGACCACACACAAGGGGCAATGACGAAAAGGAAGGAGATTGCTCTGATACACCCATCTTTGAGCCACTGATCTTTCAATACCTCTTATGTTTCTGACTTCATGGCAACTTTTACTGCTACTGTAGCCACACTCTTCAGTTCTGTGACTCTGGTTTATTTTCTTCTTTTGCTACCAAACTGGACAGCAAGCCTGCTGAAGCCCAGGAGGTTGCAGGAGTTGCTGTGTTGCCTGATAATCCAACCATGTTCATGGTAGCCAGGGTTATGTCATGTTGATTTAGCATCTTAAGAGGCCCTCACTATAATGTCAGAATTTATTAAAACATGACATTTAGTAAACATATGTGTGGCATTCTCATTCTCACATCTTCCAACATCCTTAAGGACAATCCTTCCTTTTCATCTCGACATAAATAGAAGGATGGCCCTGAATAAAAGGTTATTGTACAATGGCCTCAACCTACTGTACAAAAACAATTTGTATAAGGATGGTGACTGATGAAGTTCACGAGTCGGTGTGCTCAATAAAAAACATGGGAATCATGGTCTGCATGTCCAGCTTATCAGCAAAATTCGTTTCTTACCTTGGGAATGCTGCTCGATTACATTGTGTCCAGTCAGTGCCCACAGTGGAGGGATGTACACATGCTTTGTTTCATTCAGACTTCATTACTACTATTCCTTACTTGTTGGGTTGTCTAACACATGCCCAAAAATTCCAGTATGTTCTAACGTCACCTGCTAGAGCTCAGCTAGCGTCTGGTTCTAGAAACATAAAATTACTGTCCACAAATCATTGCACTGCCTTCCTATTACATTTTGTGATTTCTTCAGCTATAGTTTTGACTTTTAACACTATTTGAGGGTAAGTATATAAAAGCTCTACCTCTGATGTTGCTGACTTCATTTTAAAGGTTTCTGGTTACTTTTCTGCTTTTACTACTGTGCTACTCTGCTCTGTTTTCTCAATGTGTAATATAACACTTACATATTTACAAATACATGTTTTTTTAATTTGACTTATTTTTGTAGAGAATGATTAAAATGCAATGTAGAATGTAAAATGTGATGTCTGCATCAGCTTCCAAGTGCAAAATATTTAAGTTTGGCCAGTTTACTGCAAAATTAACTTCAATAACATTTTTTAAATAGTATTTTTCATTACAATATTTAAAAGTGATTTTGTAATTTACAGATAATAACTTGTCTGTAAATAAAACTGCAGGGTTACAACTCTGGATAATGAATTAGTATCCATATCTACCATCTCACATTTGCTAGTTTATTAATTGATTTTAACTGATGGTTCTTTTAATACTTAAAACGTTTAAATTTTTAAAGTTGTAAAGCAATTAATTAAATAATTAAAAACCCTAAACATATATCACTGAGGATAAAGTTTATATTTCAGTCACCATACTTGTTTAAGCTGTTTATACTACTAAAATTTGACTCATTACAATAATCACACTACTTTAGAGAAAGAGCACTATTTCAGAAACTGAAACAAGTAAGAAGACATAATGACATTTGCTAAGTCATTTATCTAGTATAAGACAGACTCATTATTTTCTGTTTCCTTTCCGTAACTCCTGCAAGAGAGATAATTTTAATGCTGTGGAACATTTTTATTATCCTCTTTCTTACCTCTTGCAGTTTGATCCCATATATGATGGGATTTAAAAGAGGTGGAAGCAAGAGGAAATCAATGGAAATAATAACACGTACAACATTAGGAATCTTACTCAAGTCAAACCGCTGGTGAACAAATTCAAAGCAGGTAGCAAGGCTGTAGTTCATGAAGGTCAACAGATGAGGGGTACAGGTCTGCAGCGCTTTAGCTTGAGCTTCTTTTGAAGCTTTCTTGCACACTAGAAGGATTCTGACATACGAGTATAAAACTAGAAGGAATGAAGGACACAAAAAAACTGTTGTGGCAAACAAACCATAGCCACTGTTCACAGACACATCCACACAAGAATGTCTGACAACCGACCAGTTGTCACAATAAACCTTGTGTATGACTGACCCACACAGTGGGAGCCTAATAGTTAAAGATATAAGTACAGAGAAAATGCAAAGGGACCACATATATATAAACACTAAAAGCTGAGTCACCTTTGATGGAGTCATGATGCTGTTATATCTCAGTGGATGACATATAGACACATATCGGTCATACCCCATTATGGACAAAATTAAATACTCAAATCCTGCATAGGAATGAACACAAAATATTTGAATGTAACAAGCAATCCGAGATATGGATGGGGTGTCTGACAGAAGGTTAGCCAAACATTTCGGATAAAAAGCACAACTGCCATATAGTCCATTCACAGCTAGGCTACAAATAAATATATACATGGGTTCATGGAGTTTCCTTTCCTTGACAATTACTGTTATTAGAAGTACATTTCCAAACAGTATGAAAAGAAAGGCCAACAGAGTAGCAGAAAAATAGAAATATCTAATATTTCCATTGTTGTCATATGCTGTTAGTACGAATATTGTTACATTGGATGTGTTTTGCATTGTAATCTTCCTCTTTTTCTTCTCAAGGCACCTAGAAACATAAAAATATAAGAGCAGATATTTATATCAAAGCAATAGTCTTATTCTCCTCATCATTAGTGGCATATAAATTCTGTAACACAATCCAGAATAGGTATATGAGACCATGTATCATTTTACTTGTGTCATTTCACTTGCATTTATTACAAAAAATCATTCATTACATTAATTGGAGAGCAACAATCCAGATAAGCAGTTTAGAGATTATTACATAAAAAAAATATCAGCAACCTCTTGATCTCAAGGACCAAATGTCAAAATTAAATGGGTAAAAGACACAAGTGTTCTAAGACTTTACAAATGTATGATTTAAAGGTGACAAATGATGGTGCTGCTGTATAGTGCCCCCCCTCTATATAACTGTACAGCCCTTGAATGTGCTTTAAGCTAATTGTGTGTTTTCACTAGTACTACTTTTAAACTTTAATATACACATTTGTTAGCCCTTAGATCAAATAGAATTTTTCACCAAAGTTATATTAAGCTTAGCACTAAGAGCAACAATTAATATTCTTGCTTTAATGTAGTGTATTAATAAGAGCAATATGTGGATGCAATTGATCCTTATTTGTTTTCTAAATATGTACATTAAACCCATATAACATGTCAATAAAATGGTTTTATTTTCTAACACTATTAGTGTCTTAGTCACTTACCTTAAAAAACCTTCTCATGAGCTGTTGCTTACAGTGGACAGCAGCACCTTCTTCCTTGTTTTATACTGTGCTCTCATGCTAGGGGAATATTAGAACTTTCTTCTCTAATGATATCCTAGTGGATATTAATTGCTAATGACCTTAAGACTTTGTTCTTTTCTTATTAATGAAAACAAAAACACATGACAAAGTAACTTTGTGTAAACTGTGTAAACTGGACAGAGAATACACCATAGGGATCTTCTGTGCACATTAATTCCTTTAGGATTGTGCACCTTTGTAAAGTATGAAAATCCTGTGCAGGCATGGCCTTAACGGTTTTAAATCAAACAAATGCTCCGGTGTACCAATACTATTAATTCATAAGTGAATAGTAATGAGAATTTGGTAATGAGTAACTGAATTTAAAATGTGTCTTATTAATCCTGTATTTTTGCTGAACTCAAGATAAAGGGGCCGGGTAATTGTATTTACCAATGACCAAATCATCCTGAAAAATCATTAAGTCAACCTGTTAGTGGAGAGTATAATTAAAATATAAATGCCAGTACAATATAAAAAGGCTCCACATTTGTAAGGAGCTTGAGAGAAACGAATACATTTTAATGGGTTGAGATAAAGCAACTTCTCTGTGAGCGGTTTCCTCCTTTTTCAGGTTGAGCTACAGAAATCTTTTACATAAATTGAGCACTGATGAGATCAATCTCAGTTTCTAGAAAAGTTACTGATGTCTTATAGTTGTAATAATGTATTTTACTCAATTGTGTCCATTTTACTCTGTCATTGTAATGGTCAGGATTTAAATCCACGTTAGTGGCTTTTTAAAAAAAAATCATGTGTAGATAATGATTTGTTCAGGTCATATGTACAGCATTGACTTAAGAGCTAAAAATCTCCATGTTCATAACAATTGGGTGATCAGGTACATCTGCATTTTCTTTGAACAAGCCACATGCCTGTATGTTCATCAATGCCCTGACCTATATTTTGTGTGCAGAATAAGAAATTATCTAACATAGCAGGGTAAAATCTCCATATTTCGCATTTATTGATGGCAAAACGCTACAATTCAGACAATGTGATCAAGGATGTGTGGGGGGTTTCTCCATTTCATTTGTAGAGACAAAAGAAGTTAAAAATAGCTATACTGTAGGTCTGTCTGAGCTAAAAGTGGTTCAAGATATGAAAACTCAAGGGAATGGTAAATTGTCTGACATTGTTGGCATTCCTACTGAATTGTAATTGAATCTATTTGCTTCTGTTCTGTTAGACATATTACATGCAGTCATTGAAGAGGGTTCTGAAAGAGTTAGTGGAGAATATGGTTAAAATGTAAATACCAGTACAATATAATAAACTTCCCATTTTAAGGAGCTTGAGAGTAAAGAATAATGCTTAGAAGATTAAAATAAAGTGACCTCTCTGTGAGTGGGTTCCTTCTATTTCAAGTCAGGACAACTCTTTCACATAATTTGAGACCAATGTTGAGTTTTTAAAAGAGAATGCTGAGGGAATATTTATTTCCTTTTTGTGCTATCGGACAGGCTAAAACATATTTCTCGCTTGTATTGTAATGCAATGCTTTGTAATACCTCACCATACTGAGTGCATGATTATTACCTTTTCCTATTTGCTTGCAAGGCAAGCTGGTGTGCATGAAAATTGTGTGTCATTCATTTCCTTTATTTAAATATGTTCTTTACAAAACACTCCAGATTTATTAATATCCCCAATAAAATCAAAACTAAATCAAAACAAATATTGTATAGCATAAATTTGTTGATTAAAACATGTCTCACCAAAAAATGGCAAAGTTACAATGCAATCATCAATCAATCAACTAGCATTGCACAGAGCAAAGTAATATTTGTCAAACATATTTTCCAATTTTAAAAAAAGATCATATGTACAGTATTTACAGCACTGGTTATTCCCTTAAATTAAATTCAATGGAAGAAAAATGGAAGTCTCTAGAACTCTACAAAAGCCTCTAAAGCAATTTAATCTGAGGTACAAAAGGAGCTAGTAAAACATTTAATAGTAGTATGCATTATCATGTTTAAGTAAAGACAGCTCTTTAAAGATTGCAGGCAAATGGTCATCAACCTCCAAAGGCTGAGGTGGGTGTAATAGAATCCACAGACAATTAAATGTAACACTTTCTACCATAGGATCATTTACCAAGGAATTTAAGGGTACTGGTGTACAGTATTAGTAACTTGGTATTGTGTGATAAGTAGTTAGGGGGGCCACTGTGAATCCAAAGGTAACAGATGGAGATTTACACACTGACATCTACAGAATAAACACTGTCAAAGTCAAAGTCACGCAAAAGAATGTGGGATCCGTACATAGCTGCACTGCAAAGACGAAGCCTCTTCTGTGGGCAAACCTCAAAAATCAGTGACTCAAACTTGCCAGACATCATCATTTGAAATGCCCTTTGAGTGACAATGTCATATGGTCAGATGAAATGACAATTAAGGTTTTTATGCATGTCAGTATGTTCAGTAAACAAAAGAAGAATCTCACGTTGAGGAAAAACTCACCATGAGAGCTCAAGTCGAAATCCTGTACTGTGCTCTAGGTTCTGCCACTTCAGAAGATATATTTATTACCATTCCGCCATTCAGATTTACATAACAGATTATGTTATTCTGCTTTGAAACCTTTAAGAACCCTTTTTGAAACAGGGGAAAATGTGAACTTCAGCACACACCACAACATTTTGACCAGCTGCCGGTTTCTTTCTGTGGAATCAAATCAAACAAATTGACAAAGACCAACTGCAAACAAATGAAAAAAATATTGATTCGCCACCTGTATCTCAACACCTCCGTCCCATTGAACATTTGTGATACTAACTCAAGATGTCAGTTTGCTAATGGAAACCAAAGGGTCTTCAATTCAAGTAAATCTGAATGGCGGAATGGTAATAAATATCTCTTCTGAAGTGGCAGAACCTAGAGCACAGTACAGGATTAGTCCTGTCAATGGAATCCCTGCTGGAGGAAGACTTACAAAATAATGACTACAGTGGAGTGAATGCAGACCTTGTGTTTTATGTATTTAGTTATTTATGACAAATATAACATGGCTCTGTGTAATGCTGTTAAGAATATTGTATAAGATTTTTACATTGATTTAATCAAGAACCGTTATTTGATCTGTAAATCTATTTGGTGGTAATTGTATTTTCTTACAGATATTAAATCAATTAAAGGATAATGTGGATGTTTGACTTGTTCAGAACATAGTGTAAGGTTTACATTGCTTAATTTGAAGTGGCAATTTTAAATTTCTGAGTGAATGGTTTGCATAGATTGTGTCAAAATAAAAAAGCTATACTGTACAATACCTTTATATCTTTAATGCCCTGTTCTGATGTCATGGGTCTGAATCCATAGACTGATTTAAATTGTCCTTATTCAGTTGTTTCTCTTTTTAACTCTGTATTACTGTACATGAGGTACTGGTTTGGTACATGGTTTCATAAACGTCTTTGATCTTAAAGAAGATCTCAATAAATTATTATGTTAATGAATAAGTGATACATTAATATACAGTTTAACTATATATATAAACCACTCTATGATATTTTAGAAATTTCACTCCATGTGTGAAATCCAGAGAGGCAAGATGTCAGCATTGTACCATGGCAAACTGCTTTATTTTTACTTCACATGTGGAAGACACGTAATTGTCACTTTGCGTTTTAAAGATGCATCAACAGAGTCACATGTAGATTTTTTTCCAAAGAACATCTTAATGATCCTTTTTCTTATCTCCTGCAATTTCACTCCATAGATGATAGGATTCAAAAGAGGAGGAAGTAAAATGCAATCCATTGACATCATAATTCGTACTACATGGGGCAAATTATGAAGCTCAAAACGATATTGGAGAATTTCAAAAAATGTGGCGATGCCATAGTTTGTGAAGCTCACTAAATGAGGGGTGCAGGTCTGTAGAGCTTTAGCACGAGCTTCCTTTGAAGATTTCAGGCACACTGCCAGGATTCTGACATAAGAGTACAAAACAACAAGAAACGGTACACATATAAGAAAACATGTAACAAGGAGACCAACGATATTATTAACAGACACATCTGAGCATGATAGTCTGACAACTGACCAGTTATCACAGTACACTTTTTCTATTATAAACCCACAAAGGGGCAGCCGAATCGTTAGCATTAGATGTATAAGGAGAATACAAATAGGGTACATATATACAAACACTAAAAGCTTAGTCATTCTTAAGGGGGTCATGATGCTGTTATACATCAGTGGATGACATATGGACACATATCGGTCGTACGCCATCAGAGCCAATATTGTATATTCAAATCCTCCATATGTATGAAGGCAATATACCTGAGTCAAGCAGCCAGCTCTAGATATGGAGGGAGTTTCTGACAAGAGGTTGGATAAACAATGCGGATAAAATGAAATGCTACCATACACCCCATTCAGGGTCAGGTTACAAATAAATATGTACATAGGTTCGTGGAGTTTTCTTTCCCTTGTAATTACTGTTATAATAATTATATTTGCTAGGAGTATCAAAAGAAAGACAAATAAAGCAGCTGTAAAATACAAATATCTCAAATTCCCATTGGTGCCATATGCCGTTAGAAAGAATATCGTCACATAGGATGTGTTTTGCATTGTAGTTGTCCGTCCGATCCAATTGTTAAAAAAACCTAGAAACAAACATAAATGTGTGAAAGCAAAGACCCCATCTTAGTGGTTATTATTTCCAACACAACAATAGTTGAATTAAATTCTCCCTAAAGCTAATCTGCAGCAGGTTTACAAAAGCATGCAACATTTTCTTGTCTAATAGTAGTGGTAGTAGTAGTAATAGTAGTAGTATCTTCCTTACCTGGAGTTCTGGATTACCCTGATCCTGAAGAGTCATATTCCTGCAGGTTTAATACATTACAAATTTATACATTTAGAAATGATTAAAGATGAAAATATCAACATACTATGGAGTTCAAGGACCACGCTTCACTTAATTGAATAAAGTTATTTAGTAAATGTATTAACCTTTCATAATTCTTTGCAATGGTGTGAGTTGAGGGTGACCTGTTGTGTAGTGTCTTGCCTGGACCTTCCTTGACCACCCTTTGTGCAGTACATGCTACTGGACAGTTGTCTTCATCATTACCACTATTTAACATACTACTAATTACGTTTAACAAATATACGCAGTCGTTGAACAAATCTATTACATTTGATTTGGAAAAAAATCATAATACATCTTTACAGATTCCTTTAGCACTTTCATTTTAACCTATGCACCTAGACAAAATATGTTACACATACAGTGTATGCATACATATTTTTATATGACCTAACATCTGATTATTATGCAAAATATTAAGAAGAAGACTATACAGATGCACTTAACCATTATCATTTTCATTTCCCTGATACAGTATCGAAATCTAGTCCATATAATTTATCAATAAAATGATTTTATTTCCTAACATTATTAGTGTCTCTGTCACATACCTTAAAAATTCTTCTCATGAGTTTTTGTCTGTAGTGGACCTGTTGTATTAACAAGCAGCGCGTTCTTCTGTGTTTTATATTGTATTCTTCTGCTTGGGGAATATTTGAACATCTTGTGCTCTAAAGCTGTCCTTGTGGAAATGACTTAATTGCTGATTACCTAAAGTCTTTGTCCTTATCTTATTAATGAAAACAATAGCATAAGATAAAGGAACTCTGTGTGAGAGTGCACCACAGGGACTTGTTAAAGTATGAAAGTCACGTGCCAGCATGGTCTTAGCAATTTGCAATCAGACAATTAGACACAGCCAAAAAAAAATGTCCACAGATTAGTATAGAAGGTACAATAAGTTCAAGATGGGATTCTGAATTACAGGACTTCAGGCCTTTCACATTTTAAACAGAAAGAGTGTGTATGACTGAAGCCGATTATTTTACTTAGAATTAAGTGTTATTAAAGATTTGTAATAATCTGTGTGCTCCTTGACCAAGCACCCTGTTGTCTGTCACAGGAATGTAGCTAAGGAGGCCCCCCTTTGTGATCTCAGCCACAGGATAACCTAGTGGTCTTTGCATGTGGGCAAGTGAGGTAGATAAACTTATGTTTTGGATAGAGATCTTTCCCAGGGTAGTGGAGATCCAGTGTCAATACTAGCATTTAAGATGGATTTTAGGTGTCTACTGCTGCCACCTGGATGTCTAGCAGATATCCATAGACACCTGGACATTATCTTAAAAGTCACAGACCATGGTCAACTATCCAACAAGATGACCAACTAATCAGGAACCTGCTAGGTGTGGGAAACTACTGCACCTTTTGACTTCTTGACCAAACACTAATCCTTTTTTCTCCGTTTAAAAAGCAGTACGTATCACTTCTATCTTTGCCTCTCTCCATTGAAGCAACTTGGCTGACTGACAAGAGAACCACGTGCCTGCCACATTTGTTGTCTAAACCTTTTCCTGAAACATCGAGTTAGAGAGTGAGCTCATACGTGAAGACAGAATTCTGACCGAGGTCTAGCCTGCAGCAGGACCTTGCGACCAGCTAGCTGCTTGATCAATGGAGCAACACGGTTGGACTTTCGTCACCACACCTGAATAGAGAATTATTCAGCAGTAACTGCTACACAGAGTTTCTCCCCTTTTGTGTGACTTGCATAGACTAAGTCACCAGTAAAACTATCCTTCTGCATGGGAGCTAAAAATCCACATTTGTGGATAAGTATAATTCAATATCCATCAATTGTTATTTTAAGACATGTTGGTATGAATTATATTAATCTATCATCTGTTTTTACTTGTCACATTGTTTGTGTGAATAAAGGTGTTCCAAATCCTTTTTTATTCTGAGATGGTCTATTTAAAATGGGCCAGGATATATTTCCTTCACAGCATGTACTAGATGCTGTAGATTGAAAATGTCGGCCACATGAATCAAATACACGAAAAAAAGACTACAATTCCCGACGTACCACACATAAAGTGATATCCACGGATAACAAAACAGTACAGTACATTAAATAAATCAACTGTTTATACAGTAAATACAGTATGATAGTACAGTGCCTTGCGAAAGTATTCGGCCCCCTTGAACTTTTCAACCTTTTGCCACATTTCAGGCTTCAAACATAAAGATATACATTTTTTATTTTATGTGAAGAATCACCAACAAGTGGGACACAATTGTGAAGTGGAACGAAATCTATTGGATTTTTGAAACTTTTTTAACTAATAAAAAAATGAAAAGTGGGGCGTGCAAAATTATTCGGCCCCTTTACTTTCAGTGCAGCAAACTCACTCCAGAAGTTCAGCGAGGATCTCTGAATGATCCAATGTTGTCCTAAATGACTGATGGTGATAAATAGAATCCACCTGTGTGTAATCAAGTCTCTGTATAAATGCACCTGCTCTGTGATAGTTTCAAGGTTCTGTTGAAAGCGCAGAGAGCATCATGAAGACCAAGGAACACACCAGGCAGGTCCGTAATACTGTTGTGGAGAAGTTTAAAGCCAGATTTGGATACAAAAAGATTTCCCAAGCTTCAAACATCCCAAGGAGCACTGTGCAAGCGATCATCTTGAAATGGAAGGAGAATCAGACCACTGCAAATCTACCAAGACCTGGCCGTCCCTCTAAACTTTCAGCTCAGACAAGGAGAAGACTGATCAGAGATGCAGCCAAGAGGCCCATGATCACTCTGGATGAACTGCAGAGAACTACAGCTGAGGTGGGAGAGTCTGTCCATAGGACAACAATCAGTCTTACACTGCACAAATCTGGCCTTTATGGAAGAGTGGCAAGAAGAAAGCCATTTCTCAAAGATATCCATAAAAAGTCTCGTCTAAAGTTTGCCACAAGCCACCTGGGAGACACCCCAAACATGTGGAAGAAGGTGCTCTGGTCAGATGAAACCAAAATCGAACTTTTTGGCCACAATGCAAAACGATATGTTTGGCGTAAAAGCAACACAGCTCATCACCCTCAACACACCATCCCCACTGTCAAACATGGTGGTGGCAGCATCATGGTTTGGGCCTGCTTTTCTTCAGCAGGGACAGGGAAGATGGTTAAAATTGAGGGGATGATGGATGCAGCCAAATACAGGACCATTCTGGATGAAAACCTGTTGGAGTCTGCAAAAGATCTGAAACTGGGACGGAGATTTATCTTCCAACAAGACAATGATCCCAAACATACAGCAAAATCTACAAAGGAATGGTTCACAAATAAACGTATCCAGGTGTTTGAATGGCCAAGTCAAAGTCCAGACCTGAATCCAATCGAGAATCTGTGGAAAGAGCTGAAAACTGCTGATCACAAACGCTCTCCATCCAACCTCACTGAGCTCGAGCTGTTTTGCGAGGAAGAATGGGCAAGAATTTCAGTCTCTCGATGTGCAAAACTGATAGAGACATACCCCAAGCGACTTGCAGCTGTAATCGCAGCAAAAGGTGGCTCTACAAAGTATTAACGCAAGGGGGACGAATAATTTTGCACGCCCCACTTTTCATTTTTTTATTAGTTAAAAAAGTTTCAAAAATCCAATAAATTTCGTTCCACTTCACAATTGTGTCCCACTTGTTGGTGATTCTTCACATAAAATAAAAAATTTATATCTTTATGTTTGAAGCCTGAAATGTGGCAAAAGGTTGAAAAGTTCAAGGGGGCCGAATACTTTCGCAAGGCACTGTATGTTATTAAGGCCACTACAGTTTGTGTTAAATTCACAACAAGCTAGAATAATAAGCTATTTTTTAAATATCTACTGTAGCTGAGTAATTTTTTTGTGAAACAGCTCTACTTTTATATTTAATATTCATTAAACATTTAACGCACTGTGATATAAAAATGTAATAATAATGTCAATATGGTATACAAATTAAATGTTATTATTAGAGAAGCATGATTCCCAAGGGGCTCAGCAGATGCCAGAAATTGAACTCAGGCATTTTGCATGGCAATGCCCAGAATTCTTCCACTGAACCGTCAATGCCACACAGTGCCAAGGTTACAGCATACATTCAGGTAATTACAGTATATAAGGTCATGGCCATAAGTCCTTCAAAACTATGTTTTGTTTATTGCTTTTAAATAACATATGTTTTAAAGCCACTATGAATAATATATATGCATAAAACATTACAGATCTGTAAATCTATTTGATGTTACTGTTTTTACGTTATTTCATTAGTGATATGACAAAAAATATTGGGCACTGTTTGCATTACGACTTTTTAACACGTTTTTCCAACTGAATATGAGCAGAAATTTTAAGTTGATGAGAAATGGGTTTGCATACATTGTGTCAAAATAGAATAACCTATACACCTTTTCGTCCTTAGAGCCCTGATCTGTTGTCAGACAACTCAGCCCTTAGACTAATAAGGAACAAGAAATAGGTTTATTCCATGCTGAAAAGAGAAGAGAGAAAACACAACATTTCGGCTGTATGAAGAAGACTAAAATGCAGTCTTGCAGCAATTAGTTTCTGCTTTTTCTAAACTAGTATTGCTGTACATAAGGAGTATTTTTAGATAGATAAGACTTTATTGATCCCAAAGGGAAATTGATGGTCTTGATTGATTGATTTTGGTTGAATTGATTTTAGTCTGAAAAGCTTGTTTCCTCTTACAGAAGTCATCAATCAGTGATGGCTCTATTATAGTGAAAGACACTATTATATGAAACTATAATATTCCACCACCTTGAATGACACCACCCAAAATGCCACTGAAGAACACTGCACCGCTGAAATGTTGTGTCTCTTTTCTTTTAAGCATTGAATAAATCTTTACCTGTTCCTATAATATTCCAGCATGGAGGAGTTTGTTAATTCACAATTGAAAAAAGAAAATCTCCTTTTGAAATGGAACCTGTAGACTTTGTTCATCTGAAAATTCAGAGAAATGTAAACATACATTATGCATAATTTAATTTTTCATTTGATTAACACATGGTTACAAAAAAACATGACAATTAATTAATGAGTTTCAGTACTGATTTCTTAATCTCACTCCATGTGTAAAATCAGAATAGCTAAGTTGTTCAATTACCAACTGCTGTTTGAATTTGTTTTACTTTACATGTGGAAGACAAGTTATTGTCACCTTGTGTCTCAAAACACTTAAACAAAAGTAGTTTTTCTTCCAAAGAACATTTTCATTGTCCTTTTTCTTATCTCCTGCAATTTAACTCCATAGATGACGGGATTTAAAAGAGGAGGAAGTAAAATGCAATCCATTGACAACAAAATCCGTACTACTTGGGGCATATTGCTAAGGTCAAAACGTAAATGAAGAACTTCAAAAAATGTGGCGATGCTGTAATTTGTGAAACTCAGTAAATGAGGGGTGCAGGTCTGTAGAGCTTTAGCACGAGCTTCCTTTGTAGATTTCATGCACACTGCCAGGATTCTGACATAAGAGTAAATGATCACAGTCAATGGAACACCCATCAAAAGACTTGTAACAAAGAAACCAAATATATTATTAACAGACACATCTGAGCATGACAGCCTCACAACTGACCAGTTATCACAGTATACATTATCTATTATAAACCCACAGAGAGGTAAACGAATAGTTAGAATTAGATGTATAAACATAATACAAGCTGGGTACATATATACAAAGACTAACAGCTGAGTAACTTTTAATGGGGTCATAATGCTGTTATACATCAATGGATAGCATATGGACACATATCGGTCATACGCCATCAGAGCCAAAATTGAATATTCAAATCCTCCATATGTGTGTAGGCAATATACCTGAATCAAGCAGCCAGCTCTAGATATGGAGGGAGTTTCTGACAGAAGGTTGGATAAACAATGAGGATAAAATGCTGTGCTTCCGTACACACCATTCAGGGTCAGGTTACAAATAAATATGTACATAGGTTCATGGAGCTTTCTTTCCCTTGTAATTACTGTTATAATAATTACATTTCCAAAGAGTATGAAAAGAAAAACAAATAAAGTACCTGTGAAATACAAATATCTTATATTACCATTAGTATCATATGCGGTTAGATATAAAATTGTCACGTAGGATGAGTTTTGCATTGTAATTGTCCTTCCAATCCGATTGTTCAAAAGACACCTAGAAATAAGAAACAAAAATGTGTGAGATCATACATTACATCTTAGAAGCTAAAGTCCTGTTTCTAACACAACAACTAAGGTAATGGCATCCCGTGAGACCTGGAGAGTCAGATTCCTGCAGGTGTTATACAGTACTTTACCCTGAAATTTAGTCATAGAATTTTATCATGAAATTTGGTTTGTATACTAGGAGAGAAATTGAGATTTGTGATGTATAATTTAGAGATGATTAAAAATTAAAATATCAAAATCCCATAGATCTCAAGGACCACTCCTATTCACTCTTCACTTAATTAAATAAGCATGTGTTCAATGTATTTACAAATGCATGAGACAGGGTGACATTCTGTATATGAGCTGCTGTATAGTGGCTTCCGAAGACCTACCTTTGACTACCTTTATACAGTATATGCTTCAACATTACTACTATTTAACATGGCACTATTTAACTTTAAAACAAAACTTTACGTGTGATATGGAAAAAAAGATGCCAAATCTTTAACAGCTTGCCTTTTCACACATTGATATTAATCTATGCACCCAGACAAATAGCTACTCTGTTATAAATATGAAGCTTTTACTGTATGCAATATATTAAAAACAACATTATTTGGATATATTTAATCATTTTCATTATTCATTTATCAATAAGATGATTTTATTTCCTAACCTTATTATTATTTCTATTCCTTATTATTATCTCCACTAATAAGGTATCTCGGTTACATACCTTAAAAATCTTCCATGAGCTGTTGCTCACAGTGGATCTGCTGCAATAACAAGTTGCACCTTCTTCTCAGTTTTATACTCTGGTGTCCTGGGAGGGGAATATTTGAACACTTTCTACTCTAATGTACTGGGTATTACACAATTGCTGCCTGCTTTAAGCCTTTGTCTGTATCTTATTAATGAAAACACAGACAAAGTGACTCATTGTGACAGTGAGAAGTATAAACAAGACAGAAAATACACCACAGGAATCTTTTATTTCCTTTGACATTGAGCTCATTGGTAATGTATCAACTTAATGGCCAGGCATGGCCTTCGCAGTTTACAATCAAGCAATTAGACACAGTAAGAAAATGTCCAATGACAGATGTAGACATTTTGCAGTAAGTTCAGAAGGGAATTCTGAAGTGCAGGACTTCAAACAGTTTAAAGTAGAATGAATAAAAGAGCTGCGATACAGGAATACAGTACACTTTTTCCTTCCCATGCTATATGAATCTCTTTTTATACATTGTACTATCAAGAAGTCAGTGATTTTATGGGCCCTGCCCATCTATGCCTTTGATATTAAGCTCAATGTCAAAGGGAGAAAGGCATGTGCTACAGCATTAGCAGTCTGCAATCGATGATACAGACACAGCAAACAAAGGCCACAGGTCATTTTAGAAGATGCAGTAGTTTCAGGAGGAGACCCCAAAATGCAGGATTTCAATCTTTTCACATTTTAAAAGCAGAATGAATAAATGTGCTGGGCTCACATGTTAGTTGGCTGTTAGATCTATTAAATGAAGGTGATGGGGAGGTGTGGGAGTGCTGCTGCTACACAACTCTTTTTTGGGACTGGGGGTTCTCTGTTTGGACTTTTGTGTCCTTGCAGTGTTCAAGTGTTTTTTTCCTTCAGATGGTTCAGTTTTCCCTGTATGTTTTGAGAGACTTAAGGATCTAAAGAACAGACTTTTTATGATAATAATAATAATAATAATAATAATAATAATAATAATAATAATAATAATAATACATTGCTTTATTATCCCTATACAATTTCTTGCATTAGGAATTTGTCTTTTTGCATACCCCAGCTTGCTCTCCATGAGACACAGACGGGGAGAGAAGCTGGGGGTCAGAGCACAGGGTCAGCCATCTATACGGCGCCCCTGGAGCAGTTGGGGTGAAGGGCCTTGCTCAGGGGCCCAACAGAGTAGGATTCCTCTGCTGGCTGTGGGATTTGAACCAGTAACCTTCCAGTCACAGGCGCAGATCCTTAGCCACCGCTATGCCCTATAAGAATATTATTCTGACAAGAAGGCAGTGGTGCAGTGCAGCATATAAGTAAATTGTAAAAAACATAATATTCATATTATTAAATGATGTTTTTAAATGGCAATACAATTACAACATATTTAGTGAGATATCACAAGTTATCTGAAGAAATGCAGAAGATGCAACTCAATTTTCTTTGCTATAAAAGATACAATTACCTACAAAATTTCATCATCTGCAGTATGCCTTCTGATATCAGGGGCTCCTCAATATTTCCTTTTGTGGTTTGGACTTTCCACTATATGAATTCATTACAGATATCAGGGAGGAACAATGCCTGATCAGGTCACCTTTAAAAAGGCTGTAGTTCAAAGCTTCACTGCAAGAAAAAGGCCATACTTAGGCAGTTCCATAATGCCCCGAATGTCACCAGAAGTAAGGGAGAGGGCCATTGACATGCTACAGGCAGGCATGTCATGTGCCAACGTTGCCAGACAATATGGAGTTCTTACATGGCGCCAAACATGTCTACGGACAAGTACTGACATCATTACATTATTAGACGGCCTTCGAACGTGTTGAATGGACTTACTGTCCTAGAGAAAATTATTTTTTACACCATATTCATATTTTACACCAATATCCTCTAGCTGCCATTTAAGCAAACTCTGAGTTGCCTTCATTAGTTTGTCAGAGATGAAGGACAAGGCAGGGGTAGCTCCTTTCTCCACTGTTGTTTGCATTGGCAGTTGAGCCACTGGCCATTGCAATTAGTTCTCATCCATTAATACTGGGAGTAGAAGTGGGGACTTTAGATCAAGCCATTTCCTTGTCTGCGGACGACACCATGCTGTACCTTACAAATCCCTCAGAAATCCTTTAGAAACCTTTAGAAACCTTTACTACAGCAGCATGAAGAGATATCAGGTTACAGCGTGAATAGAACAAATGATGGAAACAAAATGCAATTACACCACTTAATATGGCTGTGAAGATTATGCCTCGAATGAACATAGAAACTTATTTGGGGAGTGAATTGATGCTGACCAGTATAAGAGTTACTTAAATGGCATCAATTGCTGTTAATAATGGTACATTGTAAACGTGATGATGATGATGATGTTATCCGGTCAGTCGGATCCAACTCTCAGCGATTCTATAGGCCATCTCTCGCCACACTTTTCTGTCTTGGACTTTCCCTTTCAGCTGTTCTGTGCCTAAGCCAGTGTCCGTCTTGATGGCGTGGAGCCACCGCGTTCTTTGACGGCCTCGTCTTCTTGTTCCACTGACCATTCCAAGCATCATTGCTTTCTCCAACCCAATGGGCATTGATTCGGCATTGTATATTCACGGCAAAAATACGGCTATACGTATATATACGTCGCCGCGACGTATAATCAACGTCGAATTGCAACCGTAAAATCGACGACATTAATAAACGCATATATAACGTCGAAAACACATCTAACACAGTGCCTGAGGCTTTTTACTGTATGTATCATGTGTGCCGCAACTAGGAGTATACGGCACTCTGCACAGTGTATGAAGTAAATTATTTTTGCAGTAATTAATTTACACGTGTATAATAAATATAGTAATAAATATAATAAATTAATCACCCCCCCTCAGAAAATACATATTTTTCAGGTGTGAATGTGTTTTTTCAGAATAAATTTCTAAACCAAATCATTGGGTTGATTTACTAGTTTCTACACCTGTAAAACCTATCTTTGATTTATAATAGACCTCTAAAGTTATCTGTATAATAGACCTCTAACCATATATGTATAACAGACCTCTAAAGTTATCCGTATAATATACCTCTAACCATATACGTATAATAGTCTTCTAAAGTAATCCGGAACTCTTACCATATAAGTATAATAGTCCTCTAAATTTATCCGTATAATGAACATCTAATCATAGATGTATAATTGATGTATAACAATAGACGTATATTAGAATTTCATTCTAGACGAATTGCAGACCACATTTAGACGTCTAAGGTATGCGTTTAATAGACGTATATTATACATCTTTTGCCCTGTGGGAATTAATCTGATCTTTACACTGTAAAAGTAGTATATTGCAAAATGTGGTATAATATAGTATAATGCATAATGTGGTTGAGAGAAATCACCTTATATTTTCAACTGGGTAAAAGTACCTTGACAAACAAAATCTAATGTATTGAGAAAGTATGAGGAAAATCTGTTACATTTGTGTCAACCTCTACTCCCATGACTAATATGAGTAGTTTAGTTAAACACATGTTGGTTGTCTTGACTATGCTATTTTATGCTAAGTTTACAAGCTCAAATTTATTTTAAATCATTCTATCTCAACATTTGGTCTTGTTTTATATTTTACATATGCTTGTTTATAATTGTTGTGTACTGTACATGTAATACGTGTAATTCAATAAAGTAATAAAAACAATGTTAAAAAATTAAATAAAACAATGCATGTAAATGGGGAAAGGGGTAATTTAATCCAGTTCTGCTCCCAAACAGACAGATGAAGTCCCAAATAAATACAACAACACATTTTTATTAATGGAAAATGTTTAAGCTACATGTTTGTTAATGTCACTTTTTCAATTTCATATAAAATATGATGGTAAACTTATATACATTTGGTTAAGTGGAACAAATAGCCTCCATTCATTTGTAACCTTTCTTACATTCCAGCAGCGGATTTCACACTGGGGGTGTGTGAAAAAAAATATCAAGTCCATTTTTCAAAGAAAGTAATGTTATGAAAAATATTCTTACCTTTTGTGAAGGCCTCTCACCTCTAATTTTTTTTATCTTGTCGATTTATCTTGTTCAGATAATATGAAATGTTTTATAATGTAAACATCAATATCCAATATTCTTGACTCTTGAATTTTCTTTTGGCAGCTATTTACTATACACTAGCTCTGAGCAATTTTGTGACACCTAAATATGTTGTAAACTCTTCTCCTGATCTGGTGTAATTTTAAACCATAAATGATGGGATTGAAAAGAGGAGGGATGATTAGAAATTCTAGTGACATAACGTTACGAAGAGACAGGGGCATGTCACTTGTGCCATATCTACTGTGCAGTGCATCAAAGAGCAAGGCAATGATGAAGTTGGTAAAGGTTAGAAGGTGTGGCAGACAGGTGTTCATAAATTTAATTTGGTTCTTCTGAGATCTTCTGCAGGCAACAATTATCTGTCCATAGGAATAAAAGACATAAATCACAGGTGCAAAAAACATTGGAATCTGAATATATCCATACACAAGACTATATGTAGATGGTATGCAGGACAGTTTCACCACTGACCAATTTTCACAGTAAAGTTTTTCAATGCGATTTCCACATAAAGGTAGCCTGACAGTCAACAAAATGGATAATATCATTGAAAAAGAAGGATAAATCCAAGCAAAAGGAATTAATTTACTTATTAGAAGAGGAGTCATAACTGAATTATATTGTAAAGGCCTACATATTGCTACATAACGGTCATAAGCCATTACAGTTATGTTAGCTATTTCACATAAACGAGAGGAGTAAATCACAAAGACTTGAATCAAGCATCCACTGTATGAGATCACATGAGAGTCCGAGAGAAAGTCAGCCAACAGTTTTGGATAGAAACCAGCAGTTCCATACAGTCCATTAACACATAAATTGCAAACAAAGATATACAATGGTTGATGTAGAGATTTCTCCAGAAGGATGGTCACAATAAGTGTCAAATTAACAAAAGTGATAGAAAGATAGACCAACAAAGTGAAAGAAAAAAATATATATTTATTTGTTCTTGTAGTGTTCAGTCCTGAGAGTCTTAACATTGGATAATAAGATAGGTTGTCCATTAATGGCAATTGAAATTTCTTCCTGATTAAGTCTAGAAATAAAGAAGAACATATAAAATACCACAAATATCTCATTGCATTTTATTCAAAAGCAACATTAATATTAAATGTAAACATTATATAAAATAAACGTTATAAAAGTTTGCTATTGTAGTACTGTATGTGTAATGTGATAGTTTTCATTAAATTAATTTGTGTTTATTTACCCTGTACACCTTCTCCTTATTTAGTGTGAAAGTGGTTTTCAGATAGTTTTATTTTTATATTTCTGTGTGCCCCAAACACAATAGCTTTTATACATGCCATTCAGTACATATTACTTCAGAATTTATCAAGAACACTTCATCTAACATAAAATCTTCATAAAGGTAAAGGTGCTCTAACGGTTATTTCTTGTATGACACAGTTATTGAGTTCATTTATTGCCATGGCAGTGGAGCATGTCTAGTTTTCATACAACACGTTTCCCAAATACATTAAGAAAAATATTTCTCACACTGGAATTACATGTCAAATCTGACATGCTTGTGAGCAAAATGAACCATCAAAAAAAATCCACAACTTTAATATGACTATTTTCTCATTGTTTTGAATCATAATGTCTAAAGTAAAAAGCTAGATACAACAAATTTAATATAAAATGACATTAAAAAGAATAAAGCGTTGCTGTATTGATTCAGTTCAGAGCTATTAATCTGTCTTACTGTAATATACAGTAAATTCAATACTTTCTGTAAGCACATGTTTTACCTGATTATAGGCAGTGACTACAGTGACTCCTGTCTCGATCACCCTTTCATTTCCTGTCAGCTGTCAGGACGGCACAGCATCTCAGCCTTATCTTCTGCTTTTAAAGTGAGGCTTATCGTTCATGATCTTAGAAACATCCCAAAAGATTTCAGGCTCATGCTCTGTTATAATGATATGAGATAAGAATAATTCTTAAATCATTCCTGATCACCAATAGCAACAAGGCAACAGCAGTGGGATCTGTTGTGAAGCTGTTGTGATACCTGCCTGAAGTAATAAAATAAAAGAGAAAAAACTCCTGAAGGACTAAATAAATCAAGAAAACAAGAGACAATAAAAATGTGTCAAAGATATTAACTTATTCGTACCAAAGTAATGAAAACCATTTTATGAATGTACATAATACTTGTACATGATTGATGAATAAATGGATAAGTATTACCTTGAATCATTAAAGTATTCTAATTTTTTGTCTTTTACATACACCGTATTTCTCATGTCTTAAAAGAATGATATTGTATTCGGACATCCTCCTGAGATCAGCAGTCTATGGTGAAAGAGTTTTAGTGAACTACCTTTTTTTTCTGGTGACTGGACTTATGGTGTTCTTCAGTCTAATAAGTGTTGAAGGTGATCAGGCCTCTTCTTCTGAATCACTTCTCTTATTTCTCAGACTTGGCCAAACTTATTCGATTGAAATTCTCTATAGACTGACTCTCTCTTCTAAACAATCTTTATACATGAAAAACATGAGACACACTTGGCAGGTGTGACTGAATTCCACATGCAATAGCTCTGGTTTGCAATCTCACCTGGACCTCATAGACCTGAGTCTGAACCTGAACCCTTCCTTCTGTCTGTAGAGCTTGTCTGGGATCCTGTTCTTCAGATGGTTTTTATTCCATCTTGTGGCCAAAATGTGGGTTCTTTACCTCAGTGGTGACTTTAAAGCTCTCTGGGATCCTAGAGACTGAAAGATATTATAGATATATAAGGAACTATAGTTTCTTATTCTATTTTTTATTAATAAAAGTGAGCTGAGTGAGTTTATGGTTTTAAGAGAAACCAGCTTTGTAAACTGTTGGCTACATTTTGGAAGGCAAAGGGTCGTGAGACAGGCCCAGGACTATCTTTGTAATTAAACTTAAACTGAGGTGGTAACAGAATGAGGACTTTCAGGTAGCAATAACCTCTCCATTGACAGAATGACTTCAACTGACCATCTACATGAAAATGACCAGCCTGCACTGTTCAGTGCTAACAGTTCTTTTATATAGGATGTGGTTCCTTGACAGATAAAATTCTCCATTAGAAAATATCCAAGACATGGGAAGACTGGTAAAGTTAGAAGACTTTATTGACAGATGAACGTTTGTCATTGACAGACCTGATATAGGACACTGAGCACGGAGAACTGATGTGTGTTACGCAGACTGTAGCTTTGTTTTAGCCAACGTGTGTGTTGGTGCAAGCGTCAGGAACACTAAGGAACACATTCTGTTCTGGAAATACCCCAAAATGCCTTTGCCAATGTTTTCTCGAATATTGTTTCATGGACTGTAACAGTTTGAGCTTCCCATGTCAGCTGGTTCAATGGTCCATAGAAAGTGCAAAGATGGTCATAATAATTTTAGGTGACGTGTGGTAATGTGACATTTTCTCCCAAAGGGCTTACATAAATATATAAAATCTTATAACTTCTCAGTAAGGATGATGTTTACTATGGAAAAAAGAAACACAACATTTTCTGAAATGAGAATGCTATAGTTATAGTTTATGTATTTTCACAAAAAGTTGGCAATTTATTTTAAACCCTCCGACCAGTAATACAGCTTGTGCAGTGAGTCATTGCAACTTGCCAATCACTCGAAAGCTCGTTAGGTGCACTTTTACCCAACAAGGTCCAGGTGGAACAATGCTCATCACGGCGCCACCATGCCATCCAAGGAAGTAACCATTATCATTATAATAAACCACTGTGAGAGAGTTTCCTTCAAAATACACTGGAAAATAGAATCTGTCCAGACTCTGAGACTCATTATTAAGGTACATCCTGTTATTTAATTGAGGGAGCTCCAATTTATTACCTTATTCCTTTATTACTGATGCACTGCTTAGAGTACAGTAGGTGTTATGATGCGATCTTGTCTGTAAAAACAGGCTTGGTCTGGTGAAGGCAAGCAGACAGGTGAGAGCTGGGTACAGTGTGTGCCAGGCTGACTGGTATAACAGCAGATGACCTGGCTATGCAGACAGAAGGCTGACAGAATAGGTACAACACAGCTGAGCAGATCAGAACAGGGGAGCTGTGCAGTGCAGGCCCACAGAGCAGAACAGACGAGCTGCTCAGTGCAGGCCCGCAGAGCAGAACAGGAGAGCTGCGCAGTACAGACCTGCAGAACAGAACAGGGGAGCTGTGCCGTTCAGGCCCACAAAGCAGAACAGAAGAGCTGCTCAGTGCAGGCCCACTGAGCAGAACAGGAGAGCTGCGCAGTGCAGACCGCAGAACAGAACAGAGGAGCTGCGCAGTGCAGACCACAGAACAGAACAGAGGAGCTGCGCAGTGCAGACCGCAGAACAGAACAGGGGAGCTGCTCAGTGCAGGCCTGCAGAACAGAACAGGGGAGCTGCTCAGTGCAGGCCTGCAGAACAGAACAGAAGAGCTGCTCAATGCTGGCCCACAGAGCAGAACAGGGGAGCTGCGCAGTGCAGACCGCAGAACAGAACAGAGGAGCTGCGCAGTGCAGGCTCGCAGAACAGAACAGAGGAGCTGCGCAGTGCAGGCCTGCAGAACAGAACAGACGAGCTGCGCAGTGCAGACCGCAGAACAGAACAGGGGAGCTGCACAGTGCAGGCCTGCAGAACAGAACAGAGGAGCTGCGCAGTGCAGGCCTGCAGAACAGAACAGGGGAGCTGCGCAGTACAGACCTGCAGAACAGAACAGGGGAGCTGCGCCGTGCAGGCCCACAGAGCAGAACAGGGGAGCTGCGCAGTGCAGGCCTGCAGAACAGAACAGAGGAGCTGCGCAGTGCAGGCCTGCAGAACAGAACAGGTGGAGCTGCGCAGTACAGACCTGCAGAACAGAACAGGGGAGCTGCGCAGTGCAGGCCCGCAGAGCAGAACAGGGGAGCTGCGCAGTGCAGGCCTGCAGAACAGAACAGAGGAGCTGCGCAGTGCAGGCTCGCAGAACAGAACAGAGGAGCTGCGCAGTGCAGGCTCGCAGAGCAGAACAGGGGAGCTGCGCAGTGCAGACCGCAGAACAGAACAGGGGAGCTGCACAGTGCAGGCCTGCAGAACAGAACAGAGGAGCTGCGCAGTGCAGGCCCGCAGAGCAGAACAGGGGAGCTGCGCAGTGCATTCCCGCAGAGCAGAACAGGGGAGCTGCGCAGTGCAGGCCTGCAGAACAGAACAGAGGAGCTGCGCAGTGCATTCCCGCAGAGCAGAACAGGGGAGCTGTGCAGTGCAGACCGCAGAACAAAACAGACGAGCTGCGCAGTGCAGGCCCGCAGAACAGAACAGGGGAGTTGTGCAGTGCAGGCCTGCAGAACAGAACAGGGGAGCTGCGCAGTGCAGGCCTGCAGAACAGAACATGGAGCTGCGGAGCCAAGCATATTAGGTAGGTGACACCATCCACGGTACATGTAGCAAGTTCTGGCTCTGAATCAGAATCAAAGATTCAGATGGGCTCAGGACAAGTACAGGACGTGACGTGAATGGCTGGCTCATGCCAGGAGCACTTCAACACACCGGTAGGAAGCTCCACGACACAGAGTCTGGACAGGTAGGGCATACGTACTGTACCTGGTGCTAATGAGGAAATTGCCCTTTAAGAAGTGGGGGCAAGACGGCTTCCCCGATCGTGTTCTGTTGTCATTGGGAGGTGTTTGACTTCTCATGTGTACGCGGCTGGTTGCTATGGAAGCTATGTGTTCTGGCTCCCTGGGAGTAACAGTAAGGACTTACATTCCCAATTTGTTAACATCTGACAGGGATTTAATCACAGCTATGATTCTTTTATTTAGTAAGACAGAGGTTCCCTATTTGCCTTTTAAGGTGTTTCTTGTGTTTAGATTACAGGGGTAGAATTAAGTTTTTTTAAAATGTCTGTATAAATCAGGGCTACGGACTCGCAAACTTGGAAATATCAATATACCTTATTGTTGTGATTGTTGACTGTTGCATTTGTGTGTTATTTCAATTGATACATATTTTTCTCTCTTGCTAAGCTTGTTGCCTGGTCAGTCCATATTTGCATATTAAGTGGGGAATAAAATACATATATGCTGTGTAACACTAAGTGTTAAATGAAATTAGGAGAGAGATTATCATAAATCTTTACACAGTCAATTGCTTACATAGCAAGCTGGTGCCATGACCTGGTTTTTATATGTATTTAATTAATTCATTTTACAGTTACGGTCCCTAAATAATTTAAAAATAACCTTTCTCATGAAATAATATCTTACAGATCAAAGCCTCAGAAAAGTGCTAACTAAATTATTTTCCCTAGCCTGAACCTTACACTGATCTGCATTTTAATATTTTTATTTTTGTGACTCTGTAGTTATGTATATGAGGTAGTTTGTGGTCTATGGTCTGGTAAGCTTGTTTGCTCTTATATGACATATGATTATCTTGCACTCTGTTATAGTGAAAGAAACCAACACATGTACTTATGTCATATCCCATGATTGTGTCATTTACATGATTGTAAATCCCTTAATCTACATGTGTGTAAAAACCCCACAGTTAAAAACTGACCCACAGTATATCATGCACATCAGATACTTAATTGAGCAGCGAACATGTACTAAATGTGCTTCTCTAAGTCATTTTACTAATGAATTTCAGAAGAAAAAATAATTTTCCTTTGTTATGATATGCATATTTAAAAGCCCTCCCCACCAAAAATGGCAAATTTCACTAAAAAAAACACTACATACAGTATTGAGCACAACAACATGATATGGATTATTTATTGATTTGTATGTTATACGAAACTGATTTCTGTAGTCTTGAAGTACAGTAACGTGTAGGCAAGGCCACATCCTGACAGATATGAGGTTCAGGAAGATAAGAATGAGAAAAAAAAGTTGATTAAAACTAGAATAGAAAAACATAGATATAGACAAGACAAGGCATTTCCAAGATATTCTGTTTGAAACAAAGAACAGATAAAAACTATCAAGAAACTGTTTAACTAAATGAACTAATGTTGAAAATAAAAGGAGAAAGAAAAATATATACAATGAAATATATAAAGTGTTGTCATATTTAATTACAGCAAAAGAGGACAGTACATTAAGAGAAAGGGTCAGAACAGATTTTCCCAGCTCAAAGTAAGACAACATATGAAGTCAGAATAACTAAGGAATGAATAACTAATAACAAATATGACCTAGAGAGTTATGGATACATTTTTCTGTACTAAAGTGGTTTTCTGCTTCTTGCCCACAGATGCTCCAACAGAATTTATGTGTTTTCCAAAGAACATTTTCATGGTCCTTCGTCTTATCTCCTGCAATTTAACTCCATAGACGATGGGATTTAAAAGAGGAGGCAACAGAACAAAATTTATTGACATCATAGTACGAACCACATGGGGCATATTACTGAGGTCAAAACGATGTTGAAGAATTTCAAAAAATGTGGCGACGCTGTAGTTTGTGAAGCTCAGTAAATGAGGGGTACAGGTCTGTAGAGCTTTAGCACGAGCTTCCTTTGTAGATTTCAGACACACTGCCAGGATTCTGACATAAGAGTAGATGATGACAGCGAATGGAAAACACATCACAGTAACGGTCACGACATAACCAAAGGAACTGTTTACAGACACATCTGAGCATGACAGCCTGACAACTGACCAGTTATCACAGTACACTTTTTCTATTATAAACCCACAGAGAGGCAACCGAATTGTTAGAATGAGATGTATCAAATTAATACAAATGGGGTATGTATATACAAAGACTAAAAGCTGAATCATTTTACATGGAGTCATAATGCTGCTGTACATCAGTGGATGACATATGGACACATATCGATCATAGCCCATCAGGGCTAAAACTGAATATTCAAATGATCCATACGTGAATATAAAAAATATCTGAGTCAAGCAGCCAGTTCTAGATATGGAGGGGGTTTCTGACAAGAGGTTGGCTAAGATATTGGGATAAAATGCTGTGCTACCATATACCCCATTCAGGGATAAGTTACAAATAAATATGTACATGGGTTCATGGAGTTTTCTTTCTCTAGCAATTGTTGTTATAAGAACTGTATTTACAAAGACAATCAAAAGATATATCAAGAGAGTGACCATGAAGTATAAATACCTAATGTTGCCTTTAGCTACATAAGAATTAAAAAGGAATACTGTCACAGGGGTTGAATTCTGCATAGTAAGTATCTTCTTGGTTTTCTGAAGTCACCTAGGAAACCAATTGTGAAAGTTTTCTGAATATACTGTTTTTTGTTTTTTATACCATTAGAAGTTTTAATTAAAACTATAGTAAATGTACTATAATAAAACATTCTACTCCTTTCACTGTAATTTTTTTTTATGTCAACCTATTAAAGTGTTTTCTTCACTTCACATACGTACTTTTTTTAAAACAAAAACTTTTTATAGAGAATGTCTGATTAACAAAAAGTCATGTCAATGTAATGTGTTTTAATAGGACATTTGAAGCTGAAATACTTCAAATTCACATACCGTATATTTTAATATCTCCTTGCACTGAGACATCAAAACTGAATACCTTCTTAGCTTACGTCCTGCTCTGTCCTCATTAGGAGAATTCCCTGTCTAAAGGAGAAGAACTGTTAACATGGGAACAATAAACACAACGTTAAATTTCATAACTAATTATTGGTGAGAGAATTTCCCCAGTGACAACCTGGACCTGAACAGAGATTTAAAACTCCACGTGTTTATTGTTATCCTAGACCATTACAATGCAAACAATGTAAAAAGTAAACAGAACATATCCTGTAAATACCTGCAGTGTTCCTTATTCCACTTTAGTTCAAACACAATTCAGCCTTTACAAGTCTTTACAAGAGTAAAGGATTGGTTAGGAAACAGTAAATCTAATCTTAAACGTTTTTTTAAATGAAATACTGAGAACAATTTTAGACTTTACTTCCTACAGTACAGTATGTTAACCGATTTAATCTAATCTAATTCATCAAGATTGCTGCTGTCATACAGTACATACCTGAAAATCCTTGTCATGAATAGTGACTTACAATAGGATGGGTCTGTGCTAAAGACAATACCACCTTTTATACTCTATCCTCATCTGTAGGGACTGGATGGGTTTGTTCTGCTGTAACAACTCCCATGTGTGAGAGTTAACTGGAGTTTTGTAGTCTCCAGTAACACTTTGAGATACAAGGGTTACAAGCTCAATATAGCTTAGGCTCTCTTTTTCAGCTTTGTAAAATTATCTGGGACACAAACACCATGGTACAGATAATAAAGTATAGCTAAACTTGTGTACGGTATGTTGAATTATACACAGGTTCTGTGTCATTTTTCTGTGTTAGACAAATGATTAAACAACAATGACATTGAAACAAATGTGATGCACTTCAACAAACACAGCAATGTAATAGTTTGTGAAACTAGGTACTATAAATGAGGAGGATAGGTTTATAAAGCTTCAGCTCAAAACTTCTTTGAAGCTTTCAGTCACATTGCAAGAATTGCAAGAGATAATGATCACAATGAAGAGAAGACTGAAAAGGAGTTGTTGAGGAAGATGTAAAAGAATGTTTCTGCACATATTAGAGTCACAAGGTCTATTATTTCACTTAGAATTAAGTGTTAATAAAGATTTCTAATAATCCTTCTGTGCCTGGACCAAGCAGTGTGGTGCATCTCTCTAAATGCACAGGCATATAAAAGAGGCCTGATCTCAGCCACAAGATGACCTAGTGTTCTTTGCATTTGGTAAAGTAAGGGAGGTGAGTTTGTCTTTTGGATAATGGTCTTTCCAATGACAGTGACAATCTAAACTCCCTTGATGGATGTCACTGCTGGTGCTTCGGTGTCCATCAGAGAGCCATAGGAACATCTGGACCTGATCTTAGGTCCTGATCTCAAAGCCACAGGGCATGATCATTTACCCAAAGTGAGATCCACCAATAGGTGATCTGTAGGTAGAGTATCAGAACCAAACCTGATGGTCTCTCAGCTAGTGATGTTGCCCCATATAACCTGTAACCCAGTACATCTTTGACGGTTAACCACTGACTTCAAATCTCTCTCTGAACTGACAAACTGACTTTTTCAAACCTCTGAAAGCAAGAAGTCGAGGTCCGGAGGTTTCTCCAAGACCTCAGGCTTGAGAGTGTTAGAAAAGTACAGAATTCTGTTGAAGATAATCTTCCTGAAGCATAAGAAATCTTGCGTTCACAAACCCACTGAAATTTTCACCCAATCAATGAAATTAGACAATTGGACATCCAGAATATCTAAGTATTTTGAACAAAAGCTATAGCTGGAAAAAACTGAGTCCCCCCTTTGTCTAACTTGCCAGCCCTCAAGAAGACAACCTGTACAGACTGTTTTTAAAGACCAAAGTCAGCAAGAAGGTACTGTGGCAGAGCCACCTGAGCCCAGCACAAGGAAAAGTTCTGTCTCTCCTGTGTCTGCCCCGACAAACCCACCCAGCTTTTTACAAACTCAAATTTTAAACTCATCTAGGAGGTTTGACCAACAGGTTGTTGAGTATTACTTCATTAATCACATTAGTTATTAACTCTGAATCTTTGTAATCCCTAAGTGAATAATTAATCATTCCATGGTCACAGCAGATAACATCACTGATATATATTCTATTAAATCCGTTGCCTGTTATGCATGTTTTGGTTACATCAATACATTGTTTATTGTGTATTTTTCAATCTGTGCGCAAGACTGTAAATTATTGTGTTTCATAAGTTCCTTAAAGTTGTGAAGTACCTTCACGATTTAAATGTAATCTTGTTTGCTCTTTTAGAACGAATAATTCACTAAATAGTGAAAGAAACCAAAACATGTACTATATACTGTAAAACATGATTGTGACATTTGTAAATGTCCTGAAGCTACATACAGTATGTGTAAAAATTCCTCTTTTTACTCCTGACCCATAATATATCATCCATGTCAGATACTTCGTGGAGAAGTGACATACAGTATACTGGTGAACTGCACAAGAAGAAAGACCCTTCAGTTCTTATGATATGCATATTAAAAAATCCTGCCCCCCCCCAAAAAAAAACTGCAAATTTCATTTAAAAACACACACAACACTTTGGGCACAAAAAACATAATAGGGATCATTTATTGATTTGTATGTTGATTTCTGTCTTGAAGTCACTTGTAGGCAAGAATTCTAATGCATCTTGACAGATATCAGGGGCAGGAAAAAAGACAAGAACAAGATTGACAGTTTATGAAAACTAGAATGGAAAAAAATGTTAATAATACTACTAAACTAGATTAGAGAATGGAAGACAGAATTTCAAAGATATTGTGTTTAAAACAAGAACTGATTTATAAAAATAGCCTAGAAACATTTAAACTAAATAAATGAATAAATTAATTGTGAAAATATGAATAGAAAAATATATTTAGTTCCAGAAAAAGGATACAATGAATTACAAAAATGTGCCAGAATAGATTTCCCAAATTCAGTGTAAGATATCATAAGAAATCTAAAGAACCAAGGTTTCAGCTGCACCAACTGGACAGTTATGGATTTTTTTCTGAAATTTCTTCTGAAGCGTTTTTACATCATTCTTGAAACAAAAATGTTTTTTCTGCTCTTGCCCTCAGATTCTCCAATAGAATTTGTTTTTATTCCATAGAAGATTTTCATGGTCCTTCTTCTTATCTCCTGCAATTTAATTCCATAAATGATAGGATTTAAAAGAGGAGGCAGCAGAACAGGGTTTATTGACATCATAGTGCGAACCAAATGGGGCATATTACCGAGGTCAAAACGATGTTGAAGAATTTCAAAAAACGAGGCTAAGCTGTAGTTTGTGAAGCTCAGTAAATGAGGGGTGCAGGTCCGTAGAGCTTTAGCACGAGCTTCCTTTGAAAATTTCAGACACACTGCCAGGATTCTGACATATGAGTAGATGATCACAGTGAATGGAAGACACATAACAATAACTGTGACAAAGAGTCCAAAGGCACTGTTAACAGACACATTTGAACATGACAGCCTGACAACTGACCAATTATCACAGTAGACTTTGTCTATTATAAACCCACAGAGAGGCAACTGAACCGTTAGAACAACATGTATCAACATAATACAAGCTGGGTACATATATACAGACACTAAAAGCTGAGTCACTTTTAATGGGGTCATAATGCTGTTATACATCAATGGATGACATATGGACACATATCGATCATACGCCATCAAGGCCAAAATTGAAACTCAATGATCCATATGTATGTGTGCAAAATATCTGAATCATGCACCCAGCTCTAGATATGGAGGGTGTTTCTGACAAGAGGTTAGCCAAGATATTGGGATAAAATGCTGTGCTGCCATACAGCCCATTCAGGGACAAGTTACAAATAAATATATACATGGGTTCATGGAGTTTTCTTTCTCTAGCAATTGTTGTTATAAGAACTGTGTTTACAAATACAATACAAAAATAAGTCAATAGGGTAACTGTGAAATACAAATACTTAATGTTTCCTTTAGCTTCATAAGCAGTGAAAAGGAATACTGTCACAGGGGTTGAATTCTGCATAGTAAGTGTCTTCTCAGTGTTCTGGAAAGCACCTAAGAAACACATTGTGAAATATATATGAATATATTGTTTAACGGCATTTTAACTTTGGATGTTATCTTCAAAAGTACTGTTAACATACTATCATCTCTGTTCAATCACAGTTCTCCCTACAACTGTTGTCTTCATAGTATTTCAATACCTCCATCCATCCATTTTCACAATCAGATGAAGGGCCCTTTTTCCCAGAAGCCAAATAACCTACCTGTGTATTTTTGCACAGTGGGAGGAACTGGAGCACCAGGAGGAAACACATGCAAACACATGAAGGACATACAAACTCAACACAGACAGCACATCAGATCTGGAATTGAGCCCAAGGTCCCATTCCTGTGTTACTGTGCTTCAATACCAACATCATTCTGTGTCATTTTCACTGCTGCTACTGTATCACTTTCTAATTAGCAAAAACTAATGTGATTTGAATGTATTTTAATTAAAAGCTGTATTCAGTATATTTTAACATTTCCTAGTACTGTGATAAAAAATCAGTACCTTCTTAGATTGTATTGCTCTGTCTTCATTAGGAGAATTTCCTGTCTAAAGGAGAAGAACTGTTAACATGGAAGAATAAAAAACCTTCATTACTAATCATTGTTGGTGAAAGAATTTACCCAATGATGACCTGAAGCTGAATTGAACAGAGAATTAAAACACTTGGTGTTTATTATTCTCCTAGTACATATCAGCATGGAGTATTTAAAACTACACGAAACATTTACTGTAATTAGTTACTGTATAGTGTCAAAAATTCTTCTTTGTTTCTAACACAAATAAGCATTTAACTGTTATGTTAAATAATTAAGGACTTGTTTGGGAACACTGAGTTTAATCTGATTTTTTTTTAATAATGATATACTAAAAATAATTCTAGATTTTACATTACTATATTGTCCTATTAAATATATAATCTGATTTTCAATAGTATCAATGTTGATTGCTGCAATCATACATACCTTTAAATTCTTACCATGAGCAGTGATTTAGGATGGGTCTGTGCTAAAGAAGATACCACTTTCTATTGAGTTTTATACTCTATCCTCCTCTGTAGGGAATGGATAGGCTTTTTCTCTCTAACAACTCCCGTGTGTGAATATGATAACTGAAGTTTGAAACAAAGAAAAATCTGCTCTAGGGTACATTGGGAGTCTCAGGGGCTTGGCATACAACAGCCTTGTAAAATGATATGTCACAGGAACACCATGGCATTGTAAATAGAAAATACATGCTGTGTTTTAATATACAAAGCCCTTATGTAATTTCTCTCAATGAGACAATTGTTGAAGATCCAATGAGCACTGAAACACAGATCTTCCCTAACATACAGTACCACACATGTATCTCTGTAAAATAAAAGGCTGATTTTAAATAATTTAAGATTAAGATTTTTGACATACTGTATTAGAATATATAATAATGAAAGATACTCAGTGACATGTTCTTAATATAACATTGATATAGTATATTGTATGCAGTAAAAGATATTGTGAGAGATTCTGTCCTTTAGGGGAAACACTATACTGAATTCCAGATTCATTGCTCATAATGATACCATGGATTTGCATAGTCTGGTCTTCTTAAATTCAATTATTGTAGCAATTTCTTATTCCTCCCCCTGATCTGCTTTGGAGTGGGACTGTTGGTGTTTGATGGCTGCTGTGTGTTGCCCAGGTGTATGCTGCACCTCAGTTCTGGAGAAGTGGATAGGTCCCCTCCTATGTCGAAATCGCTTTCACATCCTTTGGAAAGAATGGTGTAGCAAACACTGTAGAAACAGAAAATTTAATTTAAAACGATTTAGCTAAAATTCATTATTTGGGCAAACAGCTGGCATATACGGACAAGCATTGCTGCCACCAAGAACAAAACATCTCCCCCTTATTTCATAATTACGAGATACAGTAGCAATGCTTACATCGGTGTACGGTATGTACAACCTGTTATGTTGTGCACTGAATGCATGTAGAAGCTACCGCGAACTTGGCTGGCACTTTTGGTATAATGATTGTGTCAATGTCCAGCATTGCAGAATTTGTACAGATTTACTTCCGACTGGGGTTTAGTCATAATGAAGTCTTGCACTTTTTAGCAAATATGAAAAGAATCATTACAAGCATGAGGACCAGTTTGTGGGATTCAGAGATCAAAACAATGATGGTTCGGTTATGAACAGTTATACAGTACGTGCAATCACTTCGACTGCTTAAAACTGTAAATCCACACGTATTGATATAGGTATTAAAGGGATAAGTTAAAGCTTTATTCCATGCTGAAAAGAGAAGAAAATAAACAATGTTTTGGCTGTGAGGTCTTGTGTTTCTTTTTTTCTTTTTTTTTCTTTTTCTTTTCAGCATGGAATAAACCTTTAACTTGCAGCCTACACATGCTGCTTGCTACTTGATATAGGTATTATATGACAATTGTGCTATCGCATGATCACATAAAGTATGTGAGAATTACTATAATAATTCCTTATCTGGTAATTATGAGATAAGGGAGAGGATTTTTCTTTTCCTTGTTGGCAGCAATGTGCTTCCATAGGCATATTTACAGTACGTACAGTATCTGGCAGTATATGCAGTCATATTTAATAGCACAGAATTTTAGTCAAACGATATTAGGTTAACATTGCATAATGCAATAGTGAGTCCTCATGAAATAGTTGAGAAAATCCCTTGGAATTCTAGTGCAATGAATAATAGCAAATTAATGACAAGGGAGGGTACTTTGAGAAGTGATACCTGGAATTGTGCCCCTGGACAAAACCACTATATTCCTTTTAAGGCCTGTTCCTATCTGGAAAATGTGAAATTGTTTTGGGACAGTGTTTTTAATTGGTGGAGCGAACCCTCGGAGCTCCATTTTACATTGAACAATGTATCGATTCCTTTCCCCTAAAAGTTTTGTTATTTGTTTTAAGTAAACAGCTTAGAAATATAGAACATAAATGTAGAAAACAGACGACTTGAAGAAAACCCTAAAGACTAGCCATGTCGGGTTTTATGCAGTCTTGCAAATATTCAACTAGCTCCAGGAGTTCTTTTTAAGGCACATAAACCACACTTTTATTACAACACTGCAATATTTACAATCAATATATATATTTTTTTTTTGGTGTGCTTCTCATTCATTCTATGTGAATTGTTTTTCAGCTATTTTATTCATGTTTTATTTTTGAAACACTTCTGGGTCATTGTGTATCTCTCCGCAAGCAGTTATAACATCAGTAATTTTGATCAAGTGTAGCTTGTAATTTATGTAATTTATTATCATTATTTAATCATATAGAATATGTTTTCAGTGCAATGGAAAATGAAACTTTCTATTAAATAAATGATCAATTTATGTTTTTCCCTAAATTCAGGAACTATGGGATCAGGAAATGTAGAGGCTAAGGAGGTTGTGTTATAGAACAAATAATCCTATTGTGAAATAAAGCAAAACATATACCTATACTACATCCCATTGAAAAGTAAAACATATTGTACAGTATGTGCTTCTACTCGGTCACTGGACTGATGAACACCCTGCCTTTTTTTTAATAGCCACATTAAAAAAGCCTGTTTTTTTTTCATGAAAAAACAACAGTATACATGTGGATATACTACTGCACATGATAGGTATTGTTTATTGATATGTATGTTGTATGAAACTGATTTGTGTAGTGAAGGGCAGGGTGATGAGAAAAGGAAAGCAAGCCTGTGAAAACTATGTCATCTAGTTCATCTGTGCCCCATACTTAATTGAGAAGTGAACAGATACTCTACAGTATGTGCTTCCAGTCAATTTATTGATGAGCTGCACTAAAAGAAAGCCTCTTCCAAGTTTATGATGGACACCCCAAAAACTGCAAATAAAACATTATATATGATTGTGACATTTGTAAATTCCGTGAAGCTACATATGTGTAAAAATAACACTTTTAACAACTGATGCAAAATATATTACCTGAGTCAGATACCTAATTGAGAAGTGGAAACATACTTAATTTTACTGATGAACTGCACAAGAAGAAGTCAGCAGCCATATCACCCTGCAACTCACAACTGGCAACCCACTGAAGCAAAGCAGGTGTGAGCCTGGTCAATACCTGGATGGGAGACCAGGGAAAAAATAAGGTTGCTACTGTGGTCTGTGTAGTTTGACTGGGACACTATACTCTAAAAAAACATAGTTTAGATGAGATGAGACTAAAAATTCCTGGGTGTTATCCCGGCATCCTAGCCAAATTTCCCATTTGCCTTTGCTGATCATGGCCTCCTAATAATTCCCATCTATAAATTGGCTTCATCGCTCTGTTCTCCTCCCCGCTGATAGCTGATGTGTGCTGAGTGTAATGTGCACACTATGGCTGCTGTCACATCATCCAGGTGGGGCTGCACATTGCTGGTGGAGAAGAGCCCCCATTACCTATAACATGCTTTGAGAGGAGTGTCCAGAAAATCGCTGTATAAAATGTAAGGGGTTATTATTTTTAAGAAGCAAAACTCTTCAAGTATTATAATATGCATATTAAAAAAGACCACCCCAGAAAACTGCATTTTCATTAAAGAAAAAAATGCTACACATGGGTAGGCCTTATTCATTAGCATAAATGAACTGATTTCTGTTGTCTAAAGGTCACATGTAGGAATCAGACACATCTTGTCAGATGTCAGTGGAAGGAAGATAAGAACAGGAAAGAAAATTTATGAGAATTAGAACTGGTAAGGATACATAGGCTAGACTAAAGAATGGAGGACAGCTATTCAAAGATATTCTGTTTGAAAAAAAATAATGGATTAAAACAAAAAATAGCACAGAAGCCATTAAACTTACTGAATAGATGAACTGTGAAAATCCAAAGAGAAACAAAACAATACACTGATAGTATTGAATTATTTAGTTCCAGCAAAAGAGAACAGTCAATCACATAAGAGATAAGAAGAGGTTTCCCCAACTAATTGTACAACAACATACTGAGGTCTGAAGAACTAAGGTGTCTTCATTGTAATATGACAAACTGGTGAATTACAGAACAGTATTTTTCACTGAAGTTTCTGCTGAACGTGTTTTTACTTCATACTTGAAAGACACATGGTTTACTGCTTTACACTTGCAGGTACTCCAACAGAACTTGTATTTCTTCCAAAGAACATTTTTATGGTCCTTCTTCTTATCTCCTGCAATTTAGCTCCGTAGATGATAGGATTTAAAAGTGGAGGCAGCAGAAAAGGGTTTATTGACATCATACTGCGAACTAAATGGGGCATATTACCAAGGTCAAAACGATGTTGAAGAATTTCAAAAAACGAGGCTAAGCTGTAGTTTGTGAAGCTCAGTAAATGAGGGGTGCAGGTCCGTAGAGCTTTAGCACGAGCTTCCTTTGTAGATTTCAGACACACTGCCAGGATTCTGACATATGAGTAGATGATCACAGTGAATGGAAGACACATAACAATAACTGTGACAAAGAGTCCAAAGGCACTGTTAACAGACACATTTGAACATGACAGCCTGACAACTGACCAATTATCACAGTAGACTTTGTCTATTATAAACCCACAGAGAGGCAACTGAACCGTTAGAACAACATGTATCAACATAATACAAGCTGGGTACATATATACAGACACTAAAAGCTGAGTCACTTTTAATGGGGTCATAATGCTGTTATACATCAATGGATGACATATGGACACATATCGATCATACGCCATCAAGGCCAAAATTGAATACTCAAATGCTCCATATGTATGTGTGCAAAATATCTGAATCATGCACCCAGCTCTAGATATGGAGGGTGTTTCTGACAAGAGGTTAGCCAAGATATTGGGATAAAATGCTGTGCTGCCATACAGCCCATTCAGGGACAAGTTACAAATAAATATGTACATGGGTTCATGGAGTTTTCTTTCTCTAGCAATTGTTGTTATAAGAACTGTGTTTACAAAGACAATCAAAAGATATATCAGTAGGGTGACCGAGAAGTACAAATACTTAATGTTGCCTTTAGCTTCATAAGAATTAAAAAGGAATACTGTCACAGGGGTTGAATTCTGCATAGTAAGTGTCTTCTTGGTTTTCTGACGTCACCTAGAAAGCCAATTGTGAAAGTTTTCTCAATATACTGCTTTTAAGCATTTCAACATTAGAAGTTATATTAACAATCATAGTAAACATACTAGTTTAAAACTTTCTAAAACAGTAAAAAAAAATTCCATTGGGTTTCAATACTTTCTGAAAACCTTTTATAGAGAAAGTACTGTACCTGCTTTAGTTCTGTATTTTTCTGTATTTCCAACATTGACATGTTTATATATTTTATCTATGTGCATGCCACCGTGTCTCTGAATTATTTTAGAAATGTCTTTTTCACAGCTGCTACTGTACCACTTTCTAATTAACAAAAAGTAATGTCATTGTAATGTGTTTTAATAGGACATTTAAAGCTGACATACTTCAAATTCACATACCGTATATTTTAATATCTCCTTGCACTGAGACATCAAAACTGAATACCTTCTTAGATAACGTCCTGCTCTGTCCTCATTAAGAGAATTCCCTGTCTAAAGGAGAAGAACTGTTAACATGGGAACAATAAACACAATGTTAAATTTCAAAACTAAATATTGGTGAGAGAATTTCCCCAGTGACAACCTGGAGCTGAACAGAGATTTAAAACTCCTCGTGTTTATTGTTCTCCTAGACCATTACAATGCAAACAATGTAAAAAGTACACAGAACATATCCTGTAAATACCTGCAGTGTTCCTTATTCCACTTAAGTTCAAACACAATTCAGCCTTTACAAGTCTTTACAATAGTAAAGGATTGGTTAGGAAACAGCCTTTAATAGAACGTTTATAGCTGACATACATCAGATTCACATATATTTTAATATAGATAAGATCATTTTATTGGCCATATACAATTTCTTGCATTAGGAATTTGTCTTTTTGCATACCCCAGCTTGCTCTCCATGAGACACACAGACAGGGAGAGAAGCTTGGGGTCAGAGCACAGGGTCAGCCATTGTACAGCACCCCTGGAGCAGTTGGGGTTAAGGGCCTTGCCCAGGGGCCCAACGGAGTAGGATTCCTCTGGCAGGTGTGGGATTTGAACCAGCAACCTTCCAGCCACAGGCGCAGATCCTGAGCCACAGTGCCACCACTCTGCCCTTTTTTTTTAATAAGAAAAAAATATCTCCTTGCACTGTGACATAAAAACTGAACACCTTCTTAGTTTATGTCCTATATCTGTTCTCATTAAGACAATTCACTGTCTAAATGAGTAGCGCTGTTAACATGGGAAAAGGAAACAATGTTAAAATGTTATAACTAATTATTAGTGAAAGAATTTCCCTGGAGATGACCTTGAGCTGTGTTGAACAGACATTTAAAACTCCAGGTATTTTTATATTCCTAGGCTCTTACAACAAGAAGTATGTAAAAATATAGTACATATAAAAAACAGAACATATCCTGTAAATACCATTATTCTACTTTATTTCAAACATAATTAAGCATTACAAGTTATTTTAAAGGGGTAAGCACTGGTTAGGAAAAAGTAAAGTTTTAAAAGTGAAATACAACAAATAATAATTATAGACTTTACATTACTATATACCTGATTGAATATTTAATCTAATTTACCAAGAGTATCACCTCTGATTTCTGCTCTCAGTACATACCTTAAAATTCTTAGCATGAGCAGTGATCCAGGATGAGTCTGTTCTAAAGAAGATACCACTTTCCACTGAGTTTTATGCTCTATCCTCATCTGTAGGGAATGGATGGATTTGTTCTACTGTAACAACTCCCATGTGTGAAAGGTAACTGGAGTTTTCCAGTTTCGAGTAATACTTTGAGATACAAGGGTTATCTGCCATAGTATAGATTAGGCAGTCTCAGGAGCCTGGCATGCAGCTCCCTTGTAAAACTATATGTCACAGGTACACCATGGCAAATCAATACGTACTGTGTTATAATTTACACAGCCCTTATGTCATTTCTCCGTGTGGGACAAATACTGAACGTAAAATGACAATGAAACTGATTTTTCTTAATTAAACTCATGTCCCTCTGCAACATAAGAAAGTTCATTTCGAATACTTCAAGATTAAACTTATATTTACTGTATTTGACATATGCTATTGTGAGTGGCACATTGCCGCAGTGGTTAGCATTGTTGCCTTGCAGTGCTGAGTCGCTGTGTTCAAATCGGGATCTGGGGTGTTATCTGGAAGGAGTTTGTATGTTCTCCCCATTTCCGTGTGGGTTTCCTCTGGGGGCTTCAGATTCCACCCACAGTCCAAAAACATACTGTTGGGTGAATTGGTTTCTGGGAAGTCTGGTGCTGGTATGAGTGTGTGCATATCCATGTTTGTGTCTTGTGTGTCTGCCCAGAGGTGGACTGGCATCTCATCCAGGATGTATCTGTCAGAGTTTCCACGCACTCGCCACCACAGTCCAATGTGATGATCTGAGCTTCACCTTTCGCTTCATGTTTGTCTCAGTACTTGTAACTACAGAGTCGGGGGTAGTTAATGGAGAAGGTGATGTCTAGAAATGGAAGATTAGTGGAAAAAATCTTAATATTTGTGACACATTTCCATTTCAATGGATTTTTACTCTTAATTCAGTTGCATTCCAGCAGAGATATTGCATGAGAGCTCATTGAATGGAAGACCTGCGGTCCCAGATAAGATTGTCCACAGGAGAAGATGGCAGAAGCGCGCCGGGTCCCTTGTGCAGTTCAGGAGACACTGTTTTCAAGTGGCAGTGTCTGTACTCTCGCATGTGCAGTCACTTAAAAACCCACCGTTAACAACTGACCCAAACATATCACCCTGGATACTTAATTAAGAAGTCAGCATACTGTATATGTGTTTTTACTCAGTCATTGAACTGCAAAAGAAGAAACAGGATAATGATACACGTTAAATTATCATGCTTCCCGGAAACTGCAAATTTAATTAAAAAAACAATACACATTGTAAACAAACTTCATGTTAGGGATCATTTATTGATGTTATTTAAAATGGATTTCTATAGTTTTGAAGTCGCATGCCAGCAAGGATTCTTTGATGTCACGGCCAAAAGACAAGAACATGAAAGAAAGTTTATGAAAACTAGAATGGGAAAAGATAGACATAAACTAGACAGCATTACAAAGATATTCTGCTTGAAACAACAGATTTAAATGAAAACAGTCTAAAAGACATTGAACTAAATTAATTGTAAAAATATGAAGATAAAAAAGGCACTTTATTCATACCTGTACAATGATGGTATTACATTATATAATATTTAGTTCCACCAAAATAGAACAATGAACGACAAAAGGGACAGAACAGATTTCCCAGCTCATTTTTAAATATACAGTATACGAAGTCTGAAGAGCCAAGGTGTCATCACTGCACCACAACCAACTAGTGAGTTATGGACTTTAATTCTTTTTTAAAATTTTACAAAACTGTTTTTACTTCATACTTGAAATACAAATGGGTTTCTGCTTATTTCCCATAGATTCTCCAATATAATTTGTTTTTCTTCTATAGAACATTTTCATGGTCCTTTGTCTTATCTCCTGTAATTTAACTCCATAGATGATAGGATTTAAAAGAGGAGGAAGTAGAACTGGATTTATTGACATCATAATGCGAACCACATGGGGTATATTACTAAGTTCAAAACGATGTTGAAGAACTTCAAAAAACGTGGCAATGCTGTAGTTTGTGAAGCTCAGCAAATGAGGGGTACAGGTCTGTAGAGCTTTAGCACGAGCTTCCTTTGTAGATCTCAGACACACTGCCAGGATTCTGACATAAGAGTAGAAGATCACAGCGACTGGAACACCCATCAGAAGGCCCGTGACCAGGAGACCAAAAATATTATTAACAGACACATCTGAACATGCCAGCCTGACAACTGACCAGTTATCACAGTACACTTTTTCTATTATAAACCCACAGAGAGGCAACCGAACCGTTAGAACAAGATGTATCAACATAATAAAAATGGGGTACATATATACAAACACTATAAGCTGAGTCACTACTGATGGGGTCATAATGCAATTATACCTCAATGGATGACATATAGACACATATCGATCGTACGCCATCAGGGCCAAAATCGAATATTCAAATGATGCACATGTATGTATGAAAAATATCTGAGTCAAGCAGCCAGTTCTGGATATGGAGGGTGCTTCTGACAAGAGGTTAGCCAAGATAATAGGATAAAATGCTGTGCTACCATACACCCCATTCAGGGACAAGTTACAAATAAATATATACATGGGTTCATGGAGTTTTCTTTCTCTAGCAATTGTTGTTATGAGAACTGTATTTACAAAGACAATCAAAATATAAGTCAACAAGGTTAACGTGAAATACAAATACTTAATATTGCCTTTGGCTTCATAAGCGGTGAAAAGGAATACTGTCACAGGGGTTGAATTCTGCATGGTGTCTTCTTGATTTTCTGAAATCACATTGGAAACAAATGATTAAATATTTATGAGTTGTTTTATTATTATTTTTATAAGCAATTATCTTATAAAAAACATACACAATATCATAAAAGGTTCCAGTACCTTCACTGTAGAGTTTTTATTCCATATGAGGATTCCTTCACTAAAACTATTTCTTTCTTCCATTTAAAAGCATGCTTTCTGAAAAACAAACCACGAATGTAGTGTAGTTATGAGTGTTTACATTTTAAATCATTTTTAAGCAAAGAGCATACTTTGATAAGCATTGCATACTGTATTGTATTTAACAAAGCACCGTCAAATGTTATTATCTCTCAGAAACAAGGTAGTGAAAGGAGAAGGAGTTAGAAAAGTCACAGTTTTAATATGCATGTAGACACTTTTGTTTCTAATAGCTAGAGTGTGAGGCATACAATAATGCTACTCTTTTATTTACTAATAAGAGTGATTTTTTGTAACATACTGTACAGCAAATACTCATTTTAACTTGTATGAATCACTAAGAATTATACATTTGATATGATCTCTTCAATGATCATCTCTGAGAAGCAAGCCAAAGGAGCAGACAAAGACAAAGTTGTGAGAGAGGACTTCTCAGTGTTGTTATGCAGGTAATCGCATTATGGTGATGAAGTTCCTTCTGTCGGAGTGCTTTCACAGCCCTGTTCTGAGTACAGGCAGCTATGTCTCTAAATCAGTCTTGTACATTTTCTGTGTTTATCACAGCTGATAATTCTAATTAGCAACATCATTTTAATGTAATCATTTAATTTAAATGATTGAAGCTAAAACATTCCAAAAAATGTAAATATTTCATATATTCTAATATATTTTAGAACTGTGACAATAAACATTTTCTTAGTTTAGGAGCTGTTCTCCTGATTATGAGAATTTTTTGCAGCTTTGATGAAAAAGACCCCGTAATAGAGAAATATAAAATATGATATGAACATGGGATACTAACTAATTATGTAACAAAATCCTCAGTGATGCCCTAGTGAACAGAAATGTAAAACCCCTGGGTTACTCTTGTAGTCCTCTAAATATTTTGTAACACGAAGCCTGCTGATATAATATAAATGACTGCAGTGTTTTATATTGTGCTTTGTTTCAAACACAAAATTAAGGATTAGCTATCTTAAACATTTCATTTTAAGTTTTTTGATGAAAAATATAATAATGATAATCATAAGCTATCTATAACCATATCAAATTATTTAATAACTATTTCATATGCAACACTGTTCAACAACTGTTGTACTACATACCTCAGAACTCTCTTTGTCTGTGGCTCAGGGAGGGTCTGTAGTAATGGAGAATACGCTGACTTCTGTGCTTTATGCTGTATCCTTGCCCTTACGGAACTGATGAGTTTGTTCTATTCTAATGATTCCCATGTGAATGTGTGTTAATTGGAGTTTATTCCAGCCATTTCAGGTGCAGGCATTCAAAATTAAAAAAAAAATGTTGCAGTTTCAAGTGGGCTTTGTCTTTGGACTGTTATATTAATATATACAGTATACTGATCGTGAACATGCTTTAGAATTGACAGGATAGTATACTAAACTATTGTGATTCTATGGTAAAGTGTGCACAGCACAGTAAATGTACCTTAAAACCTTGATCTTTGTGGAGACACATCATGGTAATTGTATTAGATCATCTTTTTTATATTCTCAAAGTTATACTGTTGGTGGTATTTCCATTCACTTGCCTTTTAATTCTATTCAAATATCACTTCTAATGGCTAATTCATGCAATAGGGTTTATACTGAGAAAAGCACTGTTAGTCTGCCTGCAGCTGAGCTGAGGTCCACTTGGGGAAGAAAAAAGAGAGGAAACAGTGGCTGATTGTATTGAAAGACACACATTTCATTGTATTTCATTGTGTTTCTAAAATATTTAATATATTTTATATATATATATTATATATCATCTAAATATATATAAATATATGGGCCTGCCCATGAAGACAAGGCTGAGAGGGTCACCCTTGTCTCCATGAGGAATGAGTTAGGGGTGCTGAGCAGACAAGATCTTCTCTTGTATCGACAGGATACAAATGGACAAGTAATAATAGGTTTATTCCAGGCTGAAAAGAGAAGAAAGAAAACACTACGTTTCAGCCATGGAGCCTTGTTCAGGTGTGTGGCTTCAGGCTTCTTCACACCTGAAGAAGGCTCCACGGCCGAAATGTAGTGTTTTCTTTCTTCTCTTTTCAGCCTGGAATAAACCAATTACTCGTTCCTTTACAGCCTACGCATGCTGACGCAGCTGCCCACCTGAGCTACTATAATAAAAATGGGGTACATACTGTATATACAAACACTATAAGCTGAGTCACTACTGATGGGGTCATAATGTACAGTAATTATACCTCAGTGGATGACGTATAGACACATATCGATCGTACTGTACGCCATCAGGGCCAAAAACTGAATATTCAAATTATCCATATGTGCATATAAAAAATATCTGAGTCAAGCAGCCAGTTCTAGATATGGAGGGGGTTTCTGACAAAAGGTTAGCTAAGATATTGGGATAAAATGCTGTGCTACCATATACCGCATTCAGGGATAAATTACAAATAAATATGTACATGGGTTCATGGAGTTATCTTTCTCTAGCAATTGTTGTTATAAGAACTGTATTTACAAAGACAATCAAAATATAAGTCAACAAGGTTAATGTGAAATCCAAATACTTAATGTTGCCTTTGACAAGATCTTGTTGGGTAGGAGAGTGGACTAACCCTGACCTGAAGGTCTGTTTAGGATACCACCTTTTATGGTATTAGAGACTGTCGGGAGATTATGGGAAACAGAGATCTAGATTTCAAACATGGATTGAAACCAGCTCCATGTGAGCAGTTGTACGTACATACAAATACATGTTGATTGACACAAATGCATTGCTACAATTTGTAAAAAAATATTTGTTTTCATTTTTATTTAACATCCTGTTATACAATAATAATCATACATTAAATACACAATAAAACATGAAAGAATGACACTGTTCATAAAAATTCCGAGTGTTAAACCAAGTTCCTGGTCATGCCACTCTGGATTTGTACAATATGCCTCCTTAAAAGTGTCCCCAAAATTCACCTGGAAGAGCAGTTTCTTACTTTCCCTCCTGATCAGCTTTGTAATGAGGCTGTTGTGCATTACCAAGATGCTGCACTTCACTGGTGGGTCAGTGGATGGGTTCCCTCCCATATTTAAAACACTGGGATAACATGGGATAAAAAATGCTATATAAATGCAAGTAAATAGTATAATTCCAAAGCCTATTTAGTCAATATCCAGTTTAGGTGGTGCAGTACTGAAAGCTGGAATCTTTGATTGAAACACAACAATGTAAAAAGCAGGCATCACTGTCATTGTGGCTGCCCTAGTACTTACCAATCAATAAGCACCTACAGTAACAAAACCTTTGCCAGTCAGCATTATTGCAATTTGAATATCTCCTTTCAGAGATTCAAGGTTTTTTCCAGTGTCTTGGTTTCAAGAACACAATAAGAATATAGTTATTTAGTAGGAGTGAGATGTGCTTTAGTTTTGGATGTAGTGTGTTCCCTCTGTTTATAAAATACTTTAGGATCATTATAAAAGGATGATGTTATATGTAGACAAGGAATAAAAATAATTATTAAGAAAGTTAACATCAAATGGACACAACACAGGTATGTAAGACAGGCCTAAGGTTTACTGTTCAAACATTTCTCTAGCACAAACGTAAAAAATCTGAAGGGTGAAAGTTTCCCCACTGTATTTTTGTATTTTTAAGTATTTGAAAGACTCAAGATTTTCTCTTTATTTCTCACAGAAACTGAATTGTTTTTTCTTCTAAATAGAATTTTAATGGTTGCTTTTCTTATCTCTTGTAATTTAACTCCATAGATAATGGGGTTTAAAATAGGAGGGAAAAAAACACAATCTATAGATGCTAAAACTCTCAAAATATAGGGCACATTCGTTAAATCAACACGGTGTTGAAGAACTTCAAAAAATGTGGCGATGCAGTAGTTTGTGAAGCTCAGTAAATGAGGGGTACAGGTCTGTAGAGCTTTAGCACGAGCTTCCTTTGTAGATCTCAGACACACTGCCAGGATTCTGATATAGGAGTAGATGATGACAGTTACCGGAAGACACATAACAATAACCGTCACAAGCAGGCCAAAGGCACTATTAACAGACACATCTGAGCATGCCAGCCTGACAACAGACCAGTTATCACAGTACACTTTTTCTATTATAAACCCACAGAGAGGCAACCGAATTGTTAGAATTAAATGTATAAGTATAATACAAATGGGATACATATATACAAACATTAAAAGCTGAGTCACTTTTAATGGGGTTATAATGCTGTTGTATCTCAATGGAAGACATATAGACACATATCGGTCATATGCCATCAGAGCCAAAACTGAATATTCAAAGGATGCATAAGTGTGCATGAAAAATACCTGAATTAAGCAGCCAATTCTAGATATGGAGGGGGTTTCTGACAAGAGATTTGCTAAACAGTTAGGATAAAATGCTGTGCTTCCATATACCCCATTCAAGGTCAAGTTACAAATAAATATGTACATGGGCTCATGGAGCCTTTTCTCCCTCGCAATTGCTGTTATAATAACAGTATTTGAAATGACGATTAAAAGATAGCTGAATAGGGTGGCAGCAAAATACAAATACCTAATACTTCCACTAGCTTCATAACTATTAAAAAGAAACATAGTCACTGGGGTTGAATTATTCATTGTTGATGTATTCTGTAATTTCTTGTGGCACCTGGAAAACAATTTACAAAACATTTGTGTTTATATTGCTTTTTAACTATTCATATTAGCATGTACTATATTTGCAATACAACTGTAAATGAAAGAATATTATACATGCATTATTGTAAAATAATATATATGCTCAATATAATTTTATTTCTACAAAATGTCAAGGTAAATTGTTTTTTGACTATTACATTTAAATACCCACTTTACTTTTAAAGTATTTACAGGATACTTTGTGTTGTTAATATTAAACATATTGATCAATTGATATGCATGTCTTGCAAATTTTAAACAGCACAGTGTAATTGTCAGGATGCAACAAATAGGAGAAAGCAGACTGATAAATCAATTTGTTATATAATGTACAGTATGTCTTAATGTAACAGTTTTTTTCTTGTCTATTACAGTTCACTAGTGAGGCATATTTTTTTATCTCCGTAAAATACGCAATACACGGCACAGCAATTTGAGTGGTTGCAAGATTCTTATTGTTGGTAGCTCAGCCAGTGAAAGAGCTCTCTCAAACTGCACAATGGGCTCTAGGACCTATATAATCCTGTTTCAAGGTCATGTCACTACCAAGGCGTGACTGAGATTCTTCAAGCTGCAGGACCCAATGAGCAGAGCATTGTCATTGTGCGAAAGGGCAACTTTTAGATGTTAGTGAAACAATGACTTGTGAAACTTTAGTGGGTTAGGAACCCACTGGGATGAAATGACACCAGTGAGACAGGCATCACTCTTCCAAGCATCACCAATTCTTATATCAGGAACTGTGGGGTCAGCAACATGTCAAATACCATATGACTCTGACAAGGAAGCACATTGGAGGAAGTCACGTTTGTCTTCATTCTCTCCATGCATTAAAGGCATTTCAACCTATTTCCAATTTTACTGTGTAGCCTCTCAGGTTAGGAATGATCACCTCAGAATAAGAAGTGGAAGAGCTTGAAAAAAAGGCAAAGTCCTGACTCTAATGTTATTTGGTCATATCATGGTGTTGGAGATCTGCCTGCATGTCTTCATAGCCCTACTGCAGGCATCTGTGTCTCTGAATGAAGCAGTATGTTTTCAGTCTGATCACACTTACTTCTGTATGGCTTTCTGATTAGCAAACCACAGGTTATTTTAAAATACTCCAATGCAAAGATTGCAGAAAACATTTAATATTCTTTACCACAATGAAGAAGAAAAATAAAAGACAAACTTCCTTGCTTAGATCCAGCTCTGTTATGGTTATGCGGTTTCACTGCCTAAATCATAAGAGTCTTTAACAGAAGAATAGGAAACATGACATCAACTCGCATTACTAATTATCACCCAGTGGAGCTGAATTGAATGGACATTAAAATTCTGACAAATTTGGACATTGATATTCTGAATTTTGCTAATATTTTGCAACATGAAGTATGCAAGATACAGTAATTCCAAATTAAAATATTCCAATTCATTTGGAAAGCCAAAAAATAACTTTAATAAGGAATTAATTATTTGTTATATAAGTAATTATATACATAGACAATAAATTACAATATAGCTGTTTTAACATCTTATATAATTTACCAATAATACCATTACTGATTGCTGTTGTCATACATACCTGAAAATGTCAGTCATGCACAGTGACTCAGAATGGGCCTAAAGAAAATGCTACCTTCTTCTCTGTTTTATACTGTATCTTCATGCTTGGGGAATTAATGTTTTTTTTTCTGAAATTTCTAATTAATCCCATGCGTGAAGATGTTAATTAGAGTTTGATCTTACAATTCTAACGAACCCTATCTGTGGAGATAGGGTTGTGTCTTTGGGACCTGGCATGTCGATCTACATCCCTATCTGACTTGTAACATTAACCAGAAAATTTTGTTTAATACCTGAATTTAGAGAATAGGGTATCAGAACATGGTGATGTAATAGTAAAACTTTAAAACCTTCAGACAAATGACTGACATTAAATCATTTGTACTGTGCAACACAGGAATTAGAACCTGAAATGTGATTATTAATATATATTTTTGCTGTATTTGCATTTGCACCATACACGTTCATTTACTTCTAAACAGGCAGTCAGTAATCTTAGAAGTGATAAGTAAAATGAGTTACTGTATATGCATAAATGACTTCTCACTTTCAAAGCAAAAAATAAATAAATAACGAAAATAAAATAAAAATTCCAGATTGCATCAGCATTTAAATCAGACACTGTGGAAAACATGAATGAATTTAGATGGGCAAAATTAGACTTAATGAGTCTCATAATTAGTTTAATGTACCTGTATGAAATAATAGTCATTCTCCAGCTTTTAAAATTGTTTCTGTGAGATTCCTTGGTCAGGTAGTGAAGTACGTGGAAAGACTGATCTCTTTTGACACAGGAGCTTTCAAAGCAAGTCAGGGTACAGAACCAATGCCCAAGACCATTAACATTTGTTAGAGCACGGTGAAATAGTAGTGGAAGATATTCAGAGGTGCAAGATGCCTGGACACCACCTGAGCAGCCAGGCAAGGAGGAATCTGGTGAGGGACACCACCATGAGGCCAGCAGCATCTTAGAGTGGTACAGACTGCAGAGGCTGAAATGTGAGTAAAGGTCATGGGCCACCAATGTCCCAGTCACTCCACAAAGGAGGCTTGTATTTAATGAAAGAAGCAACACCCAGAATCGCATATGGTGTTTACAACCAGGTACCTAAGGAGAAAAGCAAACATAACTGAAGATATTTGGTGTAAATATAAAGAATCACAACATATCCAAATCCAAACTAGTGCACCACTAGTCAAATCATCCTGGCTATAAAATATGGGGGTGGTAGCATTTTGTTATAATGCTGTTATATAGCTGTGATAAGCTTGTCAAGACTGATCGGAACATGTAGCAAGATATTGACAAATTTTAGGAAAAAACCTGCTTTAATGTAAAACTGGAACAAAAACCTGGAACAAAAATGTATGTAAACCTGGAACAAAAATGTATGTTTAAACGGGAGAATGTTAGCCTAAAATTAAGAAAGAGCACCTCCTTCAGTGGCCAAGTAAAAGTGTTGAATCTTTGGAAAGAATTTGAACTGTTGCTCATAAGTGATTTCCAAGCAAGACAAAAAAAGCTTGAGCAAATTCACAAGTAAATTGGGCATCTATTGCACCAATTAAGTGAGTAAATTTCTACCAAAGATATTCCACAAAATATTAAATTCAACAATCTGAATATGTGTGCAATCTATCTATTTCTATGCTTCCATATAATATGCTTTTATTATATAGAACATTTTCATGGCCCTTTGTCTTATCTCCTGTAATTTAACTCCATAGATGATAGGATTTAAAAGAGGAGGAAGTAGAACTGGATTTATTGACATCATAATACGAACCACATGGGGTATATTACTAAGTTCAAAACGATGTTGAAGAACTTCAAAAAACGTGGCAATGCTGTAGTTTGTGAAGCTCAGTAAATGAGGGGTACAGGTCTGTAGAGCTTTAGCACGAGCTTCCTTTGTAGATCTCAGACACACTGCCAGGATTCTGACATAAGAGTAGAAGATCACAGCGACTGGAACACCCATCAGAAGTCCCGTGACCAGGAGACCAAAAATATTATTAACAGACACATCTGAACATGCCAGCCTGACAACTGACCAGTTATCACAGTACACTTTTTCTATTATAAACCCACAGAGAGGCAACCGAACCGTTAGAACAAGATGTATCAACATAATAAAAATGGGGTACATATATACAAACACTATAAGCTGAGTCACTACTGATGGGGTCATAATGCAATTATACCTCAATGGATGACATATAGACACATATCGATCATACGCCATCAGGGCCAAAATCGAATATTCAAATGATCCATATGTATGTGTGCAAAATATCTGAGTCAAGCAGCCAGTTCTAGATATGGAGGGGGTTTCTGACAAGAGGTTAGCCAAGATATTGGGATAAAATGCTGTGCTACCATACACCCCATTCAGGGATAAGTTACAAATAAATATAAACATGGGTTCATGGAGTTTTCTTTCTCTAGCAATTGTTGTTATGAGAACTGTATTTACAAAGACAATCAAAATATAAGTCAACAAGGTTAACGTGAAATACAAATACTTAATATTGCCTTTGGCTTCATAAGCGGTGAAAAGGAATACTGTCACAGGGGTTAAATTCTGCATGGTGTCTTCTTGATTTTCTGAAAGCACATTGGAAACAAATGATTAAATATTTATGAGTTGTTTTATTATTACTTTTATAAGCAATTATCTTTAAAAAACCTCAAACACAGTATCTTAAAAGATTCCAATACCTTCATTGTAGAGTTTTTATTTCATATGAGAATTCCTTCACTAAAACTATTTCTTTCTTTCATTTAAAAGCATGCTTTCTGAAAAACAAACCACGAATGTAGTGTAGTTATGAGTGTTTACATTTTAAATCATTTTTAAGCAAAGAGCATACTTTGATAAGCATTGTATACTGTATTGTATTTCACAAAACACAGTCAAGTGTTATTATCTCTCAGAAACAAGGTAGTGAAAGGAGAGGGGTAAATATATTTCAGATGCTAGTTGTCAAGTCACAGTTTTAATATGCATGTAGACACTTGTTTCTTATAGCTAAAGTGTGAGGCATACAATAATGCTACTCTTTTATTTACTAATAAGAGTTATTTTTGTAACACACAACAAATACTCATTTTAACCTGTTTGAATCACTTAGAATGTTGATATGGTTTATACAGTAGACTGGTTTCCTTTGTTATGGTATGTTGTGGCACAGGACTCAGATTACAGAAGCATCAGTGTGAGTTGCATCACTACTCCATTTAGTGCTGCTCTCCCCTCAGGCATTGTTGGAACAGCTACTGTACTTATCAAATAACTCAGAGCTCTAACAGGGAGGCATATTGGAGGAGCATGTGTTGAGTCCTCATTCTCTCCATGCAGTACAGCAGTTGTAGCCTTAAGCCATTTCTTGCAACAGCTAGGGCTTCCTATGTGGAGGGCTTGGAATTTGATTAAGCTAGTTATTCATTATTTACTGGGAAAAACACTCTCTTCAATGATCATCTCTGAGAAGCAAGCCAAAGGAGCAGACAAAGACAAAGTTGTGAGAGAGGACTTCTCAGTGTTGTTATGCAGGTAATCATGTTATGGTGATGAAGTTCCTTCTGTCGGAGTGCTTTCACAGCCCTGTTCTGAGTATAGGCAGCTACAGTACAGTATGTCTCTAAATCAGTCTTGTACATTTTCAGTGTTTATCACAGCTGATAATTCTAATTAGCAACATAATTTTAATGTAATCATTTAATTTAAATGATTGAAGTTAAAACATTCGAAAACATGTAAATATTTCATATGTTCTAATATATTTTAGAACTGTGACAATAAACATCTTCTTAGTTTAGGACATGTTCTCCTGGTTATGAGAATTTTCTGCAGCTTTAATGAAAAAGAGAAATATACAAAATATGATATGAAGATGGGATACTAACTAATTCTGTAACAAAATCCCCAGTGATGCCCTAGAGATGTACTGAACAGAAATGTAAAACCCCTGTATTACTCTTGTAGTCCTTTTAATATTTTGTTACACGAAGCCTGCTGAAATAATATAAATTACTGCAATGTTTTATATTGTGCTTTCTTTCAAATGCCAGATTTAGGATTGGCTATCTTAAACAACATTTTCAAGGATTACATTTCACTTTAAGTTTTTTGATGAAAACTATAATAATGATAATCATAAGCTATCTATTACCATATTAAATTATTTAATAACTATTTCATATTCAACACTATTCGAGAACTGTTGTCATACATACCTCAGAACTCTCTTTGTCCGTGGCTCAGGGAGGGTCTGTAGTAATGGAGAATACGCTGACTTCTGTGCTTTATACTGTATACTTGCCCTTAGGGAACTGATGGGTTTGTTCTAGTCTAATGATTCCCATGTGTGAAGATGTTAATTTGAGTTTATTCCAGCCATTTCAGGTGCAGGCATTCAAAATTAAAAAAAAATGTTGCAATTGCAAGTGGGCTTTGTCATTGGACTGTTATATTAATATATATAGTTTATTGATAGTGAACATGCTCTAGAATTGACAGGATAGTATACTAAACTATTGTGATTCTATGGTAAAGTGTGCACAGCACAGTAAATGTACCTTAAAACCTTGATCTTTGTGGAGACACATCATGGTAATGGTATTAGATCATCTTTTTTATATTCTCAAAGTTATACTATTGGTGGTATTTCCGCACACTTGCCTTTTAATTCTATTCAAATATCACTTCTAATGGCTAATTCATGCAATAGGGTTTATACTGAGAAAAGCACTGTTAGTCTGCCTGCAGCTGATCTGAGGTCCACTTGGGGAAGAAAAAAGAGAGGAAACAGTGGCTGATTGTATTGAAAGACACGCATATCATTGTATTTCATTGTGTTTCTAAAATATTTAATATATATTTTATATATATATTATATATAATATAAACATATATAAATATATGGGCCTACCGATTAAGACAATGCTGAGAGGATCACCCTTGTCTCCATGAGGAATGAGTTAGGGGTGCTGAGCAGACAAGATCTTCTCTTGTATCGACAGGATACAAATGGACAAGTAATAATAGGTTTATTCCAGGCTGAAAAGAGAAGAAAGAAAACACTACGTTTCAGCCGTGGAGCCTTGTTCAGGTGTGTGGCTTCAGGTTTCAGGAATATGTTGAAAACTTATAGAAGCATGAAGTATGTAAAAATGACATTAAAATAAACAAAACCTCTCAGTATCATTCCGTGAAAAGCTTTTTATTGAAAGTAAATGTCATGTAAAATGTAATTTTAGCTCCTCTCATATAATAGCAGAAATACATTTGCTTATTTCTCTCCAGTACCTGTTAGAAAGACTAGGTTGTGATTGGACCTGGCTGCCTCTAACCCAAGGGAGTATAGAAGAGACAGGGATTACCTCTGGATAGTATTGTAGATCATCATTCCAGATCTTCAATGATGCCTGACACTATACGTGGTAAAATACAGTCTACCACAGGAGTTCCAAATTTAGCTCATGCGGTGTGCTTTAGCAGGTATTTTAGATATCTTATTAGACCTTATTAATATTTATTCAAGACTATGCTGTAGTTGGAAAGTTATCTACTTAGAAACCTTTTTCCAGTTTTCCAGTGTTGGGCACAGCTAATATAAAATTCTTAGATATTTTTTTATAAATTAAAAGGTGTATTAACTCATATACAATACATGTAGTTATAAATTGGCTCCTTAGATTAAATATATCTGCAAAAAAGAAAACTAAGATTTGGCATACCTGAGTAATCAGTTTACAGTTTGAAAGACACACCTGCTGTATGCATATATAATAGAACAAGTAATAGGTTTATTCCATGCTGAATAAATATTTTCAGCATGGAATAAACCTACTACTTGTTTTTTTGCAGCCTACACATGCTGACGCAGCTACCCACTTGAAGTACTTCAACCTACATATATAGTAGTACTTGAAAGAAAAGATGAATGCTTTATGATTCTGTGGTCGAAACTGTCCAGAGCAGTGTGTTTGCAAGCGACACATCAGGAGCATGAATGTATTAGCAAGTCCAAGGAGTAATTTGTAGGAATCAATTTATAGATTACATTTGTGTAATGATCCTTTCAGAAGGGTAAACCTGGCCATTGGAAAGCCATTAACAGTATGAAGCAGCATTACCACTGACTCCAGTAAGTATCACTTTCTAGCCTGATCTCAGGCTTGATCATTACTGGAATGTGAAATTTCTAAGCAACCAGAATGCTGTTGTAAGGTGCTTGCCCCTCTGCTCCAGAATTTCTAAGACAATGCCCCAGTATGATGACTGTGCTATATGAAACACCACGCTTTGGATGAGGTCTGCCTGGTCATTGAATGGGTCATGGTACTATCTATAAGAGCAGGGATGGTAAATTTAGTTATTTTGCTTATTGCTGCTCTGGGTTTGCACAATCTGGACTCCCTGAAATTCCCCTTAGATTCAACTGGCTAAGACGTTTCTCTGTGCTTGTCCATCTGGTCTACTGGTTTATAATGGCTGCAACACACCACAAGAATTAAACATATTTTCTAGCCAAAAGTGTACTATTCAGAGTGTGCAAAAATGTACACTAGACACATATTTTCCCACCTCCCTGCCTGCATCTGATGACTGAGTTACTTTTTGTGAATTATTATCACTTCATATGTGAAATACACATGACCTTCTGTTTGATTCCCACTGGTGGCTCAACATGATTTCCTTTTCTTCCAAAGAACATTTTCATGGTCCTCCTTCTTATCTCTTGCAATTTCACTCCATAGATGATAGGATTTAAAACAGGAGGAAGCAACACACAATCTATAGATGCTAAAATTCGTAAAATATGAGGCACATTTGTTAAATCAACACGATGCTGAATAACTTCAAAAAATGCAGCAATGCTGTAGTTTGTGAAGCTCAGTAAATGAGGGGTGCAGGTCTGTAGAGCTTTAGCACGAGCTTCCTTTGTAGATTTCAAACACACTGCCAAGATTCTGACATAAGAGTACAAAACAACAAGAAACGGTACACATATAAGAAGACTTATGACAATCAAACCGAAGGCACTATTAATAGACACATCTGAACATGATAACCTGACAACTGACCAGTTATCACAATAGACTTTTTCTATTATAAACCCACAGAGAGGCAACCGAATAGTTAGAATTAGATGTATAAGCATAATAAGAATGGGGTACATATATACAAACACTAAAAGCTGAATGATCTTTGACGGGGTCATAATGCTGTTGTACATAAGTGGATGACATATGGACAAATATCGGTCATACGCCATCAGGGCCAAAACCGAATATTCGAAGGATGCATATGTGTGCATGAAAAATACCTGCGTCAAACAGCCAGCTCTAGATATGGAGGGTGTTTCTGACAAGAGGTTAGTTAAGATATTAGGATAAAATGCTGTGCTACCATACAGCCCATTCAGGGACAAGTTACAAATGAATATATACATGGGTTCATGGAGTTTTCTTTCTCTTATAATTACTGATATAAGAACAATATTTAAAAAAAATATCAGAAGATAACCCAACAGTGTGGCAGTGAAATACAAATACCTAAAATGTCCTATGCCTTCATAAGTAGTAAAAATAAACATTGTCACTAGGGTTGAATTCTGCATTGTAAGTATCCCTTTTTTAATGTGCCAAGAAAATCAAGTACATGAATTATTAGTTATAATTAAATATACAGCTCAAATACCTAGTCACTTAATAAAGTAACTTTTACACAGAAAGTTTTTAGTTGTTAAAGTTTTACGTATTGCCTAGATTGATATGTATGCCTTGAGTATTTTATTTGATCAAATACATTAGATTTGTTTACAGTCTGAAGCAATCAGGGGAAAGAATGATAATTACATTTGTAATATTTGCCCTCAAGCCAGTTTTCATCTACTGTAGGGTTACGTCTTTAGCACAGTTCTCTATTCAGGCAGGATAGTCTAGTATTTACCTGTTAAGAGTAAATTATGCAATAGGCAGCACATACTAATTGTAGCTCCTCTGCGTTACTGGCAGTTTCTTATGCTAGGCCTCAGAGCTGATCACACAAAACTCTCAGGTTCAATCAGTGAAAGCGTTCTTTCAGAATACTTGATGAGCCCTAGTGCTCAGACATAATGGGTTCAGGGTGATGTCGCTGGCCACAGCTGACTGAGCTCCTCAGGCTGCAAGAAAGAACTGGCCTCTCTCGCCGGCGTTCCGTGAGCACCAGCTGGTCATGGAATTGTCAGCTCTGGCAGAAACAATAACTCTTGCAGCTCCCCAGGTGCTTATAGGTTGGAGGAGACATCAGTGAGATGTGCCTCTCCTCTCCAGGCACCATTAAACCTGCAAGAAAATAACAGAGACTACTGTATGTATAAAATACCACATGGCTGTATCAGCGAGGTATATTGGAAGAGCATGTGTGTTGGTCCTCATTGTCTCCATGCAGTACAGCAGTTGTAGCCGTAAGCCATTTCTCACAATGTCTGGGATGTATTAGAATTTAATACACTGATCATAAGCATTTGAAACAAGGATGTTCGGATAGGAAATTGCCATGAAAACTTTTTCTTGAAAACTTCTGACAAATAAAAACTCTATTAGTAGAAGCGCTAAGTTGCATTTGTTATGAATAATAAAATTGTTCATCTAAGAGAACAAAGAATGATGAATGATGACGGATCTGAGAGTGAACTCCTCAGATTTAATAGGTGATGAAGTCATGGTCGTGGAGCTCTGTCTTCATTCCTCTGTATCCCTGTGTGTCAATCACAGCAGTTATAATGTTGCTTTCTGGTTTGCAAAACCACAGATCATTTCAATATATTTTACTTAAAAGGGTATAGACAAAATATGCAGACATCGTTTGATATGTATTAGCTTAAATAAACTAAATTTAACTTACTGATTTTAATACACCTTAAAGAAAATAAACATCTTTTATGATTTAGGCATTCTCTGTTCTGGACATTAGGTCTTCCTGCCTAAAAGAATAAGAGCCATTAACAGGGGGATATAAAATATATTAGTAAAGTACATTACTATTTAGTTCTGTGGGATTTTCCAAAGTAATGCTGTGGAGCTCTATTGAACAGAGAATTAGAGCTCATTTTATTATCCTCCTAAACACTTAACACCATGAAGTACATTGGATAAAAATGTAAATACTGTATGTGAATACCTGTTGTGTTCCATGTCAAGCTTTGTTTAAACAACTACTGTATATAGCACATACAATATATCTTAAAGAGTTATGGATAGATTTTCAAACATCACATTAAAAATATGTAATGATAATTATACACTGTGCATTATTATACTAATGTAGTATCTATACAGATCTATAGTTTGTTTTCAGCATCACTCCTGATTGCAAATGTCTTACATACCTGAAAAGTCCTGTCATGAATAGTGCTGCCAATACCACCTTCTTCTGTGATTTACTGTTGGAAAAATTGTTCCCAGCTTCCCATTAAAAGACAGTCAGGAGTCTGTCTCAGAAGTTAAAAGAAGTTTTTATTTCATGCGCATAGGAGCGAAACACACAGATATGCTCGGTGTATTTTAATACTGTATCCTCTTGCTTGGGGAATTTATTAGTTTGCTCTATTCTAGTGATTCCCAGGCGTGAAGATGTTAATTGGAGCTAAATTTAACAATTTCAGGTACAGACATTTGAAACAAACAAAACAAAAAATGTTACAGTAAAGCTGGGACTGTCCCTTTGGGGCCTAAGGCCGGATCAATTGACAGATCTCCAACTGCTTTGCAACACTAAGTGACACAGGAACACCATGGTATGGTAAACACTATATCAGAATTTAAAGTGTCATTGATATACAGATTCTTTTGTTGAGTGCACATAGCAGTTAATACATTAGGACCACAGTAAAATCTTTATTAAAGTGAAAAATAGTATGGTACTTTAGTTAAATTAGATTCTCTCAGGCAGAACTGACTCATACAGTACCTGCACTTTTTCCCTTTACACCTCATGTTTTATCCTATAAATGTACTGTAGTTTATACGTGTCTGTGGGACATCCCAGACCATCCCAGAATAAATTATACAAATGAGTCAACATAATGACGAAGCAAGATTCAGTCATATTAAAGGCATGGAAAACTTTTTATTTTCCTATTTTCTTTTTATTTAAAAAGTTAAGAGTATATACTGTACAAAACAACATTTATTAAATCCCATCTGTCACATGTTTTTTTCAAAGTTTATGAGTTTACACCAGTAAGTTAACTCCTGTCCCAGACGTAACCTAGAACTTTATTTTTGCTGCTTGTTTAAACCCCAGTTAACCTCATTCTAAGGGATCCGAATCTTACTTAGTCTCTGACACAAGAAACGGCAGACACAAATGGAATTGATGTTTTGTACAGTTTCACATGGTCAGAGGAAACAGCAGTTAACCCAGACTATAAGGAGGTTCGGGAGTGTTGTAAAAGGGGTGTTTCATTTCTGGGTGGAAATGGGAAATGTGCAAAAAGGGACCTCCAGAGTGCTTTGTGAACAGCTGTACTGTATATGCAAATAAATACATGCAAATAAATAACACTTGATCCAAGAAATTAAAACACAAGTTATTAATTAGCTGAACACAAATAACTTTAATTTAAACGTTAACTTTTTTATCATTAGTGTTTTAGTAGTAACAGATACCATACCCCATCTTATTAATGTAATTGACAGATCATAAAGCTTCTGTTTGTCTTATCCAATAAATGATCTAGCTTAGACCACAGACTGAATCTCATCAGCCAGACATTTAAGCTGGATCATGCGGCAGTGAGACAGGGTTTCTTCAAGTGGCAATGCTCAATTGGCACAGTCCTTCCAGAGCACTTACAATAAGAAGCAGTGGAGGACATCAATTTAAAATTTTGCATTTCACACAATATTTTTATTTTATATAAATGTTTTGGATTTTACTAATTTTAATGTGGGACAGTGATATCTGCTTGTGTGAGATAGGTATTAAAATATATAAAATATTGGTTTGCAATAATACATTTATGTACAGTATATTAAAGTTTTTATTTCCACATTTTCAAAAACACCCCCTGGATTTTTTTTTTATATATGATAAAAATATACAGTAAGGTGACATACAGTAGTGTCAGCTTTAAAGGAACATTTATATATTGTAGAACTAGAACACATTACTAGTAAAAATGTCCAAGAATAATCCTTTGTGAAGGCAACATATTTTAATAATATGTTATTATTTAAATATATAATATTTTAATTTGACTGATCTAAAATTTGTTTAGATCAGTCGGATTGAAGTGTACTCCTGACTGTACCTGGGTATAAGAGCCAGGACATAAATTTGTGGAGATGCACAAAAATATTTTTGTCTTATATTTACACTTCAACATAATTTGGTTTTGTACTAAAGAATGTTCTTCTGATCCTTTTCCTGATTTCCTGCATTTTAATACCATAGATGATGGGATTTAAAAGAGGAGGCAACAAAATAAAATCTACTGACATGATAATTCGTGAAATAGGAGATGTATTACTTAGGTCAAAACGATGTTGGACAACTTCAAAAAAAGCGGCAATGTTGTAGTTCACAAAAGCCAGTAAATGAGGGGTGCAGGTTTCTAAAGCTTTAGATCGAGCTTCCTTTGAAGTTTTCACGCACACTGCCAGGATCCTGATGTAAGAGTACAAAACGACAAATATTGGTGTAATCATGACAACTGCTATAAAACATAGGCCAAAGACATTATTAACAGAGGCATCTACACATGAAAGTCTGACAACTGACCAGTTGTCACAAAACACCTTAGTAATGATAAATCCACATAATGGCAATCGAATGGTTAAAGAAATGTGTATACAAAAAAAACAGATAGGATAAATAAACACGAAAACCAAAAACTGAACCATCTTTGATGGGGTCATAATACTGTTATATATCAATGGGTGACATATGGATAAATATCTGTCATATGCCATCAGAGCCAAAATTGAATATTCAAAGCATCCATATGTGTGAAGGCAAAATATTTGAATGAAACAGCCAGTTCTGGATATAGCTGGTGTTTCTGACAGGAGATTTGCCATACAGCTAGGATAAAATGCACAGCTACCATATAGTCCATTCAGAGCCAAGCAACAAATAAAAATGTACATGGGTTCATGGAGTTTGTGGTCACTTGCGATGACTGCTATGATGACTAAATTTGCAAATAGTATGAAAAGAAAGCCTAACAAAGTAGATGTAAAATACAAATATCTCATATTGCTATTGTCGCCATATGCAGTAAGAAAGAACATTGTCATGTTGGTTGAGTTTTGCATCTTAATTTTCTTCTACGTGTTTTGAAGGCACCTAGAAAAAAATACATACAGTGTATTAAAATAAATACATGTATTAAATAAATCTGACCGTAACATATTGTGCTTTTTCATTTGAGCTACATCTCTTGCAGTGAGGTGCAGTAAGCCATGTTCTTTGACTGTGTTGTGAGTTGTGTTTTAACATCTTATTAAATTGCACCTCTAATTTTTAACTAAATTTTGTACTGTGCTGAAAAGAAACAAGCTAATTTCACTTTAATGTGCTTGTAAAGCACTTTATTTGTTTTGACTATAAAACTATGAAAGTCCTTTTTGACTCCTTCCATGGAGTTAAATTTATGCCTTTAATCTGTTGTGCTGTACTTTGCTCATTTCATCCTCCCCATTCCTGTTATCCAAATACCAAACAGAAAAATCAACATCTGAATGTTAATTATTACATCTGTGTGACATACTCTCTGTTCTGTCTTCTCTTTTGAGTTTTTAAACTATCACAGTACACATTCTTTTTAAAGCTTACTTTTATCAAGCTTGCTTACTTGCTTACTTTTATCATAAAATCTGCTTTTGTGGTATGGGACATGCATCACTAAGTTAAATTAATTGTATTATTGTGGATTGCAATATTTTGTATTTTGGTAAATTAAATCAATAATATCTGTCATATTAATTCCAAGGTCTTAGAATATAAATTTATGAAATTCTGCACTAAATACAAATTTTATTATATATAAAAGCTGTATTACAGAAAAATATTCTGTAATATACAAGAACACGTTTAGCTGTAGCAGATTTTACTGAATAGTCTAAAAATTTAACACACAGATAATGTCAGTTTTCAATAAGACTGGATTTGCAACTGTCACATACCTTCCAAAATCTTCGTTTGTTCTGCTATGACAATAACTATGACCTTTTCTTCTCTGCTTTATATTGTTTCCCCCCTGTTTGGGGAATATTACATCATGTGCTGCTCTCAAACGTCCTGCGGGAAATCAAAATAATTGGTGTTTAATCATAGATCATTTTCTAAACAAGAAAAATGAGGCAAAAGTAAACTGGACACAGGTGACGCCACAGGAATCATTCATGAGCTTTTGTGAGTTGAATAACAGGCAAGGTTATTTACACTTCTCTATTTACTCATTCAAAGTCACTTTTTCACTATGTGACTCTCAACAGGACAGTACTATAACACCCCTGCAGATGGACTGAAGGTTAAGATTCAGTGTTACATGTCAGTGAAGCCCAACAATATGGGAGCCTGAACAGAAGTCATCTGAGTGCATGCTGAGCTATAACGCCCAGCTGTCACACATTTTAGCCTGGAGTAAACTGTAATTGGGATTCCAAAGGCAGCTGTGCACAATTGGCAGAGATAGGGACTGGATTAGTCAGACAAGTCACTTGATGGAAGGGTACATTATTACCATAAGAGTGGTTCCATGAAAATAAATACAATCATTAACTCTTGTTAAATCCCATGTACTTATCATGTGCTGAGCACCTATACTATACTATAACTATCCAGTAAGACCTTGCTACATCACCCAGCCCCACTCTCTTCTTCTCACAAGGCTGTTGGTATTGGACAATAAACACACAGAAGAGTGGGAATGACATAGTTTCACTAGCCTTAAAAAGAAATGGTCACACCAGTCAGCAAAAAGAAAACCACTGGCCCACACAGTGAAGGTGGAGGGTCCTGACTAACAGAGGCCAGGTAGGTCAGGGTGGGAACCCAAGACCACAGACCAGGGACAGCCACACACGTACACATGCATAACACATACTGTACAGTACATAAACCTCTGTCCTTCCCCCCAAGTCCCAAGAGTTACCAATGTCCTTGATAGTTCCCATCTATCCCAGGAAGCTCACCTGGGGCGGACATTGTCACGTTCATAAACCCCTCCTCTTAAGGATGCTCCAGCCCTTCCTTGTTTTTTACTAATCTCCCGAACCTGCTCCCTGTTCCAGCCCCCTTTTCAGTTCACCTTAAAAGCCAGACGCTCACTCTGTTCCTGTCTCTGCTTTGGTTTCCGTACCAGGTGAGTCCGGGACCTGGAAGCGCCTGGTCCCGTCAAGTTTTTAGTTCCAGTTCCCGTGCCGGTCCCGACCCGGTTCCTGTTTTGAATCCGTTTGTCTTGGTTGGACCACCTGGCTTTGGACTTTTGCCTCGTCTCAGATTTCCCCTTGGACTTACTTCTGGACTGTTTGCCTCGGCCACACCTCCCCCGAACACCAGCACACCATGGACACACCCCCTGTTTTCGTTCCTGACTCCCGCATGCTTTCTTCCCCGTGTTTTCCTCACTCTACCCTGGACTGTGCTAAAAGAATGCTTTCGTTACAGACATCACCCCATCGCTGCCTGTGCCACCAGGCCTGCCTGGAATAATTGTGACAAATATTTAGGATCCTTATTAAGGAATAAAAAATCAGGGCCTGTAAGGAAACATACTGTAAATGAACAATCTCTCCGATGTTATCAAAACCTTTAAAGGCTTCTTTACATTTGCATTACTATATAAATACCAGCAGAGACTGATTTGGAAAGCAGATGTTAATCTGTCAGTCAGACCGACAGCTCTTTGCAGCAGGGGGTTATATAAATACTTTACTACAGTATTATTTTACTGTTAGTAACACTTTACTGTTAGTGACAATTTAATGGAGCAACTTGGGTAAGAAACTTTGCTCAAGGGTATAACTGCAGTGTCCCACCTGGCCTTCAATATCACAAACCTATAGTCAAGAGGCTAGAACCAGCAACAGCCTTAGACGTAAAGACAGGATTTTGATTTTGGAGTTTCAGACAATTTAATTTGATGTCTGTCCAACTACCATCCAATCACAAGCACCACTACCACTCTGTGTGCTTATGTTTTGTTTAACTCCAAAACTACAGGACATGGAGTAGAAGACTAGATAAACGCCCATGCATCTTTATGCAATTCAAACCCAATGGGCACAAAATGATGTGGGAAGTGGCAATTAACTAGATAAACCAGCTAGGTATGCTGTTAGTTACATTAGAGGAATGGAGGTGGTTTTCGGAAAACAAACCCATTGGATGAACAATGAGAATATCAATATGAATTTGCTTAAATTAAAATGAATACGACCATCATTAAAACACACATTATTTTAGTTCATGGCAATGCTATAGTTCATTTTTCAGGGATGCCAGAATTACAAAATATATTATTGTTTAGTGTGGCACAGTTGTTAACATTGCTGCCTGGCATGCTGGGGCCCTGGGTTCAGTTTTGGACCTACAGTGCTACTTACAGTATATGGAGTTTTATGTTCTCACCATGGTCACCTAGTTTCTTCCGACAATACAAAGACAAGCTGGTACCTGTAGTTTAATTGGCTTCTAGGAAAACTGGCCCTGGAGTGAGTGTGTGTTTTTGTTTCTGTGTGTACGATGAGATGGATTGGCGTCCCATCCAGGGTGTATCCCGGCTTGCACCCTTTGCTTGCCAAGACAGACTCCAGCTCCCCTGTGACCCTGAATTGAATCTTTTAGAAAATATATGGATGAATTATAAACGTTTATAGGAAATTCAACATTTATGGCCATTTCATAGACATGTGCAATGTAGTGACTTTCATTTCAATTCAATAAATCCTTTTCTCTACAATTATTGCCTTACTTATATTTATTTACTGTACAAGCTTTATAAAAATTACAAGCATACTATTAACTCTATACAGTTCTTTGTTTTTCAGTGCTAGAAACTGCAGTGCACAACATTAAAGAATGCACCAAAGGCATCCATAGTCCTTTTATCTTCTTCTTCTTGGAAACAATTATACAATATATATTTCATCAGACATTTAAAAAATGAAGCCCACCTTACTTTCAAAATGTTTTTTAATGTAGTTGTGACCAGTGCTTGCAATAATGATCATTTGTAAATTTCTGCTTCACATTTGGGAAAAGCAAGTACAGTGAAATCCCTTGGTAGTTTATCTGGAAGGCATGGTGGGAAAAATACCCTTTTGACTCTCCTTAAGAAACCTTTTTAATGATGGTTTTAAATTCATGTCCTATTAAGAAAATATATCATACGTAGAAGGTGTCTTCTTTCAACCTGTGTTTCCTCCAGAACATGGTGAAACACAAGGCTTTAATGTTATAAAAACTTTAAGTGCAAATGCCTTTAAGCTAAATAATCACTTGTGTTTATTGGCAGGATTTTTTTATTGTACAGAAGCAAAGGCTTCACACTATTAAACAGTGCTGTCATAATGCCACTGAGAAACTACAAGTTGGTTTAATACATTTCATAACCTTGCAAAACTGTAACATGTAGATGTAGAAAATAATTTATATTTATATCACTTTAGCACAGGAATTTGAGGATGTAAGTTTTTATTTATTATTCACAAAATGTGAAAGAATCTGTTTTTAAATCTCCTTTGTAATGCTTACAGCACACCATAAAATCCAGGTGTGGGGTATCACATTGCTGTGTAACACTGTGCCAAACCTGGTATAATATTTAATATTTTAATAATAGTGTGTATGTATTTCTTTGCTTAAAAAAGCTATTTTTGTTTTTAAAGTTAAACATTAAGTACAAGTACACAAGGGGACAGAAGGTCGAATTACAATTAAGAGAAAAAATGGTAAAATAATGGTAAAATTAAAATAACAGTACAGTAAGGATAGACAGTGTGTCAGAAGGGCTATACAAAAACAAATTAAGAAGTAAATACGTGCATTAGAGCAGTAAAGCTATACAAAGTTTAATAACATCTATAACAGGAGTTCAAACTCTGCAGTTGCTAACAAAGCAATCTCATTCCCTTATCCGCTTTACCACAGTCTCTGTCTGTCTGTGACTAGGAGGGGAGTGTGAAATATTGCAGTCATAAACAGTGTTAAGGAACTGTGACTTCTGACAGACAGACTTGTTTGAAAAATCTTCCGTCCAAATGTAACAGCGTTTTCATGGTAGAGGGTGCCCCAGCTCACCTGATCTGTGAAATGTCCAAGTGCCCCCACCCTAACATAAACAAACATTCTCATTTCATATGTGAAAGACATGTTATCTTCTGCTTGTTTTCTCTAGGTGCTTCAAAGGAATTCGGTTTCCTTCCAACAAACATTCTTATAGTCCTTTTCTTTATCTCCTGCATTTTAACTCCATAGATGATGGGATTTAAAAGAGGGGGAAGCAACAGAAAATCTATTGACATAATAATTCTCAGGACATGGGGCATATTGCTTAGATCGAAACGGTAGTGCACAACTTCGAAAAAAGTGGCGACACTGTAGTTCATGAAAGTCAGTAAATGAGGGGTGCAAGTTTCTAGAGCTTTAGATCGAGCTTCCTTTGAAGCTTTCAGGCACACTGTCAGGATCCTGATGTAGGAGTAGAAAATCACTAGAAATGGGGGAACCATGAGAATAGTTGTAACAAACAGACCAAAAGCACTATTAACAGACACATCAATGCATGAAAGCCTGACAACAGACCAGTTGTTGCAGTATAGTTTATCTATTATAAAGCCACATAAAGGTAACCGGATAGTTAAATAAATATGTACAGACAAAATACAAATGGGGTACATATACACAAATACTAACAGCTTAGTCACTTTTGATGGTGTCATGATGCTGTTATACCTTAATGGATGACATATGGACAGATATCGGTCATACGCCATCAGAGCCAATATTGAATATTCAAATGATCCATATGTATGAATGCAAAACACCTGAATCAAGCAGCCAGTTCTAGATATAGATGGCATTTTTGACAAGATGTTAACCATACATACAGGATAGAATGAGGAGCTACCATATAGTCCATTAAAAGCAAGGTTACAAATGAATATATACATTGGGTCATGAAGGCTTCTTTGTGTTGTAATTACAGTTATAAGAACTATGTTCACAAAGACAATCAAGAGAAAAACTAACAGAGTGGACATAAAGTACAAATACTTGATATTGCCGGTTATCTCATAATCAGTAAAATGCAATGTTGTCACAGGAGTTGTGTTCTGCATTGTTATTGTCCCTTGATTTTTCTGAAGGCACCTAGAAATAAATAAAAAAAAGTGTTAAAGATTTTTTTTCCCCATAATACATATTGGAATTTCTTATTAGAAATATTTTTAACTGCCAGCATAAAATATCTTTTATAATTTAAGATGTCTTTTCATGATTTATGAGGTTAAATATCTTACTTAAGTCCTCTAGATCCTTGATCAAAATATTTACAGCATCTTAAAGAAATGTAAATGCACACACTAAATAAGCTTAATAATTTATTTTTAATCTGTATGTTTTTCTTTGTTCATTAATAAATAATCTTCTTTCTACCTTGCATATTTTACAAATACTTTGTGAATGTACATCACTTATTCACAAATAAGGAACCAGAGAACGTTGGAAATATGCAGTATGTAACATTTGTCTGTGAATCAATGAATTTTACAGTATGTTCATTCTGTAGTTCAAGCCCTAGTGTGTTTTTTTGTAGATGATCTATCTGGGGCTGAACTGTTATCCACATACTGTGTGTATTAAAACATTTAAAAAAGAGTGGCCTTTTAAAAAAAAAGCAGAATGTGTAGAATCTGAATTGATGTTCTGTACTAATTTACTGGATGGAAATCCTTAGGGTCCAGCTCAGTAACGTTCCAGCTGTACAGTATGTACAGTATACAGACCTCTGCATATTGATCAATCAATATTATCTCTTATCACTGCTGCTTTGTGCACATACTGTACCTTAAATTCTTGTCATGAACAGTGGTTCTGGATGGGTCTTCACTACAGGAAACACCACCTTCCCCTAGCCTGGGGAATACTGGAGTGTCTTCTGTTTGTAATGATTCCCAAATGGGAGGATGTTAATTGGACTCTGGCTCAGATTCAGACTTCATTAAAAAAAAGGGACATAAACAAAAAAAGACTGAACATCTTTCAAAAGGGAATTAATGAAATATTTTTAAAAAAATAAGGACTGAATATAATCAAATACATCTGCTCACACAGCCATACTTTTAAAACAAACAAGATGTCAGCTAGATTTCATTCCATAAAAATAATTTCAGGACTGAATGAAACAGCTTGATTTAATTTCAGTTTTACAATGCATAGACTTTAAAACAAAAAAGTTCAACAGCTTAGCTTCAGATGACCTAGCTTGTACTTTTATTACTACAACAGCCATTAATAGTAGTATTACTGATACTGTATCGCCACAGGCAATTAAGATGTGAGGTCTCCATGCTTGTGAAAATGTATGGTGGCAAATATTCTGAACATCAGAACAAACTTACCACTATGAATGTATATGTTTTTAGCAAAAACAAAGTGTGAAGATTTCAAATATGGATGAACTGTGGTGTTATTTTAATCATTCAGTTATTACTGACTTAGCGTAATACTCTTGAGTGACACTGACTGTGAACTAATTGCACACAGGTGCTGAAGTGATTTAACGGTTTGAACGTCAAGCCTGATGAGCATAAAGAACCAAAAGAAAAAAGAAAAAAAGAAAATACCCCCACCTATCAAGAAAACAGAGCCTACCTAACAGCAGCATTTAGGAGGATGGACTGAGACAGCAGAATATCAGATACAATGTCACGGCATAAACCGTATAAACTCCAGGTGACAACAACCCATGCATCAACAATTCATTCCTGAGTAGAGCCGTCAATTGCACATCGGTCTGCCACACAAAGGCCCAGTGCTTACCAACACCAATAAGATAAGATCACTTTATTGGCCATATACAATTTCTTGGATTAGGAATTTGTCTTTTCACATACCCCAGCTTGCTCTCCATGAGCCACACAGACAGGGAGAGAAGCTTTGGGGTCAGAGCGCAGGGTCAGCTATTTATACGGCACCCCTGGAGCAGCTGGGGTTAAGGGCCTTGCTCAGGGGCCCAACGGAGTAGGATTCCTCTACCAGCCGCGGGATTTGAGCCAGCAACCTTCAGCCACAGGCACAGATCCTTAGCCACAGAGCCACCACTCTGCCCTTTTGTTTTTTCATTAGATAAGAATGGATCAATGTTCCTTGATGCACCAGAATGTGGTTGCGGAACAAGCACCTCAACTACAGACACTGGCAGGGTTGTGCAGACCATCCTGGTGGACACCAGGGATAGTGACACAGACCTGTAGAATGACACACTACCTATTGATAGGGATGTTCAAGTGTGACCATCTGAGCAGGAGTTCCTATATAACTCCTCGTGTAGTGATTAATGATTATCCCACTACACAGTGCAAGTCTAATCAAGTGCCGGGACCTTTATAGGTACCTTTTCACTGGGATCTTCCACATCAATATTCGGGCAAGACAAAGTGGGCCCTCATGTTTCTCACGTAACAACAACCATACTGAGATAATAATTCCTGATTTGTATTCGGCTCCTTCCTGGAAACTCCACTCAACACACTTTACAGCTAAGCTGGATGATGCGATGGCAGCCAAAGTGTTCCAGTATGCTCACCACACATTAGCTATCAGTGGGGAGGAGAGTGATGAATCCAGTTCATAGATGGGTATTTTTAGGAGGCCAATGGGAAATTTGGCCAGGACACGGGGGTAACACCCCTGCAATTTAAGAAAAAACACCCCAGGATTTTTAATAACCACAGAGAGTCTGGACCTTGGTTTTAAGTCATATCCTAAGGATCTCAACTTTTTACAGTGTCGTATCCCCATCACGCAGGATTAAAGCATTCTCCTGGCCCCACTAACGCTTCTTCCAGCAGCAAACTTAGTTTTTCCTAGGAGGTCTCCCATCCAGGTACTGGCCAGGCTCATACCTGCTTGGCTACGGTGGATGTGACCCTGGCCAGTACCTGACCTGAGCCCTGATAATCATCTGTGGGAAGAGCCTGGACATCCAGGGCTCTGAGATCACTAAGCAGGCAAATACTTATACAAGCTTTCTGACAGGAATGAGACAGAATCCCATAAGATGACATCTGTAATATCACACATCCTACTAACCTGTGACTATACTGTTGATGAGTTAAGAGTTAATTTAGCTTAATGAAGCTGCGCCTTTCATGTCTTGTGTGCTTAATGAAATATCAGTTCACATATGACAAAATAGATAACTTTGCAATATTTTTGCTGTTTGTATATGTATTTTAGCAGTTTTGTCATGATTTTTATACAGTTGTAGATAGATTTTAGGTTGAATTACCTTTTTCAATTCATTTTCTCTGATGTGTGTTCAAGTCTCAAAAGGTCAAATATAATTTATATTTACTAATAAAGATTAAGGAAAATAAATAATATTACAGATAATATAATAAGCATAGAATTAGCACTTACAAGTTCTTACAGAAATGAACCTGGAAGACTGTAGAGCAGATTAAGTTTCCTTTAAGATGCTTCAGTCCAGGTGAAGTATCAATGTCCTTCTGTGCTTGTTTAGATATCTGCCTCTCTCTGCAGTCTTATATTTTCTGAATTTGCTCCCAGCATGGTTTCTGGGGATTGGTATCCTAAATTGAAAGAGGTCACGTGTCACATGATTCACATTCACCAATCAGAACATTATTGGGTGCTGTGAGTTTTAATGAATATTTATCTGCTTTTTATCAAAGGTAACTTATGCAACTTTATGACAGCTTATAGTCATAATATTTGAGAGAAAACTTTAGTTAAATCTGTTGTGGAAAACTGTAATTTCCCCAGGATGTACCAATTAGGAGCAAAGGGAGAAGTGAGTGAATACTGTAGTGTGAGCAGGCCAGGTTATGCAGCAAGCTTGTAGGTGCCAGCATGAGACAGGGGGCGCTGTGGTGGAGGACAACAGGGACAGTGTAGTATTCCCTCACTACTCCAGTTACTTCAGATACCACTTTATCCGTGTTAAAATTCTCACCATGCATTCCAGATGTCGTACATTACATTACTGGAGACCCATTCATTTTTCATGGTTTATCTTAACAAAGGTTATCAAGGTGCAGCGCCGCACCACACAACTCTCTCAAAGACAACTTTACAGCTTTTGATGATATGGAGCAGTTTAATGTGGAACCTTATTTTTCAGCAAATGATGGCTGATTAGTTTTACACTTACTTTTTGTCAGTTGTCATATCCTAAGAACTCTGGTAGATATTACGTAAGAATACAGACACAGAAAAACAGTGGATTATTCCTTTGGCAGTAATAGTACTGAAAAAAGGTTTTTTTGTTTTTGTTTTTTTTTATATGACAGCTATCAGTGCCATTTTACTCAGTGTAATAGCTTCTGATTCACTTGTGAATGTTGTAGGTTCGAATCCCAAATGGGATGATGCTGTTAAATGTTTGAGTTATTTTTTCTCACAATTGAAAATACTTCCTTTCATAGTTACTCCACATCCTAACAGGCTGTCCTGCAATGCCATGGCATTCATATAATTAACCCAAATTAGATTTTTAGTAACTAGAGCAGCAGATGCAATTTGATAATCTCCTGATTGTCACCAGTGAACAGCAGTCCCATTGCTCTCTGTAATTATTATACATTTCACACAATTGGCCTATTCACCCTGCTGACTGTGAATGTGAACTCATGTCAAATTTGCATTATGACTTACTGTAAGTGCTCAGAATTATCAGTGCATCAGGTGATATCCATCTTTGTTTTTATTGTATGTGTTTGGTCCACATACAAATATATGTAAAAGTTTGATGTCTGTACAAGTATTCAAAATGAAATAATAAACAAAATAAATTGTTTAACTTTTCAAAGTGACCCAGGTTGTTGTGAAACTATGGGCATGGCAGCACTGCACTGCTTTCAGTTATTCAATAATTTCTTACAAAGCATGGGTCTGTGTTATTTAATATATTTAATGGATTTATAAGACAACTATTCTCTGTACAAGTGAAAAATCCATTATACTGTCCAAACCTTTTTTAAACAATAGGCAGAATATTCTATTTTATCAACAGGAGTGGAGTCTCACTGGGACTTTCTCAGTTTTTTATCACGGAACAAGAAATAAATATAGTTTTTCATTGCTTAGGAGAGGGACATAGAAGATAAAAAAGAGCTGTCTTCCCTAAATTAGAGAACAAATAAGAGGTCAAAGGGCAAAGGACAAAAATAATTCAATGTTTCATCTTAGAGTGCTAATATAATATAGTAAGTGTAGTTCAACTTTTTAAATCTCTAACCTACTGACAAACAAGCAGACCAGGAAATCATTTGTATGGCCCATTACCACACACACTACTGCGTACCACTTGAGAGAACACAGTGGGGGCAAATGTAGAAAAGCAGTTTACAAGCATTTGCATTTTTCACTGATTATCAATGTTCAATCTTTCAAAAGGTTCAGTGTGTGGTTATAAAACGGATTTATTTATTTAGCCCTCATTCAGTTGTGTCTTTAACGCATGGAGCTATTATGCATGGGACTAAAACCTTTTTAACTGTTGTTCTGATTTTTGCAATTCTGATGCCGTAAATAACTGGATTGAGGAGAGGAGGAAATATTATAAAATATATTGATAATATTATTCTCACTATAAATGGGACATGTCTCATATTGAATCTATTTTGAACAATTTCAAAGAGACATCCAACTGAGTAATTTACAAGACAAATGAGATGTGGAGCACAGGTATTCACAGCTTTAACCCTGGATTCCCTAGAAGATTTCACACAAATACTAAGTATTTTTGTGTATGAATATAAAATTAAGGTCAACAGGATACCTGTGTACAGAAATGTACTGATAAGCCCATAAATGTTATTAACAGTGTTATCTATACAAGAAAGCTTGACTAATGAATAGTTGTCGCAATATACTTTCTCTATAATGTTGCCACACAATGGCAGGCACATAGTTAAGGTTATAGTGATGGCAATTCCAATTGTCGAATGCAGCCAAGTTGATACAATAAACGTGCACACTTTCTTAGGAGTCATGATGCTGTTGTATTGTAGTGGGTAACAGATGGAGACATACCTGTCATATGCCATCACAGCTAAAGTTGAAAACTCAGTACTTGCATAGGTGTGCAAGCAGAAAACTTGCACAAGACATGCGACCTTTGCAATTTCTTGTATGTCTGACAAAATGTTGACCAAAAGCGAAGGGAAGAGAGCTGTGCTTCCATACAATTCATTTGCAGACAGAGCACACAAAAAGAAATACATGGGCTCATGCAGGGTCCTCTCCACTGAGATCACTGCTATAAGAAGTGAGTTTGCAACAATGATGGCAACATAAACTACTAGAGTAATGGTGAAGTAGAAGTATCTAATCCGCCCAGTTTCTCCATATGCAGACAATATGAATGAAGTGTTGTGAGATGAGTTCCCCATGGTCCTCAGCTCTGAATCAACTACATGAGAGGGAACAGAAAATATTATATTTATTACATATATTTATAGCAATGGAACAATCTTCTGTAATCTGTGCATTGTTGAAAGTATGGACCAGTTACATTGCATTGCTTATAAAATACATCTATTAACTAACAGCTAATTATATGCATCTTGTATGAGAGATACACAAACACAAAATGAAAGGAGAACGTGCTCATACACAGAGGTGTGCAAAAACAAACACTATGCAAAATAATGTATTGTTGAATGATTTTCACTGAAGCCTCCCATGAATATATAACAAGACCTAGAAATGGTTCAATCATAAAACAAATTTCATCCATTGAGCAACTCTAGAGCAACTGATCCATCACATATTGATTAATTCAGTAACTGAAGCTGTTGGTGAACTATCACATTGTTGCTGTAGCAGTTTAAAATTTCCATCACACTGTGCTGTTTCTATGAGGCAAAACAGATATTCACATCTTTCACTGTGCACATTGACAAAGTTGTAAAGATAATGCAACAATTGTACAAAAAACCTTTTGTCCCTGAAAGCTTTTCATCTCCAGCCTTTATATTTATACGTCAGTGTTTATAAAATATTTTAATGTTTTCTAGGACCTTTGGAAGTACAAAGTATTAAAGAAGCTTTAATATAGAATAAATGTTAAAATGCTGATGCCCAGTGCTACCAGGTCATTCAATGTATCTTTAATCTACATTAACTACACTGATTGTCATTGCACACCCGTCTCCACTTACAGACTTTCTGGTTAAATTTTTAAGTACATTGAGAGAGAAGCAGACAGAGGTAGAGAGCTAAGGGGGTCCACAGAGAAGAAAATACATTTTTGTATTACCTGTGAGCTTGTTTCAGATGGTTTTGAGTCCAGAATACGCGTTGAAAAATAATTGCATGTGTTGTTCTTATATACAGTACATCACTTCAGCAAAACATCCAAATACCACCTGTAACTGGATCAGATCATGAAAATGCCCAGGGAAAAGTATTGCCAGGTGATATAATTCTGACCACCAAACACAACATCACTGATGTAGAATTGTTATACCAAGAGCTGCAAAGGATATTCCATGAGGAAATCATTTTTTATAACAGGGAAAAAAACAATATTATTGTAATTACGAAGCACATACAAAGTTTGTATAACGTAAACATACACAAAGTATGTATATACAGTATAACATAACAAAGTTTGAGTAGAGACCTGAGTCAGTGTGTTCTAGCTGCCTAGGAACAAGTGAAGAGTCATCCAACACTGAAAGAAAAGACACAATGTTTCAGCTTTTAATAAATAATCTAAAGATCACTTGCTACTGTATGTTAACCTAAACCCCCAAATTTGTAACTCCAAAAACCAAAATCCTGCCTTTTCTGTACTTCTTTTGCTTAGTTTAGAACTTTATTTTTCCTCAGCTTGAGGTATTATACTGTATGTTGTTCATTTTTTCACAATTGGGAGAAATATTAATTTATCTGCTCTAACAATATACATTTATTGTTTTCAAGACTTATTTTTTTCTTCTCTGTCTCTGACTATCAAATATCCTTTTTTAAAAAAAGTGTTTGTATTTCATTACAATGTGTAATTTTAGTGTAGTGACTAGCATTGCTGCCTCACAGCTCTGTGGCTCTGCGTTCAATTCTTAGAGTATGATCTATGTGAAGTTTGTATGTTCTCCCTGTGTTCACTTGGGATTCTCCCACTGTCCAAATAAATACTGGCCGGTTCATTGCCTGCTGGAAAAAATGGCCCTGGTGTGTGTGTGCATGCTTGTGTTTGCATCATGTGGGCCCTGAAATGAACAGATGCCCCATCCAGGAAGTATCCTGCCTTGTTCCCGTTGCTTTCCAGAATAGGATCTGGCTCCCATGTGAACCTATATTGGAAATAGTGGTAAAAAAAAATGGGTGGATGTATTTCATTATATTGTACTTTCTCACTCAAAAAGGGCTTATAAGCTGAGGATATCCTCCTCTAGAGGGTGCTACAACCCTTTTCTGTTATGATTAGGTTAAGTTATTTCCCGGTGTGTTTCATTTGTATTTTGGTTTAAAAGCCTAGCGTCTCTGCAGTTCCTGGCTCAGCATTGTGAGATGGACGCCCGGAAGCCCGCCTGCCAGCGGGTCCAGAAGAGACCCGACGGCATAGGCTTCACCCTGGCGTCCTGACCTGCTGAGTCCGGGGCTCTGAGTGCCTGGTCCCGTTATTGTTTTAGTTCTCTGTGCTCCCGGTCTCGGTTCCTCTTCCCGGGGATTTTAAGTGTCTTCGTCTTGGATAGATCATCCGGCCTTTGGATTACAGACTGTGCCCTGATTACTCTTTTTGGACGTGTTTGGACTTGGTCGTCTCCCCCCTGTCTGTCAACCCATCCTAACTCTGCTGTATCTTCTCCTGATGTCCTTCTCCAGATTCTGCCGGATTATAACATCTGCATAGGGTCTTTAACAATGCACTTCATGGGAGTCTCTCCCGGCTCCCATGACATATCCGTTAACATTCCCATACTTTCCCAGAGTTTTGTGGTTCCATTTTAATAATATCTATCACAATCTGAATGCCACAGTCCAGGAAATATCTGGATCTTGTTTGCAATGTTACTGAAGACCCTTTTTTTTTGATCATGGTTTATACGTCTTGGCAAAGGTTATCAAAATGTAATTCTTCACACAATAGTGCTGAAATCCATCTTTGTTGATTCTGTTAATATAAAATTGTAGAGTGGAATTCAGTTCAGCAGCTGCTGAGGTTTAATTAGGTGTCAATGTTCAGCTTTCATTCATACTGTAATATCACCAGAAACTGGGTATCTAAGAAATCTGAATAATGATAAAAACAAAGGGATGCAAGCTGTTTTTACACCAGTGAAAATTTTATTGATAGACATTAGTGTAATTTTACATGTAACATCACCTCTTCACAATATTAATATTATTATCTTTCCTGTACATTGTCATCAGTGGAAGCCAACAACATTCTGTCCATTTAACAATTTTTCACTCACCATTCTTGTCAAGAAGTGCAGACTGAAGTCCTTGACAAAAATGAGGCTGGTTACAAGAGTTTGTGTTATTAAAAAGATGAAAACAACTTAACAATGAAAATGTTCTTGAAGAAAATGCAAGAAAAAATAGAAAAATTAACATTAATAAACATTAATAAAATGTTTTTCTGAATTTATTTTCCTTGCAAATATTTGTAAATTTACATATTTTTTAATATATAATAATTTTGTAATGTTGTTCTTATTTTTGTTGTTCTTATTCCATAAATACTTGGATTGAGGAGAGGTGGAAATATCAAGAAATACAGTGATAGTGCTACATGAACTTCACTGTATGAATCAATGTGACTCATATTAAGTCTACTTTGAATTACTTCAAGGAGACATCCCACTGAAAAGTTTACCAGGGACATTATATGGGTGATGCAGGTACTATATCGGGACTAAGCAGATCTTAATCCTTTTTGTATGAGAATAAAAAATGCAGAGAAAAGGCAGAGCTACAGAGACATGCCAAACATCCCATAAATGTGATTAACAGTAGTATCAGTGCAGGCAGGTTTGATAACTGATAGTTATCACAATAAACCTTTTCTGTGATCTTCACACACACTCTAGTACGTCATTTTAACAAAATGAAATGCAAAAAAATTAAAGGAGACAGTGCTGTATAATCCTAAATAATTTATTTAGTTGAGAAAACAAAGATGGAATCCAGAATATGGATCTGAGAAAGTTAATTATGATTATTATTAAGATGAAAAACTGTTGATTACTTCACACCTACATTGCACAGGAACTAGTGAACTTTTATACTCCACTGTATCAGATAAACACAATAAGCATATTGCACTGTATCTCAGTCAATCACACATTATCTGAAGAAAATACAGTATATTTATGACAGTAATGTCAAAGTAATAGTGTGCAGTAACAAATTACCAAGGTCTTTTTGGCCCTGGGAAGTTTTCCATTACAGAAACAAGAGACTGAGAGAATCCCACTCTCTGTTTTCATGGTTGTACCATGGATTCAGCACAGTGCTTGAGGTCTCTGTATTCTAAACTAAATACATTCACAATAATGTACTGTAGAACAATTGTTAAAAAGTCATAGGTCAATCATAAACTAATTTAAAAGCATTGGATCACCTGGTGGTGACTGAAATATAAAACAATATTAAATCTTGTAGTCACGTCTCAATCTTCAATCTCAGCATTTCTGTGCTGAAAGTAAAAAGCATACAGGCTGAAGCCAAGGAGGTGTGACATGGCCAGTATCTCCTGGGAAAGCCAAGGCTGTGGCTGCAAGAGGTGTTAGTAAAACCAGTAGGGGGCGCTCATCCTGTGGTGTGTGTGGGTCCTAATGTCCCAGTATATGGATATGGACGCTTTTCTGTAAAAAAAAGGTGGCGAACTTCAGAATAAATGTAAAACCGATCTCCTGGCCCTCCGTGGTCCTTAAAAATCCCAGGGCATTTCTTGGAAAGTATGGTAAAAATATGGTGCTCTGAGTCTCCAGAACCCTAGCATTGTAAGAGGTACAGTATAAGAGCAGTGGGTATGGAAAAAGCAGATAAGTCATCACTAACTTTATTTAAAACAGATATCAGCTGTGTACCGGAGAAGAAATAACGCTCAAGTTGCCTCATTTTTTCTCACACTTGGAGAAAGGAATAAAAAAACAGTATTTCGCTCAATTTATTTTACATTTAGATAGTTGTACTGTCTGACTGAGGGGCAAATGTTCTCATGCATAAGACCTTTTTAAACGTTGCTCTTATTTTTGTTATTCTCACCCCATAAATAACAGGATTGAGGAAAGGTGGGCATATTAAGAAGTACAGTCTCAATGACGGGCTAATATTCTAAAGCTTAAATCTCAATTTTTTAAATGTTGTTCTTATTGTTGTTATTCTTAGTCCGTAAATAATTGGATTCAGCAGAGGTGGAAATATCAAGAAGTACAGTGATAGTGCTACACGCACCTCATTGGGAATGTGACTCATATTAAATCTGTTTTTAATTATTTCTAAGAGACATCCAATTGAAAAGTTTACAAGAGATACTAAATGGGTGCTGCAGGTATTGAAAGCTTTAATCTGGGATTGTCTGGGTGAATTTAAGCAGATCTTAAGAATTTTTGCATAGGAATAGAAAATTAGGAGCAAAGGCAGACCTATAGAAAAAAAGGTACCAACCAGGCCATAAATATTATTAACATTAGTGTCAGTACAGGCAAGCTTGACTAGTGAATAGTTATCACAATAAACCTTCTCTATGATGTTACCACATAATGGTAGGTGCACAGTAAGGGTGAGATTGATCGCAAATCTAACCATAGAGAAGAGCCAGATAAATATAAGAAACACACATGCTTTGTTAAGAGTCATGATTCTGTTGTAGTGCAACGGGTAACAGATGGACACATACCTGTCATATGACATCACGGCTAAGTCTGAAAACTCAATAGATCCATATGTGTTCAAGCAAAAAATCTGCATAATGCATTGAAATTTAGAAACTTCGTGGAAATCTGACAAAATGTTGACTAAAAGTGAAGGGAAGAGAACTGTGCTTCCATACAATTCATTTGCAGACAGAGCACACAAAAAGAAATACATGGGCTCATGCAGGGTCCTCTCCACTGAGATCACGGCTATAAGAAGTGAGTTGGCCACAATAATGCCAACATACAATACCAGTGTAATGGTGAAGTAGAAGTATCTAATCTGTCCAATCTCTCCATATGCAGCCAGTATGAATGATTTGATGTGAGACGAGTTCTCCATGGTCTTCAGCTTTGAGTGTACTACTGTCTGAGGAAGAGAAAAGTTTATTTTTGCAATGGAGAAATTTCAAATAGCTTCATGCTGCATACAGTAAGGGCAATCCTGATGCAGCTGGATGTTTATTCAGCTTCAGTCCTGTGCAACTCTTTCAGCTGTTATTCTGTCAATTTTCTTTATTTTATTTCCATATTGCAAAATTCACCAGTACACAGTAGCTTTTGATGCACTGTGACATTATGCCTGTATCAGATAAATGGTTCTATCACACAGTCTCACATTATTTAGCATGCAGGTCACAAACTTGAAAAGAAGCTATAAGGAGTGATGATTCCTATCAGTACTAACTGTAAAATACATAGACTAGGATGGAGACTGAAGAAGGAAGGTATGAGAGTAGATAGAGAAGGAAAGAGCACCATTTACATTTACCTGTGAGCCTGTTGGATGTGAAGATTTTGTGTCCAGAATGCACTTTGGAAAACATTTCCATGTATAGATTTTATATACTGTACATACAGTACTGTCTGGACAGCAAACACCAAAGTAATTGGTTTGGATCTTGTAAAAGTCAAGAGAGACATGTTGCTAGGAGATAATAATGTTGACCACTAAACAAACAAAGTACATACTGTAGATGAAGGAAAACTGTTTTGCCCAAAGCAGCCATCCGGATATTCCATTAGGAAATGACAGAAATCATTTCAGAAAAAAAACAAGACTGCTGCAATAATGAAATCACCAAGCTAACTGGCTTGTCTGCAAAGGTAGATTCTCCAAAGACCAATCATGTACCATATTATTGTACACTGAAGGTACTTTTAGAAAAAACAATGTTATATTGGACTGTCATATTAGGGGTCATTTAGTTATAGATTATTTATTTTTTAAATGAGGTGTATAGTCAAAAATGTTTATGATCCACATCGAAGGGTATTGAAAGGAACTCCATGCACATTTTATCTAATCCGGTATTTGCCTCATCTGTGTCTTTTGAGTTAATGAGAGACGATCGCCCATGATCTTGAGGGTTATCCAATGAATAAATGTTGTATATTTTATCTATTTATCATGGGAAACAGGATATAACATTTCATATTAGAAATAAAAATTCAAAATGAAATATTATTAATAGATATATGTTATATTTAATTATTTAAAAAAATTAACAATATGTGTTTTCTTTATCAGATTGATTGGAAATGTGTTGATGATGCAGTTTAGTTTCAATTTAAAAAAATATCCATCTTCAGACCACATGTCTTGATGGGACTGTCTGAAAAAAAGCAGCAGCTGGGGAACATTTTTCATTGTAAACCTGATTGAAAGGCCAAGCACCAAACAGGATTATTTGGATTCACCATGTTACAGTACACAGCAGCTACACTTTATTACACTGCAAATCCCAACTGTTAACCCACTGAAGCTAAGGAGGTGTGCTGGCCAGCAACTGGATGGGAGATTTCCCGGGGAAGCTAAGATTGCTGGTGGAAGAGGTGTTAGTGGGACTAGTACTGTAGGTGTGTATATACCCAGCAGCCAGTGGGTTCTGCCCAAGTATTGTGATGGGACACTATACTGTAAAAAAGGATGAGATGTAAATCCCGACTCTCTGTGGACTGTGGAAAAGAGTAGGGGTGTTACCCCGGTGTTCTGGCCAAATTTACCCCTGGCCTTATCGCTTATTGACTCCTGATAATCCCTATCTATGAACTTGCTTCATCCCACTGTTCTCATCCCCAGCTGGTAGCTGGTGTGTGGGGAGCGTACTGGCGTACTTTGGCTGACATTTCATCATCAAGATGGGGCTACATTGGTGGTGGAGGAAAGTCCTAATTACCTGTAAAGTGCTTTGACTACAGTGTCCACAGAAGTGCTATATACTGTAAATGTAAGGAATTTTTGACATACTGTGATATACTGTATATGATTATAAGAATTGTGAGTGTGCTGTAGTTTATACATCTGGCTGAGTTAAAGCTTTGGTTTAACTAGAATTTGAACCTTGGACCTTCTAAATAGAAAGCAAGTATTTAATCATATACTCCGCTGTGCTCAGTTCTGTGCGGTACTGCTAATACAATAATCAGGATTGATGTGCATTCTGAGTGGCTGAATATGTACCTACAGTATATTTCTGTGTAGGAACAATGTACAGTACTTTTTCTCATTGCACAACCTATTCTTTGAACAGAATAAACCTCTTTCTGGTTTAGTTTTCTCTCCTTTGTTGTTTGAAGTAGCAAAATGGAAGCTTGTGTGACAGAGCCATCAACGTACTATACATCATAGTTTGCAAAGGAACGAGTAATAGGTTTATTCCATGCTGAAAAAAAGAAGAAAGAGAACACAACGTTTCGGCCGTGGAGCCTTCTTCAGGTGTCTAATAGGGGATAATAAAGCTTGAATTAAGTTGAGTTAAGAATAGAATTAATGTGAACAGACCACATTTAGCAGCAAGCATGGGGCACTTTTGTGCAGGATACAGAGAATAAATGTAAATACAGGTACAGTATATACAGTAACACAGTGGAAATTATTGTTTTTACAGCAGCGATAATTTTATTGACAGCTATCAGTGTCATCATACATCTTACATCATGTGACATCACCTCTGTACAAATTAAGCGACATAGCCTATTCACAAAGAAGCATTTGGACATGACTGCCTGGGGAACTGTTCACATTATGATATATGTTTTTCCTGTACATTTTCAATAGCAACTCGTACGACATACTGTCCTCATAGTATTGTGATTAGTTGACAAGGAACAAACGTGCAGGCTAAAGGGAGAGGCACTACTTGTCATAAGTGCTGTAGTACACTAGACATTGTCTTTAAAAAGAGGGAACAATTGAACTATTCAGGTATTAAATTCCATTCTTGTAATAATGCTTTTCTCACTGTAGGCAAAAACTCTTCTACCCTGATAAAATAATAGTACTTTTCTGATCCAGTTTTGGAGTTTAGAAACCCAAGGCAATCTGTGTCTAAGATCATTTACATATCCAATTGAGCACATGCTGCCGGAGTAGTAAACAAAAATCCCCTTCAAATATTCCTATCACACAGTATGTAATGAAAGAATCTGTAGCACTGAAGCCTTTCAATTTAATACACAAAGCTTTTTGTGCCACCATGCTCTGACAACCATCTCCTGGAGATGGCTGCAGGGAGGGAACATACAGTACGAATCTCTGTAGCTGAACACTGAAAGAACTACAGTATGACACTCATGAATGGAAATTACAGAACGGCTAAAAGTGACCTCAGGTGTTTATTGTGAACTGATAAACTGTGTAGACACGTTGTCCTCACAGAGCCCACCAGGAAATAAGAATTGTGTTACTGCTTTCTAGAAAAAGGATAGGGGAAATAAGAAGAGGTACTGCATATGGATTGTAACTCTTAAACTGTTTTAATAAAAAAAGTTGTAGCTTAGAGCATTTTTCATGTTGTAATGTCTCTTCTATCTCATTTGATCTCCAACACCTACATTTGGAAACATCAATGCAATCCGCATCTTTTATTCTTTTAGATCCTCATTTGCATGTGTGACTCTAGTCCTCACCCCTAAGGTCTGCCTAGCATCTCCTCAAGACTCACCTAATGTATTCAGACGGCACCTATGACCCTTCACCTTTACTGGACTGACCATCTTCTTCCACTGAACAAGAATTCTGTTCAGTGCTTTCTCTCACTCCTGACTAAGCCTCATTCATATCTTGGATTTATTTTGAAATTTTAATAATTGATTGGATTATTTACAGCATGTTGGATCATTATTGGATAATTATCATTTAAATTACAGTGTGGAAGCTTCCATGCACAGAACAATATTGTATTTGATCAGTATTGTTGTTTTCAAATTGTTTACATTCATATATGGATATTTCTTTTAATGTAAGTAAGTTAAAAGAACCTCAGATCAGCCCAGTTTCTACTCAAATAAGAAATTACAACATGGTGATGATAACGTTTTTCTGTCATCTTTTTACAATTCTGTTCATATTTCATGTTTTGCTATTGTAAGAGCGAGGACCTAATTTTCTTGTGTATAATAATTTTTGTAAATGTTGTTCTTATTTTTGATATTCTTACTCCATAAACGATTGGATTGAGCAGTGGAGGAAGAATCAAGAAATACACTGATAGCAGGATACGAGCCTCATAGGGAATTTTACTCATATTAAATCTGCTTTGAATTATTTCAAAGAGACATCCAACTGAAAAATTTACCAGGCATACTAAATGAGAGCTGCAGGTGTTCAGAGCCTTCACCTGGGATTCTCTGGAAGATTTTAAGCAAATCCTAAGAATCTTTGCATATGAATAAAAAATGAGAAATAAAGGCAGACCTACAGACAGAAACATAGTGAGGAGCCCTAAAACGCTATTAACAGTAGTATCTGTACAGGCAAGTTTGAAAAGGGAATAGCTGTCGCAATAAACCTTCTCTACAATGTTGCCACACAAAGGCAGACGTGCTATTAGTAATACAGTGACGGCAAATCTAGCCAGAATAAAAACCCAGATAAGCATAAGAAACGCACATGCTTTTGTAGGAGTCATGATTCTGCTGTAGTGCAACGGGTAACAGATGGACACATACCTGTCATAAGCCATTACAGCTAAGTCTGAAAACTCGATAGATCCATACGTGTGCAAGCAAAAAATCTGAAGGAAGCAGTTCAGTTTAGAAATTTCCTGTATGTCTTTCAAAATATTGACTAAAAGTGAAGGGAAGAGAGCTGTGCTTCCATACAATTCATTTGCAGACAGAGCACACAAAAAGAAATACATGGGCTCATGCAGGGTCCTCTCCACTGAGATCACTGCTATAAGAAGTGAGTTTGCAACAATGATGGCACCATATACTACTAGAGTAATGGTGAAGTAGAAGTATCTAATCTGTCCAATCTCTCCAAATGCAGCCAGTATGAACGAAGTGATGTGAGATGAGTTCTCCATTCCTTCAGCTTTGAGTCCGCTGCTGTATGTGGAACAGAAAAGTTGGTTAGAATGGATTAAATTTTAGCAAGCTGCATGTTATAAGTAACCACTAAGATATCATTTATTAAAGCCATATGTAAGCTCAAATATTTGATTAAACTGAATGTTACTGTTTCATAAAAGCTTAAACCATGTCTATGTACAGTATAACTCAGTATGACTCAAAATTCTCTTAGAAGATTACGAAGATGATAAATGAAATTAAAGATATACATTTTAGTGGCCAATGATTCATTTCACAAAGAAAAAGAAATGAAACGGTGCTTCATCATTTCAAAGAAACATATTTAAATGTAGTTTTTTAAAAATCATACAGCACTGAAAAGAAACATTTACATCTGACAATGTCAGTTGTCTTACAGTAAGTCTCCCATTAATATATAGACAAGACCAAGCTAAATTTAACTCAATTGTTTAGCTAAAGTATCATTGAAGAAATCAGTTAATTTATTGACCCTTTCTTCTATAGAGATTTTGTGCCACTGCAATTCATATTTCGATTAATTAATTCACATTTCGATTAAGTACTGCATTAATTAATTGCAGTACTATGACTATATACAAGTGATCTTACAACTTTGCATTCTTTTTCTAGCTATTAAACAGGTTAAACAGATGCACAATACAAAGATGTTTCTAAACTCTAGAAACAAGAGAGAAATAGTTTTTTAATTGACATTTTTATTCTTCTGCTGTGATGATTACTAAGTCCATCTTTTTATTGAGTTTTTTATTAACTATGCGAAAACAAAAGTCAAGTAACTTTATATGATATAATAATTTATAACATATAATAAATGTGAAAACTCCTATGTCCTACAGTACCAGTACAGTGCAGTGCCTAATCTAGTCTAGTCACGCTTAACAGATTCATAGTCATAGATTTTCTTTGCTAATTGTAAAAGTACACAGACTGAGAGAGAGGCAGAAACAAAGGGAGACAGATATGAGTGTAGACAAAGAACTGAACAGCACCATTTCAATTACCTGAGAGCCTGTTGGAGGAGCAGGTTTTGTGTCTAGAATATACATATTTTCATGTGTTGTACTTATATATTTCATTTATGTAAAAAAAAAAACACCAGCTTGTTTGGATCTTGAAAATGTCCAGGGAAACTTATTACTAGGTGACATAATGATGTGCATTAAACACAGCACCACTGAGGGGAAACTGTTTCACCCATAGCTGTCAAGCCTATCCCATTAGTAAACCAGTAATCATTTCAGAATAGAAAAAGTAAACAAGACAACCGTGAATCTGAATTTACCAAACTGATCGCTTGTCTGCATATTTCCATATGAAGAAAATGTATACCTTTTCACAACATTATTGCATACAGAAGTATTAACTACATGCTTAACAAAAAAATTGATTCACTGACATACAGTATGAGGGCATATTAGGGCTAATTTGTCCATGAATGCATTCAGTCCAAAAGAAATGAGATATAGAGACGGAAAGGCTTATAATATACTTATAATATACAGAAGAATTGCAGAGCTCCTACTCTTGATCTCACCCAAATACATATGCCATTAAAATATGCTCCTTTACTAAATTAAAATGGATACTAATAGGAGTGAATGTTCTAAAAATCCTGAAGACCTTGAGGATTACATTGACAATTTCTACAGAGTTGTGAGTGAACACGAACGTGAAGCTAAATGCTTGCATTGGGACATACTGACACAGGTTCAAGTGAGTCTGATGAGGGGCCAAGCCATGTCTGCAGTGTTTCTGTTTGAAAAGGTGACTTCTACATCTGAAATGTTTAAATCATACCTCAATGCCGAGCTCTTCCGTGACTCCAAATTACAACTTGGCTGTGAGGAAAAAGTAATTCACCTTAGGATATCATTTTGCTGCTACCAAGTTTGCTAAAAAGCATGCCCATGTTGAGATGACTAGTTAATTTTTTTCTCCGCCCTCATGTCCATATATATTTTTATCACTTTCCTTTGGTTTAATGAGAGTGGGATAAAGTAAATGGTAAAGAGCCACATTGAAAATTCTAAGAGGTAATTCAGGTGGGGGGAGGGGATGAGGAATTTGCAGGATGACACACTCTGGGTCATAGGGCTAATAGCTATTGTTATAATGGTTACTATGCAATGACTAGTCTCTTCCATTCATATTTAGTGTTGAGGTGGATGATTGTCATTGTGACAGGGAATGTGCAAGGTGCCAAAGATGCAAGAAACCCATTTAAAATCGATAGGCTGTCACTAAACTATATCTGCCAACATTAGGTAGTTCAGGCTTATGGTAATTCATAAAAGAGAGGTGGGTCACCATTTTAATTTGCACAAGAAAGGATTATTCTTTAAGCAGCTATTTCTTTAATAGATGTAATATGTTGCCTAAAAAATGCAGATGGCTTCACTGCCGGGTTTTATCAGCATGGGACGTATGAGTTTATTATATATCAATATTTCTTATCTGTTCAGTTTTACAGCTTAGTCCTCATCTGTAACAGGCAATTAATAATCTATCTATCATTCAGCGAATCTTTAATGACATTAATAAATAAAAGGGGGAAAGATTACTTTTATTTGGGACTGTAGCTATCGTCCAATGAGTTTAATGAACGTGGATAATAAGATTCTGGCAAAGGCAATGGCAATCCAACTACAGTATGTAAACCTCTGCCAAAGCTAATACTGTACATCCAAGATCAAACAAGATCTATGAAAAATAGTCTTTAGACAATACAAGAAAACTCCTTAATCTGAAAGTTTCACCATGGTAATTGTACTAACCCACTACCTGCTATTTGAACATTTGATGCAGAAAAAGCTTTCCATAAAACTGAATGTACTGGAATTGTATGGATCTGTTCCTAATTTTACTAAATGGTTTTAAATTTCACTGTACAGTATATGGTAGGCTACAACCATCAATGATGATTAACCAATGCATCTAAAGTTATTTTAATTTGCATAGTCGTACTAAACAGAAATTCCTCACTTTTGCTTTTCAATTTAGCCATAAAGCACTTATTGTAGCTTTCAAAAGTGCAGATTAAAGGTACAGAGGTACAGTATATCAGAAAACTTGCATCATTTAAAGTGGAAGACGTAATATTATATCTTTCAGTTCTGCAAAGTCCTTTTCAGTTGTAGTGAATATCATTAACAGTTTTGGTAAATTATCTGCATATAAGGTTACCTGGGATAAGTCAGAATTTCTTCCTTTCAATTTTTCACATTTCAATAGTAGTTTTGTATATCCAGTGCAACTTAAAAAGGAGATACTCCACCTTAGGTTGCAAATAAAATCTATTATTACTGGAACTAGAGATGTTATCCTTAAGGAAATATTAAATTGCATTAAATCTTATGCAGCTAGATGGAGGTATCTGCCTATACGTATCACCTTACGGGGCCCCATACCATCATTTTAATCAATTAAATATGATCAAATTAATTAAAATGATGATACTCCCAAAAGTAAATTACATTCTGAAAATGATGCCAGTAGTGATTAATAAAATGTTTTGATGCAGTATATAAAATAATGATGTCCTTTATTTGGTTAAGAAAAAAGTTGTAATTAATTTGATGCTCATTTGAGAGACTAAGCACAACAACAAGCAAAAGTGGACTCAATTTTCCTAACTTTTATCATTTTTATCTAGCCTTCAGCTCATTGCAGTAAGGTAAGGTTTCAATCCAGGTTTGATAACAGACAAGGTAATAATTGAAAAAGACACACCCAATGCAATAGGCATTAACGTAGAAAGCCTGTAGTATGTATGCCCAGCAGTTTCTAATGATACACCTATTGACCTACCATTTAAAAATTTTAGTTGTAATAAAAGTACAACAGACAGATTTCTTTTAATGCATCTTTGTGTTTTAATCAACCACTATTTAGATCTCCAAAGTTCACAAATAAGCATAAAAACAATTATAAAGAGGTTTATGTGGTCCTGAATTTTTATACTGTGTCAAATAACATGTATGCTACTGTACCTTCAGTATATACGGTTGTGCTTCATAACCAGAGAGCAGAGAGATCACAGGTGCTGTAAATGTGAACAACGAGAGTGGAAAACAGAGGAGAAGAGAGAACAGCAAGGAGCAGTCATAAAGGGAGAGTTAAGAGACTGAAGATGGGCAGGGAAGGAGTGATTGGGATGGTAACAGGAAGGAATTATAATGAGATCCAGGCAGCAATTGCGAACACGTGGAAGGACTGGAGCAACGGAGCAGAACAAGGAAAGGGAGGAACAGGAGGGGGAGGCTGAGCAGCAGAATTTGGGATGGGTTTGAGATTTAGATACAGTAGCATTTGCAGGGGGCCTAGTCACGTGGGTGATACTACCTGCAAAAGGCAGATTTTTCAAATGTTGCTGAAGTTTCAACAGGTGCATACAAGAGAGGAAGAAAACGGTGTTGGATATTGTATCAGTGTGAAATAACAATATTGTGTTTAGCACAATCATTTAGTTGTATTGTACAGTCTCAATGACGGGCTAATATTCTAAAGCTTAAATCTCAATTTTTTAAATGTTGTTCTTATTGTTGTAATTCTTAGTCCGTAAATAATTGGATTCAGCAGAGGTGGAAATATCAAGAAGTACAGTGATAGTGCTACACGAACTTCACTGGGAATGTGACTCATATTAAGTCTACTTTGAATTACTTCAAGGAGACATCCCACTGAAAAGTTTACCAGGGATACTATATGGGTGATGCAGGTATTAAAAGCTTTAATCTGGGATTGTCTGGGTGAATTTAAGCAGATCCTCAGAATTTCTGTATAAGAATAAAAAATTAATAACAAATGCAGACCTACAGACAGAAACAAAGTGAATAACCCATAAATATTATTAACAGTAGTGTCAGTACAGGCAAGCTTGACTATTGAATAGTTATCACAATAAACCTTCTCTATGATGTTACCACATAGTGGTAGGCGTACACTCAGGGTGAGAGTGATGGCAAATCTAACCATAGAGAAGAACCAAATAAATATAAGAAACACACATGCTTTGTCAAGAGTCATGATTCTGTTGTAGTCCAATGGGTAACAGATGGACACATACCTGTCATAAGACATCACAGCTAAATTTGAAAACTCTATAGATCCATATGTGTGCAAGCAGAAAATTTGAATAAAACAGTTCACTTTTGAAATTTCCTGTACGTCTGACAAAATGTTGACTAAAAGTGAAGGGAAGAGAGCTGTGCTTCCATACAATTCATTTGCAGACAGAGCACACAAAAATAAATACATGGGCTCATGTAGGGTCCTCTCCACTGAGATCACGGCTATAAGAAATGAGTTTGCAACAATAATGCCAACATACAATATTAGTGTAATAGTGAAGCAGAAGTATCTAATCCACCCAGTTCCTCCATATGCAGACAGTATGAATGATGTGTTGTGAGATGAGTTCTCCATGATCTTCAGACTTGAGTCCGCTGCTGTGAGAGAAACAGAAAAGTTTATTTCAATGGAACATGTTCATTAAGCTGCATGGGTGTTCAAAAATCATATGCTGCCGCCTTCCTTATTTTGATTCAATTGAATGTACCACGGATGTCGGAAGGGACGAACCGTGGAATGGCAGGAGAGCAAAAAAGACCCTATGTGTAGTGGCGAGATGGGGGTTAGCCCGGGATCAGCTGTTCAGGAAATGCCGTATAGAAACCTATGCCCTCAAGCCATGGACAGGAGCGACCTGGTGCTAGGCGGGTCTCAGGACATCTGAACCTCGATGCTGAGCGAGGAGCAGAGCAGAAGCAAGAAGTAAATAGGCTACACAACAAGACACACCAGAAAGACACTAGAAACAGGAGAGAAGTACAGCGCCCTCTAGGTGTACTGGGTGTGACAGAATGTAGCTGTTTTGTGCAATCCTACAACATGTCTACAGTACTGTATGTAATAATGACTCAGAATCATATTATTTAATTTAAATAAAAAGCATAGATAATCTATGACAACTAAATATTAAAGATATATTAAAACAATTAAAGACATGTATCTTGCTGGACAATGACTCATTTAAAAAATACAATATAAAGAGGTGTTCCATCATTTCAAAGTAAGAAATCTAAACATATCTTCTGAGAAACATAGAAATAAAAAGAAACATTTAACAAAGACAGTTATCTCCCGTTAATGTACAGACAAGGCAAAGTTACTGTAAATGTAACAAAATGATTTAGTTGAACTATCATTAAAGAATTCATTTAATATATACCTTAGCTCCTACAAAGATCTTGTGTCACTGATACTCACATAATGATCAAATAACAATGTCAACATGTTTAATGAACTTCAACACTGAGAGTGTATACAGTATAAGTCATCTTAAATTCACATCCTTTCCCTTGCCGATGATGAAGCTATTAAGCAGGTGAAACAAATGTACAAAGAACTCCAGATTGAAGACTCAAATACTTCTTAAATTGTATGTTTTATACTTCTACTGTGATGTTTTAGTCTTTTTTATTGGGTTTTCTACTAACTTTGATTTAAAAAGTTATGTAATAGTGATATAGAATAAATATGAAAAATCCTTTGTCCTACAGTACAAGGTAATTCAATGAAATTTTATTCTACATTTACTATACCTTTAGTCAGAAACAGAGGGAAGGAGTTTAAAATAGTAGCCTGATAAGAGAACATTACCTGTGAGGCTGTTGGAGGAGAAGGTTTTGTATCTACTGTAGTATGTACTCTGAACAATATTTGTGTGTGTTGTGCTTTATATACTTCATTTCTGGGCTAAAAAACACAGACTGTAATTAGTTCGGTACTTGAAAATGTCCAGGGAAATGTATTGCCAGGTGACATAATGATGAACATTAAACACAACATCACAGAAGGAAAACTGTCTTACCTAGAGCTGCCAAGAATATTGCATTAGGAAACTACTCATAATTTATTTAAGAAAATCAGAAAACAACAAACGAGACTACTGTGATTCTTAAATCACAAAGCTGATTTGTTTTTCAACAAATCTCCATATGAGACAAATATGATCATCTTAACATCATTTTGCACAGTCATATTTGCTATATTATTAATAAAAAAAATCATATCAGAGCTTAATTAGCCACGGATGTATAAAAAAAATCCAAAAGAAATGATATGTATAGAAAGTCATGTTTCTAATGCACTTTGTAGAATATTGAAAGAGGCTCCATGAACATTTTATTTAATCCAGTATTAGCCTCATCTGTCACTTTTGGATTCACTTAGATTTGAACATTTTTTTACTGATGCTTCTTGAATACAGAAACCTTGCGCAAGGCTACAACAGAAAATTAGAGCCTAAACTCTTCAGTTACATGTGCAGAAACTGCATCTCCGCACAGCTTCAACAGATAACAAGTGTAAGAGGGAATGAGCTGCTGCCCCATCACCTGACCCACTTCATGAAGCCAATTCATCAACTGATTCTTTAAAAAAAGACAGGAAGAGAAAGCTTCCTCTGTCGGTCAGTCCAGGATGACCGCTGTTGGAAGGAACAGAAGGCCGAATCCCTGAGTGTGCACCACTAACCAGGGGAGGACTAGCCAAAACTAGCTGTGGAGACCAGCTTCCTCTGCCTTGAGGTGTCAGACATGGCTTTCAGCTGCTGTGTCAGAAACAGATACACTTATTACAATGGATCAGTGCTTCAGTAAGATGTAACTGTTTGAATTGAGGGTCATTAAGATAAGATTGATTATTATACTCATTTCAAAGCTTTACAAAATCAACATCTACCTTCCCTGTTTTGATTTAATCCACTGTTTAGTATAATCTAAACTACTGTATGTCTGTCTTGAAATGTAAGATTTGAAACATGTGTTCATTTAAAGTTCTAGTACATGACGCAAACATTTAATTTGAACAAAACGAAATGCAAAAAAAAAAACTAAAGGAGACAGTGCTGTATCATCTAAAATAATTTATTTAGTTGATAAAACAAAGTTGGAATGCAAAAATATGGATCTCAGAAAGTTTATTGTGATTATTATTAAGATGAAAAATGTTGATTACTTCACACCTACAGTGCACAGGAATTAGTGAACTTTAATACTCCACTGTATCAGATAAACACAATAAGCATATTGCACTGTATCTCAACGAATCACAGTTTATCAGACAAATACAGTTTATTAATGACAGTAATGTCAAAGTTATAATGTAGCAAGAAAGAAAATTACCAAGGTCTTTTTGGCCATTTGTTTTCCATTTGGGGTACAACGCAGGGAGTGTCTGGTGTGGGGGGCGGAGCCCCGGATTAAGGGAAACGCGTTGCCGTGGAAACCACATCTGACTTGAATGAGTGAATGAACAGCAGGTGTAGAAGTGGTTTAAAAGTAGCCTAAATACAGTACTTCCTGGATAAGAGTGGAGGATGTCGCAGGACTTCAGTCTTGCTGTGGCTGCAGTGATTAGAGGAGAAATGTGGAGGCTCTCCTATGAGAGAGCCGGGCTGGAGCAGGACAGTAGCGGGTGTGAGACGCTACTAGTCGGGGCGATGTAAAGAACGAGTGAGCAGAGACTTGATTAGCCGCTGGAGAAGGGGTTGTGAGAGGAATAGCCTGCAAGGAAAAGCGTGAAAGCGTCCGTCTGCGAGGGGACTGACGGAAGAAACGGAGCTTTATGAGATCATCAAAAGATTTAAAGGGGACAGCATCCTGTGCGGTGTGAAAACGGGGCTGGCGTGTCCGCTTTATGAGCAAGTTAGTGTGTGTGGACCAGAGTGGGTTGTGTGGTAGGGGGACCCTCCCCCTAGCAATACATTGGTATCGGGGAAGGGAGTAGGGTCTAGCTACACCCACTGGGAGGTAGTGCAGTGGTGGCTGGGCATGATGTAAGGTGCGCTAGCAGCTGTGAGTTCACAACGAGTGAAACGCCAGAGGGGTTGTGAGTGTGTGTGTTAGAAAGGGACAGTGTGTTGGGTCTTGGCACGGTGTGTAGTGCCGAAGAGACTCGGTGATGTAGGTAGTGTGTGTTTTGTGCAAGCCAACCTGGTGGCGCTGAGAGGAGAGCGTCAAGGGCGGAGGCAGACCTGGGAGTCTGAGGTACTGGTTGAGTGTGAAACGGTGACCTAGTGGAGTAGGAGCAGGAGGCTCCTAGCAGTGAGGACAACAGGGTGAACTTGAGATTCTGAAGTCAAAGGGCTCCAGAAGTAATGTGGAGTCATGTATCCTGTTACCCTGAGGAGGGGGTCAGTGTGATCACCACTTCTAAATCATGTAAGATAAAGAAAAGGAACCCAGAAGAGCTTATAAAGGGGTGTGACAGGAGAATGGGAGCCTGACCATGCCTAATGTAGTTGGCCCCCATGGCACCATGCATTACAGAAACAAGAGATGGAGAGAATCCCCCCTACCCGTTTGCATTATCAGCATTAGCTAGTAGCTACTGTATATCACCCTGCAGCTCACAAATGATAATCCACTGAAGCCAAGCAGGTGTGACATGGCCAGTATCTCCTGGGAAAGCCAAGGATGTGGCTGCAGGAGGTGTTAGTAAGACCAGTAGGGGGCGCTCATCCTGTGGTGTGTGTGGTTCCTAATGTCCCAATATATGGGTTGTTCTGTAAAAGAGGTGGTGACCTTCAGATTTAAATGGAAAACCGATCTCTTGGCTCTCTGTGGTCCTTAAAAATCCCAGGGCGTTTCTTGAAAAGTGATTATTCTTCACTAACTTTATTTAAAACCGATATCGGGTGTGTACTAGAGAAGAAATAACACTCAAGTTGCCTCACTTTTTTTTTTTCTCACCTTTGGCGAAAGGAATAAAAAAAATCAGTATTTTGCTAAATTTATTTTACATTTAGATAGTTGTGCTGTCTGACTGAGGAGCACATTTTCTCATGCATAAGAACTTTTTAAATGTTGCTCTTATTTTTGTTATTCTTACCCCATAAATAACAGGATTGAGAAAAGGTGGACATATTAAGAAGTACAGTGATAGTGCTACACGAACCTCATTGGGAATGTGACTCATATTAAATCTGTTTTGAATTGTTTCAAAGAGACATCCAATTGAAAAGTTTACAAGAGATACTAAATGGGTGCTGCAGGTATTGAAAGCTTTAATCTGGGATTGTCTGGGTGAATTTAAGCAGATCTTAAGAATTTTTGCATAGGAATAGAAAATTAGGAGCAAAGGCAGACCTATAGAAAAAAAGGTACTAAACAGGCCATAAATATTATTAACAGTAGTGTCAGTACAGGCAAGCTTGACTAGTGAATAGTTATCACAATAAACCTTCTCTATGATGTTACCACATAGTGGTAGGCGCACAGTAAGGCTGAGAGTGATACCAAATCTAACCATAGAGAAGAGCCAGATAAATATAAGAAACCCACATGCTTTGTTAAGAGTCATGATTCTGTTGTAGTGCAATGGGTAGCAGATGGACACATACCTATCATAAGACATCAAAGCTAAATCTGAAAACTCTATAGATACATATGAGTGCAAGCAAAAAATTTGAACAAAACAGTTAAGTTTAGAAATGTCATGGAAATCTGACAAAATGTTGACTAAAAGTGAAGGGAAGAGAGCTGTGCTTCCATATAATTCATTTGCAGACAGAGCACACAAAAAGAAATACATGGGCTCATGCAGGGTCCTCTCCACTGAGATCACTGCTATAAGAAGTGAGTTTGCAACAATAATGCCAACATACAATACTAGTGTCATGGTGAAGCAGAAGTATCTAATCCGCCCAATTTCTCCATATGCAGACAGTATGAATGATGTGTTGTGAGATGAGTTCTCCATGATCTTCAGACTTGAGTCCGCTGCTGTGAGAGAAGCAGAAAAGTTGAGTGTAATGGAACATGTTCATTAAGCTGCTTGGGTGTTCAAAAATCATATGCTGCCGCCTTCCCTGTTTTGATTCAATTGAATGTAGCTGTTTTGTACAATCCTACAACATGTCTACAATATGTAATAATGACTATTAAATAATTATTTAATTAAGAAATTATAGATATTCTATGACAACTAAAGATTAATTAAAGATATATATTAAAGCAATTAAAGATGTATTTTACTGGACAATGGCTCATTTAAAAAATACAACACAAAGAGGTGTTCCATAATTTCAAAGTAATAAATATACAGGTAAACATATCGTCTGAAAAACGAACAGAATAAGAAACATTTAAGACAACTCTGTCTTTCTTAAGTCTCCCATTAATACTGTTAAATTTAACAAAATTATTTAGTTGAACTATCATTAAATAATGCATTTAAAATATATACCTTAACCCCTACAAAGATCATGTATCACTGCTACTCACATAATGGTCAAATAACAACCTTTATATGTTTGATGAACTTCAACACTATGTGAGTGTATATAAGGCATCATAGTCATTAAGCTTCATATTTTTATAGTCACAGATTTTTTGTATTAATTGTAAAAAGTACATAGACAGAGAGAGAGGCAGAAACAGAGAGCAGGACTTTAAAAGAGTAGCCTGATAAGAGAACATTACCTGTGAGGCTGTTGGAGAAGGTTTCATATCTAGCGTGCACTCTGAAAAATATCTGTGTGTGTTGTGCTTTATATACTTCATTTCTGGACAAGAAAACACAGACTATATTTGGTTTGGTACTTGAAAATGTCCAGGGAAATGTATTGCCAGGTGACAAAATGATGAACAATTAATACAACATCACAGAAGGAAAACTGTTTTACTTAGAGATCCCCAGAATATTACATTACTAAACCACTAATCATTCATTACAGAAAATCAGAAAACAACAAACGTGACTACTGTGATTCTTAAATCACAAAGCTGATTTGTTTTTCAACAAATCTCCATATGAGACAAATATGATCATCTTTACATCATTTTGCACAGTCATATTTGCTATATTATTAATAAAAAAATCATATCAGAGCTTAATTAGCCACGGATGTATAAAAAAAATCCAAAAGAAATTATATGTATAGAAAGTAATGTTTCTAATGCACTTTGTAGAATATTGAAAGAGGCTCCATGAACATTTTATTTAATCCAGTATTAGCCTCATCTGTCACTTTTGGATTCACTTAGATTTGAACAGTTTTTTACTGATGCTTCTTGAATAAAGAACCTTGCAATAGAGGCTACAACAGAAAATTAGAGCCTAAACTCTTCAGTTACATGTGCAGAAACTACATCTCCACACAGCTTCAACAGATAACAAGTGTAAGAGGGAATGAGCTGCTGCCCCATCACCTGACCCACTTCATGAAGCCAATTCATCAACTGATTCTTTAAAAAAAGACAGGAAGAGAAAGCTTCCTCTGTCGGTCAGTCCAGGATGACCGCTGTTGGAGGGAACAGAAGGCCGAATCCCTGAGTGTGCACCACTCACCAGGGGAAGACTAGCCAAAACTAGTTGTGGAGACCAGCTTCCTCTGCCTTGAGGTGTCAGACATGGCTTTCAGCTGCTGCTGTGTCAGAAACAGATACACTTATTACAATGGATCAGTGCTTCAGTAAGATGTAACTGTTTGAATTGAGGGTCATTAAGATAAGATTGCTTATTATACTCATTTCAAAGCTTTACAAAATCAACATCTACCTTCCCTGTTTTGATTTAATCCACTGTTTAGTATAATCTAAGCTACTGTATGTCTGTCTTGAAATGTAAGATTTGAAACGTGTTCATTTAAAGTTCTAGTACATGACGCAAACATTTAATTTGAACAAAACGAAATGCAAAAAAAAACTAAAGGAGACAGTGCTGTATCATCTTAAATAATGTATTTAGTTGATAAAACAAAGTTGGAATGCAAGAATATGGATCTCAGAAAGTTTATTGTGATTATTATTAAGATGAAAAAATGTTGATTACTTCACACCTACAGTGCACAGGAATTAGTGAACTTTAATACTCCACTGTATCAGATAAACACAATAAGCATATTGCACTGTATCTCAACGAATCACAGTTTATCAGACAAATACAGTTTATTAATGACAGTAATGTCAAAGTTATAATGTAGCAAGAAAGAAAATTACCAAGGTCTTTTTGGCCATTTGTTTTCCATTTGGGGTACAACGCAGGGAGTGTCTGGTGTGGGGGGCGGAGCCCCGGATTAAGGGAAACGCGTTGCCGTGGAAACCACATCTGACTTGAATGAGTGAATGAACAGCAGGTGTAGAAGTGGTTTAAAAGTAGCCTAAATACAGTACTTCCTGGATAAGAGTGGAGGATGTCGCAGGACTTCAGTCTTGCTGTGGCTGCAGTGATTAGAGGAGAAATGTGGAGGCTCTCCTATGAGAGAGCCGGGCTGGAGCAGGACAGTAGCGGGTGTGAGACGCTACTAGTCGGGGCGATGTAAAGAACGAGTGAGCAGAGACTTGATTAGCCGCTGGAGAAGGGGTTGTGAGAGGAATAGCCTGCAAGGAAAAGCGTGAAAGCGTCCGTCTGCGAGGGGACTGACGGAAGATACGGAGCTTTATGAGATCATCAAAAGATTTAAAGGGGACAGCATCCTGTGGGGTGTGAAAACGGGGCTGGCGTGTCCGCTTTATGAGCAAGTTAGTGTGTGTGGACCAGAGTGGGTTGTGTGGTAGAGGGACCCTCCCCCTAGCAATACATTGGTATCGGGGAAGGAAGTAGGGTCTAGCTACACCCACTGGGAGGTAGTGCAGTGGTGGCTGGGCATGATGTAAGGTGCGCTAGCAGCTGTGAGTTCACAACGAGTGAAACGCCAGAGGGGTTGTGAGTGTGTGTGTGTTAGAGAGGGACAGTGTGTTGGGTCTTGGCACGGTGTGTAGTGCCGAAGAGACTCGGTGATGTAGGTAGTGTGTGTTTTGTGCAAGCCAACCTGGTGGCGCTGAGAGGAGAGCGTCAAGGGCGGAGGCAGACCTGGGAGTCTGAGGTACTGGTTGAGTGTGAAACGGTGACCTAGTGGAGTAGGAGCAGGAGGCTCCTAGCAGTGAGGACAACAGGGTGAACTTGAGATTCTGAAGTCAAAGGGCTCCAGAAGTAATGTGGAGTCATGTATCCTGTTACCCTGAGGAGGGGGTCAGTGTGATGACCACTTCTAAATCATGTAAGATAAAGAAAAGGAACCCAGAAGAGCTTATAAAGGGGTGTGACAGGAGAATGGGAGCCTGACCATGCCCAATGTAGTTGGCCCCCATGGCACCATGCATTACAGAAACAAGAGATGGAGAGAATCCCCCTACCCGTTTGCATTATCAGCATTAGCTAGTAGCTACTGTATATCACCCTGCAGCTCACAAATGATAATCCACTGAAGCCAAGCAGGTGTGACATGGCCAGTATCTCCTGGGAAAGCCAAGGATGTGGCTGCAAGAGGTGTTGGTAAGACCAGTAGGGGGTGCTCATCCTGTGGTGTGTGTGGGTCCTAATTTTCCAATATATGGGTTGTTCTGTAAAAGAGGTGGTGACCTTCAGATTTAAATGGAAAACCGATCTCTTGGCTCTCTGTGGTCCTTAAAAATCCCAGGGCGTTTCTTGAAAAGTGATTATTCTTCACTAACTTTATTTAAAACCGATATCAGGTGTGTACTAGAGAAGAAATAACACTCAAGTTGCCTCACTTTTTTTTTTTCTCACCTTTGGCGAAAGGAATAAAAAAATCAGTATTTTGCTAAATTTATTTTACATTTAGATAGTTGTACTGTCTGACTGAGGAGCACATTTTCTCATGCATAAGAACTTTTTAAATGTTGCTCTTATTTTTGTTATTCTTACCCCATAAATAACAGGATTGAGAAAAGGTGGGCATATTAAGAAGTACAGTGATAGTGCTACACGAACCTCATTGGGAATGTGACTCATATTAAATCTGTTTTGAATTGTTTCAAAGAGACATCCAATTGAAAAGCTAACAAGAGATACTAAATGGGTGCTGCAGGTATTGAAAGCTTTAATCTGGGATTGTCTGGGTGAATTTAAGCAGATCTTAAGAATTTTTGCATAGGAATAGAAAATTAGGAGCAAAGGCAGACCTATACCCAAAATGGTTCCAAACAGGCCATAAGTATTATTAACAGTAGTGTCAGTACAGGCGAGCTTGACTATTGAATAGTTATCACAATAAACCTTCTCTATGATGTTACCACATAATGGTAGGTGCACAGTAAGGGTGAGATTGATCGCAAATCTAACCATAGAGAAGAACCAGATAAATATAAGAAACCCACATGCTTTGTTAAGAGTCATGATTCTGTTGTAGTGCAACGGGTAGCAGATGGACACATATCTGTCATAAGACATCAAAGCTAAATCTGAAAACTCTATAGATCCATATGAGTGCAAGCAAAAAATTTGAATAAAACAGTTAAGTTTAGAAATGTCATGGAAATCTGACAAAATGTTGACCAAAAGTGAAGGGAAGAGAGCTGTGCTTCCATACAATTCATTTGCAGACAGAGCACACAAAAAGAAATACATGGGCTCATGCAGGGTCCTCTCCACTGAGATCACTGCTATAAGAAGTGAGTTTGCAACAATAATGCCAACATACAATACTAGTGTCATGGTGAAGCAGAAGTATCTAATCTGCCCACTTTCTCCATATGCAGACAGTATGAATGATGTGTTGTGAGATGAGTTCCCCATGGTCTTCAGACTTGAGTCCGCTGCTGTGAGAGAAGCAGAAAAGTTGAGTGTAATGGAACATGTTCATTAAGCTGCTTGGGTGTTCAAAAATCATACGCTGCCGCCTTCCCTGTTTTGATTCAATTGAATGTAGCGGTTTTGTACAATCCTACAATATGTCTACAATATGTAATAATGACTATTAAATAATTATTTAATTAAGAAATTATAGATATTCTATGACCACTAAAGATTAATTAAAGATATATATTAAAGCAATTAAAGATGTAGTTTACTGGACAATGGCTCATTTAAAAAATACAACACAAAGAGGTGTTCCATAATTTCAAAGTAATAAATATACAGGTAAACATCGTCTGAAAAATGGACATAATAAGAAACATTTAAGACAACTGTCTTTCTTAAGTCTCCCATTAGTACTGTTAAATTTAACAAAATGATTTAGTTGAACTATCATTAAATAATGCATTTAAAATATATACCTTAACCCCTACAAAGATCATGTATCACTGCTACTCACATAATGGTCAAATAACAACCTTTATATGTTTGATGATCTTCAACACTATGAGTGTATATATGGCATTATAGTCATCAAGCTTCATATTTTTATAGTCACAGATTTTCTGTACTAATTGTAAAAAGTACACAGACAGAGAGAGAGGCAGAAACAGAGAGCAGGACTTTAAAAGAGAAGCCTGATAAGAGAACATTACCTGTGAGGCTGTTGGAGGAGAAGGTTTCATATCTAGCGTGCACTCTGAAAAATATCTGTGTGTGTTGTGCTTTATATAATTCATTTCTGGACAAGAAAACACAGACCGTATTTAGTTTGGTACTTGAAAATGTCCAGGGAAATTTATTGGCAGGTGACAAAATGATGAACAATTAATACAACATCACAGGAGGAAAACTGTTTTACTTAGAGATCCCCAGAATATTACATTACTAAACCACTAATCATTCATTACAGAAAATCAGAAAACAACAAACGTGACTACTGTGATTCTTAAATCACAAAGCTGATTTTTTTTTCAACAAATCTCCATATGAGACAAATATGACCATCTTTACATCATTTTGCACAGACATATTTGCTCTTTGTTTAATAAAAATGTGATTCACTTACATTTCAGAACTTATTTAGCCATGGATGTATAAAAATCCAAAACAATTAGATATTTAGAAAATTATATTTCTCATGTACTTTGTAGAATATTGAAAGAGACTCCATGAACGTTTTATTTCATCCAGTACTTGCCTCATCTGTCACTTTTGGATTCACTTAGAACACACACAAAAGATCATGCTGTATAATGGATTATGAGGTCATTAAATTTTATACCAAGTGTATCAATTAACATTTATGTTACTTGAAATGCTATATATAATTATGTTTTATGACATACTAATAAAAGATAAGATTTTAAGCAACTACTGTTAAAATGTTTCCTTAAGATGTTTTAACTGTAAATAGTATAATAAAACGCATGCCTCTGGAATATCTTTAAGCAATTTAACTGGCATGTAAACTGAGGTATTACCCAGGTATTGTGTAAGCAAGAATATCTTGCTTATAATGAATAAGTGCAGTTGGCAAGTTACATAACCAGACTGAGAAATTAAAATATCAGTGCAATAAAGTGTAAAATGGTGTAAAAGAGCAGCAGGAGAAAAGAATGAGGACATTGTACCTATTACATTATCATCTGTTCCAGAAACCTTAGGGTCATGATCTGTTGTTTACCTTCACCAAACCAGTGAGTCCAGTGATCATCTTTGGTCAGGGGTTAAACTAGGACATCAAGGCGAGAATCCTACATTCTTCTGTCAGATCAGTCAGTCAGAGAAGCTGCATACTGCCTACAAACAACATGCAGACTTCAAATGATGCTTTCTAAATTCTTTACTATAACTCATATGCTCTTTTGATTGCTTCTTGTCTCCTCATCTGCTCTCAGCTTTCTAGAAACCTCCACTTCTTGGTGTTTATATCAGCGAACCAATTAATTATTATCCTTGCCTGGTCATGTGATGGATGGTGACAGGTTATATACAGTAGTAAGAACAAGATTCACCTGCTGCCCTTTTGCACTTGTAATACTTATTCTGGGTTTCCCAAGGTATTTTATACCAAAATTATATACTGTATGTACAGTAATAGAGAGCTGAGTGATCACAGGTGCGGCACAACACATGAGCTTCAAGCATGTAATGAAATGTGCTCAGAATCTTAATTCTGATTTCTGTAAGTAGCTCATTTCATCAAGGAGGAGGGAAGGTGAAGAATGAAAGGGATCTGGAAGTGTGAATAAGGAGAGGGGGTACAGAAAGTCTGTAGAAACAGGAGGAGAAAGAAGCATATAAGGAGAGATAAGAGATTGAAGCTGGGCAGAAGAGGGATTATGAAAGCGATAGGAAGTTTTGGAATTCTGAATAAGGTGTAGGCAGCAATTGGGAACAAGTTATAGGACTGGAGCAACAGAGTAGAAAGAGAAAAGTGAGGAACAGAAAGTTGAAGCTGAGCAGCAGAATTCGGGATTAATTTGACAGAGTTGGCTCTGGGCCTTGTCAGCTGAGAGATTCAACATGCCATAGAAACATGCCAGAGCAAATGAAATAAATAAAAATGTGGTTTTACATTTTCTCATCTCTTTTGAAAGAGGAAGAAAAACAATATTATGTTTTGCTAAATTAATTTATCTTTATATTAGTTGTGCTGCCTCAATGAGGAGCTAATTTTCTCATAGATATCAATTTTTTAAATGACATTCTTATTTTTGTTATTCGTACTCCATAAATAATTGGATTGAGGAGAGGTGGAAATATCAAGAAGTACAGAGATAAAGGTATACGAACCTCATAGGGAATGTGACTCATATTAAGTCTACTTTGAATGACCTCAAGGAGACATCCCACTGAAAAGTTTACAAGAGATACTAAATGGGTGCTGCAGGTATTGAAAGCTTTAATCTGGGATTGTCTGGGTGAAGTTAAGCAGATTTTAAGAATTTTTGCATAAGAATAAAAAATGATCAGCAAAGGCAGACCTATAGACAAAAATGTACCAAACAGCCCATAAATATTATTAAGAGTAGTATCAGTACAGGCAAGCTTGACTAGTGAATAGTTATCACAATAAACCTTCTCTATGATGTTACCACATAATGGTAAGCGCACACTTAGGATGAGAGTGATACCAAATCTAACCATAGAGAAGAGCCAGATAAATGTAAGAAACACACATGCTTTTATAGGAGTCATGATTCTGTTGTAGTGCAACGGGTAACAGATGGACACATACCTGTCATAAGACATCGCGGCTAAGTCTAAAAACTCTATTAATCCATATGTGTGCAAGCAAAAGATCTGCGCAATACATTTAACTTTAGAAATTTCTTTGAACCCTGTCAAAATATTGACTAAAAGTGAAGGGAAGAGAGCTGTGCTTCCATACAATTCATTTGCAGACAGAGCACACAAAAAGAAATACATGGGCTCATGCAGGGTCCTTTCCACAGCGATGACTGCTATAAGAAGTGAGTTGGCAACAATGATGGCAACATACACTACTAGAGTTATGGTGAAGTAGAAGTATCTAATATATCCAATTTCTCCAAACGCAGCCAGTATGAATGATGTGATGTGAGATGAGTTCTCCATGGTCTTCAGACTTGAGTCCGCTGCTGTGAGAGAAGCAGAAAAGTTGAGTTCAGTGGAACATGTTCATTAAGCTGCATGGGTGTTCAAAAATCATACGCTGCCGCCTTCCCTTCGCCTTGGGAGGAACAGAAAGATTTATTACAATGGAGCAAATTTTAGTAAACTGCATGGTGTTTATGAGGTTTACTGAGATAGTATTTGCTTATTAAACATACTGTACTTGCAAACTATTATTACTATTAACTACTGTAGACGCCATTGTTATTCTCTATGTAGTTGTTATAATCCCAAGTGTCTAGGGGTAAAGAGGTGTAACATTTAGGATAATTTTTGGATGCGGGTGGGTTCTGGTGAGGGACTAAGAAGCCTAACAACAAGGGTTGGTGCCAAAAGTGGTTATTTTAAGGTAATTATTTTAAGTGGCTGGTACGTTACAGGACACACTAACACACTGGGAGAGGGAACTAGAGCGGTGCCAAAGAAAAGAAAATATACAAAATGGAGCTGGCTAAGAAAGGGAGGGAAAGCTGACCTAACTACAAAAGTAAACCCGAAACACACGGTCTTCAGCATCTTTAAACGCCCTAGCTAATGTTCACTTACTACCCAAAACCATACAAAACAAACGGCAATCACCCATACTAAACTAGTGTTACTAATACAGAGATCAACCACGTGTGCAGAATGTACCCAACAACCTAAACTAACCCTATACACAAAAGTTCACACAAATACACAAGTGAACTATGAATACCAATAAGGGAAAACAAGAATAGACACAAAGAACAGGGTACAAAAGAACACAGAGGTTGATATAACACGTTAGGGGAAGGTAATGGCGAAAGAAGGATAAACAAATAAACAAAAGTAGGAGGAGACAAACATAAACCAACAAACCAACAAAGCCAAAGCTATACGAAAACACACGCACGAAGCGAAAGGAAGCCAAAGCAAAAACAAAAGCAAAATGAAGCTGAGCCAAGCTGGACCGAAGTCAAACGAAAGGCCCCTTACTTCTGAAAACCTCCAACTTATATATTAAATGAGCTGAGTTCTGATTGGTCGAAAAACTGATTGATGATGACGTCATACGGAAACAATGGTGAAATAATGGACCAATGGGGGAGGGAGAACAATCAAGATCAGGAAGTGTGGAACATAGCAACAAAACACACATGGACCACACACTGGGACGTAACAGTAGTGTTGCAGTTGAGTGCTTGTATTCTATACTATCTTTAATAAGAAGTGAAATACTACATCTTTTAAAGGCTCTTTTAAAGAGCTGTTTAATGTTCTACTACATTAAGAAATATTTAACATGACAGAAACACAAAACAAAAGAAGGCACTGATCCATTATTTCCAAGAAATTAATTATGAAAGAACATCATAATTAAAAATGATGGATTTGCAAAGATAACTCTCTGTCTTCCATAAAGAAATAAAGGTACTTTTATTAATCTACTGTACGTTTTCCACACTGCATTGCTTAGTCCTGTATACGGTCACAGAATATCTGGTCTAACTGTAAAAAGTACACAGACTGAGTCAGATGAAGAGACCAAGGTAGTACATGGGTTAAAGAAACAAGAAAACACCATTTACCTTTAAGCCTTTTGACCAAGGAGCTTTTGTGTACAGAATCTGCATTAAGAAGTATTCCATGTGTTGTGCTTATATACTCCATTCCTGAACAACAAACCACACTTATAATTGGTTTGTTGAAATGAAAATGTCCAGGGAAACCCGTTATGACAGGTGACGTAATGATGACTACGGTGCACAATGTCACTGATGGGGAATTGTTATACCCAGTTGCGTAAAGAGTATTCATGAAGGAATTTTGGAGAAATATAGAAGGCCAAATATTTGTTTGCTATTACTAATTGTTCAGGTGCAGTTTGTATATAAGGACACATTTTATCAGCATGATGTTTAATCCACAAAACTAGACCTGGATTCAAAATTTTAGTTATAATTTACAATTATGTTTTCTTTATGCTAACATATGTAATATTTATGTACTCCTTATGAAGCAGTTTTATACAGTACATTATAGTTACAAATCTAATTCAAAAAGCAAATCATACAGTATGTTAAATAACTTGTGAAGGATAAAAGCTTTCATTGCTGTTTATTTCCTGAGCTATTCTTTTCAATGATCAGTGCCAGAAACTGGAATCATATAAACAATATTGCAACAACCACAGAGCCTATAAGACTAGCAAAAATCTGCTGTATATGTCTTTACTCTAACTATATAATCTACAGTACAATACAAGTAAAACAATGTAGTCGAAATATGGCCAATGTTTTTCATAAGTACTCTGTATGAGTGATATGATTTGACGTACAGTAAGATGTTCCTCATTTCAAGTAAGAGATCTTTAGTTCTGAATTAACAGTGTGGAAAGCAGACAATTATTTTTCTGTAGTGGTGTGTATTTCTGTGGTAAACACATGGAAAGCTATGTGCTGTAGAAGATCCATTAGGGGTGTGTCAGAAGCTTCTTCACTCTTTATCACAATGCAGTCTTTCTTCAGAACTGAATCATGGTACTGAATCAAACGGGGTTGGAAAAATCTACTGACCACATTTCCTGATATTACAGGCAAAGCCTGCAATTGCAACCCAACTGAGAGAGTCTCTTTTTATCACCAAGTCTCTGAGACCACAGGGGAAGGCCTTGGAGACTTGTTAAAAATGGTTAATCTATGAACATTTTCATGTGGATTGTGTTTTTCCATAAATAGGTAAAGTACAGAGGGAAACACAGCTATCTTTGATGTGGGAGAGTGGTCTAGAACCTCAAGACAGCCTAGAACAGTCAAGATCTGACTCTTACACATAGGTGTGGCTAGGCTTTGGCAAAGGCGTTTTGTTTAGAAAAAAAACACATCTTTTATAAAATATGCAATATTCTTTATTAAACCTCTTGTAAATGTTCAAGGAGGTAGCATGCTGTCAAATGTTGGCTGCAAAGGAACAGGTAAAGGTTTATTCCATGCTGAAAGAAAAAGAAACACAGGCACTAGTGTTTCAGACACCTGAAGAAGGAATCACACCCAAAATGTTGCTTTTCTTTTCTTTTCTTTCCAGCATGGAATAAGACTTTACATGTTCAGTCAATGGGACATGCAAAAATGTTATAGAAAAAAAGTAGAAACAAATTCCTGTATTTTGAAGCACAAACTAGGGAGCATGAGAGAAAATTTTGTGGAAGTTCATTTAAACTGGGAGCAATTCTTTGCTCAAATGGACCAGATGGACTGACACTGTCTGAGAATGAAAACAATAATAAAACAGTGCTCAGCCATTCTCTCACTCATCTTGCCCCTCTTGAACAACACCTGTACAAACTCAGTGTCGTTACATACAGTATAATGCCATTAAAGTGATTTGCATGTGTCTGTTGAAACTATTTTAAGATACTAGCTAAGCAGCACTTGGGTTCACACCTAGATAGAGGGTCATTTCTATGCATGTAGTAATTATTCAAAAATAAGGTTTATTATGTGACATACCATACTAAAGACTGATAGACAAGTGACATCATTTTAGAAGAAACAATGAAACAAGTGACATACTGTAGAGTAAGTATATAACCAGCAGACCTTTAATGTGCAATTTATCTTCATTCTGTAACAATTCAAAGTTTATAGCACTAATTTGGATACTAGCAGTACTAGTAATGCATGTTTCATGTTAGGCAAGCTAAAACCTGTTTAGAAAAAAACAGTGTACCAGAAAAATTAATTTAGGGGATTACATTTGATCCTCTTCTGTGTTTCAGTCACAGGGATCCCTATCTTTTCACATAGCATTATTTTTAATCTGCTCTTTATGGCTTGAGTCTTTATTCCATAGATAATAGGGTTCAGAAGAGGAGGAAATATTAAAAAGTAGACTGATAATATTACACGAGCCATGTAAGGCATGTGACTCATGTTAAATCTGCTTTGGATTAGTTCAAATGCAGAACCAGCTGCAAAGTTTAACAGTGTCACTAGATGGGGAATACAGGTGTTCAGCGCCTTAATGCTTGAATCTCTAGAGGATTTCAGGCAAATCGAAAGAATCTTTACATATGAATAAAGGATAATGAGGCTTTGTAAAACAATGCAAACAATTATCAACATTATTCCAAATATATTATTTATGGTAGTGTCAACACAGGCGAGTTTGATCAATGAATAATTGTCGCAGTACACCTTGTTGATGACCCAGTTACACAAGGGTAGCTGAATACAGTACAAGAAGAAAACACTAAAAATAGCCAATGGAAACAGCCAGATCAACAAAATAAGCTTATGAACTTTTGATGGTGACATGATCATATTGTATTGTAAAGGATAACAAATAGACAGGTATCTATCGTAACCCATCACTGCTAAACTTGTCAGCTCCACAATCCCATATGTGTACAAACAGAAGATCTGCATCAGACAATGAACTCTAGAAATTGTATAGTTTCCTGATGCAATGTTGAACAACAAAGATGGAAACAAGCCAGTGCTTCCATACAGTCCATTGACTGCCAAACTGCAGAGTAAAAAGTACTGGGGCTCATGCAGACTCCTGTTTGCATAGATCACATATACCAGCAATATATTAACACAGATGATCACAAGATACAACAGTAGTAAAACTGTAAAAGCTAAATATCTCAGGTCTCCCATGTCACTATATGCAGCCAATATGAATGATGTCCCATCTGATGTATTTGCCATGGCTCGAAGTCACCTGTGAGAACAGGAATTATTGCAAACGTTAAAAAATATCTCTTTACAATGACTAAATGCATGAAAGATTTTTGATACTGGTGCCTGTAATGCAACATTTTTAATCATGAAATAATTAATGTTAAGATGATAATTTACACATGTTCATAAAACAATTAGCTAATCTGATTACAGTGAAATATACCATGTTGCCATATGGCTGTATTTAAAATTATTAAAGTTATTGTTTTAGTGTTATGCTTATTTTGCAAATTAAATATTTTACATGCAATAAAAATAGTCTATTGCCCTTACAGCCATGCTTCACATGCTGTGAATTACAGTACTACTGTATGTCAGTAGTTATATTGGTGCTTAGCAATGTGGCAAAATTCCAAACAGGCAAAGAAAAATTCGTATTTAGTTCATAAATGGGAAATTCTAACTTGTTTATTTCCTGAGAGAAATAATTAATGACCATTGTTTCTTCACTAAAATGCATATTTGTTGTTTTAAGAATTAATTTACAAATCAGAAATGAATACCTTACAAGATTACAATATTAAAGCTTTCATCCCAGTTCAGACTGATGTAAAACCTGAAACAAAGAAAACATTGTAAGGTCATATTGATTCATATTAGACTTTAATTAGACATGAAAGGATTAGCAGAAAAAAAGGCATTACACAGAGCCCTTTTCACTCTTCCAAAAACCAAAAGCTCACACCAGGCAACTGAGTCTTCCCACTGTTCCAAAATCCTGGCTCTACACTAAGTGATAGAGCCTTCTCAGTCTACCAAAGAGCTGTACCACAGAAGAGATTGGCATGTCTGTAGCACCACTGACCACATCAGAGGCTCTGCTACTACTGACACTTACAATATGGATAGCAGACAGTACCTATCCCCAGGATGCAATGTTGATCCATTGTAAGGCCACAGAGAAAGGAACCCTTTGGTGTTGCAATCAAATCCAGCAAGCATGTCTTTGAGAAGTAGTAGAGAGACAAAACACCAGACAGGAACCTTAATGACTAAAGGGAGAACATGCATTCAGACAATTTCCCAGTTCCCAGTTCTGAGAAATTAAAATGTAAGACATTGTCATCAAGACCAAGAACACAAGGACTTTTTTGTCTGCATAATTAACTAATTATACAGTAATCATATAATAAAAGATCTTCGAAGATCCTCTTTAGTGCACACAGTAAATATACTGGAACTACTCCATCCTCATTAATGGTTCGATAATAGAAATGTCTCCATCAGAAGGTAAGCAGCTTACATGGGTAGAATGTTTTTGTCTTAATTTTTGTTGTCCTTTAAGTTTTTTAGGCAAGGTAAAGTGAAGCAGCTTTTGTACAAGTTCATGCAGAACATTTATGATCTTCAGCTCTTTTAAACTGTACATTTGTAGGGGGGATTGTGTCCTATGATGTCAAATCAAATGCACATGAAAACATGAAGGTAATTGCTGGGTGTGCTGCTAATTACCAACACCTGTGCAAATCACTTGAGCTTTTCTGCTCTGTGGAGCCTATTCCAAAAAATACTCCCTTGAATGTTACCTTAACAGATATGCTGCGCTGTAGATATGCTTCCAACTGAAGTTACTAAAATACCTGTGTGTGGGATGTTGGAAATTCCACCTACTGTACACTGTATATATTTTCAAATTTAGTGCTTGTTATCTTTCAGAGTTTGATGCAGTCTTTCCAAAGCATACCTGTATATAGTTAATGATATCAGATCTTCAGATTCAGATATGGAATTACCCATTTTGCTATTCATTGTTAGCTCTCTATTACAATGGAGCCTCCTGAATAGTTGTCATTATTTAAGAAATCATTTTTGGCAAAGATACTAGAATGGGTCTTCACTGTTCTGTGACAAGATGATTTCTCTGCAAATAATCCACATAAACCATTTCAGTTTGATTTTTGATCTACAGTTTACATCTACAGTTTTGATCTGTATGTGTAGCACAGAAACAGGTCTTCTTAGGTCTACTAATGATTCACTAATGTCTAATAACTGAAATTACGTTGTTCAAATCATAATTCAAATCAATCATCGTTCTTCCTCCACATCTGACATCCTGCACAGCTCCTTTCTAAAACAGGCTCCTATTTTTTTACTACTGGGCCAAATTCTTCAGTAATTTGGGAGGCATACTCAGACTTGCTTCCATCGCAAACAATATGTATCAAAAACATCATTTTTCTTTAATCTGTCAATGTTGAAAAGTCTTCTGGCAAGCAACAGTATAATGACGTTTTCCATTGAAAACCTAAAATGGATTATTATTATTATTATTATTATTATTATTATTATTATTATTATTATTAAGTTATTCAATTAATGAAAATTAATGTGCTTCAGTTTCACTGACTTGTTCTTTTTAACCTCTCAAAGCTTCTTCAATATTACATTTTGAAATCACTTAGAAAAGGAATTTGATTCCATGTAGAAAACTTTATCACCAATAATTACAGTCCAATATTGCTTTAGTTACAATTTAGGCCCTGAACCAGGACTTTACTGTCTATACTTACAAAACCATTACAGAGTGTTTAAGAGGGCATTATTTCAAGTAGAAATTGCTTCTAGAGGTCTGTGTCACGTGCGAATACTGAAAGGTTACAATTAGAGTAAGCATTATTAAATATATATATATATAAGTTTTGTACAAAAGCAGAATTGCAATCTCAGCTGCAGTGTAAATATTTCATTGGAGATGAGTGTGTAGCTGTTGGCCCTTAGTAAGAGAAAATGACCCGTTTTGTTTTATGTTTGAAAAGTTTTAAGTTCAGTTTCTGATGTTTAATTTGAACTTGTTGATAGTTTTTTTTTGTTTAAATTTGTTTTTTGCTTTCTAATATAATGTTTAATTTATTTTCTATTTCTGTGTTTCAAAATGAATTGATTTTAGCTGTGTTTGAAATTCTGCCTGCTAAGGAGGATTCTGTACTATATGAGGAAGAAGATAAATCCTTGCACTCCACTCTTAGGGCAGTGTGCAGCTCTACCTGGATGATGCTGGTGACAGCAGCCATAGTGCATTAGTATGCTCACCTCACATCAATGGAGAGGAGAACAGAGTGATGAAGCCAATTCTTAGATGGGGATCAATAAGAGGCCATGATTGGTAAAGACCAAGGGGGGCAGGACACCAGGGTAACACCTACTCTTTCTGAGAAGAGCCCTGGGATTTTTAATGACCACAGAGTCACAGAGTGTACCCATCACCATACTGGGGCATTAGGACCCACACAGACCACAGTGTGAGCACACCCTACTGGCCCCACTAATATGTCTTCCAGCAGCAACCTTAGTTTTTCCCAGGAGGTCTACCGTCCAGGTATTGACCAGGTTCACACCTGCTGAGCTTCAGTGGATTGCCAGTTGTGAGCTGCAGGGTGATATGGCTTTTGGCATAAGATGTTCATCTGGGTGATTGTTGCTGATGTATTAGTAGTTTAAAATTATTCAGTATGATTATTTACAATATGAGCTCAGGGTTCAGGAGTTTTTTTCTGAAGAGTCGTCAGTTTTTTAATTTAAGAATAAGTCTAGTAGGAATAATCCTTTGTTGCTAGAGAAGGTGCCAGGCCTCAAAACCACCATGGACAACTGCCACATAATGCCAGACATGCAGACAAAGTTTCTAGGCCTTCATCTTGGAAGACAGTACATAATGAAGCAAAAAGATTGTTAATCATTTTATTAGGAAATACATGTGACATTTTAATTTAGAATCAACAATCAATTTTGTATATCTTTCAAAATTAAAAATAGTATTCCTTAGATGTAAACAATCATACCCAAACATCGCATTTATCTACTGCCTTTTGATAAGAAAAAGTAATTTTCATATTATACTTTCAACCCACATGTAACATTATTGAAACCTTGTAATTTACCATACTCTGAATTATCAAACTGTTCAATGTATTTTCTTAGGCAAGAATCAGTCTCAAATTGGTACTTCTTTAAAAATAATAATGGAAGCATTCCGTGAAGAAAAAGCAGATCTTAAAAAAGATCAAAAGATAAAATGAAGTATTGCTAATCTGCAAAGAAACTGAGCTAGCAAGGGGTGGTTTGGGTTAAAGGTGGTGGTGGCAGAGGGAAACATTGCTCCTTCTGCAATCCTTCTTGTATTCTGGTACTCACCCCTGCCTGGTCATTCATCCTCCAGAATTAGTTTTAAGTGTCTATAACATTTCTTTTCTCCATCTTCTTTTCTAGTAAGAAAATCGTAATCTTGTTTGGATGTAATATTTTTCTAACCTTGACCCTTATAGCCTGAATACTTATCCCGTAAATAACAGGGTTTAGCATGGGAGGAATTATCAAGAAGTAGAGAGACAGTAATATACGCACTCCGTGAGGTACATGGCTCATGCTGAATCTGGTCTGATACAGCTCAAATAAAGCACCAACAGAATAGTTCAGCAATGCTAGCAAGTGAGGAGAGCAGGTTTTCAGTGCTTTAATTTTTGACTCCCTTGAAGAATGTAGGCAGATTCTTAGAATTTGTGTGTATGAATAAAGGATCATTAAGAGTTGAGGGAGAGTAAAAATAATTATTGATATCTGCCCAGCAATATTATAGAGGGTTGTATCTACACAAGAGAGTTTAACTAATGAATAGTTCAAACAGTACAACCTCTCTATGACCCTGCCACATAGGGGCAGCTGTAGGGTTCCAATGAAAAAGATGCTAAAAGACAGAATTGGATAAACACATGAAAAAATAATAAGTTTATAAACCTTTGAAGGGGACATGATGTTTTTGTAGTGTAATGGGCGACAGATAGCGACATACCTGTCATAGGCCATCAGTGCCAAAATGGTAAATTCAGCATTTCCGTATGTGTGTAAACAGAAGACCTGTGCTAGGCAACAAGCACGGGACACCTCTCGAACCTGCGACAACATGTTACCCATGAGCGAGGGAAAGAGAGCAGTGCTGCCATACAATCCATTTAACACTAAGGTGCAAAGAAAAAAAAACATGGGCTCGTGCAAGCTTCTCTCCACAAAGATCACTGCTATAAGAACTAAGTTGCCAAAAACAATTATGACATAGGATAAAAGAAAAACGGCAACATAGAAGTATTTAAGATCTTCCATTTCTGTATAAGCAGCCAATATGAATGACGTCACTTGGGATGAGTTTTCCATGATCATCTCTGAATGTTGCAGAGTATCTGTAGGGAACAAAACAACATTGTTTTATTACATTTTTTTTGTAAACACAAAAGTGTTCAATAAATTGAAAAGTATTCATAAGGAAATTTGCTGTGAATCAATAATCAATTGATTATTGCAGCATGTATTCCTCATAATAATGACAAGTGTAAAGCTTTAATTTATTGAGTCATTCAGGAACGTCTGTAACGCTTAACTTAATAACCTTTATGCTTACAAGGTATCACAATGTATCTTTTAAAAATATGTATTTATATTTTTATGCTGCACATTGGTGGTGGTGGAGAGGAGTCCCCATTACCTGTAAAGCGCTTTGAGTGGAGTGTCCAGAAAAGCGCTATATAAGTGTAAGCTATTATTATTATTATTATTATTATTATTTTATTTTAAAAGATATGATTTTGCAGATCAGATTTTAGTACAGTAGGGAACCACACATGTGGTCAAGGATTCTGTTTTTGTATGTGTAGTATCTCCTCATGGGAAGCACCAAGATGTCGCTGTTACAACAGACCACTGCATACTTACAGTACAAAACAGAAGCAAAATTGAAACAGTGATTACATTTCCGAAAAACAGAAAAATAAACAGCTGAGGAGTTTAATATTCTGGTGTAATGAAATATGACATTGCTCTCCAATACACTAGTATCCAGTCCAGGAAAGGAGAAGCCATGATCTCTCAGTCCTGCCTTGCACACTAGGTTTCTGCAATGGGCTTTGAGTTACTGAAACTCTTATCTGGACAAGCAGCTTTGTGACAATGGAAGAAATATTACACTCACCTTTCTAAACTAGCTTCCTTTGAGCTAAAGAATCACTAAAACTGTCAAACCCGTGATTTCCTCAGCCTCATTGAGGATATCCAGAATGCTCTAGGAAATTGTGTTTGGTTCCAAAGACATTCCCTGCAATGGTCACTAAAACACAAGCCTTACTCGAACTGCCATTTCACAATGCTGCAACTGTCTAATCTTCTAACTCTACTTCTTGCATCTATAAAGTCAAAATAGGAAGACAAAGACCCATTTATTAATTTTGGTGCTTAAAATTCCCCAAGAAAGTGTGGTCCCAAGTGACTTTAAAAAGCCATTACCTTCATGTACAGTATGTTAATGATGTCAATTCATTTTTTGCTCTTAGGGACACAGCACTGTTAATTAGCTTTCTGTTCGCATCAGTCCTATTCTGCAATCAATTGTGAAGGTCATTATTCAAGAATAGCTAAAATGACTAGATGAAATAGTAAGAAAATAAGAAAGTGTACAAATAAGAACAGGCATTCAGACCGTTCTAGCCCATCTGGTAGTTAGTAGTTAATTGATCCAAGGATTTCATCTGGCCATTTCTTTAAAAAGCCAGATTTTCAGATATTAACAAGATGGTGGGATAGTTGCAAATATAAGACATTCCCTTAAGCCCTGAAATGTATATGGCTGTTCTTCTCTGGACTGATTCCTTAACAGCAATATATTTTCTATTATACAACAAAATTACACACAGTATTTTAAATGAGGCCTTACTAGTGTATTATACAATTATACAACATTGATCTAAATTCTACTTTTAACGATATATTCCAAAATGTTATTTACCTTTTTAATTCCTCATATTGTCTAGAAGATGTAAATTATAAACATAACATAAACACCTAAGTCTTATTTTTTCAAAAGGAGCATTTTCTAGCTCTGTATTTCCCATTTTGCAAACCCTTCATTGATCCAAGTACAGATCCCTGCAGTACTCCACTTATTACATCACCCAGACTTGAGTTTTCACTCCTGTCCCATAGATTCTGTCTTCTATTTAATCATCTCCCTTAATACCTGCACCCTGTTATTTGAGAAATAATTATTTAAGAAATAATAGATATAATTGACACATAAACAGTAGAACATATGATACTGGGTATTTAGATGTTCAGAAGGCCTTTGATTAAGTTCCTGATGCTTGTTCATGTTAGTTATGCAAGACCTAACAAACTTGAATATTCCCTAAGATATCGTTTCAGTATAAATTAGATGATGCCCCATTTTATTACTAGAGGTATAATCATTTAGAGGTACATAGCCTTGCATGTGATGGACACATTTGTGAACTGGATTTGCTCTTGACCAATTAAGATTTTCAAGCAAATGTTTTAATGGCCTAAAAAATCATTAAAAGTACTTTTTCTTCAATAGGAAAACAAAGAACATAATATCATCTGTTAGCACCCGGAGTCAAGAGAATCTTATGAGTTTTTTGTCATACTGTATAGGTCACCATTGTCTTCAGGTGAAGTGGTATAAAAATAGTCCTTAATAAAATTTATTTGCTTTAGGTTACACAACATATCCTCTTTGTATTTTACTATTTAAAGGCACAAAGGGATTCAGGGTTTTTGAAAAATAAGGAACGAGAATAAGCTGCTTTCATTTTAGGACACAATGTCTGTGGTCCAGTAGTCGCAAACTGCAAGCACTGCAAACTCTTTCCGGGAAGTACAGTATTGATTAAGTGTCCACGTGCTACCACTTAGACTTGCATTAGTCTGCTGTGACAAACAGTTGTCCAGATACAGTATGTATTTCACGTCACAGGCTGAGCATAAAAAAGAACTTGTAAGTCCCTTCCAGTAAACCAATAAAAGTGGTTTTCTTTTCTTTCTCACAAACCTCTATGACTGCTATTTATTTTTTAATTCTGTTGCTGATCATTTCTCTTTTTTCATGTTTGTGGAACATGCAAAGATGCATATGACATTGTAAAGTACTTGGCAAGAAAAAAGACCTTTTTTGTGTTTTTTTTTAGTTTGTTTGAACTAAAAACTAACATCTTTCTTTCTACAGTATGTCTTACTGCAGTAAAATCTTGAATATTAGAATCATGAGACCAGGGACCTGCAGACACCTGCAATTGTTATCAGCATAACTAGCCATAATCTGGCATGTTTTATCCCTTCCTAACTCATTGCACTGGGTTTACTTCTCATCCATATTCTTTTATCTTGTATTGAAATAATGTTTAAAAAATTAATGTGTTCTGCATTTGGAGGGGAACTTTCCACTGAGTCTGAATCACTGAGATAAAGGATAACTTGGGTTGGTTTAGCCTTCAAACTGACAGTTTTGGGAATTTCTCTTTAGCTCACAGTGGCAAGATTATCATCTCTCCAGTTTCAAGAATGTTGTTTAATCCTACAACTACACCGTGAGAGTACAGTACAGTACCTCTACGTTAAAAATGATAACATCTACATTGGCTTCAAGTATTACATACTTTTGGACTGAAATTCAAGAAGACAGAACAGCAATTTTAATACAATTATATTTTACTGTTGTTATGTCAAAGAAATGACAGCAATTCAGGTGTCTGTGTAGCAGAAGTCTTCTTTATTACATATGCATACGGGAGCCTAGCTCTTGCAGGCCAGACTCAAAGAAGTATTACAAAGAGTGGTCTTTTTATACAGTAAGATCTGTAAAACCTGTCCATTAAAGGGATTTGACTTTGGCTGTGCACGTGAAGAGCAGTCAAGCAAGTTCCTCATTGTTTTTGCAACTCTGTCAGGAACATATTGCAGTTATGCCTTGCAACATACAGTAACATACGTCAACAATTCAGCATACAGTATATAGACAAAAGCAGCGCTACGTACTTTCACAACCGTTGGAGTGGAAAGTTACAAGATACAAGTGTTTAAAATATAAAAGACTTAAACTTGAATTAAGAATAATTCCCTCACTGTCATGATCAAAGTGTTCATTAGCGCACACCCTGTGTAGAAAGAGTAAATCCTTTAGGGAAGCACACTAGCTAAGCATTTCTGTTTAGTGTACTACTACTGTAAAATAGTAATAATTCCTTGCATTTATATAGCATCTCCATCCCAGAGATGATCAGATCAGTTTACATACAGGGACACTACTCAAGCACAGCACCCTGGGTGATGCACCGCAGCCATTGTGATTCAGCAGCCCCAATGTGTAGCATATCAGAAACTAGCCGTACATAATTTTTTACTTTACTTATCAAAAAGTGGTCCCCGTCGGATAAATTAAGAATATTTTAAGGTTTCATTTAATATATATGTCAATAAGTGGCCAACAATGGATTGTGCAAAAGGTTCCACAGCCAGAGCTGCTGTCTTGTGGATTACTGTAAGGAGGTTGAAGAAAGGCAGGTGTGATGAGCCTCTCAGTCATACCTGCAATGAAACTCAAGGTACTTCCAGGATATCCTAGACTTTCTTTGCTTATATGAATATTACCCTGTCTTACCTCAGAGCTCCGGGGTTTTATCAGAACAAGGACTCTACCCTCACTTTTTCTGTCAATGCTCATACATACAACTATTGACAAAATTGTTTTTTAAAAACGCAACTCCAAAAAAATACTACTGTGAAGAATAGGCTTGCTGGTACGATCCAGAGTTAGATGCCCCCTTCTCCCTCCCCCACATGTACAGTATGTAGGAGTCCAGCAATAGACTAGGCTTCTGTTTAAGTGTGATCCCACCGTCTGCCCTGTACCTCACTATGACCCCCTAAGAATAATACAGCTAGTGAATATAATTGGATTATTGCAGTAGTGTTTGTATTGTAAATGCATTGTGCAAAGGGATTCCAGTCATTTCTAGCCCTTAATTTTAGATTCAAAAGAAGTTTGGGTTTTGCCTTTTTTAACAAAACTACAGTGGGCAGCACAGTGGCGCAGTGGTTAGCTTTGCTGCCAGGGCCCAGGGTTCAGTTTCCAACCTGGGGGGCAACAGCACCTGTATCTGTGTGAAGTTCTAGCGATAGTGAAACAGTGATGCAGTTCTCTCTGTGTTTATTTGGGTTTCCTCCAGTTTCTGCACACGGTGCAAAGACATGTTATGTGTGATTATCTGTCCAGGGTGTGCCCTGCCTTGCACCTGTTGCTTGCTGGGTCAGCCTTGGGCTCCTCTGAGACCCTGTATTGGATAAAGTGGTCAGAAATGGATGGATGGACAAACCAACATTGATGTCTTTTACAAAAGTGGAAGATTAGATCATTTTCAGTATGAAAAATTTTGCATTAAATCAGATAAGGTTTATGAGACAACAAAAGGGGATTCCTGAGATTTCTGCATTGACTTAAACAGTAATACCACATGCCTTTTTAAGAAAATAAGATCTCTCCCAGTTTTGTCATTTAGATTTCCATAGTTTTACACAGCAATTGTATGTTTTGGCTCTTTTTTGATTACATTTGAAATACATTGGCAGCACTGTCCATGTGGGGCTAATTATTGTAGATCCGTTGTATCACCTGGTGATAGCCTCTGTCCTCAGAGTTGTGCCTTTGTTGATTTATCCCACTGCAACATGTGGCATTTAAATTATTGTTGAGGGAATATAGCTTAGATGAAAAGCTACAGTGGACTAATGACCTGTCATAAACATGTTTATCAGCTCAGAGTGACCTAATTAAGAACAGCACACTAGTGGGGATTGTCAGCAATCTGGGAATTGAGCTAAGGACATTTCTCAGAGGCTCTGCAGAAGTATTGCAGAGTGCTTGTGTAAGCTTTTTGTCAGGTTTTAAAGATTATTTTTCAGATGGTATCATTCAGTCTATCAATTGCTGTACTAATTGCACTTTTCCTCCATCTAATAATGCAGGTCTTATTTTATTTGGTATCTACTTTTATTTGGTTTGTATGTTAGTACACTTTTTCCCCTGTTATAATTAATAATTAATCTTATATTCCTTATATTCCTTAATATAGTATTCCTTATATTTCCATTTCAAGATTGTTTTTAAATGATTTATGTAAAGACCACATTCCTGATTAAGACCGAAAACAATCTACATATTTAAAGTAATCAGATAAGAGCCTTTTTGTTCATACCATGATTTCATGGTACACATATAACTGGTGATATGGCACTTGACAGTCTTGTTTCTGTTTAGTGGTTGTTATTGACATACATGCTTTCCAGGTCACTAGCTGTATTGCAAAATATGAAGTGGATTGCCCAGACACTGCTAAACAAGAAAGCCAGCTATAGACTCAGTGTTGTTGTAAAGCTGTTTGACAGCAGACCCAGCAGGGAATTGTCATTGTCAACACACTCCCAGAGAATCAAGTGACCACCTGTTGCACCTACAGCACAGAGGAGACGTCGTTACAGAATATTTTTGTTCAGTTTTGCTTAACTTAGAATGCCAAAGCAGGTTATAGTCTTTTCTCAAATGTTTCATCCTTGTGGCCTTTTTTTTTAACCAAAGGATGTCTATACAGTATTTTTACAGTATGTCTACAGCTATCTTTATCTGAATATCTTTACTACAGACTGTGTTCATATTTTATTGTACACAGGGTGCACATCCATATAATTGTACACAGGGTGTTCATAATGGCATAAAAGCAAGACAGACTACACTGTATATATTTGTATCAGGAAAACAGTAAAGTTTGCACTATAAGTATAGATGTGGCCTCTGTGTCCAAGTAAATAAGATAGTGTCATTCTGTCTTGGTTCAGAGTCAGTCCTCATACAGTATGTGTTTGGTTTCCTGTGCCTCTTTTGCTGCTTCTCTTTTCCGTCATCTTTCAATACATTTTCCCATCCTTAAGTCAGTCCTACAATGTGTCCTGAATCCTTTGCATCCATACATTCCTAAAAGTTACACTAATGCATTTTTAACAGCTGGCAGATAGCAGTTACTAGACTTTGGAGCCCTGTTTCATGCAGTTTAATTCATTCATTGTTAATTCATCATGAATTGGGATCCCAGAGAAAACCATGATTTTTGTACTGTTTTGTTTTCTTTTTCTTTTTATTATTTTACAGTTTATCACTGTATATTTGTATTATTTCATAGTTTGAGCAGAATTACATACAGTACTGTAGCTGAAATCTTTAGTGCTGTGAAGATTTTCCTCTTTCAGTGTTTTGAAAATATGTTAGGCCTATCTGGAGAAGTTTACAGCACGTTTGTATCAGCTAGGCTGTGGACATATTCTATCACAACTCAGTTCCATGTGCTTGTCACTACATCATTGCCATAGCATCACCACAAGTAAGAGCAAGGAGCTGCACAGCATGTAATGGAACAAGCAGAAGAAAAAATAGTGAAAAGGAAAAGTGTGTCAGATGTGAATCCTTGGCAAGTTGTTTTAATATCACTATTCTTTTTCTAACATGTTCTGTTCATAATTATTATGAATAATAGTACATATACATCAACATCAACATCAATATAATATTATATTCATCCATATTCTAAGTGCTTCATCCAATTCTGGGTCATGGAGAAGCAGGAGCCCCTCCGACAAGCAGGCAGGATACACCCGTAATGGGACACACAGACACAAACACAGACACACTCCCAAGCAGAGAAAACCCAGGCAAATGCAGGGAACACATGCAAACTCCACAAACTCCATGCAGACAGTACCCCAGGTCCAGAACTGAACCCCAGGCCCCAACTCTATGAGGCAGCAAACTAATAATAATAATAATAATAATAATAATAATAATAATAATAGAGGACACTACAAAAGGTAATAACAAACTTAGTATGGCCTGGATTGATTATAAGAAGGCCTTCTATCTAAGATCTACAGAGCCAGTTCAACAATTGTAAGGTTCCTCGTGGCTGCAATGAGAGAGTGGAAAACAGAGATGCAACTTTACAGTTGCAGGAGGTTGCATCAAGACTGGTAGAATTGCCATCAAACAGGGAATATTCCAAGGCGACTCCTTGTCACCACTGCTATTTTGTATGTCGCTGGTTCCACTGACTAATATGCTTAATAGCGACAAACTAAGATACATCATGTATAAAGAGAACAGGGTGCTTCGTCCAGCCACCTGCTTTACATGGACGACTTGAAGTTGTAGAGTAGGATTAAGGCTTCACTCATCGTAGAGAAAATTAGCAATAAGACTTTTAACAATTATGTTGATAGGAAACCGAGCTTTAAATGGCTACAAAGTTCTGGGCTAAAAGGTCAGACAGAGTCTTATCACAACAGCTCAAGATCAGGCCTTTTTTTTTCCTGATTCGGGGGCCTGGTGCAGTTACAGTATCATCTCTCTCCCTGTACTCTTGTAAGCACTGAAAATAACAATGCCTGCGTGTGTGTGTGCACAAAGGCACAGAGAGAAGCACCACTTTTTTCACAAAAATTAAAACTAGAATATGATCAAAGAACTCCACATACAGTAAATGCTAAATCAAATGATTTGTAATGCCATATTGAGAACCAGCCATGTGCATTATTTGTCAAGCCCCCCCAAAAAGTGACAAAAGAAATCCATCTGTTTTGTCAAAGTATTGCTGTGCCACCAGAGATTTTATTTCCTACCAGGGATAATCTTAAAAAAATATTACTTTATATGGATTGACTTTATACATTTTGCTCTTTAAAAAAATTATATTGCCAAGTTGTTTTCTTAAAGGTGGCCATACTCAGCGAGGTTTTCTGTGCTGACTGCGAATTTGAATCACAGTTGGCTAATACTGGCAGTGGTAATGTTTAGATTGTAAGGCCCAAAACAGGTGCATTTATCACACAACATGAATGAACAGCCTTGTATTTTAAATGAACACACAATTCACTTTTCTTTTAAAAAAACAACCACCTGAGTTTTAGAGCATTCAAACTTGTATAGAATAAGAATTTTAAATGCAATACCTTTAATTTTTTTTCCACAGAAGAGAAAAAAAGCAGACCACCATTCACTAATAATTCCACCTTCCAATAATTAGTCATCAAAGCCATTCATACAGTATGTGGGCAAAAAGAAACAACAAAACTATAACTGAGGCAGGCATATCACTTTCTTCTATTTAGCTATTTAATAAATCCAGCTATGGAACCACTGAATATAGGCCATAGTATAATTTACCGGTGCTACTATGTATTGTTGCGTGACAAATGGGTGTTATTTACAGCATTGTGGTCCATTTAATTCTACTAACTTTCTCTGAACATGGTGACAATTCACATCTGTAATCCATAAAATGACAATCATCTCATGGAATCTCAATTCCAGCTACAGTACATGTCATTTATTCATGGCCTTTATGCTTTTGACCTAGAAAAATTGAAATCCATGTTCCCGATTGTGAATTTTCATCGAAATGGGACAGAGAAACAGAAAATTTAAAACAAGCACCATGACAAAAGACAATGCTATCACCCTTGTTTCAGCCAAACCACATAGGTAATACCTGACCACTGGCAAAAGGGACATAATTACTTTGCTTAACTCATCTCATATTAGTTAAGTCCTAATGATCTCTCCACCCCCCCTGGAGCTTTTCCTTGATTGAGTCACTTCTGCTTCATCTCTCCAGGGTGTTGTTATGAGCTGGTATTGAGAAATAGCCTGGGATTTGTAATATACAGTGGACTAATGACCTGTGATAAACATGTTTATCACTTCAAAATGACCTAGCCTGGGGACAAAATTAAAACACCTGGCTAATGCAAACCCATTTGGATTACAAGCAATGAAGTAAACCTCTCAAAAGACCTACATCGGACAATTAGAGGAGCCTAGGAAAAAATCAGCATGGCCTGTAAAGGACCTGCTCATTGAGGTCTCAAGATACAATGCAGTAGCAGAAGGCTCGCATCTCTTTTTTTCCTCTTTCTCACATGTTCAAGAAAAACCCCACTGTTTTCAAGCATAGAAATTGTATTTTTTAGTTCAGAATGGTAAATTGTCACAGTATATGATATTAACTTCTTTCTGTGTGATCAACAGAATTGTCTTTCATCAATACCTGAAAACGTATAAGCATTCCCTTCATTATAACTACTCCCACAGTTTGTTTTGCTTACAGGTTTTATAGTTATTTGACTGTGAGATGTTTGTTCTTGTAGAACATTTAAAAGTGAATATTCAAAGCAGATGAGTGGTGATATACCAATATAAACAATAATAAATAGTAATAACAATGTAATGGTGATGTTCTAACAGTATTGTTATTTATAATCATTATGTACTGTATTTCAGTTTGATATTAGGTTTTCAAAGTAGTTTTACTTCAAAGGGTTTCAAGAATGTTTACTTTAGGCCTTTTTCCTCCCCTGTGAAGGGAACAGACTCTTTAGTATACCTGTAAATATTAATGTATATATTTAGGATACCTGTAAGTAATTAATGTACGTGTAGACTGTGTTCGTTTCAGGTTAACTAAAGCTTCATTAATGTATTTACAATTCACCTTATCACCTCTATCTTAATATTCTGAAAGTCTATTTTTTTTGGTGTTTTCTGCAAATGGTTTAGTTTTTTTTCACAATCTAACATGTACACCTGCACACAAAGCCCTTGGGCTCCTAATTACAGCCCTTGTAGCTGCAGTCTGACAGAAACAGCTGTAGAGAAGGAAACAGGGAGGTAGACTAAGCCATTCAAAATTCCAAATGCCCAGATTTCCCACACTACTCCAATAATTCTTGATTATTGGTGTGTATGGGGCTAACAAAAGAGTTTGAAGTTAATTGTGAAAATTTTGCTTTTAATCATTGATGTGAGTATTGATCAAAAGAAATTGAGTAGAATATATTTCATTAGTAGTACGACTCTTAAGTGTGAAGTTAATCAGAGGGCTAAACTGCAGAAAGTCTTCATATGTGAATCTCATCCACCTAGACCTGCTGAGAGCCGTCATTAAAGCTGGTGTCAAGTGTAATCAAGCCATGAGACGCTAGCGTAGTGAATGTGATAGGCCTGCAGTCAGAGGGCCCTGGCCTACTAAGGCATTCTGATTCTGTAAGGCAGACAAATCTTATTAAGATATGCTGTGCACATCATCATCATTATAACCATGTTGTGATAAGCCATTATACCATAATGAAAAAACAAGTATATCTGTGTTAGACTACAGTACATATTCCAATCTCCTCCTCTTGCTTTCAAATCAGTGTCAGTTTATATATTATTTGGGCACTGTGCTTGCTTTATTCTAGTCACCTTTTCATATGGCCTTATGATATTCCCAGATAATACAGTATCATAATATTGTGATAATGTCAGATAACGTCTATGTCAAATCTTATACACACCTGTTCCTCCAAATTTAAACATTCAATTTAAATGATCTCTTTAGAGTAGTTCCATTTTCCATTAACACCAATTGTAATTTGTTTTAAAATAACAAAGCATCGTATTTGTTAAGAAAATGAGCAGATGAATGAGCTTGTGAATTACATTGTTGAAGACCTTAAAAAACAAACTACATACAAAAACAGATGCATACTCTGTATGCATGTAAACAAATCCTTCCTCAAATGTAAAAAAAAAAACAGAGCACTATGCCCCTATTTACCTTTAATCTATTCCATGATCAGAAATACTACATGGAAAGATCAGCTGTTTGGGGAAAAAGTAAGGTGCAGCATAAAAAAGGAATAAAAAGCACAGTCCCCCTCCATTAAATGCAGTAGATTGGCACACAGAACTCAATGAAAACCACAAATTAGAAACAGGCTTTGAAAAGCAGGTTTTTTTTGTTTTGTATGAGTCAACATTTAATCACTATGTTATTGTGTTTAATGTGTTAGTACTTGACTGTCAAGACCAAGACAGCAGTGTACAATGCGTGCGTCATCAACACACTTCTCTATGGCAGCAAGACGTGGACAACATACACCATGCAAGAGAAGAAACTGAATAGCTTCCACCTGCGTTGCCTTCGTCTCATCCTCAGGATCTCTTGGAGGGACAAAGTTCTGAACAGTGAAGTACTTTCGCATTCTGACCTCCCCACAATGTAAACACTGCTAAGACAAAGACAAACTACACTGGATCTGCCATGTACACTGGATGGAGGATGGGCGAATGGACAAAATTATACTTTATGGTGAAATTGCATCCAGTAAGAGGACTGTTGGGCACCCACAACTGCGCTTCAAGGACATTGCAGGTGACCGTGTCGCGTTCTTAAGCATCAGCTCAAGATAGGAGAAAATGAGATCCTAAGGCAGGCTGAAGAAAGAAGAGGTTATCAAAAGGAGTGCCGTACCACCAGGTACACAGACACTGCCCACAGAATCAGCCACTGCAGCAGAGACTGTCACTCCCACATTGGCCTCATCAGCCACTCCTGATGTGTTCCAGTTACAGAGTGACCTATAACTAGGGTGCAACACCCATGGTCGACCCCGACCCAACGGAGGCTAATACTTGACACAACTTAAATTTTTTGCCAGCTTGCTTATTTAAAAAAAATAATGGGCTTTGTGTAATGCTTTACCATATCAGGCACAGGGAGGAAGGTACTGTATAGTATATTAAAATTGTATGCCGTATGTAAATAACCAGTCCGATATACAGTACAGCGCAATTAAAAAGCAACACAATATGTGACAAAGCAATGGATAAAAGCAAATGAAAGTAATTAAAGAAAAATAAAATCTAGAAGAAGTGTTATATCAAATAAAGTACAGCAACAAACTGGCCTACATATTGTATTAAAGGTCCTCCATGGTATTATATGTCATGGGCTGTATTTTTCACAGAGTAAGCAAGAGATGGGTGCAAACGCATGGCATTAGTCTGCTCCAGATCTTGGCCTTCTGGTTCACATCCCACATTGTCCCTGGAACTGGCAGCCCAGATTGGTACAGCAATGGGCCCCCCATACCCCCTCCCTTGGTTGGTGTCCACCTGGTGTAGTGTTGGCCCTCAACTCTTCCTCCTCCCACATACTGTACGCCAGCCGTATTTCCATCTAGCAGTTACAGAAAGTGGTAGTGCTGCCACTAGTTTGCTAACTCATGTCCAGTCACCCACATTATATGTGCTTCTCATTCACCTCTCATCAGCATTCCTCATGGCACATCCACATCTACTCATTTAAGTAAGCTCAAGCTTGATCATTCACTGGGTATTCCAACAGCCCTTCATCATTTGCCCTTCTCATTAATTCTATGTTGAGCACACAGTCCACTCAGTTCCTACGGAACTGCCTCTGAACCAGTTCTCTTTTAGCTCACTGTTTGGTACCTTGGACTTCCTTCTGGGAGGATGTGACAGCCCTGACCCTCTGACCACTGTTGTCATTTCCTCAGCCAGACAAGCGAAGGCCAAAGTATTAAGCATGCTATCCTTTTATATTTGACAGCTTGTTTCAAATTTAGATTTTGACTGAACCATAGAAACTACTATATTTAAGCAGAGGGTTAAGTCAATGTTCACTATACTTAAATACTCAATAAACATCTAATTCTGGGGTGTCATTATTCCACATGAACTAGTCATTGGCAGTGCAGAATCAAATGAATAAATTGGATATTATGGCAGGCAAGTCGCATTTAACAGCTATTTTTGAGAGATCCATTATAGTTGTTAATTGAGCATTTGTGCAGAAGCTGTCAAATGCCAATTAAACACTCCAATGCATCACTCCCTAAAGACCAATTATATACAGTACCTGTCTGACCTACTGTACCATGCTGCTGGTAAGAAGAAAGCAGTGGGGATTTATCCTGGACAGGCTTTGAAAACATGTTTTTCTAGTAAAGTAGCCCTTCCGCTGTTGGTTACAGAGAGTTAAATACAGTACCTGCAGTCATCTTTCATGACTCATATGGCAGCAATTAAGTAATTCGATGAAAGGTTAACACAAGCAGTGCTTGATAACATAGAAAAAAAAATGCAATATCCACTGAACTGAACATCAATTGAAGTTTTCTTTTGCATTTTTTATTAATGCATTTGATCCTGCACCAAAAAACATTGTATAACTGGAAAGTCACATTGAATAGGCAAGGAAAACATTATGTATAAATATAGAGTGAGTTTCATTGAAATGCTTCATTTGATAGAAATTTGATAGAAGAGTAATTCTTAGTGATAAAAATAACTGTTTTTAAAATGATGAGTCAGTTTGTCCTACAGTATGTGAGTTCTACAGTCGATTTTTCTCATCTTTTGTTTTTAGTGCTGTAAATTCAAATGCACCAATCAAAGATTGCAGAAAATGAACTAAACGGCCTGTGTATGAGATTACTTGAGAGAACAATAAAATAAAACCGTGATGGAATGTAGCATGGAAAGTAATATGTCACACCCAGAGAAGGCTCCACCGCTGAAACGCTGTTTATTTTATTTTCTGCATGGAATAAACCTTTGCTTGTTCCATTATAAAGTTGGTTGATATTAAACATGTCACAAATCAAAAGTGCAGGAAGTACAGTAGATTTGTTGCTCATTGGTGGTGGTGGAGGGGAGTCCCCAGTACTTGTAAAGCGCTTTGAGTGGATTGTCCAGAAAAGTGCTATATAAGTGTAAGCAGTTATTAATTAATTATTACATTTTGCCACTTTCTATTTATAACCTGAGTTCTTTTTTTATGTATTTTCTATAAACAGTATATGTTTCAATAGTGTCACATGAATGATAAATGTCAAACATCATGATGTGATGGTGCAGAGATATTGCGAGTTAAGAGAATAACCTATATAAGAAATGTTTCTGATTTTATAAATACAATTAAATCATAATAACAATACTTTTGTCATTTCCTTGTGGCAAACTACATCTCTATTTCTCTATAAAGGCTAAAGAAATGAAAATGTTTTTTATGGATCGATAGCTACTGTATCAATTCACTGTTATATCATATCAAGACAACCACTGGTGCTATTGCAGGTATTGATAGGACAATAATTTAGCAGCCTGTCCCCAAGATGGGCTTCTGGGAACAACTATGTATTGCTGTATGCACATATGTTGCCTTTTTGTGGTCATCTGTTCCCTACAGTAGATCTCCCTATTTAGACTGCTCATCTGGTTGGTGTTTGTAACCTGGTCAACAGTGAAGCCACTGCCTTTCCATAGATTCTACTGCAGAGGTCTATGTGGTGGTTAGTAGATATGTGATTAGGAAAGCTGGGGGTGGGGCATTTGTTCCTGATCTATTAAAGCAGGGGGCATTTACCCCACCTCCTGAGTGGTGTCATTTCTACTGAGCAAAATGTCCATGTCTGGTAAACCCAGAATACTTTTGAGTGCCACAACATAATGATCAATTATGTTGATAATCATAATAATCAATATTATGATTGTAATTGATGATAATCATAATCATCAATTTCCCTACGGGATTAATAAAGTATTATCTATCTATCTATGATTAGTCTTGTGTGTCCGAGGTTTGAATTGTTCTGTTGTTGGAATTATTATTTTTCCATGGATGTATGACCCTTGCAGTTTCATCCCAGCATGTTCCCCCGCTGCTCTTCTGGGTTTCCTCGGGGTGCTCCAGTTTCCCCCAACAGTCCAAAGACATACTGGTGGGGTAATTGGCTTATGGGAACATTTGCCTTGTATCAGTACGTGTGTGTCTGTGTTTGTGTCCGCTCTTCGATGGCCACATTGCTGGCTCCAGATGTTTTGTGACCCGGAAATGGATGGAGGGAAGTGATTAATGGTTCCACATTCTAAAAAACTCAGCAGACTACACAGATCACAAACTTGTTACTGAATACATCTGAATCTTTAAGCCTGATGTAACAGTCAATAAAAGCAAAAGTGGAAATGCAGAGGCAAAAAAATCTTGAATAACTAACCCATATTGAAAGATCACTTCAATCTCTCACATAAAATCAATCTAGAGTTTAGAATAGAATCCACTTGTCAAAACAACTGTCAAGTGAATAAAGCACATATAAAAATTACATAGGCTCTGTGATTGACAGGCTTGGGGTGACTGTAGTACCTATGGAATGACCACTAGAAGACATCATTGAAATGACCCCAATTTTGTTTTGCATGAAAAGAAGGTTAATAATAATGATTAATAACTCCTTACACTTATATAGTGCTTTTCTGGACACCCCACAAACTGCTTTACAGGTAATGGGGACTCCCCTCCACCATCATCAGTGGATGATGTGACAGCAGCCATAGTGCACTAGTACACCCACCACACACCAGCTATCAGTGATGTGACAGCAGCCATAGTGCATTAGTATGCTCACCACACACAGAGTGATGAAGCCGATTCATAGATGGGGTTATTAGGAGGCCATGATTGGTGTATGCCAAAGGGCTTTTTTCATGGCCACAGAAAGTCAGGACCTTGGTTTTACATTTCAGTTTAAAAAACGGCACCTTTTTACTGTGTAGTTACCCCATCACTATACCGGGTCATTAGGACCCTCACAGCCTGCAGGGTGAGCACCCCCTACTGCCCTCATTAGCACCACTTCCAGCAGAAACCTTACTTTTTTCCAGGAGGTCTCCCATCCAGGTGCTGACCAGGTTCACACCTGTTTAGTTTCAATGGTTTGTCAGTTGTGACTTGCAGGGTGATATGGCTGCTGGTTACATGTTTAAATATACATTAAGTTTGTGCTACCACAAATTGTTTGTGCTGCTTTAAAATTGTTAAAGCAAGGGGAGAAATATTTTTATTTAAATGTTTATTTTTCATTAATGACAACATTTTGCAAAAGTTCACAGACTTAATGGCAGGAGTGTTTTTAAAGATGCTAGTCTTGCCTGAGAAAGATGATTCCCTCAGGCATGTGGTTTTCACTTGATTCAACAGGCAGATTGATATAAAGTAAATGGAGGATTATTATGAAACTTGAAGGCTTTCCCTAGTCAGTGCCAAGCTCCCTGGTGCGAACAGCAGTCCAGAGCAGTTTGGATATAAACTTGGATAAAACAGTATGTCACATAATTGAGCGTCTTCAAAGACCTTTTACAAGGAGCTTACTGCTGTCTTCTTAAAATGAGGTAATTATTTAAACTTTTACAAAAAACCAACTGCTAAAATAATGACATAATGATAATAATTATTATAATAGACACCTATCTGACCATTCACGTAAACCCAGGGATTATTTTATTTACTTTCTCTCTTCTTTGTATTTTTCTATTTGCTTTTGCTATGGAAAAAAAAATGTTGAATTAATCAAGTGTTTTTTTTAATATTTATCTTTCAGAAATGCAACAGAAAAATCAATGGAGGATTTGTCTCTCACAGGAACGTTTCTACTCACTTTGTTTGGAGAAATTGAAAATGTTAGATTTGCATATTTCGCCTTGGCACTCTTTGTTTACTTGTCAATAATTGTCATTAATTTAACACTTACTTTATTAATATTCCTAGAGAAGAACCTGCATGAGCCCATGTACATATTTTTGTGTGGACTATCTGTTAATTCACTGTACGGAACTGCTGGCTTCTTCCCAAGATTCTTAGCTGATCTTCTATCAGACACTCAAACTATCACTCGTGCTGCCTGCTTCACTCAGGCATTCATCATCTACAGCTATGCAATTTCGGAATTTTCAATGTTAACAGTGATGGCCTATGACAGGTACGTTGCAATAACAGAACCTCTGCAGTACAACATCATAATGACCCCCAGGCACATTTCTGTTCTGATGGCCGTTGCCTGGCTCTATCCAGTGTTTTGCATGGGATTGATTATTATGTTTTCAGCCAGGTTGCCTTTGTGTGGAAATCAGATAGAAAGATTATATTGCTCTAACTGGTCTATAGTGAAGCTGTCCTGCGTCAACACAACTCTTAACAATGCTGTAGGTTTTGTCATTTCATGTATCAGTTCCGTTCTACCCCTGTGTTTTATTTTGTATTCGTACATAAAAATTCTTATTGTTTGTCAAAAAAGCTCCAAGGAATTCAAAAACAAAGCTTTGCAAACTTGCCTCCCACATTTAATATCACTGGTGAACTACTCAATAACCGTCTTATCTGAGGTGATTCTAAATCGATTTGAGACTAAAGAAATGCTCAAAATAGTGCCTGTCATCTTATCACTGGAGTTTCTCATAATACCCCCACTTCTAAATCCCCTCATTTATGGTCTTAACTTGCCAGAGATTCGAAAAAGAATTATACTTTTGTTTAGAAATAAAAAAATCTTGATTCAATAGCAAACTTATATGTTTTGGAATTTGTGCAACAGATTTAAGTATCACTAAGTAGAATCTACATTGCAATGCAGTAAGCAGGTTAACAGGCACTAATATAACAGAACAACATCTACTGTAAATTAATTTATTAACTACTTGAATTGTAAGCTGAGTAAGAACAGAGAATGCAGGTGTACAAGTCTCAGATGGGATGCTGGAGTTTTTCACTTAAGGACGATACTTCACTTCTATTGTTCCTGTAAACACCCAGCTGTTGAAATTGGTCTCCAGGTTTTCACTATGGATTTGTTCTCAGTTGTTTTAGCTAGTAAAATAAAGGAATCAAATGTCATACAGTTTTTTTTAATAGAAGTTCTGAGTACATCAACAGCATAACTGTAAATACTTTACAGTATATTCTATATTTCTAAAAGCACAATATTATATTTATTAATGCTATGTAACAGTTGATAATAAGTGCTGCATATTAAATCTATTAATGTTTATAGTCATCTGGTAGTTCCATATTGATTCTAAACCTATTAAAATCAATTCCTTTACTGTGCAGCATGTGGTCGAGTTTATGATGAGGAAACGGAGAAATAAAAATAACAGCACCGGGAATCATTGTAAGACATTGATTGACAGTGAAGGGACCAGACATTTTGTGAAGTCATCTGAACCTGTTCCAGGTCTCTAGTGTCACGATCGCAAACCCCTCCTCTTAAGGGCGCTCCAGCCCTTCCTCGTTTTCTCCTATTACCTGCACCTGTTCTCTATTTCCCTTCCCCCTTAAAAGCCAGACGCAGACGTCACTCGAGGTTCCTCATTGAATCCCGCTTCGTGAGAGCCCAGGGTCCTGCTGCGTCTGGCTCCGTTATGTTTTTAACCTTCTGTTCCTGATTCCCCGCCGCCGCCGGTCCTGACCCGGTTCATGGTTTTATTCCCTGGATGGATCCCCTGGCCTTGGACTCTACCTTCTGTCTTGGATACCCGCTTGGATTTTCTCATGGATTGTTCGCCCCGGACTCACTCTCCCTGGACACCTGCACCCCTTGGACACGCCCCCTGTCTCCATACCCTCTTCTGCATGACTTTTTCCCCCCAGTGTTTCTTCACAATTCCGGATCGTGTTGTCTGCATAGGGCCCGGAAAGAACTGTTCGTGACATCTAAAAACCTTCTGGGGTAATGGGGAGACCAGTATCCTGACAACTTCCTACCTATTTGTTCAGTTAGTGGAGAAGTAAGATTATTGGGCTATTAATCTCACAAGACTTCATGGTGTAATGTTGAGGTCAGCGTTTACCCCTCTCTGCTGGTATTATCTTGCCTGTCTTTCTCTATCCTTGGTATTTGCTTGATATTTGCTGGAGTCCTTATCGCCATCTGCTGTGGACCTCCGGCACGCTTATATACTGTAAGAAGGCAAGATTGTGAGGTCAGGGGGAGATCTAGAGAAAAAAGAAAAGCCTGATGAATTAGGAAGTTTCCTGTAAGTCACTGTCAAACCAGAGTGTATTGTACTGTAATGGTGTGGTCCTGTACAAGGCTGGGCCCAAGTTCTTACACCTGTTGTACAGCTTTGTAAATTATAGTTAATTGGTTTTTAAACTATTGCTGTAATTAGCAATATGTCTTTTAACTAACTCCTAATTTTTTGTTTTTTTGTTCTTAAACAAAGAACACATTTTTCCTTAAACAGCAATATTATTATTTAATACTTTGTTTCCCAAGAAAGGTGGCTATCGCACATTTTACTGTACCTTCGTTTATTTAAGCACCCCCACTCCCAAAACATTTACTGTACAATATGACATTAATTTTATTAGTGTATAAACATCTTGACAGAATTAGCGTAAAATGAATGTTAATGTACTGTAAAATCTTATGCTATCTTACTACATTTTCCTCATTATTTGTAGTTATATATTAAGCAATATTGACAATTATTACTTAATATTTAACAGATGACAAAGTTATGTAAACATTTACAGACTTAAGTGGAGGAGTGTTTTAAATCTGTTTTAAGTCTTACTTGCAAAAGATACTTCACTCAAGTATATGTTTTTTTTCTTGATTAAGCAGACAGATTGACATAAATTAAACTCTGTATACTGTAATTCCTGAAATGTTTACATTTAATCATAGGTGACTTGAAAACTCTCCCTAGTCAGTGCCAAGCTCCCAGCTGAGAACAGAGCAGCCCAGAGCAGGTAGAATATAAACCTAGATAAAACAGTATCACACAAGATTGTGCATCTTCAAAGACTTCTTTGCAGGTGCTTTCTGACGTTTATTTAAAATCAGGTGATTCTTTATAAAGGACTACAGGAAAAAGAATAACACAGAGGAAAAACAAAGGTATAACCACTGCTTTGTTACTTTTTTCTTTTCTTTAAATTTTGCTTTTGCTATAGAAAATAACACTTTGTTAATTTGAATAGGACTGAATTCTTACGTACAGCTCGTGCTTCTTTAGTTGCTGTATGTTAGAAATGTGAAATTATTTCTAAAAACACGAAATCTTAAAACAATTCACAGATGTATTTCTTTTACTGATTTCTTTATTTTTTAGGTATGTGAAATTAAATATACAGGACCATACCAATATACAGTATCATGTTGAACTAATAATGTTATTTTTTGTTCATATCTTTCAGAAATACAGCATAAAATCAATGGGAGACCCAGCTTTCACAGAAATGTTTCTACTTACTTTGTTTGGAGAAATGGAAAATGTTAAATATGCTTATTTTGTCTTGGTACTCCTTATCTACCTGTCCATAATTTCTATTAATTTAACACTTATTTTAGTTATATTGCTGGAAAGAAACTTGCACGAGCCCATGTACGTGTTTCTGTGTGGACTATCTGTTAATTCCCTGTACGGAACTGCTGGCTTCTTCCCAAGATTTTTGGCTGATCTCCTGTCAGACACTCACACCATCACCCGAGCTGCATGCTTCACTCAAGCATTCATCATCTACAGCTATGCAGGCGCCGAATTTACCTTTATAACCGTAATGGCTTACGACAGGTATGTAGCTATATGCAAACCTTTGCAGTACAACAGCATCATGGGGCCTCGGACTGTATTGATCCTTGTAATGGCTGCGTTGCTTTATCCCCTCAGCTACATGGTTGTAGCTGTCTCCTGCTCTGCCAGGAAGGCTTTTTGTGGGCATGAAATCAACAGACTGTATTGTGCTAACTGGTCACTCATACGGCTGTCCTGTGATGCAAATGCCCTGAAGGATGTGTTTGGGATTTGCTTCACAGCCTTCACAGTGTTTCTGCCCTGCTGTTTTATTCTGTATTCCTACATAAGAATACTCCTGATCTGTCAAAAACGTTCTAGCGAATTTAAGAGCAAAGCTCTGAAGACTTGCCTCCCTCACTTACTTACATTTGTCAACTATTCAATAACTATCATTTCTGAGATAATTCTGATCCGCTTAGACTCTGTGCCTCGTGCCGTGGCTGTTATCTTGTCTTTAGAGTTTTTAATCATACCACCTATCTTGAATCCCCTCATGTATGGACTGAATCTTCCAGAGATAAGGAGAAGAATAATCTTTATTAGAAAAAATAAAATGAGGATGAATGTTACTTTACCATACTCTGTAAGGTATTAGTTAGTGTGGCATTCCTGTGAGATGCAGAGTAAGTAAACAACTTTATGCATTCATTATAAGTGGTATAAACAAGCTAACTTTTTGTGCTACTTACAATATCAGTGTCAAAATACTGTATACTCTTGGCATCCATTTGTAGTATAACACGGACTAAGATGTTACTCTATAACAGGAACTCTTGTATAAAATATCTTTAAAATATTAGTATATTGCAAAACTTTTAGCCAATAAATGACTTTTAATGACCACTGACAGAGAGGACCTCGATTTAAAGTCTTATCTGAAAGATGGTGCCTTTTTTACAGTATAGTGTCCCCGTCACTATACTGGGGTATAGGGACCCACACAGACCACAGGGTGAGCACCCCCTACTGGTCCCACTAACACCTCTTCCAGCAGCAACCTTAGTTTTTCCCAGGAGGTCTCGCATCCAGGTACAGTACTGACCAGGCTCCCACCTACTGAGCTTCAGTGGGCTGCCAGCTGATTTGGGTTGCAGGGTGATATAACTGCTGACTAAAGCTGATTTGCTTGAAGCAATATTTAATCAGTACATGACCCCTCATGAACATTATCTGAAAACAACATTTGGGACTAGAAGCACATTTACCTTTTATATATATTTTCTTTGGGTCAATGTAACATGATTTTTCCTCATTAAAAATTGGATCCCTTGAAAGAGAACCCAAAACTGTACATTTGTAATACTAAAATCAATATTATTTTGAATTTATCTCCATGAAACACAAATAAACGTTAAAATAATATTTTTACATACTGTACTCCATTAAGTATTAAATGCCACATAAAACTGTAGGTTTGATTCTATACAATTTGTGTGGCAGGATGAAAGGAGGTAATTATTTTCAAGAGGAAATATTAAAAACCTTTTTTCCTTGCAGTGAAAGCTCATAGAAATTTGACCGCTTGTTCTTAATGAGTTTTCCTTGCTATACTGTATGTACTGTACACACATCATATAGACATTATGTTTTTGCCATCAATCAAGAAAAACAATAAATAAAAAAATGTGTTCTCCACACACTAGGGATAGGCAAGGATAGTCTCTTCAAAGCAGCAGCATTTGACACGTTTGGAAAAATTCATCAGTTCGTCCAATGAAGTCAATCACAAACTGGATGAGGTCATTAGGAACGGAACTGAAATGAAAACATGAGACACAATGGATCAGGATGAGGAGTTCCATTCCATGCTCATTGCAGACAGACATCTTCATCCTGTTCTGCTGTGTCTTTCTTTGGGTTTTGTGTTACTATTCTTTACTCTTTTCCTCCTCGCAGAGACATCTTAAGATGGTTTAGTAAATTGTGTTACTTTGATATGCAAGTGTGCTTCAGATGAATTCAGAATAAACAAATATGAAAATTGCTCAACTTGTACATTATTATTTTCATGTTTGGTTTCAGAATCAGATGAGATACATAAGACTCCAAGAAAGGTTACAGTGGTAATGAAAAGTATACACCCCCCCTCCTTGAAATGTTTTTGAAATGTTATACTGTAATATTGAATGATAATTTTCAGTATTTCACTCCTATTTTTTGCAATTGATTGACACAAACACTCTTTAATATTATATTTAATATTGAAAACAAAACGCTATGGATTCTCCTAAATGAATTATGAATATAAAACAACTGATTGCATTAGTATTGATCCAGTTTCAGGGTAAATGGAACAGATTCCCTAATTAACAATACAGCTATTGATATAGGCACCATCAGCTGAGGTCTTGTACTGCAATCAATTTCATTATAAATGTGTGGTATCCATAGGTACAGTGTCTGTAAAAATGAATTTCCACTTCACACTTGGTAGAGTAAAGAAATGTTTTTCAACACTAGTTTCTTGTGTATTTTGTTAAATATAATAAAATAAACACAGCTAATTACAAAACAAAAAAATATATACTACCTTGAGTAAAATGAAACTTTCAAAACAATTTTATTAAACTTTCCTTTAAATTGTTTCATGTAAAACAAAAGCTTCCCTTCCCTTTCACACTGTGAACAAAATGCAAACCTATAACCTGGTCTAAAATATAAATCCACAAAAGCCATTTTTTCCTTTACACTTTCGGGGTATTGTATCATATTAATTACTATTGATTAATTTGTAGAGGCAAGTCAGCTCTGCTCTGCTGGCTAATCCTTTTCAGAAATAATTGTATTATTGCAGTCTGTTTAAAACAACACCATCTTGTGACATTCAGACACTGTTGTGTTTTTCAATGATTAATTAGTAAAGGTAGATTATCCCTTGAATAGAAATCTCACCTGAGACCATTCTGTATCTATAAAATAACCTGTCATTATACAGAGGAATAAACATTCTTTGTGACCCTACAGCAAGTGTCGTGAAGGTACGTACTAACGAAAGTCACTGAAGAACAGGTCATTTTAATTTGAATTGTGTCTGTGCCTGGAGAATTAAAAGAAAACCTGCCTTAACTATAGATTTTTTTGTTTTTTGTAACCTACACATTATTAGCAGTTTACAGCACAAATTAAAACAAATTCTACTGTAATATGATAAAACGGTATTTTATTAATAATTAAAGATATATGGTTTCTAATGTGCCTGTTGTAAAACAAATACTGTAATTGTGCATGCATATTTACTTTCTGTCAACTCAGTTGATGTTGCTAATGCACATTTTTTTAAAGACCTTGGAAGATTTGTATGTTTAAACCTTGTACCAGAGGTATTTGGGGAAAGTTTATTTCTTCCAACGATATGTATGAATTTACCCATTCATTCATGAAACACGGAACGCTGCAGTGCTGCAGGTTTCTTTTCATGAAGACAGTCATGTTATTGAGCCATAAAGACTCTGCCACACCGGGCTGGTGTGAGAATTGTAGCATCTGAACCTACTGTAGGAATCCAAATTTGAAGTCAGCACAGCTTTGGTGTTCTGACTCAGGATAGCAATTATAATAATAATAAACTTTATTTTATATAGAGCTTTTAAAGGTGGCTTCTTAAAATGCTTTACAGAATGACAACAACAATAAATAAAAAGAATACACAAGATAAAACACAATTACAATATACAGAGGAGACCATGGATGGTGGTACTAAGAAAAGCAGAGGGGTGAAGAATGGAACCAGTTAAGTAAAGGCTTTTCTAAAGAAGATGGTTTTGAGTCTGGATTTGAAGGAGTTTAGAGAAGGTGACTCTCAGATATCCTTGGGCATGATTATACCAAGGCATGATGGAACCTCAGTTGTTGTAGCTTTAATCAAGTCTTTTAAAATCTAGATATCAAAATCACAGAAAGTGAACAATATGCAGAAACACTGAAAACACACATTCAAAATGAAAACATGGGTATCTTAGAGGTTGACCTCCCTAACTGTTAACACAATCCTGGCAGAGTTGACACAGAGATCTAATCAGCCTCTGGATATAGGCCGTTCCTGCTCCATCTCTGCTGCTGATCACATTGATGAGTTTGGTGAGTTGATTCCACAGACACTCTTCTGGGCTCCAGTCAGGAGAACCCTAGTGACAGCAAGACCTCAGATTTATAGTTTTGACCCACGTGGTCAAAAAACACCTACTGTATCAACCATTGAACAATATCTAGTGCTATTTTTATTTTGCTCTTCACTAAATACGTTGGTTAGTCTGTATCTTATTGTTATGTAAAGGAGTAAATAGAGTTAAAGATTTTTTGTCAAGCACTTCATAATAAGCACTTGGATAACTGATATAAGGATTGTTAATATACTGTATACAGTATAACAAAAATACAGAATTGTAATGCAATGACATTGAATAAAATTGATCGCATTGTGTAAAGCTGCAATGCCTTTTGTTGAACATGTGTATAGAGTCATTGTCAAGTTAGATTGTTACGTTTGCACAAAATAACTTTTCTTCACTTTCAGGTATACTAAAACGTTGCAAAGCCACTACCCAGAGGAAGAATGGGAAATGAAACTGTCGCAACAGCCTTCTGTCTTTCCTTTTTTGGAGACATGGGTCATTCTAGATATTTCTTTTTTTTCTTGGCACTTTTAGGGTACTGCATCATAATATTATTGAATTTAATTCTTGTGCTCATAATATTCCTAGAGAAGCACCTGCATGAGCCCATGTACATATTTTTGTGTGGACTATCTGTTAATTCACTGTACGGAACTGCTGGCTTCTTCCCAAGATTCTTAGCAGATCTTCTGTCAGACACTCACACCATCACTCGTGCTGCCTGCTTCACTCAGGCATTCATCATCTACAGCTATGCAATTTCAGAATTATCCTTTTTAACAGTGATGGCCTATGACAGGTATGTTGCAATAACAGAACCTCTGCAGTACAACATCATAATGACCCCCAGGCACATTTCTGTTCTGATAGCTGTTTCCTGGCTCTGTTCAGTGTTTTGCATGGGTCTGCTTATTATGTTGTCAGCCAGGCTGCCCTTGTGTGGAAATCAGATAGAAAGATTATATTGCTCTAACTGGTCTATAGTGAAGCTGTCCTGTGTCAACACAACTCTTAACAATGCTGTAGGTTTTTTCATTTCATCCACAGGTTTATTTCTACCCCTGTGTTTCATTTTGTATTCGTACATGAAAATTCTTATTGTTTGTCAAAAAAGCTCCAAGGCATTCAAAAAGAAATCTTTGCAAACTTGCCTCCCACATTTAGTAACACTGGTGAACTATTCAATAACTATCTTATCTGAGGTAACTTTAAATCGATTTGAGACTAAAGATATGCTCACGACAGTGGCTGTCATGTTGTCACTGGAGTTTATCATAATTCCCCCATTTCTAAATCCCCTCATTTATGGCCTTAACTTGCCAGAGATTCGAAAAAGAATCATGCATTTGCTTGGAAATAAAAAAATCTTTATTCAATAGCAAACTTACAGTATATGTTCGGCAAAAATTTGCAACTTGAAAATCACTGCCTAAAATGATCCACACAGGAATGACAGTTGTACACTTGAGTAAGGTACTTAATTGAAATTGCTCCAGCAAATGTCCATCTGATTTTCATTGTGAAAGAGAATTTGCTGATTTTTTTAAAGTAATACTTTGTGCATTAACAGCTTAACTGTAAATTCTCTTCAGACTGTAATTTTAATTATACAATCCAGTGTTCAAATATATGAATGCCCTGTTAACATGTTGAAAATAAATCATCTAATTTTATTCCAGTAATGTTTTCAGTGATCTGGTAATTTCACAATTCCTTAAAACTTTTATAGATGCTTCTAGATGTCACCTTGATTGCCATTCAGCGATAAAGATGAATGAATGCAGAAAGTCTGAGAGTTGTCTGAAGATCTAAGAAAGAATTACTGATCTTAGTAATTCTAGTGCTAGGTATGGGATTGGGGTGAGAGATGGATCTGTAATCATTGGTGGTGGTGGGGGGGGGCAGTTTCTAGTGGTACTCCCAAGCCATGAAGGGCTGAGTACAGAATCCATTAAATATGTAAGCCAAGGGAGAAATTAAGTCTTCTTCAGATCCCGAAACATGTGCAGACTAATGTGATCAGAGTCATCACCAAGAGTTTAAACATTTCTTGTAGACATGGGCGAGTAAGTGAAAGGGTGAGAACCTCACAGCCAGAGGAATTGATTTGAAGGGATTTGGCCCATTTTAAGGGAAATGGTCCTGCTATTGAGAGTAGAAAATAAAAGTCCAAATGGATCTTCTAGCGTTTTCACAATAGAAAATCCAACATTAATTGCCACGTTCAAAAGATATACATTGGGCTTAGTTGCAGGAGAAGCTATTTAGTTATGAAAAAAATCTAAGATGCAAGGTCTCACAATTTAATTCTTTTGTTTTAATTGACCTATGTCATGTCTTGGGATATAGTGTGCATTTACTGTACACATACAGTGGTGTGAAAAAGTGTTTGCCCCCTTCCTGATTTCTTTTTTTTTTTGCATGTTTGTCACACTGAAATGTTTCAGATCATCAAACAAATTGAAATATGAGACAAAGATAACACAAGTTAACACAAAATGCAGTTTTTAAATGAAGGGAAAAAAAATCCAAACCTACATGACCCTGTGTGAAAAAGTGATTGCCCCCCCGTTAAAACATAAATCAACTGTGGTTTATCACATCTTTGGAAAACTGAGTTCAATTTCTCTAGCCACACCCAGGCCTGATTACTGCCATACCTGTTCTCAATCAAGAAATCACTTAAATAGGACCTGCCTGACAAAGTGAAGTAGACCAAAAGATCCTCAAAAGCTAGACATCATGCTGCGTTCCAAAGAAATTCAGGAACAAATGAGAAACAGAGTAATTGAGATTTATCAGTCTGGAAAAGGTTATACAGCCATTTTTAAAGCTTTGGGACTCCAGCAAACCACAGTGAGAGCCATTATCCACAAATGGCGAAAACATGGAACAGTGGTGAACCTTCCCAGGAGTGGCCGGCCTACCAAAATTACCCCAAGAGCGCAGCGACGACTCATCCAAGAGGTCACAAAAAAACCCACAACAACATCCAAAGAACTGCAGGCTTCGCTTGCCTCAGTTAAGGTCAGTGTTCATGACTCCACAATAAGAAAGAGACTGGGCAAAAATGGCCTGTATGGCAGAGTTCAAAGACGAAAACCACTGCTGAGCAAAAAGAACATAAAGGCTCGTCTCAGCTTTGCCAGAAAACATCTTGATGATCCCCAAGCCTTTTGGGAAAATACTCTGTGGACTGACGAGACGAAAGTTGAACTTTTTGGAAGGTGTGTGTCCCATTACATCTGGCGTAAAAGTAACACAGCATTTCAGAAAAGGAACATCATACCAACAGTAAAGGGTTATGACCTTAAAAAAGCGGTTAAGGCTCGAAAACCCTCCAATGTGGCTGAATTACAACAATTCTGCAAAGATTAGTGGGCCAAAATTCCTCCACAGCGGTGTAAAAGACTCATTGCCAGTTATCGCAAATGCTTGATTGCAGCTGTTACTGCTAAGGGTGGCCCAACCAGTTATTAGGTTTAGGGAGCAATTACTTTTTCACACAGGGCCATGTAGGTTTGGATTTTTTTTTTCCCTTAATAAAAAAAACCTTCAATTAAAAACTGCATTTTGTGTTTACTTGTGTTATCTTTGTCTAATATTTCAATTTGTTTGATGATCTGAAACATTTCAGTGTGACAAACATGCAAAAAAAATAAGAAATCAGGGGCAAATACTTTTTCACACCACTGTATACTGCACAGAAAATCATATCAGAATGTTCCCTATGGATAACTCTTCCCATTTATAACTTGTGAGTTAAGATCTAAGAGACCAAAGCAATCTCCCTGGATATTTCCTACAGAAAAAACAAGTCACCCCCAGTGAAGAGACATATAAGAATACTTTCTTCCAAACAGAGGTACGGGATTCCAAAAGAGTTTTCTGCTGAGCAACATGGAAAAAAGGTAATTTAGAAAGAAATTGCTTTGTTAGAGGACACTAGAGAACTAAATGAGTTCTATTGACAATACAGTATTGAGAACTTAAAACTAGAGATGATATCTTGTAGCTTACTACAGGGTAGATGAGTTAAACCTGTATCAGGAGTCCTGTATCTTTAGGAAAGTGTCAATTATTTTAATATACAGTAAAACAATAGTGGACATTTTTAAGGTAGAAGAATGATGTGCAGCATGTTGAATATTGTGCACATCAAATAATCTCATGCAATATGTTTAATGTAAACTACAGTACAGTATGTTAGATTTTTTATATGATATAAACATTCTTGTTAATGCCATACACTGCACACACTTTGCATACACAAAATATTCAGAATTACAAAGGGTTATAATTTCTCAGTGTTTCTCTGGAGGGTGGACTTTGCATTTTAATACTCTCACACTTTGTATAATCGGTGTTGTTTCAGTCTTAATTCATGCAATCAGTTAATATTTTAATAGTAGGAGACAAAACAAGTACAACAGGAAAGATTTTTAAAGATGGCTCTGACTGTGTTGAAATAATGCCAATTACTTGTAAGCATCATATATACAGTAGTGTATGAAACTGTGTGCTTAGTGAGCAAAACAATTCATATAGTTTTCATCTTAGTGAGAAAAATTGTGAAATAAGTGACTGATATTCATGATGTTAGATTAAATATGACATGAGCTCTTTAGCATAAAGAGAATCAGAATTATATTTCCGAAATATTAAATGACATTTCAATTAAATACTGAGGAGTTTTGTAACCATATTACAGGATAAGAGAGTTTATGTATTAAGTCAGGATCAGGGTTCCAAATCAGGGTTTGCCCTTTTCAAAACCTCTTATCTGGAGTTGTAAAATTCTTTGATTCCAAAACAATGTACAGTAATCACCTCTTCCCTAAGGTGAACAGTCAAACAGATTAAAATATGACTTTTATTTCATTGTGTGAAAACCATGATCATATTTATTTTGATATCTACAGATCCAGTTTCTAACCCATAAAACATGTAAATATAATCTAATTCTGCTGCTTCTTTAATTTTCCAGATGTTATATATACTGTACTTTGTGTTCTTGAGCTTAGCTTTTAAATGAATTAGCAAGATACCTGTACCACGGTCCTTCTACAGTATAAAGAGCTGAATAAGATTGTCATGTCTGTGTTGATGTCTGCTTCTTCTCTGTTTGTGTCCTCAGATCCTGCACTTTGTGCTGTAAGAGGAATGGGAGGGTTTTGACTCAGTCTGTCCTGTAAAAGATTCCAAAGACAAAGTTTTTTTGAAACTGTACACAGAATAAATTATTTATTTACATTTTCTACCCACAATAAGAATGGAAAATTCATCTCTTATCGTAATGTTTACTCTTTCGGGGTTAAATGAAACAAAAGAAAATAAATATGTATACTTTTCCTTGACACTTTTAGGTTATTTTTCAATTATTTTTGTCAATGTGACGTTAATGGTGACAATCCTACTAGAGAGAACCCTACATGAACCAATGTATATCTTCCTCTGTAATCTGAGTTTTAATGGACTGTACGGCACAGCTGGTTTTTATCCGAAATTCCTGGCTGACATTCTCTCTGACACTCATGTGATCTCATATGCTGGGTGCTTTAGTCAGGTGTTTGTAATCTACTCTTCAGTTCTCTGTGATTTTTCGACTTTGACAGTGATGGCTTATGACAGGTATGTAGCCATATGCAGGCCGTTAGATTATCACTCCATCATGACAAATAAGAATGTGGGTAAATTGATCTTGTTGTCCTGGCTTCTTCCTTTGTCTTGTATTTCGGGTTTGATCTCATTGTCAGCAAGGCTGCCTTTATGTGGATCCCACATTGAAAAACTGTACTGTGAGAACTGGTCCATTGTGAGGCTTTCTTGCGGACCCACCACATTAAATAACGTGTACGGGTATTTTGTAATATTAGTGTTTATGGGACATGTGTTTTTTATTCTTTATTCTTATATGAAACTTATTATTACATGCAGAACATCCAGCAAAGGCCGAGGTAAATTTATGCAAACTTGTGTTCCACATTTGTTCACCCTGATCAACTTCACCATTGCTTTACTGTTCGATACCATGTACAGTCGATACGGATCAAAGGATTTCCCGCAGAGCCTCCGCAATTTCCTGGCCCTGGAATTTCTCCTCATCCCTCCACTTTTCAACCCCTTGGTTTACGGTTTAAAATTGACTCACATCCGCACACGGATGATGAGGACATTGTGCAAGAAACACAGAGACGCTGTGCACGAAGGAAGCGGGGGAAAACATGTTATAGCCCTTTCGGGATTATAAATGTGCTTTCAAATAGGTACTGTGGGTAGGTAGTTTATGTTTTATTTTTTTACCTTTTTTAGGGAGTTTACAATGAACTTTCAGGAGGCATTACTGCAACCAAGATTAATCAGCCTCAGCTGCCATAAATCACAATCATTCTTGACGTCAGTTAGATCAGTTACTGGGCAGCGGAGCACTTTAAGCAACAGACTGCTCCAGCTACGGTGTTCAAGGGAAGGTTTCCGCAGGTCTCTCCTCCCTGCAGGCTGTCAGGGTGTATTATGCTCGTCTATGGACAGCATGTTGCTCCATTGTACTTTTTGGACAATCAATCTGTATAAACCTATGCACATTTTGCACGTATTTTATTGTTCTTACAGTGACTATGATCATCATATTTTGCAAACACCTATGTATTTATGTATTTATTTTATATTTATTTTGTATAGTTTTTCATCTATTCTGATGTCTGTTTTTGTTTGTCTTGGGCTGCACTGCTGTAACACATCAATTTCCCTTCGGGATCAATAAAGTCTTATCTATCTATCTAAACTATAAATACTTTATGTAACCCCCTCTTCTCCTTCATGCTCATCCTGGCATCTCCCCTGCCCCCCAGCCCCACCTTTGTAGTTGTCCCTTGGTCAGTCCTCTGTTTGCAGGTGGGTCCAGGCCTCCATCTCCTTTGGCCTGTCAGGTTGAGTGTTTACTAATTAAACACTCAGATGTTTTTTTATCAATATATTTAATTCCTGGGTGTTGTTACTGGTTGTGAACTATAGATATATCTGAAAGTATCAAGTAATAGGTTTATTCCATGATGAAAAAAAGAAGAAAGAAAACACCACGTTTTGGCCGTGGAGCCTTCTCCTGGTGTCTATCTGAATATCTGCCTGGCTTATCTGAAAGTGTAAGGCATATCCTAGCTTCTGTATTCCTACAAAACTCCATTAAAATGAATCCAAAGAAAATACATATCAAACAAACACAGTGGTGCTCATCGTTTTGTGTACCAATAGTTGACTAATTCCTGTCTCTGGCAGCTGAAGGCATCACTTTGCAAGCAACTTGTCCTCTTCTGACCTATGCAATTTGGAGCTCCCTAAACATTCTTTATTACGATCTGATAAATCTGAAAAAACAATGCCTTGGTGTTCAGATATTGGACCCACTCTGTTTCTTATACCTCGTAAGCTATAATCATAATTTCACAGAAACCTTGGAGGTTAGTCTACAGAAGAAAGTAGAAAGTAATCAAAATGTGCCTGCAATGTGTGTGTGTTTCTCCTGTCATATTTGATATTTTATTTAAATATCTGAACATTCATGTATTTAAAATTACTTTTTACACAACAATATAAACAGTACTATATATATATATTATATAAATATAAACATAAATAAATATGTGTAATTGTTTTATTTGGGAACCCATTTATAAGTACTGTATTCTTATGTAAAATTCATTTTTAATGTATGTGTTTTTAAGATACATAACATTTCAGGAATGTGTTAATCAAGATCTACCGTACCTGTATTTGAATTTTATGATCAGTGAAATCTGATTAGATTTTAGTCTTAGAATGCTTATTTTTCACATTTCACATAAATCTGCAGAAAATTCAGTAACTGATCATTTCTTAGATAGATCTCAATCATCTGTGCAATTCCATTAGTTTTCATACAGCGCTCCTCTATTTATGTATAAGTGAAAACTTTACAAAATCGTAAGTCACAGACAATCCAATTTTCAAAGCATATATACAGTATACTGATGGAGAAAAGAAACGCAACACCTCCTCCTCCACACTCTGGCCCTCCCGTCTGCGTGGGACAGGCTGAAGAGCGACTCATCCATGAAGAGGGCCTGATGCCACTGCTGACGAATCCATCGCAGCCTCTGTCTGGCCCAAGCCAGTCGGGTGTGACGTCTAGGAGGTGTGAGCAGAGGGCCTCTGACAGGTCGCCTTGCTCTAAGGCCAGCAGCATGGAGCCTCACTGTCCTGTCGCTGATGCGGGCATTGTGTCTGCAGGCAGTTTCAGCAACAGTATGGGTGGCAGATAGATCTCTCAGATGGACTAGTCTGATGTGTATGTCCTGCTCTGGTGTGGTCACTCGAGGGCGACTGGATCTTGGACGGTCATCTGTCCTGACGGTCTGCTGGAATCTTCTCTGCAGTCGGGACACTGTGAAGCAGCTCAATCCATAATATCTGGCAACGCTGGCACATGACATGCCTGCCAGAAGCATGCCAATGGCCCTTTCCATTGCTTCAGGTGACATTTGAGTCATTATAGAATGGAATGTGGCCTTTTTCTTGCAGTGACCTAAGCTTTGAATTAAGGCCTTTTTAAAGGTGACCTGATCAGGCATTGTTCCACCTGGACCTCGTTGGGTAAAAGTGCACCTCGTGTGGAGGGCTTAAAACAAATTGCCTGAAAATTAACCTGAAAGTCCTCATTCTGTAACCACCTCAGTTTAAGTTTAATTACAAAGATAGTCCTGGGCCTGTCTCACTACCCTTTGCCTTCCAAAATGTAGCCAACAGTTTACAATGCTGGTTTCTCTAAAAACCGTAAACTCACTCAGCTCACTTTTATTAATAAAAAATAGAATAAGAAACTATAGTTCCTTATATATCTATAATATCTTTCAGTCTCTAGGATCCTAGAGAGCTTTAAAGTCACCACTGATGTAAAGAACCCACATTTTGGCCACGAGATGGAATAAAAACCATCTGAAGAACAGGATCCCAGACAAGCTCTACAGACAGAAGGAAGGGTTCAGGTTCAGACTCAGGTCTAAGAGGTCCAGGTGAGATTGCAAACCAGAGCTATTGCATGTGGAATTCAGTCACACCTGCCAAGTGTGTCTCATGTTTTTCATGTATAAAGATTGTTTTGAAGAGAGAGTCAGTCTATAGAGAATTTCAATCGAATAAGTTTGGCCAAGTCTGAGAAATAAGAGAAGTGACTCAGAAGAAGAGGCCTGATCACCTTCAACACTTATTAGACTGAAGAACAGCATAAGTCCAGTCACCAGAAAAAAAAGGTAGTTCACTAAAACTCTTTCACCATAGACTGCTGATCTCAGGAGGATGTCCGAATACAATATCATTCTTTTAAGACATGAGAAATATGGTGTATGTAAAAGACAAAAAATTAGAAATCTTTAATGATTCAAGGTTGTACTTATCCATTTATTCATCAATCATTTATTCAAGTGTTATGTACATTCATAAAATGGTTTTCATTACTTTGGTACGAATAAGTTAATATCTTAGACACATTTTTTTTTGTCTCTTGTTTTCTTGATTTATTTAGTCCTTCAGGAGTTTTTTCTCTTTTCTTTTGTTACTTCAGGCAGGTATCACAACAGCTTCACAACAGATCCCACTGCTGTTGCCTTGTTGCTATTGGTGATCAGGAATGATTTAAGAATTATTCTTATCTCACATCATTATAACAGAGCATGAGCCTGAAATCTTTTGGGATGTTTCTAAAATCATGAACGATAAGCCTCATTTTAAAAGCAGAAGATAAGGCTGAGATGCTGTGCCATCCTGACAGCTGACAGCAAATGAAAGGGTGATCGAGACAGGAGTCACTGTAGTCACTGCCTATAATCAGGTAAAACGATTATATATACAGAAAGTATTGCATTTACTGTATATTACAGCAAGACATTAATAGCTCTGAACCGAATCAATACAGCAACGTTTTATTCTTTTTAACATTATTTGATGTACAGTATATAGCTTTTAACTATAGACACTAAGATTGAAAACAATGAGAAAATAGTCATATTAATGATGTTGTGGAGTTTTTGAATAGCACTTTTGATGGTTCATTTTGCTCACAAGTATGTCAGATTTTACATGTATTTCCAGTGTGTGAAATATTTTTCTTAATATATTTGGGAAAAGTTTTGTATAAAAACCAGATCCTAAAGTAATATGTACTGTACAGCATGTATAAAAGCTATTGTGTTTGGGGCACAGAGAAATATAAAAATAAAACTACCTGAAAACCACTTTCACACTAAATAAGGAGAAGGTGTACAGGGGAACTAAACACAAATTAATTTAATGAAAACTATAACATTATGCATACAACAATATCAAACTTTTATAAAATGTTTATATTCTATAATGTTTACATTTAATATTAATGTTGCTTTTGAATAAAATGCAATGAGATATTTGTGGTATTTTATTTGTTCTTTTTATTTCTAGGCTTAATCAGGAAGAAATTTCAATTGCCATTAATGGACAACCTATCTTATTATCCAATGTTAAGACTCTCAGGACTGAACACTACAAGAACAAATAAATATATATTTTTTTCTTTCACTTTGTTGGTCTATCTTTCTATCACTTTTGTTAATTTGACACTTATTGTGACCATCCTTCTGGAGAAATCTCTACATCAACCATTGTATATCTTTGTTTGCAATTTATGTGTTAATGGACTGTATGGAACTGCTGGTTTCTATCCAAAACTGTTGGCTGACTTTCTCTCTGACTCTCATGTGATCTCATACAGTGGATGCTTGATTCAAGTTTTTGTGATTTACTCCTCTCGTTTATGTGAAACAGCTAACTTAACTGTAATGGCTTATGACCGTTATGTAGCAATATGTATGCCTTTACAGTATAATTCAGTTATGACTCCTCTTCTAATTGGTAAATTAATTCCTTTTGCTTGGATTTGTCCTCTTTGCTCTATGATAATTTCAATTGTATTGACTATCAGGTTACCTTTGTGTGGATATCACATTGAAAAACTTTATTGTGACAATTGGTCAGTGGTGAAACTGTCCTGCATACCAACTACATATAATCTTGTGTATGGATATATTCATATTTTAATGTTTTTTGCACCTGTGATTTATGTCTTTTATTCCTACGTGCATATAATTGCTGCCTGCAGAAGATCTCAGAAAAACCAAATTAAATTTTTGAACACCTGTCTGCCACACCTTCTAACCTTTACCAACTTCATCATTGCCTTGCTCTTTGATGGACTGTACAGTAGATATGGGACAAGTGACATGCCCCTGTCTCTCCGTAACGTTATGTCACTAGAATTTCTAATCATCCCTCCTCTTTTCAATCCCATCATTTATGGTTTAAAATTACACCAGATCAGGAGAAGAGTTTACAACATATTTAGGTGTCACAAAATTGCTCAGAGTTAGTTTATTAAATACAGTAGCTGCCAAAAGACAATTCAAGAGTCAAGAGTATTGGACATTGATGTTTTCATTATAAAACACTTAATATTGCTTGAACAACATATATCTGGGCAAGATAAAATTATTTTTCAATTATTAGACGTGAGAGACCAATACAAAAGATAAGAATGTTTTTCATAACATTACTTTCTTTAAAAAATGGACTTGATATTTTTTCACACACCCCCAGTGTGAAATCTGCTGCTGGAATGTAAAAAATGTTACAAATTAACTGAGGCTATTTGGTCCACTTAACCCAATGTATGTAAGTTTCCCATCATATTTTATATGAAATTGAAACATTGACATTAACAGAGATGTAGCTTAAACATTTTCCATTAATAAAAATGTGTTGTTGCATTTATTTGGGACTTCATCTGTCTGTTTGGGAGCAGAACTGGATTAAATTACCCCTTTCCCCATTTACATGCATTGTTTTATTTAATTTGTTAACATTGTCTTTATTACTTTATTGAATTACACTTATAACATATACACAACAATTATAAACAAGTATATATAAAATATACAACAAGATAAAGAAACATTAAAAGGCCAAAAGGTGAGATAGAATGATTTTGAGTATACTGTATTTGAGCTTGTAATCTTAGCATAAAATAGCATAGCCAAGAAAATCAACATGTGTTTAACTAAGCTACTCATATTAGTCATGGGAGTAGAGGTTGACACAAATGTAACAGATTGTCCTGGACACTCCACTTAAAGTGCTTTACAGGTAATGGAGACTCCCCTTTGCCACCACCAATGTGCAGCATTCACCTGGATGATGCAACAGCAGCCATAGTGCACCAGAACGCTCCCCACACATCAGCTCTCAGTGGGGAGGAGAGCAGAGTAATGAATCCAATTCATAGATGGGGATTATTAGGAGGCCATGACTGGTAAGGGCCAATGGGAAATGTGGCCAGGACGCTGGGGTTATATCCCTACTCTTTTTGAGAAATGCCCTGAGAGTCAGGACCTCGGTTTTACATCTCATCTGAAGGACGATGCCTGTTTACAGTATAGTGTCCCCATCATTATACTGGGGCATTAGGACCTACATAAACCGCAGGGTGAGTGGCCCCTGCTGGCCCCACTAACACTTCTCCCAGCAGCAACCTTAGTTTTTCCCAGGAGGTACTGACCAGGGTCACACTTGCTTAGCTTCAGTGGGTTGCCAGTTGCCAGTTGCAGAGTGATATGGCTGCTGGATATTAAATGATTAGATTTGATTTTTTTTGTCAAGTTCCTTTTTTCCAGTTGAAAGGTGATTTCTCTCAACCACATTATGCATTATACTACATTAAACCACAGGTTGCAATATACTACTTTTACAGCTACAGTGTACCATTATTAAGAGCAATTGATGCCATTTTAGTAACTCTTATACTGGTCAGCATCAATTCACTCCCCAAATAGGTTTCTATATTCATGCGAGGCATAATCTTCACAGCCATATTAAGTGGTGTAATTACATTTTATTTCTATCATTTGTTCCATTCACACTGTAACCTGATGTCTCCCCATATTGCACTGTTCCAAGAATTACCTTGCACTGTTTTTGTCCTGTTATATTTTCTCTGTTTGTGGAATTTTGCACAGTTTTGATTACTTGATTACATGTTTTTTATGTTATGTTTTACATGTTACTGTTATTGCTATTGTGTTACTGTCTATTGTCTTATCTTCTGTCCTATTTATATACTGCACCTGAGTGACTAATGAGAAACACTTTTCACTATACTATGCACCTGTGTAAGTATAATGACAAATAAAGTTGAATTGAATTGAATTCATAATTTTTTTCACACACTCCCAGTGTGAAATCTGCAGCTGGGACTTAAGAAAGGTTATAAACAAGAGGAAGCCATTTGGTCCAGCTAAGCAAAATGTATGTAATTTTCCCATCACATTTTATGTGAAATTGAAATACTGACTAATAAACACGTACTTTAAAAATAGTTTTAGTACCACTGTATAAACATTTTCCATTAATAAATACGTGATGTTGTATTTGTTTGGGAATTCATCTATCTGTTTGGGAGCAACACACCCGAAGGCCGTCTTAGCATGTAATGATGCCAGTACTTCTCCATAGACATGCTTGGCGCAATGTAAGATTACTGTATAAAATCTCTGAATATTATCACAAGAGGAATTGTTTGCAACAAAGTCAGTTTGAGGTACTAGATTAGGGCAGCAAAAGTCCCTCTCTAGCAATCACTTTGGTTAAAATTTTATCATCCGAGTTTAATAATGATATTGGCCTATAGGGTCCATAAGGTTAGTCGTTATTTCCTGGTTTTAATAAAACAGTAATTAGTTCTGCTTCTAATGTTTCCAGTAATTTACCATTATAATTTGCCTTACCATACATGTCCACTGGGGGGGGCAATCAATCCAGACAAAAATCTCTCAGAAATATCAGTTGGAAACCCATCTAGCCCTGGTGATTTGCTTCCCAGCAGGCAAGCAGCAGCCTCTCCAAACCTCTTCCTCTGCGATATCTACGTTCAGACCACCCAGATCTTCATCTGACAGTGTTCGAACTGAAAATGAATTTATTCTGTGAATAAATGAATTTAATGCTTTGCTAGTCTGCAACCATCTCAGATGTTTTTAAAAGAGAATTCATATTTCCTCTACTATCATTAAGAGACCTCTAAATGTGAACCCTGAACAGTGTGTGCATATTTTTCATGCTGATAGTGAATTACATTCAATCTGTGGATGATTTTTTTCTCATCCTGGACATTCTTGTGTCAGTAGAGAAAAAAGTATCCACCTGATAAGGTACAGTACATACTATAGATGCATGACTTTTGTTTCTACTCACTGGATAAAGGTCTTGGATCCAAATCAGGCAGACTACTTAAAATATTTTACCATAGCTGTCAATATATTCCCTACCATCCTGCTAATCTCAGTGGGTTTCCCAAGTACAATAACATTTTAAGATATGACAAATACTATTTTTGCACAGTATGTGAAAGACAAAAATAGAATATTTTAATTCAAGATAGTATTTATTCATCAATCATTTGTTCAGGTATTTTGTACATTCATAAAATGTCATTATTTTGCTGTGAATAAATTTAAGTCTTAGAAACATAGGGTTTGTGTTTTTTATCTTTTTTTTCTTTTTATTCAATCCTTCATGTTTTTTTTCTCTTCTCTTTTCTTTTGTTTCATACTTCAGACATGTATCACAGCAGTTTCATGATCCCACTGCTGTTGCCCAGTTGCTATTGGTGCTCGTGCCTCAGAGAAATAATCAAGAATTATTCTTATTTTGCATCATTACAGGATTCCCACAGAGCCTGAATTCAGTCGGGATGTTTCTAAGATCATCAACCAAAACCCTCACCTCAAAGGGAGAAGATAAAGCTGTGATGCTGTGCAATTCTGAAAGCCAACAGCAAATGAAAAGGTGATCAATACTGGATTCAATATAGTCACTGCCTACAATCAGGTAAATCACATGCTTACAGAACATATTGCATTATGGATGCAGAAATAGAAGTTACATTCTATTTATTAAAAAAGGCAGAGATTTATTATTTTTATTTCATGTAAATGTTATGATATATTCTATGCTTTAGTGTTTAGACTACACAGACAGAAGAGATCAAAGACTAAGAGAAAGGATGCCTTATATTATATTAGAAATACTGTTGACTTTGTATACACAACTTTTAATAGTTCACTTTGTTTTCTCTAGCACAGCCATTTGTACATGCAATTCCTGTGTGTGAACTGTTTTTCTTACTGTGTTTGGGCAAATGTTTAGTCCAAAAATGATAAAGAGCTTTTAAATTTATTACACTCAATAACTGTCTTACATATCAAATAACTGTTTAGGTACAAACGTTTTCTGCTGGATGATTTGTTTGTGACAAACCCAGAAATACAATTGAAGCAGCACAAAAAATATTTAAATGCAACTGTTGGAAAACAACATTTCACTAAATAGTGATAACATCTTTGCTTTCCTAGCAATGAATACAGTATGGATATTGTACACAATTTATTTTAATTAAATTAAATACCGTGCTTTAAAACTCTATAAAAATCTGATTTTGATATAAGACTATATATAATGTTCATGATTAATGTTGAGTGATGAATGAATTAAACAAAGAAATTTACAGCATTGTATATATTCTCTTTTATTTCTAGGCTCTTCAGAAAGAATTTTAAAAACACTATTAATGGACAACCTATCCCATCATACCATATTTACTCTTTCAGGACTAAATGTTTCAAGGACACATAAATATATTTACTTTGCTTTAACTTTGATGGGCTATTTTTCTATCATTTTTTTTAATTTGACACTGATTGTGACCATCCTTCTGGAGAAATCTCTACATCAACCATTGTATATCTTTGTTTGCAATTTATGTGTTAATGGACTGTATGGAACTGCTGGTTTCTATCCAAAACTGTTGGCTGACTTTCTCTCTGACTCTCATGTGATCTCATACAGTGGATGCTTGATTCAAGTCTTTGTGATTTACTCCTCTCGTTTATGTGAAATAGCTAACTTAACTGTAATGGCTTATGACCGTTATGTAGCAATATGTAGGCCTTTACAGTATAATTCAGTTATGACTCCTCTTTTAATAGGTAAATTAATTCCTTTTGCTTGGATTTGTCCTTCTTGCTCTTTGATATTAGCACTTTTATTGACTATAAGGCTACCTTTGTGTGGATATCACATTGAAAAACTTTACTGTGAAAACTGGTCGATTGTGAAACTGTCCTGCATACCAACAACCTATGATCATATATATGGATATATTAATATTGCTGTACTTTCTATACCTGTATTTTATGTCTTCTATTCCTACGTTCAAATAATTGCTGCCTGCAGAAGATCTCAGAATAACCAAATTAAATTTATGAACACTTGTCTGCCACACCTTCTAACCTTTACCAACTTCATGATTGCCTTGTTTTTTGATGGAATGTACACTAGATATGGGACAAGTGACATGCCCCAGTCTCTTCGTAACATTATGTCACTAGAATTTCTAATCATCCCTCCTCTTTTCAATCCCATCATATATGGTTTAAAATTACACCAGATCAGGAGAAGAGTTTACAGCATATTTAGTTGTCACAACATTACTCAAAACGAGTGCACAGTAAACTGCTGCCAAAAGAAACTTCAAGAGTCAACAGTATTTCATCATAAAACACTGAACAAGATCTATCCTGATATGATATTATCTGGATAAGATTAAATGATTTTTAGAGATTAGAGACCTCTATAAAAAGTAAGAATGTTTTAATAATATTATCTTTTAAAAAAAATGGACTTGATTTTAGTTGTAATATTTATTAATCACTGTATTATTTTTGCACTGTTCCCCAATTTCTTTTGCACTGTTTTTGTCCTATTGTATTCTTTTCTCTGTTTGTGTATTTGCACAGTTCTGATTATAGTGTTATTGTGATTGTGTTACTGTCTATTGTCTTGTCTTCTGTTCAATTTATACACTGCTCCTGAGTGACTAACCTAGTGTGAAATCTGCAGCTGGGACTAGAAATGTTATAAACAAGAGGAAGCCATTTGGTCCAGCTAAGCAAAATGTATGTAATTTTCCCATCACATTTTATGTGAAATTGAAACACTGACATTAATAAACATGTACTTTGAAAATAGTTTTAGTACCACTGTATAAACATTTTCCATTAATAAATAAGTGATGTTGTATTTGTTTGGGAATTCATCTATCTGTTTGGGAGCAACACACTCGAAGGCCGTCTTAACATGTAATGATGCCAGTACTTCTTCATAGACCTGCTTGGCGCAATGTAAGATTACTGTATAAAATCTCTGAATATTATCACAAGAGGAATTGTTTGCAGCAAAGTCAGTTTCATCCATAGGTACTAGATAAGGCAGCAAAAGTCCCTCTCTAGCAATCACTTTAGTTAAAATTTTATAATCCGAGTTTAATAATGATATTGGCCTATAGAGTCCATAAGGTTTGTCGTTATTTCCTGGTTTTAATAAAACTAATTAGTTCTGCTTCTAATGTTTCCAGTAATTTACCATTATAATTTGCCTTACTATACATGTCCACTGTGGGGGGGCAATCAACAAAGGTAAAAATGTTTTATAAAAATCAATTGGAAACCCATCTAACCCTAGTGATTTGCTCCTCATCAGGCAGTCAACAGCCTCCCAAACCTCTTCCTCTGTGATATCAACCTCAGATCTTTATCTGACAGTGTTCAAATTGAAAATGAATTTTCACAGCAAATTTATTCTGTGAATAAAGTCCTTTACTAATCTGCAACCATCTCAGATATTGCAATAGAAAATGTATATCATTAACCATTAATAAGATCCCTTTAAATGTGAGCCCTGAAAGGCAGACTACTAAAAATCTTTACCCCAGCTGCCAATATGTTCCCCAGCAGCCAATTACAATACAATTTTAAAACATAACAAATACTATCTTTGTAAGTGAAATCCAAAAAAATAAGAATAAAATACTGTAACAATTCAAGACATTATTTATGAAATTATTCATCAATCAGTTGTTCAAGCATTTTGTACAATCATGATTAAGTTTAGAATTCAGAAACATAGAGTTGGTGCTTTTTGTTTTCACTTGTACTCTAATATTATTTAGTCCTGCTCTTTTCTTTCATTTAATACTTCAGACATGTATCACGGCATTTTCTTGATACCGTTGCTGTTGCCTGGGGGCTGTTAGTGCTCAGGGAGAACCTTCATTTGTACCGAAGAGAAATTATCAAAATTATTCTTATTTTGCATCACTACAGGATTTGATTTCCATAAAGCCTGAATTCATTTGAGATGTTTCTAAGATCTAAGATCATACAAATACAAATCTCAACAAAATAAATTGTTTATTTATTCAACCTCAGAGGCCCTTAACAAAAATCTGAATATTTTGACAACCGGACTACAATTCCTCAAATATATCTTTCTTTGAAATAACAAACGTGCTATTTTGTAATTCATTTCTAGACTAAAATCTGCAGTTACAAATGTTACAAGGTCATCTTTGATAGCAGAACAAAAGGGATTAGGACACTGCATGCTGTCACACAAAAACCTGCAGCGCCTGGCCTCTCTGACACCATGTGTCGGTGTCCACAGTGCTGTCTTTTTCAGCTGGAATAGAAGCTTTTCTTATTTGCAGCTCTACAAGGTCATAGGCATCTGCACAGATACAGAAGGAAGATACTGCACCGCAGGGCAGGAATGATAACAATACCTCCCAGCCCCAGCGAACTTGTCAACACTTGCACTTGTGTGCCAACACTTGAATAATCCCTGTGATCAGAACTAAAGTCACACCTATAGAAAGCAACTTGTCCTCTAACTATGGATCTCCACTTTCACTATAAAAACCAATCTTAGAAGACATTTAGTGCTCCTTTGACCTTCTTCATTGGGGCACTGTTTAATCTACTAAGGAATAATGCCTTTATACACATTTTCTGTTACCTTCATCTCACTTCATTTCAAGCTGAAAAGTTAGTGTACAGCAGAAAATCAAAATCAAAACTAAATGTGGCTGCAAAAGTTTAGCCATGTTGATATAAAGGTGTTTTATTTTGCAAAATTACTTGATGCCTTCCAGTATTATAAAAAGTTCAAATAGATTAAATACATTATCCTCCTGTTCTTTTAAGATATGTTATGGTTTTTAAAAGTAGATTAACTTGTGGCATTGTGGCATGCATTTTCATGCAGAGCTCTTGATTGTATAGATATTTGAAATCGTTGTAGAAAACAACTGTACTAATAAAAATCACAGTCAAGCACATTTTTATAGAACATGTATTATGTATTTCTAACTAAGCGATTAATCAATTTTCAAAGAAATGGTAAGTTCATTTTTAATTAGATCTTAAAAAAATGTTTGAACTACAGTATATTATTTTTTATACAGTTCCATAGTAATCATGACTGCATTTCCATCTATGACCCCCTGATGTGTGACTTTAGAAATTACGTGCAAGAATATTTTTTGAGTGCATACAAATTTTCTCCCGTCATTAGGATTAGAGTTATCTCATGAGTCAATATAAAAGTTTCTCTGCTGTTGCCTGGCTGCTGTCGGTGCTCAGGGTGAGCCTTCATGCATACCTCAGAGACGTAATTGAGAACTGTTCTTGTCTTACATCATTATGGGGCATTCTGTAGTGTCTGAAATCTCTTGGGACATTCCTAAGATCATCAGCCAACAGCCAATGCCTCTCATCTGAAAGGGAGAAGAAAAAAGATAAAGCTGACAGACAGAGTGAAAGTTTCACAGCTGTTCATCAGATGAAAAGGAGGTCAGTGCCTGGATTTGCTGTTGTCACAGTGTATAACCAGGTATAATAATATTTGTACAGAAAGTGTTGCTGCAACAGGAGTTAACAACTGTTAACCAAGGTAATACTGTTTTATCCTTTTCAACTTATGTTAGACACATTTTGTGATCTGCAGTACACATTTTATACTGCAGTATGAAAATTGTTGACATTATACATTTTGATGTCTGTGTTTTCTCTCTATACCAAGAAGAATAATCCTAACACGGAAACAAAAGAAATAATAACGAAAAAAAATTAAACACTCCTGTTGCTAGTTTCAATTTACTTTCACATTGCTTAAGTCCTTCAGATTCTACAGGCTGTTTTTACACAGTCTTGGTAAAGCTATTTCACTGGGGCACAGAATCATATAAAAATAGAACAACTATAAAATTACATGCACACTATATATTGAGTTAACTGAATAATAATAATAAATAATTTACAGCACATTATTTCTTTTTTGTATAGGCTCTATCAGCAAGACATTTCAAACATCATTAATGGACAACTTATCCTTTTACACAACATTAACTCTTTCAGGACTAAATGATTCAAGGATTAATAAATATATTTACTTTGGCTTCACTTTTTTGGGGTATATTTCCATCATTTTTGTTAATTTGACACTGATTGTGACCATCCTTCTGGAGAAATCCCTCCATGAACCCATGTATATCTTTGTTTGTAACTTGTGTTTTAATGGACTGTATGGAACTGCTGGTTTGTATCCTAAACTCCTGGCTGACTTTCTCTCTGACTCTCATGTTATCTCATACAGTGGATGCTTGTTTCAAATCTTTGTGATCTACTCTTCTGTTCTGTGTGAATTTACTAATTTAACAGTGATGGCTTATGACAGATATGTAGCAATATGTAGACCTTTACAGTACAATTCGATTATGACATCTCTTCTAATTGGTAAATTAATTCTTTTTACATGGATTTGTCCTTCTTTTTCTATGATTATCACAATTATATTGACTGTTAGGCTCCCTTTATGTGGATTGTATGTTGAAAAACTATACTGTGAACACTGGTCAATTGTGAAACTGTCTTGCATACCAACCACTTATAATCTTGTGTATGGATATATTATTATTGCTTTGTTTTTGATCCCTGTGTTTTATGTCTTCTATTCCTACATCCGGATAATTGCTGTCTGCAGAACATCTCAAACAGACCAGGTTAAATTTATGAACACCTGTTTGCCACACTTATTAACCTTTACCAACTTCCTCATAGCCATGCTCTTTGATGGACTGTACAGTAGATACGGTTCAAAAGCCATGTCCCAGGCTCTTCGCAATGTAATGTCACTGGAATTCCTAATCATCCCTCCTCTTTTCAATCCCATCATATATGGTTTAAAATTACACCAGATCAGGAGAAGACTCTTTAGAATATTTCACTGACATGATGTTTCTTTCAACTAGACCACACCAAAGATGAAAAACTCTGGGCGTTATGAGACATGTCATCATTTTATGAATGTATGAAACTGAAATACTAATAATTATTCTTTCATTTTTATAAAAAACAAATATAACCTTTCTTTGACAGAATGCTTCTGTTACAGAATGTCAGGTCCATAAGCAATTCATTTTAAAAAGTACAATTCAACAATTTTAATTCTCTTAAAACCCTGAATTGGTATTTCCCAACCATCTCACCATTAATATTTATTACAGAACCATGGGCAAGTAAAGACTTTCTAAGTCCTCTTCTTAGATGTTTGCTTTCATAGTCCTCAGACAGATTGTAGTCCTCAGTTTCTTGATGTGTTAATTTGTTATTATTAAAGTCCTTATTATTTCTATATCCTCTCTCACTGACCTCTGACTTACACTGCTTTGTTATCTGTTGTTTTGTGATAAATACTGGCTATGATATGGCTGAGATATGTTTGGCTGGCATTAGTCAAGTTTTTGACTTTTTATATTTCACATCCATTGTCTTAATCATTTTCAACAATATAAAAAACTTAGAAATCCCATAAAGAGCATCTTTCGATAGAGCTTGGGTTCACACAGAGTTTATGTTTCACATTAAACATGGCTCTTTCTTCATACTTCCAGGGCTCCTTCCACTGATTTTAGTAATACAGAAATCAGCATAATATTTCCCCTGATGTATCCACACAAATGTTCTCCTGTCAGGTCTGTGAAGGGCAAAATGTTATTTTATTTGTGCATAAAACCCTCTACCACATTCTCCGTCATTATATTATTTAATGTGGATTTCATCTGTCAGCTATAAACATTACCCCTGGATGGTGCAGGCTGATCATTTTCATGTGGATGGCAAGTTACAGTCATCCTGCCAATGAAAGTGCTGATGCTTCCTGCAAGGTCTGCAAGGGCTGTAGAAATGTCTGACGACCACCCCAAAGAGGAAACACTGGCCCATATGGGGATTGAACCCACGACCTTGGCATTATTAGTAGCACCACACGCTAACCAACTGAATTAAGCGGCCAATTTGTTACACATCTGAGTGATCGGGTGGTTTAAAGGCGCAGCCAAGAGAGAAAGAAGTGAAGACTGTGCTCAGACGTCAGCCAGGAAGGGACATGAACTCAGTTTGGAATTCCTGCTACAAGTGGGCTGGGCTGGCTAACAGGCCTGTGGGGTTCAGCTAGGTGGTATGACTTGAACAAGATGCAGCACATGCCCTGAGAGCTGGATCAGATGATCTTGATAGGCAGATTGGATGGGATGGCTATTTCCCAGGCCCAATAGCATTACCGTACACTGTCAAAGAGCAAAGAATGGCTTTCTAGACCCGGACCGATAGGTGGTATTAACACCTGCAGGAGTGGGGCATTGTCTGATTACATCATATCTTCTGACCACAGAAAGGAGAACAGAAGACTACACAACACACAGCACAACACAACGCAACACAGAAGTCTACACCCTCTTCTTTAGCCCAGTTGACAGATGGGTGGTCTTTGAGAGAGCATGTTTCAAGGAGCATGTTGGAAAGAATACTGCACTGTCTATACAGTACAGTATGTTACATACTGTACTGTATGTAAAGACCAAAAGAGTGCAAGAGTCCAAGTTATATGTGCATGTGAGAGAAAGATAAGAAATAGAGAGAGAGAGATTAGAAAAAGGAAGCCTTTCACTCAGTCAGCCCCAGAAGTGGTTGGCACCAAAGCCAGGATCCCAGAAGGAAAATGGACAAAGTAGTTGTGACAAGTTTGGCTATTCACCATATTTAACAAGTTCTTCTAGCCTGTGCCAAATCAAAGTTTTCACTAATGAGGTGGTTTAATGTGTTAGCAACAGTCATAATTACTTGAGTATATCACTGTGAGTCATTCAAATGATAAAATGATAACAAAAATATTTCATATCCAAAATAACACAAACACTTAATATACTTTTTTTCCTAAGAGAATGCAGTATATTAATAAATTAAGTGATATGTTTCTTTTGATGCATGGTATATAAAATGAAAAACAAATGTAATTAGTGCCTTATGATTGTAAGAAATGTATTCAATAATTCCATGGAGAATTGATCATGGTTTATTTTTATAATCTTGTTATGAATCAGATGCCCATAAAGTCTCTTGAAATTTTAGTCAGCTGATGAACCACCATTAAAACCATGTAGCTTCTCCTTAGAGAATGATTATAAAGGTGAGCATCTTTCTTTAAATCAAGCAATTCAAGTCTGCATTCAGCTTGTACCACAAAGAAAAGAGAGCAGGAATAATTATTTATGCATAGAAAACGGTAAAAAAAATCATTTTTATTTTTTAAATACTTTACAGTTATAGAAATACTTTAATCAAGGCTGGCATTTTTCTTACCTTTTAACTTTTAACTGTTAAATGTCAATTTTTAACTTGTTTACCTGTTAACTTCTTAAATTTGCATTTTTATTTTTGTTCATATATCTTACTTCCCATTTTGTGTGTTTAGATTTTTTTTTTATTCCGAAAGGCTTTAGTAAGGGATTTGTAAAGTTTGTGTGTCCATAAGATACTTAATCTTGAATGGCACTTTTTCCAACCATTATGTATTTTAATTTAATGTAACTTAAAATAAATTTACTATATAATATTTAATATTAAATACTGAGAGATGTTCTACAATGTTATATTTAGAATACATGTGCAATTGTTGATTTGCATGATAATTGTATTCAATATGCTAATCAATTTAAACTACTTTTTTATTTATAGGATTTATCACCAAGGAAATTGAAAACATTTCTAATACTTATGGACAACGTATCCCATTTTACCACTTTCACTCTTTCAGGACTGAATGAATCAGTCACAAATAAATATATCTATTTTGCCCTAACACTTCTTTGGTACCTTGTGATCATTATTGTTAATTTGACATTAATTGCATTAATTCTTCTGGAGAAAACTCTGCATGAACCAATGTACATCTTCCTCTGTAATCTGTGTGTTAACGGACTGTATGGAACTGCTGGCTTCTGCCCTAAACTCCTGGCTGATTTTCTCTCTGACACTCATGTCATCTCATACACTGGATGTCTCCTCCAAACATTTGTTATCTTCTCTTACTCTTTGTGTGAATTTACCAATTTAACAGTGATGGCCTATGACAGGTATGTGGCAATATGCAAACCCTTGCACTACAATTCTATCATGACACCTCTAACTGTAGGCAAGTTATTGCTTTTTTCTTGGATTTTTCCCTGCTTTTCTGTGACATTTACTATTTTATTGACTATTGGGCAGCCATTTTGTGGAAATCACATTGAAAAGCTCTACTGTGACAACTGGTCCCTTGAGAGACTATTGTGTAAATTCTCAACAGTGAGCATTGTATTTGGGCTTATACAAATGGCTTGCTTTATAGCTCTTGTGTTATTTATTTTTTATTCATACATAAAATTAATTGCTGCATGCAGACGATCTCAAGAAGACCGAAGTAAATTTATGCATACTTGTTTACCACACTTGATAACTTTCTTGAACTTTATAATTGCCACACTTTTTGATACACTAAACACACGATTTGGGGATCAGGAAATGTCCCAGAGTTTGAGAAATTTAATGTCTGTGGAATATCTGATTGTTCCCCCTCTTTTCAATCCCATCATATATGGTTTTAAGCTGAATCAGATCAGGAAAAAGGTGCTGAGAATGCTGTGTAATCATAAGATTGCTCAAATCTAAACAAAGACAAAAATAATTATTTTCTTTTTTCTTGTTTCAGATCCTTTTGCTCTCTGCATTTGGTCTTCAAGAAAAGACAACTTTTAATTTGCATATATATTTTATTAGTAATAACAAATTACCATTAGTAGTAATATCGTTATAATTGAAGATTTAATATGTACAAGATGATACGCTTTTCCATAGCTTTAATATGTGCACAATGTATTTCAAGAATGAATCTCTTTCTACAGATTTTTGTGTAACTGAAGGTACTTTCACTGGATACTTCACTTTTTGAATGTACGTTGACAAAAAGAGTACAAGGACTGATTTCTCTTTGGACTTATTTAGTACAATACTTCCTCTGTCTGTTGTATGGGCTGTTCCTTTGAGGGGATATATATATATACTGTACAGTGCCTTGTAAAAAAATAAAGAGAAGAAGGATTTCCTTTTCAGACATTAAATGTGTCATTGCAGCTGTGGTCATAAAATTTCACTTAATACTGGAAAATGGTATAGACTTGTACCAACCAGTTTTATAAAGATATTCATGGTATCTAATGGTGTGATTTCTTCTGCATTGCTTACATCTGTGTTTATATATTAGTGCTGTATTTGTGAAGAATTATTCTTACATTTTTCAGGGATATAAAGGCATTAACTCATAATAAAAATATTCAGTGGAAATGTAGTTTCCACTTTTATATGAGTTTTAGAGTATTATTTTATCTGACCGTCACATTCAAAGAATTATGCAAAATGGTGCCATTATTCCCAGCAAAAACAAAAGTTACAGTGGTTGTCCTTTAAATTATGATAAATGGAAGCCATGCCTGTAATGATTAAAGAAAAACCTCCGTAATTCCCAGGCAAATATGTAATTTGGAAATTATGTGCTGTGCTTTCATAATACAGTACATGATCCTCATCTGGAAAGGATAAGAACAATTATGATTTAATGGTGAAGAATTTTTCTATGTGTGTTGCTCCCTTAAAGAAATCCTTATTTTGAAAATTGTAAAGGATCTGTTTCATGCCTTCTGGCACATGGTGCTCACTGGATTAGGGGTCTAATTGCTAAACCATTGTAATTCCTTAAGCTTGTCTGATACTCAGCCCACACACTGGTGTTAAATACTGACTTTACTCTTTGTCTGTAAAGTGACATTTGTACTGGTCCTATCACCAGAAACAGTAGTCTAATGCTGGGCACATGTTTTGTTTTATTTATATAAAATTGCTTGAGAGCCAATTCATTTGGTTGGTAAATGTGACAAATTAGCTACTACAATGCTTCATATTGGCTACGCGTATATTTAAGATGGTATTGCTTTTATAAGGCTTCAGAAGATTATGATCAATATGAATTATGGACGTAGCACTAATTAAATGACAAGCTGCGGTGTATTAACAAATCATGACAAAATAGTAAATCTCGAAAAGCATCTGAATTTCTAAAAACTTTCCCCTTAGGAGAAATTTTAGTTTTAAAACAACAGATTAATGTATCTATTATTTGTGACAGGTCTACTTTATTCTCACGAGTGCTTTCAATATTCATATCGCCACATCAGAAACTATAATGTTTCTCACCTTGGTTTTGCAGTCAGTACATTAATTTTGCCGTATCTGAATGTAGCAGGCCCTATTCTACCATATATATGTGTACCTCAGTCAGCTTAGCTTCCTTAAGACTTACAGAAGGAATGTTTGACAGGTATCCTATGTAACAAGTGACAGGTGCACATAATAACGAAAATAAAATACAAAAGGGTTGGAGCGCCCTCTAGAGTAGGATGACGACCATGACACCCTAACCTGCTGGCCATTCCAAAGGTAAAAATGTTTTGAGTGTCCCTTACTTTTGACTGTAAATTGTAAAGAATGCAATGGGATAAATTATTAATTTTGTTTTTTAAACCAAAATAATTTTAGATACGGATTTTTTTTTAATGTTGAGAAAGTGAGAAAGCAATGATAGAAAGTTTACACATACCAGTGTTTCTTTACTACACTTACAAGTGTTTTACTTTTTATTTTTTTAATGCACCTACATACTGTACAAATGCAAGCATTCGCTCGTGTTAAACAAGGTAAGCAAGTCTGGCTGTATTGCTAATCAGGATCTTTAAAATTGCTTTAAAATATTTCATCGGTTCAATTTCTGGGGTGCTATCTGTGTGGACTTTGCTTGTTCTCCTAGTGTTCGCGTCAGTGCTTTGGTTTTCTCCTGCAGTCCATCAACATATCGGCAGGTTAACTGGCTTCTAGGACAACTAGACCTGGTGTGACTGTGTGCATGTCTTTGTCTATGTGTGCCCTGGAACAGACTGGCATTCCATCCAGGGTATACCCTGCCCCACACTCGTTGCTTGCTGGTATGGACTCACCCACAACAATTCTTGCATAAAGAGGTTAGAAATGGATGGTTCCAGAGTCCCTTCTAATCTTCATGACTCCCACTGCCTTTGTATGAATATTTCCACGTTTTTTTTTTACATAGATGAAAAAATATGACTTGTTTTTAAAAGGGTTATGACTTCTTTAAAATTTCTGACTTTCTGTAATTAGCCTCAGTCTCATTAAACAAGTATTTCAGAGTGATGAGTCTCCAAAGACTGCAATTCTCTAAAGCCTCCCTCATGCAGGAGACATAATGTATAAAGCTGAGTAAAATAGCTCATCTTAGGAAACAACACTTCGTGCTCTTCCTGCAGCACCATACAGTATGAGAGGTAATTAGTATATAGAATTTTAATAAATACTTGTTGAAATGGTGGAAAAATAATAAAGAGACAAGACACACACTGTTTTTAAAATAATGATTAGTTGAACAGAGCAAAACAATTGAGAATTTTAGTTGTACTCTTTTCTATTTCCGTGTTTCAGATGCTTGATTATTATTTTATTTTCCATGTTAGAAGATTGCTGTCTGAGAACTCTCCTTGGGGACTCATCACACTATAATACATGTTTAGTGAGACTGAAACTAATTACAGAAAGCCAGATGGTTGAAAGAAACAAAAATCCTTTAAAACAGTGTCTTGGTGTATTATAAGGATCTCCAGAATTCTTCCTGTGGAAGGCTGTGGAATTATTTCCCAGCATACTCTGTATTTGGTCTTGCAATCCAGCTAGCATGTTTGGACCCTGTCTTAAACTCTGTTTCATTTATTGAATTATTTTGTTGACAAAATGTTACAGTACATTGACATGTACTGTAAATCTGTTGTTTTGTTATTTTCTGACAAACACTTTGAGATAATGTATTGTGAAAAGCACTAGGTAAAGCTTATATCTTATTTTTTAATAAGTCTTTCAGGGAGCTGGAGTTAGTACAACGCCACCTACAGACAACATTTGAAGATACATCTAGATCACACAAAATGATGAAATCGCTATTTGATTTCTTCAACATTGTGATCTTTGTCTGATTTTTGTCTGTTGTCTAGGTTTCCTTTAGTATCCCATTACTGTTGGCATGTTATGTTCTGGAAGATTACTAACAACTCTATTTAAAGCGGAGAACAAGGTTCAATTTCTGCCACATCGCTATTGGTAAGTCCAATCTAAATCACCAACTGCAATGGAGAACTCATCTGATGTTATTATATTTACACTCCATGGATTAAATGAGACACGATCAAATAAATATATATTTTTTGCCTTTACTCTTCTCTTTTACCTGTTGATTACTTTCTTAAATCTGACACTGATTGCTACAGTCCTTCTGGAGAAATCCCTCCATGAGCCCATGTACATCTTCATCTGTAACTTGAGTGTTAACGCACTCTATGGAACTGCTGGATTGTACCCTAAACTACTGGTTGACTTTCTTTCTGATACTCATATGATCTCCTATACTGCATGTATCATTCAAATCTTTGTGATTTACTCTTACGTTTACTGTGAGCTCACCAACTTAACAGTGATGGCCTTTGACAGATATGTTGCGATTTGCAGACCCTTGGAATACCACGTTATCATGACTCCTCTAACTGTCACCAAGTGTCTAATGATTTCCTGGATTTCCTCCCTCTTTGACTTGATTATTCTAATTTTGCTTACTATCAGACTCCCTTTATGTGGATCTCACATTGAGAAGCTTTACTGTGAAAACTGGTCAGTTGTCAAGTTATCTTGTGTGGATACAACCATAAACAATGTGTATGGATATACTCTAATTATTAAATATACTGTAAAATTCTTTTTGATTATATATTCCTATATCTTCATTATCAGAGCCTGTTTAAAGTCTGTTGAAAGCAGAACTAAGTTTATTCAGACTTGTTTGCCTCATTTGATTACATTAATCAGCTTTGGTGTCACTATGCTCTTTGATGCGATGTACACTCGTTACGGCTCTAGAAACACACCACAGAGTCTTCGCAACATCATGGCTGTGGAGTTTCTAGTCATCCCTCCTCTTCTAAATCCCCTCATATATGGTTTAAACATGACTCGGATTCGCAGGACAGTATTCAGATTGTGCAGTAGAAAAATAAAGATACTTCTGTGATTAAGAGATACAGTAAGGATTAAGCACTTATTTTGTCTTTAGACTTTTTGTTAAATATTTTCTAAACATTGACAAAGAACCACATTTTGCATAATATTTGTTAGTCTCAGAACAATCATAATTAATAATTTCCGAGAATGATCTAATATCATAACGTGTCAGTATAATGCCACTTTTACATTAGAATGGCTCAACTTGCTTGTCTTCTCAGCTTTTCTCTGCAAGAATTTTATGCACCCACAACTTTCATTGTTGCGTATGTTAGTCCTGACAGTTACTGTATAAAATTCCATAATACATTATTCTCGATTGAAAGGATTTTAAAGAAATTGATCAGTGTGGTGACTGGGAGACATTGTGTTGTAGAAGGACTGATCCTCCAGATGAGATATTAAACTGAAATTTTAATTGCCATCTACAGTAGAAAATGCATAAAAACTCACGTCAGTGGAAAGCGCTCTGCTGTAATCCACAGTCCTGTCCAACATATCACTTTCAGCCCTTCACAACTCAGAACAGATCACTATGTGGCATTTTTGTTGTGTTAGATGTTTCTGAAATGGTAGCTTTAATCTATTTTTTCGGAGTCATCAAATTTCTTGAAAGTATAACATGCTTTATATGTTATGTAAACATACTGTTTAAAATATATAGGCTAGCTACCTTTTTAAAATGTAATGTGACTGTGCAGTATTCTTTTTCTGAAAAGGGAATTACTGTAGATGCCATGAATGGAGCCTGGATGGAACCTCGATTTTTTTCATGTGCCTGGTTCTGCTGAAATTCTCAGAAAACAAGAAATGGAGTGACTATGAACTAATAAAAACAGCTGAATGTTTTATAAGCAATTTGCTATTATATTGTTGAGGTATGTACTGCTCAAAATGTTCTAATATCATTTTAATGATCACTTGCAAAACAGGGGTGTAAATAACTGTATCTAGATGAAGGCAGTCTGCAACAAACTGACTAAACAGAATGGTTGTTTTTTTGTTTGTGGAGCCTTGTTCAGGTGTAAATAATTTTAAAAATATTAAAATTTTAAATGAATTAAAATTATTTTAGAAATGTAAAATTAATGTAATATAAAATGAATAAATGCCACTCACAAAATCCCAAAGTATTGTAAATATTTATTTTTTGTCTTTGTTTACTCATGTCAGAGCTAGTAGTCTAAATAGGCCTGGGTGAGTTCTCCAAGGCAGCATGAGTGAAAGGCAGATTAGCATGTCCATTTGAAACACTACCTTTCTGAAATTTCTGAAATTCAGAAAACAAATGTCCTTGTCACTAGCTGCTCCCAGAAAAAAACTAGATGTACTTATGGATTTCTATCAGATATTAAATGAACATGTATGAGATATTAAACTGAAAAGAACACATTTTTTTATTAAAATTAATCAGATATCTATAATGCATTGCATGGAATGAACTGGATTTAAAAGGCCAGCAGAGTGTCCTGATTTGGAGCACAGCACACACACTCATATTGAGGAGTAAGGAGGTTGGAGGGAGAATAGGCGAAACTCATAAATACCACATAGACAGTCACCAGGAGAAATGTCAGTGTTTAAAAGGTGTAATTGGTTTCTCTCCAGCTGACCAAGCAGCTATTTTAGTCCTTACAATGCACTGTAAATATCTGATGAATTTCTAAAAGGATTATGTTCTTCTCAGTTTAATTTGTCCTCAATACAAATGGTGCATGACCCAAATACATGGACAAAAAACTACATTTCCTGACATCCCACACACATTAAATAATTCTGTGTAGTAATACCCACATATATCATATACCAGCTATTACCACTGCTCTTGCAACTTACAGTATGCAATAAAGTAATTAAAATCGCTGCTCAAAACTTTTATTTTAATCTAGCCTTTTTTTATTTTTAATGAGTTTATTTGGTTATAAATACTATGTTTTTGAAGCTACAATGTAAAATATAAGTTTATAATTTTTATATTGATTGAAATCTAAAATAAAATTATCTTTTTTTATTAATAATATATTTATACACTATTTCTAATAATTCTATATACTAGTGTATCTAATTAAAAATGATAATTCTATTACAGTTATATAGTATTCTGATATCTCATTAGGAGTTGTAGTAGCAATGTGGTAATAACATCCTGTTTCAACAATGTAATCATTGTATTTAATGAAATTGTTTGTCACTAATACAGTATGTGTACAGTATGAGTAGTGCAGGAAAGCACTAATGGGTTAACAAATATTTAATATTGTTCCAATTTGTCTTATAACCACATGCAGCCTTGTGTACTTTAAGAATTCACCCCTCCACCTGGCAGTCTTACAGAATAGTACAATTCTGCATTAGATTGCTCATCTGTGTCACGATCGTCATCCCTCCTCTAGAGGGCGCTCCCACCTTTCTTGTATTATTTGTCATTACTCGCACCTGTCCCCTCTTCCGCCCTTATTATTTAAGTCTGGCGTCTCCTTAGCTCACGGCTCAGCTTTGGAAGACAGACGCCCAGAAGCCGGACTATCACTGGGTCCAGGAGTGGCCCGAGGGTTTAGGCTTCATCACGGCATCCTGACCTCTGAGCCCAGGGCTCAGAGCACCCTGCTCCATTATGGTCTTACCCTTCCGTGTTCCTGCTTCCTTGTTCCTGTGTTAGTCTCGGATGGACCACCCAGCAATGGACATTGGACTGCGCCCAGACTACCACATTGGACCTCCCTTGGATTTGTCGCCTCAGCCTTTCCCTGTGCTCCGGATCACCACCGTCACTGCCCCCTGTCTGTCGACCCGACCTGACCTTGCTGTCTCTTCCCTGTTGTGCTTCCCCAGACACTTCCGGATTATACCGTCATGGAATCTTTACAACAAAGTACACGGGCGTCAGGACCGGCTCCCCTGACAGAAAGCATCAGGGTTTTTTTTTCTCTTTTTTTTTTGGCATCTGGACCCTTATTGTTTTGATTTGGAAAGTCTGCGTGTTTTGGATTTTTTTTATTTTTCTCTTTCCTGGGATTTTTTTTTTCAAAGAAAGGACTGCCCATCCTGTATATATATTCATGTTTTTTTGGTGACTTTCCTGTTGTAAATAGTCATTGTATATAGTAATCTTTCCTACTTGTATATAGGCTTGGCTTTTATTTGTCCGTGGTTTATATAGTCACCTTTGTTTCCAGAGTCTGCCCTTATAGGAGGGGGTACTGTTATGGTCACCATCCTCTCCTACAGAGGGCGCTCCAACCTCCTCATGTTAGTCTTAGCTATTACCTGCATTATTTCCTGGTGTGCCTTGTTTTAACTCCCCTATTTAAGTTTACTCCTTCTTGCCTTCGGGGCTCAGCTTTGGTACTCGGTAGCCCGATGGCCTGCCTGCAACCAGCCTTTGGGAGGAAGCCTGAGGGCACAGGCCTGTTTACGCTCCACGACCCACTGAGCCCAGGGCCTGGATTTTTGCCTCATATGTGATCCCATTCATCCTGATGGGTCTCCCAGCAAGGGACTTATGGACTGCTTCCTGACTTCATGAACGTCCCTGGATATGTTTTCCTTCGGATTTTCCCTGCACTTCAGCACGAACTTCCCTACTTCACAGTGAGCACCAATAAACCCTGTGTGTCTTCCCTGAACGCTGTCTATGGTCCTTTTTCCAGATTCACATAGGGTCTAAACACCATCCTCCATGGGAGACCAACCCTTCCTTGACAATCCGTACAAAAGATCAGGAATGTTAATCCTGGTGTCCTGGAAAATGATATATTTTACATACAGTACACAAATCAGATCACTTGAATTCACTCCTGAAGCTGTTTTTCATAACATCAGAATATATTGGGGCTGCTGTGTGTCACCCAAATTGCACTTTACTTGTGGATTGAAGAGGGTCATACTGTATATGTAAAATGTGTTGGTTTCCTTTTGGATAAAATGAAATTACATATGAAGATCTTATGAAGTCAGGTTAGGAAAAACAAGTATGACACATAACAAAATATTTTGAAATTGTTTTATTCATATGAGGTTTACATTCAAAGTCACATATTTGAAGTCCCACCGCAACGTAAGAAACACAAATTCTTCATATATAGGACAGGTAGTTTTTATAGTATGCTTTAAGTAAACATAATTCCATTCTGAGTTCATAGTTCCACTCATTCACAGGTCACATCTGAATAATTTCAGTATCTATTGTTTGTCTCATTTTCTTCCCTCACAATTCAATGAAGTTGATGTCACTTCTAAAAAGCCATATCTTTTTAACAGGACATGCATATAATTAGAATTAGAATTAGAATTAGTTTGAAGCACAATATCTACAGTACTTTTAATACAGTACTTCTATTTTACCCAATACCTACTTTTATTCAATAATGTTATATTGTGTTACTATATGTACTGTATATTATTAGGATACTTAGAGTGGGTCAGGTGGCACGAGGATTTCTTGGAACACTAGGTTCCAATTCCCAACAATCCTGAAATGATATCTTTTTGCATTTTTGCTAATTGTTCAAGTAACACTTGTGCTTAATGAAATATGAACCTATGAGGTCTTGTTATTTAAAAAATGATCTGGGCTTCTTTCGAATGTCTGGCTTAACCTAATTATTCTCAGTCTCATTAAACAAATAGTGCTGTGACTCAAGGCTCCCAGGACTGTTTTCAGACAGCAGACCTCTCTCCTACGGGAGACATACCCTGTATAAAACTGAGTAAAGTAGCTCAGAGTGGAAAACATCTTCATGCTCTTCCTGCAACATCACCTGAGGTAATGAGACTATTGATATTTCATCCCTCTATTTATAATACTAATAAATCAAGGTCTGCATTATTGTTAGAGGCTTAATGCATTTGAAAGTTTAATTATATTCAGTTTTTCTTTTCTGTTTCCATGTAAGTATATCAGTGGTGGCTTGGTTACCCTTAGGAACTTATTCACATTCCTATGTGTCTCTTTCACGATAATTTGCCTATCAATCTAGCACTAATCTCACATCTGTATTAGGTCCTGTAATTCAGATTTTCTAATCATTGAATCATTGTCACGGTCCTCAACCTACCCCTAGAGGGCGCTCCACTTTTTTCCTGTTCCAAATTCCGTGTTTTTATTCATGTCCTTCCAGTCTGTCTTGTGTCCAGTTCCTATTTAGTCCCTGTGTCTCCAGTGTTGCTGGCTGAGCATTAGGGTACGGATGTCGTGAGACCTGCCTACTACCGGGTCGCCCCACGTACAGTACGTGGCCTGAAGGCATAGGTTTCTGCCCCGACATCGCCTGACCCCCTGAGCTGGGGCTAACTTTGGTGTTTGTCCCTTTTTGCCGCTACACATAGGGTCCTTACTGCTCCCCTGGTCATTCCACGACATGCCTTTCCAACATCCATGACAATCATGTATTAAAATATAAATCATTTTGTTCTATTATTTTGTTGAGAAGCACCTTGAGATGATTATTATGAACAGCACTATATAATGCTTCTTATCTTATTCTCTAACAGGTTATATGTGTGTCATCTGCATGTGCACCTGAAGATATGGTACATGTGAAGACTGTGCAACAGGTTAAAAACACTGTCAATCTTCATCAATCTGAGTCACATTTTGAACATGTAACTTGTGATGCTTGGACTGCCTAAATTGCAGTTTTTCAGTGTCTAAGTCTTAGAAATCGTTCAGGTCTCTATCCCAAAGCAGTATACACAAGGTTCATTTTTAAACTGCTAGAAACGATGAACTCTTCTGATGTAACAGTATTTACTCTTCATGGATTAAATGATACAAGAACAAATAAATCCATTTTTTTCACCTTTACTGTTCTTTTTTACCTGTTCATTATATTTTTTAATCTGATTCTAATTGCTGCAGTCCTTCTGGAGAAATCCCTCCATGAGCCCATGTATATCTTCATTTGTAATTTGTGTGTTAACGCACTATATGGATCTGCTGGACTGTATCCTAAACTCCTAAATGACTTTCTTTCTGACACTCATGTAATCTCCTATACTGCTTGTATCACTCAATTATTTGTGATCTACTCTTTTGTGTTCTGTGAATTTACTATCTTAACAATGATGGCCTTTGACAGATACATTGCAATATGTAGACCACTAGAATACCATGCTGTCATGACTCCTTTAACTGTTGTCAAATTTCTAATGTTTTCCTGGCTTTTCCCCCTCTTTGAAATGATGATTGCAGTTTTGTTAACTCTTAGACTACCTTTATGTGGGTCTCACATTGACAAGTTCTACTGTGAAAACTGGTCAGTTGTCAAACTGTCTTGTGTAGACACAACTCTTAATAATCTGTATGGATATATTTTAATTCTTAAATATACTGTACAATCCCTTTTTGTTATATTTTCCTATATCTTGATTATTAGAACATGTTTAATGTCTAATGAAAGCAGAAAAAAGTTTATGCAGACCTGCCTTCCTCATTTGATCACATTAATCAGCTTTCTTGTCACTATGCTCTTTGATGTGATGTACACTCGTTATGGATCCAGGAACACACCACAGATTCTTCGTAATATCATGGCAGTGGAGTTTCTAGTCATCCCTCCTCTTCTGAATCCCCTAATTTATGGCTTAAATCTCACTCAGATCCGCAGAACAGTTTTCAAATTGTGTAATAGAAAAATAAAAGCTCTTAATTGATTATCAAATATTAAATACTGTTTGAGCATCTCTGAATCCTCAGGTCTTAGTCACCATTGGGTTTTGGCGAATTTCCCCCCTACTTCTGCTAATTAATAATTACATAATTCTGCATTCTGCTTCATTTTGCTTCATGGTACAGTATGTTTCCTTCTATTAAATGTATTGTTTGCTTATTGTTTGTTTGTTTAAAAAATGAAATTTATTCTATGATTTTTAAATCTCAAATATTTAAGCACAATATCTTGAAATATATCACATTTTGTATGAATTTACATTTCTATTATGGTAGAATGGGTGAAGATGAGACTATACCAATGTATAAAACTAATAGAGGCTATCCAAAAAGGCTCGCAGCTATAAATGCACAAGTACTGTAGTGATAATCCCTGGTTTCCCCTTTCACAGGTGGCAGTGTATTAAGAGAGGTAGGAGACTCACTAGTTTAACTATCCTTTTCTGGTACATGAGCGTGCAGAGAGAGTCACTGAGAGAAGAGTGGCATGTCGGAGACAAAGAGGTGGAGAGAAAATAATGGCTGCAATGGCTGAACTTGGGAGTTAGGCGAGAGAGAGCAGGCAAAGGAAAGAGATCCCTATTTATAGAGGCTGAGAGAGGGGAAACGAGTCTGCAAACTAGTAGAGGGCTCGGGAGTCAGAGGCTCCCAGACAGACTACGTCCGGGGGTGGGACACTGCAGTATTTATCCCCCTGAATCAATACTCAGTGGAATCACCTGTCCCAGAATTCAACATGTTTTAGTTTGTGCTTGTTCTTTGCAAATGTTTGTATTGATCATTTCTGACTGACTATGCTAAATTACTACCTACCTAAATATTATTTCTAATTATTACTTATTTTTTGGAGTTCTCAAGAGATTCTCTGGCACATACATCAGGACGTACAGTAGGACTAGCTTAACAGAAGATTACTAAAGGATCAAGAAACAGATGGAAAAGATACTTGGAAGCTAAAAACTGAAATTGGCAAAATGAGTGAAATCTCTTAGCTTTGTTTCTAAAATTCACAATTGTTGTAAAATGCATAATTAGCATTGCTACCACCCAGATGCAGAACTTGAGTTGGGTTTTGAAATAGGATGCCTGAGCGTGTGCAGTTAATAATAATAATAATTGCTTACACTTATATAGCGCTTTTCTGGTAAAAAGTGCTTTACAGGTAATTGGGATCCCCTCCACCATCACCAATGTGCAACATCCACCTGGATGATGCGACGGCAGCCATAATGTGTCAGAAAACTCACCACACATCAGTTATCAGTGGGGGTGCCTAGAAGAGAATGAAATGAGTGTACTGGGCCAAATGATCTCCTCTCCTCTCTAAAAATGCTGATGTTGTGTAATTTTGGCAACCAGGTGATACTAACTAAAATAAACCAATAATTAATCTACAAACTATAGACTTTGCAAATTAATCAGTAAATGCAATGTTCTGCATTTAAAGTATTGCTTCAGACCTAACTGTTAATCTTTATAGACTCACTGTTTTTATACAAATATTTACCAGTAATTTACAGAGGTGAAAGACATATACCTTGTTTAGAAAGAATCTTTGCTTCATTTAAGGACCTTGCTTTCTGCAAGTATTCCTTGTCTCATTAAACAAATAATGCAGTGACACGGGTCTCTCAGGGCTGTTTTCAAACATGAATTCTCTAAAGCCTCTCTCCTGTAGGAGAGATACTGTACATGTATAAAGCTAAGTAAATTACCTCAGATTGGAAAACAGCTTCATGCTCTTCCTGCAGCAGCACCTGAGAGGTAATTAGTATAAAGATATTTCATTGCTTTTATTTGTTTGTTGAAATGGTAATAAGTTCAAGTAGGGAGGTGCGTCAGCATGTGTAGTCTGCAAAAGAACAGGGAGCGGGATTATTCCATGTGTGAGCTCACACCTGAAGAAGGCTCCACAGCTGAAACATTGTGTTTCCTTTCTTTTCTTTTCAGCAGGGAATAAACCCATTACCTGTTCCTTTGCATAATAATAATAATACAATTTTAATGAGACAAAGCCTTGCTTTCAACTGAAGAAATACATTTGAAACTTCCCACGTACATTTCTGTATGCTTTTTCAACAATGTACAGTAATGTCCTTTAGCTGGGGAGGAGAAGCTTCCATCCCAAGCAGTCACTTCCAAGCTCCAGACAGACACACTTTTACAGTCTAAATTTTAACCCTATTTGATTTAGTTTGCTCATTTGTGTAAACCTGATTTTGTTTTGTTTATTGTAATAAACCTTAAAAATAATGTGTCTTTGGCAGTGCTTTGTAAGATGAAGATTATTATTTATCAGGACAGGACATCAAGGAAGCAAGTACAGTACAGTGTCATCAGGCAACATGTGGAGAAGAATCTAGCAACAGGAAAAAAACACCGATCTGTGATTTTGAGTCGGATATTTTTCTGATATAATTTGTGCTGCTAGGGGCAAAAGACCAAATCCCGGTAGAGGTTTTTATGTTCTGGAAAGTTATTAAGGTCCCTAATTTCATTGCTGCAAATTAAAGGTTTAACCTGTGATAAAATATTTTTGAAAAGTATTAAACTTGTAACAACAATGGAGGATCCATCCATCACACTATTCACTCTCAATGGATTAAATGAGACAAAATCAGATAAAAATATGTTTTTTTCCTTCACTCTAATTTTTTACCTATTCATCATATTCTTAAATCTGACACTGATTGCTACAATCTTCCTGGAGAAATCCCTCCATGAGCCCATGTACATCTTCATCTGTAACTTGAGTGTTAATGCACTGTATGGAACTGCTGGATTGTATCCAAAACTCCTGGCTGACTTTCTCTCAGATACTCATGTGATCTCCTATTCTGCATGTATTATTCAAATTTTTGTGATCTACTCTTTTGTTTTCTGTGAATTTACCATCTTAACAGTGATGGCCTATGACAGGTATGTGGCAATATGCAGACCCTTAGAGTACCATTCTGTCATGACGCCTAAAACAGTTATCACATTTTTGATGATTTCTTGGATTTTTCCTTTCTGTGAAACATTGATTCCCATTTTGTTAGCTATCAGGTTGCCTTTATGTGGCTCTCACATTGACAAACTCTACTGTGAAAACTGGGCGGTTGTCAAGCTGTCTTGTGTAGATACAACCCTAAACAATGTGCTTGGGTATATTCTATTTCTTAAATATGTTGTAAAATTTATATTTATTTTATATTCCTATATACTGATTATCAGAGCATGTTTGAAGTCTAGCGAAGGCAGACGTAAGTTTATGCAGACCTGTTTGCCACATTTGATCACATTAATCAGTTTCACGGTTACCATGCTCTTTGATGCAATGCACACACGTTACGGATCCAGAAACATACCACAGACTATTCGAAATATCATGGCAGTGGAGTTTTTAGTCATCCCTCCTCTTCTAAATCCTCTCATATATGCCTTAAATCTCACACAGATTCGCAGAACAGTTTTCAGGTTGTGTAACAGAAAAATTAAGTCCCATCTGTAATAAAAAAGTAATAATTTTAACAACAATTTTTGTTATATATTGAATAGGCTTTGGAAGAGATGTACTTTTAATGTACAATGCTTGTAATATCCTGAAAGAAAGTCAATTGTTTACTAAATTAAAAGAAAGTTTACTAAATTAATTTAGTTAAATGTCTGGATTTTGTTTCACTTTGACATTATAGAGTACTTTGTGTTGATGAGTGGCAAAAATTCTCAGTTAAATACATCATGTTTCCATGCTGTAAGACAATAAAATGTGAAAAAGTCCAAGGGGGTTGAATACTTTTTATAGGCACTGTATATCAAAGACATAGTTAAAAATATGATCCCAGCTTGTCTTAATCATAATGTTGCCCATAATTGTTCACAAGCTCATTAAACAAGAACAGCGAAAATCTCCCAGGACCATTTATAGGCTGCAATTCTCTGAAGCCTTCTTCCTGCAGGAGATATACTGTATAAAGCAGTAAAGCAGCTCCAGTTGAAAAACAAAGCTTCATTCTCTTTCTGCAACATCACCCTGCTTTTACTGAGAAGTTTCTATTTCAAACGACATGATGAATTCTTTATAAGCCTTAAATAATCAGGGGAAATAACTACATTACTTTTGACTCATTTACCTAAGCAGCTGCATTGGAGAGTTTCTATACATGTAGCAGTTTTTTTGTTTGTTTCAAAAACTAAAACATTCTGATATGTGAAACAGAATCTGTGATACATCTGGCACTGAGCTGGAGTCATTATACTACTATCTGCTAGGAAGACACGACGATGAATCTGGACCATGTAACAGGGGAAAAAACACTATTTTTTTTAGAGCAAGACTCTTTTCGGATGTGTTATGTGGTTCTGGAAAAACTCTCTGTGGCTACTGTAGCATTTTAAACATTTTAAAGCACTGATCTAAAAATCCAATATTACCTATTGTGGACAGGCAAGTTTAAAAATGGCATCTACAGTGGGGAATTCATCTGATGTCATAGTATTTACACTCTATGGCTTAAATGAGACAAAATCAACTAAATTACTCTTTTTTGCCTTTACTCTTCAATTTTACTTACTGGTCATTTTTTTAAATCTAACTCTAGTTGCAACAATCCTCCTGGAGAAATCCCTCCATGATCCCATGTACATCTTCATCTGTAACCTGAGTGTGAACTCACTCTATGGAACTGCTGGTTTGTATCCTAAACTTTTGAGTGACTTTCTCTCTGATTCTCATGTGATCTCCTACATTGCTTGTATCACTCAAATCGTTGTGATCTATTCTTTTCTCTTCTGTGAATTTACCACCTTGACAGTGATGGCCTATGACAGGTATGTGGCGATTTGCAAACCCTTAGAATACCATGCTGTCATGACTCCTCTGAGAGTTTTCAAATTTCTATTGATTTCTTGGCTCCTTCCTTTTTCTGATATGATCATTCCAGCTGTGTTAATGATCCGACTGCCTCTATGTGGGTCTCACATTGACAAGCTCTACTGTGAAAACTGGGCAGTTGTGAAATTGTCTTGTGTGGACACAACTCTCAACAATTTGTCTGGATATATTTTATTGTTTAAATATACATTACAATTCCTTTTTATTGTATATTCTTACATCTTGATTATTAAAGCATGTGTAAAGACTAGTGAAGGAAGGAGTAAATTTATGCAGACATGTATGCCTCATTTGATCTCATTAATCAGTTTCATGGCTACATTCCTCTTTGATGCAATGTACACTAGATATGGAGCTAGAAATGCACCACAGGCTCTTCGCAATATCATGGCAGTGGAGTTTCTAGTCATCCCTCCTCTTCTAAATCCCCTCATATATGGATTAAATCTCACTCAGATTCGTAGAACACTTTTGAAATTGTGTAACAAAAGTATAAAACCGTACACCTAATGCTTATAAGATACATACATTTCTTTTGGTACTACTGTATTTATTAAAAAATGTTGTTTTTTTTTTTTTATTGTACCTATCACATTGGTCAGGCTTGAAATTCCCAAGGTGAGTCAGATTAAGAACTGTGAGGTTGAGCCAGAGTGTGTGTCTTCCAAAGCTAATCAATTCATAGGAAAACTGATAACTCTGTGTTATAGACAGGAGGAGATATACAGTGGATTACATTGGTTTAATATTTTTGTGTTAGGATTGTATTACAAACAAGCTATCTCACGTTTTTCTTTAATTTATACATTCTGGGTTGTCAGAAAAACCTACACTTCTTATCCTACCACAATATTAATTAGTGTAGTGATAATTGCACATTACACATCTGTCTAGGTACACGCCAAACTATTTAATTTATTTGAGAGCATGACTAAAGTCAAGGACTCTCACACTAACATAATTTCTGTAAACTATGGTTTAAAAATACCATATTTCATGTAAAAATAAATCCATACTGTTTTTCTCATGTGGCTTTTAATGTTCACCAATAACAAAATAAACCAGGGAATGCTGGTGTTGTGACTGTTTGAGGTTTTCCTGTTCACTACAGTATTTACTCATTAATTTCGTGTTTTTTTCCACATTGGGCAATCAATTCTGGATAAAATTTGGGAGTGTGTCAGTCTTCACCAAACACAAGCCAGTATGATACAAAAAAATTAAATGTAATCTCCTTTTCACTTAGGAGAATAAACATTATAATATATAATATACATTTTAATAAGCACAATTATCTTATATAGTTGTTTCCCCTTAATTATATATCACAGCAGCAAATTAAATATGTCACATTTCCTTTATACTGTACATAAATACTTAAGTAGACTAAACCCTGCTTTTATGCATAAGCAAATAAAGTACTGTACACATAATGCACCTCATTCAGTCTAATGGTATTCATTACTAGCTTACCCAAGAGAAAATGACTAAAGCCAAAATCTTCAAGACCCCTTGAGCTTAAATTCTTACAAGACTTAAGGCATTACAGCATAAGTATGAAAATTCTCAACCATATTTTTATCTGACTGTATTTTCTGCTTTCCACATTCAGTAGACAAGTTGGATAGAAATTCAATGTCCTTCCTGAAGTAACAATGGGCTTTGTCTGTTACCTCTTTACTAGGCATATTCATTTTCCATATAACTCTGAATTACAAAATATAATTGCAAACATATCAGCATGGCCTATATCAGCTTAACACTTTTGCCTATTTCTTGGGGGGCACATTCACTATCGGGGGTGCGTCATACGAGGGAGATTTTGTCAACTTCAGTATGATGCAATTCCTGGACTACAGCAACAGTGGAGAACAATACCGTACACTCAACAAAAAGTGCCACTGTGCAAACATCAAAACCTCTGATGTACTGTACAGCACCAGCCATTACCTGTCCAGTTTAAACACGGATTATTCCAGTGCACTCTGACCCCACTGACGTGACTTCAAGTTTCACTATAACCTAGCTAAATGTAGGGTATGGTAATATCAATTTCTTTTTAGCACTTCTGACTCTGAGCACCAGCAACTTAGGATACAGTTTAGCCCTGAGCACCTGTTTGTGTGGAGTCTATAAGTAATCTCTGCATTTGCCACCCAGTCATGCGTTAAGGCTTGATTCCCTACTCTAAATTGTGTTTTTCTGGAAGGTTTTTCCTAAGTAGGACCATTACTTTTTCCTTCTGCCTAAATTACAGTGAAATGAGGATGATGGGTCAAATGGCTTCTCATCTCCAGCCATTCTCAAGTTTAATCGTGTAGACATTCAAAATGAAAAAACGTGAAACTGAAGTTTTAAAATATTCACGTAATGAATATACTTTAATAGTAGTTCTCTTCATTCCTTTATATTTGGCAATGTTCTGGTTAATTTGAAATTAAAAAGGAATCAATCAATATTAATTTGGCACATTTCTTTACTACAAACATACTATGTATTTTTATACCTGTATATCAAAGACATGGTTCAAAATATGATCCCGGCCTCTCTTATCCATAATGTTGCCCTTAATTGTTCACAAGCTCATTAAACAAGAACAGCAGTGCCAAAGGTCTCCCAGGACTATTTACCAGGCTTCAATTCTCTAAAGCTTCCCACCTGCAGAAGATATACAGTATAAAGCAATAAAGAAGCTCTGTTTGACAGAAAAAGCTCCATGCTCTTCCTGCAGCAACACCCTGCTCTTACTGAGAATTAAAGTTTCTATTTCAACAGACATGATGAAATATTTATAAGGTTAAAATAATTAGGAAAATGGCCTCCATTACTTTTAAAATTTTGATGACCAATGGGATTTTCTGCACAGTCAGTCAACCTTTTTTTAAATGGTGAAAATGAATCTGTGACAAATCTGGCACTAAGCTGGAGCCATTACAGTGTCATCTGCTAGGAAGACATGAAGATGAGTCTAGATCACTCAACAAGGAAAAAATACTCTTTGCTCTTTTCCAGAGCAGGTCTCTTTTTGGATGTGTTATTTGCAAATTTGTGTTTGAGGCCCAAGACCAAATCCCATCACTGCTCTGCTTTGGAAACACACTGAGTAGACTATTTTAAGGCACTGAGCTAAAGATTCAGCATACATTTTTGTGGCCAAGTAAATTTTAAAATGACATCCACAGTGGGGAATTCATCTGATGTCATAGTATTTACACTCTATGGCTTAAATGAGACAAAATCAACTAAATTACTCTTTTTTGCCTTTACTCTTCAATTTTACTTGTTGGTCATTTTTTTAAATCTAACTCTAGTTGCAACAGTCCTCCTGGAGAAATCCCTCCATGAGCCCATGTACATCTTCATCTGTAACTTGAGTGTGAACTCACTCTATGGAACTGCTGGTTTGTATCCTAAACTTTTGAGTGACTTTCTCTCTGATACACATGTGATCTCCTACATTGCATGTCTCACTCAAATCTTTGTGATCTATTCTTTTCTCTTCTGTGAATTTACCACCTTGACAGTGATGGCCTATGACAGGTATGTGGCGATTTGCAAACCCTTAGAATACCATGCTGTCATGACTCCTCTGAGAGTTTTCAAATTTCTATTGATTTCTTGGCTCCTTCCTTTTTCTGATATGATCATTCCAGCTGTGTTAATGATCCGACTGCCTCTATGTGGGTCTCACATTGACAAGCTCTACTGTGAAAACTGGGCAGTTGTGAAGTTATCTTGCGTGGACACAACTCTCAACAATTTGTCTGGATATATTTTATTGTTTAAATATACATTACAATTCCTTTTTATTGTATATTCTTACATCTTGATTATTAAAGCATGTGTAAAGACTAGTGAAGGAAGGAGTAAATTTATGCAGACCTGTATGCCTCATTTGATCTCATTAATCAGTTTCATGGCTACATTCTTCTTTGATGTGATGTACACTCGATATGGAGCTAGAAATGTGCCACAGGCTCTTCGCAATATCATGGCAGTGGAGTTTCTAGTCATCCCTCCTCTTCTAAATCCCCTCATATATGGCTTAAATCTCACTCAGATTCGCAGAACACTTTTGAAATTGTGTAACAAAAGATAAATTCCTTTTATTGATTATCAAATACAATATATGCATTTCTTTTGGTAACATTTTAATGCATACATAAAACACCCATTTTATGTAAAATTTGTATTATAATGAATAAATTAAGCCATTCCAAAGACACTGAGGTTCAGCTGGAGAGTTTTGTGTTCTAAAGCTAATAAAATGTTTTGGGAAGTTGATAACTCTGGATTTTGGCCTGGAGGAATTTCAGAGTGAGTATCCTTGGTTTAGTATTTTGTGTAGTAGAGTCTACTACAGATAAGCTTTAATTTATATCATTTTTGATGTCAGAAAATACTATACTTCTGTTTCTTCTACCAAAATGTAAATCAAATCCATACTCTGTTTTTTTTTTTTTATTCTGTGCAGTGTCCTGACACATGTAACTGTACTGTATATAGTTCAGTCATGGCTTTTAGTGTTTATCAATAACAAAAATAAACCATGGAATACTGGAATTGTGACTAGAATTGTTTTATTCCAGCTCATTTCTTAGGTAATTCTTGGTTCGTGTTCCACAGTAGGCAAGATTGTCCTTCATGACAAGATTCCAGACCACCTCAGTCTTCAACATATACTGTATAAACCAGTATAATAAAAAAGTGTAGTATGAAACAGAGAATGCAATGGCTTAGCTCTGAAGGCTACAATACACGTCAGTAAGCACTGTTATCGGTTTAGCAGTTGTATCATCTTAATTACATGTCACAGCAGCAAATGAAAGATTCCACTTTTCTTTATGCATAAATACCTAAATAGACTTAACAACTTAATATTATGCATAGAAGTACTAAACTCTAGATATCATGGAAAAGCTGTTCAATAACTGTAAACATACACCTCATTCTTCCACACAAAAAGCCAGTGTCTTCAAGTCCAATGTCTTGGACTTAAACTGTTACATTATAAGCATAAAACTCTAATTCTTCATTTTTATCTGACTGCTTTTCCTGCTTTCTACGTTCAGCACACATATTGCACAGAAAATCATTGAGTTCCATGATGTAACAATGAGCTTTGCCTGTTACCTCTCTCCTAAGCACATTAATTTTCTCACTAGCCCTAAATGACAAAATACAACTGTAAACACAGCTCATATCAGTATTTGCTCGAGGGCACATTCAGGGGATGGCTCATACAGGGCAGATGTATAAACCAACAAGATGTACTTCCTGGACTACAGGGACAATGGAGCCCAGAGAACGTTCCAGCTTTGCACACTATACCTGTAGCAGATACACATCAGTTTAAAAGTTACCACGGGTAAATATTGTATTATTAGGAAGAAAAAGCACAGTCTAGTGAAAGCAGGATTAAAATTATGCAGTCTTTTTTTCCTCATTTAATCTCATTAATCAGCTTCACTGTTTCTATGTTCTTTGATGCTATGCACACTTGACATGGCTCTAGAAACACACCACAGACTCATACAATATGATAGTATGTCAGTGGCATTTCCGAAATAAAGCACATATTATCACAAAGTTCTTGTTGGAAATAAAAGGGAATTTAGAAATATTGAATACATAATATGAAAGCAAGACAATGTTCTCAAATATTAAAATAGTAAATAGTAATTAGGGGAGGATCATGGGGCAGTAGGTTAAATTGCAATGAAAAAGAGACACAATTAACAGTTCTGTTTTCAGCAGATTAAGGAAATAGGTAAGATTAATATAGTATTATCTACACCATGTGTATTTGTTGCCTGAGAGACAAGAAAACAGGAGGTGAGATGTACATTAGGACATTATAATGGAGAGAGGGATAGGGATGGCTGTGGAGAAGGAAAATTCCTTAAGGAGATGTGAAAGAAGGTTTGGATGGAAGGCTTTGGGAAACAATTGGATGTGTCAAGGCGTTTGGGGAAGGGGAGTTGTGACACAAGAGACTGCAGCAAGTAGGACGGGAAATAGAAGCCTCAAGGAATGAGAGGGCAGGATTGACCATGAAGGGAGAAAGGGGGATGTTTTGGCTGAATTGAATGGCAGAAAGGGCTCAGGAATGGGGACGCATCCTGAGCTGTGCTGGATGTCAGGGGACAGGAAGGAGAGTGATGTTTATAGGCATTGTAGAACACTTGCTGACTGAGGTGAAGATAGGATGCTGGAAGGCTGAAAGGTTAGAAACTGAGGCCAAAAGAACAAAACATTTTAGATCTGAGCTGGCTCCCAGGGACAGAAGTAGCAGTAGTCGAGTGGACAGAGGAGAGAGTAGGTATTAGTAAACAACACAGAGGATGAACAAGATAGCCCTGGGGTCTGAAGCTCAGTTAGTTTGGCTTGAGGATGAGTAGAAATTTGCAGGATGTGGAGGTGTGGCCAGTCACCGAATCATGTTGGACGTCATGGGGCAGTCAATGTAGAGAGGGTTGTAGGATGCCTGCTGGCTGAACTTAAGACTTCTGACAGACCAAGGACTGACAAGACAGCGTTAGGAGCTACAGCAAATTAAAAGCCTCACATTCAATCAGTGAAACACAACCATCCATAGTTACTATTACAGAAACGTCTGACACACTACAGGTTCAACCAATGATGCACAACAGTACTGCAATCAATAGCAGGGAGCTGCACAATAATGAGTCGTGAATGTCTTACACAGGCACTTTAGAACTTTTTAAGGAACCAGGTGAAGCCTTAATAAGTCAAATTATAATACAAAATTATGTTGGATTGTTCTATTTCAAACTTAATACTGTAGTCCTCACACTGGTCACCAGAAAAATGTGATCATACAGTATGTGGGTTTTAGTTTACTGTAACAATTAAAAATTGGAATGTGAAATTGCATTAATTTGCTGGTTGTGAACAACCCAGATGGCAAGTGACAGTGCACTTTCTTTGTCCAGCCTCCAACATACCAATGACACAAAGACAGTCTTTTTTTTTAATAAGTGGAGTACTTTTTTTTCTTGACTTTCTCCAGGCTTGACATTACCCTTATCCATTCAGCCCTCTAACTGATTAGTGAGTTCCTTAAAGTATTCATGTAATAAAATGCCAAAAGTTTTAACAAATATCCAATTTATGTTCTAAAAAAAAGTGCATTCATAAACAGCTCCTGCTGAAGCCCAATATATATGCAGTTTATACTGACTGGTATTAAAATGCAACAAAAACCTTTGGTTTTAACACTTCTCAGCATGTTTTTGTTTCAGAGTAGGATAGTCTAAATATAATTGAGGAAATAGCTCATGAAAGGGGTGAATGAAATCCTCACATCAGTGAGATCCAGTATTAATATTCAAATAGGCAGGATGAGTGGAAATACCTTTTCTTCGTGGGCACCATTCCTGCATTCTTAAAAGTTCCAATAAGTTCACAACACATGTTTTCACCAAGCACATTTGCCAATTTAAGACATGCAACACAAGTTCCTTTAGAAAGGAAGTATTTTTATTTAGTCTAATTCTTCTTTAACTGCCTTTTTAATTATGAGTTTTAAACTCAGGCTCACGGCACAGATACTGTACTACAGTGACATAAGTCTCCCAGGACTGTTCTCAAGCTGCATATTCTCTAAAGCCTCCCTCCTCCTGGAGACATATAAAGCTAAGTAAAGTAGTTCAGACTGAGAAACTGAACTTCAGATTGAGAAAAGCTTCATGCTCTTCCTGCAGCAACACCAAGCTCACCTTGAGAGGTAATGTGTCCATAAATATTTAATCTGCTTATTAAAATAAGAATACACAACCTACTGTACTGTATGTCCTTTAAATTATGACTTATTTAAGAGTACAGCTACATTTGACAGATTCTTTATCGTCAGTTGCTTTTCTGTGTTTTCCTGGTGGAATATTAATCACTCTCTGACTTTCTTTAGCAGCTAATATATTGTCATTTCTGTTTTTTAGACAGACTTTGCTTACCAGGCAGCAAGACAAGCCTATAAGGGGTCATTGCAGTGTCAGCTGCTGGGAAGATGGGGGAACACATCTAGGTTACTCAACAGGGGAAAAACTTTATTTGTTCTCTGCATGAGTCAGACCCTTCTCTGATGTGGTGGCATGTTAACTTCTGGTGTTGGGCCAGGAAGTTGTAATCCTGGTACAGCTAACCTTTTGTGCTAAAATATCTCAAATGATGGAAAATATTTAATCTCAGATGCATTATTGACAAGCACATTCTAAACTGTGAACTACAATGGAGAACCTGTCTGATGTCACAGTATTTACGCTTTCTGGATTAAATGAGACAAGACCACATAAATACATAGTTTTTGCTTTTACTTTTCTCTTTTATCTACTGATCTCTTTCCTAAATCTAACACTTATGGCTACAATCGTTCAGGAGAAATCCCTCCATGAGCCCATGTACATATTCATCTGTAACTTGAGTGTTAATGCACTGTATGGAACTGCTGGTTTCTATCCTAAACTCCTGGCTGACTTTCTCTCTGATACCCATGTCATCTCATACAGTGGATGCTTTATCCAAATCTTTGTGATCTACTCTTATATTTTCTGTGAAAGTACCACTTTAACAGTGATGGCCTATGACAGGTATGTGGCAATATGCAAACCCCTAGAGTACCATTCTATCATGACTTATTTGACCGTTTCGAAATTTTTGTTAATTTCTTGGGTTTTTTCTTTCTGTGATGCAATAATTCCAATTTCGTTAGCTGTTAGACTGCCTTTATGTGGGTCTCACATTGACAAACTCTACTGTGAAAACTGGTCAGTTGTAAAGCTGTCTTGTGTGGACACGACTATAAACAATTTGTGTGGATATATTTTAATACTTAAGTATATTCTACAGTTCCTTTTTATTGTATATTCTTATATCTTGATTATCATAGCTTGTTTAAAGTCTAGTGAAGGAAGGAGTAAATTTATGCAGACCTGTATGCCTCATTTGATCTCATTAATCAGTTTCATGACTACATTCCTCTTTGATGCCCTGTACACTCGATATGGCTCTAGAAATTCACTACAGACTATTCGCAATATCATGGCAGTGAAATTTCTAGTCATCCCTCCCCTTTTAAATCCTCTCATATATGGTTTAAATCTCACTCAGATTCGCAGAAAGTTTTTGAGATTGTGTAATGGAAGTATAAAGCCCTTTCAATGATTATTAAACTTAAAATACTATCTAAGCACAGTTTTGTGTCCACTCTCTATTTATATACATTCACAAACTAGTACAATTTGCACAGAATTTGTCGATTTCAGAGTACTAAACTGAAATCAATCTAGGGACTCTGAGGCTGACATAGTATGTTTTGTCTTGTGATGCTGATAAAACGTTTTTTCCAATGCTCGGCAGAGTGACAATATTATATACTGTGTGAACAATTTAAGGTTACAGCAGGACTGATATAGAATTCTAGATGTGTAACACTTCTCTGATTTGGCTCCTGAGAGTTTACAGTATAAAAAGCATACTGTATTTCCCAATTAATTTAACTTAAGCCTTGAAGGACCTAAAGAAGATCTGTGATATAGGCTTAAAAAGGAAGGGCAGTATTTCGAAATATGCATTTAACATTTTCATGCTTTCCGATCACATTATCTCCCTTTTGGGACTGTATATATACATACATACTGTATACATGAAAAAAGGAGAGACCGTGATCTGAAAATGGAAACTGATAAAGTCCATTTATTCATTTCAGGTTTTTTTTTAATCAAAGCTTACATCAGGGTAGCTCCTTCTCTCAGTTGTACCATACTGGAGTGCTGTGATTCATTGATCTTGCTTACTGCCCTCCATAGTGGAGTAGACTGGAATGGCAATCAGGCTGTGGTGGTGTACATCTTATGAATCTTATCTATAATATTTTCATCCAGCCATTTTTAAACTGATTGTTTTCATCCACATCCTGAAAACAGCAAAAGTCTTTAAGGTTGACAAGTATGTGAACAAAGCAGAAGGGAAGCGCTGTGTCAGGTACAAAGAACATACAGCACTGACAGCCCTAAACCAAGTCAACCACAGTGCCAAGCTGTACTGTAGATACAGAATCACCTGGTAGGGTGCCCTTAAAGTGGGTTCCTTCTCAGCATTTTTTCCCACAACCTAATAATACTACGCACTTTCAAGGACAGAAGACATGGCAAGAGACATCTTTTTCTGTCTGTAGTAAATATAGTAAAATACAGTAGCACACAGACAAACCTTTCTGATCTTTAGAGTGTATATTTTAGCCTTGTTTCCATTAAAAGCTTCATTTGGCATCCTGACACATTTGCAATTACTTGTCTGAATCACATGCAATTACCCTGTGCTGAAAGGATCCTATTTTAAATTAGTTTCCCTTAAGGATTTTAGCTCAGGTTCATTTAATGAACACCACAGAGGCAATGGACTGACAGGCTTCTCTTCAGGCTAAAATTAACTAAAGACTCCCTCCTGAAGAAAACATACAGTATAAAGGTAAGTAAAGTAGCTCAGATTGGAAAACAAAGCTTCATGCTCATCCTGCAGCAACACCCTGCTCTCCCTGAGAGGTAACATTATTAGATAGTTATCTGTAGATTCACGTATATTAGAGAACAAAAACCAAGAAAAATGGCTTGAGCCATGTGGCTCATTTCAACTTTAAACAATGTAATTATAGCTCCTATTGTATGTATATTCATTATTTTTAACTACATATATTCATTATTAATTTTAATTTAATTTTCTTATGCACAATTGCCAGTGATATACTGTACAGTAATTGTAGTCTGTCATTCATGGTAGAAATATATCTAGCTGTTACGATAGAGGGAGGCAATTGTCTGTGAAACTTTTTCTGTCCTAGGTTTCGCAAAGAGGATGTGTGGTTACAGGGCCCCCTATAGGAAAGAAGCAGTGGTGCTCATAAGCAGCACAGTAAAAGAAAATCAATAAATACGTTTGTAATGTGTTCGTAAGGAGGAATCTAAGCCCATATCCAAGAGGTGCTGGCTTCATCTTCTTTTCTGTTGAATTAGTAGATGGGACGATTTTAATTATTTATAGACATTGTTACAATTTGCGTCTTACAACACCCATGATTGATGGAGAACTCGTCTAATGCTGTAGTATTTTATCTCAATGGATTAAATGACACCAGATCACATAAATATGTCTTTTTTTTCTTCACTCTACTTTTTTATCTGCTGATTATTTTATTCAATCAGACAGTGATTATTACAATACTTCTGGAAAAATCCCTCCATGAGCCCATGTATATCTTTATCTGTAACTTGAATTTCAACACATTGTATGGAACTGCTGGTTTCTATCCTAAACTCTTGGCTGACTTTCTCTCTGACACCCATGTCATCTCATACACTGGATGTTTGATTCAAGCCTTTGTCATCTACTCTTCTCTTATGTGTGAATTCACCAGTTTAACAGTGATGGCCTACGACAGGTATGTGGCGATATGCAAACCCTTAGATTATCATTCTATCATGAGTGCTCTGACTGCTGGAAAAATTGTTTTGATTTTGTGGATTCTTATGTTCTTTGAAGCAATAATTCCAATTTTATTAACAGTCAGACTGCCTCTCTGTGGGTCTCACATTGACAAACTCTATTGTGACAATTGGTCAATTGTAAAGCTGTCCTGTATAGACACAGCTCTTAACAATATATATGGATATGTTTTAATAATCGCTCATATTTTACAAGCTTTGTTTATTTTATATTCTTACTTTGAGATTATCAGAGAGTGTTTAAAGTCCAGTGAAGGAAGGATTAAATTTATACAGACCTGTTTGCCCCATTTAATAGCATTAATGAGCTTCACTATCACCACAATATTTGATGTAATGTATTCTCGATATGGCTCCAGGAACACACCACAGACTATTCGCAATATCATGGCAGTAGTGTTTCTAGTCATTCCTCCCCTTTTAAACCCCCTTGTATATGGATTGAATCTCACTCAGATTCGTATAAAAATTTTGATGATGTGTAACAGAAAAATAAACTCAGTTAGTTATTGTTGACATCAAGTATAGAAGTATAACTTATGAATTCAGCTTTTGTACTGCTATTGTACTTAGCCTTTTGATGGAATAATTTATATGCATTCAGAAAAATACTTTCCCTGTATGTAATGACACTATATATACATTTTACACAATAAAATCTGGAATCACAAGAAATGTAGTTATATTTTGTATACTGTATGTGCAAATTCTGCTTAAATGTTCAGGTTTCAGATATTTACTGTAAACCGGGGGAAAAAAGGAAAAGATCACTATGAAATAAATAAAGCAAATTTTAAAAATGTTGTCAAAAATGTATTTTCTGGCTTCTGATAAATTCTGGAGTAGAAGTCTTTGAATCCCTGTGAAAAGAAAGATGCAGATAGAAAGATTGGTGTAATTGTTGCTGGGACAGGTACAATGGGGAAGTGTTGTCTTGTACAGGCTCACTGTTCTGACTTGTTCTATGTAACAGTTGACCATATTCTGCCTGTTCAAACAATGAAAATCACTGATGACTTTTGTGAGAGAAGGAATGAATGAATTTGCTGGACATAATGATGCCCTCTTGGTAATCATGAATTGTGTGTGCATGGTGCTGGATCTGTATTTGTAGGAATACTTATCTTGGATACAGATACGTACTGTAACATTATGGAGTACATTCAGGGGAAACGGTAGGTTCTGTTTCAACAAACAGTGCCAGGAGTGGATGGCTAAGGTAACGGTGGACAAGAAAGATCAGTCCAGTAGATCAGGTGGTCAGCAGTATCAGAAGATCGGAAGATCTGTAAAATCAAAACAATGTAACAATGTGGCAGTGGAGCCGCAAAGAGCACTGGTAAAAGCACTGTCTGAGGGGGCAGAGGCGCCGTTGTGAGCTTAGCGAGAACCGGAAAAAATAAACACAACAAAAAGGGAAAAAACAAAAACATAAATACACGTGCCACTTTCTGTCCCACCATGTATCTCCACTGGGACAGGTTGAGTTTATTTTGCAGTCGGCCTCATGCTCCTTTTCTTCCAGACTGGACCCCGTTTGATAGGGAAAGTCCAGTCTGGAAGAAAAGGAGCATGAGGCCGACTGCAAAATAAACTCAACCTGTCCCAGTGGAGACACATGGCGGGACAGAAAAAAAGAAGAGAAAGAAAATAGAAACAGGAACCCGTTCTCCACAGTCCCCTCTGGAAGGTCCTCCCCTTGCGGGGGTCTGCTCATCCCTCCGGGGAGGTCTTCAGTGTGTCTTAAAGGCCCCCACAGCTGCGGCTCATGGTTCATCAGCCGGGACAGCTGTGGTTACTAAGGCAATGTGTCGCCCTTAATCCAGGGCTCCGCCTCCAAACTGCACACGCCCCCAGGTAATGTCACAGCAATGCTGATTGAACATTAAGGTTCTCTTGCTTACATATTAGGCATTGAATGGTTGTTGTATTAATGTAGTCCTGCAAATGATCTGAGATCAGGTAACTCTTCTCATTGTGCATGAGGCTCGTCTCTACACTTTAGGCAACAGAGCCTTCTATTATGCAGCTTCACAGTTGTGCAACTTTTGACTATTGTTTTATGTCTGTTTCATGGTGTTTTCAAACATCACTTAGAAATAAAGTGATAATTATCATTATCATCATTACTAATTTTTTGGTTGTTATCCATCCATTTTCTAATTTCTGCTTTATCTAATTAGGATCGTGGGAGGAGACAGAGCCTATCCTGGCAAGCAATGGGTGTAAGGTGGAGTACACCCTGCACAAGACAACAGTCCATTGCAGGGCACACACAGACACAGACATGCACACAATCAGGGGTATTTTCCCTGACGTTAATTAATACCAATACTGTATATCAATATATCTTTGGACTGTGGAAGGAAATGTGGGCACCTGGAGGAAATCCACGTGATTTTCTGGATTCGTTCTATCTGTGAGCTAATAATTGCAGTTTTGTTAAGAAACAGGCGACCTTTATGCGGGTCATACAGTATATTGCCCAACTGTACTGTGAAAACTGGTCGATAGTAGAGTTGTCTTGTGTGGACAACACTCTAAACAATATCCATGGTTCTATGTTAGTAACTGTTTTCACAAGCTTTTTTTTTCATGTATGTTCTTACATTCAGATTATCAGAGTCTGTTTAAAGTCTAGTGAAGGCGGTGAAAAGTTGAGGTAAGACATACTTACCTCATTTGATCACATTAATCATCTTCACTGTCTCTATCCTCTTTGATGTGATGTCTTCTAGATATGGCTCTAGAAACGACAAACTCTTTGCAATATCATGGCAGTGGAGTTTCTGGTTTTGGCTGCTCTTTCAAATCCCCTTCTATATGGTTTTAATCTGTCTCAGCTTTGCATAAAGTTTAGGAGACTTTGTCATGTTTACTCTCGAGTATAGTTGACATCAAAGTGAATATTAAAATATTCAAATTTACAAAATTTACCAAATAATATTTATATTATATATATGTTATAATATATCATATAAAATACAATTATATTACAGTCTATTACAATTATTGAAAAAAATCTCATTTCCATCCTTAGAAATTCGGTGACATACTGTATATGCAATCCAACACCATATGCTACAGTACATATTTTACTAAATCTAACCTGGATCCACAAAAAATGCAGATATACAGTATTTGTTCTATATGTCAAACATCTTATATAGCTGTCAGTCATCCTATTTTAAAAATGATACTTGTAGATTGTGAAATTAAATGCCAAATAAAAAATCATGTGTTCAAAAATGTATTATTTGGTTGCTCATGTCATTCAGGAGAAAGTGTCTGGGAATCCCTGTGAAAGCATACAGACAGAAATAAGAGTGTAGTCATGGGGACCTATCATTTTAGAGACCCTCACTACTCTGAACTGGTCAGTTAGTTTTCTTCCTGTTCAAGTGTGTGTGCATTAAGAGCTGAAAGACTTTCATAAATTGGTCCAAGTATGGCAATAAATAGCTGATTAAGTGTGGAGTTCAGTAAAACTTTCCAGGCACGTGCAGCCCTCTTGCAATGGAACTGGACCCAGCAGGGAACACTTAATAAGAAATCAAAACTCACGAGGGCTGAAAGTGTGAGATGGAGTTGGAACGCACTGGAGAGATGAAGAGGAGAAAGATATTAGTCAGAGAAGGTGGAGGCAAAGGCAGATGTGAAAGAAGAATCAATTCATGACGTACAACAAAGGAAACTAGAGGAATTGTTTAATTTCTCTGTATGATGTTTTCAAATAGGGGCGCACAATGCCAGTCCTGGAGGGCCAGAAGACCTCTCTCTCCCCCTGAGTCCTTAGTTGCCCAATTGAACTGCTTTACTTTTTTTGCTTTGCTTGATCTTCAGATGCAGGAGCTTAAAAGAGACATAAAACCTTGGGGTAATGTATAGTATGAAAAAAGTAAAAATGTATGCCCTGCTTTCAAGTTAAACTGAATCCTCCCATTTGTAACCTTTTTGATGTTCTTAAATAAAGAAACCCCATACAATGCTTATAATTAACATTAAATTATACTGAGCATAAGCCTGCATTTTCAATTCTTGTTTTCAGAGCACAGTTATACTTGGCAACCTTATATGTATTTGCTATCTTCTACTTGAATCACTATGAAACAAGGTTCCTATTTTAAAAATATAATTTTCCTCATGGAGTCTTGCTCAGGGTAATTAATTGGATCCCACAGAGCCACGGGTCTCCCAGAACAGTTTTCAGACAACAATTCTCTAAATTCCCCCTCGTGTAGGAGACATATAAAGCTGTTAGGTAGCTCAGATTGGAAAACAAAGCTTCATGCTCTTTCTGCAGCAACACCCTGCTCTCCCTGAGAGGTAATGTCTGTACATAATGTCGTCTATAGCTTTACATATAGTACAGAACAAAAAAGAGTGTTTCATTTAATTGTTTAACCATGTAACTGTATTTACATTTAATACTTTTAATTGTATTTTTATTTACACAGAATGTTTACATTTTACTATTCTGCATGTATGCTTCTCAAATTGCATGGTATTCTCATCCCATAAGTTTAATTTATTTTAAAATACAGTACTTATTGTTTTTAGAAATCTTTCCATCCATTTGAAGAAGGCACTCCTGTGTAATTTACAAATCTGGCTGAAAGGATGTGTGCTTAGAGGTCCCTCTGCTGGGAATTAGTAGAAGTAACTATGGGAGAAAACCAATAAACACTGTCTTTACCAGTGGTTTTCACTCTTTAGCAATGTGCTTGTGGTAAGTACAGGGAGCGACAGCTCATTTCCTACAGGTGCAGAGTTCTTTCTTGATGTATTCACAGAAAGCAGTTTTATATTCACCTTAAACCAAAGTTTCTTTTACAATGGTTGACAGCATCTTTGACTGATGGAGAACTTGTCTAATATCATAGTATTTAATCTCAGTGGACTAAATGAGATACGGTCTCATAAATATGTCTTTTTTGCTTTTACACTTCTCTTTTACCTGTTGATCACATTTTTGAATCTGACACTAACTGCTACAATCCTCCTGGAGAAATCCCTCCATGAGCCCATGTACATCTTCATCGGTAACTTGAGTGTCAACACCCTGTACGGAACTGCTGGTTTCTATCCTAAACTCCTGGCTGACTTTCTGTCTGATACCCATGTCATCTCATTTGCTGGATGTTTGATTCAAGTCTTTGTGATCTACTCTTCTGTTATGTGTGAATACACCATTTTAACAGTGATGGCCTATGACAGGTATGTGGCAATATGCAAACCCTTAGACTACCATTCTATCATGAATAATGTGACTGCTCAGAAATTTGTTTTGTTTTTGTGGATTCTTACATTCTTTGAAGCAACAGTTACTATTTTGTTAACTCTCAGACTGCCTTTTTGTGGGTCTCAGATTGACAAACTGTACTGTGAAAACTGGTCAGTGGTAAAGCTGTCTTGTGTGGACACAACTCTCAACAATGTTGGTGGTTACATCATAGTGATTTCTTGTATTTCACAAGCCATTTTCATTGTATGTTCTTACATCCAGATTATCAAAGTGTGTGTAAAGTCTGGGGAAGGTAGGAGAAAGTTTATGCAGACTTGTTTGCCTCATTTGATCACATTAATCAACTTCACTTTCACCTCGATTTCTGATGTGATGTTTTCTAGATATGGTTCTAGAAACACACCACAGACTCTTCGTAATATCTTGGCAGTGGAATATCTAGTCATTCCTCCTCTTCTAAATCCCCTCATATACGGCCTGAATCTCTCTAAAATTTATTTAAGGGTTCGGAGACTTTTTAAAATGGAATCTTGGACATAGCTGACATCAAAGTGCAGAAATATTCAAAATGACAAAAAAAATCATGTGTATCTTCCAAATATTAATAACATCTATTTCCTATAGTTAGACATTTTATGACGGACATTAATATGCACTCCAAAACAAATGCTGGATGTTTTACACATATTATAATCTGGATCCATAAAAAATAGGGTTATAATTGTACCATATACAGTATGAATTTTGTTAATTTAATTTATGCATTGTTATGTCATTTGAAAAATTCTGCTGTGGCTGTGGAAAATATAAAAATGTTTTACTTAAATTTTATTCTACTGGACTGTAAAATGAAGCAGAAAAATTAAAGGTCATGTTTTAAAAAATATTTTATTTTTTCTGATGTCTTTCTGGGGAAAAGTATTTTATTTCCTGCAAAAGGATGCAGACAGAAAGCATATTCTGTAATCACTGGACAAAAATGATACCCCCTGGGTAATCTTGTTATGACCAGTGGGGCCATGCATCTGTCTCTTTTGATGATGGATATAAATTTGAAGGTGATACAGATTTATTTTTCACCGTTGCATGCTGTGGAAGGTTAGCAGCACAGTAGTCAATTCTAGTTATAACGTTAGTAATTACTAATTCCTTATGTACCCTTTCATCTTACGTTCACATGAACCATGTTAATGGAGGGAGTCCTGGAATGTTAGTGTGTCTATACTGTCGATTGTCAAGGTTTCTTTGAGCAAGCAGCACTTGGAGAGCTGGAAAACAATTACTAGCTGATTTGGGTAAAGTGGGAAGTTCAGTAAAACTTTGCAGGCACATGCAGCCCTCTAGCAATGGAATTGGACCCAGCAGGGAACACTAAATAAGAAATAGAAACTCGGAGGGCTGAAAGTGTGTGATGGAGTCGGGACCTATTCTGTGAAGCAATGATTCCTATTCTGTTAACTCTCAGACTGCCTTTATGTGGGTCTCAGATTGACAGACTCTACTGTGAAAACTGGTCGGTTGTAAAGCTTCTTCTAAATCCCCTCATATACGGATTAAAACTCACTCGGATTCGGGTAACGGTTAAGAGACTTTGTAACAAAACTGTAGATTCTCATACAGTACATAGTTGATATTAAAGCTGGAGGATCTTCATTTTCCAAATCTAATCTTATGTATGAAAAAATATTAACAAAACCTATTTCCAATCCTTAGACATTCTGTGAGACAGTTGATATATTTTGGGCATTAAAACTGTGGGTATTGCAATGTAATCTGGATGAACAGTAAGTAATTATCCATAATGTACAGTACACTGTTAACTGCAAAAAATGGAAAACCTAAATAAAGTTTTATATGTAGTGGAAGTTTTTTTCCCTTTTTTATTTGTATTATTTGTTTGATCCATAAATGCTATTCAGAAATCAGATACCTAGTTATTCAGGCATGGCACTGTAAATGTTCAGTGTTCTATGCAAGGAGTAAAACGGATGATCCAAGCCCCAGGGAAACCCATAAACACGGAATGTTGAATGAACAGAAATAGAAAATGAGAGATGAACCTGGGAAATGATAGTACGATTGGAGATCCTGGAAACAACCACCGCTGTATGCTGTATGGTTGTGCATTGATAAATAAACCTTGAACAAACATGAACAAAAAAGGATGCAGAGAGAAAGAATATTCTGTAATCACTGGACAAAAATGATACCCCCTGGGTGATCTTTGTATGACCAGTGGGGCCATGCATCTGTCTCTTTTGATGATGGATATGAATTTGAAGGTGATACAGATTTCTTTTTCACCGTTGCATGCTGTGGAAGGTTAGCAGCACAGTAGTCAATTCTAGTTATAACATTAGTAATTACTAATTCCTTATATAACCTTTAATCTTTAATCTTGGACCCAGCAGGGAACACTAAAAAAGAAATAGAAACTCGGAGGGTTGAAAGAGTGAGATGGAGTTGGGACGCACTGGAGAGATGAAGAGGAGAAACATATTAGTCAGAGAAGGTGGAGGCAAAGGCAGATGTGAAAATAGAATCAATTTGTGAGGCACAGCAGAGGAAACTAGAGTGTGTTTTGTTCCATTTCTCTGACACATTTATAACTGGGGGATGTGCAATGCCCGTCCTGAACCATCTGGCTTTCTTCCCACCTGGGCTTTAGTCACCTAATTGAACTAATCTATGGCTTAACTGGACATACTGGAAACATTGCTTGTTCTGAAGAAGATGGAGATTAAAAGAGACATAAAACCAACTGGATGGAGGCCCTTAAGGACTGAAGTTAGATACTGATAACAACACACAGTTTGAAGTATCTATAAAAACAAAGCTGGTCTTTCCATAGCCCTGTTACTATGAAAGAGGCGGTGGTCTTCAGATTTCAAGACTGTGGTGTGTTAGATGGTTAATGTTTAATAACTCTTTGGAAGACCAGGATCAAAACCCCATTCATGTTCCACATATGAACTTCAGACTAAATAGATTGAAAGATAATATTTACAAAGTATGTCCTACATCCAGGTGAAACTTTATGGATGGGGTGAATGGCCTCCTCTCATCTGTAATCTTTCTTATATTCTTAAATCAAGCAAGCCCTAAAAATTCATACAGTATATAGTAATGAACACTAAATAACAACTGATCCCAAGATAGAATTTTCAGGCTTGGATTCAACACACAGTTACAATTGACAACCAGGTGTATTGGTATTTTCTTTCTGAATCACACATAATTTGTCTATGAACCAGGAAACCAATTTTAAAAATATTTTTCCTCATAGATTCTAGCTCAGGGTAATTAACCAAGGCCCACAGAGTCAAATGTCTCCCACAACGGTTTTTCTCTACAGCAATTCTCTAAAGTCTCCTTCCTGCAGGAGACATATAAATCTCCAGAAAGTTCAACTTGGAAAACGACTTCATGCTCTTCCTGCAGTAACACCCAGCTCTCCCTAAGAGGTAATGACTGCAGATATTGTATTCTGTTACTTTACTTAGAAGAGGGAACAAAAAATAAGAACTATAGAAAGGTGACATTAATTCTAATAGAATGACTCATTTGATCTTTACACTGTGTAACTATGTTTGAGTTTAATTTTTAAATCAATTCACACAAAACATTTAATTTTCCCTTTTTCTGGCATGCTTGTTATACAATGCTTGACTGTCTCATCAAATAAGAACAAATATGAATTGAAATACTTCATTATAAAATTTCTTGGCATTTTTAGTGGAGCAAGACGTGTCTAGGTGAATCTCATCACTTATAAAGTTTGTCTCAGAGGACATGTGATTACAGAGAACTCTGTCTGGAGGAATCAGAAGTGCATGCAGACAGCATAGTAGAAGACCTACTGTAATGGGTTTGCGGTTACAATTTGCAACATGTTTGCAGTGAGTACTGGGAACCAAAGCCCATATCTTTCACATGCTGGCTTCTTATTTTTTATGTATTCACAGATCATACTTTTGTAAACATAAACTGAATCAAAAGCCTCCTTCACAATGGTTTACAGCATCTTTGACTGATGGAGAACTTGTCAAATATTGTAGTATTTAATCTCAGTGGATTAAATGAGATACGGTCTCATAAATATGTCTTTTTTGCTTTTACGCTTCTCTTTTACCTGTTGATCACATTTTTGAATCTGACACTAACTGCTACAATCCTCTTGGAGAAATCCCTCCATGAGCCCATGTACATCTTCATCTGTAACTTGAGTGTCAACACCCTGTATGGAACTGCTGGTTTCTACCCTAAACTCCTGGCTGACTTTCTCTCTGATACCCATGTCATCTCATATGCTGGATGTTTGATTCAAGCTTTTGTGATCTACTCTTCTGTTATGTGTGAATTTAGCAATTTAACAGTGATGGCCTACGACAGGTATGTGGCAATATGCAAACCCTTAGAGTATCATTCTATCATGAATAATGTGACTGCTCAGAAATTTGTTTTGATTTTATGGATTCTTACATTCTGTGAAGCAATGATTCCTATTCTGTTAACTCTCAGACTGCCTTTATGTGGGTCTCAGATTGACAAACTCTACTGTGAAAACTGGTCGGTTGTAAAGCTGTCTTGTGTGGACACAACTGTTAACAATGTCTATGGATATTTTTTTGTAATTGCTCATATAGCACAAGCATTATTTATTGTATATTCTTACATTCAGATTATAAGAGAATGTTTAAGGTCTAGTGAAGGCAGAAGTAAATTTATGCAGACTTGTGTGCCACATTTGATCACATTAATCAACTTTAGTGTGACCACGATCTTTGACATAATTTATGCTAGATATGCCTCTAGAAACACACCACAGACTCTTCGTAATATCATGGCAGTGGAGTTTCTAGTCATCCCTCCTCTTCTAAATCCCCTCATATACGGATTAAAACTCACTCGGATTCGGGTAACGGTTAAGAGACTTTGTAACAAAACTGTAGATTCTCATACAGTACATAGATGATATTAATATGTAATCTTGTGTATGAAAAAATATTAACAAAACCTATTTCCAATCCTTAGACATTCTGTTAGACAGTTGATGTATTTTGGGCATTAAAACTGTGGGTATTGCAATGTAATCTGGATGCACAGTAAGTAATTATCCATAATGTACAGTACACTGTTAACTGCAAAAAATGGAAAAACTAAATAAAGTTTTATATGTAGTGGAAGATGATCCAAGCCCCAGGGAAACCCATAAACACAGAATTTTGAATGAACAGAAATAGAAAATGAGAGATGAACCTGGGAAATTATAGTACAATTGGAGATCCTGGAACCTACAGTCATGGTTGTCCTGTCACGCCCTCCACATCCAGAGGGCGCTCCTGCTCAGTCCTGCTCCTAGTTTCCCTGTGCTTTACTTCCGGTGTGTCTTATTGTCTGGGGTTTTATATTTCCGTGTCTCTCCTTCCCGGAAATATGTTTGTTCACACGTTTTGTATGTTTTTGATCATGTTGTGTGTGTGTCTCTTGATTTGGGATTAAGTTGTTATAATCTATTTAGAATTGACATTAGTAAAGAAGGTCCAGTGTAAGGATGGGCAGACCTCAAGACCTCTATTTCTATAAGATATCTAAAATGCTTGAACATTAGTATCTTTACAAGCAAATCCATAATTTATTCACCTTTTTACGGAAACCAGCAGGCAGATTTAGAGTATTTTTTTTTATTTATAAATATTTTTATTTATATTTTTTATCACAGAAGCATTGTGAATTAATTGAAGAGCCTAAAAAAGGAAAAAAAAAGTGATTGAGCAATATCCTCAAAAACTGAAGATATCTTTATCATGAAGTGATACGTGATGTTGTTTATTTTTTTAATGCAGACTGGGACAAAAGTGTGATCTCTGCAAAGTGCTTCTGCAGTGTGCCCTCTTTATAATGAGGCCTGTACGAAAGGAACTCTTCCCCTTATAGTCTGAATCATCTCAATTAGTAAGCTGATCCCAAAAGGTGAAGAAACACTCATGATGTACTGTATGCAACCAAATTAGGGTTGCATCCTGGTTACATAATCCTGGACATTTTAAGACAAAACAAGATTGTAAAGTTGTCCTAAAACTGATCTATAGTACATTGCCATGTAAAGTGAGCACTAAACCATTACTGATAGCATGAAGATCATAATACCTCATCACCTTTGCCTAGTCCACTCTCTCGCTGATATTACTTATATTACATTACTGCTTTTGTAACTTTTTTTTTTGTAATTACATGTAACTGCTTTGGTAAGTCACCTGAGTGCTTCAAGGTCAGTCAAGAATGATCAATTTAGTAACATCATGCCAATTATACATACTTTATGTTTCTAAAGGATACATGCAGAAATATAATAAGTTTATTTTGATTAGCACTGTTCGCTTTATATTAGAAGCAAATGATAGGTAAAAAAGAAATGATGTACTCTACTCCTAGAGTAGCCAACTTTAACTGTATTCTGGTAGACGACTTCCTACACCCAGCATTCCAACAATATGACATGGAAAATGGGAGATGAGACAGAACTCGGATCATTTCAGGTTTTCTTTTCAAACTGACCTGAGGTCAATTCGTTCCAGTAATTGGACTTACTGCTTTATGTACAGTAGGCCTTTTTAAAGCATTTTGCACTGATCCTGAATGTCAAAAGGAGCCTGAAACACCTGTGTTTTTGTAAATAAAATCCCCTAAAATTGAAATGGAGAATATTAATATTTACTCAGATATCTCTCTGCGCATTGTTCTTAGACCAATGACTCTTATTGGTGTTCAGAGTGGGTTTTTGATACTGTTCACAATGTCCAGGGTGTAATGTAATTTCTCCATTCACAAAGGATCCTATTTTAATCTACAGTAATTCTCCTTACTGAGTGTAGTTTAAGGTCATTAAAAAAACACCGCAGAGCCTGTGGGCTCCCAACCTTGTTTCCAAGCTGCAACTCTCTAAAGCCTCCCTCCTGCAGGAGACATACTGTATAAAGCAGTAAATTAGCTCAGATTGGGAAACAAAGCTTCATGCTCTTCCTGCAGCAACACCCTGCTCTACCTGAGAGGTAACATTTGTAGATAATTTCCTCAATTACTTTACTTAAACTAGAAAACTAAATGATTGAGAAAAGCATAAAATCAAAATTAATTCTAACAGAACGATTCATTAGAACTACTGTACCTAACTGCAATAACAGGATCTATTAATTTTGTTAGATTTAGTTTTAAATTTCAATAGGCATGTTTGTGCTTACTTAAATGGCATTTACACACAAGTACAGTAAATCGTCTGTCTCACTTTAAGTACTAATATATTTTTAAATATGTCTTTTTAGAAACATTTATCTTGTTTGCTGAAGGAAGGCTCTCCTATGTGAGTCATAAGTGTGAAGTTTGCTTAGAGCGCTCTATGCTGGGAAGAAGCAGAAGCACCTACAGTATAAGCAGAACAGGAAAAGCACTAAATACCGCACTCTGTTTACAACACGGCTGACCCTTTTGTAATGTGCATGTTCAAGAAACATTGGATTCTTGTGTTCTGGTGTATTCTTGAATGAGCCAATTTTGAAACCCAACTGATGCAGAACTTGTCCAACATTGCAGTTTTTTATCTCAATGGATTAAATGAGACAAGATCACATAAATATGTATTTTTTACTTTAACACTTCTTTTTTATCTGTTGCTAATATTTTTTAATCTGACACTAATTGCTACAATCCTTCTGGAGAAATCCCTCCATGAGCCCATGTACATCTTCATCTGTAACTTGAATGTCAATATACTGTACGGAACTGCTGGGTTTTATCCTAAACTCCTGGCTGACTTTCATGTCATCTCATACACTGGATGTTTAACTCAAACCTTTGTGATCTACTCCTTTGTTTTCTGTGAATACACTAATTTAACAGTGATGGCCTACGACAGGTATGTGGCAATATGCAAACCCTTAGAATACCATGCCATCATGAAATCTTTGACTGTTGTGAAATTTCTGTTAATTTCCTGGATTTTTCCTTTATGTGATACTTTAGTTTTATTATCGCTAACAATCAGACTGCCTTTATGTGGGTCTTACATTGACAAACTCTATTGTGAAAACTGGGCAGTTGTGAAACTCTCTTGTGTGGACACAACTCTTAACAATCTGTGTGGTTTTATTATTATGTTTAAATATATTGTGCACTTCATTTTTATTTTATACTCCTATATCCTGATTATTAGAGCATGTTTAAAGTCTCGTGAAGGCAGGAGTAAGTTTATGCAGACCTGTTTGCCCCACCTAATCACATTAATCAACTTCACTATCACCACAGTGTTTGATGTGATGTTTTCTAGATACGGCTCCAGAAACACACCACAGACTCTCCGCAATATCATGGCAGTGGAGTTTCTAGTCATCCCTCCTCTTCTAAATCCCCTCATATACGGATTAAAACTCACTCAGATTCGAAATAGAGTTATGAAATTGTATAAAAGAAAATTTGACGCTCACAAATAATCAAAGTGAATAAATATATTTAAATTAACTTAAAAAATAAAATTCAGCATTACTCAGGTAATGTAAAAACCTGAAAAAAGATTTGTTTCTTTAATATTTTAGTGACATGTTTATACAGTATGTACTCATAAATCTCACTCTCTTCATACAATATGTCTTGCTGTGACTAAGTTTTATATTGCATAAACAGAAAATGTAAAGATGTTTGTACCAAATTATCCTGTAGTTTTCAATGATTATATATTTTTAATATACAACAAAAAAATGTAACAATGTCTCAGTCTGGCCTTCTAAATTTCTCCTGCAATTCAATTGGTTCAGTATTGCTCTTCTCCCCTTATTATTTGTATGTAAAAGTCATACATGTCTGCTTGATCTCTTGATTCTTATTTAATAGACTTGCTTATGTAAAAATCTCAGCAATAGTAGATATAACATCGTGGTCAAAACAGCACGGCAGCGCCTATTCTTTCTCCACAGGCTAAAGACCTTCGGCATGCCGTCACATACAGTATCCAAGCCAACTTCTACAGGTGCACTATTGAGAGCATCCTGTCTGGCTGTATCACTGCCTGGTATGGGAGCTGCTCCGCCCGGGATCGCAAAGTACTGCAGAGGGTGGTGAAATCAGCACTGCTCATCACCAGCTGTGTGCTACTAGACATCGAGGATATCTACTCTGTTAGAAGCCTCAAGAAAGCCAGGTCTATACTCAAGGACCCCAGTCACCCAAACCACAATCTGTTTTTCCTACGAACGTCTGGAAAATGATACCGAAGCCCACAGACAAAGACCAGCAGATTTCAAAACAGCTTTTTCCCACGGGCAATAAGACTGCTGAACAGCCAGCCACAGCAGCCACCAGCAATTACACAAACGATCACTGATAAATAGTCAGTCCACTGTGTTTTTTTTCTTTCCCCCTGCGTTTTTTTCTTGCATACGTTTTTTGTCCACCTACGTTTTTTTTACTATTGCGTAATCTAATTTGTTACTGTAGAATTTATTGTATTCTTCTTGTAACCTTCTATCTATTCTGTCCTTCAGTATCTCTCCTTGGCAAGCTTGCGGAAAGTGCATTTCACTGCAAACAACCACCGCTGTATGCTGTATGCTGTATGGTTGTGCATTGATAAATAAACCTTGAACAAACATGAACAAAAAAGGATGCAGAGAGAAAGCATATTCTGTAATCACTGGACAAAAATGATACCCCTGGGGTGATCTTTGTATGACCAGTGGGGCCATGCATCTGTCTCTTTTGATGATGGATATGAATTTGAAGGTGATACAGATTTCTTTTTCACCGTTGCATGCTGTGGAAGGTTAGCAGCACAGTAGTCAATTCTAGTTATAACGTTAGTAATTACTAATTCCTTATATAACCTTTAATCTTACGTTCACATGAACCATGTTAATGGAGGGAGTCCTGGAATGTTAGTGTGTCTATACTGTCGATTGTCAAGGTTTCTTTGAGCAAGCAGCACTTGGAGAGCTGGAAGACAATAACTAGCTGAGTTGGGTAAAGTGTGAAGTTCAGTAAAACTTTGCAGGCACATGCAGCCCTCTAGCAATGGAACTGGACCCAGCAGGGAACACTAAATAAGAAATAGAAACTCGGAGGGTTGAAAGAGTGAGATGGAGTTGGGACGCACTGGAGAGATGAAGAGGAGAAACATATTAGTCAGAGAAGGTGGAGGCAAAGGCAGATGTGAAAATAGAATCAATTTGTGAGGCACAGCAGAGGTAACTAGAGTGTGTTTTGTTCCGTTTCTCTGACACATTTATAACTGGGGGATGTGCAATGCCCATCCTGAACCATCTGGCTTTCTTCCCACCTGGGCTTTAGTCACCTAATTGAACTAATCTATGGCTTAACTGGACATACTGGAAACATTGCTTGTTCTGAAGAAGATGGAGATTAAAAGAAACATAAAACCAACTGGATGGAGGCCCTTAAGGACTGAAGTTAGACACTGATAACAACACACAGTTTGAAGTATCCATAAAAACAAAGCTGGCCTTTCCATAGCCCTGTTACTATGAAAGAGGCGGTGGTCTTCAGATTTCAAGACTGTGGTGTGTTAGATGGTTAATGTTTAATAACTCTTTGGAAGACCAGGATCAAAACCCCATTCATGTTCCACATATGAACTTCGGACTAAATAGATTGAAAGATAATATTTACAAAGTATGTCCTACATCCAGGTGAAACTTTATGGATGGGGTGAATGGCCTCCTCTCATCTGTAATCTTTCTTATATTCTTAAATCAAGCAAGCCCTAAAAATTCATACAGTATATAGTAATGAACACTTAATAACAACTGATCCCAAGATAGAATTTTCAGGCTTGGATTCAACACACAGTTACATTTGACAACCAGGTGTATTGGTATTTTCTTTCTGAATCACACATAATTTGTCTATGAACCAGGAAACCAATTTTAAAAATATTTTTCCTCATAGATTCTAGCTCAGGGTAATTAACCAAGGCCCACAGAGTCAAATGTCTCCCACAACGGTTTTTCTCTACAGCAATTCTCTAAAGTCTCCTTCCTGCAGGAGACATATAAATCTCCAGAAAGTTCAACTTGGAAAACGACTTCATGCTCTTCCTGCAGTAACACCCAGCTCTCCCTGAGAGGTAATGACTGTAGATATTGTAATCTGTAACTTTACTTAGAAGAGGGAACAAAAAATAAGAACTATAGAAAGGTGACATTAATTCTAATAGAATGACTCATTTGATCTTTACACTGTGTAACTATGTTTGAGTTTAATTTTTAAATCAATTCACACAAAACATTTAATTTTCCCTTTTTCTGGCATGCTTGTTATACAATGCTTGACTGTCTCATCAAATAAGAACAAATATGAATTGAAATACTTCATTATAAAATTTCTTGGAATTTTTAGTGGAGCAAGACGTGTCTAGGTGAATCTCATCACTTATAAAGTTTGTCTCAGAGGACATGTGATTACAGAGAACTCTGTCTGGAGGAATCAGAAGTGCATGCAGACAGCATAGTAGAAGACCTACTGTAATGGGTTTGCGGTTACAATTTGTAACATGTTTGCAGTGAGTACTGGGAACCAAAGCCCATATCTTTCACATGCTGGCTTCTTATTTTTTATGTATTCACAGATCATACTTTTGTAAACATAACCTGAATCAAAAGCCTCCTTCACAATGGTTTACAGCATCTTTGACTGATGGAGAACTTGTCAAATATTGTAGTATTTAATCTCAGTGGATTAAATGAGATACGGTCTCATAAATATGTCTTTTTTGCTTTTACACTTCTCTTTTACCTGTTGATCACATTTTTGAATCTGACACTAACTGCTACAATCCTCCTGGAGAAATCCCTCCATGAGCCCATGTACATCTTCATCTGTAACTTGAGTGTCAACACCCTGTATGGAACTGCTGGTTTCTATCCTAAACTCCTGGCTGACTTTCTCTCTGATACCCATGTCATCTCATATGCTGGATGTTTGATTCAAACTTTTGTGATCTACTCTTCTGTTATGTGTGAATTTAGCAATTTAACAGTGATGGCCTACGACAGGTATGTGGCAATATGCAAACCCTTAGAGTATCATTCTATCATGAATAATGTGACTGCTCAGAAATTTGTTTTGATTTTGTGGATTCTTACATTCTGTGAAGCAATGATTCCTATTCTGTTAACTCTCAGACTGCCTTTATGTGGGTCTCAGATTGACAAACTCTACTGTGAAAACTGGTCGGTTGTAAAGCTGTCTTGTGTGGACACAACTTTAAACAATGTAACTGGTTATATTTTTATAATTAAATATTTTTTACAATTCCTTTTTATTGTATATTCTTACATCCTGATCATAAGAGCATGTTTACAATCTAGAGAAGGCAGGAGTAAGTTTATGCAAACCTGTTTGCCCCATTTGATCACATTAATCTGCTTCACTGTCACCATGCTCTTTGATTTAATGTACACTCGATATGGCTCCAGGAACACATCACAGACTCTTCGCAATGTCATGGCAGTGGAGTTTCTAGTCATCCCTCCTCTTTTAAATCCCCTCGTATATGGTTTAAATCTCACTCACATTCGCAGAAAAGTATGGAAATTGTGTATTGAATAAATAGACCCTAACATTATTAGGAAATATATAAATGTCTGTTTTTTAATTACCGATAAAATGTGAATAAATGTGAATAACAATTTCTTGTGCTCTTTCTAACGGTAAGGTCTGTTTTACTTCATTTGTGTGTCTTACAATCCTGAAATGCTAACAATATAACAAGTCTGATGGTGGTGGTCCTTGAATGTTACTAAGTAGTATTTCACTAGGGACAACGATATCCAAGAACTGATTGCTTTGTGAGCGCTTGGAATACTTGGTGGGAAAAGTTTGTATGAGGAGGCTCAAACCCCATTCAGATGGAGTGAACCAAGGAGCAGCTGCAAGGTCTAGATAGGGCAGATAGGGCAGGAGAGGTAAATGCAAAGGGGTGCATCTGAGTTGAGTAAGTTTCAGGTACAGCCACACAAATGACAACAACATAAGTGATGGCTGAAACCTTTGTGTAGATCTCTAAACATTAGTTAAGTCATTAAAATCTAATAGAGGGGATGTGTAATTACGATCTAGGCATGAGAATAACTTCAGAACAGCATCAACCTTTTAAAAATACTTTTTTACAGGGAATCAAACCAGAAAGCCTAAACACTCAAGACTCTCCACTAGTAAGCCTGTGCACATCCTTTAAATACCAAAGTCCATTTACACCCATGTGAGAATCTGAAATGTTCAAACCTTCACCAATTATCCGATAACTAGACAATTCACACCCACTGTGGCTATTTACAATGACAAGACTCCACATACTGTAGTGGCCTGCCATAATCTTTTATACATATTTATAAGATAAGATAAGACTTTATTGATCCCGAAGGGAAATTGATATGTTACAGCAGTCCAGCCCAAGACAAGCAAAAAAAAACAGACATCAGAATAGACAAAACATTTGAATACGTACAGTAATACAAAATAAATATAAAATAAATAAAAATAAATACATAGGGGTGTGCAAAATATGATCATATTCACTGTAAAAACAATAAAATACTTTATGTGCAAAATGTGCATAGGTATATACAGATTGAGTGTCCAAAAAAAGTACAAGCAACATGCTGTCCATAGACGAGCAATTGAAGGGCTAACAGTCCTAGCCTGGGGCAGCGTTATACACCCCGAAGACGCCGGGAGGAAAGACCTATGGAAACGTTCCCTTGAACACTGTAGCTGGCGCAGTCTGTTGCTAAAAGTGCTCCGCTGCCCAATAACAGTCCCATGAAGCGGATGAGAGGCGTTGTTCATGATGGCTGTGAGCTTGGTCAGCATTCTCCTCTTAGCCACCACCTCCAGGGGGTCAAGGCTCAGCCCCAACACAGAGCCAGCCTTCTTGATAAGTTTATTTGCATCTCTTGTCATGATGCTGCTGCCCCAGCACACAAGAGAATAGAAGATAGCCGCTGCCACCACTGATTCATAAAAAATGTGTAGCAGTGTTCCACACACACCAAAGGACCTGAGCCTCCTAAGAAAATAGAGTTGGCTCTGACCTTTCTTGTACAGGGCGTCAGTGTTACCAGACCACTCCAGCTTATCATCCAGGTATACTCCTAAGTACTTGTAGGACTGCACCCCCTCTATGTCCTCACCCTGGATGGAAACAGGGTTCAGCGGAGACTTATTCTTTCGAAAGTCCATGACCATTTCTTTGGTCTTGCAGGTGTTTAGCTGGAGATGGTTAAGATGACAGCACTCCGCAAAGTTGGTAATCAAGCTCCTAGATTCATCCTCCCTCCCCTCTCAAATACACCCACAATTGCAGAGTCATCCGAAAACTTCTGCAGATGACATGCCTCAGAGTTGTACCTGAAGTCAGAGGTGTAAAAGGTGAACAGGAATGGAGCTAGGACAGTCCCTTGTGGAGCCCCAGTACTGCTAACAACCTGTTCGGACACGAAGCTCTGTAGCCGTACATACTGTGGCTATAGGATATTTTATAGTAGACAGATTTTATAGGAGACAAATATGTTGTAAATGGCACAATAGCAAAGATTTTTTTTTCTATGTCTCTTTCAGCATCTGCAAATAGTTTCATTTACTGACTTTGGGTATTTCCCTCATCTTGGAGACCTTGTGACCAAGACACCTGGTTATTTCTGTCAAGAAGCTCAGACTTAGACAAAATCAGATGTTCTAGCCTGACAATGATCCACATTAATGATACACAAAAAGCGACAAAGAAATGGTTAACTGCACACAAAGCAAATGTTCTTGACTGGTCTTCTTCATCTCTACCATTATCTTACCATATGGACGACTCTTCATATATTTTATCCGTGAAGTGTAAGAACCTCATGGCACACTATGAGAAGCATCTAATCAGTGTATTCCCTGCCAGTGGAGGAATAATAAAATACTAAGTAGTGTGATGTAAGTAAACGTGATCCTCTTGTTTCCTGGAATTTAATTAAATATTTATGAAAAGTATAGTCTGTGTAGTGCTATAATGATTACATAATAACATTTTTAGATTTTTTTTTAAAAGAAACCATCATATCCATACCTCATTCTACTGTATGAAATAATTCTGGAGGGCACTGTATATGTCTTTACTGCAAAAATACCCTGATCTCCCTGAAGGGTAATAACTATAGATAATAACATTAACTTTATTTATTTTAAAATACATTAAAACAGCAAGACAATAAGGTCTGTTGTGCTTTTATTATACCTTGTCCTTCTCACTAGTTCAGAAATGAAACACCACAAAATTAAACGTGAGCATAAATTGTATGTCTGATTATCATCTTCAGAATTATGTTCAAAAGTAAGTCATGTGTTGGTATTTAGAGTATATTTTCAGTCCTGATTACAATGCCCAGCTGTATTGGCCCTGTGATGTACTGTATGTAATTTTCCTTGAGGGAATTTCCATGTTTTGAACTAAAATTAGAATGCGGCCAAATGTTTTTATTTTCCTTAAGCTCAGGGTTAAAAACAAAAGCCACAGGGCCAGTGGTACCCCAGGAGAGTGTCAGACCACAATGCCCTAAAGCCTTCCTCCTGTAGCAGACATAGTATATAAAGATGTGTAAAATACTGTAGCTCCAATTAGAAAAGAAAGCTTCATGCTCTTCCTGCAGCAGTATCCTGCGCTCCCTAAGAGGTAATGTCTGCAAATATTGCCATCAATAGCTTCTTTCAAATAAAACAAACCTGCAAATGAAAAGAAGTATAATATAGTATATTACATCTAGCATGTTTGTCCATTTAGGACTCGAACTGTTTAACTTGTAGTTTTAGTATTTTTGTGTGTTGTTTAAAGTTTTTTTAAAGTATTTTATTCAACTATATACAGTATTATTCAGTCTTTGTCTAAGTACAGTATGTTAGCAATCTACGATTTTCTTTAAATACTCATACTTTTTCATTTATGTCTTTAAAGATAAAGATATTACAGGTACATTGCAGATTGCAGGAAGAAAGAATGGAAGTGTCTTCGTCTAGGAAGATGTGGTGTCATATATATTGATAATCCAGTTCAAGTCTATGGCTTATGAAGTGCACAATCAGAAGCTGATTTACGTCAGAACAGGTTCTCAGTTATAGATACAGAATAATTTATTTAAAATCCAGATTGCAATGGAGAACTTGTCCGATGTCACGACATTTACACTCAATGGACTGAACGAGACTAGAATACACAATAATGCATTTTTTGCCTTTACTTTTCTGTTTTACGTGGGGATTATTTTTGTTAATGTGACACTGCTTGCTACCATCCTCCTGGAGAAGTCCCTCCATGAGCCCATGTACATCTTCATCTCTAATTTGTGTGTTAATGCACTGTATGGAACTGCTGGTTTCTATCCTAAACTCCTGGCTGACTTTCTCTCTGACACTCATGTCATCTCATACACTGGATGTCTGTGTCAAGTCTTTGTGATTTACACCTTTGTTCGTTGTGAGTTTACCATTTTAACAGTGATGTCCTATGACAGGTATGTGGCGATTTGTAAGCCTTTAGAGTATTATTCTATCATGACACCTCTTTGTATTGGAAAATGTTTGTTGATTTCTTGGCTTGTTCCTTTCTGTGAACAAATAATTCCAATTGTGTTAACTACTAGACTGCCTTTATGTGGGTCTTACATTGACAAACTGTACTGTGAAAACTGGTCCGTTGTGAAGCTATCCTGTGTGGACACAACTTTGAACAATGTATTTGGTTACATTTGTATATTTAAATATTTTTTACAATTCCTTTTTATTGTATATTCCTATATCCTGATTATCAGAGCATGTTTACAGTCTAGTGAAGGCAGGAAAAAGTTTATACAGACCTGTTCGCCCCATTTAATCACATTAATCAGCTTCACTGTTACCATGCTCTTTGATGTAATGTACACTCGATATGGAACCAGGAACACATCACAGACTCTTCGCAATATTATGGCAGTGGAGTTTCTAGTCATCCCTCCTCTTCTAAATCCCCTCATATATGGCTTAAATCTCACTCAGATTCGCAGATCAGTCCAGAAATTATATATTAAACAGACACTTTAACATGATTTTTATGCTAAGAGAACATTTGAGGCAATATAATCTGGCTGTACAGGTAATGTAGATATACTTTATTGGGACTGTATATATAAATTATTCGATTTATATCCTTTGAAGATATGTGCTCTTATTCCTGGAAACAGCGAAAATCTTTAGTGAAATATCTTACAATTTTTTTTATTTATAGATTCTGAAATGAGATACTGTTCACAGTTAAACGTTTTTAAAAATGTATTTTTTAATCATGGTAACAAATAAAATTCCAATAAAATGTCTTTCACAGGTGCATACTGTATATTTTCAGAGTTCCAGATTTACTCTGATCTTGTAACATGAGCTCTGACAGGCTTGAGTCAATATCTCCACCTGCACAAAAGTCTAACTACTGTAAACTGTCTTTGAGACAGGAGACAAAAAACAATGATTACAAAAATACATTGTCAGTACTGGTTTTTAAAGACACCCATCTGCTATTCGAAATCTATGAGTAGATGGGCATTTGATATTATCATCTTGCTTGTTTTAAATTACTGACGGCCAGGATAGTGCCTTAAACTGGACACGCCTGAGTGCACCTGGAACAGAGGGTGTTGTGTGTGTGTTTCAAAGGAACTGCCGAGTGGATAACTTTTTTTCAAGGAACAGAAGGTCTTGTCCCAGAATGTATGCCGATCAACACTACCAGCCTTTGTACTGTAGGTCTCTGTCTCATGATTTTAGACTGAAATGTCACTTAGAGATGCCACATACAGTATGACGTATATCGGAAGTAAATATTTGTAGACTGGATTTAAGTGTCCAGATTTATCTGGCACTCGGCATGTGTGCAGTTTACTATGTTACTCCACCTGTGCACCAATGTTCCTATTTTACAATAATTACCCCTGTGGAATACAACTCCGCCTCATTAATCAAGATCCACAGAACCAGTGGTCTCCCAGGACTGTTTGCAGACAGCTATTCTCTAAAGCTTCCCTCCGGCAGGAAACGTATAAAACTAAGTAGCACAGATTGGAATAAAAAAAGCTTCATGCTCTTCCTGCAGCAACAACCCGTTCTCTCTGAGGTAATGTTTGTAGATATTGTCATTCATTGTTTTATACAGAGAACAGCAGAAAGCTGATATTAGTTCTAAGACTGTAACTATCTGTTAATTATTTGATTTATTTTTCCCTTCCTATATGATTGTTACTAATGCTAGCCTATCTTCTCATATGTACTTATATGTTTTTATATATTAGCGAAATGTGTAAATCTTATTTGGTAATTAGTTAAACAAAGAAGATGTGTGTTTACTTGGCTTTCTGCTGGGTAGAAGTAAAAGTGCCTGTAAGTGACAGTCAGTGAAAAGAACTGCTCTCTTCACGACTGGATCTGAACCTTTTGTGACGTGCTTGCTGGGTTACGTAGTCCATAGCTTGAACTGCTGTCTTCTTATGATCTGGTTAATGCATATTTTAAAAACTGAGTTTAAACAATTAAATCAAAAGCTGACAACATTCCCCACTTACTGTATGGAAAACATATCTAGCATTGCGGTATTTTATCTCAATGGATTAAATGAGACAAGATCACAGAAATACATCTTTTTTCTTTTTACTCTTCTTTTTTACCTGTTGATCATAATTTTGAATCTGACTCTGATTGCGGCAGTCCTTCTGGAGAAATCCCTCCATGAGCCCATGTACTTCTTTATCTGTAACTTGAGTGTCAACACCCTGTATGGAACTGCTGGTTTCTATCCTAAACTGCTGGCTGACTTTCTCTCTGACACTCATGTCATCTCATACACTGGATGTTTCACTCAAGTCTTTGTGATCTACTCTTCTGTTTTGTGTGAATACAGCAGTTTAACAGTGATGGCCTACGACAGGTATGTGGCAATTTGCAAACCCTTAGAGTACCATGCTATCATGAATACTGTGACCGCTGGAAAAATTATTTTGATTCTGTGGGTTCTTCTTTTCTGTGAATCTTTAATTCCAATTTTCTTGGTTATGAGACTGCCTTTATGTGGGTCTCAGATTGACAAACTCTACTGTGAGAACTGGTCAGTTATAAAGCTGTCCTGTGTGGACACGACTCTAAACAATATCTATGGTTATATTGTAATAATTCTTCATGTATCACAGGCCTTTTTTATTGTATATTCTTACACCAAGATTATCAGAGAGTGTTTAAAGTCAAGTGAAGGAAAGAGTAAATTTGTACTGACCTGCTTGCCTCATTTAATCACATTATTCAACTTCACTATCACCACACTCTTTGATATCATGTATTCTCGTTATGGCTCCAGGAACACACCACAGATTCTTCGCAATATCATGGCAGTGGTGTTTCTAGTCATTCCTCCTCTTTTAAATCCCCTCGTATATGGATTGAATCTCACTCAGATTCGCATGAAAGTCAGGAGATTGAGAAAGAGAAAAGTAAACTCTAGAACATAGTTTGCCTCCATGGGCATGAATACTGAAATGTATTATGCTTCTGTATGTTCCAATGAGAAATTCTTTATACATCTATGTATGTATTCAGAAAATAAGTTCATTATGTTATCCTTTGATTATGTTTTAGGCAGCATAAAACAAGTAATGCTTGAAATGAAGATATGATTTGTACTCTTCCATAGTTTTAAATGAGAAAATCTAGACAGTAAACTGGAAATTTAAAAACAAAACCTTGACTCCTTAACTGTCCATGATGAAAGCTCCATTACTTATCAAAATTGCTCAGAGACTCTCTGCTCTCAAAGCGCTTAAAAAATCCAAACATCATGATTGATCACTGCATTTCAACTAAATCCATCGTGCTCAGCTATGTAATGCAATAAATCAGTGTGAAGAATATATAACAAACTTGACACCTCAATAAATAAACAACGCGTTACTCCTGAGTGTATATTACTCTGTGTTTGGTTCTTCTGTTTATTACATGATATACTCTTTTAACAACATGGCGCAGGAGAGTGGCGGCGTGTTGCGTGTGGCTCCTTGCATGTTCATTTTTGTCTGTTTTGTATTGAGGGCTTTCTGCGTCCAGTCTGTCTTTTCAACAATTATTTATGACCGACAGGTGCTTATGGACACTGGGTCGAGAAACACTGGCTCACAATGATGTTTTCTTTTTCTCTAAGATGTATGTTATTTAACTTGTTGTTGTAGATGCTCTGTGTTTATGTTTTTGGTGTTTCCTTGATGTCCTTGTAGAAGAGCATACATGCAAATAAGCATTTTATTGCACTTGTGCACATGACAGTCAACTCTACTCTCTACTCTACAATGACTTAGATCAGCACTTAAACACAAGATGTGAAAATAGTATTATAATTGATGTATGAATTCCAGTTTTGTAACAATCCCATAAAATGTACTTATGGATATGGATTAAGACCATATGCCCGCCGGCCTGATAGATACTGTACCCAGACTGTTTCCCTTTCAAACATTGAGAAATCCTTCTGTAAAGTCAGAGAAACTGCTCCATTGTGAAATATTACTGGGCAGCAGATGGAAATATTTCCCTGAGCTTTACTCCATTTCAGTGTTCATCAGAACAAAATGTTGCTTTATTACATAGGAAATGAAAATAAAAGTCACTCATCAGGCAGAAAAAATCTTTTCCCTTCCTTAAGGCACATTGATTGCTTTAATGAAAAAAAAAAGGGAAATAGCACAGGTAATTGACTGATATCCTTTGACACTGCTGGTTATTGAACTCAGAGGTACAGTGACATCAGTTTGAAGTAGTTCAAGTAGGTAATTGCGTCAGCATGCGCAGGCTGCAAAGGAGCAGGTAAAGGTTTATTCAGGCTGAAAGGAAAAGAGCAGAGATGCTTGGCTGTGGAGCCTTCTTCAGGTGTGAAACCCTCTCTCTCACCTACAGCCGAAACATTTGCTCTTCTCTATTCCTTTCAGTATGGAATTTAACCTTTATCAGTTTGAAACGTATAGTATAAGAATATTGGATGGGTTTCTCTTAGCATTCATATTAAATTAATTATAAACTGAATGTAACTGTATTTGAATATCTTCTTTAGGTGATTACGCGATATGTGCTTCCTTGAAATTAACAAAAACCTACCAATTTAAATTCAAAATATGTCTCTGTCTCTCTGGGACAAAATTTGACTAAATATATGCCCCATATGCATTTAGTTGACATGTATGGCTCATCAGAAATGTACTGTACCAGAAGTGTTATTGCCTGTCTTAATGAAAAAGAAAACTGTTTCATTTATATTGTTCTCTTATCTATTTTCACACTTATATTGTGCATTTTAAGCTCAGAGGAAAGGGTATATATTGGCATGGACTCCTGATTTCACTGTTCAAATAGATTTGGTTCTCTGGCACATGTGCAGTTTTCTATATGAATTGCACACAATTTCCTAGAGAGCACGAGATGACCATTTAAAAGTAGTTTTATTTTCACCTTAATGAGTTCCACCTTAAGATGATTACACAAAAACCAGAGAGTCGTGGGATCATTTAACAAGTAGTACAGTGTCAAGAGTCTCCCAGGACTGTTTTCAGACAGAAACTCTCTAAAGTCTCCCTCCAGCAGGAGTTAAATAAAGCAGTAAAGTAGCTCAGATGGAAAAACAAATCTTCATGTTGTTCTTGCACCAACACGCTGCTCTCCTAGAGAGGGGGTAATGTTTGTAGATGAGTTGTCCATCATCTCAGTTTGGGAAACAAACCTTCATGCTCTCAGCACATTCTCCATGAGAGGTAATGTCTATACTGTTGGTATTATCATCTGTAGATATACCTAAAAAAAACTAAAGTAATGATAACAGCAGAAAGCTGTTACTAATTTTAACAGGAGCACTTGTTTAATCTTAATTTATGGAATTAGAATTATATATTTATTAATATGTCTTGAATGTATTTTTTGTTTCACACATTCTTGTCAGTAAGGTAATGACTTACATTACTGTTTCACCTTGTGGTAATTTGCTTGCATGGAGTGCTGGAGACAAAACCTGTGTCCTAGAGAGTCTGGCATTTTGTGTTCTGATAAAGTCATCAACAATCCCATATTGACGCCCAAACAATAATTCTGAATCAGCTTTAAAGCATCTCTAACCGATGGGGAATTCATCAAATGTTGCAATGTTTCAACTCAATGGATTAAACAAAACAAGATCACATAAATATGTCTTCTTTGCCTTTACTTTTCTGTTTTACCTCTTGATCATATTTCTGAATCTGACACTAACTGCTACAATCCTCCTAGAGAAATCCCTCCATGAGCCCATGTACATCTTCATCTGTAACTTGAATGTCAACACACTGTATGGAACTGCTGGTTTCTATCCTAAACTCCTGGCTGACTTTCTCTCTGACACTCATGTCATCTCATACACTGGATGTTTGATTCAAGCTTTTGTCATCTACTCTTCTGTTTTGTGTGAATGCACTACTTTAGGAGTAATGGCCTATGACAGGTATGTGGCGATATGCAAACCCTTACAGTAATATCTATCATGAATGCTGTAACTGCTGGAAAAATTATTCTGATTTTGTGGATTGTTCTATTTTGCGAGTTAATGATTGCACTTTTCTTAAATATCAGACTGCCATTATGTGGGTCTCAGATTGACAAACTGTACTGTGACAACTGGTCAATGGTAAAACTGTCCTGTGTGGACATAACTCTAAACAGTATCTATAGTTATATTGTTGTTATTGTTCATGTTTCACAAGCTATTTTTATCGTATATTCTTACATCCAGATCATCATTGTGTGTGTAATGTCCAGTGAAGGCAGAAGTAAGTTCATGCAGACCTGCTTTCCTCATCTTGTCTCATTAATCAGCTTCAGTATCACTACAGTCTTTGATGAGATGTTTTCTAGATATGGCTCTAAAAACACACCACAGACTCTTCGCAATATCATGGCAGTGGAGTTTCTAGTCATCCCTCCTCTTCTAAATCCCCTCATATATGGCTTAAATCTCACTCAGATTCGCAGATCAGTCCAGAAATTACAGTATATATTAAACAGACACTTTAACTTGATTTTTATGCTAAGAGAACATTTGAGGCAATATAATCTGGCTGTACAGGTAATGTAGATATACTTTATTGGGACTGTATATATAAATTATTCTGTAGTTTTATATCCTTTGAAGATACGTAATCTTATTCCTGGAAACAGCGAAAATCTTTAGTGAAATATCATACAATTTGTTTTATTTATAGATTGTGAAATTAGATACCGTTTTTAAAAATGCATTTTTTAATCATGGTAATAAATAAAATTCCAATAAAATGTCTTTCACAGGTGCATATTGTATATTTTCAGAGTTCCAGATTTACTCTGATCTTGTAATATGAGCTCTGAGAGGCTTGAGTCAATATCTCCACCTGCACAAAAGTCTAACTACTGTAAACTGTCTTTGAGACAGGAGACAAAAAACAATGATTACAAAAATACATTGTCAGTACTGGTTTTTAAAGACACCCATCTGCTATTTGAAATCTATGAGTAGATGGGCATTTGATATTATCATCTTGCTTGTTTTAAATTACTGACGGCCAGGATAGTGCCTTAAACTGGACACGCCTGAGTGCACCTGGAACAGAGGGTGTTGTGTGTGTGTTTCAAAGGAACTGCCGAGTGGATAACTTTTTTTCAAGGAACAGAAGGTCTTGTCCCAGAATGTACGCCGATCAACACTACCAGCCTTTGTACTGTAGGTCTCTGTCTCATGATTTTAGACTGAAATGTCACTTAGAGATGCCACATATGACGTATATCGGAAGTAAATATTTGTAGACTGGATTTAAGTGTCCAGATTTATCTGGCACTCGGCATGTGTGCAGTTTACTATGTTACTCCACCTGTGCACCAATGTTCCTATTTTACAGTAATTACCCCTGTGGAATACAACTCCGCCTCATTAATCAAGATCCACAGAACCAGTGGTCTCCCAGGACTGTTTCCAGACAGCTATTCTCTAAAGCCTCCCTCCGGCAGGAAACGTATAAAACTAAGTAGCACAGATTGGAATAAAAAAAGCTTCATGCTCTTCCTGCAGCAACAACCCATTCTCTCTGAGGTAATGTTTGTAGATATTGTCATTCATTGTTTTGTACAGAGAACAGCAGAAAGCTGATATTAGTTCTAAGACTGTAACTATCTGTTAATTATTTGGTTTATTTTTCCCTTCCTATATGATTGTTACTAATGCTAGCCTATCTTCTCATATGTACTTATATGTTTTTATATATTAGCGAAATGTGTAAATCTTATTTGGTAATTAGTTAAACAAAGAAGATGTGTGTTTACTTGGCTTTCTGCTGGGTAGAAGTAAAAGTGCCTGTAAGTGACAGTCAGTGAAAAGAACTGCTCTCTTCACGACTGGATCTGAACCTTTTGTGATGTGCTTGCTGGGTTACGTAGTCCATAGCTTGAACTGCTGTCTTCTTATGATCTGGTTAATGCATATTTTAAAAACTGAGTTTAAACAATTAAATCAAAAGCTGACAACATTCCCCATTTACTGTATGGAAAACATATCTAGCATTGCGGTATTTTATCTCAATGGATTAAATGAAACAAGATCACAGAAATACATCTTTTTTCTTTTTACTCTTCTTTTTTACCTGTTGATCATAATTGTGAATCTGACTCTGATTGCGGCAGTCCTTCTGGAGAAATCCCTCCATCAGCCCATGTACATCTTTATCTGTAACTTGAGTGTCAACACCCTGTATGGAACTGCTGGTTTCTATCCTAAACTGCTGGCTGACTTTCTCTCTGACACTCATGTCATCTCATACACTGGATGTTTCACTCAAGTCTTTGTGATCTACTCTTCTGTTTTGTGTGAATACAGCAGTTTAACTGTGATGGCCTACGACAGGTATGTGGCAATTTGCAAACCCTTAGAGTACCATGCTATCATGAATACTGTGACCCCTGGAAAAATTATTTTAATTCTGTGGGTTCTTCTTTTCTGTGAATCTATAATTCCAATTGTCTTGGTTATGAGACTGCCTTTATGTGGGTCTCAGATTGACAAACTCTACTGTGAGAACTGGTCAGTTATAAAGCTGTCCTGTGTGGACACGACTCTAAACAATATCTATAATTATATTGTAGTAATTCTTCAAGTATCACAGGCCTTTTTTATTGTATATTCTTACACTAAGATTATCAGAGAGTGTTTAAAGTCCAGTGAAGGAAGGAGTAAATTTGTACTGACCTGCTTGCCTCATTTAATCACATTATTCAACTTCACTATTACCACACTCTTTGATATCATGTTTTCTAGATATGGCTCTAGAAACACACCACAGATTCTTCGCAATATCATGGCAGTGGAGTTTCTAGTCATTCCTCCCCTTTTAAATCCTCTCGTATATGGATTGAGTCTCACTCAGATTCGCATGAAAGTCAGGAGATTGAGAAAGAGAAAAGTAAACTCTAGAACATAGTTTGCCTCCATGGGCATGAATACTGAAATGTATTATGCTTCTGTATGTTCCAATGAGAAATTCTTTATACATCTATGTATGTATTCAGAAAATATGTTTATTATGTTATCCTTTGATTATGTTTTAGGCAGCATAAAAGAAGTAATGCTTGAAATGAAGATATGATTTGTACTCTTCCGTAGTTTTAAATGAGAAAATCTAGACAGTAAACTGGAAATTTAAAAACAAAACCTTGACTCCTTAACTGTCCATGATGAAAGCTCCATTACTTATCAAAATTGCTCAGAGACTCTCTGCTCTCAAAGCGCTTAAAAAATCCAAACATCATGATTGATCACTGCATTTCAACTAAATCCATCGTGCTCACCTATGTAATGCAATAAATCAGTGTGAAGAATATATAACAAACTTGACACCATAGTAAATAAACAACGCGTTAGTCCTGAGTGCATATAAGTCTGTTTTTGGTTCTTCTGTTTCTTACCTGATATACTCTTTTAACAACATGGCGCAGGAGAGTGGCGACATGTTGCGTGTGGCTCCTTGCTTGTTCATTTTTGTCTGTTTTGTATTGAGGGCTTTCTGCGTCCAGTCTGTCTTTTCAACAATTATTTATGACCGACAGGTGCTTATGGACACTGGGTCGAGAACCACTGGCTCGCACTGATGTTTTCTTTTTCTCTAAGATGTATGTTATTTAACTTGTTGTTGTAGCTGCTCTGTGTTTATGTTTTTGGTGTTTCCTTGATGTCCTTGTAGAAGAGCATACATGCAAATAAGCATTTTATTGCACTTGTGCACACGACAGTCAACTCTACTCTCTACTCTACAATGACTTAGATCAGCATTTAAACACAAGATGTGAAAATAGTATTATAATTGATGTATGAATTCCAGTTTTGTAATAATCCCATAAAGTGTACTTATGGTTATGGATTAAGTCCATATGCCCGCCTGCCTGATAGATACTGTACCCAGACTGTTTCCCTTTCAAACATTGAGAAATCCTTCTGTAAAGTCAGAGTAACTGCTCCATTGTGAAATATTACTGGGCAGCAGATGGTAATATTTCCCTCAACTTTACACCATTTCAGTGTTCATCAGAACAGAATGTTGCTTTATTACATAGGAAATGAAAATAAAAATCACTTCAGAATCACAGTGTGTGTTATTGTACAAAATCAAGATCACGTGCTGCCTCTTTTCACAAGGCAGAGATCTTTTCCCTTCCTTAAGGCACATGGATCGTTTTAATGAATGAAAAGAAAGGGAAATAGCACAGGTAATTGACTGATATCCTTTGACACTGCTGGTTACAGAACTCAGAGGTACAGTGACATCAGTTTGAAGTAGCTCAAGTAGGTGATTGTGTCAGCATGCGCAGGCTGCAAAGGAGCAGGTAAAGGTTTATTCAGGCTGAAAGGAAAAGAGCAGAGATGCTTGGCTGTGGAGCCTTCTTCAGGTGTGAAACCCTCTCTCTCACCTACAGCCGAAACATTTGCTCTTCTCTATTCCTTTCAGTATGGAATTTAACCTTTATCAGTCTGAAATGTATAGTATAGGAATATTGGATGGGTTTGTCTTAGCTTTCATATTAAATTAATTATAAACTGAATGTAACTGTATTTGAATATCTTCTTTAGGTGATTACGCGATATGTGCTTCCTTAAAATTAACAAAAACCTACCAATTTAAATTCAAAATATGTCTCTATCTCTCTGGGACAAAATTTGACTAAAAATATGCCCCATATGCATTTAGTTGACATGTATGGCTCATCAGAAATGTACTGTACCAGAAGTGTTATTGCCTGTGTTAATGAAAAAGAAAACTGTTTCATTTATATTGTTCTCTTATCTATTTTGACACTTATACTGTGCATTTTAAGCTAGAGGAAAGGGTATATATTGGCATGGACTCCTGATTTCACTGTTCAAATAGATTTGGTTCTCTGGCACATGTGCAGTTTTCTATATGAATTGCACACAATTTCCTAGAGAGCATGAGATGCCCATTTAAAAGTAGTTTTATTTTCACCTTAATGAGTTCCACCTTAAGATGATTACACAAAAACCAGAGAGTCGTGGGATCATTTAACAAGTAGTACAGTGTCAAGAGTCTCCCAGGACTGTTTTCAGACAGCAACTCTCTAAAGTCTCCCTCCAGCAGGAGTTAAATAAAGCAGTAAAGTAGCTCAGATGGAGAAACAAATCTTCATGTTCTTCCTGCACCAACACGCTGCTCTCTCAGAGAGGGGGTAATGTTTGTAGATGAGTTGTCCATCATCTCAGTTTGGGAAACAAACCTTCATGCTCTCAGCACATTCTCCATGAGAGGTAATGTCTATACTGTAGGTATTATCATCTGTAGATATACCTAAAAAAAACTAAAGTAATGATAACAGCAGAAAGCTGTTGCTAATTTTAACAGGAGCACTTGTTTAATCTTAATCTATGAAATTAGAATTATATATTTATTAATATGTCTTAAATGTATTTTTTGTTTCACACATTCTTGTCAGTAAGGTAATGACTTACATGACTGTTTCACCTTGTGGTAATTTGCTTGCATGGAGTGCTAGAGACATAGCCTGTGTCCTAGAGAGTCTGGCATTTTGTGTTCTGATAAAGTCATCAACAATCCCATATTGACACCCAAACTATAATTCTGAATCAGCCTTAAAGCATCTCTAACCGATGGAGAATTCATCAAATGCTGCAATGTTTCAACTCAATGGATTAAACGAAACAAGATCACATAAATATGTCTTCTTTGCCTTTACTTTTCTGTTTTACCTCTTGATCATATTTCTGAATCTGACACTAACTGCTACAATCCTCCTAGAGAAATCCCTCCATGAGCCCATGTACATCTTTATCTGTAACTTGAATGTCAACACACTGTACGGAACTGCTGGTTTCTATCCTAAACTCCTGGCTGACTTTCTCTCTGATACCCATGTTATCTCATACACTGGATGTTTGACTCAAGCCATTGTCATCTACTCTTTTGTTATGAGTGAATTCACTACTTTAACAGTGATGGCCTACGACAGGTATGTGGCAATATGCAAACCCTTAGAATATCATTCTATCATAAATGCTCTGATTGCTGGGAAATTTGTTTTCATTGTGTGGATTTTTGTTTTCTCTGAGGTAACAATTCAAGCTGTGTTAACTCTCAGACTGCCTTTATGTGGGTCTCAGATTGACAAACTCTACTGTGATAATTGGTCAGTGGTAAAGCTGTCCTGTGTGGACACAACTGTAAACAATATCTGTGGTTACATTTTAGTAATTGCTCAGGTTTTACAAGCCTTTTTTATAGTATATTCTTACATCCAGATTATCAAAGTGTGTTCAAAGTCTAGAGAAGGCAGGAATAAATTTATACAGACCTGTTTGCCCCATTTGATCTCATTAATCAACTTCACTGTTGCTATCCTTTTTGATGTGTTGTATTCTAGATATGGCTCTAGAAACACATCACAGACTCTTCGCAATATCATGGCAGTGGAGTTTCTAGTCATCCCTCCTCTTCTGAATCCCCTCATATATGGATTGAATGTCACTCAGATTCGCATAAGGATTAAAATATTATTTAACAGAAAAGTAGACTTTCGACATTAAAAGACATTAAAATGTGTACGCTACAAATAACAATATAAAATAGCAATGAATATTTCTTCATTTCTTAAGGCTTTTCTTGGTGTAGTTTTAGGAACTGAGAAAATTATCTTACTGTTGTGTGGTTTTACACAATATAATATGGATGCACAGAAAATCTATATTTATCCCTGACAGTTTAAAATGTTTTTCAGAATTTTGTATTTCTAAACTGTGAACACACTAATTTAGCAGTAATGGCCTATGACGGGTATGTGGGGATATGCAAACCCTTACAGTACCATTCTATCATGAATGCTGTAACTGCTGGAAAAATTATTCTGATATTGTGGATTGTTCTATTTTGCGAGTTAATGATTGCATTTTTCTTAAATATCAGACTGCCATTATGTGGGTCTCAGATTGACAAACTGTACTGTGACAACTGGTCAGTGGTAAAACTGTCCTGTGTGGACACAACTCTCAACAGTATCTATAGTTATATTGTTGTTATTGTTCATGTTTCACAAGCTGTTTTTATTGTATATTCTTACATCCAGATTATCAGAGTGTGTGTAATGTCCAGTGAAGGCAGGAGTAAGTTTATGCAGACCTGCTTTCCTCATTTTATCTCATTAATCAGCTTCAGTGTCACCACAGTCTTTGATGTGATGTTTTCTAGATATGGCTCTAGAAACACACCACAGGCTCTTCGCAATATCATGGCAGTGGAGTTTCTAGTCATCCCTCCTCTTCTAAATCCCCTCATATACGGCTTAAATCTCACTCAGATTCGCATAAGGGTTACGAGATGGTGTAGCAATAACAGACACTAGAATATGCACGGTATCAAAATGTAAACGTTTGACTTTTGAAGCTTGTTTACCTTAAAAATAATGACAAACTACAATTCCTATGTTTAAATGTGAACTGAAATTTCATTTTGTAAGTGTGTGATGCTGAGCATATGATTAAAGCGCCACATTCTGAATGCAAAGGAAATTGTGATGTACTTGTACTATATAACTCTGTATTAGACAGTTTTCTAAAGGGGTACTGTATACCTTATTCTCTAAAAAACTAAAAACAAAGTAACTGAAGGGTGGTACTATATGTTATGCTTCAAATTGCAGAATTAAGCAGGCAAGTAAAAATATATTTTCCAAAATGTCCTGGTCACTTTTCTCTTTTTCTAGTTTGATTCCCAGTTTCTGTTTTGCAACTCATTAGTAACCACTATAGACTAAATTCAGAAACAAAATATCATTCCTTCCTATTTTTCCTATTGTTTTAGATATACTGTACAGTCTGTGTACACACATGGACACACACAGGGTGGGGAGAATGGGGGGTTTGAGTGGCCTCTGCTGGGAAGAAGTGAGTGTGGTCTCACAGTAATGTAATGCTCTCTTCACAGGTGGACTGCTGACCTCAGACCTTTTCGTGGTAACATTTTCAACTGACGGAACTTTAAAGCTTAATCTTAGTTAGTCATAATCACATCTTTTTAACACATATAGTATCTAACTAGAAATGGAGAACTTGCCCAATGTAACAGTATTTACACTCCATGGATTAAATGCCACAAGATCACAAAAATATGTCCTTTTTACCTTTACTCTTCACTTTTACTTATTGATCACTCTCTTGAATCAGACTCTGATGGCTGCAGTCCTTCTGGAGAAATCCCTCCATGAGCACATGTACATCTTCATCTGTAACTGGTGTGTTAATGTACTGTATGGAACTGCTGCTTTCTGCCCCACACTCCTGGGATAGACAACTCCTCTTACATCTGAATACATTAACGAAAATCATTGTGGATGTGGATATTATATTAACAAATGTTTTATCAAAACTGGCAGATCTCATTTAACATAGATGCTGTATCTACATTGTTTTATGTGCAAATAGCAAAAATATAAAGAATAAATACAAAATTGGTAACACTGAGATATGAGATTAATTATGATAAAGACTTGTAGCTGTTTATGTTGACTGATAAATTACCTCTTCTAGACAATGTGAGCAAGCAATTAAAAAGACAGTCAAAACCTTAAGATATCCAGTTAAAAGCATTACATTAAATCAAGGTCTGTTATGTTAGGAAATTGTGTCTCACATTAGTAAGGCTTCATTTAAAATAGTGTGTGAAGTTTTAGTCACCACATTATAGAAAGATATTGCTGCCCATGAATCAGATGACACAAGAAGAGCAATCAGACATGTTTGTCCTTTACAAAATGTCCTACACTCACAGGCTTAAGGAACAGAACTCATTTAGTCTTGAATAGAGAAGACTTTGAGAGAGCCTGATACAAGTATTTCTGATCCTCAAAGGTACAGACAAAGTCAACCCAGAAGGTTTATTCAGAATGAACTGCAGAACACAAATTAGAGCATATCAGTGGAAATAACTGGATGTGCACTTAAAATCGGGACTAGGAGGCTTCTCTTGATGCAAAGGGTTGTGGCCGAAGTCATTCTCTAAATTTTAATCTTTCTTATGTTTGCAATATCACGGCAGTGGGTTTTCACAGACAACTTAAATCTTCCCCAGATCTGCAGAACAGACATTGTGCATTAAACAAAAAGACACTCTAAGTGGTAACTGTAACCACTGGAAAATACACTCCAGTATCCTTTCTCTGAGTAAGGAGTAAGTAAGGATGTAACAAGTTTTTCAGAGAGCAGATAGAGAAAGCTCACAAATAAACAGTCAGAGGTTTGCACTAGCAAACAGTTATCTGACCATGCTTCTTTCCACAAGAACAGTTTCTGTGAACGACTCCAACCACATGTGATCTGAGAGCATCACAGACTCTGAAGGCACATTTGGCTACATTTCACTGCACAAAGCTAAACTCCCATTTACAAATTAGAAAACCTGCATTACTGAGAAGGAAAAGTGTTTCACTTTCCTTGTTCTTTAAGTGCATTTAAGTCTCAGAGGAAAAGGCATGTACAGTATAGGCATGGACAATTTTCAGGCCTTCTGTAGGTACATTGCCGGCTACTGTACATTGGTGTTCTGGTCCTTGTGCACTTTCCTACCTGAGTCTCTTACAACACTTACAATGTCCCCGAGGGAAAGGGGTAGTTTTCTTTCCATTATATATTCCAGCTCCAGGTGATTAAACAAAAAAAAACAGCACTATTTTCTTCACAAGCACTGCTGTGTCATGAGTCTCCCAGGACTGTTTACAGTCATCAATTCTTCCTCCTGCAGGAACCTTACACTATAAAGCAGAGAAAAGCAGCTCAAAGTAACAAAGCTTCATGCTCTTCCTGTAGCAGCACTGCACTCTCTGAGAGGTAGTAATGTTTCTAGATATCGTCATCTGTAAATTTGCTTTAACTAAAGTGCTATCTATATCTATAACTATTTACTTATAACTAAATATTCTGTTGTAAATTAGTTATAAATTAATTTGTGTTCCAATTAACTTTTATTTTGTACATGATTGTAAGTGTGCTAAAGACTAACCTTAATGTCTTGAATTCTGCATCTGTTACATTTTGTAATTGACTTTTACATTATACTGTACAATATATGACTATAATGTCTATGACAGATGGAGGACTTGTCTAATGCTGCTTTATTTAATATCAATGCGTTTGAGGATTCAAAAAAGGTTGTGTGATTGTAGAGATGAAATAGAAGTGACTTTGGGAAGCTCAGCAGGAGAAAAACACTCAATTATCTCTTCACAACTGGTTATGATGTTTAGATAATTTGCTTGGATGGAGTGCTGGGAATATGGTCTGTGTTCTGGTAAACTCACAGATGATCTCACGTTAAAACCCCAAAAATAGGTCAGACCCAGCTTTAAAACATCTCTAATTGATGGAAAACTCATCTAACATTGCAGTATTTAATCTGAATGGATTAAATGAGACAAGATCACAGAAACATATCTTTTTTCTTTTGACTTTTCTCTTTTACCTGTTGATCATATTTCTGAATCTAACTCTGATTACTACAGTCCTCCTAGAGAAATCCCTTCATGAGCCCATGTACATCTTCATCTGTAACTTGAATGTCAACACACTGTATGGAACTGCTGGTTTCTATCCTAAACTCCTGGCTGACTTTCTCTCTGACACCCATGTCATCTCATACACTGGATGTTTGATTCAAGCTTTTGTGATCTACTCTTCTGTTATGTGTGAATACAGCAATTTAACAGTGATGGCCTATGACAGGTATGTGGCGATTTGCAAACCCTTAGAGTACCATTCTATAATGAATACTGTGACTGCTAAAAAAATCATTTTGATTCTGTGGACTGTTACGTTCTGTGAAACACTGATTCCCATTTTGTTAAATATCCGACTACCTTTTTGTGGGTCTCAGATTGAAAAGCTCTACTGTGATAACTGGTCAATGGTAAAGCTGTCCTGTGTGGACACAACTCTAAACAATATCTGTGGATACATTTTAGTAATTGCTTGTGTTTCACAAGCCTTTTTTATTGTGTATTCTTACATCCAGATTATCAGAGTGTGTGTAATATCCAGTGAAGGAAGGAGTAAATTTGTGCAGACCTGTTTGCCTCATTTCATTTCACTAATCACTTTCAGTATCACTACAGTCTTTGATGTGATGTTTTCTAGATATGGCTCTAGAAACACACCACAGACTATTCGCAATATCATGGCAGTGGAGTTTCTAGTCATCCCTCCTCTTCTAAATCCCCTCATATATGGCTTAAATCTCACTCAGATTCGCATAAGGGTGAAGAGATGGTGTAGCAATAACAGACACTAGAATATGGACGGTATGAAAATGTAAACACTGGTTCGAGAACCACTGGCTCACACTGATGTTTCTTTTTCTCAAAGATGTATGCTATTTAAATTATTGTTGCTGCCGCTGTTCTATGTTTATGTTTTTGGTGTTTCCTTGATGTCCTTGTAGAAGAGCATACATGCAAATAAGCATTTCATTGCACTTGTGCACATGACAGTCAACTCTGCTCTCTACTCTACAATGACTTAGATCAGCATTCAAACACAAGATGTGAAAATAGTAATATAATTGATGCATGAATTCCAGTTTTGTAACAATCCCATAAAGTGTACTTATGGTTATGGATTAAGTCCATATGCCCTCTTGCCTGATAGATACCTAGACTGTTTCCTTTATCCCTTATGTTTCCCTTTCAAACATTGAGAAATCCTTCTGTAAAGTCAGAGTAACAGCTCCATTGTGAAATATTACTGGGCAGCAGATGGAAATATTTCCCTGAGCTTTACTCCATTTCAGTGTTCATCAGAACAGAATGTTGCTTTATTACATAGGAAATTAAAATAAAAGTCACTCATCAGGCAGAAAAAATCTTTTCCCTTCCTTAAGGCACATGGATTGTTTTAAATGAATGAAAAGAAAGGGAAATAACACAGGTAATTGACTGATATCCTTTGACACTGCTGGTTATTGAACTCAGAGGTACAGTGACAGCAGTTTGAAGTAGTTCAAGTAGGTGATTGCGTCAGCATGCGCAGGCTGCAAAGGAGCAGGTAAAGGTTTATTCAGGCTGAAAGGAAAAGAGCAGAGATGCTTGGCTGTGGAGCCTTCTTCAGGTGTGAAACCCTCTCTCTCACCTACAGCCGAAACATTTGTGTCACGGATGTCCAAAGGGACAAACCGTGGGGAGCAGGAGAGCGGAAAAAGACCCATATGCGTAGCGGCGAGACGGGGAAAAAGGCCCGGGCTCATAGTGCAAAGAGTTCAGGAATGCCGTATAGAAACCTATGCCCTCAGGGAGCGGACGTGGGGCGCCCTGGTGATAGGCGGGTCTCAGGACATCCGAACGTCAATGCTGAGCGAGGACAGAGTGCAAGACCCGGAAATATATAGCCCAAGGGAAAGAGAGGGACAGGAAGGACAGCAGACCGGAAACTAGGGACAGGACAGAGAAGGAGCGCCCCCTGGCTGCAGAGGGCGTGACAATTTGCTCTTCTCTATTCCTTTCAGTATGGAATTTAACCTTTATCAGTTTGAAATGTATAGTATAAGAATATTGGATGTTTTTTTTTCCTGATGCATGTTTAAATTTGGAATGATATACTGTATATACTTATGTATCATATAAGTGTGTCAAATGAAATGTGAAATCTAATCATCTCTGAATTACATCAAATTAAGAAAAAAAATAATTTTTCAAAGACAAGAACAAAATTAATGATCATATTTCCTTAGGGAAACAGCAAAACAGTAAATATCAGTAAAATAGTAAAATATAAAGCCAAGAAAAGTATAGCTTTTATTTTACATTAATCATAAACTGAATGTAACTGTATTTGAATATCTTCTTTAGGTGATTACGCCATATGTACTTCCTTGATATTAACAAAAATCTACCAATTTAACTTCAAAATATCTCTCTGGGAGAAATTAGGGCTAAATATATGCCCCATATGCATTATGTTGACAAGTATGGCTCAACAGAAATGTACCAGAAGTGTTATAGCCTGTGTTAATGAAAAAGAAAACTGTTTCATTTATATTGTTCTCTTATCTATTTTCACACTTATACTGTGCATTTTAAGCTCAGAGGAAAGGGCATATATTGGCATGGACTCCTGATTTCACTGTTCAAATAGATTTGGTTCTCTGGCACATGTGCAGTTTTCTATATGAATTACACACAATTTCCTAGAGAGCATGAGATGCCCATTTAAAAGTAGTTTTATTTTCACCTTAATGAGTTCCACCTTAAGATGATTACACAAAAACCAGAGAGTCGTGGGATCATTTAACAAGTAGTACAGTGTCAAGAGTCTCCCAGGACTGTTTTCAGACAGCAACTCTCTAAAGTCTCCCTCCAGCAGGAGTTAAATAAAGCAGTAAAGTAGCTCAGATGGAGAAACAAATCTTCGTGTTCTTCTTGCACCAACACGCTGCTCTCTCAGAGAGGGGGTAATGTTTGTAGATGAGTTGTCCATCATCTCAGTTTGGGAAACAAACCTTCATGCTCTCAGCACATTCTCCATGAGAGGTAATGTCTATACTGTAGGTATTATCATCTGTAGATATACCTAAAAAACACTAAAGTAATGATAACAGCAGAAAGCTGTTGCTAATTTTAACAGGAGCACTTGTTTAATCTTAATCTATGGAATTAGAATTATATATTTATTAATATGTCTTACATGTATTTTTTGCTTCACACATTCTTGTCAGTAAGGTAATGACTTATATTACTGTTTCACCTTGTGGTAATTTGCTTGCATGGAGTGCTGGAGACATAGCCTGTGTCCTAGAGAGTCTGGCATTTTGTGTTCTGATAAAGTCATCAACAATCCCATATTAACACCCAAACTATAATTCTGAATCAGCCTTAAAGCATCTCTAACCGATGGAGAATTCATCAAATGTTGCAATGTTTCAACTCAATGGATTAAATGAAACAAGATCACATAAATATGTCTTGTTTGCCTTTACTTTTCTGTTTTACCTCTTGATCATATTTCTGAATCTGACACTAACTGCTACAATCCTCCTAGAGAAATCCCTCCATGAGCCCATGTACATCTTCATCTGTAACTTGAATGTCAACACACTGTACGGAACTGCTGGTTTCTATCCTAAACTCCTGGCTGACTTTCTCTCTGACACTCATGTCATCTCATACACTGGATGTTTGACTCAAGCCATTGTCATCTACTCTTCTGTTTTGTGTGAATACACTAATTTAGCAGTAATGGCCTATGACAGGTATGTGGCAATATGCAAACCCTTACAGTACCATTCTATCATGAATGCTGTAACTGCTGGAAAAATTATTCTGATATTGTGGATTGTTCTATTTTGTGAGGTAATGATTGCAATTTTCTTAAATATCAGACTGCCATTATGTGGGTCTCAGATTGACAAACTGTACTGTGACAACTGGTCAGTGGTAAAACTGTCCTGTGTGGACACAACTCTCAACAGTATCTATAGTTATATTGTTGTTATTGTTCATGTTTCACAAGCTGTTTTTATTGTATATTCTTACATCCAGATTATCAGAGTGTGTGTAATGTCCAGAGAAGGCAGGAGTAAGTTTATGCAGACCTGCTTTCCTCATTTTATCTCATTAATCAGCTTCAGTGTCACCACAGTCTTTGATGTGATGTTTTCTAGATATGGCTCTAGAAACACACCACAGGCTCTTCGCAATATCATGGCAGTGGAGTTTCTAGTCATCCCTCCTCTTCTTAATCCCCTTATATACGGCTTAAATCTCACTCAGATTCGCATAAGGGTTACGAGATGGTGTAGCAATAACAGACACTAGAATATGCACGGTATCAAAATGTAAACGTTTGACTTTTGAAGCTTGTTTACCTTAAAAATAATGACAAACTACAATTCCTATGTTTAAATGTGAACTGAAATTTCATTTTGTACGTGTGTGATGCTGAGCATATGATTAAAGCGCCACATTCTGAATGCAAAGGAAATTGTGATGTACTTGTACTATATAACTCTGTATTAGACAGTTTTCTGAAGGTGTACTGTATACCTTATTCTCTAAAATACTAAAAACAAAGTAACTGAAGGGTGGTACTATATGTTATGCTTCAAATTGCAGAATTAAGCAGGCAAGTAAAAATATATTTTCCAACATGTCCTGGTTACTTTTCTCTTTTTCTAGTTTGATTCCCAGTTTCTGTTTTGCAAGTCATTAGTAACCATCCCATTCACTATAGACTAAATTCAGAAACAAAATATCATTCCTTCCTATTTTTCCTATTGTTTTAGATATACTGTACAGTCTGTGTACACACATGGACACACACAGGGTGGGGAGAATGGGGGGTTTGAGTGGCCTCTGCTGGGAAGAAGTGAGTGTGGTCTCACAGTAATGTAATGCTCTCTTCACAGGTGGACTGCTGACCTCAGACCTTTTCGTGGTAACATTTTCAACTGACGGAACTTTTAAAGCTTAATCTTAGTTAGTCATAATCACATCTTTTTAACACATATAGTATCTAACTAGAAATGGAGAACTTGCCCAATGTAACAGTATTTACACTCCATGGATTAAATGCCACAAGATCACAAAAATATGTCCTTTTTACCTTTACTCTTCACTTTTACTTATCGATCATTCTCTTGAATCAGACTCTAATGGCTGCAGTCCTTCTGGAGAAATCCCACCATGAGCACATGTACATCTTCATCTGTAACTGGTGTGTTAATGTACTGCATGGAACTGCTGCTTTCTGCCCCACACTCCTGGGATAGACAACTCCTCTTACATCTGAATACATTAATGAAATTCATTGTGGATGTGGATATTATATTAACAAATGTTTTATCAAAACTGGCAGATCACATTTAACATAGATGCTGTATCTACATTGTTTTATGTGCAAATAGCAAAAATATAAAGAATAAATACAAAATTGGTAACACTGAGATATGAGATTAATTATGATAAAGACTTGTAGCTGTTTATGTTGACTGATAAGTAACCTCTTCTAGACAATGTGAGCAAGCAATTAAAAAGACAGTTAAAACCTTAAGATATCCAGTTAAAAGCATTAAATTAAATCAAGGTCTGTTATGTTAGAAAATTGTGTCTCACATTAGTAAGGCTTCATTTAAAAATAGTGTGTGAAGTTTTAGTCACCACATTATAGAAAGATATTGCTGCCCATGAATCAGACGACACTAGAAGAGCAATCAGACATGTTTGTCCTTTACAAAATGTCCTACACTCACAGGCTTAAGGAACAGAACTGTTTTAGTCTTGAACAGAGAAAACTATGAGGGAACCTGATACAAGTATTTCTGATTCTCAAAGGTATAGACAAAGTCACCCCAGAAGGGTTTCTTCAGAATGAACTACAGAACACAAACTAGAGGAGATCAGTGGAAATACTGATCAGTTGCCCCAAGGTGCTTAACAATGCAACTGATGATACAGTTTGTCAATACAGAACAAAAGACCAGAAGACAACGGAGGAGAGGAACCAAAAACTCCTTAATAAGGAGAAAAAAAAAACCTCCAGGGGTCCAAGGTCAACTGGTTGCCCAACCCTTTGGGCATGCTAACATTATATAATTAAAAAAAGGAAATAATGAAGGTATTAACCCATCCATCCATCATGTCTTCTGTGTGTTAGTACTCCATGCAGATCTCTGTAGACCAGTAAATTCCTCCTAAACGATAGCTATATCCACGATGTCCCTCTTGGATCCATGGCAGTGATGAAGCATCCAACTCAGATGGTGCCCAGCCCGGGCGCCATCCGGACATGTGTGGAGTAGAATAGGATTGTTTGGTTAGAACAGATGTATCTATGTGGTGGGCCAACATAGAGATGCACAATGGCATGTACAGCAGCACCAGCAGCCATGGTTGCTGTCACGAAGCATCGTTCAGGACCCAATGCAGACAGCACAATCTGGAAGGGAGTGAGAAAACACAGAGAAAAAAAGACTAGGATAGGGGCTGGAAGAATAACACGGTACGTGTCCAAGGTGCGCTGGTGTTTTGGGGGGGGTGTCCAGGGTGAACAAGTCCAAGGGAGTCTGTTAGAATATCCTGGGAAAGCCAATGTCCAAAGCTAGGTTATCCATTCTGACACAGAAGAAGTTAAAAACAGGAGCGGGATCTGGCGAAGGGTTGGGGGAAATAAAAGGGGATTATGGGGCCAGGCGCTCCCAGTCCCAGACCCAGATGGTCAGGATGCCGTTGTGAAGCCTATCACGTCGAGTCGCTCCTGGACCAGCATTCTATTGTAACACTGCTCTGTAGAGGTGAAAAGGATCCGATGCAGATGCAGGAGTCGCAGGGAGGTAAGTAAACGTACCGAGCAAATCCAGGAGCTGAGTCGTAGTCCGAAAGCGAAGGTAGGTCGAGATCCGATAAAGGCGCTGGTGGCGAACAATCCAAAACGTGAGACAGAATCGTGGTCGAAAAGAGAGCTACAGGGTCAAATCCAAAACAGGCAATGATAGCAAACAATCCAAGGGGCGAGACGAGATCCGAAGTCCGAAGGCAAAAGGTGCAGGCAGAATTCCAGGAAGGCAAAAGAGGGGTAAGAACGCTAGGCTGAGCAACAAGTAGAGAACTCAATACCGAGCAACGGGAATCAGGTAAGAAAGGTATAAATAACCCGGCGTGCCGCACGGTAGAGCAATTGCAGGTGTGTTAACTCGTGCGGCGGCGCTTGTTAGTAGTAGTCCGCTGCTGGTGCTGATTGGCTCGCTTATGTGTTGATCTCAGCTGGCTGGTGGTCGTGACATCTATGATCTAAGGAGGCAACTTGGACTGTAAAAAGTAATAAGTTCCATTAGATAGACAGGTGCCTGACCTCTGAGAGCCTTGTAAGTAAGTAGAAGGATTTTGAAGTCCGCCCTGTATCTGACAGGAAGCCAATGAAGAGAGCTAAGCATGAGGTAAGGATGTAAAAAGTCTTGCAGCATTTTATATTTCCAAATTTTGAATGTAAGCCAACATTAAAAAACATTTGCTAAAATATTTTGACGTGGATATTTCTGCTCACAAGCATTGTTATAATAAACTAAAAGGTGATGCCCACTGTATGACAAGATAGCAGGTATGATGATAAAGAAACAACACTTTCCATTTGTCCTGTGCACTCAATGTATTTGTGTGTACCAATGTTCTTCTGTCTGTTATACCTTACCTGCATGTTTTATACAAATGACTTCAGCAAGCTTTTCCACTGTGAACTACTGTAGGAATTCCAATTCAGCAATAATTATATACAGTATAATAAATCTACTTTGACAGTACTCAGCCCATATTGTCTTTATCACTTGCATGGTATTTTACCTAAACTGCCTCCTTTGTTTTGAGACATTGAAGCACAACGATTTCCCAAATTGAATTCATTTTAATGAATGTTTTTGTTACACACTTCAATTCTGAAAAATAAAAAAAACAAATATGATTTAAAAAATCAGACATTTTCATTGCATTGCTATAAAGTGTTATGTTCTTTGCATTTAATTAATTAATTGATTTCATTTTTAAGGTACAATATTTCATTATGGGGTCAGTGTTGGTGTGAAATTAATTTCTTACAAATACTCTAAGTGACGGAAATTAAACACAATTTTTATCAGATACATTACACTAGTCCTATTCACAAGATAAGAAAAACCTGCATTATTGGAATAAAAATATTTTATCATGTTACCTTTATTGAAAATAATCTCAAAAGAATAGTACACACAGCCCTTTAGGGATGTAGAAATATATAGTTTGAAACACATCTTTTTGAAGAGAAAATGATATCTTAATTGCAATACGTTATTGTGTCAGAGCTCAAGCTCATTAAACAAGCACCAGAAAAGCACCAGTGGTCTCCAAGGACTGTTTTCAGACAGCTGTTCTCTAAAGCCTCCCTCCGGCAGGAGACATACTGTATAAATTAGCTCAGATTGAGAAACAAAGCTTCATGCTCTGCAGCAACACCCTGCCTTCCCTGGGAGGTAAAGACTATACCTATTGTCATCCATAGCTTAAACTTCTAAACTAAAGAGACAAGTGTGTGCTTGTTGGTAACTTAATCTTCTGTCTTTCCTCAGATAATACCGCATTTCCTTGTACATATTTTTATATTTAGCATACATATAAATATATGTAGAAAATGTTTTTTATATTTATATTTTTATATGAAGTATCCTATGTAAACTTTATTCTGACAAAGATCATCTGTAGTTAATTAACCTCTGTTTTAATCGTAAAGAGAAATGCCTGTTCACAGCAGAAAAGTACTAATCGGCAGAAAAGCACTAAATATTTCCCAGTCAGGTCTAATTCTTCTGTAACATGCTTAGGTGGAGTGCTGTAGACCTAGTACCAGATTGTAAAGATGTTGGTTTCCTATATTGTAATTAACACACAGATGATCCAGTTTTAAAATTTAAATTCAGCTACACCATCTGTTATTTTCATCTGTTAAGTTTACAACATACCTTACTGATGGAGAATTTCACTAATGTTGTAGTATTTTACCTTAATGGATTTAATGAGACAAGGTCACAAAAATACATTTGTTTTGCCTTTACTCTAGTTTTTTACTTGTTGATTGTATTTTTGAACATGACTCTAATGTTTACAATCCTTCTGGAGAAATCCCTTCATGAGCCCATCTATATCTTCATCTGTAACTTGAGTGTCAACACCCTGTATGGAACTGCTGGGTTTTATCCTAAACTCCTGGTTGACTTTCTCTCTGACACTCATGTCATCTCATACACTGGATGTTTGATTCAAGCTTTTGTGATCTACACTTCTGTTTTGTGTGAATTTACCAGTTTAACAGTGATGGCCTACGACAGGTATGTGGCGATATGCAAACCCTTAGAGTACCATTCTATCATAAATGACAGCTGGAAATTTATCTTAATTTTGTGGATTTCTGTGTTCTCCGAGGTAACGATCCAACTTGTGTTAACTCTCAGACTGCCTTTATGTGGGTCTCAGATTGACAAACTCTACTGTGACAACTGGTCAATTGTGAAGCTGTCCTGTGTGGACACAACTCTCAACAATGTCTGTGGTTACATAATAACAATTGCTCAGGTTTTACAAGCCTTTTTGATTGTATATTCTTACACTCAGATTATCAGAGTCTGTTTAATGTCTCATGAAAGTAGAGGAAAGTTTATGCAGACCTGCTTACCTCATTTGGTCACATTAATCAACTTCACTATCGCCACATTCTTTGATGTGATGTATGCTAGATACGGCTCAAGAAACACATCACAGACTCTTCGCAATATCATGGCAGTGGAGTTTCTAGTCATCCCTCCTCTTCTAAATCCTCTCATATACGGATTAAATCTCACTCAGATTCGCATAGGCATTAAAAGATTGCTTAACAGAAATGTAGATTTGTGAACATAGTTGCCATCTAAGAGTACAACATAGACAAATTAATAAATTAGGCTTATGTATCCTACAAATATTACTATAATACAGTATTTGTTCATATCTGTAGAATTTTCATGCACCCAAAAAAATCACTTTCCATTTTTAGTTTTGTATGTTTTACACATTATAATATGAATCCATGGGAAATCTAGATGTATTTTAACCCCAGACATTTTTTAATGTTTTCAATTAAAAACAATTTATACTCACAAATTGTGAATTTCCACCAACATTAATGAAACATGTTTTTGTTCTGAACATTTATGCTCAACAGCATTTTACATTACAGGTTTAATACGTTTTCTGTTTGTCCTGCATATGTATTAGTGTGTACTGTGTGCTTGTGCTTCTTATATATTATTTTTATTTATTATTTTCTAGTAGTTGCACAACATTCATCAACTTCCCTTTGGGATCAATAAAGTCTTATCTACAGTATCTATCTAACATTACTTAGCAGCAGCTGAAAACATTTAATGACTTAATGTTCTTCAGAAAGAATGCAATCATATGAGAAATGAAAATAAAAAACACTTTGGAATCACTATTTGTGATACTACACAAAATCAAGATCTGATCTTGTCTCTTTTAAGAGTGTTGTCTTAAACTTCTGTTTATTTAAGTAGAATTAATTGGTTAATGAAAGAAAGGGAAATATTGAGGAGTTTTGCTTGAAATTCTTCAGCACTGCTAGATTTAAAACCCAGAACTATGGTGATTTTGTTTTAGGGGGTGTTTTATATTGCATGCTTAAATTCTTAACAATTTTTTTAAAAATATGTTAATATGAAGTCTTCTGTTTCCTCAATTTAATTTAAATTCCCTTTAAAATAAGATTATGGTATCTTTTAAAACGTGAACAGTGTCAGATATTAATTTTTGTAGATATTTTAGGTAGTGGAAATTTAACCTAGAAAAGTTTGTGAAATGTTCAACAGGCAAAATAGAAAAACATCATTATTAATCATATGCCCTTAGTAAAAATGTAATAAAACATCAGTCAGAGGAGGTTGTAGTAACTGTGTATTCACTGTGGATGTGGATCGTATAATAACAAATGTTATACTAATATTTATGGATGTTTGTATTTGTACAAATATCAGCATTGGCAGAAAAGGTTTAATGTAGAAAACTGCAGAGATTTGTAGGCAGGCAGCAAAAATTAAAAGACAATAAAAATGTTACAATATAACAAGTAAAGGTTTATTCCTGCTGAAAAGAGAAGAAAGGAAACACAACGTGGAGCCTTCTTCGGGTCTCTATATTTAAAATATTGTAGATCTTAAATCCAGATCTGTTACAGTAAGTTCAAGCTGTGTAATGCACTAGGAAGGCCTCATTTACAATAGTGGATAATATTTTATACGCCATGTCATAGAAAAGATATTGCTGTTCTGGAATAAGTCTAGGGAAGAGAAATTGGTTACATCACAGAACCTCATGGATTATCTTACATTCACCTAAAAGATACCAATGGACTAAATGTAACCTCTCTCAGCTTCTTATGTTCACAATATCTTGGATATCCTGGGGATACCAGTGGAATTTTACATACAGCTTAACTCTCACTCAGATCCACAGAAGAGACATTGTGTATTAAATAAATTATCACTCTAAAAATGATTCAAACTCAATTTAAAACAAAATAAACAAACTGTGGATGAATGTCAGAAAAATTAAATATGATAATATCACTCTCTCTTACTGCTTGTTTTGAATTCTAACACAACAGTAAGTATATGATTATGTAGTGTATTTTATTCTTAATCCATTACTACATATACAGTATACTCCAAATAGAGTCATCAAATCGTCAAAAGCTAAATGTCTCTCAAGCCAGTCAGAATCTCACGATCATAATCCCTCCCCTCAAGGGCGTTCTGGCTCTTTCCCATTTTAGTTGATTTTGTGCACCTGCCTCCTGTCCAGCCCCTCCCTATTTAGGACAGACGCTCCTACCATTCTGGGCTCAGCTTTGGGAGATGGACGCCCGGAAGCCCGCCTACCAGCGGGTCCAGGACTGTCCCGACAGCATCGGCTTCACCATGGGTCCAGGGATCAGGGTGCCTGGCCCCGTTAACCCACTTTTATTCCCCGTCCCTGCACTGGATCCTGCTCCGGTTTTTAAACCCCGTCTTGTCTGTCCTGGATGGATCACCCAGCTCTGGACTCTAGGACTTCACCCTGGATTTTCCCTTCGGACTCCCTTGGACTTGTACGCCTGGACCTCGCCCACCGAGCACCAGTGCACAGTCGTCACGCCCCCCTGTTCGTCAACCTGCCCAGTTCCTAGTCATCTCCTCCCCGTGTCCATTTCACTTACTTTCAGATTCGACCATCTCCATAGGGTCCTGATCTACGCTTTGTGGCACAGAATTATCTTTTGAGATATATTTTTGTTGTTTTTCAAGAAAGAACAAATAACCAATGTTAAAAAAATAGAAAATAGGAGCTCAACTCGAAGATGGTCTTATGTTTTACATGATGAGTGATAAAACAAACAGGTCGCAAGCTAACAGCAGCTGTGAAAAATATACTCAGGCACCCTCACTCTGTGTAAGAGGTTTGCAGAGGTGAGAAAACTCCACAATGAAGTGTCACACTAGCAAACTCGAATCTAGCTGTCCGTGTTTCCACTACAACAGTTTCTGTGAATGAAGTCAACCACAATGGGGTCAAAGGGCATCACAGATACTGAAGACACATCACTTGGATGCACTGGAACTCATCTATTGGTAGCAATAGACATCATGGCCAAAGATTGATAGTAAAGATAACAGAGGTTCTTCAGGTGGCCAGACCGAGGTTCAGTAGCGCAGCCACACAAGTCAAATCTGAAAGTACATTTCACAAATCCAAGCACTAAGCAGAGCTGCAAGTCTCCAAGTGGGGTCAAGACCAAATATTAGAAATATGTCACCACTATTAATTTTGCAAAGACTGACCTTTTTAACTGGGTCAATGAAATACATACGGTTTTCTCTCTGCAATGCACTGTGACCACATGAAGCGATGAACAGGTCAGGGTGCTCTGTGTGTACACTCATCCACACTCAGCAGAACTGGATATCATGTATCATGCTGGAGACAACAACATATTTTTGCATGTGGAAATTGAATATATTATTGAGCCGACAGGAAATTGAATGAATTGTGTGATTCATCTTTAACATAAGAATAAAGTGTATTCGTTCCTCCATCAGAAACACTCCCCTCTTGCAAGTTTGTAAAGCGATGAAAAATGACTTTACACCCTGTCTTACTTTCCTAACATTTTTTTTTAATTCTGAAAGAACTAAATCTAAAATTGCAAGGAAACATTTTTGTTGTACAGTAAAATTCAAGCTTGTGTCTTAAATACATGCAAGTGAACAAAAGCCTCCAGTTGATTAAAATTGTGTCATGAAAGCTATACTGTGTTCATTAGTTAAAAAACGTAGCATCCTGTTATCCTAATTAAAGTTCAGAAGAAACCGAATATGGTTCTTCAGATTTTGTTCTATGTGAAACGCGAGAAATCTCCCAAATGATAATACATCTTTCATTGAGTCTTAGTTCCATGTAGTGTTATAGTTCAAGTTCATTAAACAAGCAAAACAGTTTAACTGTCTCCCAGGACTGTTTCAAGACAGTTATTCTCTAAAGCCTTCCACCTGCAGGAAACATATAAAGATGAAAAAAGTAATTCACATGCTCTTCCTGCAGCAACATGCTGAGCTCACCCTGAGAGGTAATATCTGTACATATTGTCATTCATAACTTTACTTAAACAAGAGAACAGAAAGGGTGAGAACAACATGAAGTTTATATTTCTTCTACAGGTTGTGTTCTTTCATTTTAAAACTATGTAAATGTCATTGCATTCCTGTTATTATTTAATTTTCTTATTTTATATTTGTTATCAGCTTAAGGGCAGTTTGGCTTTCTGACAGAACGAATACATTTTCAGACGTTTATTTTTATTTGCTGGAGGTAAGCACTCCTGTGCTATTCCTATTCTGTCACAAGGCAGGAGGATGTGGGTAGAGACCCATCTGCTGGAAGCATGCGGAAGGAAGCAAGTGTCTGTTCACAGTGCAGGAGGAGAAAAGGACTAATTACTCTCTTCACAATTGAGCCTGACCCTTTTGTAACGTGTGTGTGAAGTGCCGGGGACACCTCAATGTTTAATGTTTTCTTGTAAACTCAGAGAGGACAGCATGTTAACACCCTAACTAGAAATCAGAATCAGCTTTTAAAAATCACAGCCTCATGGAGAACTCATTTAATTTTATAGTATTTAATCTCAGTGGATTAAATGACACCAGAGCTCATAAATATGTCTTTTTTGGTCTCACACTTTTTTTTTACCTGTTGATTGTTTTTTTTAATCTGACACTAACTGCTACAATCCTCCTGGAGAAATCCCTCCATGAGCCCATGTACATCTTCATCTGTAACTTGAATGTCAACACACTGTATGGAACTGCTGGTTTCTATCCTAAACTCCTGGCTGACTTTCTCTCTGACACCCATGTCATCTCATACGCTGGATGTTTTATTCAAACTGTGGTGATCTACACTTATGTTATGAGTGAATTCACTACTTTAACAGTGATGGCCTACGACAGGTATGTGGCAATATGCAAACCCTTAGAATATCATTCTATCATAAATGCTGTGATTGCTGGGAAATTTGTTTTCATTGTGTGGATTTTTGTTTTCTCTGAGGTAACAATTCAAGCTGTGTTAACTCTCAGACTGCCTTTATGTGGGTCTCAGATTGACAAACTCTACTGTGATAACTGGTCAGTGGTAAAGCTGTCCTGTGTGGACACAACTGTAAACAATATCTGTGGTTACATTTTAGTAATTGCTCAGGTTTTACAAGCCTTTTTTATAGTATATTCTTACATCCAGATTATCAAAGTGTGTTTAAAGTCTAGAGAAGGCAGGAATAAATTTATACAGACCTGTTTGCCCCATTTGATCTCATTAATCAACTTCACTGTTGCTATCCTCTTTGATGTGTTGTATTCTAGATATGGCTCTAGAAACACATCACAAACTCTTCGCAATATCATGGCAGTGGAGTTTCTAGTCATCCCTCCTCTTCTGAATCCCCTCATATATGGATTGAATGTCACTCAGATTCGCATAAGAATTAAAATATTATTTAACAGAAAAGTAGACTTTCGACATTAAAAGACATTAAAATGTGTACGCTACAAATAACAATATAAAATATCAATGAATATTTCTTCATTTCTTAAGGCTTTTCTTGGTGTAGTTTTAGGAACTGAGAAAATTATCTTACTGTTGTGTGGTCTTACACAATATAATATGGATGCACAGAAAATCTATATTTATCCCTGACAGTTTAAAATGTTTTTCAGAATTTTGTATTTCTAAACTGTGAACATCCACCGATACTATAGAAACATTTTCAGGAATGTGTTTCTTGTGATAATGTATGTTCACATGTAATAAACTTAAAGGTTATGAGTACTGTATGACAGGATAAAAAGCATAAGGATAAAAATAATTTTTCCTGCATATACAGTATGTGTCTGTAGTGGGTGATTGTACTGTGGGTGGAGTGGTGGCTCTGTGGCTCAGGATCTGCGCCCATGGCAGGAAGGTTGCCGGTTCAAATCCCACAGCTGGCAGAGGAATCCCTGAGCAAGGCCCTTAAGCCCAGCTGCTCCAGGAGTTCTGTATAAATGGCTGATCCTGTGCTCTAACCCCAAGCTTCTCTCTCCCTGCCTGTGTGAAGAGCAAGCTGGGGTATGTTAAAAGACAGATTCCTAATGCAAGAAATTATATATGGGTAATAAAATCTTATCTTGTATATGATATATGATATATTATGCTTTAGGTCTTATAACAGTTGCTGGGTGTGAACTATGAAGTCCAGTTTTGCAATAATCCTGGAATATCTGCTTTGGCACGCTTGAGCTGATATCTCCACCTGCATGATATTTTACCTAAACTGTCTCCTCTGTCTGTGGCACAGGACTATAATGTCACACATTAAAAAAATATTAAATTAAGTCTAACAACTTTGGCAGCTGCACAATATTACTGGGGAGCAACTTGAAACACTTCACAGAGCTTTACTCTTTTTCAATGTCCTTCACGAAGAATGCAAAATCATGTAAGAACTAAAAATAAAAATCATGTTTGGAACCACACTGTGTGTTACTGCACAAAATCAAGATCACAGGTTGTAGCTCATAAGTGCACGTTAGAGCAGACTTCCCTGAAGGGAATTGCCCCAAATTCCTTGTGAAATGGTGACATCTCATGTTCTACCTCTTAAAATGGAGTGATGTTGTCATGGAGAATAAAATATACACGTTAGTAACATTTAACGTTTTTACAGTTTTAAAGCTCATAATATTAGTTCAGGTGGGTAGCTGCTTCAGCATGTGTATGCTGCAAAGGAACATGTAATAGGTTTATTCCATGAAAACACTACGTTTCGGCTGTGGAGCCTTCTTCAGGTGTGAGAGAGACAAGGCAGTAGGCAAAGGTAATGTAGCGGGAGAACAAAGGCTGCGAGGGAGGAGGAGCGAGAGGCGGGAGCAGGGGACAGAAAGAGAGGCCAATCAAGAGGTGTGAAGTCAGAATGGGTGTAGAGAGGTGTGAAATGAAACTTCCAATGAATGGATAAAATTAAGAAGAAGAGTATTCTGTCGTTAAGAGAAGGGGGAAGGTGTGATCCTAGCTGCAGGATAACTTTGGTTTCGGTAGTCTTTCTGATGTATGAGTTCGGAAAACCGTCTTTGAGAACACAGACGGAGAGATTGGAGTGGTCGTGGCCGTGAGAGAGAGTACCAGAGGTGTGAAATGTGCTGAGTCCAAGAGTCCATGAGCTAAGGGCTCATGATGCAAGTTTACCTTCTGTAGAAATCCCTCCCTGCGCCCACATCGCTCTTCATCTGTAACTGGTGTGTTAATGTACTGTAATAAAGTGCTGCTTTCTACTCCACACTCCTGGGGTAGACAGTTCCTGTTATATCCGAATACACTAATGTTACAGCTTCTTCACTGAGGATGTATATCTTATATTTTAGCTTGAACAGAGCAGACCTACTGATAATAAAGAACAGAGGATCCCATGAGCAGCCTGTCAGGTAAAAAAAGAAATCGGAACAAAGCAATAAAACATTTTTTGTCTTGAAGTATACAAATCAGAAGTCCAGGTTTATTATATACAGGGACTTTCTCAGGGACACATTTAAGGGCTCATGGTGTTCTGGTGGATGTACCTTTTTTAAACGAATGAGAAATAAATGGTGTTCTTCAATGAAGCAGAAATGTAACATTGAAGGTCAAATTGCAGTGAGTCTCCTTCATGACAGCAAATCTGTTATAGTTTCCACATTATTAAAAACCGCTAAAGAACTTAAACAGACCCTATGTGGCACAGCAGAAGCCCTTAAAGTGCAAGAACCAAAACTATGGTATAAGTTTAAAGACAAAGTTTTAATTACAAACCCATGGGAAATAGCACTATAACATTGTCTATAACACAGTCTAAGGTTAAGGAAATCAGGATTTACGAGTTCAAATACAATAAGACAAAACACTGAGTCCCTCCAAAACCAGACTTTGGTGATCACGATGTAACCCAAATATAGAGTTCCAAATCCCGAGACCAGCACTGCTCCATACGAGGGCATCTGTCATCAGGAGCAGGATACAAGGCCATTCCCACGGGATAAACCAGGCACTAAAATTCATAATATCTATGAGGCACCATCAGTGGACATCCATCTTAAATGAGTATTGACTCATATCTAAATGGATCTGGATTGGGAAAGATCCATATCCAGTAGACAAACTCATCTCCCTCACTTGCCCACATGCAAAGGCCACCGGGTAGATCACAATGGGTAGCCTCCTTGGCTTCATTCCTGTGACAGGCAACAGCCTGCTTGGTAAAGACACACATAAGATTATTACAAATCTTCAATAATACTTCATTCTAACTGAAATAATTGGCCTTGTCCCTTTAGTTGTACCATATTGCCTGTGATCTGAATTTTGTCTGTGATTCAGAACGAGGCAACACATTGTAAACATGCTTTAGACCAAGCAAAGTTTGATTCTATATTAATAGCAGATATTTTCATGAAACTGATGCATACAAGGTGACGTTTATTTTGGATACTTTTAAGTATTGCGAAATAGAGCAACCTGCCAACCAACTAAAATACATCATATTTAACATTGTTAGGAGAACATGTTTGTTGTTTGTTTACAGAGACTAGTGAGCAGGAATAAATGCTTTTTTCATCACAATTGAACTCGTAGCAAAACCAGCAGTTTGTGACAACATGGCAACTAAACTGTATCATTCTGTGCTTAATTTGGCATTTGTAAAATTTTGCAATACCTTCAATTTATTTATTTTGTTACGGAGATTTAATAACCCGTCTGAGAAATTGAGGCTGTAGTTCCATTTTAAGCTCAAACGTACAGTGCATATTGTAGGTCCTTACACTGTATTTGCAAAACTGGATAATAATCCTAATTAAACTCTTATTTCTCTACTGTTTCACATGTTAAGATCATTAAACAAAAAACACAGAGCCAGTGGTCTCTCAGGACTGTTTACATGCTGCAATCTCTAAAGTCTCTTTCCTGCAGGGAGAATAAACTAGAATAAAGCAGCTCAGGCTGTGAAACAGAGCTTCATATTCGTCCGGCAGCAACATCCTGCTCTCACTGACAGGTAAAAACTGTAGATGCTTTTACTCACAGCTCCTCAAGAAGAGAACTGAAGGAATGAGAAAAGCATAAACTTTGCATTAATTCTGACTTACATTTAGATAAAACATAAAAGATCTCATTTCTTTTATTTTAAAACCGCGTAAATATATTTAAAAATATTACTTTTTCTTTCTAAGTTTGATATATAGTTTCACTATCTTAATGGCTGTGTGACGTGCTGTTAGACCTGATGCATTGCCAGCTATATATTTTTTTAAATATTTAGATTGTCTGCTGAATAAAGGCAGGCCACAGTGACTTATTTAGTCACAAATCTGGCAAAGCGGATGAGTGGCTAGAGAGCCCTCTGCTGAGAGGAAGCAGAAGTGTCTGATCACAGCACAGTAGGAGAGAAGGACTGATTTCTTTCTTTAAAATTGAGTCTGGCCATTTTGTAATGTGTGCATGGAGTGCTGGGGACACATCGCTCATCCTAGAGATTCTGCTTAATGTTTTCTGCTAAACTCACAGAGGACACCATGTAAACACCCAAACTGGAAATCAGGATCAGCTTTAAAAAACCACAACCTCATGGAGAACTCATCTAACATTGTAGTGCTTAAACTCAGTGGATTAAATGAGACCAGATCACGTAAATATATCTTTTTTGGTTTTACTCTTTTTTTTTACCTGTGGATTATTTTTCTGAATCTGACACTAACTGCTACAATCCTCCTGGAGAAATCCCTATATGAGCCCATGTACATCTTCATCTGTAACTTGAGTCTTAACACACTGTATGGAACCACTGGTTTCTATCCTAAACTCCTGGCTGACTTTCTCTCTGACACTCATGTCATCTCATTCACTGGATGTATGATTCAAGCCATTGTTATCTACTCTTCTGTCTTTTGTGAATTTACAAATTTAACAGTGATGGCCTACGACAGGTATGTGGCAATATGCAAGCCCTTAGAATATCATTCTATCATAAATGCCCTGATCGCTGGAAAATTTGTTTTAATTTTGTGGATTTTTGTGTTCTTTGAGGTAACAGTTCAAACTGTGTTAACTCTCAGACTGCCTCTATGTGGGTCTCAGATTGACAAACTCTACTGTGACAACTGGTCAATTGTAAAGCTGTCCTGTGTGGAAACAACACCCAACAATATCTGTGGTTACATTTTATTAGTTATTCATGTTTCACAAGCCTTTTTTATACTATATTCGTACATCCAGATTATCAGAGTGTGTGTAAATTCTGGAGAAAGTAGGAATAAATTTCTACAGACGTGTTTACCCCATTTGGTCACATTAATCAACTTCAGTGTCACCACAGTCTTTGATGTGATGTTTGCTAGATATGGCTCTAGAAACACATCACAGACTCTTCGCAATATCATGGCAGTGGAGTTTCTAGTCATCCCTCCCCTTTTAAATCCCCTTATATATGGATTGAGTCTCACTCAAGTTCGCTTAAGGATTAAAAAAGTGTTTAACAAAAAAATAGACTCTCAAACATAATTCATACAATTGTATACATATTCATAAAAAGATTATAAAAATATCAATAGAAAGATTAGTAAAATATAGTTAATATTGTTAGACAATTAATTATATAGTTTTAAACACTCAGATTATTCAATTTCTGTGTATATACTGCTGTTTTACAATACAAATTTAAAAAATATACAAAATTGACAAACTATAGATCCACAAGAAATCTAAATCTATTTACCCCAGACTTTCACATTCTTTAGCACTTTCTAATCAGCAGAGTATACTATATATATACTGTAAACAGAAAAATAAAAAACATGTATGTGTTAAGCAGCATTTTATACTTTCAAATGGTGAATTTATGCAAACATTAAGAAACATTTTCAAACATATTTTAAGCATAAAATTAAAAAGATATCAAACATAATATTACATATAATAATATTAAAGAAACAACATTTTCTGTTTGTCCTGCATTTATATCTGTGTGTACTGGGTTGTAATGTATGTTATGCTCTATGTTTTATAACAATGACTTCTGCAAGCCTTACAATTTGGGGTGAACTGTGAAATCCAGTTCTACAGTAATCCAGTAATACCTGCTTTGACAGCACTGAGTCCATGTCTCCACCTGAAAGATAGAGCACTTGTGTGTGAGACACAAACTGAAAAATCCTAATGTGAGGTCAGTGTGACCACTCTTACTGTTGTACAATATTATTGAGAAGTAAACAGAAACATGTATTGTGTTCCAATGTTCTTCAGAAGGAATGTTGCAATATTATGTGAGAACTGAAATAAAATCACTTCACTGAAATCAAAATGTGAATTATATTAATTAAGAACACCTCTCCTCTTTTCAGAGGTCTGGATTAAGTTTCTGTTTCTTAAAGCCAAATTAGTTGATGTGAATGCAAAAATTATTTCACATTATATTGGTTAATATTGTATATTATAAGTATAATATTGTAGAACGTAAAACCAGAACTGTTATGTTACACTAGGAAAGCCTCATTTACAATAGTGCATAATATTTTATTTAACATATCATAGAAAATATATTGCTGCTCTGGAATTGGTCTAAGGAAGAGAAACTGGTTACATCCCAGAACCTCATGGATTATCTTACATTCACCTACAAGATACCAATGGACTAAATGTAACCTCTCTCAGCTTCTTATGTTCACAATATCTTGGATATCCTGGGGATACCAGTGGAATTTCATATACAGCTTAAATCTCACTCAGATCCACAGAAGAGACATTGTGTATTAAATAGAGTAAAATAATTCAAACTCAATTTAAAACATAATAAACAAACTGTCGTTGAATGTCAGAAACATTAAATCTGATAATATCACTCTCTCTTACTGCTTGTTTTGAATTCTAAAGAAAACACAACAGTAAGTATATGATTTTGTAGTGTATTTTATTCTTAATCCATTACTACATATACAGTATACTCCAAATAGAGTCATCAAATCATCAAAAGCTAAATGTCTCATCAGTCAGAATGTCACGATCATAATCCCTCCCCTCAAGGGCGTTCTGGCTCTTTCCCATTTTAGTTGATTTTGACCACCTGCCTCCTGTCCAGCCCCTCCTTATTTAGGACAGACGCTCCTACCATTCTGGGCTCAGCTTTGGGAGATGGACGCCCGGAAGCCCGCCTACCAGCGGGTCCAGGAGAGACCCGACGGCATCGGCTTCACCCCGGCATCCTGACCATCTGGGTCCGGGGATCAGGGCGCCTGGCCCCGTTAACCCACTTTTATTCCCCGTCCCTGCACCGGATCCTGCTCCGGTTTTTAAACCCCGTCTTGTCTGTCCTGAATGGATCACCCGGTTCTGGACTCTTGGACTTTGCTCTGGATTTTCCCTTTGGACTCCCTTGGTCTTGTACACCTGGACCACGCCCCCCCCCCTCAAGCACCAGTGCACAGCCCTCACTCCCCCCTGTTCATCAACCTCCCCAGTTCCTCGTCGTCTCCTCATCGTGTCCGTTTCATTTCCATCCAGATTCTACCGTCTGCATAGGGTCCTGATCTATGCTCCGTGACACAGAATTATCTTTTGAGACATATGTTTGTTGTTTTACAAGAAAGGACAAATAACAAACATTAAAAAAATAGAAAATAGGAGCTCAACGTCAAGGTGGTCTTATGTTTAGAGTTTTACATGATGAGTGATAAAACAAGCATGTTGCAAGCTAACAGCAGCTGTGAAAAATATACACAGGCACCCTGTCACAGGGAGGGCAGGAGGGGTGCCGAAGTGAGTCCTTTTAAAACTAAATGATGGCTCAGCCACAATTGCACTTAGGTGCAAAGATGATGGTATATTATGACAATGCACCCCACAGACAATTTATATATAGCAAAACAAAAAAAACAAACAACAAAGTTGAACTAGTACACACACAAAAAAACAAACCCTTTCTCTAAGAAAGAGGTCAGGAGTTCTAGCACACTTAGGTCCTATCAGCTCCACACTGTAGCGATAGCGGGACTAAAACCCAGTTAGATCTCTCCCCCCTTCATAAATAGGTACCATATAGCCCTGCCCCCTTGGACTGTACCACTGTTACAAAATTATGGAGCTGCATTTCACCCCAGATAAACTAATTTCCTTAACATGGGAATTCCTTCTTTCTTTTAAAGAATAGTGTAAACAGAATGTATAAAAAAAACACCAACCCTGAATACATTTCACTTATTTTTAACCTCCTGTAAAAATGGTACTTCCTTGATGTGCGCATGCACCACTCCACGTTGACATTATAAAGCCAAGCTTAAAACAGGTATCGGGTTTGGACCCAAGAGGCCACCATACCAGGAAGTCGGACAGGAAGGGACAAACAGACAGAGCACTCTCACACAGATAAGTACAAATAAAGAGAAACAGATTGTGTTTGTGTCTTTTCAGGTAACAGAAACGGATTTTGAAATAAGAGGTGATAATGTATTGCGTGTATGAAAATAGGAAACTGCTAGCCAAGCCCCGAGTGTGCACCCTCATGAGCTAGCTACCCGACAGGAAAGTATATGTGAGATCGTGTGTAACTCAAGATGGATAATGAGTGTCTTGTAATGTACTGTCTGCGGATGGTGACAGAGATCCCTCTGTCACACACCCTCACTCTGTGTAAGAGGTTTGCAGAGGTGAGAAAACTCCACAATGAAGTGTCACACTAGCAAACTCGAATCTAGCTGTCCGTGTTTCCACTACAACAGTTTCTGTGAATGAAGTCAACCACAATGGGGTCAAAGGGCATCACAGATACTGAAGACACATCACTTGGATGCACTGGAACTCATCTATTGGTACCAATAGACATCATGGCCAAAGATTAATAGTAAAGACAACAGAGGTTCTTCAGGTGGCCAGACTGAGGTTCAGTACAGCAGCCACACAAGTCACATCTGAAAGTACATTTCACAAATCCAAGCACTAAGCAGAGCTGCAAGTCTCCAAGTGGGGTCAAGACCCTTGAGTGGGTCAGCAAATATTAGAAATATGTCACCACTATTCATTTTGCAAAGACCGACCTTTTTAACTAGGTCAATGAAATGCAAATGGATTTCTCTCTGCAATTCACTGTGACCACATGAAGCAATGAACAGGTCAGGGTGCTCTGTGTGTACACTCATCCACACTCAGCAGAACTGGATATCATGTACTGTATCATGCTGGGGACAACAACATATTTTTGCATGTGGAAACTGAATATATTATTGAACCGACAGGAAATTGAATGAATTGTGTGATTCATCTTTAACATAAGAATAAAGTGTATTCGTTCCTCCATCAGAAACACTCCCCTCTTGCCAGTTTGTAAAGCAATGAAAAATGATTTTAAACCCTGTCTTACTTTACTAACATTTTTTTTTAATTCTGAAAGAACTTAGTCTAAAATTACAAGGAAACCTATTTGTTGTACAGTTAAATTCAAGCTAAATCCTTGTGTCTTAAGTACATGCAAGTGAACAAAAGCCTCCGGTTGATTAAAATTGTATCATGAAAGCTATACTGTGTTCATTAGTTAAAAAATGCATCATCCTGTTATCCTAATTAAAGTTCAGAAGAAACCGTATATGGGTCTTGAAATTTTGTTCTATGTGAATCGTGAGAAATCTCCCAAATGATAAGACATCTTACATTGAGTCTTAGTTCCATGTAGTGTTATAGTTCAAGTTCATTAAACAAGCAAAACAGTTTAACTGTCTCCCAGGACTGTTTCAAGACAGTTATTCTCTAAAGCCTTCCACCTGCAGGAAACATATAAAGGTGAATAAATTAACTCAGATAGGCAAAGCTTCATGCTCTTCCTGCAGCAACATGCTGAGCTCACCCTGAGAGGTAATATCTTTACATATTGTCATCCATAACTTTACTTAAACAAGGGAACAGAAAGGATGAGAACATACATGCAAATGTCCTTGCATGCCTGTTATTATTTAATTTTCTTATTTTATATTTGTTATCAGCTTTAGGGCAGTTTGGCTTTCTGACAGAACGAATACATTTTCAGACGTTTATTTTTATTTGCTGGAGGTAAGCACTCCTGTGCTATTCCTATTCTGTCACAAGGCAGGAGGATGTGGGTAGAGACCCCTCTGCTGGAAGCAAGCGGAAGGAAGCAAGTGTCTGTTCACAGTGCAGGAGGAGAAAAGGACTAATTACTCTCTTCACAATTGAGCCTGACCCTTTTGTAACGTGTGTGTGAAGTGCCGGGGACACATCAATGTTTAATGTTTTCTTGTAAACTCAGAGAGGACAGCATGTTAACACCCTAACTAGAAATCAGAATCAGCTTTTAAAAATCACAACCTCATGGAGAACTCATCTAACATTGTAGTGTTTAATCTTAGTGGATTAAATGAGACCAGACCACATAAATATGTTGTTTTTGGTTTTACTCTTTTTTTTTACCTCTTGATCATATTTTTGAATCTGACTCTGATTGCTACAATCCTTCTAGAGAAATCCCTCCATGAGCCCATGTACATCTTCATCTGTAACTTGAGTGTCAACACACTGTATGGAACTGCTGGTTTCTATCCTAAACTCCTGGCTGACTTTCTGTCTGACACCCATGTAATCTCATACGCGGGATGTTTGATTCAAGCCTTTGTAATCTACTCATCTCTTCTGTGTGAATTCACCAATTTAACAGTGATGGCCTACGACAGGTATGTGGCGATATGCAAACCTTTAGAGTATCATTCTATCATAAATGCTCTTACTGCTGGAAAATGTGTTGCAATTATGTGGATTTTTGTGTTCTCTGAGGTGACGGCTCAAGCTATGTTAACTCTCAGACTGCCTTTATGTGGGACTCAGATTGACAAACTCTACTGTGACAACTGGTCAATTGTAAAGCTGTCCTGTGTGGACACGACTGTAAACAATATCTTTGGATACATTGTATTAATTACTAATGTTTCACAAGTCTTTTTTATTGTATATTCATACATTCAAATTATCAGAGTGTGTGTAAATTCTGGTGAAGGAAGGAATAAGTTTATTGAGACCTGTTTGCCACATTTGATCACACTGATTAACTTTACTGTTGCCTTCGTCTTTGACATCATTTATGCTAGATATGGCTCCAGGAACACACCACAGACTCTTCGCAATATCATAGCAGTGGTGTTTCTAGTCATCCCTCCTCTTCTGAATCCCCTTGTATATGGATTGAATCTCACTCAGGTCCGCATAAATATTAAGAAATGGTGTAACAGAAAAGTAGACACTGAAAGTTCATCAAAGTGAAGGAATATCCAACTGTGTTAATTGTATATTATAAAAATCAATAAAATGTCTTTAGATGTATTTTTATTTTTATTTTAAATAGTTCTATGCCCCTAGATAATTGATTTTCTTTGTGTGTACAGATATTCAAATTATTCTACACTTTTTAATCACCAGAATATGTATATTTCAAACAAAAAAGATGGAAAAACATAAATATTATGCAGCGTTTTATACTTTCAAAATGTGAATCTACACAAACATTGAATAAACATTTTCAAAACGTTTTTCATGTGAACATTAATGCTCAACAGCATTGTCAAAATAGACTAAAATGCTGTGACCACTATATGACAGTTTAACCAGCATGAAAATAATACAACAGCACTATTTATGCTGTGTGTTTCTCTGTATAATGGGTACTACTTTTCATAGTCAGTATCTCCACCTGCATGATAACAAAACACTGAGTGTCTGAGGGAGACATTTAAAGACTTGTGGCAACTCAGCGAATGAACATTTTTCAAAAGAAGGTTCAGAATATGAAATGTTTAGCTTGGGATCTTTAGCCAAAATGTAACATTAAATGACAAAGCACAGTAAACATTCTTCAAGGAAGATTGCTACTTGCCTAAAGAGATAATATCCCACACAATCATGTTACAGATCTTTCTGCCTGCAAGAGGAGACACAGTTCCAATGCAGTAGAATGAGAAATCGGAGAAAAAAAACAAAATACCTTAGTTTTAATACATTAAATTACCCTTGGTATTAATACTGTTTTTGGTCAAATATGTGATGTTTTCTTAATTTTAGAAGATCCGCTCATTTCTAGATTAAAGTCAATACACCTGGGTAAAAGTACAAACAATGCCGAATACACAACTTCATGTCAGTTATTTGACCAAATTAATTCGTTCAGGATTTGTTTTGCTTTGTTGACTTACATTAGCAAGTAACACGACAGGAGCAGGAATCTTTGTAGTGTTAAACAACAATGTGGGTGTAAAGTGTAAAGACAGGACTGTGCTAATTACGAAGGAATTCGAAGGAATTGTAACTTGAGTATCAACACACTGTATGGAACTGCTGGTTTCTATCCTAAACTCGTGGCTGACTTTCTCTCTGACTCTCATGTCATCTCATACACTGGATGTTTGAGTCAAGCTGTGGTGATCTACTCTTCTGTCTTCTGTAAATTCACCAGTTTAGCAGTGATGGCCTATAACTGGTATGTGGTAATATGCAAGCCCTTAGAATATCATTCTATCATAAATGCCCTGACCGCTGCAAAATATGTTCTAATTTTGTGGATTTTTGTGTTCTCTGAAGTCGCACTTCAAGTTGTGTTAACTCTCAGACAGCCTCTATGTGGAACTCAGATTGACAAACTCTACTGTGACAACAGGTCAATTGTAAAGCTGTCCTGTGTGGACACAACTCTAAACAATATCTTTGGATACATTTTATTAGTTATTCATGTTTCACAAGCCTTTTTTATACTATATTCGCACATCCAGATTATCAGAGTGTGTGTAATATCCAATGAAGGAAGGAATAAGTTTATACAGACCTTTTTTTATTGAAGTTACAAATCAGAAGTCCAGGTGTATTATATACAGTTAGACATTTAAGGACTCATAGTGTTCTGGTGGATGTACCTTTTTTAAACGAATGAGAAATAAATGGTGTTCTTCAATGAAGCAGAAATGTAACATTGAAGGTCAAATTGCAGTAAGTCTCCTTCATGGCAGCAAATCTTTTACTGTTTTTTTTAATTAAAAACCGCTAAAGAACTTAAACAGACCCTATGTGGCACAGCAGAAGCCCTTAAAGTGCAAGAACCAAAACTATGGTATAAGTTTAAATACAAAGTTTTAATAACAAACCCATGGGAACTAACACGTTAACATTGTCTATAACACAGTCTAAGGTCAAGGAAATAAGGATTTCCAAGTTCAAATACAGGCGTGAGACAAAACACTGAGTCCCTCCTAAACCAGACTTCGGCGATCACGATGTAACCCAAATGTAGAGTTCCCAATCCCGAGACCAGCACTGCTCCATACGAGGGCATCTGTCATCAGGAGCAGGATACAAGGCCATTCCCACGGGATAAACCAGGCACTAAAATTCATAATATCTATGAGGCACCATCAGTGGACATCCATCTTAAATGAGTATTGACTCATATCTAAATGGATCTGGATTGGGAAAGATCCATATCCAGAGTAGACAAACTCATCTCCCTCACTTGCCCACATGCAAAGGCCACTGGGTAGATCACAATGGGGAGCCTCCTTGGCTACATTCCTGTGACAGGCAACAGCCTGCTTGGTAAAGACACACATAAGATTATTACAAATCTTCAATAACACTTCATTCTAACTGAAATAATTGTCCCTTTAGTTGCACCATATTGCCGTTTTTGTCTGTGATTCAGAACGAGGCAACACATTGTAAACATGCTTTAGACCAAGCAAAGTTTGATCCTATATTAATAGCAGATATTTTCATGAAACTGATGCATACAAGGTGACGTTTTTTTAGATACTTTTAAGTATTGTGAAATAGAGCAACCTGCCAACCAACTAAAATACATCATATTTAACATTGTTAGGAGAACATGTTTGTTGTTTGTTTACAGAGACTAGTGAGCAGGAATAAATGCTTTTTTCATCACAATTGAACTCGTAGCAAAACCAGCAGTTTGTGACAACATGGCAACTATACTGTACCATTCTGTGCTTAATTTGGCATTTGTAAAATTTTGCAATACCTTCAATTTATTTATTTTCTTATGTAGATTTCATAACCCATCTGAGAAATTGAGACTGTACTTCCATTTTAAGCTCAAACGTACAGTGCATATTGCAGGTCCTTACACTGTATTTGCAAAACTGGATAATAATCCTAATTAAACTCTTATTTCTTTACTGTTTCACATGTTAAGATCATTAAACAAAAAACACAGAGCCAGTGGTCTCTCAGGACTGTTTACATGCTGCAATCTCTAAAGTCTCTTTCCTGCAGGGAGAATAAACTAGAATAAAGCAGCTCAGGCTGTGAAACAGAGCTTCATATTCGTCCGGCAGCAACATCCTGCTCTCACTGACAGGTAAAAACTGTAAATGCTTTTACTCACAGCTCCTCAAGAAGAGAACTGAAGGAATGAGAAAAGCATAAACTTTGCATTAATTCTGACTTACATTTAGATAAAACATAAAAGATCTCTTTTTTTATTTTAAAACCGCGTAAAAAATATTACTTTTTCTTTCTAAGTTTGATATATAGTTTCACCAACTTAATGGCTGTGTGACTTGCTATTAGAACTGATGCAATGCCAGCTATTTATTTTTTTAAACATTTAGATTGTCTGCTGAATGAAGGCAGATGCTTATTTTGTCACAAATCTGGCAAAGCACAGCACAGTAGGAGAGAACGACTGATTATTCTCTTCACAATTGAGTCTGGCCATTTTGTAATGTGTGCATGGAGTGCTGGGTACACATCGCTTGTCCTAGAGATTCTGCTTAATGTTATGTTAAACTCACAGAGGACACTATGTTAACACCCAAACTGGAAATCAAGATCAGCTTTAAAAAACCACAACCTCATGGAGAACTCATCTAACATTGTAGTGTTTAATCTCAGTGGATTAAATGAGACCAGATCACGTAAATATGTCTTTTTTGGTTTTACTCTTTTTTTTTACCTGTGGATTATTTTTCTGAATCTGACACTAACTGCTACAATCCTCCTGGAGAAATCCCTCCATGAGCCCATGTACATCTTCATCTGTAACTTGAATGTCAACACCCTGTATGGAACTGCTGGTTTCTATCCTAAACTCCTGGCTGACTTTCTCTCTGACACTCATGTCATCTCATACACTGGATGTTTGATTCAAGCCATTGTGATCTACTCTTCTGTTATGTGTGAATTCACCAGTTTAGCAGTGATGGCCTATGACAGGTATGTGGCAATATGCAAACCCTTAGAGTATCATTCTATCATAAATGCCCTGACCGCTGGAAAATTTGTTTTAATTTTGTGGATTTTTGTGTTCTCCGAGGTAATAATTCAAGTTGTGTTAACTCTCAGACTGCCTCTATGTGGATTTCAGATTGACAAACTCTACTGTGACAACTGGTCAATTGTAAAGCTGTCCTGTGTGGACACAACTCCCAACAATATCTGTGGTTACATTTTATTAGTTATTCATGTTTCACAAGCCTTTTTTATACTATATTCGTACATCCAGATTATCAGAGTGTGTGTAAATTCTGGAGAAAGTAGGCATAAATTTCTACAGACGTGTTTACCCCATTTGATCACATTAATCAACTTCAGTGTCACCACAGTCTTTGATGTGATGTTTGCTAAATATGGCTCTAGAAACACATCACAGACTCTTCGCAATATCATGGCAGTGGAGTTTCTAGTCATCCCTCCTCTTTTAAATCCCCTTGTATATGGATTGAGTCTCACTCAGGTTCGCTTAAGGATTAAAAAAGTGTTTAACAGAAAAGTAGACTCTCAAACATAATTCATACAATTGTATACATATTCATAAAAAGATTAAAAAAATATCAATAGAAAGATTAGTAAAATATAGTTAATATGGTTAGACAATTAATTATATAGTTTTAAACACTCAGATTATTCACTTTCTGTGTATATACTGCTGTTTTACAATACAGTTTTACAAAATATACAAAATTGACAAAATATAGATCCACAAGAAATCTAAATCTGTTTACCCCAGACTTTCACATTCTTTAGCACTTTCTAATCGGCAGAATATACTGCAGTATATATATATACTGTTTGTACTGTAAACAGAAAAAAAAAACATTTATGTGTTTGGAAGCATTTTATACTTTCAAATGGTGAATTTATGCAAACATTAAGAAACATTTTCAAACATATTTTAAGCATAATATTAAAATTATATCAAACATAATATTACATATAATAATATTAAAGAAACAACATTTTCTGTTTGTCCTGCATACTGTATATACTGTATCTGTGTGCACTGGGTTATAATGTATGTTATGCTCTATGTCTTATAACAATGAACAATATCACCCTGCAACTCACAACTGGCAGCCCACTGAAACTAAGCAGGTGTGAGCCTGGTTAGTACCTGGATGGGAGACCTCCTGGGAAAATTTAAAGTTGCTGCTGGAAGATGTGTTAGTGGGGCCAGCAGGGGGTGCTCACCCTGTGGTCCATGTGGGTCCTAATGCCCCAGTATAGTGACGGGGACACTATACTGTAAACAGGCGCCGTCCTTCGGATGAGACGTAAAACTGAGGTCCTGACTCTCTGTGGTTGTTAAAAATCCAAGGGTTTGAAAAGAGTAGGGATGTAACCCCAGCATCCTGGCCAAATTTCCCATCTATGAATTGGCTTCATTACTCTGCTCTCCTCCCCACTGATACCTGATGTGTGGTGGGCGTTCTGGCGCACTATGGCTGCTGTCGCATCATCCAGGTGGGGCTGCACATTGGTGGTGGTGGAGGGGAGTCCCCATTACCTGTAAAGCGCTTTGAGTGGAGTGTCCAGAAAAGCGCTATATAAGTGTAAGCAATTATTATTACAATTTGGAGTGAACTGTGAAATCCAGTTCTACAGTAATCCACTAATACCTGCTTTGACAGCACTGAATCCATATCTCCACCTGAAAGATACAGCACTTTGTGTTATTTATCTGTGAGACACAAACTGAAAAATCCTAATGTGAGGTCAGTGTGACCACTCTTACTGTTGTACAATATTATTGAGCAGTAAATGGAAACATTTATTGTGTTCCAATGTTCTACAGAAGGAATGTTACAATATTATGTGAGAACTGAAATAAAATCACTTCACTGAAATCAAAATGTGAATTATTGTACATAATCAAGACCACCTCTCCTCTTTTCAGAGGTTTGGATTAATTTTCTGTTTCTTAAAGCCAAATTAGTTGCAGTGAATGCAAAATAGGGGGAAATGGGGGAGGTGGTTTGGTGAAATTCTTTAACATTTTATAACTGCTGGTTATAAAATCTACAACTCACTGCAGTTTGAAAAGTATAAGTATGTTACATTCATCTATAGAGATCATTTTAAAGCCTTTCATTTTGCATGCTTAAATTCTGAACAAATGAATTAAAACTGATTTTAAACTGGATTGGATGACTTTCTCTCTGACACTCAGGTCATCTCATACACTGGATGTTTGATTCAAGTCTTTGTGATCTACTCCTCTGTGATGTGTGAATACAGCAGTTTCATGATGATGGCTTACGACAGGTTTGTGGCAATATGGCACCCCTATTCATTGTATCATAAATCACCAGCAGTTAACAGCAGTCATATCACCTTTCAACTCACAACTGACAACCCACTGAAGCTCAGCAGGTGTGAGCCTGATCAGTCCCTGAATGGGAGACTCCTGGGAGAAACTAAGGTTGCTGCTGGAAGAGGTGTTACAGGGGCCAGTAGGGGGTGCTCACTCTGTGGTCTTTGTGGTCTTAATGCCCCAGTATAGTGATGGGGACACTATACTGTAAAAAGGCACTTTCGTTCAAATGAGACGTAAAATCGAGGTCCTGATTCGCTGTGGTCATTCACACCCTGGCATTCTGGCCAAATTTCCCATCGGCCTTTACCAGTCATGGCCTCCTAATAATCCCTATCTCTGAATTGGCTTCATTACTCTGTTCTCCTCCCCACCGAGGGCTGGTGTGTGGGGAGAGGACTGGAGCACTTTGGCTGCCAGGTGGGGCTGCACACTGGTGATGGTGGAGGGGATCCCAGTTACCTGCAAAGTGCTTTGAGTGGAGTGTCCAGAATAAGTGTAAAGAATTGATATTATAAATATTGTGACAAATTGTGGAAAAATTGTTTTGATTTTGTGGACATTTTGTGAAACAATACTTCTAAGACAAACTCTACTGTGACAACTGGTCAACGGTACAGCGGTCCTGTGTGGACATGATCATCCGGATGAAGTGGAAATGTTGTCATTGTTATACAATTTGTACTAATTCTCCCTTAACACATGTTCCAGAAGAAAATGTGTTATAAGGGATTTAAATTTTTCTTGATTTTTTTAATAGTGAAGCAGGCTTTCCATTGGTCTTCTAAGGTAAGAGATTTGGACACTTTTATAGTGTAAGAAACTGAGAACTCTTAAATCTACTGATGGGTGAATCATGTTACACCCATCCCAAGATATAATGTTTGCAATACAGTTTGATTATTTTCATCTCTTAAAATAGGAGGCTGCACTTAACTATGTACTTTTTCCTTAGTAAAATAAAATCCCATACTTTTGAGAAAGTTAAAAAAACATGCAAATATTCCAATGAAGAAACCTGTCAGGTTAATTAAGCCTTCAGTTGGATGACTGGACTCAGCTGGAATAAGAACACGCAGGTGTGTGGGCGTCCAGGACAGGGACTGGTAACCCTGCAAGATGGTACTGAACATGTCCAGACCTCAGGTTGATGATCACAGTCACACAGGATCAGAGGCCCTGAAATAGACCCTAGAAAATGAGTACAGAGGGTATATAAATTAGAAACAGGGAACTGGTGGTGTTAACAGTGCTGTTGAGACTTGTAGGAAGACATTAGTCTGGGCAGGTGGTGTCCTAGATGGATGAGAGGAATTGAAGAGGGACAACAAAGAAAAATATGAGAAGGTGGATCTTTCACAAACAGCATCTGTAGTTTGAAGTGTAAGTGGAAATTTATGTTTCTTCTCAATGGTGTTGTTACTGTGAAGCAGATGGTTGTCTTCACCTTTCATGACACATATAGATGTTTAGATTGTATTCTCAGACTTACTTTCAATACCCCATTTCCCCGATGAGAAAGGGTCCTCTTTCACACTTATCAGACTGTAGCATTTAGATTTCAACACTGCATTGTGCTGAACAGTTAAATTGTCCCCAAAGGTAAAGGATAGTATTTTGAACTGTCTTGTTTTCGTTATGGACTATAATTGAGAGTCATTAAAAAAAACACAGAGCTACAGGTCCCCAAGGACTGATCTCAATTTTCTAAAGCCTCCCTCCTGCAGGAGACATACTGTATAAAGCAGTAAATTAGCTCAGATTGGGAAACAAAGCTTCATGCTCTTCCTGCAGCAACACCCTGCAATTACTGAGAGGTAATGTCTGTATATACTGTCCTCTGTAACCTTATCTAAATGAAAGCAGCAAAAAAAAAGCTGAAAACTTGAATAAATGTTTACATTACTTAGTTCTAACATGCCTCATTTAATCATTAAACCATGTTGCTGTAATTCTATATCTATTAAATATTTTTACATTTAAGTTACATTTTGTGTTTGTCTCTGTAAAATAATAATAGTCTGTTTAACTGTACTGGTATATAATTAATATTAAAATGTTGAAACTTGATTAGTGGAAGAGGACTTGATTGGTGGAAGAGGACATGCAGAAAGGTGTTAATGTTTGAGCGCCCTCTGCTGGGAAGAAGTGCCTATAGGCAGCACAGTAGGAGAAATGCTCTCTCCACAATCGAGTCTGAACCATTTATAATGGGCAGCATGGAGTGCTGGGGAACTTGATCCATATCCTACATTTTTTGGCTTCCTGTTAACTGGAGTATTTGCATTTTCTAATTAAAGTTTATCCTCTGTTACATTTTTAATTCAGGTTAACAGCATCATTGATGGAAAACTTGTCTGATGCTATAATATTTAATCTCACTGGATTAAATGAAACAAGATCACATAAATATGTATTTTTTACTTTTACTTTTCTTTTTTACCTCTTGATCATATTTCTGAATCTGACTCTGATTGCTACAGTCCTCCTGGAGAAATCCCTCCATGAGCCCATGTACATCTTCATCTGTAACTTGAGTATCAACACACTGTATGGAACTGCTGGTTTCTATCCTAAACTCCTGGCTGACTTTCTCTCTGACACTCATGTCATCTCATACACTGGATGTTTGATTCAAGCTTTTGTGATCTACTCTTCTGTTTTGTGTGAGTTTTCTAATTTAACTATCATGGCCTATGACAGGTATGTGGCAATATGCAAACCCTTAGAGTATCATTCTATCATGAATATTCTGACAGTTGGAAAATTTGTTTTAATGTTGTGGATTCTTACATTCAGCGAAACAGTGATTCCAATGTTTTTAACTCTCAGACTGTCTTTGTGTGGGTCTCAGATTGACAGACTCTACTGTGACAACTGGTCGATGGTAAAACTGTCCTGTGTGGACACAACTCTCAACAATATCTATGGTTATATTGTAGTAATTGTTCATATCATACAAGCCTTTTTTATTGTATATTCTTACATTGAGATTATTAGAGAGTGTTTAAAGTCCAGTGAAGGCAGAAGTAAGTTTCTACAGACCTGTTTACCCCATTTGATCACATTAATCAACTTCAGTGTCACCACAGTCTTTGATGTGATGTTTGCTAGATATGGCTCTAGAAACACACCACAGGCTCTTCGCAATATCATGGCAGTGGAGTTTCTAGTCATCCCTCCCCTTTTAAATCCCCTTGTATATGGTTTAAATCTCAAACAGATTCGCAGAAGGTTTTTGAGACTGTGTAACAGCGAACAAAAGTCTTGAGCATAGCTGATGTCAAAATCTAGGAATATTCCAATTTAAAATTTATTTTTCATCAAAATGTAAAAGGATCGACAACATTTACTTCCAATTCTTAAAGCTATGTAATGTACTTCACATGCACTCAAAAACTCACTTTCTGTATGGGCAAAGACACATTCAGAGTATCCTCTGAGTAAAGTGGAAATGTATATATATATAGTTTGACAATAATATGAAATATATAAGAAATAATAGATTGATCTGTTTGATCTTTTTTTAATTTATTGTTTACTGTTGCATGATTGCCTTCTGAATAAATGAACAAAGACATTTCTCAATCAGCTGTTTTTATTGTGTTTATACTGTATGTGTATTGTTCATGTGTTATAAGTAAATATGAATTCTTAAAATCTCAGAATTAAATTTATCAAATCAATTAAACACTTGGAAATTTCCAGTCAGTATAGAGTAAATGTTTCTGTATCGTCATGCATTATTTGCTTTTATTTTCATAGAATACCTCTTTTGTTACTCTAAAGGGCATTGTGTTCATTTAGCTACAACTGTATTCTTGGATAATTAATAATAATAATAATAATAATAATAATAATAATAATAATAATAATAATTGCTTACACTTATATAGCGTTTTTTTGGACACTCCACTCAATGCGCTTTACAGGTAATGGGGACTCCCCTCCACCACCACCAATGTGCAGCATCCACCTGGATACAGCATTAAATCTGTGGGACACATTTGCTGGGCACTACGAGTCTCTTGCCTTGTGCCCCTTGCTTGCCAAAATAGGCTCCTGCTCCCCTCACGATCCTGAATTGGATCAAAGTTTAATTTAAAAATGGGATTTTCTGGGGACAGGATTAGCAGAGAGAGCAAATGGTTGTCGCCCTATGATGGGATGGAGCGATTATGGCACAACAGTAATGAACTGCTCTCTTCACAGGAGAATCTCTGTCCACATTTGTGGTAACATGTTCAGCTGGTGTGCTGAGGACTAAAGGATGAAACCTAATCTTGAATTGTCAATCTACTTTAAAACATCTCTACCTGAAATGGAGAATGTATCTGATGTCACAGAATTTATGCTTCATGGATTAAATGTGTCAAGATCACAGAGATATATATATATTTTTGCCTTTACTCTTGTACTTATCGATCATGTTCTTGAATCAGACTCTGATGACTGTGGTCCTTCTGGAGAAATCCCTCCATGAGCACATGTACATCTTCATCTGTAACTGGTGTGTTCATGTACTGTATGGAACTGCTGCTTTCTGCCCCACACTCCTGGGATAGACAACAGTTGCTACAGGTTAATGACAATGACACAGTGATGTGACAGATATGTGCCCATACTCAAGCACTTAGATTGTAAGGATGACATTCATTTCACTAAATTAATGTTGTTTTTGTTAAAATCCCATTCCTTTGAGTAAGTAAAAGAAAAATTAAAATATTCCAATGAAGAAACCTGTTAGGTCAATCAAGCCTTCAGTTGGATGACTGGACTCAGCTGGAATAAGAACACACAGGTGTGTGGGCGTCCAGGACAGGGACTGGTAACCCTGCAAGATGGTACTGAACATGTCCAGACTTTTGGTTGATGATCACAGTCATACAGGGTCACAGGCCCTGGAGAGTCTGAGCCTGCAGGTCTTCTGGGCACCTTCAAAGTAGTAGCAGCTGAAGTTGGCAAAATAGGTCAATTTTCCAAATAGGCTAGTAGTGAGCAGATTCAGGTCAATAAGACCTGAACTGAAAGGCAAATCCCACAGACACACCTACACACCTGCATCCTGCCCTAGAACATGAGTACTGAGGGTGTACAAATAAGAAACAGGAAACTGGTGGTGTTAACAGTGCTGTTGTGTCAGGGAAAACTGAAGATCTGTAGGAAGGCATTAGTCTGAGAAGATGAAGTCCAAGGTGAATGTGAGGAATTGAAGAGGGACAACAAAGACAAATATGAGAAGGTGGAGCTTTCACAAATCACATCTGTAGTTTGAAGTGCAAGGGAAATGTATCTGTCCTTTCAATGGTGCTTTTACTGTGAAAAAAGATGGGTTTCTGCAGCTTTCATGACACACGTGCTTGTTCAGAGTGTATCTTCAGGTTTAGTTCCAATGCCCAGTTTTATTGGGCATTAAAACTATTATCAGCACACTGATAGGTGTGCAGTTTTCACAGTCAATCACAGACATTTTCCCTAAAGGAAAAGGGTCTACACTGGTTTGTGCCACACAGTTAAAATTTCCACAATCACAAAGGATGTTATTTTGAACTTTCGAATTTTATTTATGCACTCTGTTTGAGGGTCATTAAAAAACACCACAGCCAGTGGTCTCCCAGGACTTCCAGACAGCAACTCTCTAAAGCCTCCCTCCTGCAGGAGACATACAGTATAAAGCAGTAAATTAGCTCTGATTGAGAAACAAATCTTCATGCTCTTCCTGCAGCAACACCCTGCATTACTGAGAGGTAATGTCTGTATATACTGTCATCTGTAGCTTTATCTAAAAGAGAGAAAACATCATTTCTAGCATTATGGCTCATTTCATCATAAAACTGTGTAACTATAATTGCATGTCTAATAAATATTTTTACATTTAAGTTTAAGTTTGTGTTTGTTTATCTGTAAAATATTAATAATATGTTCTACCTCATGACTGTACTTTCATAAATTTATTTTTTAAATGTAATCAGTAAACGTGATTACTGGAGGAGGACATGCCTCTGTGAATCTTGTGTCTTGTACCTGATCACGATTGGCAGACAGGTTTCATGGTTTGAGCACCCTCTGCTGGGAAGAAGTACCTATAGGCAGCACAGGAGGAGAAATGCTCTCTCCACAATCGAGTCTGAACCATTTATAATGGGCAGCATGGAGTGCTGGGGAACTTGATCCATATCCTACATTTGTTGGTTTCCTGTTAACTGGAGTATTTGCATTTTCTAATTAAAGTTTATCCTCTGTTACATTTTTAATTCACATTAACAGCATCATTGATGGAAAACTTGTCTGATGCTATCATATTTAATCTCAGTGGATTAAATGAAACAAGATCACAGAAGTATGTATTTTTTACTTTTACTTTTCTTTTTTACCTCTTCATCATATTTTTGAATCTGACTCTGATTGCTACAGTCCTCCTGGAGAAATCCCTCCATGAGCCCATGTACATCTTCATCTGTAACTTGAGTGTCAACACACTGTATGGAACTGCTGGTTTCTATCCTAAACTCCTGGCTGACTTTCTCTCTGACACCCATGTTATCTCATACACTGGATGTTTGATTCAAGCTTTTGTGATCTACTCTTCTGTTTTGTGTGAGTTTTCTAATTTAACAGTGATGGCCTATGACAGGTATGTGGCGATATGCAAACCATTAGAGTATCATTCTATCATAAATACTGTGACTGCTAGAAACATAGTTTTGATTTTGTGGATTCTTACATTCTGTGAAACAGTGATACCAATTTTGTTAACGTTGAGACTGTCTTTGTGTGGGTCTCGGATTGACAGACTCTACTGTGACAACTGGTCAATTGTAAAACTGTCCTGTGTAGACACAACTCTCAACAATATCTATGGTTATATTGTAGTAATTGTTCATATCATACAAGCCTTTTTTATTGTATATTCTTACATTGAGATTATTAGAGAGTGTTTAAAGTCCAGTGAAGGCAGAAGTAAGTTTCTACAGACCTGTTTACCCCATTTGATCACATTAATCAACTTCACTATCACCACACTCTTTGATGTGATGTATGCTAGATATGGCTCTAGAAACACATCACAGACTCTTCGCAATATCATGGCAGTGGAGTTTCTAGTCATCCCTCCTGCTCTAAATCCCCTCGTATATGGTTTAAATCTCAAACAGATTCGCAGAAGGTTTTTGAGACTGTGTAACAGCGAACAAAAGTCTTGAGCATAGCTGATGTCAAAATCTAGGAATATTCCAATTTAAAATTTATTTTTCTTCAAAATGCAAAAATCATTTTGAAGTGTTAAAAGACTGACAAAATGTACTTCCAATTCTTAAAGATTTGTAAGAATAAATGAACAAAGACATTTCTCAATCAGCTGTTTTTATTGTGTTTATACTGTATGTGTATTGTTCATGTGTTATAAGTAAATATGAATTCTTCAGTCTTAAGATCTCAGAATTAAATTTATCAAATCAATTAAACACTTTGAAAGTTTCAGCCAGTATACTCTAGAATTAATGTTTCTGTATCGTCATGCATCATTTGCCCCTATTTTCATAGAATACCTCTTTGGTTACTCTAAAGGGTATTGTGTTTAGCTACAACTGTGTTCTTGGATACAGCATTAAATCTGTGGGACACATTTGCTGGGTAGTTTAATTTAAAAATGGGATTTTCTGGGGACAGGATTAGCAGAGAGAGCAAATGGTTGTCGCCCTATGATGGGATGGAGAGATTATGGCACAACAGTAATGAACTGCTCTCTTCACAGGAGAATCTCTGTCTACATTTGTGGTAACATGTTCAGCTGGTGTGCTGAGGACTAAAGACTGAAACCTAATCTTGAATTGTCAATCGACTTTAAAACATCTCTACCTGAAATGGAGAATGTATCTGATGTCACAGAATTTATGCTTCATGGATTAAATGTGTCAAGATCACAGAGATATATATTTTTTGCCTTTACTCTTCTCTTGCACTTATTGATCATGTTCTTGAATCAGACTCTGATGACTGTGGTCCTTCTGGAGAAATCCCACCATGAGCACATGTACATCTTCATCTGTAACTGGTGTGTTCATGTACTGTATGGAACTGCTGCTTTCTGCCCCACACTCCTGGGATAGACAACAGTTGCTACAGGTTAATGACAATGACACCGTGATGTGACAGATATGTGCCCATACTCAAGCACTTAGATTGTAAGGAGGCCATTCATTTCACTAAATTAATCTTGTTTTCATGCTTTGTTCATGCCTACAAAAAAAAAATTCCTGGTCATGGGGAAATCATAAAGGAATAGTGTTGGGGTTACCGAACATTTTCTAAGAACCTACAACAAGGCTTTAAATGGTTTGGCTCCTGGCTACATCAGTAACCTGATAACCCTCGACACACCCACATGTCTGGACTCTGGCCTTCTTTCAGTTCCCGACATGAAGCTCCAAACACAACGCAGCACAGATGTGCTCACAGCAGAGGCTCCTCACCCATATCATTTCCTGCAAGGCGTTCAGCACTCTCAAATCATAACTTCACCCTTAGATTTCTTCACACTTCAATTCCTGCACTAGCCTTTTTAATCTGTGTAATTAACATAATTAATTTGTGACCACCTGTCTCTTTTCTTAGTTGTTTTATTGTACAGCATCTTCAAATGATGAATAATGAAGTAAACATGATTTATTTATAATTATCATCAACTGCAAACGTTTCTGTTTTCTGATGAATCTGGTCAGATGTAAGTTTGTTATGTGAGGACACAACATTTTGTTTCTGCCCTGGGATTTTAAATGACCACAGAGAGTCAGGACCTCGGTTTTTTGTCTCATCCAAAAGACGACACCTATTTCATAGTATGGCATCCCTGTCACCTTACTGAGGCATTAGGACCCACACAGACTGCAGGGTAAGCACTCCCTGCTGGCCTCACAAACCCCACTTTAAGCAACAATCTTAGTTTTTCCCAGGAGTCTCCCATCCAGGTACTGACCAGGATCACACCTACTGAGCTTCAGTGGGTTGCCAGTTGCGAGCTGCAGATTGATATGGCTGCTGTCTTATGATAAAATATGGAGAGCTCTGTCAGTGCTAACATATTGTTATGAATTGTTAGATGTTGCCTTTGAGTAAGTCAGTCAGTGCTGACACTCAACTATAACGCATGCTCAAACATTGCTGTCAGCATTTGTTTTGGAATTGAGTGAAAGACATGCAGTATATGCACGATTCCTCTCTTTCTAATCCCTCCATTCATTTACAGATTTCCACCACATTTAATCAGGTCCACTGGGATTAATCACACAGCTGTGCATCTCTGTAGCCCCCTTTCCTCCTGGCCCTACCTTTTCCTGCTTGCAAATATCCACTGCCAAGGTACTGTGCTTTTCCATCTGGCCACAGCCACTCTGCAGAGTCTGTCATGGATTTGGGCAGTGAGCTCCACAGACAGGGCTGTGTGAGGGGATCTGTTCTCCACTGGACCCCAGTCTTCAGCAGAGTAAAAAGACCTGACTCTGCAGAGCTCAGGTTAAGAGCTGGATTATAGGTTAAATTGTCAAGGAGATCTGTACCAAAATGTTAATTGCTTTATGCATGAGCAGGATACGTAAACAAACAGAGACCTGATTAAAGTCATTAAGGTCTTGAGTTGGAAGAAAAACCAGCTGCACCCCTTCCCTTATGATCTTGTTACTTTGAGTGAGAGTGTTGCCTTTAGTTTTTGTTGTGCATAGTTACATTTTCCCTGATGGCAAACAATCCAGTTTTCAGTTTTCCTTATGGATTCCAGTTCAGAATCATTAAACGGAAACCACAGAGCCACTGGTCTCCCAGGAGTGTATACAGGCTGCAATTCTCTGTATCCCTCCTGCAGCAGACATAAAAAGCTTTGTAAAATAGCACAGATTGGGACACAAATCTTCATGCTCTTCCTGCAGCAACACTCTGCACTTATTGAGAGGTAATATACTGTATGTACATATTGTCATCCAAATCTTTACTTAGACTAGAGATAGTGTATTGGCAGCTAAGTAGTCTGTCTTTCATTGGGTACTACTACTGTATATTTCATTAAGTATATATTTTTAAAATTATTGTGCTTGCTAGTTGAGGTATCCTGTGTGAATCGTTTTCTGACAAAGGTTATCTGTGGATAATGAGCTCTCTTCTAGGTGTAAAGAGAAGTGCCTGTTCATCACTAAAGACTCTCCACGCTCAGGTCTGACCCCTCTGTAACATGCTTGTATGGAGTGCTGGAGTCTTAAGACCGTATCCTGGTGTCTTGTGTTGTAATAAACGTACAGTTTTAAAATTCAATTTAAGCTAAATTACATTTTTATTGAAGTTGCCTGATGGAGAACTACACTGATGTTACAGTTACTTACCTCAATGGACTAAATGAGACAAGGTTACAAAAAAACATCTATTTTGTCTTTACTCTTATTTTTTACCTGTTGATCATATTCCTGAATCTGACACTGATTGCTACAGTCCTTTTGGACAAATCCCTCCATGAGCCCATGTACATCTTCATCTGTAACTTGAGTGTCAACACCCTGTATGGAACTGCTGGTTTCTATCCTAAACTCCTGGCTGACTTTCTCTCTGACACTCATGTCATCTCATACACTGGATGTTTGATTCAAGCCTTTGTCATCTACTCTTATGTTCCTTGTGAATATACCAGTTTAACAGTGATGGCCTACGACAGGTATGTGGCAATATGTAACCCTTTGGAGTACCATGCTATCATGAATACTATGATTACTGTAAAATTAATTTTGATTTCCTGGATTCTTCCTTTGTGTGAGATAATGATTGGAATTGTGTTAACTTCCAGACTGTCTCTGTGTAGATTTCAGATTGACAGACTCTACTGTGACAACTGGTCAATTGTAAAGCTGTCCTGTATGGACACAACTCTCAACAATATCTATGGATATATTTTAGTAATTGCTCATGGTTCACAAGCCTTTTTTATTATATATTCTTACATCCAGATTGTAAGAGCATGTTTAAAGTCTATCGAAGGAAGGATTAAATTTATGCAGACCTGTTTGCCCCATTTGATCACATTAATCAACTTTGCTATCTCCACCATATTTGATGTGATGCATTCTAGATACGGTTCTAGACACACACCACAGACTCTTAACAATATCATGGCAATGGAGTTTCTAGTGATCCCTCCTCTTTTAAATCCTCTCATATATGGATTAAAACTCACTCAAATTCGTCTAAGTGTTAAGAGACTACTGTATAAGAGAAAGGTAGACTCTCAAAACTACTTAACAAGTTTGTAAATTCACCTTGTGAATGTTACAGATATTTGAAACATCTCACAAAATGTTTGTGTCATCTGCAAATTAAACTATTGTATTAACTATGTCAGGATCTAATTCATTGATAACTATTAGGGAAAGCAATAAATCTAAAGTAGATCCCTGAGGCACACCATATACATCTGTCCATAGGAAGTATGGAATTATCTTGGATTCCTGTGGCTTTTAATTTAAGAGTCAACCAACACTCCTTCAGTTTTCCTTCTGTGTGGTCATGTCGTTCATATCTGTATTCAGAGATGTGAAAACTGACACAACTGGCTATTCCAAATCAGTTGAGCATGACAAAAATATTCAGCGATATATTCTATTTTTTAAACTTTAAAAACTCATCATGAATAAAAATTGGATCCAAAAATAATGTACCAAATTCCAAATTTGGTACACTAATGTTATACAGTATGTATATATTGTGAGTGTATGTGGGTTGTGTGTATTTTTGTAGATTTCATTTATTTTTTAAAAAACAAAATGGGTTAGTTAATGGATAAAAAGACAGAGACTGTTTATGGTTGATACTGTAGTAGCTTCACCTGAAATCTTTTTTCTCTGGTGTTTATAAAGGAATGACCTGTCTGCAATTTGAAGTGCATTAGAATATTGGACTGAACTGCAGATTTCTTGAGGTTTTAAATGTGTTTTCTGTTACATGTTAATAAAGGAACAAAGGAATTTCTGAATCAAAACTATTTTCATTGTGTTGAAATACATACTACATATGTATTGCTTATCTGTTAAAATTAAATATGAAGTCTTTAGATCTCCAGATTGAATGGATTAAATGCAATTGTTAAGATGCTATCTTTGAAAATGTTGGATTGTGTAGATTGTCAGTATAATACACATTTCTTTAGAAACTTAACACCAACCCACGGAAACAAAATCTTTCTTAAGTAAAACAAAGAAATTACAAATTCAATCTGGAGATGAGATTAATACTAAACTACTAGACAGAAGTCTGAAACCATACACTGTAACTGTTTTATGTGTCTATTATTTGATTCTGTTTACACTCAATACGCCTTTTGTGTATAATTAGTGTGCTGTTGTTCTTCAGTCACTAATATATTCTCGTCGATGTCTTTTAAAGCTACATTATTCATCTTTCCAATCAAAGCAGAGGCACCTGTGTCTGGCTCAAGTCTGGCAGGGAGAGTGCCCTCTGCAGGGAAGAAGGGATTATGGCGTAACAGTAATGCATTGCTCTCTTCACAGGTCTATCTCTGACACTTTGGTGGTAACATGATCACCTGGTATGCTGGGGACTAATTTTTAGAACCTTGCTGTACCTTGATTATTCACAATCAACATTTAAAACATCCCTACCTGCAATGGAGAATTTATCCAATGAATCAGTACTTACACTGCATGGATTAAATGTGACAAGATCACATAAATACATCTTTCTTGCTTTTACTCTTCTCTTTTACTTACTAATCATTTTTTCTAATCATACATCGATGGCTGCAGTCCTTCTGGAGAAATCCCTCCATGAGCCCATGTACATCTTCATCTGTAACTGGTGTGTTAATGTACTGTATGGAACTACCCCACACTGCTGGACTAGACAACTCCTGTTACATCTGAATATACTCCAGACAGGATAGATAATGCCTCGTATGTATGAATGTCTCAAAGTGACAGTGATGTCTTATTTTAGATATTGGTGATCAGATCCAAGCCTTAGAGTAAGCAGTCGTCATAATATCTCTGTTAGCACATTAGTGATGGTTTCTTGCCTTCAATCGATCTACAAGGAAGCTTTTGGTTTTCATACTTTCCTTTATGGGGAATTCATATACTGTAGGTAGAGTGTTGGTGTTTCCAAACATATTATTTACAAACTGCAGTGTATTCAGTAATCAGGTGCTGGATTTTGACTAAAAATGATTACAACTTTACTTGGTTTCACTGGTACAGTGTGGATTTCACAACAGAAATCTCCTTTAAGGTTCATTTGCATAAACCAGTGAGACTGTGCTCTCTTCTCTGTTACTGCAAAGGGTAGGGAATGATCTCAAAGCCCATATCACGTTCTGCAAGTCAGTCAGTACTCTTTAATCATGTCTTCAGACTTCAATTTGTACACTAGCTTTTAATTCTATGTAATTGACTGTGTTAGTTTGTGACTACCTATTTCATTTGTCGGTTGGTTTATTGTAAAGTGTCTTGAAATGATGAATAATGAAATAAATATTATTATTGTTATTATTATGAACACCAAACTTTACTGTGAAAGCTGGTTATTTGTATGCTTGTTATGGGAGGACAGAGCATATTGTTAATATCACTATATTTTAATCCTTCACACAATCCCTTCTTTGTGTATTTGTTATTATGGGAGGCAGAAGACCCATAATAACAAATTGTATCTTAAGGGCTTTGGCAACTACAATACAGCAAAGTACAAAGAAAGCAGGATAAAAGCTTAGGTTTGGAGTGAATCTAGTTTGAGCATTTGAGGGTTGCATCTAAGTTGTTTGCAGATGACGTTGTCCTCTGTGATTGCTGTCACACACTGGAGATTTTTGCAGCAGTGTAAATCGGTCAGGGATGAGGGTCAGCCCCTCCAAATCTGAGGCCACTGTTCTCTCCCAGGAAAGAGCCGCTTGTTCTCCTGCTCTCTCCAGGCAGGGGGAGCACAGCAGCCCCAGTGGAGTCTCGCTCTTGTTCATGAGCGGCCAGCAGGTTGGTTCAGTGGCTGCAGTAATGCAGATACTGTACTGAACTCCGGTGTTGAGATGGGCGCCGAGTGTTTGGACAAAGCTATCAGTTCTCCAGTCAATCTCTGCCCCCATCCTCCCCTGTGCTCATCAGGTTTGGTGTCGTGGCTGGAAGAATGAGGTCGCAGGTGCGATCAGTAAGGGGCAGAAGTGAGGTTTCACAGAGGGCTGCTGGGCTTACACTCCTCAGCTCTCCCTGGAGCACCTGGGAATCCCTCAGGAGGAGCCAGAGACCGCTGCTGGGGAAAGGGAAGTCCGGTCTGTCCGGCTCAGCCAGTCATCACCACGACCCCCGCCAGGATTAGAAAATGAATGATTGAATAAAAATAATATTTTTTAGACTAAGAGCATACACACATTCAGCATACATCCCTGAAACAGGAGAGTCCACCTATGAAAGTGTCTTTGGGTTTTCTTTTGACATGAAGATGCTAAAATAGACCAAGATAATAACAATATTATGATATCGTTATTAACACTTTTCAACAAACATGAAGCACAGTGTCAGTATGAATCAGAACAAAAATTTCAAAGAGGTGGGGAAAAAACAAATTCACTTGGTGAAACTATGAGCTGAATTCTGCTCTAAAAGAACTGGGGAGAGATTTCAACTGTTGCATATTTCTGTTTGGAGTAGCTTCAGGGCAGACATCTCTGACCCACATGCACCTGTTCCGTATGTGAGGCTGAACAGAGCTGTAGGAAACAAGTCCTGTTCTCAGGCTAACCTAAACAATATAAAATTCAAAAAAGGAAAGCTTTTTAACCTAAACTGTAGTTATATTTGTCCAAATCAGACTCTTAATAAAGGTCTTTAGAGAGTATTTTCAAGCCTGGTCTCAACACACAGTATTAAATACTCTGATTTTTTTTAAACATGTATTTTTCTACAGTAACCACACACTTTTTCCTTGAGATTAAATGAGCTGTCTAATTTCTTTATGTATTCCAGCTCAGGGCCATTAAAACCACAGACCCACTGGTCTCCCAGGACTGCTCTCAGACTCCAATTCCCTAAAGTCTGCCTCCTGCAGGAGATATATGGTATAAAGATGAGTGAAGTAGCTCAGATTAGGAAACAAAGCTTCATGCTCTTCCTGCAGCAACACCCTGCACATACTGAGAGGTAATGTCGCATATACTATCATCCGCAGCTGTGTTTAAAATACAGAACAGAATGAGAGTAGCAGGAACCTGGTGCTCATTCCAAACAGAAAAACTGGTTTAATTGTAAATCGATACTGTAATTGTATATCTCAATAATTATTTTATTATTTTTAATTTCTTTTTGTGTGTGTTTCTTAGTTACGTGCTATAATACTAGGCTGTCTTTTCTTGGTTACGTCTGTATTTTATTATTTAAAAAAAAAAAATATTTAGCTTGCTCTCCTAAAGGTATGGGTTCCTGTTTGAATCTTATTTAGTCGCCAGTTTTAAGATAAGATCGCTTTATTGGCCATATACAATTTCTTGCATTAGGAATTTGTCTTTTCGCATACCCCAGCTTGCTCTCTTTTAGCAAAGAGCGTGTGTGGTTATAGACTCCACTCCTAGGAGGAAGCAGAAGTGCCTGTTCACAGCGCAGCAGGAGAAAAGCACTAAATTCCTCTCTTTATCGCTTCAGGTCTGAGCCTTTTGTAACGTGTTTGCAGTGTCTACTGGCAATCCTACACCATATCCTTCAGATGCCTACTTCTTAATTTGTGGTAAATACATAGAACAATTTTATTTTATTTTAAATTAAGATTAAAAAGTTTCTATGACGTTTCTTAAAAGTTTGTAAAGTTTGTGTTTTGAAAGTTTGAAACAGCCCTAACAGATGGAGAACCTATCTAGTGTGGCCATATTTTATCTCAGTGGATTAAATGAGACAAGATCGTATAAATATATGAGTTTTGCCTTTACTCTTCTTTTTTACCTGATGATCTTATTTTTGAATCTGACTCTGATTGCGGCAGTCCTTCTGGAGAAATCCCTCCATGAGCCCATGTACATCTTCGTCTGTAACTTGAGTGTCAATATACTGTACGGAACTACTGGATTGTATCCTAAACTCCTGGCTGACTTTCTCTCTGACTCTCATGTCATCTCATACACTGGATGTTTGATTCAAGCCTTTGTGATCTACTCTTATCTTCCATGTAAATACACCAGTTTGACAGTGATGGCCTACGACAGGTATGTGGCGATATGCAAACCCTTAGAGTATCATTCTATCATGAATATTATGATTACTGGAAAATTTATTTTGATTTCCTGGCTTTTTCCTTTGAGTGAGTTAATGATTGCCATTTTGTTAACTGCTAGACTGCCTTTATGTGGGTCTCACATTGACAAACTCTACTGTGAAAACTGGGCCATTGTAAAGCTCTCCTGTGTGGATATTACCATAAATAGTATCTATGGATATATTCCACTAGTTATTCATAATGCACAAGCCTTTTTTATTGTGTGTTCTTACATCCTGATAATCAGAGTGTGTTTAAACTCTAGAGAAGGAAGGACTAAGTTTATGCAGACCTGTGTGCCACATTTGATCTCATTAATCACCTTCACCATCTCCACTTTTTTTGATGTAATGTATTCTCGATATGGCTCTAATAACATACCCCAGATTTTGCGCAATATCTTGTCTGTAGAATTTCTTGCTGTTTCTCCTTTTTTAACTCCACTCATATATGGTTTAAATCTCACTCAGATTCGCATAAGTGTTAAGAGACTGTTTAAGAAAAAGATGCTTTCCTAGACATAGTTCTAAGCTAAGCATGTGAAGGTTACAAAAACTGACAACAGATAATTCCTTTCCTTAGGCCTTTTGTGATATAGTTCATATGTACCTAGAAAACTCCCTCTCTGTGTGTAAGGCTATGTTTTCTTACACGGTGTAATCTGGATGCATATCCAAAGACATAACTGTACCACATGATCAAATCAGTTTTCAATCACCTGAAGACTATTTTCTATTGTGGAAAAACTGCAGTTCTTTTAAAAATCTTTTGAAATGTTAGATAAAGAACAGACTTTAAATTGGTATATATAGAAATGTATGTTCAATGTTCTACATTATTATTATATTTACAATATTATATGCAATTGTTATTTTATTGAGAGGTAGCACTTCTTTGTAGTTTGATATTTGTCATTGCAGATTCTATTAGGATCCAAAAAATAATGTTAAATGTGAAAACTGTATGACAATAATTCAGACAATAACATTATGCTTTAATAAAGAAGAAACACTTCTGCCTTGTTTGTGTACCTGAGTATCTGTATGTTTTAGATAATTTGTTGTAATGATCTTCTTAGAGTGACTTCTATAAGCAATATTAATTGCATAGTAAATGCAGATATACTGTATGTAGATATATGTTCCATATCTACACATTCTATCTTGCTCTACTTTCATTTTTATCAGATGTGAAAGAAAAAAACAATAATGTTTTCTGAAAATTATTTTATTCCCTTCATTTACATTGAAGGGTTCAATTTTTCCATTTACAAAATCAACCAGTCATTGTATTATTTACGGAAGCTTATTAGCGCCACAGAGAAAAAAAATATTGCATTTATACAAGACAATTATTGCATTCAAATGAGAAAATCATCATGTTTAAATGCAATAGTTAATTTGTGAACAATATTGCAGATGGAAAACCTATCTAATGTGGCCGTATTTTATCTCAGTGGATTAAATGAGACAAGATCGTATAAATATATATGTTTTGCCTTTACTCTTCTCTTTTACCTGATGATCTTATTTTTTAATCTGACTCTGATTGCTACAGTCCTCCTGGAGAAATCCCTCCATGAGCCCATGTACATCTTCGTCTGTAACTTGAGTGTCAATATACTGTACGGAACTACTGGATTGTATCCTAGACTCCTGGCTGACTTTCTCTCCGACTCTCGTGTCATCTCATACACTGGATGTTTGATTCAAGCTTTGTCATCTACTCTTATCTTCCATGTAACTACAGCAGTTTAACAGTGATGGCCTACGACAGGTATGTGGCGATATGCAAACCCTTAGAGTATCATTCTATCATGAATATTATGATTACTGGGAAATTTATTTTGATTTCCTGGCTTCTTCCTTTGAGTGAGTTAACAATTGGAATTTTATTAACTGCTAGACTGCCTTTATGTGGGTCTCACATTGACAAACTGTACTGTGAAAACTGGGCCATTGTAAAGCTCTCCTGTGTGGACATTACTGTAAACAGCATCTATGGATATATCCCACTAGTTGTTCATACTCTACAAGCCTTTTTGATTGTAAGTTCTTACATCCTGATAATCAGAGTGTGTTTGAAATCTAGTGAAGGAAGGACTAAGTTTATGCAGACCTGTGTGCCACATTTGATCTCATTAATCACCTTAAATATCTCCACTTTATTTGACATAATGTATTCTCGATTTGGCTCTAGGAACATACCACAGGTTCTGCGCAATATCTTATGGTTTAAATCTCACTCAGATTCGCATAAGTGTTAAGAGACTGTATAAGAGAAAGATGCAATCTTAGACATAGTTCTAAGCTAAGCATGTGAAGGTTACAAAATCTGACAACAGATAATTCCTATCTTTAGGCCTTTTGTGATATAGTTCATATGCACCTAGAAAACTCCCTCTCTGTGTGTAAGGCTATGTTTTCTTACACGGTGTAATCTGGATGCATATCCAAAGACATAACTGTACCACATGATCAAATCAGTTTTCAATCACCTGAAGACTATTTTCTATTGTGGAAAAACTGCAGTTCTTTTAAAAATCTTTTGAAATGTTAGATAAAGAACAGACTTTAAATTGGTATATATAGAAATGTATGTTCAATGTTCTACATTATTATTATATTTACAATATTATATGCAATTGTTATTTTATTGAGAGGTAGCACTTCTTTGTAGTTTGATATTTGTCATTGCAGATTCTATTAGGATCCAAAAAATAATGTTAAATGTGAAAACTGTATGACAATAATTCAGACAATAACATTATGCTTTAATAAAGAAGAAACACTTCTGCCTTGTTTGTGTACCTGAGTATCTGTATGTTTTAGATAATTTGTTGTAATGATCTTCTTAGAGTGACTTCTATAAGCAATATTAATTGCATAGTAAATGCAGATATACTGTATGTAGATATATGTTCCATATCTACACATTCTATCTTGCTCTACTTTCATTTTTATCAGATGTGAAAGAAAAAAACAATAATGTTTTCTGAAAATTATTTTATTCCCTTCATTTACATTGAAGGGTTCAATTTTTCCATTTACAAAATCAACCAGTCATTGTATTATTTACGGAAGCTTATTAGCGCCACAGAGAAAAAAAATATTGCATTTATACAAGACAATTATTGCATTCAAATGAGAAAATCATCATGTTTAAATGCAATAGTTAATTTGTGAACAATATTGCAGATGGAAAACCTATCTAATGTGGCCGTATTTTATCTCAGTGGATTAAATGAGACAAGATCGTATAAATATATATGTTTTGCCTTTACTCTTCTCTTTTACCTGATGATCTTATTTTTTAATCTGACTCTGATTGCTACAGTCCTCCTGGAGAAATCCCTCCATGAGCCCATGTACATCTTCGTCTGTAACTTGAGTGTCAATATACTGTACGGAACTACTGGATTGTATCCTAGACTCCTGGCTGACTTTCTCTCCGACTCTCGTGTCATCTCATACACTGGATGTTTGATTCAAGCTTTGTCATCTACTCTTATCTTCCATGTAACTACAGCAGTTTAACAGTGATGGCCTACGACAGGTATGTGGCGATATGCAAACCCTTAGAGTATCATTCTATCATGAATATTATGATTACTGGGAAATTTATTTTGATTTCCTGGCTTCTTCCTTTGAGTGAGTTAACAATTGGAATTTTATTAACTGCTAGACTGCCTTTATGTGGGTCTCACATTGACAAACTGTACTGTGAAAACTGGGCCATTGTAAAGCTCTCCTGTGTGGACATTACTGTAAACAGCATCTATGGATATATCCCACTAGTTGTTCATACTCTACAAGCCTTTTTGATTGTAAGTTCTTACATCCTGATAATCAGAGTGTGTTTGAAATCTAGTGAAGGAAGGACTAAGTTTATGCAGACCTGTGTGCCACATTTGATCTCATTAATCACCTTAAATATCTCCACTTTATTTGACATAATGTATTCTCGATTTGGCTCTAGGAACATACCACAGGTTCTGCGCAATATCTTATGGTTTAAATCTCACTCAGATTCGCATAAGTGTTAAGAGACTGTATAAGAGAAAGATGCAATCTTAGACATAGTTCTAAGCTAAGCATGTGAAGGTTACAAAATCTGACAACAGATAATTCCTATCTTTAGGCCTTTTGTGATATAGTTCATATGCACCTAGAAAACTCCCTCTCTGTGTGTAAGGCTATGTTTTCTTACACGGTGTAATCTGGATGCATATCCAAAGACATAACTGTACCACATGATCAAATCAGTTTTCAATCACCTGAAGACTATTTTCTATTGTGGAAAAACTGCAGTTCTTTTAAAAATCTTTTGAAATGTTAGATAAAGAACAGACTTTAAATTGGTATATATAGAAATGTATGTTCAATGTTCTACATTATTATTATATTTACAATATTATATGCAATTGTTATTTTATTGAGAGGTAGCACTTCTTTGTAGTTTGATATTTGTCATTGCAGATTCTATTAGGATCCAAAAAATAATGTTAAATGTGAAAACTGTATGACAATAATTCAGACAATAACATTATGCTTTAATAAAGAAGAAACACTTCTGCCTTGTTTGTGTACCTGAGTATCTGTATGTTTTAGATAATTTGTTGTAATGATCTTCTTAGAGTGACTTCTATAAGCAATATTAATTGCATAGTAAATGCAGATATACTGTATGTAGATATATGTTCCATATCTACACATTCTATCTTGCTCTACTTTCATTTTTATCAGATGTGAAAGAAAAAAACAATAATGTTTTCTGAAAATTATTTTATTCCCTTCATTTACATTGAAGGGTTCAATTTTTCCATTTACAAAATCAACCAGTCATTGTATTATTTACAGAAGCTTATTAGCGCCACAGAGAAAAAAAATATTGCATTTATACAAGACAATTATTGCATTCAAATGAGAAAATCATCATGTTTAAATGCAATAGTTAATTTGTGAACAATATTGCAGATGGAAAACCTATCTAATGTGGCCGTATTTTATCTCAGTGGATTAAATGAGACAAGATCGTATAAATATATATGTTTTGCCTTTACTCTTCTCTTTTACCTGATGATCTTATTTTTTAATCTGACTCTGATTGCTACAGTCCTCCTGGAGAAATCCCTCCATGAGCCCATGTACATCTTCGTCTGTAACTTGAGTGTCAATATACTGTACGGAACTACTGGATTGTATCCTAGACTCCTGGCTGACTTTCTCTCCGACTCTCGTGTCATCTCATACACTGGATGTTTGATTCAAGCTTTGTCATCTACTCTTATCTTCCATGTAAATACAGCAGTTTAACAGTGATGGCCTACGACAGGTATGTGGCGATATGCAAACCCTTAGAGTATCATTCTATCATGAATATTATGATTACTGGGAAATTTATTTTGATTTCCTGGCTTCTTCCTTTGAGTGAGTTAACAATTGGAATTTTATTAACTGCTAGACTGCCTTTATGTGGGTCTCACATTGACAAACTGTACTGTGAAAACTGGGCCATTGTAAAGCTCTCCTGTGTGGACATTACTGTAAACAGCATCTATGGATATATCCCACTAGTTGTTCATACTCTACAAGCCTTTTTGATTGTAAGTTCTTACATCCTGATAATCAGAGTGTGTTTGAAATCTAGTGAAGGAAGGACTAAGTTTATGCAGACCTGTGTGCCACATTTGATCTCATTAATCACCTTAAATATCTCCACTTTATTTGACATAATGTATTCTCGATTTGGCTCTAGGAACATACCACAGGTTCTGCGCAATATCTTATGGTTTAAATCTCACTCAGATTCGCATAAGTGTTAAGAGACTGTATAAGAGAAAGATGCAATCTTAGACATAGTTCTAAGCTAAGCATGTGAAGGTTACAAAATCTGACAACAGATAATTCCTATCTTTAGGCCTTTTGTGATATAGTTCATATGCACCTAGAAAACTCCCTCTCTGTGTGTAAGGCTATGTTTTCTTACACGGTGTAATCTGGATGCATATCCAAAGACATAACTGTACCACATGATCAAATCAGTTTTCAATCACCTGAAGACTATTTTCTATTGTGGAAAAACTGCAGTTCTTTTAAAAATCTTTTGAAATGTTAGATAAAGAACAGACTTTAAATTGGTATATATAGAAATGTATGTTCAATGTTCTACATTATTATTATATTTACAATATTATATGCAATTGTTATTTTATTGAGAGGTAGCACTTCTTTGTAGTTTGATATTTGTCATTGCAGATTCTATTAGGATCCAAAAAATAATGTTAAATGTGAAAACTGTATGACAATAATTCAGACAATAACATTATGCTTTAATAAAGAAGAAACACTTCTGCCTTGTTTGTGTACCTGAGTATCTGTATGTTTTAGATAATTTGTTGTAATGATCTTCTTAGAGTGACTTCTATAAGCAATATTAATTGCATAGTAAATGCAGATATACTGTATGTAGATATATGTTCCATATCTACACATTCTATCTTGCTCTACTTTCATTTTTATCAGATGTGAAAGAAAAAAACAATAATGTTTTCTGAAAATTATTTTATTCCCTTCATTTACATTGAAGGGTTCAATTTTTCCATTTACAAAATCAACCAGTCATTGTATTATTTACGGAAGCTTATTAGCGCCACAGAGAAAAAAAATATTGCATTTATACAAGACAATTATTGCATTCAAATGAGAAAATCATCATGTTTAAATGCAATAGTTAATTTGTGAACAATATTGCAGATGGAAAACCTATCTAATGTGGCCGTATTTTATCTCAGTGGATTAAATGAGACAAGATCGTATAAATATATATGTTTTGCCTTTACTCTTCTCTTTTACCTGATGATCTTATTTTTTAATCTGACTCTGATTGCTACAGTCCTCCTGGAGAAATCCCTCCATGAGCCCATGTACATCTTCGTCTGTAACTTGAGTGTCAATATACTGTACGGAACTACTGGATTGTATCCTAGACTCCTGGCTGACTTTCTCTCCGACTCTCGTGTCATCTCATACACTGGATGTTTGATTCAAGCTTTGTCATCTACTCTTATCTTCCATGTAAATACAGCAGTTTAACAGTGATGGCCTACGACAGGTATGTGGCGATATGCAAACCCTTAGAGTATCATTCTATCATGAATATTATGATTACTGGGAAATTTATTTTGATTTCCTGGCTTCTTCCTTTGAGTGAGTTAACAATTGGAATTTTATTAACTGCTAGACTGCCTTTATGTGGGTCTCACATTGACAAACTGTACTGTGAAAACTGGGCCATTGTAAAGCTCTCCTGTGTGGACATTACTGTAAACAGCATCTATGGATATATCCCACTAGTTGTTCATACTCTACAAGCCTTTTTGATTGTAAGTTCTTACATCCTGATAATCAGAGTGTGTTTGAAATCTAGTGAAGGAAGGACTAAGTTTATGCAGACCTGTGTGCCACATTTGATCTCATTAATCACCTTAAATATCTCCACTTTATTTGACATAATGTATTCTCGATTTGGCTCTAGGAACATACCACAGGTTCTGCGCAATATCTTATGGTTTAAATCTCACTCAGATTCGCATAAGTGTTAAGAGACTGTATAAGAGAAAGATGCAATCTTAGACATAGTTCTAAGCTAAGCATGTGAAGGTTACAAAATCTGACAACAGATAATTCCTATCTTTAGGCCTTTTGTGATATAGTTCATATGCACCTAGAAAACTCCCTCTCTGTGTGTAAGGCTATGTTTTCTTACACGGTGTAATCTGGATGCATATCCAAAGACATAACTGTACCACATGATCAAATCAGTTTTCAATCACCTGAAGACTATTTTCTATTGTGGAAAAACTGCAGTTCTTTTAAAAATCTTTTGAAATGTTAGATAAAAAACAGACTTTAAATTGGTATATATAGAAATGTACGTTCAATGTTCTATATTATTATTATTATTATTATTATATTTACAATAATATATGTAATTGTTATTTTATTGAGAGGTAGCCCTTCTTTTTAGTTTGATATTTGTCATTGCAGATTCTATTAGGATCCAAAAAATAATGTTAAATGTGAAAACTGTATGACAATAATTCAGACAATAACATTATGCTTTAATAAAGAAGAAACACTTCTGACTTGTTTGTGTATCTGAGTATCTGTATGTTTAGATAATTTGTTGTGAGGATCTTCTTAGAGTGACTATAAGCAATATTAATTGCATAGTAAATGCAGATATACTGTATACTGTATGTAGATATATGTTCCATATCTACACATTCTATCTTACTGTACTTTGTACTTTCATTTTTATCATGATGGCAAAGAAAAAAACAATAATGTTTTCTGAAAACTATTTTATTCCCTTCATTTACATTGAAGGGTTTTTCCATTTACAAAATCAACCAGTCATTGTATTATTTACGGAAGTTTATTAGCGAAAGAGTATAAGAGAAAAGTAGACTTTCTGTCATAGTGGACACAATTCTAAATTAATCATTTAAATGTTACAAACAACAATAATAATATATAATTATATTTTAGACCTTTTGTTATTTAGTTATTCACTGTTTGTAAGGCTGAGTATTTCTTACATGGTGTAATCTGGATGCAGACCTGCACATATTGATACCTAATAATTTGAAAAGTAGTTTCCTGTCATATGAAGGCTTTTATAAATAAAGAATTATAAATGAAAATTATGATACAATAAATCTGTGCCCAATCATAATTCTACATATGAAGACGATGTGGTAGAATTCTGTAAGCATCATGATTTCTAAAGAAGCAGTGCTTCCCATTTGCCTTGTGTGTATTTGTGTATCTGTATGTTCTGGGTTATTTGGGTTTTTTTACATGTTATTGAAAGGGTCATGGTAAATGTATATTTGTTCGACATCAGCACATTTTTCAGCACTTTCAGTCATCCAATGAAGTACAATACAGTTTGAAAATAATGCTTAAAAAATAACACTTCCACATTTGCAATACTTTACACTTTCATATTTGTAAAAAATAATTCAGAAATGTTTTTAAAACCTATTTTTATTCCCTTCATTCTGATGGAACATTTCTTCCAATTTAAAAAATGATCAGTCTTGGTATAATATAAATATTAAATATAATTCAATATACCAATATTTAAATAATGAAATAGATGATAATAATAGATATTAACAGTGTAATAATGTTTGATGAGAATGATCAAATTCCAGATGGCACGGAAGATCCTTTTACAGGGGAGGTGCTGATTAGTGATCAACTATGTACTGTAATACAGTAAATTGGTATGAAAGCACAAAAATGATCCCTGAATAAAGAATCAACATTTTCCAGTTGCTGTGTGTGTGTTTGTGCTGCTATTTCTAACATGTCATGCTGTGAGTCTTAGAATAATTTTAAGCATTTCAACAATAAGTCTGAAAATAGTATTGCAGCCACTGTGTGATATGTAACCTTTTAATAACCCTGTAATACTGTAATCCGTTTAACAGGACAGAGTCTATATTTCCACCTGCACTATAGTTTATCTAACCTATCTTCCTTGTCTGTGGAAAACAATGACTTCACAACAACGTACCCACTCTGTCTGTTTTACAATACTGCTTTGCACCATACGAAAATATTTCAGTATTTCACTGAGCCTTACACTACAAATGTTTTTCAGAAGACATTTTGGATTCATGGTGTCTCTCAGGGTAGATTTAATCAGGCAGATTTAAATGTTTTTCTGCAGTAGAGGATATTTTAAACACCGTTAGGGCTTTCAAATTTACTCCCATAGTGGTTGGATTGAGCCACGCCCATTCAAGGATATAACACTGTGAGTGATTACTGAATAGCAAGAAAACCCCAGGAACTGGAGATGTAACATACAGCAAACCAGTAACAAGCAGGATAGAAAAACAAAAGCATTCTGCTCTGTTAATGCCACAGCATACTGTATAATCGGATTAAAACCACAAAAAACAAAAATATATTGATTTGCCCCATAATAATGTGTGAATGATTTGTTAACAGCTTGATATCTATATACATTCTACACAAGAAACATGAACAAAAAAACGTTTCTACAGAACTGAGAACGCAGCTCTCAGCTCTACTGTCACGTTCTGTGGTTTTACAGAGCCATGAATGGACCCAGAAGTCCAAAATAATGCACTCTAGGCAGGCAGTTCTGTAGCAATGTGTACGATACAAAAAAAAATTCTGATGGAAACTACAGACACATTGAAGTATAACTAAATAGCAATCAAACCTTCAAAAATACCATAACTATTAATACATTTGTTCCCTGTATCCACTACTGTATCCCAAAGCCAGAAAGGATCAAAGCCAGAAAGAGCACAGGAAAGCACAGACAGTGAAGACTCAACTGCAGCATCCAAGAGTGCCCCTTGGTAGCTCTTGGTCAGATTAGTTGCCACCATGGACCTTGGTTTTGAAAATTAGAAATCTTGGTGATGTTTTCAACCCAGCATTGTCATTTAGAGGTCATGACAGAAAGTCTTACTTACTGGGGTGTCTGTTAGCGCATCAGACTTGTCCCGAATTCTGGCTGATGATCACAGTTACATAGGATCTCTGGTCCTGGAAGATTGCGTGTTTGCAGGTCTTCCAGGGCTCCTGGGAGAGAGGGAGTGAGGAGAAAGAAATGAGAAACAGGAAATTGGTGTTAACGAAGTGGTTGAGCCAGGGAAAACAGAAGATCTGAAGGAAGACATTAGTCTGAGAAGGTGTAGTCATACATGGATGTGAAGAAACAATTCCAAATCAGCCAATGAATGAGGGACAGAGGAAAATATTAGTTTGTTTTTGTTCCATTTCTCTGAGAACCTGGCTTTCAAAGCCAGATGTGCAGTCTGAAATTCAAAAGGAAACCAAACGGTCCTGTCAATGACCTTGTGACTATGAATTCAAGGCAGTTGGCACGTCCTGTATACAGCAGGTGTTTTCAGGTTGAGGTTTGTTCAGTACTCTGGCACGTGTGTTGTTTGCTTTGTCAATCTCACATGGTATCTGTGCAGATAGATGGACTGATGTGATACTTCTCAGGATATCATAGAGTATTAGTAGTATTTGCAGCCATATCACCCTGCAACTCACAACTGGCAACCCACTGAAGCTCAGCAGGTGTGAGCCTGGTCAGTATCTGGATGGGAGACCTCCTGGGAAAAACTAAGGTTGCTGCTGGAAGAGGTGTTAGTGAGGCCAGCAGGGGGTGCTCACCCTGTGGTCCATGTGGGTCCTAATGCCCCAGTATAGTGACGGGGACACTATACTGTAAAAACAGGCGCCGTCCTGCGGATGAGACTCTCTGATTCTCTGTGGTCATTAAAAATCCGAGGGTGTCTCTCGAAAAGAGTAGCGGTGTAACCCCGGTGTCCTGGCCAAATTTCCCATTGGCCCTTACCTATCATGGCCTCCTAATAATCCCCCTCTATGAATTGGCTTCATTACTCTGCTCTCCTCCCCACTAATAAGTGATGTGTGGTGAGCGCTCTGGTGCACTATCGCTGCCGTCGCATCATCCAGGTGGATGCTGCACATTGGTGGAGGGGATCCCCATTACCTGTAAAGCGCTTTGAGTGGAGTGTCCAGAAAAGCGCTATATAAGTGTAAGCAATTATTATTATTTATTGACGATACAGAAAAAATAGTCATTTCTGTTTAAAACAGCGCAGAACCAAGGTCCTGACTCTCTGTGGTCAGTAAAAATCCCAGGATGCTTCTCGTAAAGAGTAGGGATATTACCCCCGCATCCTGGCCAAATCTCCCCCTGGCCTTTACCAGTCATGGCCTTCTAATAACCCTCCTCTCTGAACTGGCTCCATCACTCTGCTCTCCTCCCCACTGAGAGCTGGTGTGTGGGGAGAGGACTGGTGCACTATGGCTGCCATCGCATCATCCAGGTGGGGCTGCACACTGGTGGTGGTGGAAGGGAGTCCCCATTACCTGTAAAGCTCTATGAGTGGAGTTTCCAGAAAAGTGTTACATAAGTGTAGGGGATTATTATTATTGTTAATCAGTGTCTGTTGCTAGGTCTTAGTTTCAAAAATATTTTACATGCATTATTTCCAAGAATTTAGGCAGACAAATCTCTGTATTATTTTGATTTAGAATTCCTTCTGACCACTAGTCTTCTAATTAATTCTTAATTATAAATTAATGAGGAACAGAAACGGAGGGTAATGAACTGTTTAACAGTCCAATAACTAATCACTAATCATTATTGGGCTCTTCAGTTGCACTTGATCAATTATATAATTATTTAACATAAACATAATCCTGAATTTGGGTTCATGCTAATTTGTAACTCATCATTGCTTTTTAAGAGATGATAGAATTTTAAAACCTCAACTGACGAAACAATACGCTTAAGGAACAGTTCGGCGGGACCAGTGTCGAGCAACAGTTTTATGGTACATTGGCGACCTCATGTGGCAGAAAGAAATACGACAATATGAAACTAGAAAAGCACAAGAAAAGGCACGTTCACTCTGCTAAGAGGTGCAAACCGGGCTGAAACAATTACTTTTATGTGGCTAAAGCATGATTAAATCAGGGTTCTGTACTGATTACAAGGTCAATACTTTTTATTCTATTTTGAAGCAATTCCATGACAACACACAGTAGCATTAAACCTGAGACTCACCTTTGGAGACTCTTATGCTTTAAGAGTAACGAAGACAGTCTCCATCATTCAAAACTGTATAGACTGATACAATATCATTAAGCGCTTATAGAGTGCTGCACTCAAAACAAATGGACAAAAGAAAAAGAGACCTTTTTAACTATAAGGTGAGAGTTGACCACAAGCTGCAAGAAAACAAACTGCAATGTGGCTTCAGCGTAAAACAGGTTCTGAACATAGAAATAGGACCGAAGAAACATCTGTCTCTGATTACACTACATCTGGAGAGACTTCCTCTGTAAATCTGGCTCCCTGGTTCACTAGTCTGCTGTGTAACTGCTCGGAATAGCAAAGGATACTGGTTGAGCTGAAAAATAATATGTAAGGCTATGGACACTTAGAAATTGGTTTTAAAAAATCATTCCATTCAATTAATGAATGTCCAGAAGTCCAGAAAGTGAAATAGGCTAGTTGCTTTTAGTCTTTTCTAAGTTATCACATTACTGTCAAAGGAAAGAAAATGCAACAGTCTTACAGAGGAAAAATGGTTTTATTGGTACATCAGCATTGAAACAATGTGCAGCCAGTCATAAGTTACAAAGAAAAGCAAAATCTACAACAGAAACCCACTTTTTAATAATGTGCCTTATATTGAATATATAACTTATATTTATCTGTGCTTGTACCACACTGAACATTGTTTTAATAATTTATCACAGAATTAAAAAAATGAAAATTAAGACTAAGAGTACATTTGCTGCTTTATAGTACATTTAAGGGAAAACTGAGAGTTACTCATCCTTGTTTGTAACTGAGGCAAAGAGTAAAAATCAGCTTATCGCCTCCGCACAGCAGTCATGCCTGAACTTCGAGAGAGGATGAGAGAACTCTCACATTACCAAAAAATTACGGCCGTGTTTGTCAGGACAAATTTACATGCATGGCATGTTTAAAAAAAGAGGTCAGGGTCATTCAATCATCTCGGCACAATATAAAAATGGATTTCAAGTTAAAGCATAAATAGACACAACACAGGAAAACACTCCATTGTTCATCAAGGACCCTGAACACGACACAATTTAAAGATATCGTAAAGACGCAGAGCAGTAAGATTTTAAAAATATATATTCTTAAAGAAGCATTAAAGAGGTAACAACACAAGAGTTTTCACATTAACACAAAGGCAGCAAAGCAGTGCTCTTTGGCCTTGTAAGGAAAGTCTTACAGTCAAACTATCAAATTCAGCAAATACCTCTATAGCAGCAGTTCACCACATTTATCCACACTGGGACTGTTCCTTGGAATTCACAGCATCAGTTTCTCTTTGGGGACTTTTACTTGGAATGGGCTACATCCCATTTAAACACGCAGCCCCCATCAATAAGAATGAGAATTTACTGACTACTAATTGAAGTAAATGGAGTGTTTTGACGAATGAGACGAATGGGTTTTTTCAAGAAATTTCAGATGGGAGTAACTATTCTTACAGTTGCCCTAAACCTAAACATTAAAGATGTTATAGTTTCCATCTGGTCTCAAAAGACCCCTTTTAGTGCAAAACCTTCTGTTGCCGCTGTAACATTATTCTGACAGGAAGTTTTAAAGAAAGTAAGAAACTGTGAAATCTGGATTGACATTTTTATTACTAGAATATAAAATAACTGCAAAACACCTCATGTCTGTTTTCCCCATTTTGCCATGTGCATTTAAGGACACGTTTCCAAGCCAGTTGCTTTCTTCATAAATAGGAACTCAGTTAATTTCATTTTAATTTTTTATTCTCACTGAAGAACGTGAGAAAGAGCAGAATTCAGAGGTGGCCATTGAGCCCACATTGCTTGCCAGCAGGTGGCTCCCTGAATCTCTCTTCCTGCTGGAGAGATCCTGGAGTTCGGTGTTTGGACACAGCGGAACAGAGACTCCAGCTGCACAACACTCACAGGCCTGGGCTTCAGACAGGCCGAAAATCACAATCCAACCACCGACTGTCGGTGTTGAGCTCTTTAGCCTGAAATATCTGACGGATTTTTAGAATACAACTTGAAGGATAAGAAATCATAAAGCTGATAACCCAAGAGGAAATACAATATGATTAAAGAGGAATAAAGTGCCGACAGTCTGAACAGCATGAAAAATAAAGTCTTTTCAGTCCAAAACTATCTTCTGACTACCAAAAATATCACTTAAAAAATATATCTATGTATAATGCAACACACCAGAGCAGCACAATTTTAAGTTCAGAAGTTAAATATTTAATGTCTAACTAATAGGAGGCACTCTTTAAACATCTGTCCAGCAGCATAGACTTACAGACAAATCGCACTCCAGCTTGAATGACACCAAGCTGGGTGCCATCATCAACTATTGTTAATTTAAATATCCAATAGTTTTACAGAGGACACGGATACAGGTTTAAGTTTAGAAATCACTTTAAATTGCTCTAAAGACTAGTAATCAATGTGGCTTGTTTTGGAAATGTGTTTCGTCTTCTCTGCTGCTCAAGTTTGGTTTGGTTTTCTAGTTTTACTGCAGAAATGTTGGCACTGCAATGGGAGACTCCAGACTCCCTCCCCTCGAATCCCCAGATCCTGTGCTCAGATTCCCACAGTCTAACCTGCTGTATCTCATCCAAAATCTCACTCAGAGTAATCTGATATGGAGCCATAATCCTGGAGCCTTTGAATTTTGTGTTCCTGTATAGATTCTCCTGCCACTCCCATTGCGAATGTCTAAACCTTGGTGGATAACATCTAAAGTGTCAAATTTTTATAGTACTGTAGGTGATGAACAGAAAACAAACGTTCGGTGAAAGCCTTTTCCAGTTGTACCATCTAACACAGCATTACTGGAACATCACTAGTGACTAGCCTTACAATCACAAAACTCCACAGACCATGAACATACACCTCCTGCTAAAGAATGCAGCCATTGTACTGTATCTAGTGGTTAAGTTATCCCAAAGCCAACCAAAGCTTACCTTACACTAGCTGTCTGGTAGGTTTGCCTTTATTGCAATTTAATTGCTGCATCACTCTTCATGACCCTTTAATAGCTTTAGAGCTGAAGACTCTAAAGCAATCAGTTTCATTTCCTTCTCTACTGTCGTATCCCTACCCAAAGCGAATTGTGCAGTTATTAGGAACACACAGGCTCTCAGCTGCACCTCCTGGTGGAGAAAAACACTCATGCACACAGGGAGGGCTAAAGCTTTGCAGCAGCTTAATAAAAATGAAGCAGTGTACATCAATACCAGGCTTACACAGGTATTAACAGCATATATAGCAACGCAGTATAAAGACAATATCCTTTTCCCTTATCTTTTTATTGTGAGGGTACTCTGCATCAGTGTGCAGAAATCAAAAGCAGCACTTTTCATTTTTCCTGCTGCTGGTGTTCACAACCCCTTTGAGCAAGAGCCATTTATTTCAAATGTGTACAAGATACACAACCAGCACCTTTTGTCTCATCTTTTGTATCTTGTTTTCTGCTTTTTGCTATTCAGAGACATCTTTTGATCTCCTAAGCCTCGACTGCATCTGGATTTGTTAGGTTATTTTGTAGCACCTACTGTTTCTAATAAGCAAACACAGCGGTTACATTTTACTCAGGAGGTAAACATCTTTTAGCTAGATCACACATTGAGCTCTCCAAGCATCAGAATCTGCTTGCTTTGTTTGCATACAGCTGAGGTGATTCAGTAACGTTACGCAGGCGTGGGCATAATTTCACAGCAAGAGTTAAGCACTCAACTGGAGCACTTAATGTAAATTTCAGTGCAGGAAAACCATTTATAGACTATTAAAAATGCAGATGTGGATGTTGCCAGGTCTATAAGGAATAAAAGCTGGCACATCTGGTACTGAAATAAAATGTGACCAAAGCCATCTTGCTATTAGCTTTCACCACAAGTCACCATTTACTTATCATGGAGACGTCACTGGACTTGTGAAAATAAAGTGACAGTAAAGTTGGATCCTAAAGTCAAATGCATTTCCCTAGTGCAAGGGAAAAGGACACTGCCGCTGTGTTACTCATCACACGAGCATAAACTGTAACCTTACACTGCTGCCTGGGTTATAAATAGACAAGCAAGAGACCTGAACAGGTCAATCAAGAGGCCATCGTCCCCTTTATCCTGCCAAAACTTGTACTTGTTGCAGTTAATTCTGCTGTAACTGAAGTAGACAATTCTGAACTCTTGAGATAAGACACGAGTGTGCAGTCTTTAGCACAGGTGACAGACAAGGTTAATCTTCTGATTGTCAGACTGCTGTGTAAAAGAAACGGAGAGTCTGTTCAAAGGTAGCACTAAGCGTCTTGCGAGTTCACCTACAAGCTACCTTTTCAAAATGTTCTGTTTACAAACATGAATATGAAGGCAGACCCATGCGGTCTGTGTGCTCAGGTACAAACTAAAGCAGTCGTGAATAATCGGGCATATAAGATATGTGATGGCTTGAAGGTAGGGAGCACATGTTATTTAAGTAGCTGGGGAGGGGAGTCCAAAAGCAAGCGCCTATGACGTATGAAAGTATGAAAGGCTCCCAAAGTAGGGATGTTAAATCATTTGCTTTGATGCTATGTAAAAGACAGGCTGAAATATCCATGCTCTGCACAGCCCTACAATATCCCCACTTTGAGCTACAGGGATGCGTTTGTTTTAGCACAGAAACACACATCCAAGACGGGACACCAAACACTTGGAAGCATTTCTGTACAGTTTGAGCTGAACTGCAGTCAAACACAGCACATTTACTTATTTGCACGATTGAACAGCAGCTTTAGTACAGGAGAACACCACTGGTAGAAGGTGGCATGTCACTGTTTCGCACTCATGGGGAGTGACCAGCAGAGCAGATTGTCAGCAGAGAGCCTGCACTAACACCCTCAGACACAGCCTTCACCATCCCCAGCTCCCTCAGTCACACGCACATATTTAAGAGAACTGTCCCGGTAAATAAGGAGAACGCAGTGGCCACAGTGACATTTCACAAGGTGCTTTTTGTACGTTAACAGGCAGTTTTAGTAAAACAACATCTACATGAAAGAAAGGTTTGCAAGTTTATTCTGCTGGGGTTTTAAGAAACGCAGAACCAGAACGTGGTTCATGAAACTGAACCCTGGTGTTCTATAATGGTTGAAGAACAAAACAATACAACCATCTGGCATCGAGCCTCAGGAAGGCTTAGACTGCTCATCTGTCTGGCAGAACGCAATCCAGCAAGCAAGACAGAGATGCAGGTAATTAAACTGGAACAAAGTGTCTCAATAACGCAACATCATAACAAGTAAAAAACATAAATAAACCCCCAGGACATTTCCCTTAAACTTTTTTTTTTTTAGGCAGTGCAATGCAGTGACCATTCCGCTGAATATTTTAATACTAGAGTAGTTTTTCACTCTCTCTGGAGGAGCGTCGCGTGAGGTTGTTCCTGTCCGGCTCCAGGAAGTCCTCAACCAGAGCGGCGGTCAGCTTCCGGAGCTCCTCCCTCATGCTGGAAAGGTCACTGCAGAAGGCGAGAAAAAGAATTTCTTTATTTATTGATAAGGGCCCCAAAAGTGCATACTGAGACACTACTCGCTGATCAGACTGTGAAGTATGAAGAATTACTGATCTGTCCAACAGCAGCAACACAACAAGCACTCTTTTACTGATCCTCACCTAATGAGGAAGCACCTTCAATGAGGCGTGAAATATGACTATTCTTATGGTTTGTTATATTCTTATTGCGTTACTTCCAGTGGTCTCCTGCTGCTTGTAGCCATTTTAAGTTCTCATTTTGTTTTTAGCAGTGGTAACTATTTCACTATAGTCTTTTGGTGCACTCTTGAACAAACGCTTATACTTACACAAACATGTTATTTCCTGAACAACACAGTCCCATATTCAGGAACTGTTTTTCAGACAAAGATTAATGCTTTCAAACATGTATTTGATGCAGAGTCATGAATTAGTAATGTCCTGAACAGCTTGCATTTCACAACTCCCTTGATGAGCTCGGTGCTCATGTACACCAGTTTAAAAATAAATAACACATTGAGCAGGTACAGGAAAGCCTTGGGCATAATCACTATTTTCAATTCTCTCAGTACCGTTGAGAAACGGCTAAAACGGTACATCTGAAAAGCTGAAAGTCAGAAAATATGGCAAATCAGTCATGGCCTCTGCCAGCAGAAACTAATAATATACATAATAACAAGAAAAAAATCTGCTGGTTGATTTATGGATACGGCTTAGCAATCGGACAATCCCACCTGTGAGAAGCAGGAAATTTAGAAAGAGCCGATATGGATGAAATAAAGCATTTCTCTCATTTCGAGGCAGTGTAGGAGGCCAAGGTTAAGCAACGGACTAAAAATGACTGAAGACTGGAGATGATTGTGATTACTGCAGAAAATCTTCATATCATGGCACCCCATCAGAGGAAAAACCAAGGGAAGATGTTTCTGTGCCTCTGCAGCAGCCCTGTACCTAAATACCTCAACGGGACACGAGTCAAACTCCAATCAGCACGCGACGCCCCAGCACAAACCTCTTTCCTGGGGCGGCACACAGCTCAGCGTAATATTTGATCTTGGGCTCTGTGCCACTTGTCCTCAGAGTCGCCACGCTCCCATTCTGGAAAGTGAAGGTGACCATCTGGCTGTTTTTAGTGATGGGAAGAACCTGTGCCAGAACACAACAAGCAGGAATTAGGAAGTACTGTTTTTTCAGGCATTTCGGACATGGGAGTTAGTTCTTTATAACTACGTACTACTATCTAAACTTTAGAATTCATCAAACATCTGTTACCGAGACATTACTTGTCAAGCACGCATCAAGGACACCTCGGTTATTTGAATTACGACTCTCTGCTCCAGACTCAGCTCTGCCATCAGACATCCGACAACATGAACCCCCCGCGGCCGAGGAGGAGGAGGAGGAAGAGGAGGAGGAGGAGGAGGAAAGGGACCGTCTCGGGGGGCCTCTCCCCCGAGGGGTTGACGTTCCGGCCGAGAGGCACCTACACTCTTCCCGCTGCGCTGGCTGCTGTCGTAGCCCGTGGTGACGTCCCTGATGTGCGTGATGCTGTGCTCTCCGCACGACAACGGGTACCGCACCTCGCCGCCGAAGTTGCGAAGACGGGCGAATATCCTGTTGACCGTCGGAGGGTCGTGGCAGATCAAATAGGACGTCTCGGAGATGTGCAGCCCGTACCTGAAGGACAGCACCAGTGAGAGGTCATCACCGGCGGAAGGCCTGGGACAGGATGCCTGCACAGCTGGAGCACCGCGCAGCACGCTGGCAGTTATTCAGTCAGAGAAGACTTTATTCCTTTAGCATACTGCAATGTAGGGCCATGCCAAATACAGCATTCCCCGAGACTGTCGTATAAGGCCAATTCTAAGCAGGTTGCCCTTGTGCGAAAGCAAAGCCGAGTATTGGTGAATATACTCGTGGTCTTTTCCGACCTTTGGAATCTGACCCATTGCTTAGCGCCTGAAAGCTGGGACTAGTGGTCTACTTGGACGAAAGGGGGAGGCACATTTCTATTTTTACGCCACTGATGCATGAATACTGTCAGTGTGCAACTGTGGCAATACTGCCATATTCCGTTATTGACATCACACAGATCTCAGGCTGCCACCAATGTGTAGCGTGACTGACCTATTTATATTCTCAAGCCAAAGCTTTTCACAAAGCCACATTGTTGCATAAAAGGCTTAATGAAAAAATCAGATGCACTGGCACCTACTTAAAAACATCAACAACCTGGAACTGAAGCTGCATTTAGAACATCCCCACATGGTCATACTGCAGTTTCTCCTGTACAATATTGGATATACACATTTGTGGGGGGGAGTCCCTATTACCTGTAATACCTGTAAAGCACTTTGAGTGGAGTGTCCAGAAAAGCTCTATATACTGTAAGTGTAAAGAATTATCAATATACAGACATTTCATATACAGTACATATGACAATCGGTACAGGTATGGTGACCTTTCTGCAAAACATTCTTCACATCCTCGCCTGCTCTTCCCTCTAGAAATTTCTCCCTCTAGAAGGGGGGAGGGGGAGACTCACACTTCATATATATGCGCCAGCTGCTGAGTCATGGTGAAGTTCCTGGTCTCCAAGTAAGCGGCCATTTCTGCCACAACTACAGCCGCACTCACCCCATCCTTGTCTAGGACCGAGGTCCCGCACATGAAGCCTGCGGGCGAAGGAAGAACCAGAAAAAAAGTCTGACGAGGAAAGAAGAGTGGTCTCAAAGGTCCTGATGTCTAGCAGTGAAATCTAATTATGATTAGCTCTCTTTCAGGCAGCAACAGGCTTAAATACATCAATTGACAATAGCTACAACATGCGTTTAAAAAGGATGGCGACTGTATTGTACATCTCCAAAGACCTCCAACAGTTTGTAATTTTACATTTTCCGCATGGCTTTCTCATCCATTTACTGCTATTGCCGCTGTTTTTCACAGTAGTTTTTCTTAATGGTTCACCGCAGCGTACCACTATCATTGTCCATTAGTGGCCACGGGTCTCATTTGCAGACTCTCCAAGCGAGGAATCAAAAACAGCCCCAAAAACAGTCAATTTCATGGAAGAAGAAAGGTAAGCTCACGAGCCACGTTAAATTTGAAATGCGCTGTGCCTCCCAGGTCATGTGAAATGGAAAGTACGTGCTCAGATGAACAATGGTGTTGACTACAGGTGTTCCCAGCCATTCGGAAACCATACATACCAATGGACTCTTCAAACGCAAACAGCACCTCGTTCCCTTTGTCCATTAACTCTTTCACTCTGTTTCCAATCCATTTGAAGCCTGGCAAAGTTTCCTGGGGGACAGTGAATTAACACACACTGAGAGAGGAAACGGGAGCGCATAACAATCTCTCACTGGTCTTGCATAAGCAAATTACTTATCCATGAGGTGATGTTAAAATGGAACTGTGCAGTCTTTCTCTTTAAACTCAAAGAGACTGATGCCGCTGCATACAGCAAGCTGTGAATTCACCATGAAATTGATAAAACAATCTAACTAAAGTGTCAGCATTTATCAACCCAAAGCATTTTTGGTTGTTTGTTTTTTTTCTTCACTCATTTTTTCTGAAATGTGCCTCCACCAAAGAGCGACCACCTCCCGTACCTCAAAGTGAAAGCCCTCCCTCCGGGCGATGGTCCTCAGGATCTTGGAGGAGACTGTGGTGGCCAGCATGTAGACTCTGTCCAAGTCCGCCATGTCCGCGTGCTTCTCCCTCCAGTTCCAGAACAGCCACCAGCCCAGCAGAGCAGCCATCTCGTTCCCAGTGAACACCTTCCAGCGGCCACTGCACCACAGGAGAGACGAAAAGGACAGAAGAAAATAAAGGACAGCATGCAGGACACGTCCCGCTCTCACCATGTTCCCTTTCCCAACACAGAAGAGCAGACAGAGCAAGAGCAGAAACAGGAAAATTAATTCACAGGACTCAGACTGAAAGATTGGGGGGGGGGAGACAATGTGCAGGATGCACCCACTGCTTTCCAATCAAAGCTGAAATCAGGTGCCTTGATGCTTCTCCCTCTCATTTCTCAACAGGCAACGCAGTTTTAAACGAGCCGGGTTACGGTCTCGAGTTTGACTAAACAAGTCAACCTTGAAATAGCAGCTACACGGGAAAAGAAAATCAATAAACAATAACTATGCAGAATTACTGCGCCTCATTTTCCAAAATAAAAACTTTTTACTTGCTCTAGATTTTAACCTTAATTTCTCCTCTGGGTCAGGGGTGCTTAGACAAGAGAGGAGGCCATCCTAACATGAAGGAAGCAAAGCAGCAGGGGACACACACAGCACTGCAGCGCAGGGGAGAAAGAAGTTTGAGCTCAGCTCTAATTATGAGTTTGTAATTATGGAAGGACTGATACAAATGTACCTTCTGCTATACTCTTAGCACAATCATTTTCTAGGGTTTTTTCTAATCCAAGTACAGCCCTGTTCGACCTCTTTTGCAATCACAGATGTCAAGACAAGCACAGAACATACATCTAACTGCAGGATTTAGCATATTTATAAACATATACGGCACAGCTGTCTGAGAATATCACAAATTCATCTAACCGAGCCACAGCCAGAGTCAAACAACAACTCTGCTACCTGCTTTTATCTGCCCGATTTATTCACATAAACAAATTACAGTTTACAGCTGTAAACGTGGGTTGGGTTATACCAGCGTGGTGAACGGCTTGGCACTGCTGATGTACAAACCTCATGGTTAATCGTCCATAAACAGCGAAGCCTTAGGCTGCTAACAACACAGTGATGTCAAACCTCCAGAACAGAAAAAGGGCAGAATTCCTATAGATTCATTCCACAATGTCTTAGGCATGAGTGCAGGTATGAGATCAAGACCAATTACACCAGACCGATCCTTGCATTTCAATAAAAAAAAAAAATCAAAGGAAGGAAGTTGTACATACGGCTCATACTGCTCTGCTACTGCCAGACGATCAGCATCAGGGTCTGTGGCCACAACTACCCTGGCACCCTCTTTCTCTGCCAGTCGAAGGGAAAGCTCCTAGGAAGAGTAAGATTTGCAGGAAACGTTTAGACAACAATCAGAAGGTTTAATTATTTTGCTAAGCCAATGGGAAAGATGATGTGAACACCTGGTAGACTCCTCTTCATTAGCAGATCACACTGCTAAGATTTGTTGCTCAAACACAGGAGCTGTGAAAGTCCAGAGCAGGGGAGAGATATAACACCTATTCCAAAACAGCCCTTCCTCACCAAGACTGACTCTCCTTCCTCAGGATTGGGACTGCGGACGGTGGAGAACTCTGGATCGGGATCTTTCTGCTCCGGGACAGGAAGAGGCGGGAGGAAGCCGAACACTCGGAACGCCTGCTGGACGTACTCGTGTCCCACTCCGTGAAAGGCCGTGTGCACGAACTTTAGAGGCGTTTTTGTGTTAAGTTCTCTAAACATGAAAGTAAAGAAATTGAACAAGTGGAGCAAAAACACAAAGGCGTCAGGGATACATCATTAGTTAATACCATGACTTGTCAGTAATATCTCAGCTGGACTTTTTCAACACTAATCGCTAATACTGCCTTAAAGAAACAAGTCTCAGCTCACACGCCTGGAACCTCTCTTATCAGCAGTGTCCCTCCAGGAGCTAGCATAGACACAGCAAACAGTCAAGAAAGGACACTTATCTAAGCAAGGTTATCTCACTTTCAGATGCTTTTTCCTTGTGAATGCAGATACAGTATGTTTGCTTGCATGCAAAAGTAAAGTGAAATTTGAACAAAACCTTGCTCAATACTAATTTTATTCTCATATCAACACCTGAAAGGAGAAAGACACTCTGAATCAGTCTAATGGCTCCTGAAACAAACTGTTGCCAACTAAGACTAATCTTCCCTTTACCCCCCAGACACTAGATCTGTTTCAGTACCTGTGAAAGCAGACTAATTTTAAATCTTCCATGTAACTCCTGCAGATTTTCTCCAAGGGGTCACTCCTTAAATCACTGCTGTCTGCCAGATTTTCCTTCCAGGAATCGCTCCAAGGCTCCAGACTCTCTTCTATGCACTTCAGGATCTCCTTGTCATGAGGAGATGCTATCTGGGCTCCATTTTTCCAATAGACCTTAAACAACATTGATGAAGTCTTACAAATATTTCCTGCTTTATTCAGCCTGTTAGTAAGATCCTACCCCAGATTCTCCTTAGGAAATCTCATTACATTGCTATAACAGTAAGTTAAAACCCTTATGACTTTCCTTCAGTTTACTCTACATGGTGTATTGACCCTACACTCCCTACAATCCCTAATGTCCAGAAAAAATGTTGTTCCTTCTTCATATTAACAGAAGACTTCACCTCGCAAGTAACTGAACCACACTTGCTTACACAAAGCAGGCACTAATGAGACCATCTGAATAAAGTGAATGTTTTACCCACAGAGAGACCACATTACGTGATTCCTGTGATCACAGGAATGATCACCAGAGGCTCTTTCATTTAAGCCTCTTGCACCACTTGAACAACGAGTATCGTATTGTAGAACAAGCTTTGTATCCATTGTCTCAACTGCAGAGACAGGTTACAGACACAAGGAGGCCATTCAGCCCCATCTAGGCCATGTGGCAGTTAGCAGATGACTGACCCAAAGATCTCACCCAACTGTTTTCTAGAAAGAAGCCCAGGTTTCGGCTTCAACAACACGGCTGGGATCACAGTTTGAGCAACTGCTCCTAGGACAAACCTTGTATCCGTTGTCCTCCTTGGGATTGTGGGAGGCTGTGACCATCACACCAGCAGCGGTGCCCAGCTTCCTCACTGCATACGGCTGAAAGCAACACACGCAGGAGCAAAAGAGCTACAGGTCAGGAACCATTTTGCTTTACACTTTGTTTAGAAGTCCCTTAAAAGAATCAAGTGACCCATTTTCTAATACACTAACATATCCATATCTTTCAACTATGGGAGCTGTTGTCACTCTTAATAAGGAGACTAAAACATCTAGATGACCTGATCTCAGAAGTGAATTTGTGCACATGTCTGCCGAACAGTCCTGCCAAGTCCGTCATGTAATTTTATTGACAGGTTAGGCAATAAGTGACCTCTGATTGTCACGGGTAAGAGGGCACAGTGAGTGTCAAACAGAATCTACTGTTCCAACAGCCAGACTGCTGCAGGGAACGGATGGGGAAAAACAGAGCTCACTGCAGCATCAAATCGACGTGGACTCATGTATATAAACATATTTGCTGATTATTTACAAAATAAATAAAAAATAAAGTGCTACAGGCAAACCAAACATGAAAAGGCTGCATCAATAACAAATATAACTGTAAAAAAAAAAAAAACAAGTTGTTAAGATTAATGCCAAAAGTGAAAATGAAAACATTAAGGGGGGGGGGTGTGTCTTCTCAATCTGCACTGCATAGATTAGCACTCTCATCCAGCCCCCTGCAAGCCTTACTTCAGGCATAAGCTAATTTTGTGTATTAAAGGAAATGATCAGTCTTACCACGAAGGGGGTAGGCACGTAAGTGGAGAACAGGAAGACCGGGACGTTTCTGGAAAGCAGAACTGCAGCAGCCAGCCTTGCGAGTCTGGTGAGCAGAGAGGACAGGAAGGGGAACCATGAGCCTGAGTGGCCGACCACAGATCAGGACCTCTCCTCCTTACCAAGCGGTTTTGTCGGCATACGGCAAGGTCACACGGGTCTGATACTCACAGACTCAACGTCACCACCAGGTTATTTTCTATTTCAATTCCATTTGGCAAAACCAACGGGGCCGATACCAGTGACACCGCACGTGAAGAGTATATATACACTGTACATCGCTACTCTGTACTATCACTTTCCATTTTATTATTCTGTTGCACAAAAGAAACTAAAACCATGTTCAGCACAAATACACCTTTACGAGGAACATTTTACTCTTAAATAATTAAATGTATACTCAATACAATGTTTTGAGTATACATTTTTACTTTACTTCAAAAAAGTTAATTCGAGGTAAAAGTGTGAATAAGATTATGATGCAAGGTTTTGACTGTGCGTAGCTGTTTTGACTTCTCCTGCCCTTCAGAATGTGTACAGAATGTGTCGGGTGCAGACCACACAAACCAGATTAGTGCTCAGCATTCCTTTCCTCACTGTAACTGAGAAACCGAGAAAGTTAGATAAAATATTATCAGAACGTTTGGAAGAATTTCATTCATCTTAACAGCACAAATTCAGCCATTTTAAATGCACCACACAGATCCACATTTAACTTATTCTATTTATATGTTACAGTTATTAAGTGCTGCTCAGGCAACATCTTACAGAGTAGTGAGAGTGAGAGTTTGCTTTGATACGGTTAAGCACAGTGGCAAAAGTGCAAGCGCAGTTTTGCATGCAATGGGAGCATTCTAAGCCCTCGGGTTTAGTGACCTGCAAAGGATTGTTTTAATCCATAAAATTAGATTTGTATCTAAGAATCACCATGTGAAGCTCATTGCTTGGTCTTTTGCATTTGTAGTGACGGGGTCAGGAGAGGTCGGTCAGAATTTGTGCTCATGAAGCCACTCCTCCATTAGAGAGGAGGCAAAAAAAGATGCTTGTATTGCTTCGCCCGCTGTGAAAGAGGCAAGCTGCAGTGCTGGATGAGGAGGAGGAGGAGGAGGGTGCTGTACCTCTCACTGCTGCAGTTGCTGGCCTCCTGGCCTCGAGTGTCGTAGCCAATCACAACCCCCCTCCTCCGCAGGTCAGGGAAGCTCTTCTCCAGGTACCTGTGCATCCCCTGGGGGCCACAGGAGACACGCGGTCACAAACTCGCCAACCGCCCACCAGAAAAAACAAAACTCAACAGATTCACCCGCAGAATTCATCATCCATTACACAAACTCAGTTCGCACCACACCAGGTACACCAGGGTATACCCGTCAGAACAAATTCAGAGCACTGTGCCAGGTACAGGCTGCAGAGGGCCCTGCGTTTCTGAAGCTCTGTTGCTACTTTTCCTTAAAATTTCTGTCCGTTAAGTGACACAGAGGAATAGAGCTGAGGGTAGCAGAAGGAAAGCCTGGAGTAAACTCCAGCTGGAGAACAAACAGTTATAACATTAGGAACAAAGAGTAATAATGTTTATTAATGTTTCATTAACTTGCTCCCTCGGCTTCTCCTGAGAAACTGAACCACGCTCAGATGTGCTGGATGGGTAAAGAATTTGGAGGATTTATTTTCTAGTGTGTAAAAAACCTAATAGCATTATTCTTGAGCTGCAAAAAAAAAAGAGAAAAGTTGCTTAGAAAAAACACGTGACGAATGTGGCACACAAACCTATTTGTTCCTCAGCCTTTTCCGTCCTTCAGCATACTTACACAAATAAGCGTGTGTAAGTGTGCCACACACCACCCTCTCCTCCTACCACACACACTGTATGGCACCAGAAGGAGCGCATTTTTATTAATATTAGAAGACCAAGCTTATTTCAGTGTTCAATCGGAGTTTGAAGGCCACAGCCGCCTTATCCTGGCAGGGCAGGAATTGAGGACTGTGAAACACACAGCTTTTGCTTGGCTCAAAACTCTCCAGCAGTTTACACTGGCGTGACACCGGTTCAGTAACAGTGGGTTTTCGCTTCACCTATGCTCTTGATCACCTAACTGGGCCAGTTTAACACATTTCGAAGGTTTTCAGCTGCTGAGGATAGAAAAGGAAACCGGAAACTTGCTGGATTCCGACCCTGGAGGACTGTACTAATGCAGCTATGAGCTATAAATCCAAACAAGGAAAAAAAAAGGGGGCTTCTAAGTGCTGCAGTGCATCTGCAGCAGAGCAGCGGGGCCAAAAATCCATCAGTCCCACAGGACAGCTCCTGAATTCGAGATGTACTGCAGTGCCACTCTGCCCTGGCTCAGAAACTGGCCGCTCACTGTAGCACAAGCCTGAGACCAGCAGCAATCTCCAGAACCTGAAGAAACCACATCAAGAACTATTATGTAACATATTATGTAGCTGTATCAAGATGCACAGAAGACCACATATACAAAAATGCGAACGATCTTTTTGAGATCAGCTTGTTTCTTCACAGCCTGGAAATACTGTTACTCAGCAGCAACAACAGGAAGACATCTGGCTCCGATAGAAAAAGTGGATCTGCCCACACAAAACCTGCTGTGTTTTTTTTCCTGTAATCCGTTTCTCCCTTTCATGTTCAGGAGCAGACAGGATATTGTTCGGAATTCAGCCCGACTCCCCAGGAACAGTACGTTGCCACGGCAACCTGACGGGTGCCAGACAGTCACGTGCAGACACCACCTGAGAGCTGGTTCGTTTAGAAATGAAAACCCACCGATTTCCGGGGGGGATTGGATGATTTTGCACATCGTCGTCTTCTCTTTCCTTGCTCGCTTGCGCATTTTCTTTATTTCTTCAGTCAGCCGAAATTCAGCCGACAGGGTTTACTTTCTAGCTTGTGACGATAACAATATTTCACATGACTCATCTTAGAGGAGGCTTTGTGTGACTCAGCAAGAGGAGTTCAAAACAAACAGTTTTATAATCTTCCACCAGGGAAGAAAGGAAACCAGTCATCTGCGCAACTTGCAGCCATGTACTATACAACCGCGAAGCCACAAAAGCTTCAGGATGAGGTTCCAAAGTCAAGAAGTGATGGCAGGGTCTCGCCTGCTGGAGACACGAGTTTGTGATTCCAGGGTGAGTCAAAGTGTCCATCTGGTGCAGGTTTAAGTACTGAATACCTCATGCCTGAAAACATAAATGCAGTAATCTGAAGACCCTGTGAGTCCCACACCTTTAGAGTCACCCGTGGAACTGACCTGTGTGGACTTGGTGACACTGACCTGGACTGGGTGACACACGGACACACTGACCTCTGTGGACGGGATGCCTCTCTCTGACACACAGACACACCCCCCTGTGCGGACCGGGTGACACACGGACACACTGACCTGTGTGGACTGGATGACCGTGAGGTCGTTGATGAGGGCGAAGCCGGCGCCCATGGGCGCGCGCAGTCCGGCCGTCCCGAACGTCATCCTGGAGCACAGGCGTTCCCGCAGCTCCTGCCTCTTCCCCTCCCTGGCCAGGCTCTCGATCTGAGCCCTCGTCTGCGGGTTCTGAAGGGGACAGCAAGAGGAACGCCCGTCAGCCCAGAATCACAGCATCGAGACATGGGTTTTCCAATGGAACACCATCCAGAACAGGGCAAGAAAATGTCAATCCATCAATCAGTCTTCACCCGTGTCCTGTTCATATACTGTGCACATTTAGACACCTACTGGATAATGGGTGCAATCCACCCATCCATTCTCCAACTGCATCCGGCAGGGTTCATTCAGGGTTGCAAGGGAGTCAGAGCCTATCCTGGCAAGCAACAGGCACAGAACGCCAGTCCATCTCAGGACAGACACGCGCACACACTTGCACTTGCCAAAAAGCCAATTAACCCACCAGTATGTCTTTGGACAGTGGGAAGATACCAGAGCACCCAGACAGTCATCCTGCGATATTAAATTCCTTTTACAGCCAAACATCTGAACTTTTTTTCTGCTCAAACAAAACAATGGCAAACAATCATCAAATCAGAAGAAGTTATACATCTCATATACCACTGCACACTTTTCTTACAGATGAAAGGTAAGAGTAGCATCAGAAATGCAATGGCAGGAGAGCTAGAACAATCTACAGTACATACTATACAAAAACAATGGGAAACATCTGAGAAAGATTAACATCTCTCTAATTTCAGACACTTACCCTCTTCAGTAGAAAGCCCTGACGGAGTGAAGTTAACTTGGAGATACACTGCTATTAGTGCTTAATAATAAAGAGTAAACTATACCCCCTAACAGGCTCTTGAATTCAATTACACATGAAAAGCGGCAGGGGACTGTCACTTCACCGACTCCTTGTGAACAGAGCGCTCCCCGCGGACTTTCCTGGGCTGGTGACACAGGATGAGGCCATATACAGGAAGCCATTCATACAGACAACACCTGACACCATGAGTGCCTTCAGTCTACTGCACAAAAGTACCGAGGGTCAGCATGTTTTGCACCTGAACCCTAACAGTAGACCTATGAGATGAGAAGATATTCTGTCTTCTGTGCCTTCACAGGCAAGATTATTTTAGCTGCAGTTGCAGTGTGCACTTCCCACCCACAGCTGGGATTCAATCAGCCACACAGCACTTATTCCCAAAGGCCAGCCGCCTACCGAAGAATAATTCAAGAATGCTGCAGTCTCAGGAGATTACTAGAACAGTCTCACATCTTCTCCGAGACCTGTCAGTTATAAACTATTAACAATACAACGTTAATGTAAAAATAGATATGCCGCATAGCACATCAGTCGCTACAGAATCTAAACGGGATCCATAACCATGCTCTTCAGATGGAAGTACAGTTCAGGCACATCCAAATTCCATACGGTGGGAAAAAAAAAAGGTGACATTGAGCATAACAATAATAAAGTCTACAATAAGACACTGGCACCTCAAGAGCTGTCCGAGTGTGGGCCTGCACGGACCTGGCTTGCTGGGGAGCACTAAGACGGAGCATGTTGAAGAAAGTCTGCTAGTTTCCCGATTAAAGATAACAGAAGCCTTTACTGTAAAAACTGCATTGAGCCGAACACGCAATTCAGTTCTCTCCTGCTCAGGACGTTCTCTCAATCAAAACACAAGACTGATAAAGGGAAAGAATCTGATTTAAAAAAAATGAGTTTTCTTTTTTTTTGCATGAGATGATGGACATGGAAACATTAAAATGCAAAGCCTGTGAAACTGAAGAGACGACTGTGGAGAGATATTCATCTGGACACAAAAGTAAAATGCTAGGCATTTGGTAACGCCCTCTTAAGCAAAAACTCCATTTTAGACTGCAAAGCCATTCTCTGGAAGATAGCAGAGCTGCAGCAAGTTAAAATTCTTACTTTACTGTTACTCTGCAGGATGATGATGTGTCCTCAGTGCCTCGCGGGTAAGGCCATTATGCGACTCTTCCAGTAAATAGAGAGGCTTTAGTAGCCTGCTGATAAGCACAGTGATTTAACAACATCCCAGATGGGACAGAAGCCCATAACAAAGAATCACTTTGGCTTCTGTGTTTGCAGGTGGGCTCTTGCTTCATCCTTCGGCACCCTTGATTATGATGGAAAGGACTGTGGGAAGCACAAATGGGGATTGAGAAAACCACTTCAAATGCAGTCACAGCCAGACCCCTACATGCTCCACTTTAAGCTGCATACAGTATGTCCATTAACGAGGATATGCAGAGCTTTTTGTTGGAAGGCTCTCTGTCATTTAAATGAAAGGTACTTCATTTTGTATTTATCCCTGAAGGACCATACATTTAAACAAATGCATTTTTAGAGCCCTGCGTTGCAGGAGGAAATTAACAACACATTTACCCTCCTTTAAGTAGCATTAATCTAGAAAAAAAATCTCACATTAGAAATAGCAGAAAAATCTAGCATTCCTAGCATGCAGCCTAGCTTCCACAACACCAGGACAGAGCAACCTAGAGAAAGGGGCAGAACTGTGGTATGGCGGAGACAGGGATTTTCTGATGGGGTTTTTTGTGGCCTCATCTCTAGTGATTCAGGTGGTGCTATCAAAGTCATTCTAAAGGCACTTGAGAGCCCAGCCTTGGGACTCTGAGACTGCCAGTCTGTGTCTTTAAGTCCTCGTATGATAAACGGTTTTGACATTTAGATACAAAAGGTCAGCAAGTGCCCCAGCCAAAACACCGGGGCACTCCTGAAACGTACTGCCAGAGAAGGCTGTCTGGAGAGGGAAAGATGAAACGGTGGTGTCTGCTATGTGGTGGGATCATGGGATTTCTTGAATGCCACAAGTCCACCAGCACTGAGTCTGGCAAAAGCCTGTTCTACAAGGCATATTGGTGTTACCATAACAAAGACTACTAAAAATAAAAAGCCTCACAAATTAAGATAAGATAAGGCAACCAGGAGATTTGGCTTTTCACTGGTGTATAAGACTGAGCACCTCAACACCATACTGACACAAAGAGAGCGTTCTCCTCCTTTTCCTAACCAAAGAAAAGTCCGTTATCACGCTTATTGTGAAGGGATAATGGTTATGCTAATGTAATTTACAGCAGTAGTACAGTATTAACTCACTGTGAAATCAGTGTGGTGTTCTTACTGAGGAGATTGTGCCATAGTCATTTTTACAGCAGACAAGAACATGGTTGCATATTTAATGTGACTGCCTTGGAAAGAGTGTATTAAGCTACCTCACCCCAGTTAGCATTCAGCAGCAACCAGCCATCTGGTCACTGGGCCGACAGATGATGGCAGCCAAGACGTACAGGTCTACTGCAGATGGCAGAGCGACTCTAGCCCGAGCTCACAGAGCAGCACACCTTCTAATAAACATCAGTTTAACTAATAATAATAATAATAATAAAAAACGTTATTTTATATAGCACCTTTAAAGGTGGCTTCTCAAAGCGCTTTACAGGATGACAATAACAATAAATAAGAAGACTACAACAATAAATAAGAAGATTTCACAAGATAGGACACAATTATAATTACAACAATAACAACAGAGGAGACCGTGGAAGGTGGTATTAAGAAGGGCAGAGGGGTGAAGAATGGAACCAGTTAAGTAAAGGCTTTTCTGAAGAAGAAGGTTTTGAGTCTGGATTTGAAGGAGTTTAGAGAAGGTGACTCTCTGATATCCTTGGGCAAAGAGCTCCAGAGCTTGGGGGCATAGCAGGAGAAGGCCCTGTTGCCCATACAATATAGACGGGCTTGGAGGACAGTAAGGAGGGCAGAATTTGAAGAGCGGAGGTTGCGAGGTGGGGAGTAGGGCGATAAAAGTTCAGACAGGTATTGAGGTGCCAAGCCATGTAAAGCCTTATAGGTGAGCATGAGAATTGTAAAGTCTACGCGGAATTTGACCGGAAGCCAGTGCAAGGACTCCAAGATAGGAGTTATGTGAACACTCGCACTAGACCTGGTCAGGATTCTGGCTGCTGAACTACTCTGAGAATGTGTGCCGTTCAGTTGGTGCGGCTTCGTATCAAATAAAAAGCCACTCCCCAGCCTTCACAAGTGACTCACATTCACCTGCAGACCTGAATCAATTTAATACTGTACCACTTTGAAAAGCACTACTTCCCCAGCACCCATACTTAGTGACATGGAGACATTTCGCTTAGCATGGATGAAGCAATGTCATTAGAATAAGCCTTGTTTACATTTTAGAAAAAAAAACACTATTTAAAATGGAACAGCACTTCTGTGTGAAGTCACATGTTGGCACGGAATCTTAACAAGTCTGCAGTAGGCCCTGTGCCACTCCATAGAAACAGTGCAGGCGAGCTGCTGTGCTGAAATGCACTGTACTCAAAGCATATTACTTCTCCTGCTTGTAACAAAACGTTATAAAAAAACATTTTTTAAAAACAATCTTAAAAAAGTGCTTCATACAAGACGTCTATTTCATAGCCTATAAATCTAGATCTTATTTGCAGAAGTATAAGGGCTGAGATAAACATGTCGTTAGCAGACAAGCTTCAATGATTATAGTTCATCTTGTCAGCTTAGACCTTGCTCTTCAAGGAGACCTGGGATGGAGTTTGATTGCAGTTTCATTTGTTATACTTTTAAAGTGTCATGTCTGCTTTCAGCTTTTTCCTTTGAAACAGAAGAGATTTGTTCCGATCCATAAAACACGTGGACCAAACTTTTAAATGCTTCCCAGGGAAGGACACCCAAGTCTTTTCAAAGGGCATGGTAACAATATCTGTAAAACACAAAGCCCTGCCATCCCTGAGGGATCCAAGAGATTTGCTGAAGTGCAGCTCGCACCTGGTGACACACAGTTGCTATTGTGTGCCAGCAGATCAGGTGAGATCAGCTTGCAAACTGAATTATGTTGGAACATGAGAGAGAACAGACTATGCAAATCCAGAATGGAATGTACCCTGACACCAGAGGTCACACCCTTTCTCTTACGAACAGTGCCCTGGGATCCCCAATCGACTAGCAGTGTGCACGTTGATTTTGGTTTAAGGATCACACCTCCTCCAGCACAGCAATCCCTGTCACTATACTGGTTGGGGAATGATCAGCCGGAGGAAAGAGCTCTACTTACTGTCCAAACAGCACAGATTACAGCAGCAAATCTCTCTCCCTGCCTTACTTAGATCCGTGATCTGACAAGATCGAGACAGTCGGCGTCTCAGATTCTCATCGATCAGACTGATGGAACTTAAGCAACACGCAGTAAGGGGGAAACCAGAAAACTGTTAATATACGTGATAGGATCCTAACCAAGTAAATAGTAAACAGCGCCACGTGATCACGTTTGTGTGTGTTGGGGGGGGGGGGGGGACATTTACTGTAAGTGTAAATCTGTATAAGGTGACAGCGCTTGAGATGAGGAAGTGAATTCACAGAGACAGCCAAATGCGCTGCGCTGAACTGTACGACGCGAGCGAAACCGTTAAGGAATCAGGTCTTCCTGTAAGCAACGTACATAGCAAAAAAAAATAATAATACAATGTATTAAGATTTACAATTTAAGATGAAGCGGCCATTTCTGAGCGCCAACGCCTCTCCAAACGACAGGGTTAAGCGTGAACTCGCCCGGGAGCCGGAGAGAGCACAGCGGCGACGCCCTCGGCATTTAACCCTGAAGGGCACCCACCTGGTCCCAGGTCATCCACTGGACCACCGCCTTGTCCAGCTGCGGGTCTCCGGTATCGGGACACAGCAGGTTAGCGTTGAGATCGCCTCCGTACTCTCCCATCGCTTCTCCCGATCTCCCCAGGTGATACAGTTCCTCCAGCTTGTCACCTTCGCCTGGCATGTACGGTACAGCACAGCAACCCCGTTAAACACGAAAAGCAGAAACCAAACCAAAAAACGGGAGAGGTAACTCTCTCGCTGCTAGGAGCCAAGTAGGTCAATTAAACGTGAGCCGATCAAAGCGAGAGTCGTCGCTGGTATGGAAATAACCCGGCATAACGGGATCCAGGTTACCTGCACTTACGCACTACCGGCGATCACTGACACATCGCTGGCATGCCGGGGGACCGAGCCCAGACGCAGCACAGACGCATTTCGTTTTGCACGGCTACTGTGTTACCTACCGAAAATGACAGTTAATTGTTACTACCGCACATGCCTCGGCGGAAAAAAAAACGCCAACACAAGGCGCTATTTAACTGACCGAGACACTGCTTTAGAGCAGCCTGTGACGCATTTTGCTTTCATGGACTTGAAAACAATCCACGCTTTAAACTTCGGTGTGAATTCCTGGCTCCCTACTACACCAACAGCCCCAGCGCTCCCACCTTTGTAGCGACTGCGCTCTGCCCGCAGTCTCCGGACGGCTTTTAAGCGCACCGTTTGCAGCGCGGGGCGGGTTGGGAATTGTAGTTCTCTCGGCGGCCGTTGTAATGCAAACTGAGCTGAAGAGAAGGGGAAAACTACAATCACCCCCACAATGCCCCACAACCGAACCGAACTTTCCTTAGCAACAAGAGTTCAGGAGTTGAGTAATAATAAATAATAAGAGATTCATTCGTTTTAGTAAAAATTTTGGTTACCAGTCCAATATCTCCAGACAAAAAGGCATGTAAATTTACAGTAATGGAAATTTGTTTTATTGATTTAAAGCTCTAATCTAACCTCTGAATATCACACAGACTTTTAAATTTTAAATCAATCATACATTATACTCGGATAAATCCCATGGATTTTTCCCTAACGTATGTGAAGTTTCCTTTCGTCTTCTACGTCCTAAAGCTTTGAAATGCAAAATTTATAAATCCATATAAATAAATCCAATGTTGCCGATAAAATGAAAAGACATGACAACTCAAATTTTACCACAAAACAGAATGGTCAGAAATACAAATTCCACGTGTTAAACAAAAAGCAGCAAGAGTTTTATTTTTACGGTGTCTTCTTCTTCACATTAACATTACAAACAGTGAAATACAGAGGCTACAGTACATTCATTAAAAAAATATAATTTTTCATCACCAGATGGCAGTACAGTATCTATATTCTAAAGTGATGTGTACTGAATGGAAAATGACAAAACAGAATCTGTGATTGATTATTTCAATGCTTTAAAATAAATAGAACATTAAGTGAAACCATTATATAAGCAAATAATTTCAATTTTGAAAACAGCCCGATTAAAAAAAGATTGACAAGACTGGAGTTAATTTTAGCGGGTAAAAATCTTGTCAAAATATAAGAATAAACTGAGATGTTCTCATTCTAGACTTTATGCCCTGAAATGTTTTAAACATTTTATGAAGGTGTGCATTGTGATATGAAAGAAGAAAACAGACAGTGCACACTCTTATACGTGTATTTTTTCACTTGGATGGCTTTTATGATCTCTTATGTTTTCCAGGGACAGAATGCAGTTGAACTCTTCTGCAAAGGCATCTAGAAAAGGCTGAATAGTCTCTGCTACTGTAACATCTCTTTTCAGTTCTCTGCTTAACGAGGTGACTCCTTTACCCACAATCCCACAGGGTACAATGTGCTCAAACCAGCTCATCTCAGTGTTGCAGTTCAGAGCCAAGCCATGAGAGGTGATGTATCTCCCACAATGGATGCCTGAAAAACATTTTGCCATTAGAGATGACAGAGCACATAACACATCGTTTTCACCACCAACACTTTATCGAAGAAGCATCTTGACCTCATAACTGGGTACTTCTGGTTAGGTTTCTCATTATCCCTCAACTCCTTCACTTATGATCTGACTCTGCTTGAAAAAGTAAGGGCTGAATTGATGCCCCTACTCATTTAAAAAAAAACAAGATCTAAGTCTGTCCTGCACACTAGCAGCTAATGCATGCATTCCCCTCACACTGCAACTGGAGTCGAGAAGGAAGGGCCGGAATTACCTATGGCACAAATCTTGTTGTCCCCCACCCACACGCCCGTGTCCGGAGACGTGGAGGCCGCGATCCCCAACTTCCCGCACAGACCGATGACCGTCCTTTCCAGCTGGCACACGTACCAGCGGACACTCTTCCGGAAGCAGCCCAGGTGGAGGATGGGGTAGCACACCAGCTGGCCGGGCCCGTGGAAGGTTATGAGCCCGCCCCGGTCCGTGCGGAAGAAGTCGGCTCCGTGGCCCTTCAGCCGCCACTCCTCCTGCGCGGGGTAGGGGCCCTGCCTGATGCCAGTGGTGTAGACCGGGGGGTGCTCGCACAGCAGGAGGGTGTTCGGCGGGGGGCCGGTGGACTGAGACAGGGCGTCCAGATGCTGGCGGACATGCTGTCGCTGCATCTCTAAGCCAAGCCCGTAGGGAATGCGGCCCAAGTTCACCACGCGGACGGCAGCTCTCCGCAGAGCCATGACTCGCGCTGGGACGTGTAGTTTTAACTCTGCATCTGGGCTGGCGGAGCGCTGTGAACAGTGCAGCAAAGCGTGGAACAAAGACTCACGTTCAAGGCTTGTTCCGAAGTTTCTAACGAACCTTTAAAATTAATATTTTTTTAATTGTCCCTTATTGTACCAGCAAACCTCAACATCCCCTGCGTACCATTAGGCCTCAGTCCGACGAGGAAAGCCTTGTGTGTACATGTCTTCGCCCTTGGTTGTTAAAGCCACGCTTTGGTCTCGCGTCATAGAAGTGTTCATGCGAGCACCACTCAATCCTGTTCACCGTGGCAACCCAATGGTACCAGACGATAAGCAAAAACAAAGCTGCCCCCAGACTGTTGACAAACACCCACAAGCCTTCAGCGTCACTCATAACCCGGACCTACAAAAGAAAGCATAATTTCAGCAGGTCAAAACACAAAAACACGCCGCTGTTTTCATAATACCATAACTCACACAAAGAAAAGGCTATAAGACAAAGACTCCAAATTTCATTACACAACTACATCTACATTAGATCGAATCGAATTTTATATCATTATAAAAAAAAAGTTCCAGTGTGTGATTTTATGCAAAGCACTGTCATTTGATAAAGTACATGGTATTTAATTTTAATAACCCTGACGACAGACCGGGAAAAGCAAGGTCTCAACCCCTGAGTTGGTAGAGATTGTTTATGGTTACTGTACCAGATCGGGCCTCGAAACCCGAGAAACTTATTTTCCTACTGGAAGTTGTTTTTTTTTTCTCTCCTCTTCGTCCACACAGTTAACAACATAGAAAACAGCTGACCGTTGAGAAGTAGGTTATATTCAATAAAAAAGTGATTAATCACAAGTGAAATATCAAGGCCCGTGTTATTACTTCGGCTCAGAATAAAACTTATGATGAACTATATTTATAAACATCACACACGCTGAGGTGTGTGTATAAATTGTCTTCTAAAGTAAAATTATATTATTTACACAAGACAAATCTAAGGCAAATTTGTTTTTAAAAACCGACAGCACAAGTAGACATTTAAAATATCAACTTAACAAAAAAAACCATGAATAAATTTAGATGAGTTAAATCAAAAAGAAACTTACCTACAGTATTTTTGCTCGGACAGACTTATCCGTCCTATGGATGCCGCCATACTCTGACAGCTGATCCTCTGAAATTATTAACTTTATTGACAAAACACAGTGTTTTGACACTACTGCTGCACAGCGGCAGGGGGTGGCGCTGTTGTGGTGACGTCAATGTAACTGGTCTTGTCCTGCTTATTTCAAGTTTTAGAAACATAGTATACATTAGTAGCTGTTTATTTCTAATTAAAAGTTTTTTAAGCTTTCGGGCTTTCCATGCAATTGTTTTGCCTGCATCGACACACGGTAGATCTGGGGGAATAGTTTAATCATATTTATTATATTTATTTATAATATTAATATCAATAAATTAAAGATTCAGAAAATCAGGAAAACGTTCAGAAAACGTAAAGGCTATTTTCTGTGTCAAATGGCCTAAGGCCAATGATCTCAAGTCTGCTAATCTCACTCTTAATCCGTTTACAGAAAGAGCCGTGTGAGAGTGGCGCTGTGGACCAGACACAGTGAGAGGTACCATGTGTTTGTCATCGGGTGAAACTTATTTTCTCCACATAGAGTCTTCTGTTCTCTAGAAACCAGTGTCCCATGACACTGTATAAGGACATGCTGCCAAGAACGCGCTTAGGAATGAAGGCCTTGTTCCTACCCCAAACCTAATTAGGAATGGCCTACAGTTATCACTCTTTCCATTAAACTACTGTACCTTTTGAAGGTTGCCCGTGGTTAACATAAATACTGACTTCTAACAAATTCGATTTACTCCTCCTTCCCTAGTACGTAACTTTTCTAAGGAGCTATAAAAGTTCTCAAACATTTTAGGACTTGTAGCAAAGCACTGAAGTGTCATCAAAAGCAGGCAGCCATGAACTGTCAGCGCTTGGTCCTTTTGGTGGTACTGGCATTTCTAACCATGACGCGTGAGTTCTTCTAACTATCGCTTATTGTGTTATTTGGGTTTTATATAAGAAAACTTTGGCGGAAGGAGAGAACTGTTGTCTGTAGCATTGATGATTGCAGCACAATATGTTAAGCATTTTCATGGCTTGAAAAGATCACAGGCTCAGCAGAAATGTTAAAAATATTGTAGTGCCGTGAAAATGTCCATGATCTGACTAGATTACTTACTGGATACGCTGCTATTCATTTCTTCCTTATAAAGTTCCCATTCAACCCCCACATGAAGTTTTGAAAGGTTTGAACACAAGCTAAACATTGACAATATATTGAGTGTTGTACCTGTAGTTACAGTACTATGTTAAATTTTGTTTTAAGACAAACGAATCTGAATCTTAAAAAACAATCTAATCCTCTTTTTCACCAGATGGGGCTGAGGTGGGATCCAGCTTTCCTTGGGGGTGCTCAAATTACAGCGGGGTCTGTCGTACTGCATGTCTGCCTCAGGAGTTACCCTTCGGACCTCTGGGCTGTGACAAAGGATTTGTGTGAGTGCAGGCGGCTCTTGTTGCGTTTCTTCATCTACAGCCACATGCGATAAACAGACCTGGCTTCAACGTGCTTGGACCCTCCAAAAATAATAGCTTTTAAAACAGGTTCTCCTCTCTTTAGCAAAAAGCAGCTCACCACTAAATTCTGTTCCTTCCAATCAAGTATATTTTAGCACAAGATCTCAGAAATGCTCTTTATGAAAAAGAGATGGCGCAAAATGAAGTATTCCAGTGTCTTAATGTGTTCGAATATCAAGTTTTGTGAACGGTGTTACTAATTGCGCCCCGTTCTCAGAGTACATGCCAGTTGTCATAGCCCTTACCTCTCTGGTATTGAATCAATGGACAAAACAATGTCAGAAGAGACCAGAACCCCCGTTTCAGTTCCAACCATGATCAAGTGCTGCTTAAAGTAGTTGTTGTACTTAGTGCTGTATTTTTTTTTTCAATTCAGATGCTGTGTGTCTCATATCTTCTGAGGACCAGAAGCTTCCATTTTCCAGCTGGCTTCTTATCGCTCAGGATTTCCAAAGTGAATCTTTAAATATTGAACATGGCTGTGTTCCTGCTTTGTTTTCAAGTCATTCACGATACTAGCAGTATTTCAAAAGATCCGGTGCAGATATTCCATTTTCCCATGTGTCTCATCCTGTCATTACCAGAGCATTTTCTTCCCCATGTTTTTCCTGTAACCAATACTGTAAAGTTGGGGGGCACCTCTGTTTACATGTTAGGACAATAGTAGTAATATACTGTCTCAGTGAAGCTTCTTGCTTGGAACATATGCAATGTTTGTTCATTACAAATCCCAACATAAAGAAAATAATGTCTAACATAGGTCAGACAAGATTTATTTGTTCATTTTCCAATGTACTTGTCTCTTTCTAAAGAAGGAAATCGCAGAGATCTGAATAAGTCATTTATTTTTGTGAGACATACGGTAACTTATACACCTTTACATATACCTTCGTAAAAGGGCCCAGTGCTTTAGACCATAAAGCTTGTAGTATTTATGTTTTTTAAAATACCATCTGAGCTGGGTTTGTGTGATTGCATTTATTAAAATGGCCACTTTCCATTTAGTAAATACTTAATGCTACAATAAAAATAATTTCCCTTTTTTTCTCTTTATTTGTCTCTCAAATTTCTTTCTCCACAATTGTGTAAAATTCCGTATACATTCACATTTATGTAAATGAATGGTTATTTTTTTGATGATTGAGTTATGCCACCATCAGGCCTCAGGTAATTCATTTGTTCACATTCAGTTTCTGCTTTGTTCATGCTTCAATCTGAAGAAATGTTTGGTAATGTGTAACAAATTGCTTAATTTTTTAACATTCTGGTCTGAAAAAAAAACTAGAATGGAAAAAGTATTGATATTAATAGAACTCTATGCTACATACTGTATATGCAAAATAATAATATTATTAATAATAATCATCATCTCAGTCCTTAATTACTTTTCTCTAAGAGGACTAGTAAAACCTGCTTTACATAATAAATAATATGTTAAAAGTTTTAGAGGTAATTAGAATGTTTCAGAAACTATTTGAGTGAAGAACTGCAGGCATCAACGTGAGAGCTGCACAGCTGAACTTGCAGAGGTCGTTGTCACACTGAAAAGTACAAGGAAACCGCGAAAGTTTCGACAGTGAAACCGGGTTAAAACGAAGAAGAAAAAGAAAATGCGTGTGGAAGATAAAAGGGGGGATACAGAGACGAAAAAGCAGGCAATGGATTTAATGGAAAGCTGCGATTCTCGGTAAAATGGAGTTCGCGGCAAGGCGAAGTGGGAAAGGTAATTTTGACCCAGGCGGGCCCCCGTATAGAAAGTTGTTTACCGTTTCTAAGGGAACGACCTCTTCACCTTTGAACTCCAGTCTCGCATGGGGACGCGATGAGGAAAAACAGAGCTTGAGAGTCTTTCCCGCCTGAAACAGGGAGCTCGGCTCGGCAGAGTAGGGGTGGTGCGAATACGACCCGGACAGACGACGGAGTGGGCGCTATGGATGACCTCTACTTAGACAACATTGATGAATTTATCCATGATCAAAACAAAATCGTGAGTACGGGTTTGTTAAGTGGATTCATTTTCCGCGCTCCCTTCAGAGCCTGAAGGTCGCTGTTCGTGCATTTTGCTAAACTGCCCACGATTCGCGGTGGTCGGGCGCATCTATCGACATAAATCAGCACCTACATCCTCAAGTTAATGGTAGTCGCTGGCGATGAATGAGGGAGACGTTTCTGTTTTCTACAACACGTAAACAAGCGTTATGCTACATCTACGAACAGCGGCAACGGCGTGAAACGGCCAGCAGGCTTTTCTGCGTTGTGTTACAAAGACGGAAGCGGTCTCCGAGAATTAGGTGCTGGTGTGTTCAGTGTTGGCTGTCGAAAACGGACACGTGGTTAAGCTGAAGTTTCAAACAACACTAACGATAGGGGAAGGACATCTGACATGAGTTTGTCTGAAAGCCTAGCGACCTGCGGCAAATGTCACGTACACCTATGTACCGAAAATACGTCAGACCTCACGGCTGGCATCGGCAGTATTTTGAGTTCAACAGAATAGCATGAGATCTGTAGTCCACTAATTTCAATACCTGAAGGGTGTTCTGTAGAGTTTTATTAATTGAATGCCATTTGTTCTATGTGTTGGTCAGAAATGATCGAGGGAAATGTTTATTGGACTGCACCTCGTCCTGGGCCACCCTTTCATGACTCTAAGCTTGTTAATGAGACTTTCTAAATTCTTGCTTATTTCAGACAGTCCCTCAGCTCTGAGTGAGGCACCCATTCAGATTTCATTAGTGGGTGATTCTTAAATGAATGCATGACAGCTACCTTGTACTGTTACAATATTCTTGACAGTGCTTTTTTCATTCAGGTTACCTACAAATGGCTTTCTCTCACCTTGGGAGTTCATGTCAACCAGGCAAAACAGTAAGTGACATCCCACCCTGTATCACTGTCACAATCTGAATACTTCCCTCCTTTCATTTTTAGTATATTGTGTTTATTCTGCTTGCATTTTGGAGATTGTCAGTGCAATTTGTGTATTCATCACTGAGCAAGTTAGTTTAGCAGGTATAATCAACGGACTGGGTGCATTTTTCTCGTTAGGTAACAACCTCCGCTTTTATAACAAGGTTAAGAAAAGTCATGTAATTATACTTCAGTTTGAAATCAGATGTTAGGGGCTGGAATCTGGTGTAATGCTTTTGTGCAGTGAGTTTTCTGTGGATAACAAATTCACATAAAAGCGCCTTTGCTGTGCTCCAGGTTTTTATGTAACTTATTCTCATAGAAATCCCAGTAATATGCAGCTATTGTATTTGTGTACTAATTCAATGTTCTTCATTTTAGAATGCTTTACCACTACTTAGACCAAAAGAGAAAGGAGAGCTCCGGGTCTCAGCTTCACGCCACTTACCTGGTGTCTGGTAAACTGACGGAGAATGGCAGCACGGTGAGCAGATCAAGGCATGGATTTGAGGAAGAAACACAACCGAGGAGATGATCTGTACAGGCTGCCGCAGGGCTACAGCGCCTCGAACGCCTTTGGTTTCCGTGACACAGCCTCATTCGCCGTACTGACTTTGGAAACACGAGCCTGGTCCTACACGTGTTTAATAAGAAAGTTTGCAAATAAGAGGAGGCTCTTAGTGGCTAATTGATCCTAGCATCTCACGCAGCCATTATTGGGAAGAAGCAGTGGGATGGGCTTTGACAGCGTGGCTCAGGTGCTTCCTGTTCTCCGGACCACAGGGTCAGAGCACATAGTCGCGAAGAGAGGAGTCTTGGTCAGGTTCGGTGGTATAATTCAGCACTAATTGATCTGAGAGGAATCTTTTTTTTTTTATCTTTGTCCTTCAGAATACCTATCAGTCTCTGAAAATTGTGGACTAAAAACTGTTTCTTTGCAGAGTCACAAGGTGGCAGTAGTGAGAGAAGATCAGCTCGAAGGCAAGTTGGAGAAACATTTGGTTTTATTTAACCTGGTTCCAGTTCTGACTCTTAATGTTTGTTACAACCTAGACCGGGTCAAATCTGTGGGGCCTACAAAGAAATCTGAGTTCCCCGCTCTTAAGATTTTATTCAAAAGCAACTGATGTTTCAGGTTAAAATCTCTTTCAGTACAAATGACAGGAATGCGTTTTGGTTTTGCCTGAGCTTTTCTTCCCTGGAGTCTTACAAATGTCCTTTTTTTAATTGACTCTTTACAGCTGTCAAGTCCAAGATGGTAGTGATTGCCAGTGTGCATGTGTACAGCATTCAGAAGGCGGTGCTGAAGGACAGTGGGCCTCTGTTTAACACAGATTACGATGCTGTAAAAGAAAATTTAAAGAATTGCAGCAAGTAAGTCCTGAATAAAGAATTAGAGTCGTGATCATCCTACACTGACAGACTGAAGGAGCTGAAGTTTTGGTTTTAGTCTTCGACAGAGAAGATTGCGGGGGGACCTGCTACATGACCTACATGGTCAAGCCAGTGGATTTCTTCAGAATGGACAGTGAAGAGCAAACCAGAGGGCTCCGAGTGTAGACTATGTGGAAATGCATTTAAAACCAAGAAGAGGAGACGCATCTTTAACCATAGGGTTACGGGGGAAAATAACCCAATCATGTTCTTTTAAGAAGCATGTCAACAGTTAATTTCTGAATACCTAATGCTTCTCTCGTTTGTAACATTTCTTATGTTCTTTATGATTCTAGTTTGACTTTATCTTACTGAAGGGCACAAAACAAGTTATATACTGTAGTGATGATCAGAAAAAGTATAGTGCAGTGTGGAGTGCCGTTGAGGGCTCTGGATTCACAGCTGGAAGATTACGTGTGCCGATGGCAGGTTTGGCTCTGCTGTTGTGCTTCACTCTGATTGTTTCAGTGGGACATCCGTCTTGACAATTGTAAGTTGAACACGGGTCGGACAGCTCACGAAAGTCTTTCTGTCCATTAGGCACAGTGCCATCCGATGTGCTGGTGCGGATCCTTTGTCCTCCGCGGAGATCTTGCGCATGGAGGAGATGGCGCAAGCGATGCCCCCAGCCTCCGAGGCGCAGCAGTCCGCCAGCAAGCCTGCGCTCAACGGGCACAGCACTCATGTGGCAAAACCAGCTGCTCAGCCGCCCAGAGGGATCATGGGAATGTTCAGTGCTAAAAGCACGTCCAAGTCTCAGGAGACGGACAAGGAAGTGAAGACCGAAGTGAAAGAAGATACTGCAGCTGTATGTGCGCTTTTGTTTGTGTGACATTGCAGTGGCTAGATTTAATCATTGTGGGCTATCACACCTTATGAACAATGAAATTAATAAAATTATCCAAATGTTTAGCCAATTTTAGGCCTGTTTGTGTTACAGGATTGCCGTACTACACTTAAATGAGCAAATCTTGTTTTATTGTTGACAGGCAGAGCCATCAAAAAGTAAGCCACCCAGCAAAGCTAGTGCCATGAATAACTTCTTCGGAAAGGCGACCACGAGTGAGTTTTTATTGGAGTGATTTTTTTCCCTTACCCACTAGCTCCATAGTGCCCTCTGTTCACAGGCTGCTGCTTGGCCGTCCTTACGGGGCTTTGTCTTCCCGTGCAGGTAAAGCCAAAACGCCCGCTGAGAAGGAAGTGAAAGTTATAAAGGAGGAAGCCGGCGCACCTGCGTCTTCACCGGCCCAGGAGGAGGAGCGGACTGCGAGTCCTGCTGCCCGGCCCGAGGTGGACATCAAGGAGGAGAAGCCCAGGAGCTCGGAGGCCCGGGGGAAGAGGCTGAAAGAGAGTAAAAGGTTGTGCAGAGAGCTGCGGCCGGGGCGAGTTTGCTGTCTTCAAGTGCTGTTTTCACGCACTTGAGCAGATCAGAATCCTATACCGTTGTGTCTGGGGGGGGGGACCTTGAGCATTGCAGAGTTTAAGCGCGGGATACAGGTTTATCGCACCTGGAAGACAGCTTCGGGGAAAAACAAATCTCCAGTGTTCAGCAGTGCCAGGTCATTAAATCTAGCTGGTCGTAAAAATGTTTTATAAGTGAGGACTTCATTTTTTCTTCTTAAATGCGCGACACTAATCAGTTTTAGGAGAGGCCTCTAGCATTACGACACTTTTCTGTTTCATCCCTTTCTCCCGTAGAACAAGTCCCCTAATATTTGTTTCTTTCACATTTTTTTTGTTTAGCATCCCTTCTAGCTGTAAGACAAAGCGGCTGGAAGTGTCGGACAGCGAGGATGAGAAGTTTGAGAGCCAGAAGAAGAAGAGACGCCGAATAAAGAAACCGCAGCCAGACAGCAGCGACGATGAGGGTAAGAGACGTCTCCCAGAAGCGGGGCTCCTTCACGCAGCTCTCTGAAGGACAGCTCTAGTGTTTATCTCTGCACTGCCACACTCCAGTGCTCCTGCTGGGGGCTCAGCCAGCTTGAAAGGTATTGTGTAAAAGTGCTTCAAACTAAACGCGGATTTCCTATCCTGATCAAATTCGGCATGAATTAAATCATAAGCACAAATGTTGCTCAAGAGATAAACAAGGATACAAATTGAAACTACAGGGTAGTGCTGTTACAGCAGAGGAAATTAGGCATATTGTACACAACTTGAATCCCCATTATCTTCAGCATTAAATACTAGTTGTATTTTCCCAAAATGTTTAGTAGAAATTATTTCTAAAGACAAATATGTAACTTTTTAAGTGTTATTAAAGTATTCAGTATTAATTGTGAGAATTTTATTTTTTATCCCTAAGAGAGGCATTGTAAGGAGCATGTTTTATATGCTTGCTTTTTGTAGAAGTGGAATACCAGCAACAAACATCAGTATTTGTAGGCGCTAATCATAAATCGGGCAGCTGTGTGCCTTCTGTTTGTCAAGTGGAAAATGGTGGAGAAGGCAGCAGGCGGGATGAGGTTTGTCTGTTGTTTCTGTGACAGTGATCCCAGACTCCCCTCCTTCACATCATGTGGCAACACCGTCGCCAAGCCCTGAAGCCCACGTCAAGAAGGAGCCCGACTCCCAGTCTGAGGCAAGCATGCTTTTTAAAAGCTTCCTGCTTTTTCGTTGCTGAATGTTGATCTGTTATGTCTTTGAATCCACTTGTCTTTTTTTTTCCCTGAATTGCATCCACAAGTGTGCAGGTCTTCTGAATCGTAAATGTCATGAGGTCCACATCCTGGGGAGTGAGGGAACAGGATGCTTCTTACTGACTGCAAATTGAACTGTTAGCTTTTCATTTACACGAGGCCCGGTAACCAGCTTGACAATGGTTTTGTGTTCTGCTCCATCTTTAGAGCTAGAAACACACAGGTATTTCGCAGGTGCTTGGCAGTCACACACCTGAAGGTACAGGTAAAAAGAGCCAATGAGCTGGGCAAGACTCATGATGCTCAGCTTCTCCCTCTATACTAAGCAAGGCCTGAATAGACACAGGTTTATCTCTTTGCCCTGTGGCCCGTGTCATGTCTTCCGAATGTTCAGGACCTTAAAGAGTAATGCAGATGTATAATTTGGTCCATCGTGTCTCTCACTAGCCTCCTGCTTTCTGGTGTCCCTGATTTTTGTATCAAGTCAGTCAATCACAATCTGCTTTCTTCTCTCAGTAATATGTAGTCGAATTTCATGGGTCATTTCATCCCTATCGTTTTATATCTAACTGTTTTTGCCTGATCACTTGAAGCCTTTAAAGTCAATGGGCGTCCAGCTACCGTTAGGGCTGTGTTTGTTGGAAGAATTGTAGGAGCAGAATCACATCCCAATAAAGGCATCTGTCTCCACCCCAGGGCACTTCGGGAGTCAGGAGAAGGAAGAGGAGAAGGGTGCTGAAGTCTCGTACCTTTCTGGACGATGAAGGCTGCATGGGTAAGGCAGATTTAAACTGAGAGTGTCGGTGTTAAGGAACTGGGGCCTCGGGCCTGCTCTGTAAATTGGACGTGCCAAATGCATGACTACAGAAACTTCGACAGAAGGAGTATGCTGGAAATTCATGGGCGTTGGCTGACTGCAAGATTGCAATCCTCACTGAGATGCATGTTTTTTCTATTTCGACATAGAGGGCTTTTTTTTCCTCTTTACAAATCTGATCTTGAATCAGGACAGATTTCCCCGATGGTGTATTTGGTTTCCTGCATGTTAGTGCTGTATTTCTTGTCATGAAGACAAATGTTCATGCTTGGCTCCATTGGTATTTGCTGTTTCTTTCCAAACCCACACAAAATCCTGTGAAATGCATTTATCCGCAAACACATCAGCTTTCTTTTCAACATCTTTTGTAAGTTTTCTTAATTCTTTCATTTTTTGGACCTGCACCAAAATTTTTTGAAAAGGCTATCAATTTGTTTGTGGTTTTGTTTGATTTCATTATAGAAGCCACAGCTTCAAGCCACTGTATAAACGCAGAACTAATTAAGAATAGTTCATTTAAGTTTTTTCCCCACTTTCTTATTTTTCAGTGTCATACACTCTTTTATTAAGACATTGATTTATTTTTTTCTCTCCAGAGTTTTTAAAGAGGTAATTAACTTTGAAAATTATGTGGAGTTGTCACAGTTTAAAATGCCATTTATTTTAAACTTGGCCTGTGCCCTGGAAATAGTCAAGAGAATGAACTAATCATGCAGCGCGCAGCTTGTGGCTCCAGGTCATACACGCGCCTCTCTGGTCAGCGTGCTCTTGTCGGCCAGAACCCCATCCTACAGCCACAAGATCAGCAACATTGCGTTCTTTCTATACAGATTTTTTACTCATATTTTGGAATAATTTCAATTTTCATTTCTTGGATCTATCTGTACTTTCACCAGACCCGTTTGCAGTGTTTTTTCGTCCAGTAAACTCCTTACTTACGCTTCGAGCGAAAAGGACTGGAGAATGCTTTTGTTTTTAACTTTTATGCATATGTGGTTTACAAAATCCTCGGGAGTATAGTACATAATGAAGTGTTTCAAATACAGATGCTGGCCTAAATAGCTTAATGTCTGAAGAATGTCATGTAGTTTCCCTAGAGGCTGAGCATCCACAACAGTGTTGTTCATTTCTTCTAGATACCCACAATCCTTTGTGTGTCTTCCTCATTCCCCTGAAGGGGTTGTATGATCGTCAAAGCTGTAAACACCACTGGCCCTGGATCCAACTGGCCTGCCCACTTCTGTCCATTCTGCTCAGTCAGGGTCACCTGTCCAGAATCCCTTCAAAATTGTCACCCATTGAGAGGTTGAGAAGGTCCTGGGCAGGTCAGCTTGAATTTAAGCTGGATGCGCAGGAATTAGTAGGGGTGTCATTGGAAAGTTTCAGCCCTGAATGTCTTAACACTCACTGAACAGTGGTTGCTTTTGTGCTCAGTGCAGATTAATGTCCTTTTATTCTTTCATGACCTCCTTTTCACTGTGTCACTAGCACCAGTGGTTTAATGCGGCTGGACTCTGCTTGTCTTCCAGTGACCGAGAAGGGTTACCAAAGTGAGTCCTGCACGGACAGTGAAGGGGACTCGGGCACGTCCAGTCACAAGCGGCCCGACCCGCCGGCTGCTTTGAAGCCCGCCACTGGGAAGAAAGAGGAGGACCGGAAGAGTCAGAAGAAGACCACAGCCACCGCCAACAAGGGAACTAAACAGGCCTCCATAATGGGGTTCTTCCAGAAGAAGTAACTGGGGGGGCGTGGAGCAGGACACGCCCCAGCTTGCAGGGATTGGTTTTGTACGTTATTCAGTGTCACTGACAGTTGCGACTTGAGGATGCAGTGGAATGCCTGGAGGAAGACATGGAAAGGAAGATGGGCCACACTGAAGTGAAGGACTCAGGGGACTGATCTCGGGTGGCTTTTCTCCTATCACAGCAAGGGGTTGCTCCGTGACAAGAGAGCTAGTCTGCAGTCAGCTAAAAGCTGTCCTAGAATTTGAAAAATGTGACTTTCTTTATCCCGGTTGTGTTTTCGTCACACTCATACTAGTCAAATAGTCTGCTACAGGGTCTGGTACAGTATGAGCCCACACAGATCATAAACAGCAGCTCTGGCAGGCTTTGAAAGCTGCTGGCCCAACTCCCAGGACTGATACGATATTGACGGTGATTATGGTTGTTGTGACATTGTGGGTGAAACTAACTTTCTAGTGCTGGTCAGCTTGTACAGATTCCATTGATGCACACAGTGTTTGCGTCACAGTGAATGCTGCCTTACCCTTAAAAAGGAAAAATGGATTTGAGTTCTAATTATAGAAGAACCCTGGAAATGTTCAGCCAAACTAAACAAGATATGAGCAAGGGCTTGGATTTATAGCAGGGGTTTGTCCGTGACATTGTTCAAATAGACTAAATATTGTTAGATAATAAACAGGTTAAATATCCTGTTCCTCTTCTGCTGTTAAAAGAGTAAATGATTGTTGCTTTTTTTCCTCAGATCAGTCTCATGGGAGTTGGGAATTCATAATTCATGAAGCTAGGAATGACAGATATTCTTTATTTTATACATTTAAAAGCTACCAAAAAATCTTTATGATATTGTTTTCCTACCCTAAAGAACAGTGAAATCCCTCAAACTGACCACTGTGATTCACAATTCTGTTCTGAATTCAGAAATGAACCCTGATATTTTCATATTTTACAGCAGCAGTGTGTGAGGTTATGGTTCTGGTGTTTTAAGGGGACATTTGGAGTCTAAAGAGTGGATTGTTTTCAGATATCAGTACCCAGAAGCAGAACTGATCCTTAGTAAAGTATGCTAAGTCAAAGGTAAAATAGGGTGTATATCCTTTCTATTTTGTTACTAGTGGTTGTGTTACTAAAAAATGGTATTTCTTTTTAACTGTTTTTTCTTGTTTTTAGCTGTGGGACCTTGTTTGAAATTGGAAGAATCTGCTTTACTAGTAAAATAAATGAATTAACTGTGTGTTACTGCTGTATTCAAAACATATTATCTTACCATTACATTCTTCCATTTAAAAATAATGTAGAGACACCTGGTGCGTAAGAGGTTCTAACACCCTCACATGTTTTTGCATAGAGGTGTTGCACCTGTAGATTGTATTAAATTTAAAAACTTCAACCTTTGGTCTGTTGAACGCTTCACTTGTGTTTTAGCTGCTGGATTTTCTCTCTGTTTTTTTTTGGTTTTGTGGATTGCAGGGATATCAATGAAGTATTTTTGGAACTTATGTTAATAGTAGTATTGTAGAGAATGCAGTTGTAGTGTACATGCAGAATCCTTTGCCAGCTGTAATTGCGTGTATCACACAAATAGTTTAGACCACATTTAAGCAGAATTATATGGACTTTTTTTAATACCATGAATAATTTTCTAATGCGGTTGAAGGTCATTTCCATAATGTAGGTCATGAAACGCATAGAACAGTTATTTTGCAGATTTTTCATTGTCTTAAAGGACTCCCTGTACCTTGAAGTCAGAGCTGCTTTATTACAGAGGGGATGGAAAATGTCTTCACTGTAGCTGGGGTTTTTTTTGTATTGCATCGTGGCACAAGAATCATCTCTGTTCACCACATTTTCAGTCACTCACAAACCCCTTTGTTTAAGAGCTCAGGATGTGAGAAATGAAACAAATATCCTCCCCGCAGATTGTTTTTAGGAAGAGGTGTTTATTTGATAAGATTGAATGCTATTTGCCTTTGGAGTTTTTGCATTTCAGCATGACATCATCCCTGGCCCTGGTATGGGGCCTCATCTCTCAGGCTTTGATTTATAAAAACAAAACGTTTTCCTCTTGGCAACAACCAAATGTGGCAGCACAGATCAGAACCAAATGAATTTTCTCTGATCGAGAGCCACTAACCTGAAGTGCCTAGCTTTGTTGCAAGCAAGGCTTTAAAAACACTTTGTTTTGAATTCCTTTACTTGGCATACTACACTGCACCCATTACCCAGCCCTTGTGTTGTAACCCCTTCTTCTGCGTAAGACACCGAAACGAACCACAAGAAATGTGGCTGAGTGAGACTTTGTGCTGATGATACTTTATTTCCATGCACTCTGATAAAACTGTGCTGTCATGAATTATGTGTCTTTCCAAGTAACATATTTCTTACCCTTTGAAAGCTGTTCCAGGGCTTGACACTCTCCCTGGAACTGTCAGGTTGCCAATGTAAGATTAGGCATTTGTAAGGCTAAAATAACATTACGGTTAAGACCGTATTAACATAAATGGGCTTTGCTAATTTAAAATGTGCTTTTCTGGCTGTTCATGATTTTACACGATTTGACATGTGTAAACCCAGCCTGTACCATGGAGTAAGCAGTTGAGAGGTCTCTCGTACATTTCAATGCAGTCAGCATTTAAAGAAAAAAACAAAGATGCCTTTTGAAGTTAGAAAGTTTTGTTGCTGTTTATTGTCTTAGGCTAGAGCGTCATTTGAGTGTTTCAGATTTAATTAGTTGACTGTTGCCAGAATAGGGATCTGTTCTTTCAGTGCAGAAGATTATCACTAGTTCTCTCCTAGATATAAGCTCTTTATTAGTGTTCAGCTGTTTATTATATATTATTACATATAAAACAATTAGAAAATCAAGTTTGAATGTCCATTTGGAAACCATATATCATGACCTGTATGAATTAAAAGGAGCAAAAAAGATAGGTGGAAGGTGGAAATTCCAGAAGATCAAGGTCTAAGTAATAAAGGCTTGTAAGGATTGCTGAGTTTAGAAGTAAGATATGTGAAATGCATTTGAAGCACTGTTAATTATGTCAGTATTTTAACCCTAGCCTCAGCTGAAGTGATGAAAATGTTGTATGCTCTTTTTGTTTTTGAATTATATTTTCAGATTGGCATTTTCACCGTATCCGCAAAAAAGGGTGCACTTCAGAATAAAATACTGAAGTGAAAACACATTTAAGATGAGCAAACTAAGAGGGTGATAGTTAACCAGTGAGCCTACTGTAAAGTTAAGTTATTATAAGACTATTAAAAAGCACACAAAGAAGACTAAAGGTAGACATAGTTGGAGACAGTTTCTCTTGTGTGCCACTTGGTGGCACTAGTGCTTTCTCTCTCGAACCAAGGAATCCCAATACAGGATAAAGAGCTTTTAGTGTATAAGGAAAAATTATCTTGTTTTCAGAATAAGATATATGATTAAAATAAAAAATGCAGTGACTCGGAAAGAATGGGCTCATTATTTCATCTTAAAACAACTTTTAACATGTTGCATGTCAGACAATATATTGTTCGGTTCTTGTAACTCTGCAGTAATACTTAAAGCTGGCCCTGTTAATAAATGTTCGAACTTCGAGTCAGGGAGAAGACAATCAACTCCATCAAATGTTTCCTCAATACTGGCAGATTCTTCAGAACACGAGAAAAAAAACACCTTTGTAAGGCAGAATTACTTGAGATGGAAAGAATCTCCCTTGATTTTGTTCTATGAATGAGTGAACACTGAGGTAAAGAGGGTGAAATGCAGGTTCACCCTCTTTTGTTGTCCTTTTAAGGTTTAAAGCCAAAGTTCAACAGGTATTACCACCTTATTACTAAGGACTCATTGCCTAAAGTACGCTTGATGTAATATTTTATTGACAGTGTGGTTTTGTTCTCGATCCTTTATGACACAGGTGACAAGAGCCAGTTGCACTGACCATCATCGCTGCCTGTTGACCGGGAGAGAGGTTCGTCCCCCCCAGGGACAAACCCCTCTGATCAGGGGCGCTGAGCTTGACAAATGGGTGTTTCCCCATATTGGGCGCCATGGAGTCTCCGAAGGAAGACAGAGTATATCTCACCGCGGTGGAAGAGGACAATGGAAAAGTAATCTGCGCAGTTCAAAGACGTGTTTCTATCTTTATGACTTGGCACCGGGAGCAGAGGCTCAGATAAATGGTTTCCAGCTTCTGCTTCAAAGGTGAGGGCTTGCGGGGGGGCTGCACCAGGCTCTGGGAGCATCTGGACTGGCATCTGTGCGTGTCTTGTGTGTGCGTGAGCTTCTCTTGTCCGTCGCCCTGCCGTGTGGTTGTGTCAAGGGAAGGCTTGGTGTGCGGAGCTCATCTGTGTATGTGATTGGAACTGTGCAGGAATCCCCGACACGGGCAGAGAAATCATAGCCTAAACACCTCCTTGAACCCCCTTTTTAGATTCTGACACTCCGCAACTTTGCAGCCGTTGTGATCGAGGTGAGAGAGAAAACACCTCTTTCCTGGACTCATCACCACTCTGCTGAGATATGAGCAGTCTGGCTCTCGTGCAGAGCTCTGCTGTAGCAGCTCATTTATCCTACTGCTAAATCTAGAGCCGACAATAACTGACTGAGAGAATTAATGCAGCCTTGAAAACTCCTTTGCTTCACGGAGATGTCAGATTACAGGATTCTCATTTTTCCAAAGAATGTCTAAGAAAGTGTTGGAATTTTGTTCAAGAACAGGGGACACCTGAACTGCCCTGGACATTTTTTGCCTCTTGTAGTAAGCATCTAATATGCCTTTCAGCTGAATGTATATGCTACCGTGTATGGTAAATGATAGACTCTAAAAAAAACAATAGCTTTCTGTGATTATTTTAAGCACTCTGGTAATTAGGTAGTATTTCACTGAGACCTCTAACTGAATGTGCATGCTATTTCTCTCTGTAATTACTCTACACTGTCTTTAAGAGGAAAGCAATCAGGAGTACATTAACGGACCCCCAGGAATTTTCAGTTGTAGTTGATTAATTTTTAAGTAATATTTTCATATAATTGTTATTTTTTCATATAATTATTAGCAAGTGGGAGCCAGGAAGCCCAAGTGTGAGTGGTTCCTGTCTCACTGCAGCCCAGCCAAGCCAACTTCCCAACTGGACATCAGACAAGCTCTCTACTTTGGGACATTAGGCACTGTCTGTCTGTGCAGATCCCTCAGTTTATTATTCTAAGTCTCAGTGCTCGCTCTGCTTTCCTACATGTGCAACACAAGTCTTTAGATTCCATCTATGCTCCATGACGCTGTTTCTAATTTCCTGTCGTCCTTTGTGCCAGCTATAGGATAGACTGAAATGGAAAACTGAATGCTTAGGTTCCTGGATTCCAGTATCCAAAATATGTTTTGTGTCATTAATGCACAGCCTGTATTAATTATGGTGCTGTTGTTTCTGTTTACTTATAATGATACCTGTAATTCACAATTAATTGAAGTTTTATATAGTGCTCTTCACAAGGGGATCTCACAGTACTTCAAATCATAAAACAAAGACTGCTGCAGTATAGCAATAAACTGTCAAATGTTTTATACACTGATAAAAGGTCTCTTTATTAACCCGATGTGAATTGGCCTCAGCTGAATCCGTTTCATTTTGTTTGTTTCCAGCCTCCGGTGCAAGGGACTAATGTGTTTTCTGAAGCTTACAAGATACGAACGGCCCGGGTCACTTTACTGCTGAAAGGGCAGCAACATTCCTTGATACTATTCAAGAAAGTGCAAGAGGCTGTGAGGCCAGAGTGACATTTCTGTTCATTTCTGGAACAGATCTCTCAGATGTCCATACCGCAATGAGAGAGGTGGCATAGTGCGTGGACCCTACATTGTCTCCTGTCTCCTAACTATTTCCTTCTGGGAGCTGGCCACAGGAATACACTTGTAATATAAGCTTAAGGCTTTAAAAGCATCCTGAAGGGAATCGGCTCTTTATTTGGCATTTTAGAAGTATTGAAAGATTGAAAAGGATTTGTCTTTGATGGAAGCATTTAAGGAATGTTAGAAGTAGATGTTATTTTTTTTTATTTCAGGGTTAGAAAGGATCAGCACTGACGAGTGCATTTCAAACCACAATAAAAGTCAGATGTACACAGAAACTTGTAAAGTCCAGTTTACATCACAAAGTAGACAACATTTCCAGGTATGTTCAGTGTCATATTCTGTAGCAACAAAACCTCTGGTGTGTTGAAGCGGCCCTGTTACGTTGTAAACAAGCCGGCTTGCGAATACGTCTCTTTTAATCCAATAGAAATATTGCTCTCAACTGCGAAGACTTCAAAACTTCAAAACTTCCCAACTTCATCTGCATGCAAATCACATTGTTAACTTTCTGAAAATATCTACTGCACAACATCGCATTACATTAGTCATCACGGTGACTAGCGACCAGGAAGGGCAGCATTTCGTCACACTTGTTGGGAGCTCTTGCTGTCGCCTGTGGTGAGACCAGGGGTTTGCGACGACATGGCGACTTACAGTACTGTCACAAAGGTCATGATTTTGTGGTTAATTTGAAATTTGTCAACTTTTATCTATACAATCAATGAGTTTATTTTGATTCAGAGATCTAATAGCCAGTCTGAGAAACTGGGACTGTAGCTCCCCTTTAATTAAACAATAGAGTAAACCAAGAGAAGTAAAAATGTACTAGTGTTTGGGTAGTGACGCACAAATCCATATCAAATCTATAATTTCTGTGTATAACCTTTAGAAAAACATGGAACAAAACCCTAGGTTTTATTATGCAACTGCTACTGTGATCTGTTAAATTTCATCGCTTCTGCATCTTAAAGTAGCACTGCAATGGACAGGCAAATCTTCAACAAAATATATTGGATTTCCAGGAAAAATAGAAATTAAGAGGTAACCCTATCGCCCAGAATATATCAACATGTCTGTTCTTTTTGAAAATACATCACCGCTCCAGAAGTCTCATTCCAGACTTGCTTTCTTTTCCATTTTGCGTTTACTTCCATCTCTCTCCGCTCTGTCAAGCGCCCACTTTTAATTAGACCCTACTTGAACAGCTGAGCAGATGTGGAATGTCTTTCTCAGCCCAGGTGGAATAAATCAATAGGCATTTAGAAGAATATATCAGATGAATCCATGTTATTAAATTTAAACTGGTCTGGAGCTTAACAATTATTTTGAAGAGCTCTAAATCCTTTTAATGTGAACTCCTGAGATGTCCAATAAACGGGATCTCGGTTTTTCAAGGTGTTTGCCTTGTCACAGTGCAGTAGTCCTAAAGATTTTTCATTTCTTTACCGTAATGATTGCGGTGTGGACACTTTTTTTCCTTCTCAGCAGCATTAGATACAGAACTGTCGGGAAGAAATAAAAGTGTCCCTTTGTGGAGCAGTTTAACCAAATAGCGTGAAAGTTTTTACTCCCGTGACCTGTCCTTTGCGATCTTGAAATATTTCAGTTCCTGGAAGCTCTTACCCAAAACAAAATTGTGGTAAATGTCATCATTGCTGGGAAAAACCCCACTTAGACATGTGGGCTTTGTTACAGATTTGAACAATAAGAAAATAAAACGACTTCCTTTATTGCCATTTTACATGAATGTTTAAATATTAGGTATTGAAAATATGTTTTATGACACTGCACCATTTAAAAACCATCTCTACGTTATGAATGACTGACTTATCCCTATAGAATGTCAAGTTCAGGAGGGAATATCACGATCTTCTTTTTGATGTTCTCTGTACTCTGCAGTCAACTAACGCAGACACACATTGCTGAAAACACTGCTTTAGACAAACAAAAATTAGTGGGAACAATGGATTGAATATTCCTACCCATTTGTATAAGCAGATGTGTTAGAATGAATTAAAATCCTTGGAGAACATCAACACAAGAAAGTTATATAGACTTCTGTAAACAATAGAATGATCTCAAGTATAATTACAGTGGTTTTGTGTTCTTCTTAAATGACACAAATATTTCAGCGATGTATATTTTTAATGTAAATGTCTGCTCAACACCAGTGGTCTCTTAATGATTATATTTGTTTACTTTTCACTCCATAAGGATATTGAGGTTTTTTTTTGTTTTCTGTTCTAACAAAGATCAAGAAATTCCTGAAGAGCTACTCAAATGTTTTCATGAGAAGCAATGTTAGAAAACGAAAAAAAAAAGAATAATGATATTATTTGTCCCTAAACAACCTCCTGATTAATTACACTGTTTCTTTGAAAAGCCAGTAGAAAGGCTATTGTAAACTTACAAACCCATCCAGTATTTGTATTTTTGTTTAGCATTTTTGCCTTGTGGATTAACTGCAACAAACACCATCAAAGGCTAATAATTTAAACATTCAGTTGTAATTTATTTTTATAATCCTTTTCACCCTCTTTATGATATACTGCTTCAGACTAAATCATCACATATTAATTGAAAGCAGATTTTTACACACACTGTTAGATCTTGAAAATATAATCATATTTGGCTGTAGCAGCAACTTCTATCCAATAAAAAATATGCAAGAGAGAGCTGTTTTTCTGCGGCGAGAATTGTGTCATGAAGCTTGCTCTATTAATATGGTACATTTCATCGTTGTTTTCCATCACTGGTGTATATCTCTCAAACATTATTTTCTATGACAGGGAACCTCTTAAATCGTGACAAAGAGACACGATGTGCGACCTTGTTTTATCTTTCGTCACAGAGAAACAGAGATCACCTGCCCCACATCAAAGTATTTAAATCCAGCAGTCAGAGCACACAGGGGCCCAAATCTGCTGCAGTCCAAGGCAAGAGTTTAGGTCATTCTGATGGGTCAGATGGGGTTCCAGCTGACTTTGACTGTGGGCATTAAGAGCCTGTTCACTGGGGCTCCTCATGCTCAGCAGAAGGATACAGGTGATTTCAGAGAGACGTGGTAGCAGGGACTAATCCACCCCCTGCAGACAAGTGGCAGGTTAGGATCTGGGTCCAATCAGCGCACTTGTTCTCATGAACAGCAGTGAGCATTCACAACCTGGGGGCTCTCCAAAGAGCAGAAGTATAAACCCCAAGTCATCTTTGCTAATGAAATTCAGGAACACACACGATATCAGAACATTTTCTAAGCTGGCTGCAATCAGCTCAGCCCTGTGCTGCGTTATTTGTCATCTGGTCTTGCCTGGTGAATGTAGTGTCCCCTACTGTATTGACGACACATCTTTATTTCTTCTTTAATGATAACGATCTGCAGTGTACCTGGCGAGTCACGATTGCAGCTGAAGACTCCCACACCCAGTACAGAGAGTCCAGGAGTTCCTCACAACAATGATTGTAGCCACACAGGATGTGTAGGCCTATAGACTAGTTCTGTCTTTCGGCTTCAGAAGAAAAACTCGAGAAAGCAGACTACCTGACAGATTCTTAGCGGTTAGAATAAAACTATTCATCCTTGTAATTGTGAGAGGTATTTATGTTACTGAAAAAGCTGCACATACTGCTGTATATGGGAAAGGAACAATAACACAGTGCTATCTATTGATTCTCCCTATTACTGGTTCAGGTTTTTACTTCTGAACTTAAAACAGCAGGGATCAGGAAAAAAGTGGAGTTGTTAATCATGAGAAACCCAGTATTATACATGTACTTTGGCACAGCACTGCTCATGAGCTGAAATGATCAGGGCCAAATTTATTAAGAGGGCTGTAAAAACAAAGCTTCCGAGATGGAGTTGGGAAGTATTTTGATTGACTCAGGGGTTATTTGAACACCTTAATCAACTATGAAAGCAAACACAACTTTCAGACTTAATTACCTTAAAACAATTGGGAACTCTTTGATTCAAAAGGCTGCCTGCTCAATTTTCAATGCTTGACTTCCTCCAATGCTCTGAATCTGTGAGGCACCAAATGGTGTAATAAGTCAGAGGCCTGTCCTTGTTTAACCAGGTCTTTCTGCTCCTGTTATTCAGCAGAAATTACTATGGATATGACAACTTTCAAACACACAATGTGGTTTTAACAGGCCATAGATTCCAACAATTTCTGTTTAAAAAGCGAGAGTATCTTTACATAAAATTAAAACAAACTATTTTTAATCAGCTTCAATCAGTGTCTCAATAACAGAAACCAAAATTGTTTCCTACAGTGTAACAGCCTTCCAAGGTTCACAACAACGTGATCCTCCTATTGGAATAAGCAGCAGATGTTTCTTTTGTTTTATTTAATTCAAGATGCAGAGGGAAGACTTTGGATATGGTGAGATCTCCGTGCCGCATCGTCAGAGCTGCATCTCCACCACAGGCTGCTGAGCACACCCTCTCACAGCCCACCCTTGCCGCTGGAACACCAAAGGCATCGTTTTTGTTCCCCTTCAAAATATAGAGCAGAGATCCAAGATCAGATGTGATTTATAACCACTGACTGCACCCAGCTGCTGGTGCTCCGAGCCAAGAGCGAGCCTTGCAGAAGCAGCCTTCTGTGGTTGAAGGTACTCTTTTTTTTTTTCAGAAAACAGATTCAAATTCACCAATTCTTTTTCAGGACATGCCCACCATTTGGAATCATACCCACCAAACCACCCATGAAGCCATTTAGGCCATGAGCACGGCAGCTACATACAGGAGGTTGGTTGGCTGGGAGACAGACATGTCCCTTAGCGATCTCACCTGAAGTCTGCTGCAGGTGCACAGAAAGGCACAAGTGCTTTGCATGGAGAGCTGCAAGCACAAGTTACGGCTGTTTTGTGTGGATCCAGAGTGGCCTGACTCTTCCCACTGGTGTGCTGCCACTCTGAGGAACCAGAGACACGACTGAGGCTTGAACTCACAATGTGTCGATCAAAGTGAAGTGAGTGCTCACCGCCTGCACCATTCGGCAGCTTTGGGAAATGCAATCTTACCTCCCCAACCTAGGATCACTTTTGTGAATCCCCACAGAAACACGAAACCAGTCACTGGAATACTAGCTAGCCAGTCACTCATATACACACGAATCCCAGCTTCTCCTCCATTTGGTGTTCTTGGCTGCAGAGCAACTGCGAGAAATCTGGACTCAGTCACTTTCCTCCCCGATTAGTGCCGCTCAGACAGAACAAAGTGCCAGAGATGACAACCCAAAGGCCAACGGAAATAATTTGCAGCTCCATTGTGTGACCAATAGTGCCCGCTTGTGTCTGAAAATGTTTTGTCAGGGCTGCAGTGAGACATGTGGACTCTTGTTTGGCGCTGTGTGTGAGGTCAACACAATAACTCATTGTTGCCCGAGGTCGGGGCGGGGGGGGGCAGGAAACCAGGCTGGTTTAGGGGGAACAGATAATAGTCAAGACTCTGGCGTTGACCTAACTCCACATTGTCTACCCAACAGAGCGCAGGTGACTTTCAAGACTTTCTTTGCCAGTTTAAGTGGTGGGCAGCGCTCATGCCAAGCAGGAGGAAAAGTAAGCATAAAGGGGAACATCACTGACAAATGGACCAGCTCTGCTACTGGGAGGCCGGACTGTCGGAATACAGTTGGGACCCTCAGATACATTCTGACTAGTCTTTTTCAGATAGCACCCTTACTTTGTTTAGCATAACTCTTGCTTTTATATTTGATTTAACAAATTTTTTAAAAAGATATAGGCTTCCTTTTTGGACGTATAAACAAACCTTTTCAAATTCAAATGCCACTGATGCTCTGAACTGGAGTAACTAAAGTTTTGCACGCACCCCGAAATCCCATCTGCGAATGGGTAGAATGCAATCCTTCATCTTGGGCTTTCATCTCCTCACATAGCTGAGCAGACATGACCTCAAAGTCGAGCTCAGTGGAAAAAACTCACAATGAAAATTCCGCTTTTGACAAGGGTAAAACATATCTACAGCTCAGATGATATTAATATGATCCCTATCTGGTCTGTTTGTTCTGTTTGATGCAGGAGGGAGGACTTGCAGTTCCTCTGAGTAAACTGGACATGTGGCCAGCAGTACCTTCCCAGCAGTACCTTCAGAGATGGTACTTTTCTGCAGTGTTCAGAAGTCGGACTCCTTAAAACAAAGACAAGCTGTCGACACAGCAGACAAACGAGATCCATTGTTTGTAATAACCTCAGTTATTGCATCTAAAATTCAGAAAGCAGAAGGTGAAGTTTTCCAGTGTTACAGGAGTGTTTAGTTTGCCTTTTTAAAGCGTTTTAGGCTTTTTCAAATGTCTTTCAGCTTCACAGGACTCTTCGGATCTGAGACTTGGCAAACTCTGAACTGAGTCCAACTCCTGACCTACATTTATATAAAATTAACAGTGCCCTTTTGTAAAGCCCATCAAGTTGAAATAACAAAGTGCTGTATTACGTCAACACTCAAATACAAATTATTGGCACCGATGGTGAGAAACTTTAGCAAACAAACAACCTTGGTTGCAACAGCGGCAGCCCTCAAATTTTCGAGAAAACAAGTGCTGTGTTTCTAAGAGCGCTTTCATCTAGGTATTGTGTTACCCTCTGAGAGTACAGTTTTGACTTCTGTGGTCTGGCTCTCCTCTCTGGAGTTCACTCACCCTGACAATGAAAACCTGTGTATTTATAGCAGGAAGCTGCATTTACCCCCGCGTGCTTTCTCTTCTTCTAATCTCGCCATCAAATGCATTAGAAAAACAGTTCACTCTGTTCCCATGATTTATCATTTATGGCTATCATTCTCATTTGCTCTTTCAACACCAAGCCTGGTACAGGTGACATCACCCCCTTGGAACCTGGATCATGCTGAATTATCCAATGGAGGGAGGCCTGGCCTTTTGGCATAGTGTAATTCTCCGCTGTCTAGCGGAATGGTGCCATGTGGCTCTGAAATCAGAAGGGCCTGTGAGTTTCCATGATCAAATGCTGGCGGGGACAAGAGCTCTACTTGTTCAGAATCCAGGACTGGGGGCAGCGTGGAGAAGTAATTGGGACTCTGGAGTCGTTACCATGTGGTTGAGGGTTCAGACCCCATGCAGAAAGTGCCACTCCTGCAGTTTGCTCAGCTGTACAAACAGGCACCAGAGCTGCTGGGGAGCTAACCTGTCCCACCAACCTGAAACAGGTGGGGACCCGAATTAACCACTGGTTCATGAAGGACTCCACCCACTTCTGACTATAATCCATGCAGAAACAGCATATGAATGGTAGGAGTTACAAGTTTAATAAAATGATGAAAAGAAATTGCTTATATTCTTGCAACTTCATTTCAATATTGTAAATAAAAAAGTGTAAAAGGGTCTCTGCTTTAAAACATATTTAATATCAAAATCCGATTAATAGTGCAAACGTACACACAATATTGTACAAACGAAAATCATGTTAACAGGCTCCTTCATTTTACAATGTGTTACTATATATTTACATTAAAGACTATTCTCCTTCCGTGGTGTATACTGCAAGCGTGCACTGATTCATATCTCAATGCTTAAGAAACGATATGAGAGAAGAGAGAATGGACTATAATAACATTATTAATATCTTTATATCTTTCACGTGTTACACTGTGGGGAACTGTAACACGTGTTCTTTCAGATACTGTTTCAAAACAGATGTGGCTCGCCAGGGCAAATTGAACTATTTAAAAATATATATACATATGGGTGTAAAAATTAAGGCCCACCATTTTAATGGGTTCAAATTTGAACACCCCAGCTCGCTGTCTCAGTTTTATTTTACTGATTGATCTAGGTGCTAAGTTACATGAGACTTCAAAATGCATATGAAAAAAAAAGAAATTCTTTAAGGAAAGAAATCAAAAGCAAGGAAATGCCACTTTATTTTGATTTATTTCTGAAGCAGAATCTGTTCCTCTCTGAACAGGAGCTGGAATCTGTAAAGTCCACACCTGGCTGCAAGGCAGAGACTGGGGCTGGCTAGAGAGCAGAGTACACCTCGAAAGGAGTGCCAGGGGTCCCAACTCTTCAGGCAGGTCCCTCTTGACATAAAAGCAGCAAATTAAAAAATAACAAGAAAACATCTGTAGAAATGGCGCCCTTTTTAATTGGTTACAGCTAGAGGAGGGGCTTACAGATGCTGCCGCGTCTCCTGCGATTTCTGCGAAGTGCATGAAGGAGCAGCAGGGTCCTCTCCAAACAGACGTTTTTAAGTTGACTATGCGAGCAGAAGAGCAAGTCCGCCTGGTGTCAGAGATGTTGTGCCTTTAGGAAAGTGACATTGCACACAGGCTGTCTAATTGTTCTGGGTATAAAAACTGAAGAACCTCCCTCATGCCATCATCACAGGTTCTGGTCTCTGGGTTTTCCTTTCTGTGGGCTTCCTGCTCCTTGAACTTCTTCCAGGTCTCTGAATGAACAGTGGGGGGAAATAATCATTTGAGCACCTCACCGATGTCATGCAAGAAACGTCAGGCAAACCCGAACACTTCCACAACAATATGGGGATGATCAAGCATATTCAGACGACCCAGACTCATCCGCTCAAGAGAGTAGCCAAAGAGGTCTGCCACGGACAAATCATCGGTCTCTTGGTAAACCAGTCTGCTGTGCTCTGGGGCAGTGCCCTGGCACTGGTTATTTGGAACCAGACAATCAGAATTTCTTACGAAATTCAATTCCCTTTGTCAGCATTATGCTTTTGTTCTGCCACAGGTGTTTATGTTTTTACCAGACCCGTAGATGAGTCATGTCTTCTGTTTGTTTTTCTAGAATTTCTAAAGAATCTCTCCCTGCTTAACAGGCCTGTGCCACATAGCTGCTTCACTCCACTGCCCACTGGCTCAGCAACTATAAAACTTCTCCTTGTTGGTGAGTAACCCTTTCCTGTACGCTGCAGTGTTCAGGGTCCTCTATTTTACATCTTCATTTAGTTAATTACTGTAAGAATCCGTACCAGATCTTGGCCCTCTCAAAGTTTTTTTTACATCAGTCTTAGCCCTGTCTAGTCTTGTTTAGGGTCCTTTTGGTTTTCTAGATCTCTTTTCGCTTCTTAGTTGCTACAGACTGTGATGGGGAAACATCACATACAGCCCATAGATCAGGCAATTACTTGAGGTAAGAAGCCAAGAGCAGAAATGAGATGAAAACCAGAACCTTCCTGTGGGTTTTGAGGACCGGCCAGTCAGGAATCAGTCACAGCTCTCTTCTGTGCCGATGAGCCTGTCAGTGACGGTCTCAATTTATCCTTCATCATCTGTCTGTTTCTGTTACCAAGTCTTTATAGCACTAGAGGATTCAAAACTGGACTATGGCCAGTGCTCATCGCTTGATTTCGGTTTCACCGAAAGCTTTCATTTCCAAATCTCATAGGAACCAAGCTGAAAAGATAATGATAATTTGCGTTCAGCTTGTCTCATAAAAACTAGCCATCTTTCCATCAGCGGCATCTGGAAGAGATACTTTCCATTTTCACTTCTGAGCAACGCGTACTCACTGATGCGACTGACAGGAGAGTTTAGCGCAGAGTGGAGAAGCAGCATGTACAGTACCTCACTGAACTAACTGGCAAGAGGATTTAACTTACAATGGAGGAAATGTATTACCCATGCTAAAGAAAGCCTGCAGGCACCTGGGAATCACAAAGGTTGCTGTATTTCATTGGACAAGAGAGACCTGGCCACCTAATTCCGGTGGTACCCAGGAGCTCACCTGGACACTGCCATAAGGGGGGAACCCAGAGAGAGCTGGGACTGCTGGCTAGAGACGTGATTCAGACCTGGCCTTGCTCACAGAGCCCTGGCTCACAGAGCCCATGCAGTGCTCAGAGGGAGGGCATTTACTGGGGGAGACAGGTCAGGTGCTGCATCTGCCAAAGCTTTCACAACATGAGAACGGACTGCCTGATTGGAGTTAAAACACACGCCTACCCTCATCAAGCCTGGTCAAAAAGACATAATTCTCTGGATCCTCCATCAGTGTTTCCCTCTGAAGCTCCTCTGTTTCCATAAAATGGAGAGATCCTGGAAGGAGGAATGGAAAGTCACTGATGACTCTTCAGTGCATCCTAAACCAAGGCCAGTGATATCAGCAGACAGTGATTGCAGCACGCAGATCATGAAAGCAGGCAACATGTTTGCTTTTCTGAAAAAAACTACCCAGCCAACTTGCTGAAACTGATTTGGATTGATTAGGAACGTACCAGCTGCTAAATAAGCAAGATGGGGACAAGTGGCCGCCTCATACTTTTTGATGTTCTTAAAAAATGATTTTCACACATTTCTATCCTTGTGAAAGCTTACAACCATAATAGGACATACATGTTGCACACTTTTTCCATGGCTCTAATCTTGACTTTCCTGGGCTTTACCATGACAAATACGACCTTCATGCTTTACCATTGCTCACACCCAGTTTCACGCATCTGTGCTTTCATGTCCTTTCACCCTGGTTTCTCTGGGCTTTGTGTGATACTCTACTCAGTTTTGAACAAATGCAAAGTGCAGAAAGGCAGTTCTCATGAAAGACACCAGTACCATACTTAAGGTGTACTGTCTGTGTGACATGCTCTTCGGCACAAATCCTGGCCTTTTTGCCATCTCCTTCCCAAGCTGTGGGAAAGAATGGGAATGCGACTTTCATCACCATGGCCAAGGGCTTTCCAGTAGCTAGCTGGCATCCATGCACATCTGACATGACAGAGAAAGCAGCCTGTGTGTTTCCCTAATCAGACATTCAGTGGACGCAGAAACCACTCTGTCCCACTTGCGGTGCAATTTCCACTCAGCATGTTTGGATCTACAGCCTGCAGCCTCACCTGACCTCACCACGCCTCCTCATGCAATCTCCACTTGCCTTCTACTGTCTTCCAGACGTGCACCTCAAGCTCGGCAGCTCCTTGTCTTTCAATGGCAATCTTTCGGACAGTACTGTCTGTGCCAGAGCCCACTTTGTAAACCAGAAATTCAGCGCTGTCTTTTCCCGGGGAGCACTGTGTCCTGTTCTGTTCCGTTTTTTGCTCTGCTGTGAGAGAGAGGAAAAATCTTTTTGTTTGTTTGCTAAAACAAAGCAATTCGATATACACTTTATTAACTTATATGTTAACTTGAACTGTATTAATGAAGAACCAAAAAAAAAGCTGCAGAAAACCTGCTGCTCTCCATTCGCTGTGTCTGTGTCCGTGAGGGAAAGCACGGACTGTCCAGGGATTCCCCAGAACGAGCAAGACATGAACCAGGGGACGCCAGTGGACACCACAGGGGTGCGCATTATAAATAGAGAACAGGAGGCACTTATTTACACTAGGGGTGGCGGGTGTCTGGAAGAAGCTACCGATATTCCTAATTGAAATAAACACGTGGGAGCGTGGAACAACTTGTCCGGCCATGTTATTGAAGCTGATACCCTGGCCTCTCTCAGGAAACGTCCCAGGGAGATCCTCCTCTCAGCTGGAGACTAAAACCCAGAAGGCCTCCCCTCACCTCCTGCTCCTGAGGTCTGGCACATCCTACCTGGGCATGTCTTGCAGCACTCGCCCTCAGTCTTCTCGGGGTGCTCGCAGGGATACTCCCTGGGGCAGGTGATGCGCTTACACTCCTGGACGCCGTCCTTGCACGTGCACAGGATGCACTCCAGGACCTTCCCCAGCTCCGGGTGCCACAAGTCCCCGTGAGAGTATGTCTTCCCGTTGTACACGCAAGCTGGGGGCGGGACAGCGGGGAAAACCTGGGTCACGCCGCACCTCTCCATCCAAAAAAAGCGCGTGTGCCGCTCATAAGAGAAACGTGATTTCTGACCGACTGCCTATCCCTGCCTGTGCTCCAGCCTGTGCAGAAGCTGCCCCCACCTCTCTTGTGTTTCCTCTGCAGGAGGATCTTTACGGTGGTGCCTGCAGCTCCTCCGTGCCGGAAGGCCGGGAGATTCAGGGCCCTGGATGAGCTCCTTATGGCCGATGGGGTCTCTCGTCCTGCCACATTTTCCCCTGGATCTCCAGAACACTGGTCTTTCGAGTGCCTCTTCCATTTCGAGGGAGAGACAGGGCAAAAGAGAGGAGATGTTTAAAAAGTTATGTACATTGCGCCAACTGGCATGTTGAACCTCACATATTTTACTTATGGGGCATCCAATTTGGAATAATCGATTGTTTCAGGACCCTACTCTCCAGCAGTGACTCTCCTGCTCCAGAGAGAAGGGGGGTGTGTGCACGTTCCCCCGACACGCCCACCTGCAGGGCCAATCCTTTGAAAGGCTGTGAGCTGCACCATGCCAGGCGGAGAGTTAGCGCTGATCGGAGGCGTGTGCCTTCTCTCAGCGATGTCACTGCAGGCCAGCAGGCAGGGTTTGTGTCTGAGCTGGAAGAACCCCGATTGTTAAAATCCAGTCCTTCCCCAGCAGAGCTCAGCCAATTGAGCAGCACTGCTAAGGTGATCATAGCCAGTACTTGGGAGATGTACCTATTTAAAGGCTTTTTAAAAATTGTGCTTTGATTGTGACTGTGATTGAGATTGTGCTTCTTATTAGACAAGTGCAGCAGTCACATTTTTAAACTTCCTTGGAAATCATCCTGTGTGCCAAGTATGGTACGCAGAGGAGTAATCATTTATTGGCAGAGCAAGAGTTGAGGGAACTATGGCCTGAGCACATTTCTCCCAAACCAAGTGTAACTGTCGATGTCTCTTTGACACACCACAGGGAGAGTCTGCATGGCGCACTGACAGAAACAGCTCACTGTCTGTACATCGCAAAGAAGAGGTGGGAATAGAAACATACAGCTCCTCGGTTTAGCTGCTGTCCACTGTCTTCTGTGGAAGCAGAGTTGATATTCACATCTTAAAAAAATAAGAGAGAAAATTAAAAACAAAACACAGAATATCTCATCTGCTCTGAAATGACTGTTGCCCTAGAGCTGTTAAGGAGGCTGTCTTGAGTTTTTGCCTAAGTGCTCAAAAACTCATTTCCAAAAGCCAGTGTGCAGGCTTGAGAGGGTTTTGGTGCAGTATAGTGGAGACAGCAGCAGGTTTGGCTCAGTGTCGATAAAATCAACTCAGAACTGAGAACACAGGAACCCAGAGCAGAGATTAGCCCTTTGCAATTAGCATCACAAACAAAAGCACCCAGCGACATGACATCAAGACTCAAGTGAAAGATGGATTTTAAGTCAAAAACCTTTGCAGAGTGGACAGCAACTGTCTTGCACAGACACGGGGGACGCACACGAGACCCTTGAACACGTCTTCAAGGCGCAGAAGATGTTCCCATTCTGAAACACACACAGAAAAAAAAAACACAAAGTCTAGGCCAGAGCAGGGGGAGGCAGGGAAAGCGAAGGTGTCTTGTAGGGCTGTGATGACTCTTTCTGTGGCACGTGAGACACGCCGGGTCAAGAGCACGCTCGGATCACATCCTGCCCAGTCAGGAAGGTGCAGAGGTGAGGGGGTGACCGGGGTGCGACTTACAGAGCAGCTGCACGTGACGCACTGATTGGGCAGCCGAGAGGGAAAGAGCTCGTCGTTGGAGAAGGTCTCCCCAGGCTGGTAGAGGATCCCGTTGTACTGGCAGGACTTCCCGAGGGTCCTCAGTCCCGCTGGGCTCCTTGACTCCTCGTCTGCAGCCGGATGGGGGGGGGGAAATACTTAGTTGAGAAGAATACAAGAGGTTACGGACCAGAGGAGACCATCCTGTCCTTCCAGCCTGTGTGCTAGCTCACCGATCCCAGGAGCACATCCAGCTGGCTCTCCAAGGACACCAGGGTATGGGCTTCAACAACACAAGGGTGGGCAGCTTGTTCCATGCCCCCCAAAGATGTATGTAGTTCCGAATATTTTAATTAGAAAAACAGAACAACATGGGATCAAGGCTAGGGGAGGAAACCCATCTAGGCTAAGAAATAAACTATTCCTCTGTGAGTATTTGTGCTCATCACAAGGCCACCACACTATTTGCAAGCCTTCCCGAAAGGAGGTCATGGAAGTACTTTGGGAATATCCCTGGCTTCTCTCTGACCGGCGTTGTGTGTCCGCAGAATATTTAGCAAATGCAAACGCAATAAATTATCCTAACCTGCACATCGAGGACAGCACTGCTGAGAGTCGGTCACCGGATTTTTACATCTTAGGACCGGACACTTGATGGCGTTGCAGTTCACATGGCCTGTCTGAGGAACAGAGCTCTTATGAGACACCCAGACACCCACTGCACACCCTCGGACACCCGTGGGCGCTGGCGAATTAAACAACGCAGAGCGTACATGACAATCACGGCATTTCCTTTAAAAAAAGTCAAGAAAACTAACAGCCCGTTTTACTTGTTGTATAGCAGAACAGCACCACCTCCTGGGAAAAGTAAAAAGCTTTTCAAAAGACTGCTTTAACAATCACTGTATATTTCAGACTCAGGTTTACGACGCGAGAGAATTGTCAATCTTAAAAAAAACAAACAGAAAAGGTTGGTTTCTCTTGTCTCACAGTGTAATCTATAAAGGAAATCGTTGTACTAACTTGCCAATGCAGATTTTATTTTTAAAAAGGGATATTGCCTTTACTCAAGTTAACCGATTTTTCTCCCTCAATGTGACAGGCTAACGTGAATTGGATAACGCTAACAATGCCAGAATCAGCGCCGTGCAGCTGCTGAAGGGATTTACGTTTTCATAGGAAAACTGACCCTCCGCCTCAAGCGGCAGGAGGTACCTGCGGCGGTGCGCTCGGTGCCCCTCCAGACTGACGTGCGGGGAAGAGGAAGACTGTACCTCGGCGCATGTGCATCGCATGCAGAGCACGAATCCGTAAGGCTCCAGATAAGGGTGCCAGCTGTCTCCTGGACTGTATCTCTTTTCTTTAAAAGTGCAAAACGTGCCAGGGACTGCAAAGAAAAACAACACGAAGTGCTCAGAGGGGGGAAGAAAGTCTAGCGTATTGAAACAAAGAGGACGGGGCCGATTCCACGCATTCCTGAAATGGTTGGCAGACGAAGCTTTAATTGCCTTAAAATACGGTTTACACTCTGGATCATTCCTACACGAGGGAGTGCGTCGTAAACAAAGCTTCATGCCAGAGCCTCGGGAACTCCAAGACGCCAGTGTGGTTGTACCAGCCCTCTCTGTCCCTTCACACAAGGCGCAGAAGTATGTCAACGTTATTTCCAATGGGAGTAGAATCCCATGGGAGTAAGCAAAAGGGATTCAAACTTTATAAATGGCCAAGAACGAAACGTTTTCTTTTCTTTACGGTTCGATTTGGGTGGTCGGGTTTCACCAGAAGAGCGAAGAATATGAACAAGACGCGCCGGGCGCACACATGACCCTCTATCAATTTCCCTCAAGTGATCAAGCCCAGGACCGAACCTACCTGATCTAGTCTGAGTCAAACCCCTCCAGGCCACTCATAGCGCATAGACATGAAAGGACATTACGTAAAGGAATCCTTTTAGCTGCCTGCAGAACACGCTATTTATTTTAAATGACAGGTGAATAATCCCTTCCTTTAAAATACTCTTTTCAACAGCCTCAGCCCCATCGTTAGCCGTCGTTATCGAATACGCAGAAGAGCTTGTTTGCAAAAAGTTCTATTTCATTTCAGCACTTTCATTCAGTTTATTACCAGGTACTGTACATTTTACCTGTTCAACCTGTTTATAAATTAGCTGATTAACAACGTGGTATCAATAGCAGCATATTGTATATTTTAGCACTTTGCAAAACGAGAAAGAAAGTTAAAGTCTTGTTTTGTTTTGTCAAATTATATATTAATGCTGGCGAAAAAAATTGCCCGAGCTTTGCGATTTCAAAGAACAAACACAAATAGTAACAGGAAAAAAAACTACTTCTAAGACGTTTCCGTAATACTAACAACAAAAGGAAAATAATTAGTAAAACTCATAAATTCTTCACCACGAGAATGTTTTCAAATTCATACGGAAATGCATCATTAAAATCGATCATCATTAGCTGATATCACTTTTAAATTAACATTAAAAACGCGATAACTTTAGCAGTCCTGAGGTTCTCCAGTTTTAAAGCGTACGCAACGTTTTTTCTTTCAAGTTCTAAACAATACTGCAAAATAATTATTCCTCTTGTATTATTCTGGTTAATTTTACTTACTTTTCCTCGTTCTTATTGCTTCTACATCAAGAATAATGTACAAAGCCAGACTGAAGAAGACGAATAGGTGCTTCATGCCGGAGACGATTTCTTCAAGAAATAAATAAAAATATAAATGTCGCCAGTGACTACAAATATATTTCTGAGGTTGCAACGCGACAGCAAACGACCACAAAACCAATGTGAAACTCCGCATCAAATCATAAATCTAGTCTCCAGATGTGTCGAAGATGCGCGCCTCCTACAGGACACCCTGAACATTTTCTGAAAAATAACTATCCCCCGGGTCTGGGTGGACGAATGTTGCGTGGATTCCCGAAATTTGACAAAACGATGAGTTATTTTATATGTTTGAAATTGCTGTTTTGCACAGTGTTAACGATATATTACCATGTTTCCTCTCACCCGCAATACAGACCCATAGATCGCATGAAAGAAAGGCAAGTGAACACGAAGTGACAGAAATAATTACCAGCGACTACTTAAACCTTTCCTTGTATAAATGGAAAATAACGGTTCTTTTTTTAAACTATATATTTTGTAAAAACATGTAAAATAATAAATGGTGCTTTCGAAGCCTCAACAGGAAGTTCAGCATCACTGCTTGTCTGATTCTTGTTCTTGTTTCACAGTTTTTTCCGTTTTTCACGCCTCTTATTTTTTTTTCTGTGCACGATCTGAGTGTCAGGGACCTATAAGTGGTGAAATTACTCCACTGTAATAACTATCCAAACATCATCATTGTTGAATCGGGTGTGTGAACACATTAATGGCACAGGATACAGAAGTCGTATTTAACCTGACATACAGCCCTGTGGACCGTGAGCTGTGAACGAGCAGGGTGGGTGCAAATTTGCCCCACGGGCAGCCGGCGAAATTCGTTACCCGCTGTACAAAAGTTGTGGTTGTTGGTTTTTGTGTGTGTGTGTATTTATATGCCTGAATTCAACTATGCTACAGAAATGACCAGTTTATATGGCTATGTTGTATGTGTATGTGGGTGTTGCATTTTTGAAAACCCTGGGATACTGCCCCAGACTCCGTGCATGTTTCTGTGAACCCAGTATCCACCCCCTGATTTCTGTTTTTATCACTTTTCCCGGTCAATAAAAGTATCCCCTGCCTGTAATTTCCCAGTCTCAGCGGGATTAATTTCTCCATTGCGCTGGATCCCTCTCTCTCTTGCGCCGCCTGGTGGCCGTGTGTGCGCCTGCTGCCGGCGAGACTGACCCGATCAATCCAAACGTTGTCAAGATGAAGGATTCAATCTTGTCTTAACCTCGGGCTTTAAGGACAAAATGACCGACTGAAATCAATAAAAGAGCGCCGAAACTGCAGAATCGGTGATTAAATCAGTGACAAGGGCTAAGGCTGAAGCTCTGTAGCTCCAACAACTGGTGTTAATTGCTACCCAAAGGAAAATAAAGGCTCCTGCACATTGCCTATTTTTAAAACACATTTTCTGATAAAAAAAAAAACTTACAGACAAGCGGTAGTTGAAACCTATCGGGGTTGCGATAAATAAAAGTAAAACCAGAAGGAGCTCAAGGATGGAAATGAAAGTGCTGCAGGCAGGTCACTGTGTTTCTGTTCACTGGGACTTTAACTGAAGTGTCAGAAAGTTGAAGAAGGTCGGGTCCCCCTTAGATCACGCCCCGACTCTCTCCTCTTGTCGGTTTTGTTTTGAATCACTGAAACAGGGCAGAGGATTGGGGATAATAACGAAATTAAGCAGCCAAGCTTGTAAACAATAAATCAACACACGTGAAGTGAGGGGGGGAAGGGTCTCTGGACTAGCAAATGTTTTCGGAAACAAACTTTCCTATTCAGCAATGTCCCTGTATTTCACTACATAATAAGTATAAGGCTCACACTTCATACAAAATCGCTATCACATAAGCTTCCCTAAATGCAATTCGCTAAGAACGAAAAACGACAACAACCGAAACAAAGCAAAAAAAAATATAACTTCGTTTCTGTTTCCGCAACTTCGCAGTGGAGGGAGAGAAAAAAAATCTGAGTCTTATATTCGCCGTTTTTTGCTGCTTGTGGTTATTTTTCCCTTCCGTACGTTATTCATATTTTATCACCCTACGTCTTCGCCAAAAAGGGCGGGGACTGCTTTCAAAAATTACAAGCAAGGAAAAAAAAACGCTTAAAAAAAAAAGGAAGATGGCGGCGCTGAGGTCCGCCGAGTACGCTAGCACCGGACCGGGGCCGCGGCCGAGGCCGGGGAAGAGGGACCGGAGAGGCAGGGTCCGGCCGGCCGGGGCCGAGGCGGGAGCCGGGGCGCCTCCGCGACAGCTGACGCTGGAGGAAGCGCGGTGCCCGGTCTGCCTGGAGATCCTGCTGCAGCCCGTCACCATGCCGTGCGGGCACTCGGTGTGTCTCCCCTGCTTCAGGCGGACCGTGGAGCTCTCCAGCCTGTGCTGCCCGCTGTGCCGGCTGCGGGTGTCCAGCTGGGCCCGCAGGCAGGCCCGGGAGAAGCGCCTGGTCGACGCCGAGCTGTGGGAGAGGGTCCGGCAGAGCTACCCCGAGAGATGTCGGCGGAGGATGGAGAGCAGTGGGGAGGCGGAGGCCTGCGTTGCAGACGGTAAATGACCCGGGCTTTTTTTTTTTAATTATTGGTCGCGTTGAAATAAGTTTTTGAAGACTGGCGGAAAACCTGCACCCTCCCCCCTCTCGCAGATTTGTATTGATGGGGGGGTCGATTCTGTTCAGCAACTCGCACTGTAACTGATGTTTTCAGTGTCGTTGTGCTGTATGCATAGCAAATCAAACTTTTTAGTGTGCGCATTAAGCCTTTTTTGCTTGTGATTTATCATCGGACATTAACACCCAGCTTAACTTCGCTGGAGATTTGTCTTGTTAGCTTTAGTGTTACATTTACTACTAATAATTGCTTACACTTATATAGCGCTTTTCTGGACACTCCACTCAAAGTGCTTTACAGGTAATGGGGATCCCCTCCACCACCACCAGTGTGCAGCATCCACCTCCGGCGAGTAGTTTAAATCAGTAGAAGCCGCAATATAATTATGTTTTAACTGATATTGTGGGGCTTTAGAAATTGCAATGCTGAAGTTCTCAAGGGGTGGGCGAGGTCAGGGTTACCTTAAGGTACAGGTACTAGATAGTTAAGATGCAACTTGTATAGTGGTCAGGATGTTTGATGGAGAGCTGTTGCCCACAGCTCTGTTCAGATGAATAGTTGCAATGCTGTTTTTGCCCCTTAATCGATAACATTTGACTTTCCGGACTTGAATATGCAAGCACGCTCTATGAAACCCCTCTATGACTTTCATTATTGGATCTACAGAGTTTGTGACATCAGGGCAAATCAAGACTGAAGTGCATCGGTTTTATAACATTAACAAGATAACAAACCACAGAGGGCCATTCGGTTTCTCAATGCAATGGATATTTACCGTTGTACCTGGTGCATTTCCTCCCTAATCTCTAACTAGAATAAGGGTCTCCTACCCAGGTCCCAGAGAGTCCCAATCTTGTTCCCCTATGGGACTACTTAACGAATTGATAATCTATACGAAGTGCTTTAATGGAAGTTTGTGGTGGTAAGTATATTAATAAATACTGCTTGGTGTTTGTGCATATTTCTTCCCATTTTGATTATCGTAGTATAATAATTGTACTCTAATAATTGCATTGAAGGGCTTCAGTTTCTTCTTTTAACAGTCCTGCCGTTGGCTGGTGCGGGGAAGTACACCTGGAGCAGACTCCTTGGTCTGCAGAGCCAAGACCGTTTCACTGCAGCTGTCCTGCCCAGCCGCTTGGGAGCTTATTTTCCAGCTGTAGATGTTTCTGTGTTCAGTCGGACGTGCGAAGTAGGACAGGATCGTTTTAATCTCTGCTCCTGAGATGGAAATGCTGGGATCGAATTTCACGAACAATAATTGTGGATTAAAGAAAAAGCTCATTTCCGGCTCTCCTAAAAGACGACTAATCGTCGGCGTGAGCCGTGTGTAATGACTTCGGAGAGCTGTCCAGACTGTAAACAAGATTCTTTTTTTTTTTAGGTGCTACTGAATGCATTAGCTGTCGAGCCTGTAGTTTTGCTGTAGACCCAGAAAAATCTCGTATTTGGCAGTCATGAATGTTAACAGACCACTTGTGCCTGCTCTGTGTGTTAAAACCAGGTAGGATTTAACGCGACATTGCATGCAGAGATAGTAGCTTGCAAGCAGCGAAGCAGATGAGCAGCTGTGCAGTTCGTGGAGTGTTTGTGGAGGCAGTGCTGGCCTCGGTAGGTGACTTGTCCCAACATGTTAGAGTTTGAAGAGGGAGGAGCTTGGATTCCGGGTTCCAGGCAGGGACACAGGGAGCTCAAGTCGCCCTTTTGAATCTTCAGACAGGGTGCTTGATGCATAAACCTTCAAATTTGGTTGCAGTTACCAAAGTCAGTCACCGAGTACCTCTGTATTTTTTTATCTATATTTGAAGCATGGAAAAAAGCAGTGCATTGTGTCAATCTGATAAAATAAGTCTTTCTTCCCATCTTAATTTGGGGAAAAAATGTACCTATATTTCCACATGTTAGTAAATGAAGATCGAGCGTTTTTTCACAGTTTGCTTGGTCTGTGGTGAAGAGTGTAAGCACCAGTTTTGTCTTTATTTGATTGCAGGGAATCAAATTAAGTGAACACTGAATTTGATTGCAGTGGGTTTTAATAGATTTGAAAAAGAAATGTTTGTGAAACCATTTTGGAATTTGGAGGCTGCATAATTCAACACAAGCCATTTTTTTAAATCGCTATTTAAGACGAAAGACAAGGCTCGGTGTGGTTTTTAACAGCCTTTTTTCTATTTATCCTAGGAATAATATTCTGTAAACCTCGCAAGATACAACAGGAGTACAAAAAACAAATGAAGAACAAGGTGAGGGCACATCGAGGTACCTGTGCTTACTGACCTCACACTTGTCGTCTTTCCTAACGTGCACAAGAGGTATCCTGCGATCGTGTGTGTGGAGGGAGGGATTTGGGGAGTTCAGTCACATGGGCTTTAGGATCATTTCACCATTGTTCCTGGGATTGTGTGCTGGCTTAGCTGGAGGACGAGGAAGGTGCCTCAGTGGAGATGAATCACAAGTCCCTGGAGGAGGACCAGCAGAGGCTGGAAAGCCCGAGGAAGACAAAGAGCTCCTGCAATCCCGATACAGTCTCCACAGTAAGTCCCCAGTCTGCCCCCTTACTTTGTACTGCCTTCCCCGTGTCCTCAGTTTTTTTTCCCCTGTTTCCTTAATAAGAAATTGCAAATAAAAAGATAGTCTTTTGGAATTGTTGCTGGTGGTGGGTCCTAGCATGAAGCAGGTTTACTCTTTTATTGCCTTTATTGCTACTGATTGACTGGATGTTCATTGGATCATTTTGAGGTGACGGGCAGTGTGGAGCACGAGGTGAAAAAGAAAGTACAGTCCCACTGGAAGAAAGATGAATGTGGAACGCTAAAGTGCTTTCAGGAACCTGTGAGTTTTCTTCTGCATGCTGTACTGCTACATGATTAAATATATATATTATCTCCAAATTAGGCTGCTCCCGTAGTTGTTCTTACTTGCAAAGAGATTTGCTAAGCTGCGGTCTGCAGGTGTTACATGTTCTCATGTATGACGTGTCCGCTCTGCAGTTCGCTGTGACCGTGTCAGACTCGGAGGATGAAGAAAAGAAGAAGCTGCGACTGCAGAGGAGGAGAGAGGGTCTGGGGTCCCTGCAGCTCTCCGAGGAGCCTGTAAGTAAGCCCCAGAGTGACCGAGAGAGACAGACCTCTTTCTTGGATTGCTAACAGGCTGATTTAGTATCAGACGGTACAAATCCGCTTGGTTGTCAGTTTAGTTTCACCTGTGAAGACCTGAAATGGAAATATGCTCCTATATGAGATCTCACTTATTTACTTGAATGAGTTTATTTTAGGGTTCGTAAAACATATTTTGTATTTTGGTTATTTTATCATTATTTATTTTTGCTTATCTTTGTACCGTATCCACCCATCAGATTTGGTGGATCTGATCAGAGGATGGGTGCCAGTGGCCACCTTGTATGGTCAGTTTCTCATGCAGCGCTGCTGCCTGAACAGATCCCCTCCTCCTTCAGACGCGGATAATACCAGCAAGTACGACAGTGTCCTGCTTGACTGCAGTCACGTGTTCAATTCAGGTCACTGAATGGTCCTGCTTCACTGGATGTGCCTCCAACCTGCCAGCTGATGTGGCTAAATGGTTGAAACAAGTCCCAGATAATCCCGTCATTATCTCTGCTGGCAGGGAGGCATCCAACAGGTTCGATGCCCACTTGGCCTTAGAGCTTCCTGATGCATTTCCTCTTCTGGCTGATTCCAGGGGCTTTGCTGTGCTCAGGATGCGGTTCTGTGACTTCAGCCTGCTGGTCGCGGCAGTAGTGCCCGTGGCAGATGTTTTCAGTCTGCTTCCGTTCTGCTTGCAAAAGTCCTCCCGGTGTGTCATGGAGTGATTCCAGCAGGCCACTTGCTCGCATTTTGTTTTCCTGGCATCCAGGGATGTATCTGAAGCTTCATGCGATAGTACTTCTTCACTCTGCCTTCCGTTTCCCCCTTGACCTTATTTTTTGTCCTAGCGGGCTGTGGTGTTATCCGACTCTGAGAATGAAGAACCGATGGGGGGCAGGACCAAGCACATGTCTGCATTTAAGAAAACCAGGAACTCGCCAGCGTGTAGCAAAAGGTATCTTTCCCTTTTTTAAAGAGCATTCTGCAGTGTTTGAGAGGTGTGCATTGGTTAGCAGAATCATAGTTTTCAACAAGCACATGTGAAAGTGCCACCCCTCTGATGGCACACCCAAAGATGCATTGTTCCCCTGTGGGCTTCACATTCATGTGTAAAGCACAGAAGTCCATTGAGCTTCACAGCACATGTGCCAGTTCATCGCTGGCTGCAAATGTGTAAATATAATAGCTGTCGTTGTCAAAGAAGTCAAGTTATTTTGAATATTCTTCATGTGCATCCCACCTGTACAGAGCTGAATAAAAGACGTAACGTTTAAGTAGATCCTTGATGGAAACAGTGCGTCTGTTACACAGCTGGGTCCTTGTTTCAGATTTTCATAGCTGGAACCCCACAGTGGAAAATGGACTGTTCAGTGGAGGTACATGTCCACAGTTTCTTTACCAGCAACATGCTTTAAAACTTAAAACGCGTCTCTTTCGAAAGCTGCATGCTCACAGGAGAAAAGCCCTTCAGCTCTTTCTCAGATGACAATCCCTGGCTGTCCCTGAGACTGTCCTTTGCTGAGTAGATACTGTAGACACTGTAACTCTCAGGGTATTTATTGTGCCGTAACTTGTATGCTTCGCAGCCTGGTGTTCTCATACCTTGTTAATGCGAGGGGATGAAGGATTTAAACACTTTTACAAACACTGCCCCCCCAGAGCCTCTTCAAGTGGATCTTTTGAGTCTTGAACCAAATGAAATATTCTGCAGTGTTTGTGTTGTTGATAATGTTTGTATTCTTTGTTAAATACTAGTCTTCTGTCCTGCAGTTGGCGCAGTGTAAATCTGGAAAAAACTGCAATGGTTGTCAATTAACTTCTGAACAAATGCCACCCCCTCCCGGCAGGGTGCAGACGCTTGTGAGGCAGAGGAGCAGGAGCTGCACAGATCCTGAAGAAGGCCAGCTGAAGAGCAGTTGCCTGTCGCACGTTGCTGCTATGGTCAAGGTACTGCTGCTACTGCTTGAGCAGTTATTCTCTACAGTCAACAAAAAGCTTAGCTGTAAGGTACATAAGAGTGTCAGTTTCATCAACAGAGCTGTTTTTATCGAGAAGGGCCTCGCTGAGGCTTCATTTCTCACCAGAGCTCCGTTTTACTTTGCAAATGTTTCAGACTTTCATACTCTTTGTTCATGCATTTTAAAGTATATATATATTTTGCAACAGGTGTAGTCTGCTCTTCCAAATTATTCTTCAGAGGTCCTTCTCTTGTCTTTTATTTTGCAGACGAATGTAACGTACAGTACCAATGCAGGAATCCTGCTGTCCTCCGAAAACAGCTGCTCTTTCTCGGCGCCGATCTTGACTCCCGACAAGAGGCAGAGTGGGCGCTCGGGAGCGGGGCCCCCCGCCCCACTTGCAGGCCCCCCATCCAAACCGGAGAGGTCCATCAGCCCCGAGAGCAACGACAGCATCTCTGAGGAGCTGAACCACTTCAAACCCATCGTCTGCTCGCCCTGCACCCCCCCCAAGAGGCTGCCGGACGGGCGAGTGGTGGAGGCCGCGATTGTCAAGTCCACCCCACGAAACATAAGTCGCAGCCTGCAGAAGCACACCAGCTACGAGGCCAGCCCCACCATCCTCCAGAAGTGGAAGCAAATCGAGATGGACCGCCAGAGCACAAAGGCAGCATCTAAAGGAACTATCACAAGCTCTCCTGCCGAGGAGTTCCCTCTCCGGCAGAGCCCAGAGGGTGTCGCTTGCCAGCCGGCGAGTGCCAAGAAGAAGACCCCATCGGGCCACGCTGCTTTGGCTAAGGAATCGCTGAACAGAAGTCTGCCTGCTGCTGTGCCCCAGGCTGATGGCTCGGGGCACGAGAAGGGGAAGGCCTCAGCGGGCAACAAACGAAGGCTGGTATTTGATCAGCCCGTGGAAGAAGGCGGCGGCAGTGGAAGCCAGCCGGATGACGTGCGCAGCCCCCACGTGGTCCATCCGGCTCGGGGGGATCCGAGCAGCGCCGCGGGTCAGAAGCCCGGCTCACAGGGACGAGGTGCTGATCCGGGGGAGCTGCAGCGTTGTGCGGCGAGCGGCGCCCCGGCGCCCGCGCAGGGGGAGCGGGAGAAGACGGCCGCCGCAGGGAGCGCCGCGTCAACGCCGTGCGGCCAGGAACGGGCGGCCGCGCAAGCCGCGCGCGGCAGGCTCAGTGCCGGGAGCAGGCCCGCCTCTCGGAGGGGCAGGAAACGGAGCCGGAAGACTAAGCACCTAGAAGAGGCTGGAAGGGCCAAGAGGCCGAGGCCGCGCAGCCGCGAGGAGAGCGCCGCCGGGCGCGAGGTGGACCGCTCGTCCAGCGAGCGGCGGCGGCAGGAGGAGGAGGACCACAGGCTTGCCGTGAAGCTGCAGAGGCGCCTCGACATGGAGCGCCGGACAGTGGACAGGGGAAAGGGCACCCCTGACAAGTACCTGCTGCGGTCGTGGTCCGCGGCCGCGGGCGCCCCGGACGGTCTCCGGAGAACGGCACGGATCGGGAAAAGAACGTGAGCACTTTGCCCACAGCTGCTAAGGGTGTCGTTTTTTTATTGTGAATGTTCTGTCGACCTGTTTTTTAATTCGTTGTGTTTTTCGTCACTTGCGTTTCCGACTTCCCCGAGCTCTAGATTTGAACGTTATGGGACAGCATTTTCTCCCCGGTCAACGGTTTTCAAGCTCTGTGGTGCTGCAAGTTATTTACATACAGATGCATGGTTTTCCTGAGGCTGACCCAGCCTAGTGCGTACCCACAGAAACGGTACACGTCGAAACTGTCGAGCTGCCACCAATGCAGACGTTGTTGTGGGAGCTGGGTGTTTTGATTTATTAGGTGCTGCAAAGGTTCAAGATTTTTAATCTTAAGATTCTACATTTATTTCAGCATCTGAGATGCTGAAAAAGGAGTAGATCTTTCCTTCACACAGAAAGTTTTGCAGTCAGTCATTAGGAACTGGGGTTCCGAAGACGTGAAAGATTTTCTTGACTAGAGGATGGCCGTCAGTGGCTTAGAATTTAAAACCGGCAGATAAACAGATCTGAAACCAGCTGCGGTTTATCTTGCAGTAGCCATTGTCTGAAAACCACCTGTACCTGTTTAAAGCAGAAGCTATTGCAACAGAAAATAATCAGACAGGTGAAATATATGCACAATTATTTTGGAGATATTTGCGCCAGCAGCCTTTGAAATTGCATCTCTGTTTCTCTGTATTCATGTTAACACCAGATGAATGTTTTCTCCGGGTTTCAAGGAAACTGATTGGGGTTCTGAATAGCAAATGGGTTTTTGGGTGTTTATGTTAAAATGTATTAAAATTATATTTTCGTAAATTTAAGAATGAGAAATTCCAGAACAATGAATTTTACATTTTTTTACTTTTTAAATATCGTTGTTCTCACCCCCTGTCCGTTCAGATTTAGGTAGTATTTTCATTCTAAAGCTTGAGTTGTCCATCTTTTATTGAGTGTATCCCTGCTTACACACCAGACACTACTGCTATGTTGACACGATGAAATGGCAACTTCAGACAGTTGCTGGAAATTTAAAAAACAATCCCATGGAATTACTCTGATACAAATTATCCATTACTATTTTTTTTGGGGGGGGATAGGTCCCATTGTACACTGATGTTCTGTTTTTAAATTTGCTGCTGCCCGTACGTTCTTGCTATAAATATACATATTATAAAAGTCAGTATTATTAAGGGCTTCATATTTGTTTCCCTCTTTTGTTCTTGGGGGGGGGGGGGGATTGCTGATTGTTTTGTAAATCTGTATTTTAAAAATTAGAATTTTAAAAATTTCTTTTTTTACCATTATCTGCCAAACAAGAGCTTTATAAATGTTACATATGTAAATACATATACTTATGTAAATATAATATATATATATTATTGTTGTTCTAAAGGGTAGAGGAAAAAGCTTTCTGATTAGTGCCAAAAGGCTTGATTCAGCTATTTGCATGTACTGGAGAGAGGCTTTCTTCCTCCCTGGTCCTCGTTATTTTGGTTTCTGTTGGTGATGGCAAACTTGCTTTTTCATCGATGCTGCAGACATGTTCAGGAATTCTCCACTCGTATAGAGGAATTAACCCTCAAAAATTGACAAAAATACAGAAGGTTAACCATGCAGACCTAGATATTGAAGTGCACTAATGTACAACAGCAGACACCATCTGTCATATCTTGTTGGTTTGAGTGTGGTCTCGCATTTTTACTTTTAAGTAAAAATCAGCTTCTGGACACAGATTCGATTTCCCTCAAATTGGCATTTCTATCTCATGGGCACAAAGCACAAACCTAATAAAATTAACCTCCACCGTCAGAAGTCTGTGCCCTTGCCTTCACATAGAAATCAAAATATTTTGTCATTTTGACTTTGAGAGAAGCATTCTTAAACAGTTCTGTTGTCTTCCACTTTTTGTTTTTCACACTAATTATGATTGTGGCCAGGGATTTAAATCTGATTTAGCCTTAATGTTTCTAAACTGACATAGCTTTAACTATGGGCTGCAATGTACATGAGATCTGTGTTTAACCAGCTAAAAATCATCTTGTACACCAGGAATGGTCTTTTTGATCCACCATTGGTGAATATAAAACAATTGATTTGAGGTTTGGTATTATTCACCTAATGTGCTAGAATATCAGAAATATGGTATAATAAGATTTAAATCAAAAGACTACAGTACGAGATACAAATTGTTTTATTCCCTATTCATTTTTGTCACATGTGGCATAAAGTTAGGTGGTATGAGGTTTGCAATGGAAATTCGTACCTTTTTGAAACTGCTTAAACGAATTAACAGCGCAAATTGTCTTAATTCTCCTCCCTTGTCAATATCAAATAAATTTTCCTACACATTCTGGAAAGTGTTTTCTTTGTTTTCAACACTACTGTTAACTTGTCATTATTTTCATTCAGATTTTATGAACAAACATAAAGCTTGCAAATGATAGACTATTTTATTTGTTTATTAGTAAGTTAATCCATGTATCTCATTCTTCTTTTAAGGCACTGGTTTTGAAGAGGTTTTTGACTTAAACAATATGACTGTTTAGCTTGTGCCAGACCCCGACAACACTTCGTGTAATTAAGTGCCTCTGTCATTCCTCTCACTTAATATAAAAATGTTTATGTGGTTGGTTATTCATATTTTTAAAAAGGAGATGTTTTTAACCATTTAAAAAAAAGCTCTCAATCTGTAATTTAGAATTTATGGTGTAGTAAGGTTCTGTCATCAAGAATAAAAATGCATCTTTGGTTCGACAGCTTTGTGCAGCACATGGCCTTTAAAGTGGCATTTTATACTGAAGACACTTTCCTTTCCTTTAAACTTATCTTTATTGCTACCAAAAGTGTCTTATACATTTACTGAAAAGAAAACACAGGGGGGAAAAAACCACCTGATACCACCTCAGAGTGGCTGTATTTCAGGAGGTTTTTCTTGTTTTGCATCCGGAACAGCCTCCAGCTGTGCTCTCTCGATCTGTGCTGCCTGCTCCACTGCTTTGGCCCGGACCATCTGGTATTGCCTCTTCATTTCTCTCAGCAAAATCAAAGCCTCTTCGTATTCCTTCTTGTAGGTGTCTTTATCCTGAAGAACGTTTGCTGTGAACGATACAAGACTATGCTAATCAGATATATCGTTCATACTGACCTCATTAATGCAATAGACTTCTCCTTAAAAAAGAAAAAAAAAAAAGCTCAGAATTCAGTACCTAATGGAATGTCGGTTATAGTTTTCCTGTTCTTTATTTTGGTTAGGAATTCTTCTACTCTCTCCCCTTTCGACTTCCTTGGTTTTGGAGGTGGTAGCTTTCTTAGCTGTCAGGAGAAATGAAAAATGTTACCAAAACCTAATTGTAATTATAAAGCTATCTGTACTCTTCATGCTGTACCATTTATGAGGAGCTGATTGTGTTTTTTAAATTAACAACGTTACAACGTAACAACGCCCGTCTATGATCTCATTCAGAAGTTTGTTGATAAAAGTCAAGGTTCCTCAAAAAAAGGTGACTAGCCTGTTGCAGATTCACAACCCTTTGTGTAGAAATGCCTCCTTTCTTAGAGTTTACCACTTAACTATAGCTGAAGTTTAAGCAAGTCTTTAAAAAAACAATCTTGGTTCGCAAGACATCTGACTGTAACGATGATTGTTACTCAGTCTCACCTTCCTCTCCTTTGGTATGTATGGTTTCTGAACACAGTCAAGTCTAGCTTTGGAATCCCTGTAAACCAGAAGGTGCTTCAGTGCATATTCCAGAGCTCTGACATTCTGCTGTATTCCTGGTTTGAAAGACACAAATGAAAAATACAGTCAACGTGTTCTGTTTTAAATATTTGTATTTTTGGGCTAACATGACTATTTCTTTCATTTTCAGCATGGATGCCATAAAGTTAATAATTTGGGATGGAGTGGGCAGATAACCAGCAAGGAACTAAAAGGACTACTGAGTCTCCCACCGCTGCTATCACTGAATGTGATCGACCAGTCCTTACCCATGGGCTCAGTCATATCGGGATCAGGTTTTGCATCCAGCAGTACTTCATATCCTCGATATCTGTCCGGAACCAACTCTTCTTTCAGGCTTTGTTCTGTCCCGTCAGTTGCTTCTTTCTCTTCCACTCTGACGTGCCATCTAGATTCTGGCAAATCGTTCACCTGCAAAGAAAGAACACCTCTGGTTTGTGGTGTGTTCTCTGCAGCTCTGGATTTTAAAAGCCTGCTGTAAGACCAGCTCACATTTCCGGTGTCAGAGGTGCGACAGAAGTTCCCATATTCTTGCATGCCTAAATTATATGAGTGGCATGACTTCACCTAAGATGTGTCTATGACATTCCCCAAACATCACTGCTATAAATTGCAAACAGTAGGTACATCAATAAGCTTAATTAGAAGTGTACAAAGTCCTTCTCACCTCAAAGTACCCCAGACCACATACTGTATAGGGGGGACCCTACTAGGGAGAAGGGCAGCAGCCATTCTGCACAGCAGGTCCAGGGAGGAGCGAGGGGGGGTGTAAGGGAAGACTGACTGTACAAGCTCAGAGAGGAATGTAGCCAGGACACTGGGGTTAACAGCCCTACTCTCACTAAAAGTACCTCGGAGGACATTTAATGAACATTTAATCAGGACATTAGTATAACAGCACATCTGGAGGATGGCACCTCCAGCAGCACAGTGCTTCAAAAAGAACAGTGCCACCTACTGGTCCACTAACGGTACGTACAGCTGCAACCTGGCTTTCCTTAGAAATCTCCCACCCCAGTACTGACCAAACTACGTGCGATCGAAATAACACCTTTAGAAAAGATTATGTAAAAAAGGACCAAAAAGAATATAATATTTCTGAACGTCTTCCTTCACCTTGTGCCAAGAACAATCTGCATTCTTCAACATCGCTTTTTTAAACAAGGTTTACAGTCACTGCATAATTTACCTGTGTCATAAAGAAGGTATCCTGATCCTTAGACATCCCTGATCCTTCATCCTTGTCATCCACTTCCGAATTGTCCTCTTCTCGATAGCACATTGCTGCTTCTCCCTCTCCGGGTTCCTTCTTGTCAGATGGAAAAGACGGGCGGATTGGGGGCAGAGGCTTGTACTCTGCTGGGCCTAGACTCCTCTGGGAGTCTGCTGCTTCCTGATTTTTCTTCAGAGCCGCAGGACTGGAAAGGAAAGAGCCAGGAGCAGACTCCAAAAACAGGGGCTGTCTGGGAACCTTAGGGATTTTAGTTTTCACCTGCAAGACAGAAACAACAAAACGGATTCCTAGGCTCTGTACACGCACTCAGTTTCAGCTGTCAATGATTTCCTTCTGCACATTTATATTTTTTTATATTTAAATAAAACTGAATTGGTTTAAGAACCTTGAGTTTTATATTTAATTTTGTCTTGTTGTACATGATGCTTCATAGCAAGAATGTAAGCATCTTCCACTCCAGATTGGTGCCTCATGGTATCGATGTGGCTCTGAAAGGAGTTCGGACTTCACCTTTCGTTTCGGATTAACTGGGACTACGAAGTGTGGCTTCACCAGTCCCACGGTCTCTTTCCTCTGTACTTTAATGCCCAGTCTGTTCTGAAGGAAACTAGTAAGGAGAGGTGGGTCACCTGCCAAAAAGTAATAGGACACGTGCCATGAAATGTTTATGGAATGAGCTTCCACTGAACCACCAGAAAATGCAGACAGAAGGAACTTTACTGAGAAGACCTGCAAGATTCTTTACTATTGTGAAAACAGAAAAAAATCTAATACAGATACGTTATTTTGCAATAGAGAGAAAAGGAAACATTGAGGAACTTTCAATCCTTCTGGGATCTTTTGCAGTTAATAAGGCTTTCATCAAACCATATGTATCACTTTAATGTGCCTCCTAAAGTTAAAGTCCTTGAACCATCAGAATTGTATGTACCTTTTACAACACGAGCCTTTGAAATTTGTAGCAAAAAAACGGTAAACTGACATTTTTAACCATGCAAACGACTATTTCATTAAATGGATAAAGCTAATGAAATAATCAGCAGTTATATTCCTGAAGTCGGTTAAAATGCATGTTAAGAAGATCAGTTAATGATGTAGCCATACCACTTCTTTGTGTGGTGAGGGGATTACTGTGTATCACCAGCTCGCTGAGTGACGGGAACAGAGCCACTGCTAACAAAACCTCTTCCTCTGTGATCTGAAGAAGGTAACCACAAATTAAGGTCAACTTTTACATTCCTTCTTGTCATCTTCTCCAGTTGAAAATACCATATACAGTGTATCCATCCATTCATCCACCATCACAAAGCCAATTATTCCTGTTAAGGGTTGCAGCAAGCAGGAGACGGTCCTGGCATCACAGGGCGTGACTACACCCTGTGATGCCCATCACAGGACACACAGACACATGCACACACAGAGGTGCACAATTTAGGACATCCAATTAACCAAGGTAGCGTGGCTGTAGTAGACGTTCCCAGAAACGCATCTAGAGTACCGTTAAAAGGAAACGAACACTCCGCCATCTGGATCCAAACCTTATTGCCAGCTAGGCTGAGGAATCGTAGCTCCGGAAGGGGTAAATCGAATTCCACAGGAGATTCCCTCAAGACCTCCGTTTGCAGGGCGACGGGAAGAGCTCTGTCTGCCTGCAAGCCTGTGAGCCCAGGCAGCTTCTTGGCATCTGAGCTCTGCTTGTGCTGCTGCAAGTATGGAACCTCGGTGATGCCATTTCTGTCCAGGTTTAAATGCTTAAGTCTGCCGGGAACACGAGAAGAGTTACAGAAGGGTAGGAGGCCAGTTGGCCCCCCTTGCTTGTCTGGTAGTTAGTAGTTAATTGATCTGAAGAGCTCATCCAGCCATTTCTTGAAAAATGGCTTCCACAGCAAAGCTGGGTAGCTTGTTCCAAAGCATGAATGACATCAATACTGCACAAAATATTCACAGTAAAGCTTAAAACATTTCAAATGAGTGCTTTTACAGTCTATAGAGCTAAAGTTGACACATAAGGTTTAATTTGACTAAAATAAGTTTCTTCTTTTTAGTTAAATACAGACACTATAAAGTGGTCTGGCATGCAGTAAGTGTATTTATTCACTTTTTGACTGTTATGAATACTGTATCCCTATGAATGACACATTTACCTTTTTAGATTAGCAAGGCTTGTAAATACTCCTGGGGAAGATAGTTTATTGTCATCTAGTATCAGGACCTCAAGGTTACAGAACCGGGTAGTCTGACAATAGGACCTGCTGGGGAAGACAAGAGTAATTACTGTATGGAGGTTTTTGTGTGAACTTGTAACTTTTACAGAATGTCCCTCATAAAGGAGCTTTATGAGGGATTCATGATGTATTTTGGCTAAAATATGAGAACAATGTTACAAGTGTACTTTTAAAGTTTTGATTATTGTTGTACTGGATTTAAAATGCTGGAAAATTCTTTTCTGCACAATGTCTGTATCTACATGCTCAACCGGTGTTGTTTAATTTCTAGAAAGGTAAAATATTAGGAAGGTAACAAAGGAAAGGAAGCCATTCAGCCCATTTAGCAATGACTTGAGAGCTATATGTGAACACATGCTCATGCTCACAGGGTCCTGCCACTTATGAATGTGATATTCCTATTCCTTAGTACTCTGAGTGCTACCAATAGATATTTACTTGCAAAATGGAATTACATCATAAATGTCTGCACATCCTTAATAACTATATGCCTTTCAGGAAACTGTACACAATCCCGTCTTAAAAATTAAGGCAGGAATGTCCTGCTTCAGTACTGGAGGGATATACATAGTTTAGCAGACATAAAATTGGTCTCTTTATATCACCATCACCCTAGAAGCTGGAAAAATCTATTAAGATTATCCATTTAAGCCAGTGATTACTACAATTCGGCCATTAAATGCTGGCCAGGAAAAAACAAACAAACAAACCTACAGACACACCAATCACGCAGGGCTGGAGCTGGGCAGCCCCAGAGTTCAGTGAACTGCCCTGCTGTACTGTTTCACATCAGGTCTCTATTTCTAGCCAAGACAGGGCTGTAGACCACAGTGCTTTACACAAAAGCCCCTATGAGGACAAGCAAGCAGTGCACTCACGGCGGTGCAGGGGCTGGGTATGGGCAGGCCATGTCCTCCGGCAGAGCGGGCAGCGCATTGCCCGTGAGATGCAGGACTCGCAGGCGTGGCAACAGGCCCAAGGCAAGGACGTCCTCACTGGACAGACTGTTGTACGAGAGATCCAGCGTCTGCCAGAGGGTTCAATCCAACTTTGAATGAATGAATGCAACATCCACTAAACGATGGCAAATGTCGTTAAAATAGGTCTGAGGCATGGCACCTTCCGGCACTGCTGTGTGCTAACAAGATGGCCGAATGACCCACCAACGAAAAGAGCCTTACCTCCAGATGGGGAAATTCTCCAGGACAGATCGTCAGGTTGCGCAGGCTGTTTACTGAGAGCTCCAGCTCTCTTAATATTGGAAACTTTCGAAAAGGCCCTGAAACAAGAGGGCATGTTGTTTGGTGTGGTAACTATTGCATGCGGGGCATTTAAATTCTGTATGGTGGCTTGGCATGGAAGGAAACAGAAACAAACGACTTCAATCACTCTGTCTTAAGAAGATAACAGGAAAGGCTATGAGACAACCAACTACCAAGAGGAGAGTGGGAGCTCAGCTGGAGTGATTTAGAAGAAGCACAAAGGGAGTACAGATACCCTTGTTAACCTCTACTGTTTTATAGCCAGGAAAAGCACAGTAAAATGCAGTGAAGCAGGACTGAGATCATGGTAAGATAATGGTCTTGTATGACAAAATCAAAGCAAGTGAGTACATTATATACAGTAAGCGTTGTGATGCCATAAGAAAGAATATGACAGTTTCAGAAACAACGTCCAACTATGAAATGCATGGACCCAGTACAGAGGCCCCCAAGATAAACATGATGCAGACAGAGCACACACGCGCCACAGCAGTAACCTACCCAGCGTCAAGAGATTGTTGGAAGCGTTAATATAGGCAACATTGTCAAATGCTTCGAAGTCCTCCTCTCTTGCCTGTTGATAAGAAAACAAAACCAGTCTGTTTTTAATCCTACTAGGATTTAGTGAAACTTTACCAATCATACCAGGGACGAGTCAAATCTAAAATGAAAAAATATATTAAAAATTAGATTATTCTCTATGAAAAGACTTAAGGTGTTTTACATAATACAAGAAATCTTTAATGATTGAATAAAACACCATCACTGATCACTTATTTTTACATTTACAGTAATGAAGAATTGTGAAATCTAGCATCTTTGGAAATCATAACTGCAGTCTTCGTTCCTCGTCAATATCCTGCTAATTGTGAGTCACTGAAACTCATCAATTGTATGTCATTGAAGCCAAGTCTTTTTAACCTATTTCTCTTCTTCAAATAATTATTTGAGCTTGAAAATATATGCAAACATCCTCTTTCAACTGACGAGGCTTGGACAGACACTGGTCTCTATCACACCGATTCTCACACCGAGCATACAGATATAGATTACTACTGTGTGTAACAACTTGTTCCTCTGTTGACAAACAACGCAAATCCTACCAGGGCGAGTTTCCTGTCACTGATGTCAACAGAGCACAGGTCAGACGGCTTCTCCACGTGATGTGTGGTCATCTGCAAGACAACACACAAGGGCTTTTATCATTATAAATCACAAATCCTTACGGATTCCTGCAAGTGTCCAACAGAGTTCCTTCAGGAATTCTGTAACACACCTGACTGGTACTTACTAAAAGAAATCCATCTAAGACTCTATCCGAAGGGCTGGACTTTAAAGAGCCATGGAGTTTTCTCCTGTGGAATACCACAGACTGGTCCAGGGACCCTCCCTCTGCTCTGAAGTGGTTCTCAAACTTGGAGTGCTGTACATGTCCGTACTTCTGCTGCTCGGCTGCTCTGTGGGCAACAAGCCAGTGTCCTGCCCCTGAAAGGATAATTACAATAGAGACAAATCAATCCAGCTGAGCAGTTTTCAGAAAACAGTTCTGTATTTCAGCATTTACTATCAGCAAATCCAATTTTGCAACGTTTTAGTAGAAATGCGCACACATATGCACTAGAATCAAGAAAAGCGATTTTCTTACATGACCTGTACATCCAATAACGTGCACACGATGGATTCACAAATTGACACAAACCCAATTAATTATCTGTACCATGGGTCAACGATGTATCAAAACACAAACTATTTCTGGCCTTCAGGTAACCTCACTACTACTATCTGTGAATCAGTTTTTAGAAGGAATGTTAACCCTTGCTAGCTCTACAGCCATACAGGGCTGACCACACAGCCTGACAACGGACAGTTACGTTTGGGAAATACATTTCTGCGCTCAGCAACCTAGAGCTCGTTCACGGGCACGGACGAAGCCGCCACAAAAATCCCGATAAACCACCTTCTTCACTTTGCCGATAGAAGGACCTGACAGGAAAGCAGTTCGTTGGGAAGTTTTCCCCATCGTCCAGCTTGTAGAGTCCAACCATAGACATCGCTGCTGGTGCCACTTCTCAGCAGAAGGGACCTCTTCAGAACGGGCCCGGGTTCTGGAAGGGACATGACCACATAGAAATATGGGAGGGCCCTGCCATGATTACTGCAAACATGAAATGCCCTTGGAGAAACACTGCAGATTCAGCTTATGCAGAAACCACCACGTTCCAAAGGAAAATAAGGCCTAGGTCCCTGCTCCCCAACACCTGCCTGCACTGTAGACTTCCCCACGTTCCCTGGGGAAAGAAGGTGAACTAGAATAAGGTAATACTATCACAGTGCTGTTCACTGGTTCTTCCCCTGGGACAACTCGCACATACGTTTGTCAACACCGTCCACGTAACTATCTAATCACTTTTATCTGGCCCATAGCATGACTAAAGCAATTGATCTCTTACATACATATTTTTGTTGACAGATGATATTACCTGCTCGTGTACCATCTCACTGTTTGTTTGTTATTTTGCTTTTTCGATTGATGATATCTGAGGGTATATTTCACATTGCGCCAACACCTGTCCGTCACCCAACGTTGCTCTGTGAAAACAGAGACTGTCAAGTACTGAAAGAGTCCGCGAAAGTTTTGAAAAGTTTTGCTCAAGCAGATACTTCAACTCACTCTGCACGAAAATGCTGCTGATAGACTTGCATTCCACACCAAGTGCACAAATATCATAGAAATTGTTTCACCATTTTTTTTTCTTTCTGCAATCGTCCAGTATCCTAGCGACGCTAGAGGACGCCTTGAAGTGGGATTTGGGAATTGTAGTTCGGCACCCCAACCTAGCGCAATCGGAAACTACAAATCCCACAACAGCCTACCACCGCCTTCTTCCGGCTCCGTCACGCCTTTTCACCCGGCCCCCTCGCAGAGGGCTGATTGGTCAGTTGGAACCAATCGCAACTTCCCAAGTCATTGAGAGAACAGGAAGAAAAGATGGCGGCGAGAAACGGCAAGAGTGGGATCCTAGAAAAAGTAAGAACGTGTATTTTTTTTTACGCGTTTCAGTCCTTCGCTTCGGTGCGACTTTTACATTTTGGGGACTGCAAGCGCGTTGCAGCTGGGCGAGGTTTCCGTCTGCTTGTGTTTGTTTCGGGGGGTTATTTGGCGCAGCGCTCCTGCTTGTTGTGCAGGGCAGGAGACCCCATAACCTGTCACCGCTCGTCCATTCGCTGCGGTCGGAGCGGAAACGTGAGGAAACAGTCGCGCCGCGATGCTTCTGACAGATGAGATGGATGTGCATCTTTAACCACCCGGCGTTTCGGGAGACTGGTCGATATGCACGGCCTGCAGTGCCGCTCCTTCTAGAAACGCTTGTGTCCCGCACAAAGCAGTGAAGCATATGGTCCATCTGACACAGAAGGTGATTTTCCGTACCTTGCTCTGTGGCTCACAAGGGGGGTCGCAGTTGTTCTGTGTAACAGTGTGGTGTTACGACTGACTATTGAGGCTCACGAAAAACCCCTTCCAAAAAAGCTCTGAAGCTACGCGGTAGTTGTCAGAGATGAGGCCGTCTGTGTGTGGAGAACTGTTGAGACGCGCAGAGGTAACGCTTGTAGACGTTAAGAGGAAATGCTTGCATCCCCTTTTGAAACTGAAGCTCGTCCAGTTCGCAGAGCGGCAGAATTTACTGGGGATGTTCTCTTTTGATTTTTTATTATTAAAAAAAAAAAATTCCACCACCGGGTCAGCGGTGGCTGAAATAAACACGTCGGTCATGCATTTGAAACGCCGCTATCTGATTGGGAGAGTGGGGAGTCTGTCATGATCAGTTATTTTTTTTAAATTGCTACCTCGCTGTAGTTATGGGATCATGAAGCTCGCCCATATAGTAAATAAATAAGAGAACTATAATTTACTTTACTACTGTCCAGAATGTGCCCTGTCTCTAAACGTCATTCCACCCGAAACTCCCGGATGATTTAATGATCATTGGTGATTCCCTGGCATGATGGCATACTTGTAGATGCCAGTACGTTTAGCACGGTATTTTAGCAAAACAAGTATTACATTTCTTCTCCTGTGCATAACCTCGCCATAGGAAACGAAACAACCCATTTTCTTTGGAGTTGACCCAGATCATGCGCTGATCTTCGCCATCGGATCCTGGAACGGTGTTCCTTGTACTTTAAAAGCCAATATCTGAATATTGATTAGGCACATCTGATCGATGGCGCCCGCCCGGTCACGGGGCGGTGTGGCCACGTCACTGACCCGTTGCTAAGCGACGGGAGCCGGTCCGAAGCCGGTAGCGATGGTCAGGTCGGTCAACCGAAAATCCCACAGACAGTCCAGGCCCCCTTCCCGAAGGAAAGCCGCTGTTAGCAAAGTAAAACCCCCAGCTCAGGTAAGGACATATACCCCCCCCAAGCACAGGAGCGCCCCCTCCCGCCGTTAAGTGATTTGTCCCTCTCCCGAAACAGACTGCGTCTAGTAACGTTACATGGTACCTGGCCGTGACTCGTCGTTTCCATGAAGAAGTAAAGCAGTTTTCGTAAAAGCACATTTTTAAGGAGAATAAACATCGAAACAACACACAGCCGACCACAGAGCCGTAAACTACTACATGCTTGAACAAAAACTAGTTTCACTCCCACCTGGGGTTATTTATAATATATAGATCGCATTATCCATTATTTATATATGCATTCTCTTAGATATTAAATCTAAGAACTGAAAGAGTTACGAGTAATGTTTTTCTTATACTTTTTGTGGCCCTGTAGGAACATATATGCTTTGGGTTTGAAGACCAAAAACGCACGTAGTGACATTTTTTATGTTAAAAACGACTCGGCTTTGTGAAACGTCATGATGACCTCTCTCTGGCCAGCAGGGGGCGACTCGAAACCGTCTTCCGCTTAAAAAAGCGCAGCCCAAGAACAGCCTGCTACTCTTGGCAGGCTGAAATTCGTCATGTTTTACACACTTCACGATGTTAATGTAACCTTGAAGTTCATGCTTTTCGGCTTTACGTTTCATGGGGGATATTGTGCACATTTGTTGTTTGTATCTGTGTTGTTTCAGTGGAGGATCGATGAAAAACCTGTGAAGATCGATAAGTGGGACGGAGCGGCTGTGAAGAATTCCCTGGATGATGCTGCCAAAAAGGTGGGAGTACAGAAGTGGAGGCTGGCAGGAGTCTTATGACTTAAATTCTGTAGAGTACTGGATAGGAAAACCCACTGCAAGGGATATACAGATCACTCTTTGAGGATCACAGACATCATTTTTAATCCCATGTTGCCAGAGTGTTCGCAAAGACACCAGCAGCCATGAAGAGGGTGTTTGGCTACAAGTGATTGTCAGGCTGTACTTGGGGCCCTAGAAAAGACGGCATTACCCATTGCCATCGTTGTCCCGAATCTGCCATTAAAAGGTTTTATCACTTACCCGCTGTCTGAAGAATGGGCAGCTGAGGTCACATTAATAGTACAGTTAGTGCTGTTCGGTACGGTCTCTGAGTGTTCATCACTGAGCTGCCAGTTTTGTCCCGCTCTGTGTGCAGGTGCTTCTGGACAAGTACGGCCACATCGAGAACTTCCGGCTCATCGATGGGCGGCTTCTTATTTGCACAGTGTCCTGCCTCTTTGCGATTGTGGCACTAGTATGGGACTACCTGCATCCTTTCCCTGAGTCCAAGCCCGTTTTGGCCTTCTGCGTTGTGTCATATCCTTTTGTTTCAGCAGCAGGCGGGGAACTGCTGTTTAATCGGTGGAAAGACGTTATTAATTTGCAGGGTAGGGAGTGTTGAGCACAGGAAGTGTTAGTGTGGGGCTTTCCTGCTGCCTTTTGCCTTCGCAGCAGTGCACTTCCTGTAAAAAAGTTGTTGTTCTCGTTCTGGTGTGTTAGTTTCGCTGCAAACAGCACTTTAAGATGCAGAAGTTTCATTTATGCAAATGCAGATGTAACATTTACATCTGAAAAGGGATTTCTTGTGATTAAATAATAAATTGGAAATAGTGGTAACTGAATAATAAAATGTGAAAGTAATTCAAAATTACAGTACAGTCTTCTAACTTTGGATTGGCAGAAAGATTACTTCATATACATAGGAAGGCAATCCAGCAGAATTGAGAAGGGTTTTAGGAACAGCACCTAAGAACATTTAATGTGTTTTTCCTTAATTGATGTTTACTTACTTTATAATGATGGGCATTCTTACCTTGTACACCTCCTACAAGGAGAAAAGCATTTTCTTGGTAGCTCTCCAGAAAGATCCAGCTGGGCTGGACCCTGACCATGTCTGGCAGCTTTCCTCAAGTCTAAAAAGGTAAAGCGTTGGTGGATTTCATTAATGTGCTATAATACTGTAATGTACTGAAATGTATTCTTCCTTTGTGTAATACATGGTGTGTCTATTACTTCTAAGGCAGGCATAATTCTGTATTATTATAACACAAAGGTTTATTCTAACTGAAAAGTAGAAAGAAAAAATGTAGTGTTTTGTCTGTTGAGTCTTCTTCAGGTGTGACACGCAAAAAGTTTTACTTTTTGTCATGGAGTTAACACTTGTTGTTTTGTAGACAATGCACGTGACACACCCCACTCGAACCTCTTGATACAACTCAATTCTAACTTCGTTATAGGTGGTGAATTTGCCTTTGGGTGGATATGATTGATTATACCATTCCATCTCAGTGGGGTGCCGTCATATATATAATTTGTGTTGTGAGGATTGTACTGCGTTAGTTTGTGCGTGTTTGTGTAGTCAGCAGTAACATGACAAGTTGCCTTATGTGCTCTGCAGATTTGATGACCATTACACTCTCAGGATGACCTTCATTGATGGGAAATCTAATCAGAAAAGGGAGACCGAGTTCACAAAATCTGTGGGGGCTTTCTTCGACGAAAATGGGACGTTGGTGATGGACCTGTATGAGAAGGATGTGTCCAGACTTCATGAAAGCCTGGCGATGGAAAAGAAATTTAAGTAATATAAAAGTATACACACCAGCCTCGTTATAACTCAGACTTGCAACATGAGAATCACACCAGAAGATACTTATGTTACGTAGCCTCCACTGCTTTCAGGTTATCTGTTGATCAGCATCAATTTTCATGTCTCGCTGGTAAAAAAAAATATTTTTGTGTTTGTTTTTAGATTTTGTTGACCATATTTATACTGGGAGGCATTACAAACATAAAAAACATGCTATTGGTTCCAATGCTCATTTTTGTGTTTTTAAAGCCTCTTAGTATCAGTGGTCCCAGGGCTACAGTTAGCTTTATTTTTGGTAATCAGCTTATCAGGTTTCTGAGATGTCTTGGAAAAAGTGGATCTTACAAAAACTCAGAATTGTTTTGTAACTTTGAACGGTTTTGGACAGCAACAAACTCACCAAGAAGTTAAAAGGACTTCAGACTTGTATTTAAAATTTGCATTGAATATTTCTTTTTGTAATTAGACTCTTCCTGTTAATTGTGAAACAGTACAGCACATCATAAACCTGGTGTATGTTGGATACTGATAAGGATTTCCCGTGAGAGTAGTGGCACTCTTGATTTTCTTTTGCCTTTAAATTTTAAATGGTGCTTCATTCTAAATTGGAAACAACAATGTGATAGTTATGCTGTGTATAAATGTATAGAAATATATGTTCACGTACATATGTATATATCATTCTTGGACCAAGATCAATTGAGTAAAGGTGAGAAAAGATTGCCACTATTTTTAAACTATCAAATTTACAATATGCCACGTATCTTGAGCTGTTAGTCACTGGGCCTTTATAATGAGAATGGAGTGTGACTCTTTTTCTTCTGCAGTTTGTATTTTTTAAAGTAGTGTTATTGCGTCTGTTTTGTCCAGAAAGCCTTACTTACGCAGTTTTGTTTATGTTCTTAAGACATTGGCACACCACCTACATCTACCTTTAAAGGTATAATTTGCATATTTTGTAGACGTGCAAAACGGGCTTTAAGGACAAAATGTTTAATATCCAAAAGGGACTGTATCCATGTTTATAGCCTCGTATTTCCCCCTCGCCTGCCTCTTTCATGACTTTTATGGAAAATTAAGAGGGTGAAGTTTTCCTTTATAATGCTATGTTTAGCAGTGATGGGTCTTGTCTTGTCAGTTTAAAATCCCATTTTAGCTCTAGTACTGTGAAGGTCTTTTTTACACATCGGAGATCCTCTTTCTAAAACTGCTTGTATACATTACTGATGTTCGAGCAGCATAATTGTGACATGGTGACGTAGCGTGGAGTCTGGTTCTGAGAACGATACTAACGGATACGGTTTCCTTTTGCATACTCTGTTCCAACAATAAACATTTAATTTTTGTATTTATTTCCAGTGAATTATACAGAAACGACTGTATGGGTTTGATGGTATAGTGATATGTTGCTTTGGCTTCCTGTAATGTTCATGACTGTACTTCACAGGCATTGTATAAATAAAATGACAATGGCATTTTTACACCTGTCTGTTTTCTTTAATGGTACACCCTGTATGTAGTTTTCATAGTGACTCCACTGTGTGTGGTTTTTTTGTAAATGTTCTAATCATTATTTGACATGGTGTTTTTCAGATAAAAGGATTGAACTACTTTTATGGCTCTAGGTGATTATAAAACTTAATTGTAGGGAAAATAAACTGAAGTAATGGATTTTAGAAAATAACTATTTGGACCAACTTTTTTTTTGTCCAAAATAGTTTAATTCAAAATGTAGTCATGATTTTGATCTGAATTAGTTATATACAGGACTGAAATGTTTTTAAAAAAACTCTTAATGGCAACAATTTCACACAGCCTCACTTAGATTGTATTGAACAAACCACACAGGTAAACTCATTATGCTAAATAATATGAGTGATTGAGGGGGAGGCTAATTGTTGCCACTGGTGGCGGCTCACATGTGAACTCCACATCTGTCCGCCAGGCTGCAGGTGCTGTGTTGTGGGGTTCTGTCCCGTTCCTTTCAAACAGCCTGAAGCGCAGTGTTCCTCTTCACATGCTACATACTGCCCCTGCTGCTGCCACAAAGTCTGCCTGGTGAGCAGGACAGCCATAGCATACCCGTTCAGGTTCCTGAGAAAGAAAAAAGACCGTTGTCACACGAGCCGCACGAGGACATTGTAGGTATGTTGTCCTGCTGCAATGCTGTCGTGTCCAGGTGAGCCGGAAGGAAGAGCCCGAGGGCTTGATCAGGGCAGCGCTGTGCAGTCAGGCTGTCCTCTGTATAAATGGAGCTCGGTGGGGACTTGATGGAGGTGCCCTGTCCATTGCATTTTGACTTCCCTATTCAAGATGAACGTCTCCTATTCAAAGATTTGCTTAATGCATGCTTCTTTTTTCCAAAGATGTGCCTGTGGATATTTATTCCTATTGTTATACGCAGGGTATAGAACACGCATGAATTCTACGGTACTCTGAATCATGCTTTTAAAAGAACTACGTTTCCCAGAAGTCCTTGCAGATGCCAGGCTATTGTCCCGAACCTTGTTTGTGCACAGCCGCCTCAGACAGATACGACGGAGCCCGGTGTGCTTCGGATAGTTTTGCTGTCGGTTACGAGAGCTAGCAGGAGAAACAGACATCGGCGGCGGGGTTATGTTGTGCACTGCAAGGTGAGTTAACGCAAACGTTAACAAAGGCTTTTCCATGTATGCGCTGGCGATAAATGTATGCAGAGTAAATTCATGACCGCGTGTTATTGTTTCCATAATACGCACTGTGAAAGTGTTCTGTTGGCTTATGCCGACTGGCGAACACGTGAACCAAAGAAAGAACTGATTGATTTATTGTTGCCTCCTGGCTGCGAAGCTTCCTGTCACGAGCAGGGACTGCTGTAACCAGTCCTGAATGACTGCAGTATGTTGAAGATTACGCCTCGTACGTCATGAACCCGCATAGTGACGTCGCCGCCTCTGACATAAAAGCGAGTGTGTCCGCTGCCCGCTGGACGTTCGTTTTGCGTCCCGTGTTGCAGGTCGTCTGTCACTTACAGAGCCGGTAACTGCAGTGTTATGAGCAATCTGGGAGCGGGTAAATTAAGAAAAAACAGCAGCAAAGGGAACCTTTCAAAAACTGGAAGGTGGTTTATTTCAAGAAAATAACTGTCGGCGCTTGTTTCGTAGGTTAGTTCGGACTCCCGCAGAGAGACTGCTGCACAACCGTCTTGGGCCAAACCCAGGATCAAGGGAGTGACAACGCTGTCATTGCGAGGCATTGATCTCATCTAAGCACCATTTGCTCAAGACGTCAGTAAGAAAAACGATTCAAACGCTCTAGCGTATCTCCAAACTGAAAAACGTGGTACAGGTATGATTTTTAAGTTTTTTTTTGAGAGAGGTGGATTTTGTTTCACGTTACTTAATGAATAAGTTTTATTATGCTGTTAATATCTTTTTTTTCTGGCCTGATCAACTTAAGAAACGACAGTAATAAAAGAGGTGAGCAATATCCTAAACATGACGATTGGATCCATAACTCAAACTACCTGCGATACGCAGACAGCAGAGCTGATAGTGACTTGTAAAGAGGATCCCCAAGAAACACTGAGAGAATCTGTCAGGCGTTGCAGTTGCAGTGAGACTGGCCCTCAGCCTGCTCTGTTCTGATCACAGCGCAGCAATGTGAACCGAAGGGCGGCACTGAAACAGAATAATGTAATGGCTAACGCCTGGTGTTCAAAGTTGCTGAAAGTAGGACTGGTACTGCTCAGTGCACATTACAGTGTTTCTTTGCACAGTACTGAAGAACAGCGCGATGCCGAGTGCTACAGCACTTTGTTCTCTCACTCACCCATGACGGGAGTGCAGGGCAATATATAGAAGAGGTGGAAGACTCGAGTATCACACTGCCTCATCCAATACACCGTCAAAGGGGAGCCAGAGCCTGTCTTGGGTAGCAACAGCTGCAAGATGGGTCACACCCTGGACAGGACACCGGTGCACTGCAGGGCACACAGAGCCACACACTCTCACACCAGGGCCAGTTTACCCAGTCTGTGTGAGGAAACAGGAGCACCCAGAGGAAATCCATGCAAACTCAGGGAGAACATACAGACTCCACACAGACAGTACCCCACGTCTTGAATTGAACCCGGGGCCCCCCCAGCGCTGTGAGGCAGCGATGCTGACCAGTTTTCCACTGTGCCGCCCTGAGTGATACTTGGCTGCCTGTAATTTCTCTAACAAGGAATAACCTGCCAGCACCAGTCAGGTGCTGATGCTACTGGAGTGCTGATGGGAGTGAGATGTCAGCTTGATCTGTGGTTTTAAGTTGCAGGAGAGGTCGTGTCAAAGGTGATGAAGCAGCAGTTTGTCAGTGTGTGCAATGTGATTGCTGTTTTTGAGGACCGATTAAAATGTTTCTTTTAATATAACCATTTTTTTTCCCCTTGTTGTGCGTGTACAGGTAGTTTGCCTTTAACCAGCGTCCAGAATGTCCGTCCCTGAAAAGACAACTGTGTTCAAGGAGGTGCCTGGAAATGAGACCTACAGAATCCCGTCCCTCCTCTACCTCGACGACGCGCAGACGTTCCTGGCCTTCGCCGAGAGCCGCTTGACGCGCAATGATACGGACGCGCGGTTTCTGGTGATGAGCAGAGGAAGGAGACAGCATGAAACTGTTGAGGTAATGGGGAAAAATATATTAAGTTCATCAGGTAGTATGAAAAATAAACCCTTATGGCTTGCTTCAATAGAGGAAAGTAATCAGCTCTAGGGCATTTCACACCCTGTGAAGCTTAAGAAGGAGCCTCCTGTTATTTCTTTTATCTTAACCAGTGTCTTATAGAACAGATGAGCTTGCTTTGGTCAATGAATAAGACTTGCTTCATGAAAAAACAATCACATTTCCTGAGGAAATTAAAAAAAAAAACATTTCCAACCAAGATTTTGTGCTGTTTCTTGTCAAATCTCTGCTGTGTGAGGTTGGCTTTTTAAAGCTGGCTTCGAGAATCAACATACCTGTACTTGTTTACACAGGGGTGTGTTTCTTAGATTTTAATTGAATGTATGAAAAGTTAAAAAGAAAGCAGTGGAAGTTTGAGAGCACTGAACAGAACTGTTTTATGTCCTTTGAATGAATAACAACAATAATAACAATAATAAAAAACTTTATTTTATATAGTGCCTTTAAAGGTCGATTCTCAAAGTGCTTTACAGAATTACAACAAAAATAAAATACACAAGTTATGCACAATGAAGATACACAATGAGAGGAGACAGTAGATGGTGGTACTGGATACAGCAGGAGCAAAGGGGTGAAGAAAGGAACCAGTTCAGTAAAGGCTCTTCTGAAGAAGAAGGTTCTGAGTCTGGATTTGAAGGAGTTTAGAGAAGTTGTCTCTCTGATATCATTAGGGATAGAGATCCAGGAACAGGAAAAGGCCCTGTCGCCCACAGAGTGTAGAGCGTCTTGGGGGACAGTTAGGAGACCACAATTAGAAGAGCGACGTTTGTGAGGTGGGGAGTAGGACAGCATGCTGTAGCTCAGACAGGTACTGAGGTGCCAAGCCATGCAGAGCCTTATAGGTGATCATGAGGAATGTGACGTCAACAGGAAAACTGACAGGAAGCCAGTGCAAGGACTCCGGGACAGGAGTAATGTGATCACTCGCACCAGACCGGGTCAGGATCCTGGTTGCCAAATTTTGGACATACTGGAGTTTGTTCAATGTGGATTTACAGAGCCCAGCGAGTAGAGCAATACAGTAGTCAATTCAGGAGAAGGCAAATGTGTCAATCAGCTTTTCAGCAGCAGTTAGCAATAACATAGGATGTAGTCTGGCAACATTTCTGAGGTTTAAGAATGTTTTGACAATATGCTGCACATCTGGGTCGATTGTCAAGCCTGAATCAAATATCACCCCCAGATTTTTCAATTTAGACTGCAGTTCAGATACAGTACCATCCACAGATAGGGTTCCAGCACTGGATTCACAAGTTGAATGAAATGACAATCGGCTGCCGCAAACCTTGTCACTGTCCAAAGCTGGGGTAACCCTGGGAAGTTCTGTTTTCAGTGGTCACTCCCTCAGGAGGTGACGTCCGCACGTCTGCCTGGCCATCGCAGCATGAACCCCTGCCCGGTGTACGAGCGGACCTCTCGCACCCTGTTCCTGTTCTTCATCTGCGTCAAAGGGAAAACTTCGGAGTGCAAACAAAAATTCTGGAGGAAAAATGCGGCCAGACTGTGCGTTGTCAGGAGCAAGACCCACGGGGAGACCTGGAGTGACGTCACAGACTTGACGGCGACGGTGATCGGCAGCGAGGAGAAGAACTGGGCGACTTTCGCTGTGGGGCCAGGTCACGGGGTTCAGATGGAGTGCGGGAGGCTGATTATTCCAGCCTACGTCTACTACATCCACAGAAGGTGCTTCGGCCTTCCTGTGGGCCTTCAGACTCACGCCCTGTCCTTCTACAGCGACGACGGCGGCGAGGCATGGCACAGGAGCGACATCCCCCGAAAGTCGGCTGTCGGGATGAGCGAGTGTGAAATGGCCGAGATCGGAGACCACGACGGCCGCAGCTACCTGTACTGCAATGCCCGTAGCACCTCCGGCTGCAGAGTGGAAGCCCTCAGCAAGACGAGGGGGCAGGAGTTTGACAGCCCCCACCAGGCGAAGAAGCTGGTGGAGACGGGTAAAGGCTGCCAGGGCAGCGTGGTCAGCTTCCCTGTGCCCCAGCGGTTCATGGAGAGCGCTGGCCCGCGCCGCGGCGTGACTGCGGGCAGGTGGCTGCTCTTCTCTCATCCCACCGACAGCAGAAACAGACGTAACCTGGGCGTCTACCTGAACCGTGACCCCTTGCACAGCTCCGGCTGGAAAAAGCCCTGGATTATTAGCCGAGGGCCTAGCGGCTACTCTGACCTGACCTACTGTCAGGAGGGCGAGCTCTTCGGCTGCCTCCTGGAGTGTGGGGCGGAAAGCGAGTGTGAAGAAATTGCATTTGCCACTTTCCATCTCAAGGATGTGATTGAAGCATCTGGAGAGGAGAAGACAGGAGGTTCAGTGTCTTCTGCACCTTAGCTTGAGTTTATGTATAAAAGAGGGAAATTGCCCTTAATCTTGATTTTCACATTTAACTCTCAGGGCTCTGACTTCCTTCCCATACGATGGATGTGGGTGTCGGCACCACTGAACAATGTTCCTCAGAGTTGAATACATCAATACCGCTTCCTAGCTAGATTGCAAGCTTTTTCTTAAAATGCTTTGAGTACACTGTGACCTGTTCTGAGCTGCATTGTATATGAGGTGCACGTCACTTGTTAGTTTCATTTATTCTAAGCTGTTTCTGTGAATGTTAATTTATCTATAAAATGAAGCAAAATGAAAGCAGTCCAACGATCCACAATAGCGTTCTTTGTTCCAGATATTAATTTACCAACTCAAAACACAGCTGTAGAAAAGCGGAATATCTGCCTGTGCTGAGCACACAGGTCCGGGAGGAAGCAGCTACAGTTCACTCTGCAGGTTTTAATGTATCCAGTGACACCGAACAGTTACTTCCTGCTTAGAGCGCAGTATGCTGTGTGTGCTTACTGTACAGATAGTGCCATCAAGGAAGTCTCAGTCCCCCCAGTATGAGTCACAGCTCCATCAGACTCCCACTGCTGCCAGACAGGTGAAGGCCCTGTGGATAACCTCCACAAGCTCCAGCTGAATGTACTGGTGCACGGCCAATTGTCCCAATAATCCTTCATGTCACTCACTTGCAAGAAAGAGTGCTCCAGGAAATGGATCCCCATTGAACCCAGGCTACAGTAGTGTCAAGAGGCAAATTTCCACAGTGCTGCTTTCTCCGCAACACGTCCTCAGCACAGAGCGAGGCGTTACTGCATCTCAAAGGGAAGGAGCTATTTTAATGGCCAAAAATAACCCGTGAAACTAGGCTTTGCTGAGTTAATTCACCAGCACATGACTGGAAAACTTAAAACAACACATGAGAAACTGGCAAAGACATTCAAGTAAGGTGTTGCATTACTCTTGTATACAGCATGAGTCTATGGTTTAAATTTCACTGCCATCATAAAAATGCTTTACTACTGCAAATATGAAATATGAGCTGTGCTGAATCAACAACTAGATTTCTTTTATGCAAGGTCTTGGGCATCAGATGCCTTCCAAACATTAAGTAATTCTTTGAGATTTCTATTGATTGTAAAGTTCAGTCCTTTCAGTAGATGTTCCATAAGAAACCATTCACTGAAAAAGGCTTTTAATAAAAATGTGCAAAATACAATGTGTTAATGTTTTTGTCTTTATACATAAAAAAGTATATTCAACTGGAGTCCTGATTACTTGGTCATTAAAGATCTCAACAGTTGGTCACAAGAGTAAGATCAATAGTCATTTTGCCTTTACAAAGTAAAGAGTCCATTACAGAAAATAGATACAAAATAGTGTATTTTGTACTTCTACTGATTTAAAGATGTTCTAGCAAAGGGTATTTAAGCAATTGCAAATTTGATTTTCTTTTAAAAATCTAATCATCACCTTCTTTCTTTGCAAGCAGACTAAGAAGTATAAATAACATCAATATTATGATACAAACCAGTAGTGAAGGCTTTGAATGAATTGTTGCATATAAAAGCCAATGATTCTCTTATGATCTTTCCATTAAAGGGATATATAAATTACACTTAACTTGGGAATAAGATATCTTGCTGATGAAAGACAGTATTGACAGTTTAAAGTATGAAACTTAATATTCTAACACAAAAAGCTGTGTACAAATTAAGTTTACTTCACTGCAGTAAAAGTTGTGAAAGATACTGAAACAATCCTAAGGACAAGCCATCCTTGTTTGAAGCTGTTGAAAGATGCTTTGTTAAATTACATAAAGAAAATTAAAACTGCAAGTCAGTATCCTGAAACAGAATTAGCCCAATTACCTGTAAAGCAGCCAGGTTAGGCATTACGTTAAAGGAACTAATAAGGTGTTGTGCATTACTATGTGTTAGGCTGCAGAAGGTTTTCTCATTAGAATTTTGATTAATCTCACAAGGAAAAAAATATGCTACTCCTTTCAGCAGCAGCAGAATTGAGGTTTATATATACAAAAAAAAATAGCTGTGAAAATCAAGTATACAGTAAATGATTCATTTGACTTTTTCCTGCAGTACCCAAAAAGAGCACAGGCTACAGTCATGCTGATAGCAGTCTTTGAGTGTACAGTTTTTTCCACAACCTTTAGAAACCTCATTGGACAAGATGCCCAGTTTCTTCACATTGGGGCAGGGGAAGTGTTCCACCGCCCCCCAATCCAAAGGCAGGTTCCTGTGAAATGCTCCGTTGCCTTTACCGGCCCCTGGCCTGGTTGTCGACCCAGTCCCAGACATGCAGAGACCCATTGGTGGCTGCAGACAGCACTGTCCTGGGTTTCCAGGGGTGCCAGACGTGTGTGGTGACCACAGCCGCGCCCCGGCCGCTCTCGGGCCCGTGCGACAGGCTGTGGCCCTTGTGAACAAACAGAGGCTCTGCTTCCGCGGCGTTCGGGCTCCAGGCCTTTGTTTCGTACACGCGCACAGCTCCGTCGAAACCTGACGGCCAGAGGGAGAAAAAAGCTCATTCTCTCGTTTCGAGCCATTCACACGGCTGTGGTGAAGCAAAAGATGGAGTGCGCAGAGAGAATGTCTTCCACTTCAGTGTTGTGAAAGCAGTAGATTGCAACCGCCTGAACTGCCACAAACCCACGTTTTTAAATGTATCTACAGTACCTTACTTGTCATAATGCACATATATTCACTTATCCCCCTACAGTACTGAAAAATCATGGACAAAGTGCGTCCACTATATTTTTGTAAGCAAACACTGCTGTGCATTGACTTGGCAGGCCCCCTCTTTCGACCTATAATCTTCCCAAGTCAAAGCAAGTGACTCTCTCCTGATTCTCACCTCTGAACATCAGTACAAGCACCTCTCCTTCGTGTACCAGCAGAAGGCCTCCTTCATGGCCGGATATTGGGATGATATTTTGAAGCCTCTGATTGTTTATCAGTAAAGTAACATTCTGAACAGCAGCCTGGTAGAGTTCACACTGGATGTCTGAATTTTGCACCAGGTTTCCAACCATTGCACCAAGTGGAACAGACTTCGAGGTCCTGCAGGCAGTAGGTGCTCTAGACCAGGAGACGTATAATGTTGCTTACCTGACACAGCCAGACAGTCGTCTAAAGCCGGAGCCCAGGTCACAGCCATAAAGTCAGCACTGGGGCTGTCGTGGTGAATATTCAGCCTGGCTTGGCACATGGGGCTTCTCGGACTCCGCAGATCTGTGACGAGGACCTGGCAGGAGGAGGACAGCCGCGCCACAGTGCCGGAGGCAGCCTCCACGTGGGAATGCCCCTTCTTTACCCCCATGCGCCAGCGCGGGCCCTGCCCCTCGGGGGTGGCTGTGGGCCGCAGACCGGCGGGGTCCCTCACGTCGCACAGCCACAGGCCCCCGCTGTCTGCGCAGACCAGGAACACGTCGGCGGCCAGGAACTCCAGGCCGCTCACCCTGTCCGCGCAGTCTGCAGCTGGGGAAATAAAAGCTTCCGTCACGAACTGACTCTGAAGCGATTTCACATGGAGGTGCATCGCTTACACAGCTCTGGCCACCCACCCACACCCACAAGTCCAATGCACAAGCTCTCAGTTACCCACTGAGTAGAGCACCCGTCGCGATTCCAGCTCGGTGATCTGCAGGTCTTTGATCCGAGAGGCATGAAGGACACAAGGCGTCCTGGAAACCCCGGAGGCAACCCTGCTCCCTGCCTTCACCCGGACCTCCGGTTCGATCACTCCGGCTCTTCTGATGACATCTACCACCCAGCAAGAGGTAAAACATAAGCAGAGCTGTGGATACTGGAGGTGCAGCACGCAGTGTCAAAAAAAGATCTACATGACATCTGAAATGTAAGCAATGCTTTGATATGAGTATTTCAAAGCTGATCCTTCCTACGTTCTTATGAAAGAAATACATGAAACATCCAATCAGGCCCCAAGAAGCAATGATTAATTTGTATAATAAATAAGTTATTCTCCTTTGTTTAGAAAAGATAGAAGACAATCTAGTACAGTAAAATAAAGAGATTAAACAGACTGTTAGTCATTCCAAGCACTTGGAATGAACAAGATCCTCACCGCTGTCTTCGTCTCCTATCTGCCAGATGTGCAGAGTGTTGTCTGAGGGACCACTGGACACCAGCGTCCTTAACACAGGAAAAGGAAAACAGGGAAGCTGTTCATGTAGAGGAAAGGTACATAGTTGTCTTGGTATCTGATCCTTTTAGTCCCATTAATGTAATCTGCATAGATTGTATTTCCTTTCATTTGACGCCACCCCCGTTTTAACTTGTATGGCTGAAAAAAAAGTGTTTTTTCTGTTTTTCCGTGCAAGAAGGTTTCGGTGCTCAGGCTGCTGCAGGTATGTTTTACAAACCTACCTTGTTCCAGAGACATGCTTCAGGCAATCGATGGGCGTGTCTGAGAAGCCACCGTGCTCCACCTTGAAGTCTCGTTCAGGGCACAGGCCCTGAGGAGAAACGGGACGAAGTGCTGTATTTTCCACAAAGTCGGACACCAGTGTTATTCACGTCCCTGATGAACTGCATCTAAAGGGTGGTCTGTTTCTAAACATCCGCTCTCTGCAGCTCATTCCACGAGTCTTCTACCAGACACAGTGACATTCACTCCTGCTCCTGGAGCCACACACTTCATGGGTACCTTATAATCCTTATTGGGTAGAGACCTGGAGGCACTGGTAATAGAGACCAATTAAGTGAACAACTTAAGTGTCCCAGAAGGACTGAAATCTAGAAGCCCTTCAGAGTGATCCGGGCGAGTGTGATGAACAAGCACGAACACAGACATGCTATCTTGACCTTCTGACCTTTCTGAAGCAGACTTTGCATTGTTAACCTGCTGTAAAGTCCACGTGTGACCAAGCTGGAAGGTCATGCTATAGGGCACACATTTTTGTGACAAAAATATTGTAGTAAACATAAGGTAGCATTACCACCTTGTCTGATCCTGTCACATCCCAGAAGTTCAGCAAGGCCTGGTCTGTCCCCAGAGGGATCTTTCGACAGAACTCAATCATTCTAACATGCTTTAAAAATCTGTTTCCTACCTCATGGATAAGCTGTGATTCAATATCTCTACGATAACAGGATCTTTAGTTATAAGACGCTCCATAAACTGTTACAGAACGTCACTATTGTATTTGCAAGGTGCCAACCGCCAGTCTTGTTTCTAACCGTAATCAGGGTATATTCATGGTGTTCTTTCCTAGCTCCAAATTACACTGGTGAAAACACTTCTGCCAGGCCGTAAGAGCACCATTACCGAGACAGTCTTTACCTGGTTTTCTTTCACGAAGAGTTTCTGAGGCAGTGCCAGCTGCAGGATTTCATTCCTTGTGCTACTAGCTCCATAGCCAGCTACACAGATACCTGCGGAGGACACAAATACACACACAGTAGCATCTCAGCAAACAGCATAATACTTGTCAAACCAGTGAAACTACAACCACTTCTAAAGAAATTTAAATGTTTCAGTCCATTTTACTTTTTCCTCCAGTCCATTCGATGACTCGTGTCGGATCTTGAAGTTCAAACAAATGGAGATCCCCATACCTGCGCAGAAGATTACAATGTCACTACGACGGTACTGCATTGCTCTAAAGGGGCTCTATTCTGTGTTGCAGCTGGACTGCACGATAGCATCATAGCCATACTGTAAACATTACACACTAATTTGCAATCGTAAGTGCATTGCTTTCCTGGTTTGTAAATCGGACGTCTCAATTCAGCTCGCATTTCATACAATACCTAATATAATTTGCACTATATGTCGCGTGGTGCTCTTTTCTTGGTTTGGTTATTAATAATGAAAAAAGAGAAAGTCACTGCAAGGAATACGTGCACACTAGAGGTTACAGCATGGCCATAACACTACATCAAGTACTGAGGCAACACGTTTCCTCGTTCGCTGTTTAATAATATGGTTTTCTCACAGATGTAAGGATTCGATAAACCAGTCATCAACCTCATCTTCATACACGGATGGCTCCATGGTGGCGAAGTAGGAAGTGCAAGCCTATGTTTCCACAACTGCTTCCGGGTCACGGAGAATCACGTGCTGCGAGACCTGCAAACTGTGAGATAGCTGAGGTATTGTGAGTCGTGTATTTAAAGCACACAGCTCACACACAATAGCACTCGTTTACAATTAATATGCAATCAACGGTCAGGTTTTAGTGAATTTCTTAAGGGGTCTATTTTTTCCCTATATGGACAGTATTCCCGTGTTTAATTGACATTTTTCCAAACTCAGATGTGCAGCCACTATCCAATGTCCATATTTTTTTAAGATGCACAAGTATAATAGTAGCTGCTTACAATACAGTTTATACTTCCAGTATGTGAAAAACTAAAATTCTTTGCATAAGTCAGTCTCTGCATAATTCGAAGTTTTAGTGATTTTAGCGATTTCATTCATGTGGTTTCTCATACGCGTTATTCTAAATCAAAGCTCATATTTAAAGATACAAATTAATTGCAATGTAAATATTTCCGAAACGCGCAGCACAGAATACAAATTATATTTGGATAAACAAACAGACCCCCCTTACACAGAATTACTAATGCAGTTCTTAGTTCAAACATTTTATTTGTATTTAAAGTAGGTTTCTGTTGTCACTGTGGGTTTTGAGTCTTTAGGTGTGAATGTAGTCGTGAGCACTGGGCATTGGGATTAACGATTAAATGTAGGACACATAGTTCCTTTTCTCAACAGCAAATAAAGAGTAGTGTCACCATAATTAAACCCCACCAGTCCATTGTGGTGTTCAGATCAATTGAGTGTCACCAGACCTATTTTAAATGTAAAAGCTAGGGGGGTTTAAACAGATTTAAAAATAAATCAGTTACCTAAGAATCCTTTGGAGATCAAAAGTTCATTCTTTTTTCCCTCCAAAATCCAACACTGGTTTGGACCAGATGGGGCTGTCTGTGGTCTGTGTTGATATTATTGTGTACAGAGAAAGCCTCATGTAAACAGATTTGCAGGGGGTTTGCGCTATTGTGGCTGTGTCACACTGTGCTGACTGAGTTACACAAGCACAAAGATTGAGTGATTACCCAGACGACAATGAGGTTGCACTGTGTAGCACATGTTTACAGATGCCAATCGGGAACTTTAACTACTACTGAGCCAGAGCTGTCCAATGCACACTATGTTGTCCCAGCTAGCTTGATTTCCTCTCGTATGAAAAATATCTCCCTATGCTTGTAAAATCATGGTCTTTTAAGATGTCAGTGAAATTGTGCAGTGGTTGATTTAATTTAATATTAATTGTGTGTGATTAATGTTACTTTTTCATGCTGTACAAATGCATCTTGTCATTTTTGAAGGTAAGGGCTTCAACGAAAAAATATTTAGTGTGAGAACATCTCAGAATTGCAAAGGCCATTGACGTTCAGTGCCATGATGAGAGAAATTTAAAAAATGTTGTTTCTTATGATAGTCAGCGAGTTGACTGCATTGTCTCATTAAAATCACCATTTCAAACATTTTCAAATACCAAATATCTTTACCAAAGATCTTTAAATATAAAAAGAGAATGGAGTATAAAAGCACTTATGTACTATTTTGTTTACCATATGAATTACATATTCTTTTGTTTTCTTTTAAGTTTTAAGTTGATTGTGGATTTCAATACTTTATACCTTAATAGGAGATTTATATACAGTACATTAGGTTTTATTCTTTAGAATTCTTCCAAAGTGTAGGATAAAAGACATTTAAATATCATCATTTACCATGATCTTCAAAAAATAGATGTGAAAGTCGTTCTAATTTACAACTCTCATTAAATCATTAAGATTTTCTCTGAATGGCATGATACTGTGTGAGCTGTCCATGCTGTTGGCCTCACGTAATTTAACCTTATAAAGAAGGCCTTCACCATGATTTTCTTTGTGTGTATATATATATATCCATCACTGGATACCCCAGGCAGCCTGACTTGATTTTAAAAGACTTTCGAAAGTCATTTAAGAAAAGTTTATGCAAAAAAGGCAGGCTGGGCTGTACAGCGTAGTAACAGAAAAACACCACCAGAGGCCGCCAAATATGGCTAGCTCTTGTAAACAAATTCACTGGGTGTTTATTAGCCACTGCTGGGATTAGTGATTGAATGGTTGAGTGAACATTCCCACATGTTGGCAATTCGTGGTGTTTGTGGATAATAAAGTGTTTTCATGGTGATAGGGTGGTTGTGCATGCATGAGTGTGTCCTAAACTCTTGAAATAAGGCCTCCTGCAACAAGAAGGCACTGTCAGCATGGGTTTTTACAGTATGTACACTACAATACATGGTCTCCAGTAGTCTGCTGTGTCTACTGCGTTCAGTTTTGATTCAAGTGGGGTCTTGGGAAAAATGTTACAGGCATCTGTTTTCATCAACACAAACTGTGTGTAAGTGAAAAAGGCGAACCCCTCAGGAAAATGTGCAGTGCGGGTGTGAAACATCTTGTTTATTTTAAGGCCTTCTCAGAGCATAAGACAGCCATTTCTTGGCGGAGACATGAATTTAACTAAGGAGTTTGAAATCCTCACATCAACTGTTTTGGACAAGGGATGAAATATAAATAGGATAACTACACCCATCAGGAGTGGCATCAGTAATGCATATTCAAGCAGCAGACAGGGGGATAAAAACTACTGTGTTTACAGGAAAAATCCTGACCTGCCAGCTGGCTCTGATATCGCTTCCTCTGTCCCCTGCCAGACTCTGTTCTTTACTCTGTGCCTCCCTACTGGTTCTGTCTCCTTTGTCTAGAAGAGTGTGGAATTCATTTATTGCTCAGATTGTAATTTTAGACATAAACATTATTTGCAATGCTCAAAAGAAATGTTATGTCCCATGAGAAATGCCATGGAATATCTATGAGCTTATGCAGTACGATTATGACTTGAACATTACTGTGTTGAGTGGAATTTATTTTAAGATAATGCTGAGAAAGTAGAAAACACACTTGTTTACACTTGGAAGGTTTTTATTTTAAAAACAAGCCAAACTACATCAGAACAATAATCTGTGACAATATGGCAGAGACTGGATGGCAACAAACAAGCAGAAATAAGTATAGAAACATAAAGAAGATATTTTAGCAACAAAAACAGCTAATGATGGTCTGCCTGCCAACACTACCTGGGATGCCAAAGTCGTTTGTTTTGGTAGCTGTGGCAGAAACCCAGGCAGTAAAAAAAATATATTTTGAGATTGTGTTCTAGAATTATTTATTTTCAATTATTGAAACCATAATCAAGGAACTAGAACGTCTGTCTGTGTAAACGTGTGTGAAAAACAGACATCTGTTGGTCTGGTCCTTTCACACTAAGGTGTCACCAAGCTGGACTGTTGCACCGCACTTCAGCTCATTGCGGATTCCTTCAAGAAATGGCTGGTTGGGATCTGCGGTTCAGTGAGTAACTAACTACCAAACAGGCTAGACGGCCCAAACACTCTTCACTCATCTGTGACCTCCTATGAGCCAACGTAATGTAGCATCTTTAGCTCTATCTGTCATGGCACCCAATAATAATATTGTTCAAGAAAGAGAACGTAGCTATTTCGCAAATACTGCATTCTGTGCACGCAGGACCTTTGAGATCACAGTCCTTTCAAAAAAAACCACAGCAGTGCGTCACGCTAAACTCGCAGCTCAGTGACAAAAAGATTCAGCAGCTCTGCTTCTGCTCCATATTTCTCTACCCACTCTCCCCAGCAGGCTTATTCAAAACTGTGAAAGTACATTAGCAAAATTGTTTTTGCTAATGTGGTCATCTGGGGTCGAGAGCGATTTTCCACGTCATTTAATGTTTTAGTGATTAGGCTTGGCTGCTATTTGTAGTTCAACTTTGCCACATGAGCAGATATTTGTTTTTCTTGAGCGTGATCTAAACTTTACCGGAGTTCATTTGTTTTAAATCAAAGCTAACGTACCTTATACAAGTCCATGGCACAGCACCTGATGTGGGGTGACCCACTGCCACAGGAAAGACCGTTTTTTATTATTTTTCTGAATTAAATTAAAAATATAAAATAAATATTACTGAATTTAAAATGACAAAATTGCATTTAAATGGGCAATTATTGTGTTTTAATTGTGTCTTAATAGTGCAATCTATTTTTATCGTGGAGCTGTTTTGGAAGCTTCACATACAGTAATTGGTACGGGTATTTTTCCAGATACAGTTTGCAAAATGAAATCATATCACATGTGGACTCTGCCTGGAGGCAGGATTGGCCCTCTTGCACCTTGATCTGTTTACAGCGGAGATCCTGTAGGAATGGTCAGTCTGATCACACGAGATATCCTGTGGGTTACGCTGATCTGAACAGCATTTCCTAATATCGCAAAGCACAGCATCTGGAAAAGATAAAAAAACATCACGATCAGCACTGCATTGCTGCATTTTAACATGCTTTTCACAAATTCTCAAAGATCAGTAGTAAACATTGTATAATACTGGGCATGGAGGCCAGTATGCTACAAAGCTAAAAATAATCCTGATTAAAGCATTTTTGTATTTATTTTTTGTGAGTGCATATGTAATAAATACAAACTTTAAGCAGTTCTCCTCTTGCTCTTGCTCATGTTGTCTCTTGGTCGTGTTTGAAACACACGAGAGGCATCGAACATGTACTAATTTATCTGACAAGAGAATGTTACATCACGGCAAGCACATTGCCTATCAGACTGTGTCGTCACTATGGCAACGGGTGAAAACATAAATGCCTGTAATACAGCAGATGCCGAAAATCCAGAACACCAAGAACATAGCAGCATGATTCCAGTACCTGTATCTGCGAGGACACCCATGGTGACCCACTGTGTATTCCTGGGCATAGCAGAACCGACGGCAGTACCTTCTGTAGCCACAGGACCAGAAATTCACCTCCACATCTTCATCTTTGCAAAGATAACGCAGGACAAACGATCACAAGAGAGGAGCACAGAATTAAATCACAGGGTAAGAATGGTGATTTCTCCCTCAGAATCAAACAGCTTCCTTGCCGAATTTCACCTTAGTCCTCCTCTGCAGAATTCGGCAGAAACAACCAGGTTACACTTTACTCCCAGAAACAGACACCCGAGGAAACACAGTCTCCAGAGCCCAGATGCTCACACCTCAGTAAAGGCTGGGTGAAGAAAGACAGGTCCTGAACACTCTTACCATGAATTAATCTTAACCATTAACAGATACAGCAGGTGTAGCATAGAAATCGTACATTTCTGGGTCTGAACATTCTTTGAATCTAAAAGAAAAGGACCTCGAGTGAGCAAGTATTAAGGAAAGCAAATAAAATTCTGCTAGTGTAGCTTTAGAATATCTTTAACCTACCTGTACCACATGCGGCTGCCAGCAGGAAAAGCACCAGAACTGCCAACGCCAGGGGCTTCATGGTGTTTCTGAGCAGGAAGGTCTCCAGCAGAGTGGCTGCCCCTCGGATTCCGGTTCCTGTATTTATATGACACCTCGTGAGACCCCAGGGGGGAGGAGCACCCTGTCGCCCGCTGGACCACGACACTAATCACCAGGGGCTGCAAGAGCCAGACTCCAGAGCGTCTGGGCAGCCAACCCAGAAACACACAGCTGCACACTCCAGTGCCCTGGAATGCAGTACCTTGGAACAGTGAGGAGAAACAGTGCGACCAAGAATCAGGGAAAATCTAAAAAGGCTACAGAATTGGGCAGGGAGGTCACACAGTGCAGTTGGGATTTAAAACTGAAAACTCACGCTTAAGAAAGTCAGAAATTATGCTTTTGTATATTGACTTCGTAGAGCCACCAAGCTATAGCTCTGTTTTTGTACAATAGCTTTAACTGAAAGAGAAACAATTCGGTGGAGACCTGCAAAGGCAAAGAAACAGAACAGCAGCCAGCGCTCATCCAGACATGTCATATTATACAAGCAGCACACTGAAGAACGTCTGTAATAATTCTTTAACATCCGACAATGTAAAAGAGCAATTATCTCCAATACAAACAAAATACAGAATGAACTGTATCATTTATGACACAATTATTTATACATCTACAGATTTTGTTTTTAATTAAGGACTTCACTTCTAAATACCCTTGTACAAACAATAGAAATGTTCATGCGGTTTTAATTCTAACTAGACAAATAATTATGTAATGAAACTACACTAAACCCACCGTAATCCCAAACTCTCAGTCTATGAGTCTGTGAGGATCTAAGATGCTTGATTCCATTTTACAGATCCAATTTTACACAAACTATACACAACCGAGAGTGGGGGCTCCGTTCTCTCTTAGGAACAGCGGCTTGTCATGAGATACTGCTGAGGTGGACAAAGTGCAGTTAGAGGGCTCCAAACACACAAACACAGGAAGCATTGTTCTGGATTTCACAGCGGCTGTCTCATCAATGGGCAAAATGCGGACACAGGCTTCATGCTGCTGCTGTGACCCCGACAGTCCTGTGAAAGGCTCTGTGAGACATCTTCAAGGCAGGCTGGAACTGGAGAGTCAGAGTGACTGGGCCGAGGGCGAGAGGTTCACCTGGCACAATCGTCTGGTGGGGGCTAAAGCACACTGCGGCGGACAGGCGTCCTGGCCAGGGTGTGCCGTGTGGCTAGGATAGACTCCAGCCCTCCCGCGACCCTGAACCGGATAAAGCTGTTGGGAATTAGATGGATGGATGGAACTAAAGCACAATTATACCATTCGTGTGGCACAGCTGCTCTTTCACTTCATCTCTTCTCATTCCTGGTTTTCTTGTTTGCTTTGTAGGACTCACCTATATGCATCACTTAGATTAAGTGATAAAAATATTTTGCACAATTAAAAAAAAATCTATGTTAAAATACTGTACATCTACTGTACATGTCTCTTGTGCCATTATTGCCTAATTTTAATGGTGTGAGTAACACCTTTATGAGTAACCACTGCAAGCACATACTGTATGTATTTTCATGTATCATGGAAGATGAGTACAAAAACACCAATTCATTATCTAGTAAACTGTTTAACTCCACATGTGCATCTGTAGCGTGTGCATTAAACTGGGGCATGTTTTTGCGAGTCCTTGCAGATTTCTACACTTGATCTATTTGCGCTGTGGAGGAATATGGTGCCATCAGCACATTTGGTTTTCGGATGCAATGGGAGTAACACTGGCACAAGTTATACCCTGTGGCTCCTGTGGCTGCTGTTGCCTGCCAGGTACCCAGACCTTTACCATCCAAAGAAAGACTTGCTTCGGTAATAAAGAAAGTGCTATAAAGGAAAAACATTAGGTCACTGTCTGCCCTTCTCTGGGACAGCACTGCTGCTCACAGTGATGGTGCCAGAGTCTGTCATGTGCCGAGTAGTGTGTAGTGGGCACTAAATGTACAGTACATTATATACAGTATATGTGATGCATATCATATTCACAAATCACGTATATTTGTATAATTATTGCTAGAATACTCAGATTTCCAGCACTAATGCTGAAACGTGTGCTAAAACTCTTTAATGACAAAAAAGAGATGTTGCAGCGTCTATAAACTCTGTCCCTTTTGGATACATTTTGACACTGCTCTTTTTTGACACTCTGTGTATCATAACCAACCACTTCCCTTTGTTGGAATCATTCCATGGGTGCAATGTGTGTGACTCGTTGGTAGGGACCAACGGAGAGCAGGACCGTGAGAAAAGCGGCTGCCCTTTATCGATCCAAACCAGACACTGCAGGGACTGAAGCTGCTGTTGCCATCTAGTGGTCAAATCGGGTCATGGCACCGTTTGCAAATGCTGCTTCTGAGAGCACTTGTGAGCAACGCTAGAACAGAAAGGAATTAAGGCCTGAGAAGTGAAATTCAACTTAGGGCCCACCGTGGACAGCACTAACCTTTCTGCAGGGCCCCTAAAATCTCTGAATACTGATGCTGAACTGCAGACATGATAGGATGCTAAAGATTGACCTTTCTTTTCCAGCAGGAGTAGAACAATGCATTGCGTCTACAGTGCCTTTTACCATCAAAAGCTCCTCAGAAAGTGTGCAACAGAATGGAGAGATGTCCTCCAATCCTACATCAGTTTCACTCAATCAATAAAAATGCATATGCTTAAGTTATTGTATGTTGTCTTCTTCTATCACTTGAAGTTAGACTAGTTGTATTGCAGGGGTCATTTGTATTATGTCAAGAACATCTTCAACCTATTTGTGAATGTTTCCATACAGTGTAAAATTTAATAGTTTTATGTTATGTAATGCAGTATCCTCCCTGCTGTGCACATTTACTGTGCTGCTAAAGAGAAGAATGTGAAAAACTCATCAAGTAAATACGTCTTTATGTAAGCATTAATCTTTCAATGTCGATTTGTTTGTATGGCAGGAGCTGCTGATTTTAATGCTGGAATGGGATAAAGCTATGAGAGATTTGGACTGAGATATTTTTAGTAATTTTAAAAAACATTCAGTTAGCAGCTAGTTGATAGCATGCAGTTAGTGCTTTTACAGTTCTGTAGATCCCAAAGCATTTTCTATGTAGGGAGACACTTCATCCAGCACTGGAGTGCAGCCCCAGCCTGAGAGACACTCAGCAGCCTCACTGCAGCAGACAGCAGTGGGAACCTGCTTCTCCAGCGGACTGAATGGAGAACATTAGGAAAAAGTAACAGGTTTATTCCATGCTGATAAAAGAAGAAAGAAAACACAACCTTCTTCAGGCTCCACGACCAAAATGTTGTGTTTTCTTTCTTCTCTTTTCAGCATGGAATAAACCTTTTACTTGATCCTTTGCAGCCTACGCATGCTGACGCAGCTGCCCAACTGAACGTTAGGGAGGCACAGATAGTGGGGAGGGTACGGCCTTGCTGGGGTTGGTACTGGAGTTTGACAAGCAGTGAAAAAATACACCCTGCACAAATAGCTGTTTTCAGATATCTAAAGAACATTATGTTTAAACAAAATATTTAGCTCCAAGCTTATTTCTTCCCCTACAACTATACTATATATGATGATAAAAACTCATCTTTACTAAAATATCACACAAATAGAGTATGTGAATCAAAAGAAACAAATATTTTTTTTTTTCAAATCTGATTTGTGGGTCTAGGCGTCAACGTGACTTAAATAGACTTCTCTCTTGCTGTTACATATGGTGACATTTTCCAAATTCCATAATTCGCATGGGCCTATCAGGTGACAAGTTTAATTAACGCTCATCTCAATGTCAGACTGGACACTGGGCAGCAAAAGGATTAGCAGTTCAGAATAATCTGTTTCTGTGCTTGAGGCGGAGACAGCTGTTCCCCGCCGCGGGCCGCTGGACGACTGTGTCTCCTGGTGTGTGCTCCAGCCCAGATCCTCATCATGGGATACCGATTTCAGTTTTCTGTCAAACGCGTTTTAAAATTTGTTTTCAGCTCTTGGATCGCGGAATGGGATTTGGAATTGGTGTTTACCCTCCACTCTGAAATGTAACCAACTGGTTTTCAGACGGAATAACAGTTCCTTGTTGCAGCATTTGGAACTTGGTCACACTCCCAACTGCGTTTGTTCGTGATGAACTGTTCAGTTATGAACAGGCGTTTGATCAGAAATAATCAGGACTGTTTGTCGAGGAGAAACCGCTTACAGGTCACTATGCTGACGCTTTGGAATAATGCGTCTGAAGTTGTATTTTGAAAGAATAGTTTTTCAGGACTTATTCCAGAAACAGTTAAATAAAAATGTAAGGGAACAAGCAGATCAAATAAAGGTCAATCTGTGCTGGTTATTTAGGGCGCAGATGAAAAAAAAAACAGCTGACATAGCGGTACAGTACCTCCACTTACAGCACTCTCTATTATGGGAGGATACAGTAACGCCAAGCAAAAAGCTAACGTCACGCTGCTTTGCACTGTCTTATTTTTTTCTGAATTATTTCACTACTATTCTCTGAAAAAAATGCTACTCTTGCAAAATTCAATGCGACTATTTTAAAGTCTTTATACAGGCCAGACGCGTTTTCCCGTCGTAACTATGAACATACACTAGCGTCACTTCCAAACGTCCAACACGATTTTGACTCTCACTGTGAAACCTCACACACACAAAACATTTCTATTAACAACTAAAGATACGTAAAAAAAAGTCATGAAAGTCTTAAAGTGCCGGAAAGAACTGCGGGTTTGGCGACTCTTTTGAAAAGGGTGGGTGGTCATTTTGCAGTTTGCTACGAGCTGACGGCCCAGTGCCGCTTCACAGAAGATGTGCAGATTTTAATTTATCAAGGGGGATTTCGGCTGGATGACCCGTTGCCTTAAGAACTATCTCACGCAGCCCTCCTCAACACACACGCACTTTTCTCCAAGACATGACCCCGCTGTGAACACCACTATTCTGACTGGGTGCAGCTCTAGGTATGATCTCGCCCATCTGAGCCTGGATTTGGGCTCCAGGAACGGGACGGCCCGGCGGCAGGTGAGCCCCCCCCTGCCCAGCGCTAGCAGCCCAGTCATCGGCCAGGATAGGCCTGACGTCACGGTATAAACCCCGCAGCAGGTTGTCCGCTTGTAAACAATAACACAGGCACTTCATGCGGGTTTGAGGAGAGAGACGGAGGAGTCACAGCCGATCCGCATCCCAGACCTGAGGCTATTCCCCGCAGAGAAATTCATCCGAAATCGCAGGGACCGCGGAAACGGCGCCCTCATGCACAAGCAGGCTGGAGCGCAATAAAACCGGGGCATCACCGATTTCACGAGTATCTAAGGAATGGCATGTCTGATGGCTGCCTTTTCAGTTAACAGCACAGCGGTCACGAACTCCATCATCATGGTGAGAATGAAGTTTACCTCATTTAATATTCCTCCGGTCGGCTGAGAGACAGGACCGTAGGTCTAATGCGTCTTCACTGCAGGTGCGAAAACAGTAAAATTGGCGATTGCCTTTCTCACAAAATCATCACCACCGGTTTAGGGCACTGTTTGCTGCGCTTTGTAAATGTCTGTATTTAGCAATGTTGGGCATCTTGCGAGTAATGACGTGCAAATAGAGTTTAATTCCTGTATTTATGAAGTTCGTATAAAAACGGAGCTGTATGTTCTGCGGCGATGCCTTAAATAGCTCACCTGTGCTGTAGCTGAAGTGGAAGAATGAACTCGAGTAACCCACCCTTTCGTCAGCCTTCCATGGCAAATATTTCTCTTTCGTTCATTTACTCAAAAATAATTTATTTTGATTTTACCCGGATTAATGCGTAATTCGGGCTAATCAAGGGGCTGTATTTTAAGAGTCCGATGGCATACTATTAAAACATCGCCATTGTTTAATATATATGTACTCGTGCACAAATTTATTCATCAATGCATTTGTTATTTTCATTTTGATCAGATTGACTGCACACGTAAAAGCGTTTGTCAGGCTGGGAACATGTATTTACCACACTGTATTACGTACAGTATGAACAGATCCCTACCGACACAGTGTATATAGTTCTATAACATCAGCTAGTCATCATCAGATGGTGACAAATCCTAAACTCGGGGTTTTATTTAGAAAAATCAGGAGAATGAGTTCTGTGCATTAAACGGATTCCGTGTCTTTGCGCAGGAGTAAACTCTGCCCGATAGTAACCCCTCGCCTTCTGCGGGTGCGAGGGGATTATTGCGCTCTTGTTTCTGAGCATGCACACTCCTGGGCTGCATCAGATAACACGGAGAGGTTTCATGGGAGAACCTCAAACGAAAATCACCCCTGTACCTCGAAGAAACCATAATCCGTCATGCCCAGGTGTAACACCCTGTCTGGAAGGAGCACTATACTGTCGTGGTTCATAGTGAACATACGCGGGTGATAAACCAGCACTGCTCAGTAGGCTACACATCGGTGTTCTGCTCGTTGTCAGGCAGTTACTGTACAGTGTCACTGTGGGTTAGTCTTGCCCTTCTCGTTTGCTCATCAGAACACCAGCGGCCCGCCCGATCTGATGCTGGACGCCAGGGCCGTGTGCGTGTCCGTGGACGAGGTGGTGTCGAACGGCTCGGGCAGCCAGCGAGCGCCCCTGCTTCACGGACACCTGAAGAAGGTAGACAACAGCCTGACCGAGGCGCAGCGCTTCTCTTACCTGCCGCGGAGGCCCGCGGTCAGCATCGAGTTCAAGGACCTGTCTTACTCTGTGTCCGAGGGGCAGTGGTGGAGGAAGAAAGGTAAATGCGCCGATCCGAGACCAGCAGCTCCTCCTGCCTGTCCCTGGACCTCATCCTGAATACCCGCCATTGTGCTAACGTGCGCTGCGAAACCTGGGCCCACACCGATTTGCACCATTAGCTTATTAGCTCACGTGTTGGAAAAGTAGTTATTGGCGGACTAAGACCAGAAAGCAAAAGCAGTATTAGTGAAAGAGAAATCATTCTATTGTAGCTAAACAAGGCATTTTTTATGTGTACTGCTTGATCAAAGTGTGTCAGCTCCTACAAAGCTACCAGAAGCACAATTTTTAGATTAATCGGCTTTAGAAATACCCAGTCTCATTAACGGGACACTGAGAAAGGAGCTGTTAATTCTCAACTAGTCCAGTGCTTGCACACAGAGTTTTTAAACCTCTTTGAGCACACAGAAGAAAGAATTATATCCAAGCCTTTTGACAAGTCTTGACAAGAACTATAGTTGGTTCTGTTGATTGTAAGTGAGCTAGTGTGTCTTAAGAAACTGAAATCAGCCCACTGAACAATAAGACCTGAGAGTGGCTTATGTAGCTTTTCTACATTCGCCTTTCAGCTGTTTGAAGATGTTTTGGTTTGATTTAACATGAAAGAATGCTAAACTGATTGGGTTGCAAAGGTATCCATTGTCAAGGTGTTTTGAACCTTTTAAAATATCCCCCAACTGAGGGAAAACAGAATGTTTCAAACCTGGTTTACAGAAAGAGATGTCTTGCCCTTTCAGCACCTCTATTGTCTATGTATGGTTTGCTGAAACAGCTTCAATGGATTGCGTTAGATTTCCATGTGCACTGAACATGATCACAAAAACATTATGCAATTGCAATTTGGAATTCAAAGCTAGTACGTGCATGTTAGATAATTCTGTCTGAAGAAGGATTTTAGGTTGTGCTGCAGAAATAGCTTTCAGCTAGATCCTGTTGTTTCTTATGTTTCATGTATTATGTCATGTGGAATTTAATATCTAATTGAGAGCAGGGGCACAGATTGTTAATATCTCAGCCTTTTAGGAAAGACAACAGCCTTAAAGATAGGCATATCCATTTCCCAGCTGGCCTCCAGAAACCTCTCCCATCTCACATCTGCAAGTCAGCTGTGGTTTGTAAAATATATCTTCATTAGACTGTTTTTTAAATCATAACCTTACAAAAGACATATTCCTCACATTCCTGCCTTGAAGATGTTTGTTGAATTCAGATAAGGTCTTTCAAGGGACTTGTGAACTAATGAAGATAATTGAAAGTTTGATGGAGTTAGGGTCACTTTTGACTGTGTTCAAAAGACAGGTTGGTCCCCTGTCATGCTGGTCATGTGTGAGATGTCCCATAAATACGAAAACTGTATTATGTAATGTTTTCCTTAGTTTCTCACTACTCACTGTTTAAGGCAAAGTCAAACTGATGACGTCTGGCACTGGTGCATTCATTCATTCACTTTCTGTTTAGCTCCTGTGCTTTTAACTCACATGATTTGTTTTAATACGTCACGTTTGGTACGTTTGCGTGTGCAATCTTAGTTTCTCATTATGTAGGACACGCGCTACCTGGAGCCGGGCCCTGTGAAAAGTACAATGTGTGAGCATCTACCTTCGTTTGGTGCAGATAGCGTTGTCTCTCTAGTATAGTGGAGAAAACACCCAATATATTGACATAACCGCACCGCTGCTGCTCTTCGTCTCTTTGCAGTGTGGCCTTTTCAGCGCGAACCTGCACACTTGGGTGCTGAGAAGCTCCTTACAGGGAGCTGGATGAGCTCAGCCAAGCAGATTTGCCAACAGGAATAATGCTCCTATTTAGCCAAGGAGTAATTCTCCTTCGAGTGACTTTGATTCTGAACTAGATCAGATTACCCAGACACTGTCACACTTGGTCCTGAACCCACAGATATTTTCCTGCACTTCTCTGATTTCACCAGCTTTGTGTGCCCCACTTGGTCTTGAGTGACATAATAACTTCTTTTGAGATGCCTGAGTGACAGAGGCGTCTTTACAGTTTCATCGCCCAATAGACTGAAGCCCCTTACTGTTCTGAGTGCACTGAGCCAAGCTCTCCAAATGATCACATCGGTGTAACAGATGCCTTGTAGCTCCACAGATTGAGCTTTGAGAGACATCGTGTTTATTTTTTTATTCATTCCATTTTTATCTTTACCCGTTTTTAATCACAGTGTTTACAATTGCAAGTAAACAATTTAATTGTAGGTTTACAGTAGACATGACACCTGATCAAATTTATAAATACAGGTGCTCTCCTAGCTGTGTCCTGTTATTATTTTGATATTGTTTTGAGGCATTTTGAATTAACTGAGTATTATCTCTGAACAGATTTTACTGCCATTGACATACTGGAGAAAAATGATGTTTGTGTGAAAAGGTTTTATTTCCGTTTTCATTACGTAACTCACTTCTTCGCAGTTCTCCAGTGCTGTTTTTCACAGTTTATAGTCACAGAGTGTTTTAAACTCTGGAGCGTTATAGCGTTATAACCCTGTTCACAGCCTCCCACAGATGTCGGGGGAAAAAAAATGAATTTCTAAAATCCAGTCAGAAGGAGGGTTTCTTGAGAATAAGTTACAAAGGGTTTTTGCTGATGGAGAGGTTGTGAGAGTTGTGACAGTATCCAGCTATTGGGGAATTTGCACTAAAACACAATTTCCTTCACGTGTAGTTCTTAAAGAACGGCTGAAGTGGACAACATGCAGTGGTGTGATGAGAAGCTCATGGGTATTTCCTGCTTCCTTTGCCGAAGTCAGCAGTGGGACCGGAGGCCAGCTGCCGGCCCTGGGTGAATGGGCTGTGCTGTCAAAGAGCTTCAGCTCATTTGAATCGTCTGAGTTCCCAATGGCTGGGTTCGGCGTAGTGTAGAGGAGTCTGAGATCGTTTTTCTTTGCTGCCAGCTGTGGTAACTCAATATTAATGAGTGTTGACAAGCCATCTCCATTACATCGACATGAAGGGCAGTGCCGGCGCCCATCCACTTGGGCGGCACTAAATAATGAAAGGAGTCAACCCAGTGCTGAACTGGCAGTGCCAGCCTCCACGCCACTGTGCCAGCACTTGTTCAGGGGCACTTGTTCATGTTGCTATATCAAAAGACTGAAATTAATGTTTCATAAATATCTTCCATGGAGATTCGTGGGAGCACTGCAAATTTCTGAACCTGGCGTCCAGTTGTCACTTTCTTGCGCCTTTCTATTCTGTCACCTAAGATAAACTCCATAAACATGCAGAAATGAACACGCAGAGCTTGGTTTCTCTTTCATTCTTTGTAATAATGCAGTTACAGATGCATTTTCATGAAGACCGGTTAGTTAAAATCATGCTTGATTTGGACAGAGAGGTGTACGACGTCCAGCCACTACGGCCCTGGGTGCTTCCCGGCCCGCTCCCTCTCCATTCTGGTGACCATTCACTGGGTCGAAAGGGACCTCTACAGCAGGTGAAAATGTGTAAACTGACTCTTCCTGAGAACACCGGCCGAGTGCTCCTTGTTCCTAAAGTCACCAAAACAATGATAAATAACCAATAGCAAACAGGATACTGAAACACTTTCCAGTGTGTACTCAGAGTATTTTCTGTTCCCGTTACACAACAGTTGAACTGGGTCAGAGCCTCGTTCTGCGTTCCGGGGTATTATCACCATGCTGATGTAGGAAGAGAGGATGGAGGATTGGCCAAACCGAATGAACCTAACCCTAACCCGAATGAAGACACTTCCCAGGCAATAAACAGTGAATTTTAAAAAGCAAAAATGCCCCCTTCCCCCTCCCCTCAGCCCCATTCTCCGACCTGTCCCAGCATGTCTTGTAACCCACAAGACAAAGCAGATGGAAAAGCTTCATCTCTTCAGAGCAGGTGTGCTGCTGCAAAGCACTGCATCAGCAGCTCCCAGCCGGTTACTGCCGGTCAACAAACTCTAGTAACCCCTTCACAGGCAGGCGGGGCCAGGAGAGACTCGGGTTCTGATTGGCTCTTTCGTTGCTAGGATACATGGGGGATGCTGAGAGGAGGAAAGATGGACCTGTGCAATGTTTCTTCTCTGTGTTATTTTACAGCATCACAAGGAAAGTAGGTCTCATAGCTCGTGGCTGTTTTTTTTTGTGTCCATTTTGTTTGTGCTTTGTTAGAAGCTTTGCATGCTGGGGCTGTTTCAGCAAGGACTTTTTGATGACACTTTCAATGCTGTGAGCTCATGCATAAACAAAAATGGTTATTTTTACATCTGTGCAAATGTTGAGAAACACTTTCTGTTTTCTGTGAAATAGAGAGCAGACTACAAGTGAGCAAATATTTTGTAAAACTAATAACACTCAAAGAAGAGATATGTACTTCTTTTTAATATTTTCTACAGACTTAACAAGAAACCCCACACAATATTTGAGCATTTTTGTTGTGGTGTGAATTTTTTCTGGCAGCTTCACCTAAAACAGTTCATAATTTTAAAATGCGGTTTTACGTAAGTGCTTTCAAAACATTATTTTTTTAAAGCAACATTTTGTGCTAAGCTGAATGGTTAGTAGCTATAGTAGACCCAGTTTTACATTCCAGTGTAGCTGCCTAGTTTTTAATAGATCTGTCCACTTATTTACTATTGCACAGTATGTTGTGCACATAATGGGCTACATAGATCTGTTAGGAGTATCTTCATCACCGCCTCTCTGATGGACTACAGCTGAGGAATGGAGGCCCATTCCAAATTCATGAGATTTGTGTGCTTTCACAGATCACAGCTGCTTCTTTTTAGTTCAGATCAAACAAGGGAAAAGAAAAGTGTCAGCTACTGTGAACACTGAACATAATGTGGATGGCAGGTGCTACTTTAGCAGAGTTATCATTTTCGAGAGAATTATTTCAGTGACTAGTGAGAGCTTCTGTCACTCTGCTTGAGGTGAGAAATGGCATGGCATTTAGAATAACACTTTGAATGCCTGTTGAAAGCATGAATTGGTTACTCCTGTACTATGCAGAGGAATCCTGGAAGGGGTGCTCACTCTTTCCTGCAGAGTTCCTTGCTGAAGTATTACCGGTGCTTTTAGTAAGCTGATATGGAAGTCGGGAAAGTTCACCGAGGCCACGTCAGTAAATGAGAAACACATGACTGCGATTGTGTCACCTTGCATAAACCCCAGGATTAATAACTAGCTCATTCTGTATAATGTTCCTAAGTGTTGCTTTTGAAGCGTGCCCCAAGCTTAATGCCCTGCGACTTAGGCCGGCCTAAGCTGCTCTTCTCCGCCATTGCTCAAAATAGCCTTTAGAAACTGTGTTGGGGTTTGCTGTTTGCCGTTAAATAACCCTTTGCCAAGCTATTGAAAGCAAAAACGTGGCACATTTTATCAGATGATGTGGGATCCTAGCTTTGGCAGGGGAGCAATCTGAGAGGTGCTAGGCTCCTGTAGTCGTTAACTGCAGCTCGGAGAGATGGACACCTTGCCAATTACAGACTAGTGGAAAGTAGCCAAGTGCAGAAAGCAAGGGCATTCCTTGCTTGGACATCTCCCAGCAGTCTTCTTTTAGCCAAAAAGACTGGGGTGATCTGCTACCAGCAACGATGTTGTAATGCTGTGAGCTGGAATCTCTACGTTGCTGTGTTTGTTAACTGAATACATGACATGGCCCGATGTCAAGCTCTCGGAAGACCCAGATGTTGTTACATCGTTAAATTAGTTTTAACGTCAGTGTTCTTGATATGAGAGGCTCAGACTAGGCAATCTGAGATCATGCAACAGTTATGAAGGAAACAAAAATGACGTGTTTTACAGTTTCGTTGGTGTCAACTGAGGAAGAACATCAGAATGGTTCCACCTGAAATGGTGCCATTTGGCCCATCTTGCCTGTTAGTTAGTAGTTATGAGTTAATTCTCATCTAGTATGTTTCTTCTAGCTGTTTCCTGAAAGAAGCCAGAGCATCAGCTTCATTAGCATGGCTGGGTAGTTCATTCTTGTCTCTTAAGCCTTACTGGTGCACATCTGCGCTACCTCATTTTTTTAATGTATGTTGTACGTAATAATAAACGTAATGCACTTGGGCAGCATGGTCGTTTTTGGTCATAATCGTGTAACTCTGTAATTTAAATGTGTTGGCATGTTTAAATACAATTCTTACGGCTTTCAACAACTGATGGCCTTCGACCACTCTGCTAGTGCGTCAGAGTGCATCTTTTCCAGAAGGGAGAAATGCTGTCTCTCAAAGTGACATGCCGGTTTGGGTCACACGGTCATTGAGCTGAACGATCGCTCCTGGGGGTGGCTACATTGCCACGCTGAAGCAGCAGCGAATGTCTCGGTGAAGAAATCCAGGAAGGCCTGAAACAAATTGAATTTATTTAAAATATTTTAAATTTGCCACAGCAGTGAGAGACTGGCACTCGCTGTCATTCTTCCCTTTGCAGTAAGTGGTACGGTCAAGGCTTTTCTCACTTGTTAAGCTGTGTTTCTTCACTGCCTTGTGCATTCTGTGCATTTTTCTGCAGTGCATTCAACAAATGAAAAGGACCTTACAGACGTGCACTGCCAGGGTCTTTGTGTTTTCTCTTTGGAGATGCGGTGTAAGAAAATGCAGACAGCCTAGGAAAGATTCATCCTGTGATCATTCTGTTTGCTTTTGCCTTTGCACATTGTACAATGTACATTGTTTGTACATTGTCTTGATGCACTGTTTGCACTTTGTTTTGTTTTTTACACTTGTTTTACAATCGAGAGACTTTCTGTAAGTAAGAATTCCATTGTACCAGTACCGGTTACATATGGCAATAAAGTTCAAGTTCAAGGGTCTGTTCTACAGCCAAACCAGTTGTGCCACCATCCGGAAATGACAGACTTGGCCCGGCCCACGTCTCCACCTTTTTGTCTTTTAGAAATCTGTTTCTATGAGTATCACCTCTGCTGTAGAGAACCACCCCTGGTAGTTCAAGGTTGTCCTGCTCAGGTTGGAGAAGGGTGAGAGAATGCTTGGCAAACAAGTACTGTATTGCCACAGGAACTACAGAGGCATCAATGAACAAAATCATTTGCTGGATTAAATAAATAGTTCTATTTAAAGAATGGCTAGCCAGAAGGCATTTTTGTAAAAAGGCTGCCAAATATGACAATGAGCAATTCTCGTTTCATAACCTTTGTGTATATTCTAAAAATCGCATCTTCCTGAAATGATCATTATTAATCCAGTTTCCCGGGAGAAAAAAATCCACTTAGCATAAAGGAGATGAGCTGTGCATTTCGACAGTCACTCATACAATAAAACATAAAACACGCTGGGGACGGACATAGCTTAATTGCATGAACTGGGGGTCAAACTGATCCTTGAAGATTAGCGCTAACATTGCATGACGGTACTGGAATTTGCGTGGTTTGCAGGTCTTTTGTTTCAACAGAGAGCAATATGATTTAGTGTGAGTGAAATGCACAACAGAAGCAGAGAATATAAATGATGTTAATATTGTAACGCATATGGCCGACAGGTACTGTGTAAGAGTTGGCTTACCAGAGCGGTGAGTCGCCGCCCTTCCCTGTGATAGCAGGACTACAGCCACTGGGCTGTAGAGAGATCTCTCTTTAGCTCACCGGGCTGGGTCCCTGTTGAGTGACGCGGGAGTCCCGGGTTCGAGCCCCCAACGGTGCGGGGCCGACCTAAGGCGGCAAGGGCGCCCACATGAACCCCCCGATGCATTACAATAATATGGAACAGTCTGCTTAGGATGTAGACATTCAAGATGTCAATAGAATTAAACAGGTCTTTGACATATTATGATGCACTATAGTCATTTATTTTGATCTGTTGCTTCTGTTGTCTATTGTGCAAATAATGATAGTAACATAGTTCCAAATGATTTCTAGTGGATCTGTATACACAGTATGCATTTGATTGACAGAGGATGTGCTTATCCTTTTCAGTAACACAACCTTAGTTTCCAGCTGTAGCAGTCAAATCTGCTGTTCTGGAAAAAACGTATTTCAAATGTCATGTTATTGCTGTGACCTTCATTGTTTGCCCCAGTGCATGGCCCCACTTGTCAGATAACCTGAGTTTGCCCTTTGCTTTTATGAAATAGTATGAAAAGGTCTTGAAATCTAGTCTTTAACAACCAGCTTTTCAGTCGTGAAGTTCATGTCATGCTGCCAAGAGTGGATGTTCCTGCAGAGCCAGGCTGAGTTGCATTTGTTTAAGCTAGTTAACTAATACAACAAATGCACCACTTCAGGAAGAACAAACTGTTTAATGATCAGAAAGCTGGTCAACTACCAAAAAAGCTTATGATTGTGTGCCACTTTTTGTAAAGATAAAATATTTTTTCTGTACAAGTTGTGTGTATATATAATGACATATACGGAAAGAAACCGCTTTCCAAAACCGTATCTACACATTTGTTATGCTCTTTTATTCCCTATATATTACATCTAATTAAAGAATGCTCCAAAATAATTGGATAAATTAATAACACTCTTCTCCTGGTCTGCGGGATGACTATTCCAAGCGCCCATGTTTGAGGTAGGTGTAAAAAACTACATTCCTCTATTTGAGTAGTTTCGGATCTCCGTCATTCACCAGTGCTGCCCTGCGCTGTCTGCTCTGCGGCTCACCTGTGGAGCAGGTGCTTTAATGGGCTGAGATGCTTCTTAGGTGTTCCCTGAGATAAGCCTGTGAGACCGCAGTGAGAACAAATCTCCATCGAAAAGGACAGGAGAGGTCGGAGGTATTTGTGTATCGCTCTGACAGATTATAGTGAAAATCCAATTAGGCTGGGAACTACTGCAGTCACCGGGATTAATGTTATGCAGCATGCATGAGTCAAATCGCAGGTTACTGTTGGTCATCTCAGCCTGCATCGGCCCTCTGCATGTGAAGGACACAAGCTTCCTTTTTTACAAAACGAACAGAGCTCTGCAAACTGTTCTGTCTGGGCCAGGGAGGTTTGGGATATCACTGCTGTTATTTTATCTGAAGATCAAACTATATGTATACTTAGTGGCTCTTGTGGAGCATGTTGTCGTGACTTTTATAATCTGCAAAGGAATTTAGCATGTTTAGATATAGACAACAGGAAGCATTTGCAATGTGCTGAATACACTAGTAGTTAATTAATTTGATGTCATATTCTGTGCATTTTATGTAATTTTGAGTGCAACCAAAATTTTGCTGTGTAGTTCACTAGATAAACAGCAGATTTAAGTGAATAGTAGTGTTCTGTGCAATGCGATCAATATGTCTATACAGACATTGCTGAAATAACCTTGCTGCTGTAATGCATTTTTCTTTCTGGCAGTTTGACCTCTTTTAGCTACAGTAAATCCAAAAGTAATGAGTAATTAAATAAATAAAATAAAATAAATATTGAATCTGGAAAAAATGTTGCACCGTTTGATGTATGCCCTCTGTACCAATGATGTTTATATTGTGTTTTTTAAAGGATGTTTTTGTTGTTCTCTTAAGCACAAAGCTGATTTTTCTGCAACTACAAACATGTCTTTCAGTCTAAATGTCGAAGTAAATTTGAGACTTCCTTGAGGTACATTTTTTCACGGTTGTATTGAAGGCAAATGTGGGAGATGAGGCCTGAATTAAAGAATCAATTTAAATTAGCTGACGGGCGAGTCCAAACGTGAACGTGAAGAGAAAGTGGGTTATCCAGAGGCTACAGAAACCACACAAGGCCTTTCACATGGTGTAGGTGTCGACAACAGATGCTCCATTTACTGGAACAAAGAGACAGTGTCATGGGACAGACACTCCAGCATGTACTGAGTGGATTTCGGTTCCCATTTCTGTTTAATAAAGGGCCGACTCTTCACTCCTGTTTCTGTTGTCTGTTTCAGGATATAAGACCCTGCTGAAAGGCATCTCTGGGAACTTCAGCAGCGGAGGCCTGGTGGCAATCATGGGGCCGTCAGGGGCCGGGAAGTCCACTCTCATGAACATCCTGGCTGGCTACAGGTCAGCACAGCAGACAGAAGAGGTCCAACTAGCCTCAATTGAGCATTTTCAATTGGATAAGTGCACACTGACAAAATAAGAATATGTAATATGTTCATAACATACAGCAAAGCGTAGACCAATCCTTGTCCTTCCATTCTCAACCCATGAATGTAGGCTTGTTGTTTGAATGCAAGAGATTGTTTCTGTTGTTGAAGTGGAAGGATATAAAGTATTTTAAGGACTAGCCTGACAGCTCCTTGTTGGTCCGATGTAAAGGAAGTGCTAGTTTCCGTGCCCGGCGGAGTCTTGAAGTGTCCCTCGAAAGCAGAGAGGTTTTCCTGATCTCTCCTCCGCCGTCCCGCAGGGAAACCGGGATGAAGGGCGAGATCCTGATCAACGGGCAGCCCCGTGACCTCCGATCCTTCCGGAAGGTGTCGTGCTACATCATGCAGGACGACATGCTGCTCCCACACCTGACTGTGCAGGAGGCCATGATGGTGAGCTGGCAGGGGGATGTGGGGGTCACCGGGGCTCACACCCCTCACACGCGTGTGCATGCTCACACACAGACATAGCGGAAGCTGTTACCCTGGTTTCCGTCTGGAAACAGCTGAGCTCTTCGCCACGTTTAGCTACCAGCTGGGCTAGATGGGCTGAATGGTCTCCTCTTGTTTGTAACTGTTCTTACCTTAAATTCTTTTGTTTGAGCTGTGGCTGATGTTATCTGTGCTTTAATTAGACACGTCGCTTTTTTACCATGATTTCCGCTAGGATTCACTCATACCTTGCTGATATGTTTTAAGTTTTTAAATACAAGGCATCATCATTTTGCACGTTGATTACTCTGTTTGAAGGGTTTAGGACGTGGTAACGACAATTGCAATTGTACTCTAAGGCTCCTGGAGCTGAGGGCTTCATTCACTTGGGAGAAATAAAGCGTTTTGTGTGCAAAACATCCCACACCCTGGGTTCATAACTGTTTTCATGCCCCGACCCTCCAGGTATCTGCTAACCTCAAACTTCAAGAGAAAGATGAAGGCCGAAGAGAGATGGTAAGAGCTCCTGTGTGGCTGAACATGACTTGACCGCAAAGTCCTTGACATGAAATCTTATAGAGTCGAGAAAGCTGGTGCACCACTCTTATAGATTTTCAATGCTAGTACCTGTACTAGTTTTCAATACCATTAGGGATCTGCCAAGCCTGTATTTGATATTAGACATTGACATTAATTAGTTTTGAATGTCCAAGTAAGCCCCTGGTCTTCGTCGGGCCTGTCACTGTGGACACAGAGCAGCAGGAGGTTCAGGACGCTGTTGACCTCGGCAGCTGTTTTTTGTTGACGGCAGGTGAAAGAGATCCTGACAGCTCTGGGTCTGCTTGAATGTGCCAAGACGCGGACGGCCAACCTGTCCGGAGGGCAGAGGAAGCGGCTGGCCATTGCCCTGGAGCTGATCAATAACCCACCAGTGATGTTCTTCGACGAGCCCACTAGGTCAGTTTGCTCTGCTCTTGAGCTCTTGGGAAACACTGGAAGATACATGGAAATAATAGGATAAAAACAAAAGTCCTTTATTAAGAACTGCATTTATGCTGCACAGTAGTGCATGTGGTTTATTTATATCAATTTTCATAAGAGTTATTAGAAGACAGAAACGTGTACCAATAAGAGGTACTTGTAAGGCCATCATGATGTCAGCTGGCTCTACCCTCCTGCTTCAACTGGAGCTCAGAAATGAAAGTTGAGGGGTACGTTGTACCCCAGATTGTGCAGCTCAATTAGCTTATGGGCCTCATATAAATACACAAAGATCATAAGACAGCTAAGTCTATACCATCACCTTCTGGAGTTTCAACAGGAGTGTCTCTGTTGTCCGTGGTTTGAAGAGGACTTTGTTGTCTAAAACAGCGATTCTAGAACCCCAGAGAGGGTCAGTTTTATCAGTAGATGAGTACTGGGCATTAACAGCGGATAGTGGCTTCATTGTGCTATGCAGGAAATGTGCTGTTTCATCTCACGAATACAAGAACATCTAACTGGTTCTGTGTAGCTGAATGCCATCAAATGATTCCAAGAATGTTCCTCTGTCTTCCCCCATGTCTGCAGCGGGCTGGACAGCTCCTCGTGTTTCCAGGTCGTCTCCCTCCTGAAAGCTCTGGCGCAGGGAGGCCGAACCATCATCTGTACCATCCACCAGCCCAGTGCCAAGCTCTTCGAGCTGTTCGACAAGGTATTGCAGCCACAGCTCTTCTGTATCCACTGTGATCACTGGAGCACCACTGGGTTTCAAGCAGGACTGCAGTCCAGATTTCTCAAACCAGTAATTAAATCTCAGTAACAAAATAATGTAGTTGAGGGTATCTCAAAATCGTGAACTGTGTGAAAGTACTTTAAGTCACTGCGTTGTCACAAACCCCTGGTCTCCCCACAGGCGAGAATTATTGCACATTGTGACATGAAGCAGCCCTTCCTGCTCAGTAGTTACTGTAATGACTGATGTAATATAACCTATGACCGAATAAGTACAGGTGGTGTAGCAGATGTTTCACTGCAGAAATGTTCCAACATGATGTGAATGCAGAGTTAACAAGTAGGTTGTATGTGTTGGCAAAACCATATCAAAATCAAGAACAATATTCCTATTGGATTAAAAGAGATGTATTCACAAGCCTGCTTGTTCACAGTGGCCCAGTTCATGTCACTGAAAGTTCTGATGGTTGAGATTCATTGTTCTGACAATATGGCGCTGTGTATACCTTGAAATTTAATCTATTTTGTGATGTAAATTGGAGGTTTTACATGTTACTGTGTACATTTTGCTTTTATTGTGGTTTGAAGTGCACTCATCAATGCCGATTCTTTCTAACCCAGAAATGTAAAAATAGCATTGCAGTTCCCTTTCAGTCATCCACAGTCAGGATGGTGTTATTCATTAATTCATCTGTCTGATCTCCAGCTATATGTCCTGAGCCATGGGCAATGCATTTACCAGGGAAAGGTGTCCAGTCTGGTCCCATACCTCAGGGAGCTTGGACTGAACTGCCCCACCTACCACAACCCTGCGGACTTCGGTAAGAAGTTCTCCGGTCTTTTATGTGCTGCAGGGCCTGTGATGTGTACTGTACGTTTCTTAAACCTTTTAAACCTTTCTAGGTAAAACAATGATGTGAAGCATATTCATAAAATAAAATAAACTTTTCAAGCATGTTTTTACTTTTTTCTGTAATTACTCATAAGTCTTTCAGGGAGCTTAAAGTATGGCCAGTTTTTTAAAAAACATTTATGTTAATTGTATTCAATTTGTTTGGAAAAAAACATCTATTAATTTTGTAAAAGTATTCATATCTTACATACAATTACATATAATTCATCATAAGACCATCATTAACTTGATAATGACCTGTGCCTTTAAACTCTGAATATACAATGCAGGCGGTCATGCTATTAAAGAAATAACAAATGGAAATAACGGGCACTGTCGTCTGCAATGTCAGGTACTGTTGGGTCCGTGCTGTTCTTTCACGTAATGCAAGACGGAGCAAACATCCATTCAAATCTTTCTTAAACCCCCTCTGCTTCCCAGACTGATGTGTTGGCCCCTTGTGTGACTCCAGCAGAGCCTCCTCCTTGTGACTGCTCTCTGTCTCTGTTGTGTGCAGTGATGGAGGTGGCGTCGGGAGAATACGGAGACCAGACATCTCGGCTGGTGAAGGCTGTGCAGGACAGGAAGTGTGAGAAGGACTACAAGGCTGAGCTCAGTGGGGACAGGTCTCTCCACCCCTTCCTCTGGCAGAAACCCTCTGAGGAGGTAACGGCCAGTGGGGAGGATGGGTGGAGGTGTCGGATTTTGTCCAAGACTTTTGTCCATGACACAAAAAGTATCATTTGAAGTTAAAAGGAAGCATGGCTGTTGTGAACTATGAGAAAGAGAACCTATCACTAACCAGAAGACCCATCTGGTATTCTGCCCACAAAAAACAACTTCTTTGCACCGATTTATTAATTGGTTGAATAAAGGGCTTTGCCATCATGATAAAGCTCAGGTAGAAAAATAACCAGCTGTCATGGGCCTGTTCTCTGCTTGATATTTTCTAATGTCCTTATGAGTGAGATCAGAGACTTTAATGCGGATGTTATCCAGTCTCAGGCTGGGTTTAGTTCAGCTTTACTGTCTTGTCCCCCCAGGATTCCTCCTCCACAGAGGGCTGCCACAGTTTCTCAGCCAGCTGTCTGACTCAGTTCTGCATCCTGTTCAAGAGGACCTTTCTGAGCATCATGAGAGACTCGGTAAGGAAGGAGCCATGTGCTGAGGGATTAGCAGATGCTCGGGTATATTCAGATGTCAGATGGCGTTTCCTAATGTCGGAGGTGTTTACCAAAGATAGCACGTGAAAGATAGATAAGACTTTATTAATCCCGTAGGGAAATTGATGAGGATGGGTGGGTTAAATTCTTCATTTCCAAAATTGATTCCGTATTAGGAGACTTTGTCCTTTAGTCAGTTTTACAGCTGGAGTTGTCTCCTTTTGTCTGTAGCCTTTGTAAATTCTCATCGAATATTTAAAATCTAAATAATAAGAACAAGGACGTCTTGAGAAGGACGTGCCATGTGGAGAAAAATGAAATAGAGGGACATTTCTTCTGTCCATCCCGAACAAGAACATTATAAGAAATCTCCAGAACTATCTCATTTCTCCATCTGGACTTACTTAACAGCTTCCCTCACAATCCAGTGTGGGTTCAGTCCCTCAAACCCCTCAATGGCTGACATGGATTTTGTCAATGCCAGTAGTTTGTCAGGGGTGTTGGACTGTCAATTTCAGTAAAAATGCAGAATGCAACACCAGCCTCTCTAATTAACATTCTTTGACTTGAAAAGGGCGTTGTATTCGCGAACCAGAAGGAACTCTGGAAGACCGTCTTGATGTGTGGATGTCCTCCACAATTTATTTCAACATATGCATGCAGTCATCCTCACTAATATATCCCTCAGTGTCAGAGCCCTTTGACGTCCAGAGAGGAGTCAAGCAATAATGTACCATCATTCCAAATCCCTTATCAATATTTTTTAGTACTGCAATGGTAATTACTTAACCTGCAGTGATTCAAGGATACCTAATGAATTTTACATTCATATTTTTTTACTTTAAATCCTATTACTTTCGATTGCCACTTCTTAGTAATAAGTAAAGAAGGTTTTCCTCTTGGGTAGACAGTGTAGCTCACTGAAATAAATGCCAGCTTTGTTGGAAAGAAAAAAAGGCTATGCATCATTTTCCCCCAAGGGTTGTTATTAAGCTGTTTCCTGCAGGTGTGGTAGAAGAAAGGATTCAGCTGAATTAGGTGATGTCTGAGCGAGTCACGTGTGGCGCGTCTCTCTGCTGACTGTCTCTTGGTGCGACTTGTGATGTCTGCCAGGTCCTGACGCACTTGCGCATCACGTCTCACATCGGCATTGGCATCCTCATTGGCCTGCTCTACCTGGGAATCGGCAACGAGGCCAAGAAAGTGCTGAGCAACTCGGGGTTCCTGTTCTTCTCGATGCTGTTCCTCATGTTCGCTGCACTCATGCCCACTGTGCTGACCTGTGAGTGCAACTGCAGGCTCTCCTCTACCTCGGTGCTCGGCGTTAACACAAGAGCTTCACACAGATTTAACACCAACCAAAGCAAAGACGGAGCAAAGATCGAGATCATTCATGCCAACTGAAGCCAGACGCATGAATTCAATCTCTTAATCAGCTTGAGCTGTGCATTTTTCATCTAATTAGGTGGAAATACTTGAGAATGCATTCGGACTCGGGGTAAAGTCCTTTCGATTCATTTCAGTTCAGACGAAGGTCACACATTCCTAAAACGCAAGTGTTGGAAGAGGCTTACAGCACGTGAACCATTTTTCATTCAATTAATTGGTAGCAGTGGTGAAGACAGAGAATAATAAAGCAAAAAATAGAAAATCCAATGTAATCCAATATATTTCAAAGCAATAGAAAGCAGCACCATTCCTTGTTTGATTGAAACACACTTTATTCTGTGCGCTATTGACTTTATCCTCCCTTTTGTCCGTTTCTTTATTTAGTTCCCTTGGAGATGGGGGTGTTTCTCAGAGAACACCTGAACTATTGGTACAGCCTTAAGGCCTACTATCTTGCTAAAACCATGGCTGACGTGCCCTTCCAGGTGAGCCTCGCCTTTCTCGCCCCGTCAGATTGTAACCATTTCCCAAAGGATGAGTACTGTTCCCGAAAACCTGTGACGGTGTGCTGTAGTATGTGTTTCATATGATTGCTATTCATAACATGAGATTATTACAGAAGATGTAAATACCCCCCACTCACCAAAAAACACAGGGAGATGGAAACATTATAAAGTGCTCGTAATTTCAAGTCCTCAAAATGTAGCTTTTGTCAAAAGAGGTGTTCGGTTTTGAACCGTGTAATATCAGGCTTTAAAAACTGTTCTCCCTGTACAGTCTGTGGTGCAACTTAGACTCAGTAATACAAACTGAAACTATTCATGATAAATCTTTTCTCCATTACAAAAGTTCAAGAAGTGCTAGTACCTACTTCTAGTACGTAGTACATACCTAGTACACACAGTAATATGTCAAAGAAAGTAGAAGCTCTTGTTGTTTTTCCTACTGGAGATCGCACCTTTCCTGAGAGCTGCGGGGAATGTCTTTCCTCTAGATAATATTTCCAGTGGCGTACTGCAGCATAGTGTACTGGATGACTTCACAGCCCTCCGACGCCCTTAGGTTTATCCTCTTCTCTGCACTGGGGACCATGACCTCACTGGTGGCGCAGTCTCTGGGGCTGCTGATAGGAGCTGCTTCTACGTCTCTGCAGGTAACCCGCCGCAGCGCGGGCTGTCGACCAGGCGAGGGCGAGGGCGCCGGGAGAGTGGTGTCCTGCTGATTCAGTCATTAGGAGCCCCGTTATTCAGGATTGTTCAGGACACTGTCAGGATCCTCAGTGGCGGCACAATATGGGCTTAACCTGTTGTATTTAAAATAAAAATGCAAAACGTTGTAGGGAGCAGTAGTTCAGGTGGGCAGCTGCGTCAGCATGCGTAGGCTGCAAAGGAACAAGTAATAGGTTTATTCCATGCTGAAAAAAAGGAGAAAGAAAACACAACATTTCGGCCGTGGAGCCTTCCTCAGGTGAAGAAGGCTCCACGGCCGGAACGCTGTATTTTCTTTCTTCTTTTTTTCAGCATGGAATAAACCTATTACCTGTCCCGTTGTAGGAAGTAGTTGAGTACTCCCCCCCGAAAAGGGAGGGAGTGTTTCGGCACCAGGGGTGGTAGTTCGACACAGAGCCTGTGCCAGCAGTGTCCTGCAGCTTGTGCAGCAGCAGTGAGGAACAGCTCACTGGCAGTTTTCATCCCCAGGACCAACGTCTTCCCCTTTTATTCCTGAAGGTGGCGACGTTCATTGGTCCAGTGACTGCCATCCCTGTACTCCTGTTCTCTGGATTCTTTGTGAGTTTCGACACTATTCCCAAATACCTCCAGTGGATGTCCTACATTTCCTATGTCAGGTGAGAGACCTGGTGTGAATTAAGGGTGGAAGTAGAGATGAATGTTTTAGCCTTGTCTGAACAGCTGTTACTCATTCTGTAATTCAGTTATGCTGGCCTATTCCTTACTCAAACTACTCAGTTTTTGAGATATGCTATGCCCATACTTTTCCCCTGCTCATAAAAAAAGCCATAAATGTCCAAGGCTTCACATAACATCAATCATTAAGTTGTCAAGTGAGTATCTGATCCTAAGCTTTGGTCCAGCAGTGCTGCTCTGCCTTCAGTTTTAGTCAATTGACAGTGGAGGAGTTGAAACATCAGGGAGGTCTAAGTTTGCTTTGTGCATCACGTCTATGTCTTCAGTTGTCTTCTGTCTTGCTTCCTGCTATCGGTCCAGCATTGCGCATCTTTTCTGTCAAAACAGTCCGCCCCCTTTGCTTTTCAATGGTGCACGTGCTGTAGTTGTCAAAAGCCCGAACCTGCCTGAGCCCTGTTCCCGTGCCTGTCGGTAACACAAGCCTGCCGTCCCGTGTCCTGCGTAGATACGGCTTCGAGGGGGTCATCTTATCTATCTACGGGCTGGACCGCGAGGACCTGCACTGCGACCAAGACGACACCTGCCACTTTCAGAAATCGGAGGCCATCCTCAAGGAGCTCGACGTGGAGAACGCCCAGCTGTACCTGGACTTCCTTGTGCTGGGGATCTTCTTCGTCTCCCTCCGCGTCATCGCCTACTTCGTGCTGCGCTACAAGATCAGCGCGGAGAGGTAGGGCGGGCGGGCCGAGGCGGGAGGAGGACTGGGGACAGCCGCCGTGCTGCAGCGAAGAGACGGACTGCTGTCACTGCGCTGAGGCGCAGAGCTGGGGGACAGGCGCTGGAGAGGCGTGTCTGTGTGTGAGGCCAGGTCGAGCACAGTCACGCTGGGGACAGCTGTGTGGGTGGGCTCTGTTCCAGGTGTTTGCAGAGCTCCCTCGCCAAGTGCCCCAGCTTCGCAGTCAAGTGGGAAACCTTTACATCCACAAGGGGTTTGTTTCACTCAGATAAAAAAAATATATATAGACATTGAAAACTAACATTTCAATTGCTGTTGCACCGTATTTATGTTAGATATTTTTCAATAATGTATTAAATTATCATTTTAAATATGTTTTTTTCTGATCAAAACTGCTTATTTCGAGTTTTCAAATTAATTTTGCTATAGGAAGAGTTATATGCCTCAGTCCTGGACCTTCATCAGTTACAAGCGCTGTTCACTTGAAGTAAAGACTATTTTAAATAGTCAGGCTACAACGATGGGCTGTAGTGGTGCTGTGGGCAACTTTTGTCTTCAATACATAAAATAAGAATGTGCAGTGTCCCAGTGGGTACTGGAGCTTCGTTACTGTTAAGCTCTTTTCGTTGATTCATTGTGCAGCATCTTATCAAGGAAGACAATGGTGTTTAAAAATCGGAGCTTTTCAAGAACTCTGAATTCAGTCATCAGCCAGTCTGTATTTCTGTTAACTGTACAGCCATCCTGCTGGAGATTTTCAGGTGACTTAAGGTTAACATGAGCTGAACTTTGACGGGAGCTGGTCTTCTTACTTCGGGATATTGCTAGGCAGACGTGTAGTAGAGTATCTTCAAGAACATACGTCTGCACTTGTTTTGTATGAGGTCTTATTTTTTCAATTAAAAAGAATTGTAAATTAAATTGATATTTAATAGCTAGGATGAGGTCTTGCTGTGGTACAGAGGAAAACATTCTCCCAGAGAAGTGCTCCAGCTCTGCTGCAGGAGGCCCAGGCTGGGGGAGCAGTGGGCCGGGAGTCGATTATATGCCCCCCTCTGCTGCCTGAACTCCCCCCCCAACTCTGTGCTGCACTGGGGGCTCCAGTCTTTCCTGGCTGGAGCCTAATGCTACTGTGGGCTGTGTCAGTGGGAGAGCAGGGGCTCAGCAGGCTGTGCTGCAGGTGAGACACTGACCTCCTGCACCTCCTGTTCTTCGAAGTTCTTGGCAGGTCGCCCGGTTCCTGTGAAAGTGAGCTGTGTGCAGGTTGACTTTCGTGGAGGAGTCTGTCAGAAACAGGGTTATGTGACTGAACAAAAAGTAAACTTTTCTTAAGGCTTCAGTTTCAGTATAATCAGACATCTACAATTATTTCGGGAAGGAGGGACAATGTACAGTATAGTTGTGATGATAAATAATTATTAAGGCCTGAGTGCTGTCTTCTCCTTCGTTCTCAGAGTCAGTCTCCTTTCTGAGGCACAGAAATGTACTGGGAGCGGACTGTCTCACTGGGCTGCTTGAGACTGGCGTCTAGGTTATACAGAACTGTTATGGTGTTTTAAAATTAATGCATGTTGATGCATTACATTCAATGATCTCCTTCCTCTGTATTGTATAAGCAAGGTCTTTTCGCAAGCAAAACAGCTAATAGTGGTCTCTTGATGAGTTTTCATTTCCCTTTAGAAAATGGTGAAGAATGATGCCATTTCATAATTGAACAGTGATAGAATATGTGGGTTATTCTAATTGCCTTTAATGACCGATAGTTTCCAGACCGGTAATTTTTTAAGTATATTTAATGTCAACACTTCATACCGATAAACTTCTGCTTTTAAAGTATTAATCTTGTACAAAGTAACTCAAACAGTAAACACACAGACACATTAATGGTCAGGAAGACTAAAATCACTTCAATCATCTCATCACAAATTTTTGTTTTTTGCAACACTATGAGGACAAAAGTGCCACATCTAAAACAATGAGAGATACAAATCAGTGATGAATATTATGCTAGACCTGTCCAAAAATGTATTTTCTCACTATAATAAGTCTGATGCTTGCCCACAATTAAAGACCAAGTTTTCAAATAATATTTTTGTAGGTTAAGATATATCCTGTTCTTTGAAAATTTGCTTTACAAGCTTCATGATCATGATTGATAGCTAAATATTCTTAGCAGTTATTGGAGTCATTTACTTTCCACTTACAGATCATCCTCATCCTCTGCTGAAATGGTGGCTTGAGTTGGATTAGTTTATGAAGGACAAAAGAAAAACATGTTTACACCAATACAATAAAGCAAAAGTCAATGCAAACCTGTTACTTTTTTAGATGAAATGTAATTGTTAATCAGTAACACTATACAGTATGTTTTTGCTCTTTCGATGTAATGCATTTTAAGTGATGAAAGATATGACCTTTTCATTTCTAGAATATTATACTTTATGCTCCTTGACTTGCACATGTGTCATTTTTACGTATCTGTAAATGCAATGTTAGCAGTTTAGGCTGTGTGCTTGTTAAGGAAGCACTTTTACAAGGACGTGAGGTCTTAATGGTGCGTCATTGCCCCTCCCCCCCAAAAAAAAAACATTTATACTGTATCAGTAATAACTTTTCCAGCTTTATAGATGTTGTCTGCTTCCAGATGATCACTTGTACCTCAGCTAAAGCGAAGGGGTTTCAGGTACTAAATTCTTGTTGTCTGTACAGTAGAGGATTGTATCAACATGCATTTGAATAAAGTTGCAGTATTTTCCATCTTCTGGTGTCTGAACTGTGTGTGTGGCTGGATGTGGGTTGAATTCAGGAAACAGATCAAACCAATCTGTGGACAGACTGATGCTGCCCTGGAAATTAAGTCATTCATACAGACAGATGAGTCATTAAAAGTGATCAAATCCAGACTCTTATGGCAATTGACCGTGGATGTGAAAATTATGCACTATTATTTTTTATCACTAAATATCTTTTTACAATGGGTGAAAATAACACCATTAAACTCTGTAACTTTATTTAAATTACTTTTATTTTTTTATGCAAGAAACATGAATGTTTCACAGTCATCTGCACACAGAGAGATTCACTTTTCTCTTCAGAGTGTCAGCCTGGATGCCTGAAAAAAAGAACAGAAAGTCTGGATTTCTTGGTGAAAGGTTATGAGCTGAACTGTTTTTTAAACACAGATAATTAAATTCCATTAAACAAGGGTGAAGCAAGTATTTTAATGTAGTTTGCAGAATGCAAACTAATTTTAACGTATAAAACACAGACATTTGCACTTTTTAAATGGATAAAACACTTCAGTGCCTCAGCTCCACAATTCTCAGCATGTTGGTTCTGAAAAAAACAAAAATAAAACAATTATCCACAAGGCGATCAGTCAGGTAAGGAAACTTCAATGCAGGAAATTTACAAGGCAATCAGTTTGATCAACCTGCTATTAGCACACAGCTGTTGTATACCTACTGTAGCAATAACCTGCAGAATCACTCATTTCCAAGGACAATCACTCCATGTACTTGACTGACAAGCCCTTCACTGATGCAGCAAAATGCCCGTGTGTCTTATTGAAATGCAGTTCATTTTCCGTTCAACTCTGGAACTCGCAGAGAGGAGGAATCTTCAAGAACGGAAGTACCTTTGCGAAAGAAACACCAGATGACCCCGCGGACAGAGGAGTTGAAGCAGCAGCCTCTGGAAATACATTCTGCTTCACTGATCCCAGCGTACCCACAGTTCTTCCTCTCCGCAGAGCCCACAGCACACACACTCTCTGAAGGCAGAACACAAACACGGAGGTCTAAGACTGGCGACCTGGCATTGTGGAGAAGATTCTATTATAATACAAAATGAGATATAAATTCAAATATTCCCCGGTAGCATGAAAATGTATTCTACTTTGATGCCCCATTAATCCTGCTCCCCCTTTCCTTTCACTGGAAATTAGATGGAGTAAGGAGCAGCTATTCATGCCTGCTGTTTTGTGGGTTTTTCTACGGTGCTTTGCTTCAGATTATCCTATTTTTAATTTGCCATTTAAGAGGTGTGAGGCAGTGCATACAGCTGCTGGCAGAGATGTGAGATTTTGTTGGATTATGTCCAAGTGTGTGTGTGTGGGACTCAGGGTTAACAATCAGTCACCATTTGGCTTGAAGCACCACTTCACATTAGGTATAGCTGAGCTGAAGCAGCATCCTCTGTTGTTGCATTCTTCAGCAGTGATCCCGGGATATCCACATTCCTCTCTTTCCTTGGGATTAACTGAGCACAACTGATCTGCAGGTGAGAGAGGAAAAGAGTGTTTGAAAAAAGTTTAGTGTTCATTGAACGGATTTCCTACCTGAAATGCGCTGCAGTTTGATAAAGAAAAGCTAAGTGACCCCACTTAATCCCCAGTAGATTAAAAACTTTCTTTCCCATTCTTCCCAAAAATCTGTAATATGGGATGTTTTGCCTTATGTTTTCGGGATGTCATTTTTCATCTTGTATTTTTTTACAGCATAAGTCAACAGATCAGCAGACCTTTCTGTTGTGGTACAGAGACTGCTCTCACAACAAGGACAACATGTGAGTCCTTCTTGTCTTTCTCTGATAAGTTTTACCACAAAAAAGGAGTCCCTCTCTCTCGGTTGACTGTTTCTTTTGTATCATCCAGTGCAACAGGGCTTCTATAGCCAGACACACACTGTGACTTCAAAACTCTATTTGACCTGTAGGAGTTTGTTAATGGGAGCAACACTGTTCCACCACACACACATATACAGTATAAATTGTACATTATTGTACTCACCATCTCCAAATGCCAGGAGGCCATTCAAGAGCAGAAACAGCAGCAGTGACAGATGCATGGTGGCTTTTTGGTACTGTGCTGCTTCAGTGGCTGAATTTTATTGTCTCTCTATCAATTGTGTCCTTTTGAATATTCATGATTACTCAGAAATTCTCTTCAGATATTTTTCTGTAGTTAAATGTTTGTTTTTCATCAAGCATTAAAATGGTGGAGCTCAAGAAATGCAAATACTTGACGATCAAATATTTGTTTTTCCAAAATTCAATATTTACAAAGCCAACTCAAATAAGGGCCAGACTAAAGACAGTTTGTGTGGTTTGTGGGCTCATGTGTTGTCTTAACTGTATAAAGGAGTATTTAACTGGTCAATAACCTCCAGTGATATTCTTCAGCATACCCATTTGGAGACATGAACACCAGACCCCAGAGCTGTGAAGCAGCAATGCCAACAGACCAAACTACCCGGATACTAACAAGAACATTTACATGTGCGGATCTCTAGTTCCTGTTTAATGCACAGCACAGAAGTGCTCATAAAACATCAGCACACAGTAAATCTGGGAGATTTTCAAAATCGGATGCTTGAGTTCCGTATGTATTGCAGGATGTGGCTGCTGGTGGATACATCAGAGGGAACAAGCCCAAGACAGAGTTGAGAACAATGAATGCACACCATAGTGTTCTGAAGAGCAGAATGCAAATGCTTGGAAGAAAATCTGTGAGAGCTGAAAAGAGTGCTCTCTGTAGAGCAACACAGCATGCCAGCATGGAAATAACTTCAGTAACAGAAACTAGGAAAACAGACAGGTGGGTGTGACACTGTGGATGGAAATGGCCCACACCTCTTCCACTGTGTGTCAACAGCAAGACAAATGTTCTGTATACTGTTAATATTGTACTTGGATGACATACTGCAAATATACACTGCTGTTGGACAGTATTTTTAATTACAAGTAATGCATATTATTTCTTTCAAGAGACCTGGAAATTAACCGGAAATATATCACATCTCTGCAACTGATTATCAACAAGCACGTAGATATTGCACCCGCAGGAAAAACAGCAGTCTCAGCACGAGTGACAGAGCAACCAGTCTAAGTCAATTCCGCACTGGAAAGTAAAAGGAAAAAAAAAGGAGAAGACAATTTATGTCACCTGTGACGCCTCTTTGAAGTGTGTGGTGGGCAGGGATGGGAAAATGAGGCGAAGGAGGGGAAGAGAAAGCGTAAAGACTTGGGAATCTGGGGAAGGCGTCCAGGGCTGTGCGGAAGGCAGGAGCAATCTAAAGTACAGGGGAAGTTCGAAACACATGAAGTATAAACCCTTTGCTTCCGATATATTTGTGGTATAGAAGTCTCTGAATCCCTCTGAAGCGACACAGAGAGAAAGGTTACACTCTCCCACATGGTCACTAGAAGTAAAAACAAAAACAGCAGCCAACTTTCGCTTATATCCGTCTTCCCAGTTAGCGTGATAGAACATCTACAGACTGCCTGGACCCGGCACAGTCGTCATACTTCCTCTAGAGGGCGCTTCTGCCCTTTTGTAATATGTTTAGTTTCAGTACCTTCACCTGTTTCTTGATCCCATTTTTGTTATGCGTCTCCGCAGTTCCGGACTCAGGTTTGGAAGACGGATGTCTGAAGGCCCGCCTATCCATCGGGATCATCATGAAACATTACTGTGATTGATTGCTTTTTAAACACTGATACTTTAATTTAAAAAAAAAAATTCAGGTAGTTTTAAAAAAAAAATGCACCCCTACTTTACAGGAATGCTGAGAAATGTGCATTTTTGTCAATTATAGAAAACAAGCGTCCAATATTAGGTGTTTCTTTTGTATCCTCCAGTGCAAACTGCAATAGTGCTTCTACAGCCAAACACAGTGAATTCAAAACAGTATATGACCTCTAGGGCTTATTTTGAGCAACAGTGTTCTACTAAACACCTATATCTCAGGTAGTTCGAGTAGAGAGCTGTGTCAGCATGTGTAGGCTGCAATGTAAAGGTTTATTCCATGCTGAAAAGAGAAGAAAGGAAACAACATTTCACCTGTGGAGACTTCTTCGGGTGTCACACATAACTTTTAAGACACTAGAAAATACAATGTCGTCCATCAATATTATGATCTTCCGTTTCCCACTGACAAATATTCTGAACTCATGAGCTCTATTTAACTAAATGAACAGGCGTCATTATCAGCCATCTCCTCGGGTCATTTGAACCCGATCTCTTGTTGCCACATGTAAATCAAGGACCTTCATCCATCATCTATTTTACATAAGAGCTTAGTCCAACACAGGGTTAGAGTGATCATGAAAGCAAACCAGTAAACAATGGACTCAAAACACCCTGGACAAGGAGATAAATATTTCATTTTCATAAAAAATGACAGGTGAGCTCAACACATGCAATCACTGGTAATATCAATTATGTTTTCAAAGTGAAACTGAAGTTCAGCCCGGTTAAAAACATTCCAGAGTGAAATCAGGCAGTTAACTGTTCTTTTTTTCCATGCTGATAATATTCAGCAAGAGAGTCACAGTGGTCTGAGTCAAACCTGGGCGAACGTGGACACAAAACAAGTTACACCTTGGACAAGATTCCAGTCAATCTCGGAGCACACATTTGTGGAACAATTTAGAGAAGCAAGTTGATCCGCACGGCGTGTGTCTGGAATTTGGGTAGAAACCAGAGCACCAGGAGAAACCACATGTGGTCACATTAGAGCATGAAAACACATACCAGTTGCACCTGGAAGGACCTGTACACAAGATCCAAGACCTATGAGGCGACAAGCTAAATGCTGCAACACCCTGCTTTCCTAATGGGATTTTTAGAGGTGGCACATGTCCAGTGATAGGTGCTGTTGTCTGTACATCAGGGAACCTCAGAAACATTGGCAAACAACAAATGTGGGGAATTTTTTAATTCTGGTGTTGACCTTGTGCTTAATATTTAGTGCAGCATGTGGCTCATAGGAGATTCATCACAGAGAAGAAGTACACAGAGCAGAGTTCATTGTTCTGAAGTATAATATTCAAACGCTGTGAGAGATGAAAGAGTGCACTCTTCAAAACAACACAGCATGCCAGCAAACTTCAAATAACAAAAACTGAGCAAAGGAATAGCTGGGTTTGAAGCAGTGGCTGAAAACAGACCACAGGTGAATCACTGTTCATATCATAGATCTTTCTATGACTGTCATATACTGTATCTGTGATCTCTAGGATTTGCCATAAAGTTACTATTGAGATCATGTCAGGACTTTTACTTGGCCACTTAAGTTCTGGACTAAAACCACTTTTATTACAACAGACAGAGACCATAACACTAATGTTGTGACTTTTCAAACAATTATTTTGCACCTGAACAAGGTGCAAAGAGGTGAGTTATTATACAACTGATAATGTTTCTACATTTCTGTGGAAATCAACTTACATTACATACTAATTACAGTTAGGTGTGAAAGGTATTACACAGATTTGTCTAGATCCCTCAAAGGAAAGATGAATGAGATACTTCTTCCCAAACTGGAGTTTCTGAAGTGCTTTTACCTCAATGGGCTGTTTATACGATTTAATGAACACGTGTTCTGAGTTGTTGAATGCAAAAGTTACCGTGACAGGGATGAGCAGAGTGTTCTCTTCAAATACAGCTCATTGTACCAACAAACTCCAACAAAGAATATACAGCTGTACACCAGAGTGTACAGCGCCCAAGATGGAAATAGCTTAAAAAACTAAACAAATGAGTTGCTTGGTGCGAAATAGTGGATGGAAAGGGAGGATAGATTTGTGTATCATCATGTTTGTACAGTGTGCATAAAGTATGTGTGATTATGTACTGAGGCACAGTACAGTTAAAAAACAAGTATTGCCTAATTCCACACAGGAAGAAAAGAAACAAATGTAATGAGTATTAAATAAATATTGAACACACTGGGTTAATACATTTAACTAAGATAATACTACATCAGCCTAGTGGGAGCCATCAACTCAGTAGGCTGGTAAAGATTCTATTGTATGCAGACAAAAAACACTTCCCTATGGATTCTTTCAGGGCAGACGGAACTGAAAACCAAGTGCACTTCTTTATAACAAACAGTGCAAGCAACACGAACCAGGAGTGCATTTAAAACCCAGAGCAGGAGACACTTCCCTACCCAAAAAGTTGTGGGAATATGAAACATTGATGGAGTCTTGCAATGCTCTTGAAGGGCTATTACTGCTGCGACTCACTTTCCTAAAACAGTCTTACCAGGCATCTTCCTTTCGTGCAGGTTAAATTCTGAAAAAAATAGACAGAAGCAAGACAAGCCTCATCTCCTTTGGTTTCTGGACAAGCCTCATCTCCTTTGGGTGCTTCTGGAATCTCTCTGTACTGCTGGATAAGTATCTGCAGGTCATGCAGTGGGTTCTGCAGTTGCCCAACGCACATACGGCACGCCGATGACTGTGTATTAACATTTCCTTTGTAGTGTTTTCCCTTGTTTTTGCACTTCACAGCCTCCGCAAAATGAATGTTTAGGTGTTTACAGGGGGTGTGGCTGTCAGCTTTGCTGCCTCACAGCTCTGGGGTCCTGGGTTCAGTTGTGAGCTGAATGCTTTCTGTATCAAGTTTGTTCCCCATGTCTGTGTGGGTTTTCTCTGGGTGCTCTGCTTTCCTCCATCCTTCCAAAGACAACTCTGTAGGTTAATATGTCTAAGTTATCCCTGTGCGTTTGTGTGCGTGCCCTGTGACCGGCGTGCTGTCCAGAGTGTGGCCCAGACTTGAGATCTGTTCTGCCTTAACTCCTACCAGAAATAAGCTTTCTGAGGATGGGTGGTTTTATTGATACTCCAGTAAGTACAGAAATGACACCAGGGAGAAAGTTAAGAAATGACGACTTTATTTTGTGTGTCTGTCAAAATCCTAATATCCTGGGGTGAAATTTTATTTCTCCTTTCTCATATGATTTTTGTCAATGAAAAAGAACAGAGATGTATTTTCCCAGTTCTGCGCAGCTTAAACTGTCCATGTCACACGTTGACGTCTGATTTTAAGTCTTGAGAAAACGATTAAGAATACAAGCAATTAAATTACATCTTTGACAGGAAACTTGTTCCAAACTACCCAGAAAAATGTATTGTTCAAAGACAATGTAAGATCTCACTACATTCTTGTTGTACTGTAGATGTTTCCATTTTGAAAAGTGCAGAATTAATCAAAGATATATAATTTCAGCCACCCAATATACTAAGTCAGACACATCCGTCCATTAGGTCAGGACTTAAGAAACAATTACTCAGACTTGTCTGTTCAATTTAGGGAAATCAGGTAAACTGACCCTGAGACTTGATCTTACCATTCATCTCGTTTAAAAAAACAGAAATTGAAATAGGATATATAACACTGAAAGTTGTTGATGACAGTTTTACAGCATGTTAAGCCCACTGGAATTTGACGGAACAATCAGAAAGACACTGGTTTGTTCTACAACGGCTGTGAGATTCTCTCTAAACCTCTTTCCCATGTAGTGAGTGAGAAGAACTGTAGGTTATCGGATGTGCTCGTTCCCTGTGATGTTTCCAGAAAAGCCATAGCCAGACTGTGTCATCAGTAGACAGCAGATGAAACTGCAGGGACAAGACACAAGTGCTGCATTAATGGAACAGGATTATACAGAAGGGAAAGGCAGAAGTCAAGAAAGCTTTGAAGCTCTCGTATGTACCCTTTAACACCACGACGTTTATAGGCCAGTGGTAGACAATGTATCTTCCTGTGAAAGCTCATACGATGGGAAAAAGTGCTCTTCTTGTTATAGCAATGCTTTGTCTGTAGATCAGGACAGCGTCTAGATCTGCACTCTAACAAAGTAGCGGTATTTTCTCAGACACTGCATGAGTTTGCATGGAAAAGGGAAGCAGGATGTTACTCAAAAAGACTTACAGGTACAGCTTTGGATACTAAACCATGCTGAGCTCCAGGGACGGGCCAGCCGAGATTTGTACATATAGACTCGTGCACTGTGTGCCATTTCCATATTATCGGAGGGAAATCTGCTTACAAAACCCTGCTGTCACCTGAAGTTTATTTCCTGGAAGGAAGACGAGCGGTATTCCGCCGCTGCTCCTCTAGGGGGCGCTGTACTCACGCGAGCTGCTGTTCAGCGTGGAGGACAGGAACCCGCTGCTGCTGCTGCCGGCGCCGCCGGCCATGCCCAGCCCGCTGCCCGACAGGCCCAGTCCCAGGCCGCCGCCGAGGCCGCCTCCGAGGCCGAGGCCCAGTCCCAGGCCCGCGCCAGACCCGAAGCCGAACCCAGAGCCGAGGCCGAGGCCGGCTCCTCCTCCCAGACCTGCCGCCCCTCCTCCCAGAGCAAAGCCTGCTCCGGCCCCGGCGCCTCCGCCTCCGCCTCCGCCCACCGCGGTCTTGGACATGTGCACGGTGATCCCTCCTCCCGACTTCAGCCTGGGGAGGCACGGACACCGCGACGGCTTTGTTTTTTTAAATACGTTTTTATTTAAACACCAGAAATACCACACACACACACAAAAAAGAGGAGGTAGAATATCGAAATAGATACAGAAATAGAAACTTCACAGCCAGAGGAATTCACAGTTGTAAAAACTAAAAATGATACTTTTTACATCATTCCACTGTAGGACCATTTCCATTGTGGTCCAAGCGTCATCACCGCCAAGGAGGAAAGCGGAGAACTTTTATTTTTTTACGTTTTTATTTGATCTTTTAATCTTTTAGATCTGCTCCACCCAAAAATAAATGTCAGAGAAATCGGAAGAAACTCTGTAAACAAGGTCGAAACTACCTCTCAACACGGTCAAGTCACTTTCTCAGGAATAGCATCAAAGACTATAGCATATTCATGGGGAGTGACAGGAGTCTTAATTTTTTCCAAAAATACTGCATATGTCAAGAGTCTGCCCTCTTCATTTAACAACTGGGCCTCTAGCCAGATTTAGTCATCATACCAAGTCGGAAAAAATATGCTTTCATGTTTATACCTTATATATTTATTATTCCAAATATAATATGTCTGTGGTGAAAAATTATGCTTATTTATATGTATATATGCTTATTTATTAAATTCCAACATAAATAACTATGAAAGTTAGATAATTTATGTTTAGGAATATAAATTGGAAATTAGCTTGGACAGTTGCTGATAGATACTGTCTTACAAATAAAGTTAAATCTCATTTAAATTCTTAGATTTCATCCTGTTAGACTGACACTTTCTAGATCTACAACACGAACAGGATGACTTGTGTGTACGTTTTTTCAGTAACGAGAAGGAACCCCTTTGTTTGTTAACGGCGTATAGGCCAAGAGGGCAAGGCGGATTTGGAAGCGCAATGGCGAGGGGGAAGGGATAGGGGCGTGGCGGAGAACCGGGAGCGAGGCAGGCCGTTGTGCTCACCTGTTCTCCTCGCTGTCCAGGAGCTTCTTGTAGGCGGTGATTTCCACATCCAGGGACATTTTGCTGGCGAGCAGATCTTGGTACTCTTGGCCATAGTGAGTGATTTGCTGGGAGAAAAAGAAAGTGAAACAATTGTTCTTTTGCAAAAAAAACATATATATATTGTTAAGTATTTATGCTGCATAGCAGTGGAAGCAGCTTCTTAATCTGAGAACCTCAGTCTTACATCCCTTGTTATGTCCACCCTTCCACCCGCTGAGAACACGCAAGTGAGATTTAAAAGTGCTTTGCAGACTTCAGACCTGAGGTTATCGACTCCCGGGACCCAAACAGGCTCGTGCAACAGAAAGCCTTCTTTCTAACACAGACTGCTTATTTTCCCATAAGCCGATTAACCTACCAATATGTCTTTGGGAGGAAACAGGTGGGAACCCAGAGGAAAACCCGTGCGAACTTGCGGAGAACTTGCAAACTCTACACAGATAGCACCCCAGGAACTGAACCCAAGGCCCCAGTGCTGCAAGGCAGCAAAGTACTAGTGCACCACTATGCCATCCCTGTTTCCATCATGTGGGGCATGGAAATGTACAGAGCAGAAGAGGTAACAGTGCCAGGAACTCTGCGTGGAGTAGCTCTTCAAGTGTTGTTTCCCCTGGAGATGGGGGGGCGGGGCTACCTTTCTGATGTCATCCAGCTGCGACTTCAGGGTGAGGACCTGCTCCTGGTACTGATCCGTGTGGCTGGAGACGTTGGCCTCGGCCTCTGCTACATGGGACTCCAGCTGCAGGTTCTGCGGAGAGGAGCACGACACAGCACTCACAACGCTTTACCACAAATCACATTAAGGCTGGATTGCGTGCTTCGCTAAAATCTTAAAAGTTTGGAGGGTCTCGAAACGATAAATTCTCACTATGCATTCTTCACTCAGAAGCGAATCAATGTGGGTTGGAGTGCAGACTAAGCTTTGCTTTATTCATGATGCTGTGTAGGATAACGTTTGCATCAGACACAGAGCATCTCAAGGGCATTCTTTGTGTTACACAGCCTCTTGAAAAGTTAGAAAAAAACATAAAACCCTAATGCCCTTCTACAGAGTGTCAGTCCTATCTGATCAGGCCTGAAATATGTCCTAGTATAGTTTTCTGAGCAGTTATTTTACTGATTTAACACTCAATATGTACAATATTTAAAGGCCAGGTCTGGCTCATTACATTCTTAGGTTTATGGCTCAGTCACCTCAGCTTTGCTTTCTCAGCCAGATGAATCAGCAGAACTGAGCACAGGATCCGACACACATAAGGACCGCAAACCTGTGTTTTCACTCTGTCGATTTCCCTCTGGATTGAGTCGATCTGGAGTTTGTAAAGCCGCAGCTCTTCTTTAGTGGTGGTGAGGGCCTGGATATTGGGCTGGGTAGAGCCAGACATCATGGAGATCTGTACACAAATTGAAAAGCCAGTTTGTTTGTTTGTCTCTGGAGTGGATCCTGATATTGGGATGTGTGGGTTGTCTCGGGGCTAGACAAAATAACCAACGTTGAAAGAAATCGATGAGATCTAATGAGAATGAAGGGCGATCCCAACATCCCACTGTTGTACCCCATCCAGAATGTTGATACTGTACGTGTTCCATGACTGCATTACTACAAGTCACCACTTGATGGAGCAAGAGGCGCACGTTCAAACAGTCCCTACCGTGTCCTGCACGGCGAGGAGGGAGTCCTGCTTGCTTCTCTGGGCCAGGGCTTCGTAATGGGTCTTCACGTCGCTCAAGGCTGTGGTCAGGTCATGCGCTTGGGCCGCGTTGTCCACGGAGATCGAGAAGGCGGATTTCATTCCACCGGTGACGACGTTCCTGACCTCCTTCACTTTCTGAAAACCGGGAAAAACGTTATTTCATTGAGTTTAAGGTGTCAGAAAGTTAAAAAAAAAAAGTGTACAAAGTGAAAGAGAAAAACTAAAACAGAAATCTGATATCCCAGCTAGCCTGACACTAGACCAAACATTTACTGTGCTTTGGTTTCCATGATTATGCAGTTCTTTTATTACAATACTTCTGCAATTTTCATCAAGGTAAAAGTTTCACATGTAAACTACTTCAGAATCCTTTTGGGTGAAAAGGGCAAGGAATTATTCTTATTCTTCTGTTGTGAAAATGGATCAATCAGCCTGTTTTCTCCAGCCCTTTTTTAGAATGAACATTACTGTTATGCTACAGAAACTAGCACAACTAAAAGCTAAGGCTTTTTTAGAAGAACCGGGTTCTTTGGGTAAAACAGAAATGAAAGAGAATGAAATCTGGTGGAAGCTGTGCGCTTTGCAAGAAAATAATTAACATTCTTCCCTTCAGCTGATACGTCTATATCAGATTTCCCAGTGCCTCCGTTCCATTAGGGTGGATTATAATGCTATTTGAATTTCACAAAACATTCACTGAAATGCAGGATGAAAAATACGCTTAAGTAGTCCTTAATATTCATTGCTGATCCCCTCATTAGAATTCTCTGTAGCTATCTGATTGATTTTAGCTGAACCAGGCAGAAGATAGCGCCTAGTAGCTTTCAGATCATTTGAATCCACCGTGATTGATGAAAGGACATTTTAATAGTATACAGAACATCAGCTTCACAAATCTCGAAGGGGCATATACAATGGGGCTCAGAGTCAACAAAAGCATATTATTTGTATTTTTCTTTCAAAGATGTTTGTGTTTTATCCATCGTTTCACCGTCTACTCTAGGGGTTCTTGAACAGATATCTCAACACTATAATCCATGCACACAAAAAGCAAATAATAAAATAATTATCAATTAAATTAATTAAACTGATTCATAATTAAATGAATGATGATAAATATTTGATAGAAATCACATTAAATCAACAAATCTCTTTTGAGATGCTTGCTAATGTATCACAGATATAACCTTGTTTGTGTAAAGTGTGTGCATGTGAGTACTTACAGCATCGTAAATCTGCTTGGAAAGGATAATCTGGTCTTCAAGTCCGGTGATGTTGGTTTGCAGCTCAAAAATGGTCAAATACAAATTGTCCACCTCCTGTGGGAACATGAGCATATTCTTCAGCTTCCAGACTGAATGTAATGGACTTTTTAAATCCCTTCAGAGCCAACTGCTTGTTGTAAATGTTGTAGTTGTGGGGCTGAGCAATTTGTAATTTTGCCTTGAGTAAACCCCTGGAGCACAGAGAGATTTATCTGAAGAGAAGACGACAGGACCTATTTTACTGAATCTTGCACAATTTATTTTAAAGAGAATGGAATCCAAATGACTTCTCAACACAAGTATGTGGTTTTTCTTAAAAAAAGGTCAATCTGGCACTTCTGGGAACTAAAAATGAAACAACAATTTGGTAAAACAAATACAAAAGTTCCAGATTGTCAACTAAGACAATTAAATTTCATATTCAGTAATTCACTTAATATTTAATTGGCATTGAAGAAAGTAATCATGCTTGAAATCTGATATCACTGAGTTAAGTAAAAATTCCAGGTAACACATTTGTAAAAATCGTCTTGTATTGTATGGTAGCCAAATCCATGGAAGTGTGTGTTAATTGTGCGGTGTTGGGTCAAGGGGTAGACACAGGCATGATTTGAGGCAGGCAGGCTATGCGCAGCAGCCTGAAAACCCAACTGATAATTATTTTACCAACCTCTTTCAATGTGGTCCATTCTACCTCCAGAGACTTTGTAACTGATGTCTCCTCATCGTACCTTAAGAGGAAAAGCAAAACACCATAGGTCACACAGGGGTCACACAGCTACATGTCTGAACTGCCTTTCTGGGTCGATCATCTGTTGCGCTCCAGTTAACCGACACGTTTTTTTTCCTGCATTTTTTGCCCCCCCCAAATCATAAGAAACATTGAAGCAGTTCAATAAGGAGGTACCGAGAACTTTAAAATGAGAACTTACTTAGCCTGGACATCATCAATGACCCCCTTGTAGTGTTCGATTTCGGCGATGATTGCCTCTTTGTTGGTGGCCAGGCTGTCGATCTGGGTCTTGTAAGCCCCGATGGCTGAGGTCAGGAGGACAGAGGTGCTAGCAGGGCCGTTCTGGTCTGGGTTTGTGAACATGCTGATCTTGGCTCTCAGAATGGCATTTTGCTGCTCTAAGTGTCTGACCTGCAACAGATAAGTCAGGTCGGCACCACCGACTGGATGGGATCCCTGGACCAATCACTAGCAACTAATCGAGCTAGGTGGGCCAGATGACCTCCTCTCATTTTTAACATTTCCCACGTTCTTCTGCTCTTAAAAGACAGGGCAAAGACACCCCTGTCCTTGACCAAATGTACTTTTGCTGCTTCATTTTTTAACCTTGCGACCTGCTCTTTCTGAATGCATAACGTACATTTAATGCATTATTTAATAGGTGTATTTTTAAATGTATTAATCCTTTAATCGGGACCCATGGAAGACAATCCTACAGAATCGTATAGCATATGCAGAGCAGCATGTATTTGCAGACAGATACACAGGGATTTATTGGGTTCTCTGTAAAATTATAGATTCGTTTTAGCTGGGCTTTCACAGTCAGTATTCACAGCTTAGCACATTAAGCGTCTGCTGTAAACTGGTAGTTCTATATCTGGCCTCTTTTAAGATTTATTACCAGTGTCGCTGAATCTCTTACAGTGTTTTATTAAATTCTCTCCTTGCGGCTGCAGTCCTATTTAACAGATACGTGGCTGGACTTATAAACATTTTTTGTATTGGTGTGATTTACACCTTTTGTTATAAATTAAAAAAAGTTTTTTTTCCAGGAAATCAGGGACTTCTGGCCTCTAACAATCTCATGCAACCTGCCAAAAGGACTTCTTTCTCATGATACATAGCGAGGACGAATTCTGTTATTACTGTGAAGCTCTGGAAGTATCATGGTTGGAAGTGATTTGCTGAAATGTATCTATATGGTTTTAAATTGTAATTAATGACAAAAGATTTGAGGCCAGCAAGAGTTCAAATGAATAAACCATTCAAAACGCTCATCATTTGAAGTAGTAATTGAGGTCACTTTGGTCATTAACACAATAATAGTGCAAATGATGTTCTGATTAATCCCAAAATTGCAGTAAAAGAAAATTGTAACAATAGGAGACCAACATAATTAAATTGTACTTTTAGATGAGGTGTCATATGAAAGATTAATTTACACTTACAGAGACTACAGCTAACATTCTCTGCAAAGTCAAAATCAAAACCCACACACAAGGACATTGAGACGAGCATTTAAGCTGAAATGTGCACATTTCATCATGGATTTAATTTTAAAAAGTTTGCTGATGCAACTCAGGTACTTATGAGAAAGTCACTCTTGTGAAAACAAGGTATTTGTGTTTGGAGAGAATTCCTATTAATTTAAAGTACTGGTTAAATGCAAGAAAAAAATCCAGCATGTTTTCTCTCAGTTTCTTAATTCAACAGCATTCAATTATCCTTTGTGTTCTGAATGCGTGTGAAAATTTTAAGTGACTGTGACAGGGCTGGAAAAGTTTATGCACAAAAAAGCAATAACAGTTAGGAGAAATAACAGCTAAAATTTTTTTGATAATTTCTTTATAAAACAACCAACTGTACCTTGTCAATGAAGGAGGCAAATTTGTCGTTCAGAACCTGCAGCTCCTCCTTCTCTTTCAGCCTGGTGACCTGCACTGTGTCGACGGAGGGCAGCGTGGGGTCGATGCTGGGCATCTGGCTGATCCCCGAGTCGACACTGGTGACAGTGCCGAGGAACGAAGGGTTGAAGCCATAGCCCCCGATTTTGAAGACGCGGCCCCCGAGCCGAGCTCTCAGGGGGGCGACGCCCGTCCTGAACCCGGCCATCCTGCTGCCCAGGCCCCCAGCAGAGCCCAGCGCGCCCAGACCGGCCCCCAGCCCGAATCCGCCCACACCCAGGCCTCCGCCGACGCCCAGCCCGGCCCCCAGCCCCAGCCCGCCTCCGATGCCCAGCCCGTAGGCGCTTCCCAGCCCCAGCCCAAGACCTCCTCTGAGGCCAAGTCCAGACCCCGCACCCCCTGCTACCCCCAGCGAGCGCGAGACGCCAAAGCTGGCACCTCCGCCACTCCTGCTGGCGCCAAAGAGCTTGTTGCCGCCATAAGTGGCACCAAACCTCACTGCTTGCCCGCTAATTCTGCTGCTAGTCTCTGTCATCTTGGCTCCGTGGCTCCGTAAAGGGGTATAGGTCTCTGACTTGAATCCTCCAGGTAGGCAAGTTCCCTCTGCCTCACCAGGGTGATTTATACCCCTCACTCCGGGCTGGGGGACGCACAAGCTAGGCATCTGATTTGTTGCCCCAGTGTCAACGTCATCTCGTGAAATCCAAGAGCTCTGGCTTCAGAAAGCAAGCGTCTGCCTCCGAGGCACTGAAAGGTCGGGATCAGGAGAAATAAAACGTGTTGGGAATGATCTGCACCTGTGGGGCGCGTGTGATTGACAATCTTATCAAAAGTCTCACTTCCACACCCTGCTCTTAACTCAGCGTTTGAAAGCTTAGCCTAAAAGGCTTTATTGTGCTGTTGCTGCTTTAGTTACTGACTCTTAAAAATGCCAACCAAGGAGAATTGGCCAGGTTCTAATCCGTCCTCTTTTGCACAAAGCATTCTCGAATCCTGCAATAATAATCTGAAGCGTGCATGCTTTGTGTCTCCCCTTGGCAAGAAGTATCCTGCTCAGGAATTGCTAGCTCTTAGCTGTTTCATAAAGGGGCAGGTGTAGTGCAATATAACACATTGCACTAGATCTGGTTAACCGTTGCCCCGGAGAAAGCAAAGCACATTCCTAAGAGTAATTTCTGGGAAAACACATGAGCTGGAGACTGAGTGAATGTGCTGAAATGGGGATCCACACGAAGTGCTCCAAGCTAGGATTTGGACAGTACGCTTGATGGATGGGATAGATAATAAATTTGCATTGCCTGGACTGGAGGTGCCATCGTCAGATGATGAAAAAAGTGGGAGAAAATGCAGAAGCCTGCACCGGACACCAGCTTTAGGGCACCAGCGGGACGCAATCGTGCTTTAACAAGCATGCACCCTGCACTGGGTCCCACTCTCTCATCTTCCTCACTCCCCTTCTGGCATACAAACACAGATTACACCAAGGCTGCATCTTCCATTTGCATCCATGAGCGCATTTATCAGTGCATTATAATCTTTTCAATTTTAAGCAGGCAGAGCCGTGTTACTGGTTACTACAGGGTAGGATTTAAAAGATGTGATAAAGAGCGTCTGCGAGGGATATGGGCTCTCTGAGACAATCAGAGACACACTTTCTTGGGATGATGCCAAGGCTGTTCTGGGGTTTGAAGATGCTATGGATTAACACAGCCTGCTGGCTGGCCACCTGAACTAGACTGGCACTGTTTGTACAGGACAGGTCCTCTCTCAGTGCAATACAGTATTGAATACAGAAGTTGCACAGATATGGAAAATAAATGAACAAGAAATGTCCTATTAAAACACAGGCACATGCCTTCTATAATATATTCAATATATTCAAACTAGTTTTGCTTAACCATCATGCTGACATCACATTGCTTCTTATTTGCTGCCACAGAAATACCTACTGAGTGCAAAAATGTAATATTTTGCAAAGAGCTAATGTGTTTTTCTGATGAAAAAGCAAGTTACAATGCGTTTTAAGAAGGTAAAAAAAATCAATTTTCCATGTCTCAGTGCAGAAGCTAATATACGAGGATGTTTCAAAATGCATACTGGCATGGTTACAGAATCACTTAGTGTGCAAAAAAATGGCAAGCTCTCATAGTCTTAATTACTTTGTTCCTATCGTAGAAATCTTCTTTTGTCCTCAGAATACAAAGGTTCAAGCTTTGCAGCCTTACAATACAAAAAATGAAACAGTTCATGAAAAATACATACACATGGAGCAGAAGTCCACTGAAAATGAGGAAATGTGCATTAAAAGGAGTGCTGCCACAGATGTTGCAAAGGTGCACATTTTCTTCATTAGTAAGTATTGTCCACCCAGGCGAGTTGCAGATCCAAACACACCTGAGGACAGAAACAGGCTGAATAATGGAGCCTGGAGTAAAGTGAAGGCCCTTACATAGGTGATAACTTCACATCTCAAGCAAGCCTCCGTGAACATCTCCGATGTTCATTTTCTTTCAAAATCTTCACAGTTTCCACAGAGGCTGTTATTGATCGCAGTAACAGTTATCTGCAAAGATGCATTTTGAAAGACTTTACTTTTCCCACTTTTATCAATAATAAATAGGTGGAAGACCGGGAGGCGGAGGAGAAACGAAGGAGCCAGCGGTGAAGGTTTATAATTGTCTCATTGTATTCCCTGCATTGAGAGAACTGGACTGGCTTTGGCCTTATGATCTGCACGCAGGGCCCTGCTGCCTTGAAGGCCTCCAGAAAGGACTGATCCCTTAACTTCCGACAGCTGAAAAGGAGCCGGTCAGAGACAGTCCCTGCTGCACACAGCTCTTTCACTCTCCCTGCGGATGAAGAAGTAATTATATGACAGTGTTGTGTCCAGGATTTAGTTATAGATTATGGTTGACGCTTTTGTAAACAGTGCCCAGAGGCTTTTTGGTCAAGAAAGGTGAAAAAGGAGGAGATCCTGCACACTGAAAAAGGCAAAGCTCCCATTTATTGTAGGAGGAAAAATGACCTTCATCAGGTCATTAAATTCACAAACTGCTAAATTAATTAGCCACTGAAAATGTGTACTTACATTATGTTATTTAGCAACACTGGTTCTAATTAGTCAATTAGCAACACAAAGATCCATCAGCATCTGAGAATAAATAATAGATATACAGCGTAAAGAAACATTAGTTTTTTTTTTCTTGATGTTAAAAAAAACTATAAACCTAAGCTTTTGTATAATATGTGTTCCTTGTAATACTGTGAGGAGTCTGAGGAACCCTGAAGCGATGAAGTCTGATTATGAATAGGGTTTTTATTGCCATCATGGAGCTTGACCTGATCCAGAAGGAAAAGCTGACAGCTGGAGGGTGCTTGTAAGGCAATGTAAGGCAATCAGAGGTGCAGGTGAGAACCCCATGAAGCTCAAGACAGAAGACGCTATCTCCTCTCTTGGGGTGAAACAGAAGACTTTAGGCTATTGGAATGAACAAATCACCAGACACTGAACTGGGCCTCGGGAAGCTGCAAGGTACCAGTTCCACTACAAATACAGCAGAGGCTGACCTGACATGTTCACAGTCAGGGCCGTGTGTCTTTAACACCTCTCCTCCTGTTGTGGCTGGCTGTGGAACTTGATTAGGCTTTCAGTAGTGGTTTTGGAACTGACTTTCAGATGTTTCTAAATCATAGCTGTTACATTTTCTGTTAGTTAGAGCCATCCGCCTATTAAACATAAAATATTGCCGTTATGAACAATAATAGGTCATTTGACTGATCTTGCCTTTTGGCAGTTAGGAGCTAATTGATCCCAGGATCTGATCCCGCTGTTTCTTGAAAGAAAGAGTCAGGATATCGGTTTCAACAGCATGGCTACCTAGCTTGATCCACTCTCCCACAATCCCTTTCATGAAGAAGAGCCTCGTGCTGTCATTGCAATGAGCAGAAGGAGTTCGGCGTCTGAGAGAATCACAGTGGTCCAGAACTGTGTGGTGCTCTATCCAGAATGTCTTATTTGATTTTTTTATTTTTTATTTCTGTAAATATCCCTGAGCCTCCTTTTGAAGCCCCATTGTTTTGTTTTTTTTCTTCCCTGCTGTCGATTTAATCAAAAGGATGGGAAAACAAGTACAGGTGAGTTATAACATTGTGTTGTAAATGATGGAATACGCAATGACTTACTTTTCGGAGACGAAAAGCACATGCCGGGATGCTGGCACCACTCCTGGAGTTTTGAATTTGAATTTATCTTGTGCCGCACGTCGTACAGCACTGCCCCTGAGCTGTGTTTGGGGAAAGCTCAAGTCAGGCGAGGAGAGAGACTCGTTTTTTTCACACTCGATTTTCATTGCAGCTCTGGTGAAAGTGCTATGAAAAATGTCATCTTACACTCCTACCAAATACGTAGATAAATAAAACATCTTCTTCAGCTCCGGAAAACATTGACCACATTGAATTTGTTTTAATTATTTTTCCGTCCTGGATTTTATTTTCAAATTTCAAATGCATTTCCTCTAGTCATGTTCTGTAGTGTTTAATATGGCTCCTTAGGAAATGTTCCGATCTCAGCTGCAGTTAGTTAAAATGCTTTTAAATTTTATGTACTGTAACTCTGAGTCAGTGCTATATACAGTAACACCACTCCTATTGGTCGCTTGGTTTAAAATATGGCACATGGTAAAATCTAAGCCTTTTAGTACACATGGAAGGCTGTAAGTCTTCCCCCTTAATATGAGTTATGAATGACTACTTAATCTTTATTCTGCAGTTTTTGGAGACAATATTCATGTAAATATAAAAAGCCAAACTAAACAATTCCCAATTACCTGCCTCAGTCAATAAAAAATACTTCAATAAAGTGTATTGCTGTTGCCATATCTTTCATTATGGGCTTCAGTCATTTTGAACAGTGTCATGTGGTGACAGCTGAGCCCTCTGACACATTTTGCTGTGATACTCCCACTGCCTGCCATACTGAAGATGAAATATTAACATCACTTGCATCCAGTCCATTGCTTCTGTCACAGAGGAAGGACTGTCTCAAGTGAAGTCCATTCATGAGATTCCTGTCCAGTTTTGGATAATAGAATAGTTCCAATATATAATTAATTCTACACTTTCCCCATACAGCCTTTAAATCCTAACTGATTTGTGGCAAACTCCAGGCTTACATTAATATCCACAGTCAGAGTTAGGGTTTCTGTAAAGCATTATAATTGGTGTTCTTTCTATGAAAACAAATTTAAAATAAAAACAATAGAACAGACTCTAGGGGTAATTGAATCAAAATGTGAATGTTTCACGCAGGCACATTCTGTGTGCAAATATTACAACCAGATGCACTACAATTCATCACAACTTACAATGGGAATCCACTTCGAGATCTTAAGTGTTCAGAGAATAATTTAATTTGTTCCCTGCAGAAGTTTACGGTCATATTCACTGAAAACCGGAGGACAATCTGGTTTGTGTACATTTCTGAAAAAGTGTGCTTTCAGGTTGATTCATAAAAAACACAGAAGAGCAGCACTGGGAGTCACTTGAAGAAATGTAAATTTTGAACTTATGAAAACAATTTTTATCCTTTCTTGAACCAGGAAAGTCAACTTAGAACAGGTGCTTATTTATAACAACAACACGGAGGGTTCCTGTTTACACAGCATGGAATTAACTAGACCAATCTGAACAAAGTTGTGTTGAAGCATTAAACAGCTGTGCCTCCTGTGAGCTTGAACCTGGGACCCTCTATTCTAGAGTCTGAACTCAACTCCACATTACTGCCACTCTCTCAAGCAGCTGCAGCCTGGCGTGTTGTTGTAACCCTCAATCTGAAACTAGAACCCATACCCAGCACTTCACCTTTGTGAGTTAATTGAGATTTCTGATGAATGTGAAATTCAAAAAGCACTCCTACAGTTACATTGTTTAAAACACTGACATTTTTTATGATGGCATACACCCCCTGCTAAAGTAGTAGAGGTCTTCATCTTGAATACTATTTTGGGTTTTAGTATTAAGCTGCACTAAAGACTTGTCTGTAAATGAGAATCCTATTAATCCCCATCTATGAACTGGCTTCATCACTCTGCTCTCCTCCCCAATGATAGCTGGTGTGTGGTGAGCGTTCTGGCGCACTATGGCTGCTGTCGCATCATCCAGGTGGATGTGCACACTGGTGGTGGTGTAGGGGATCCCCATTACCTGTAGAGCTTTGAGTGGAGTGTCCAGAAAAGCGCTATATAAGCAATGATTATTATTATTGCTTATTGCATATGGATGGAAACGTAGACTCTTTATCTTGTGCTCTTTCCTGAATAGTAATGTGAAGGATATTTTAATAATTTTGCACAGACTATTAAAGCTGTTGTCAGACAGAATAACTTTGACAAACACATGGACAAAAAGTCAGCACGATAGAAAGAAGATGACCTGTAACATCCTTTCAAACGAAAAAAATTAGATTTATAAACTAATATTTAGTCATTCTTTTACCCTGAAGATGACTCGTACTACAACAATAGTAGGGATTGGTGTGTATTATGCTTCTGTCCGTAAGCCTGTCGTTGATTGAAAAACAGTATCCCGGAAATAAATACAAAGGTCACGAAATAACCTTCAGTCTAGCCTCTGCGTTGTTATTTGCTGTGCATCTCTTCAAACGACACGAAGCAGAATTCTCTGGATGAACGTATATTGTTAGCCGTACCCAGTCACTGTCAAGGATTCTTAAGGACGTATGAAAGAATCAGTACAAGAAACAATACGATAAGGCAGTCCAGTCACAAACTCTTACTGAGATACATTAGCGTTAAAAAAAGTTTGGGTATGTCCACATATGAAGCACTGTGCACCTTTTCATGAAATGAAAATAAAACTATATTCATGTAGGTGCCTCAAGATAATATAGTCAAAATTTAGAAGTTCTTTGCAGTTCGTTTCTTTTAAAAAAAGACATAATACATTCTAATAACAGTCCTCCGGTCTTCTTTCATGTACAGTAACTTAGCTCGACTGACCATATATAATGAACTGTGTATGTCTGTGTGTAATTCCATGCTTAGGAATAACGGTAGTTTTGTAGGTGGATGGCCTGTAATGTTTGAACTTAACTTGAACAAAGAACTTGATGAAATCCAAGTGAGAGGTGAGACTTTTCAAATGATGCTTTTGTTTATTGTACATCAGATGTAACACTATAAATAGCATTTTAATATACAAAACGAATACCTTTGTGTGTATAGTCCGATGCAAGAAATATAACGTAAGTCAGAGTTATTGCACATCTTCGTAAAAAATTGAAGCGTAAGAACACGTACGTACACGTTTGTCATACAGCACCGCGGCCGTAAACTCAAATAAGCTGACTGTGTTGGCACTAGCAACAGCAATTGCACGTTAAGCTGTCTGGTAAATATTACAGCTGAGAATTAATGCTCCTTTTCCTTTTTCACACTCTCAAGACTCGTCCTAGTCTAACCAGGGCTGTGCCCCTGGACACGATTCGCACATCGCGCAATCTTTCTCCTGTTGTCTGCAATCTTGGGAGGTTAACACACTCCTAAGCGCATCGCACTCAGTTCCAAAATGAAAATAGAAAAAAGACCAAAATCCATATTATAGAATTTTAGGTGTCCTTTTCCCCAGATAAATACCTACATATATGTATATATGTATTGTGTACATGTTTCAATACACAAAAAATAAAATACAAGAACTGCAAGATGCAGTTCGACTGCGTTTCCTGGCTTTTCTGCTAATACGACTCCAGTCGCCCGCGTCGCTATTTCAGCACCGCAGCGAGAGGACAGCGCTCGAATTTCGGGAGAGCTACCGCACAACTAAGGTGCTCAACGTGCACTGCTTTGCCTTGTCTTTTCACACGTCGGGAGCTGAACCCTCACCGTCTCTCACACACACATACCACCGTAAAAAATGAAAGCCCATTGTCAGTGTGAGCCTGACAGTGGTTAGTTCGTCTGAACGCGTCCCCGCTGTTCTCTGTGAAGTGGATTCGTGTAGCCAAGTCTTTGACCCGTACGGCGTCGCTTCTGCAGGTATGCTGCATTATGTACAAAGACAGTAGGTGAGACCCAGATCCAGGGGCTTGTGGAATTGCAAATTCGTACTGTACAGTACACAACAGTGCCCTTCAAGGCCAGGGATATTAATTTTGTGCCACACTGCTTCTTGCGAGTAATCCTTGAAGCTGTACAGATTATAGTGACCTAACATGCGCTTAAGCAACGGGTTCTATATTTTCCTTATGTACTAAATTATACTATAAATATGTACAATGTTCTTCCTTTGCTATTTTGTATCAAGACAAAACTACAGTTTCCAGTAACTGGTCATCCCCCTGTTCGGGAAGTCTGGTGTCTGCTCTAGATCTGTTCTCTGCGATGGGAGGGACGCTTCGAGGTATCGCATTTCTTTCACATCTCTGGACTCCACCGGATGACCGAGGCGTCTGGTCTCTGTGTCCGGATCTCACCATGACACACTGCCTGTCCGTCTGCCCGCCTTTGGCCGTGTGGGGACTGCAGTTGTCTCGCTCGTACTCCTCCTGTGCCTTCTGTATTTTCCTCTTTTTCATCTTGCTCTTGTGAACGTGAGACGTGGCGAGAGAAACGAAGATGATGCCGACAATCACCGCGACCAGCACGACCAGCACCGCGGTGGAGGAGAAAGTCTGGAATAAGCGACCCACTTGCACGATGCACGTGTCGTTGTTCTGGTTGAGAGTCCCGTTGACGGAGCAGGGCGGGATTGGAAGCGCCAGCTCCGGGGATATCCTGGCACTCATCTAGCAGGTTTCGCAGGTAGGAGTCTGTACACTCGGATTTCTATTGAAAAAAGCTCCGTCGATACAGAACTCCTCTCCACCGTAACTCTCCCGAGCGGCTGTTGTTATGATTATAATTCCGTCGTAGTGAAACGCCTTGGTCTTCCCATAAGAATGACCTAGAAGTTGACCCAATACAGAAGAGTTAATTATTATTATTATTATTATTATTATTATTATTATTACCTCTGCAGATTTCCCACAATTAACAGTACAGTAAAAATAAAATCCCACTCCTCCAATTGAAGACGGCCTGAATTTATTGTGTCATATAGCCAGCTGCAAAGTCAATGATAAAGGGCGCAGCGATGTAGCTCTTGAACGTGCCTTACTCGTTCTTTATCGGATCTGGGTATTATTAACATTTCAAGTGTGTAAACCTTATTAGAGGCGCTGTCATTTTCATACGCCGTTTATCACAGCATCTTTTGTGGGAAGAAAAATACTAATTTCCCTCGCGAAATTCAAGCATTTAAAAATTTGTGTTAAACTAGAAGTTGTGGAATTAGAGAGAAGGGGGATACTCTTCTCTTATGTGGAGATATACCCACTATGGGGATATACCAACATAACTGAAGAGACGCAAGATAGAAAGAGTAACGCAAATACTGTAGTTTCCGCGAAAGCAGATGTTGATTAACTTATATCATTGGCCCCGAAAGGGATTTACAGTAAATGCAACTCTTAACATAAAAAGAACCCATACTCCTTCAAGACCTAATTCACTGGTGATTTTCACATAAAGAAATTCATTTGACAAAATCCCAAACGTTACACTAGCAAATAAATTAGTAATAGAAATTCGCGCGTGGGCGCCAATCCCAGCGCCATTGGGAGATCTGTCCTTCTTACCTGGGGAATCTTTGAGGCTCCTGCTGCTCCGGTGGCCGAGACCGGCTGAAGTGCCACAATTCTGAGGAAAAAAACGCAATTTGGGAAGAGCACAGCACTCGGCCAATCGGCACAGGTTGCAATGACGTATCCCGTTAGATTATTCAAAAGCATCACCGTCTCCAGCGCCTCCATTCATATAAATTTTCAAGCGACAGTCCTGGTTTTGTCATTCGAATACCCACCGCAAAGCAGTTCAGGAGAACTGATATTCAGTGTTTTTGTGTGTGTGTGCGCGCTGTATTTTTTAACAATACGCAGAGTTTAACTTAATTTCGGCTTCCAGCATTTATGTTTAGCCCAGCATTTCTCGCAACCAAATGTGAACTAAAAATAGACTATATCGGACTGCTCCCGAAAAAAATTCCGAATCAAAAGGCACTGCTTAATAATAGAAGTGTTGTAGTTTAAAAGCGGATCTCACTTGAAACGTATTTTTTCTTATGAATCAGAAATTCGTCACGAGCAAGCAACAAATCATTAGAGTGACTGTGTTTTTTCAGTACTATGAAAAATTGCTAGGGAATTCAATCAATACTTCGAAGTAAATGAGGCATTGCTTTTAAAGGGATAGACTCTAGCACCACTTTTAATTTCAGAAGCCGTTAGTGACGTAGTCGTACCGTACTTGTCTCCTGTAAAGCACCCTGAACTCAAATCATTAAGCTCTTAATTGTATTCTCACATTAGCATTCCACCTGATGAGTGACTTTGCAGTATTAACCACCGCCTACAACCCATTTAACTTAAAGTTTCAAGAGTGAGCCAGTTTATTAACTGCAACAATAATCTCTGGGAGTCTAACCTCATGAAATATCCCCTCCCTCCACTGAAAACGTTTGGAAGAGTTGGTACTGAGATGAATGACGATTAAAAACACTGATCTAAGGACCTCCTGGTCCTCTCTTTTCGCCGCCTCTTTCAGGTCAACGTGAACGGAACAAAATCTTTAAGGAGAAATATCAGCCAGCAAGGAAAGATCAATACCAAAGAATCCACGTCAGGAATACAGAACAGCAATTGATCACGTCTGACTTGTGCGGCCTTGCCTGTGTTGTTGATCAATAAGTGAAAGGGCTCTCCGTGGATATGGCACGTCAAGGAAATTGTGATTATTGTGATCATTTTTCCAGGGATGTCCAGCCTTGACCTTTCCAGCATTCGCTGGATTGGAACTGCTCGCTGTCGTGTTTTCTCTTTGCGTTCCGGTATGGTTTGAAGTTTGTAGGTTGTAGAGCTGTAACACGGGGGCGACCGCCAAGGGGAGCTGTCCAGTGCTGAAACAAACCAGCGTCTGGGCTCCGCGCTGCCTTGAGATTCTCACTCGGAGGATGTTTCGTACTACTACGCAGCCAAAATAAAATGTGTTTCTGTCAAGAATATAGTCTAAACCTTTTACGGGACCCTTCTCTTTAAAGATAAAATTAGTTATAATTTATGACTAAGAAGAGTCTTGGGAGTTTTTTAGTCTTTTACTACTTGTAGCCATGTTGTCATATTACATACAGTACGTACATATTGTCATGTTCTGTACCAATCGATTGAGTCTGATCGATTCGTTTCGCATTTATTAGACATTTAATGATTTCTTGGAGGTGATTTTGTGCTAAGGGTTTAAATTTTCTCGGCTTATAATTTTCTAATTGAAATAAAGCAGCTATTTTTATTTAATAAGACAGTTTATCCAGGTATTGGAAACGATCCTTCATCACACCGACAAACGCTTCCTGCTGCAAACGAGAATCTGTTCTGCTTTAATCATTATTTGCTAGACCCTATTTTATGCACGAGGGAAGGGCGTTAAGTGTTTAAATTTGTCCAAAGGTGTTTTGTTTTAACACGTAAAAAGAGATCATTCTAGATCAAACGGATATTGACAGATACGTTTGTAAGATACTTCTGTTTTTACCTGTATTTTCAGTATGCCCTTAAAGTAATGTACCTGCTGATGAACAATTCAATCTTTTCTGAAGTACTAGAAGAACTAAAGAAATCTATCTTTTCCAATCTTATTCTGAAGTACTTTATACTTCAATCTGTGAGCTACCTTTCGATCGAATTGTACTTTTATAATTTCATTTGTGATTCCAGCAAAATGTATTGACAAAAGAGAATGTTGATTTTATTCATGTTGTTCTTTTAAGACTAGCAGCATTCCACAACTCTGAAAACCATCTTACAAAACACCATTAACATTGAAACATGGTCTATAATTTGTACTGGCTCTATCCCTCCATCATTGTCAACATCAGTGGTGTTTTGTAGACATTAGTCTGGTAAAAGCTGAGCTGGGAATACAGTAACACCACACTGCATTGTATTACAGGCCTGACACCAGTAATTACCAGATCAAGCAGTTCTTTGACAAACAGCATAATGTCAATGTGGAGATGAAGACTGGAAATTAAGGGTGAAAATAAATCTAATTTCAAGCATTGCCTTCACACTTGTAAAATATAGGTAACAGTATGCAATCTCTCTTGACTTTATTAGATGAAGAACAACATCCAGTCTCTGGTGCTTCACTTCTGCTTTTAACCAGGTTACTAAATTGTTGCATTTATCAGAGTTTAAAGCCCAGTTTTCAGATGAAAACAAGGGAGGATACTATTAATTCTGCTCATGGCAGCAATGCTTTCAGGAGAATTAACCTGAAGTGCTGGCACTTCATTGAGGTGCAGGTTTATGGACTTGTTAGTTGCGTCTACTGGCTTTGTCATGTGTCATCAAGGCTAGAAGCCTTTGTGAGAGTAACTGTCAGATACAAATGACTTTGAAAGGTGGCCTGATGAGGATGCAAGTGCTCAGAGCCTAATTAATAAAGATGAATGTTCCCTTTTGCAGTCTCTCCTGCATGGGAATGAGTCTGATTGACTGACAGTGAGTAAGGCTGTGGACACCTGGGAAGAGACAAAATTTCAGCTGTACAGCTGGGTCATTTTATATATTTGAACAAACTTCCCTCTGAAACACAAAGGAAGAGAGAACTTCTACAGTGTGTCTATTTCGATCAGAAGTCACTGACCTTCTCCTTGGATTGCAGAAGTTTACCAAACACAACAGGACTTACAAAAGAGCTCATACAGTACATCCTTACAAATACATTCAGTTATCTTATGAAGCCTCCAGACACAACCCAAAGTGAGGCATTTAGTATCAGTAATTATATAGATTTATATAACATTTCCAAAGAATCCAAAAGCACTTTTCATATGGAAGGGCGCCGATTTCACCCACCTCTGAAGTGCAGCACACAGATGGTCTAACCTCCTGGTCTACCGATGCCACAAGCAGCAGCGAGCTGGATCTCATGGCCAGGCCAGCCTTGCGTAGCCTCTGAGTTCAGATGACTCCAGCCTATGTGAGAGGCCATGGACTCCCTCTCCTTCTTCAGGGAACAAAAAGTGACAACTCACCTCAGTAGGATACTGCATACCTGACCCCAAAGGCTGACTAAGCCCTCATGTCACTACTTCCTGTCTGTACTCCTTCACCCTGGAAGACATCCTAGCACTTAATGAGTCCTGCACCAACGCTTTTCTGTGGTTTTAGTGTTTTTTTATGCTGCTGTCATCTGCAGACACTGCATCTTGACTGGATGCCACTTTGGATAAAAGCATCTTCCAAATGAATCAAAGTAAAATGTAACATAAGATCATCGTGAGAAAATGCCCATGACACAATATGACTGCTCTCCTATTGCACAGTTCTTTGTCTACAACAAGTCTCCCATTAATCACATGTTCTAATTAACAATTTGAGAAAATCAGATCAAAGATGAAGAAGCAGCAGAAGAACCTTGAAGACTTTTAACATGTGGAATAGGCTAATAAATAACAGTGGGTGATACAGATGTCTTACTGAGTCCAATTCCTTGCCAGATTGCAGACTAACAGCTGGTAGTACTTATGATTAAAGAAGTGGATAATTAGACTGAAGAGTGCCTCTTTCACACAAAAACAATAAGAAGAGTGCTCATTGGCTTAGATAATAAATGTAGAGCCCCCTTTACAAAGTACCACTGCCAATGAACCTCAAAAGAAATACTTCAATCAAAGAATGCTTTGTTCAGACACATTGTGGCTGGTCCTATTCAAATAGCTGGACAGCAGGTTGACTATATGACAGAGATTGTTCAGTGACATGAATAATATCATCTTAGCTGTGCCAGCAGAAAATACTAGGTTTACTTATTTATTTCTTTTCAAGTAGATTGACAGCTTTCCCTCTATGCTATTTACAATTTGACTGTGAGAGGTTCCATATACTTCCATGTCCAAATGCCAGGTGATCTATCTATTAGTAATAGATAAGTCATGGAGTCTCCATTACAGAGTCTAGTTATCGAAGCAAACACCAATCAAGAGAACTAGTGTTTCAGCTGGTTCTGCTCACAGTAGCATGAGGAAGCCAAGTATTCATTAACTTTGTTACCATAATAGATGCAAATGCTATGAAGCGATCTAAGAGCCAATGTGCTTCTTAAAGGTACAGACACCTTGAATAGGATGAGGGACTTGCTGAACCTGCTACAGGATGCACTTCGGGGAAGGCAGTTCAATCTTGGAGTGATTGCAGACAGCAAGTCTTTGCAGTTTTTGACAAAAATGAAACATAGCACATATTGTTCTGGACAGCCTGTGCCACGCATCTTCACGTTGGCCACGTTAGGTTTCATTATGGAGAAAAGACTAAGAGTCTGCAATCACAGAAGAGCTCCTATCCTCACGGTGCTTCTCCAGGTTTGTGCCATTCAGATTCCTACAAACCAACAGCTCAAGAACTGGCTGTGTCTTCCTACAACCCACAAGACTATTGTCAGCTATGTCACAAACACTGTTTCAGAGCTGAGACCAGGAAGCCTGCAGCCTGCTTGACAATGTGCAATAAAAGAAGATTCCATGGTGTCAGAGCCGCTGATCGACAATGACCCTGGATCAACTTCTCCAATGCTGCAATATCACTTAATACCTTAGAGCAGGCGTTGGGTTTTGTTCCAGCCAAGTTGTCAGTTACTCCATTGAATATGTAATCGCCGTAATAACAGGGTTAATTTGAATAGTGTGACTGTTTTCAGATTTTAAACACACTGGAGGAAGCCTTTTAACTATTGCATTTCCTAATTAAATTCAAATCCCAAATCAGTCGAAACTTATTAATGCAATTAAGGCTTCAATTAAGTAATTAAGCTCAGCTGGAATCTAAAAAAAGAAACAGCAGGCGTGCGGGCTGGCAGGACCAGGACTGGAAACCCCTGCTTTAGGACATTTCCGTGCTCTGAATTTTGGGCACGAATAAAAAAAAAATGACTTAGGTAACACATATATCAAACATATTTAATAAGGCATGTTGAAAGTGGAGGAAAGAAATATAAAATACTTAACAAGAAGCCCCAGATTCATTACACTCTGTTCTACAAGGCAAGATTCCTTAACATTTCAATATCCTGCTCTCCCACGAGACAATGATTGGAACAGCAATAAAAGATATCTTAGAGCAAAAATGGTTTAATCGTATTTAATTCCTAAATTATGTCTGCTCCCTGGCACAAAACTGACAAATGTGTTTTTGAGCAGGGGCAGCCTTAGCAAACCTAAGGTGCAGAAAGATTTCAATTTAATTCGGCAGAAAATGAGGTTCATTTTGGGAAATTGGCCTTGTAATTTATCAAACCTCTTTACTTCTAAGAAACCATTCACTTAATGAAGAATTATATTTTTTTAACTTATTAGCAGAACAGTGAGAGCCAGTTCAGTCAAATGTTATAGCAGATTTTTCATTTCTGTGTTTATCAAAGCACCTCATCCACATCCTTATTATATTTCCCATAATGGCAGACAGTAAAACAGTGATTTCATTTCGCTCCGTTAATAGCTTTTCTGGAAAAAGAGATTCAAATAAGTTTGGGGATGAAAAATGTATACTAAAAATTGCCGTTTGGGTGAATGGCAGAAATAAGGGTCAAACCTATTTTCTTACCACAGGTTCTTTTGTGAAGAAGAAAGGTATACTACAGTAAAATGTATCAAATAAATATGCAGTCTTCTTTCTGCCAGACTTTATTTGAAATTATGATTCTGCGTGCAGGATATGTCTAGAACACACAATTTCACAACTGGGGAGCTTTCTCCCTGGTTAGTTTTCTAATAATGACACCGGGAGTGGAGGGGGTGGAAGGCGGAGGAGAGACAGTGATGATGAAAATTAAGTTGTTTGCAAGCAAAATTGTATGCCAAAGGACTGGAAATTAAAATCACATTGGAAGGCAGACAGGAAAAACATTCCACATCAACAACGTAGCTTTAGAAAATCATGGGCAGGAAGAAAGTTGCCTACTTTATTACATCTGGACTTCAAGAGCTCGCAGAAGTTAAGAGGTCTGTGTACTGCATGCAGCCCTTAGGTATTTATAGAGCAGTTAATTGCACAAATCAGACTTCAAAAATAGTTTCACGGCGGAAATTATATTGGAGAGGACTGATATGAAATTTCAGAATGCCTGCTGTCTGAAAGGAGCAGGTTTTCAGATGCAATACAATTCAATTTGAATAGCAATTAGAGAGTGAGGACCTTTAAGCACCAGTCAAGTTAAACTCCTTCTCAAGCTAGCTTGTCTGGTTATAAAAATAGAAAGAAATTTGAGTGTTTAATCTGTGTAGGACGTGAATGAAAACAGGGCTTGCTGTTTGTGGCCATACTGTCTTCAAACAGAATCTCAGCCAGCAGAAAGGGAATGTGCATTTTATCAAACCACGGCCTTCAAACAAAAGTGGGTCTCTAGACCATGGAGAATTTCAATTTTGCAAGTCAACATTAATTTTTCAAAAGCAGTTCATACAGTAAATGACAACCAGAGTCCCTCAAAGATGCTGGTAACATCTAAGAGATTTCATATTCAGAAACTCTGCATACCTATTGTATTAAGTGTGGGTTCTTAGTTTTTTTTTGCAGAAATCAGCTCTTTTTTGGCATGTGTTATTACAACACCTCTCGTGATAAACCTGGGCAGATAAATTATTGACAGCCGTTACTTGCCTGCATTGGATATTTGAATCCTTTGTTAAGACTGAGAGTGGCAAATCTTTTACTGTCCTAACATCCACTGGCACTACTGTGACTCACTGGATTGAGGCCTTCTTCAATTATTAAGGGAGACCAGGATGAGGCAAGATTGCACAGCCAATCTCAGATCATGACTGGCGGGTCAAAAGGTGAGAAACAACGTCAAGGTTGGTAACGGAACCAAGACCTGCGAGAAAATAAAAATGCTGTGAAGACAAGAGAAAGTGAAAGAGAGAAAAAGGGATTGAAAACCAATTAGCTAAGAAAGCGAGCTGTGGTTTTCCATACAAAGCGGATGATATAAATAAAAGCCACTAAACTGCTCTGACAGACAGTGAACAATCAAGTCATGTTTAAGGCTCCTGGGCAGAGGAAGAGTCCCTTGAGAAACTGTGAAACCTCTCTGGATATTCAGGAAGGGCTGCCCCTCTGAGAGATGAGTTTTAATCTCATGCCAGTCCAGGCCCATGTGCCAGCAGAAGCATTTCAGCCTGGGAGGGTATTTCACCCTATACATCCACAGCCCAGAACTCCAGCAACAGCAGGTGTGATTGTCTTTAGATTAGACAGGCTGGAGATTGCGGTCTGATTGTTTTTCTTTCCCCATGTTCAGAGCAGACAAAATCCAATTTTTATGCGGGCCTACCTGGTTGCTAAGAAACCCTTCACAGATGAGTGCCAAAATCCCCTGGAGGAGGATTGGAGGAGCGGGGAGCAGAGAGGTCAGCGAACTCGCGAATCCGGGACTTTTGGGCGCTTGTCTCAGATCACGAAAGATGAAGCCCTTTTTTAATGAGCAGGCTGATCAGGATCTTTTTGAAAGGAGTCCTACTGAGATCAGAAGGGTTACAATTGAGAGTGGGTCATTTATGTGCCTACTATACCTGTATGTAGAACATCCAGTCACTAGTAGCTAATTGATCCCACTCATTCTTTCAAAGAATTCCGGTTTTCTTTGTTCACAATATGGCTGAGCATCTTGTTTTTTTAATTTCACTAACCCCAACAGTGTGGAAAATATGCACTATACATAATGTAGTCTTAAACTGAACTGTTAATCAAATTAGAGTCTGGTCTCTTGCTTGCTAATTCCTTGTTCTCTGCTTCCTTCTTGTCCTCTTACAACTGAAATATACAGTTCCACACTGTGGCCGCTCTCCTAGTGCAAGGACACACATTTCCTTTGCTGCAATTCGTGAGCCTGTTTCTTAAAAGGAACATTGTCAAAACTTCCTGATAAAATAAAGATATCATAGTCTGCATTTTGCTTGTATCTGTTACTGTTGTTGCTTTTTTAAAGAATTCTAACATGCCAGATCAAGGAAGATCTAACTTTTCTAAAGCAGTGCTGTTCCCCAGAATGCTATTGCTATACAACTGGTCATCTAGTTTAGATCTAATTATCATAATTGATAAGAATAATTGAGTTAAAAGTGTTCCTCAAGGGGCCTACGCGCCCAAAGATGGAAATGGAAACATTGTGCAAATGTTTGTATAAAATTAATGTCTATTTGGCAAACTTAGCAATGTGCTACTTGCAGATCAGGTGGGACAGTAGTGCTATCTCCTTCTAATGCTTTAAACCCACAATCAATAGCACAGACCACTGGAGAAAAAGTGATAGAAAGCCATCTATTTTAATTAACCAGTCCACCGGTGAGAAACCCTTGACTTTGATGTTTGATTTCTTTCAACTCGTTAATCCTTCAGGTCAGTGAAGGGGCCTGAGCTCACAAACAGGAGACCAGGGACAGAATGTTAATTTATTGGTAGAGTTAGTGATGTAAAATACAAAAGAAAATTAAAAAGAAACTGGCTCTGAAGTGTGACTTTTCCCACACACAAGTGTGCACCAACAAGGAAGAAGCTAAGAAATGGGAAAGGGGAGAGAAAATGACAAACTGCAGTACGGCCAAAAAGATCAGACCTGTCCTTGTTATCTCGGTAAGTGCAATGAAGAAATTATGTGGTAAAAACAAGGTAGAGTAATTAAGTAGCAATAAAATAATGCAGGAGCATTTGTGCTTGTTGCCATTGATGATGATAACAACAACAATGATGATGATGATAATAATCATCATCATCATCATCATCTTGGGTTTTTCAGAACCGCAAACCACAAAATTACTGCGAAGTTCATTTTAATCATTTCTTAGAAAGCTACAAAACAGTCATTGGTACAGTCCCACACTTTTCAGTCACTAAGTGGCCTCTTCATCAAAAGGTCTTCAATCAATGGACTTTTCAACAAAGATGAGCAGCTCAATAAACTGTAACTGTGGAAGAACAAACAAAGAAGGGTCAGATGCAGTAAGTGATGAAGTGGGATGGTCTTCATAATCTTGTGCTTGTGAAAAACAGCAATTTATGCAGTACAATGTGTACTGACTTGGCATAAGCACGCCACAGTTGTTGTCACAAAGGTAAAGGCTAAGAAGTCCATGTATATTGAACATCAAAAGAAATGCGTCACTTATAACTACAACAAATATACTAAACTGTAGTTGTTAGAATCCAAACAGGAAGGCACAGACTTGGGAAAGGGAGTTCAACAGAGCCACAGTGAGACAGTCCACTGTCTCACCACCAATTCCCAAAATTCAAACACAGATGCAGCTACTTAAGGACACCTTTTTGTGTGTCACATAAGGCCATCTATGAAAGAACGAAGGTTGTTTATCCAAACAGCTCTGTTTCTCACAAACCGTTCCCCTTATCTCTAGAACCCAGTCGAACGCATCCTGTTCCCTGCCTCACTGTGCCACTGCCTTGCTCCCCTCTTTCCTCTGCTCGTCTTCTGCGCTCTGCTAGAGAAACTTCTCGTTATGGGTAGTGCGCTAAGCTTCTGTGAGTCCAGGGTCCGGTGCTCGGTCTGCGCAGCACGATCCTTTCGTCATAATCTTCCTGATACAATACTTTTACAGACAAGACCTAGATAAATTTACTATCAGTCATCATCAACAGGGCTGGTCAGTGGGGGATCTGCTGCAAAAGCCCCAGGCTAGTAGTATGCATGGCCACTGCTGAAAGCCATACAAGCTGTACATCAGCAATGCTGGACTTGCGCCAGGCTGCGGATGCTGTCCTGTGGGATTCTGCTCTGTTCCTCAGAGCACCTGGATAAAGGCCAGCCGGTGCAGGTGTCTCAGAGTCCTGCTCGCCACACCTCACCTTAGCTCATCCAAGACATGTGTCACACTCTCACACTGCAGCGAGTCGGTGTGGCAGGAGTGGCACGTGGATGGGAGACGTGCTGCTGTAACATTGCCGTGCCCAGCTGAGGCTGTAGAAAGAGAAGCAGATGAGGTCCTTGGACTTGATGAATGCAGTCAGGTGGCCATCAGTGACTCACACTCCTGCCCAGACCACCAAACCTGGAGCTCCCCCTCAATGGAGTATCCTTCTGCTCATCCCCTCCACCTCCTGATGGCCATCAGGGTGGTCGATACCACACTTTGACTCATCACTAAAGAGCACCTGGTTCAAGTGCCGACTTCAAGTCTGGCCTCCAACATAACCAATAGCATTAAGGCACTGTGCTGTTCATACATCGGGTCCTTACTTTCTCCTTTATGTGTTCTTCTGTCTTGACGTTCCCAAAGCTCATCATTCAACAGGTTAAACTGCCTCAACACCTGCATCCAATCGACTCTAATTCTAGTGAGGTGATTTAGCGCTTATGCAACAGTCAGACTCACTTGGGTGCATCACCTTCAATCAGGAATGATTAAAAAGCTTAAATTAAAGATATTGAGCAAGTTATAGTTATGAACAGCAGTCAACACTGCTGGAAATTGTATTAAGAATACAATACATTACATATTACAATAATAATGTAATACGAATTTGCCGGAATCTTTCAATTGAATAAACAAGTATTATTGTGAAATACTGTTATAGAAAATGCTTTCTTCGGGGCACTACTTCCTTAGGCCTCTTTGAATCACACTTACAAGATTGCCCGTCATCCTGGTAAAGAATGGAAGCTTTGCAGTAGGTAACCAGGAATAGTGCAGTCAGAAAGAGATAAATTCTAAAGCACTGCAGGAGGATACTCTTAGATTTCTTTCAAAGGAACAGGGAGCTGCATTTAAACCAAGCTACAGCCGTCATCAGTCACAAGAAGAAACATGCCACTGTCTTTTTAGTACATGCAGTATCAGAAAATACACAGCTCCTGGAAAATTTTGTGTTCGGAATTTCAAAGCTTTGCTTAAAAAAACATGAAAGTTCCACAGTATGTTAATATATGAACGCAGAGACAGGCGAACACACTTCCATGTGCTCGCGTGCGGGCAGGATATGACAGATGAACACCGTGAAACCGGAGTAAAAGATGTATGTGACACTCTCGTCAGACCACCTGCAGGTCTGCTTCCCAGAGCAGCTCAGCACCATGGTCACCCTTCCTTTCCAGACCCGCTCTTGAGAGCACCCTGTGAGAGGACCGGTCAGCGGGGTGCCCGCAAACCACCACACCACACTGAAGGCTCCAACAGCAAGAGCTTCAACTGAAAAGAAACGCCTTCTTTGACTAAGAGTTTTACTGCCCCAAAAACTCTTACTTGGAATAAGGTAGCATAGAAAGTCAATACCTTCTGAGATTAAAATAAATAAAAGTTACATGGCAAGGGTGTAAAAAAAGGCTACAAAAGCAGTCTAATGTCTAAGGTTTCGTCACAAACCCCAAGTAATCGGTCCACAGGACAAATCCCAGCAGGGAGCTGCCTGCTCAGCAGGACTGCTCTGAAGAAGAACCGAGAGGATGAGGTGCCCAGTCACAGTGGAGCACAACCATCAGTGCACACTGCATTGGTCGAAGAAGTGAAACACATTTCATGCATTTGGAATAACAAATGTATCTTCTTTAAGACTCTACAGGGTCAGGATGGACTCAGAAATTCCAATTCTGGAGCTACCCTCATCTCTTGGTTTGCGTAAATGCATTCACCGTTTTGAACTCTGCACAATAATTCTTCAGCATTCATACAGGACCATGGGCAGTCATCTGCTTAATGTATTGGGTTGCAGGTACATAAATCACAACCGTCTGGACACACAAGGGAAAGGGCAGGCAGAGGATTAGAGGCAGCAGTATGCTAATCTGTCTTTAGGTTCTGTCCTTGATCAGCATCAAAACTAGCAAAAGACAAGAAGGTTATGTGCAATACACCACCATGATCTTGTAGCAAAAGAAAATCATTTTCTTTATCGCTGCCGTAGGATATATTCCAATATGTGAACTACGGGGGTAAATACCTGTGAACTGTCATCATATCTGCAAGCACTTCAAATTACTGTCAGTGCAGTCAAGTAAGTGCTGTAACCATGCATAAGATTAACAAATGAATAAAAGCGCTAGGACATTTCTAAACTGTTCAATTTAATCTTTCCTATTTGCACGGTAACTTTTCTCAGTTGGTTACTAGATTAGCAGGTATGAGATGTACTAAAAGAGGCTTCCCACAAGACAGAAGCGCTCCTGAAAATGGAGCATTTTGAAAGAAGCCAGAACAAAGCAGATGTGGGAATCATCCATCTAGTTTCTGAACACAATGAAGAAAACAAAATGGCATTTCCCCATGTCTGCTTTGTGCATTGTTAGAACATCACTGAAATCACGACAGTGTAATGATCCTCTTTATAAAAGCACACTTTCTGACAGAACGGAGTCAGTCAAGAGGGGTGTACTGTAAATGGTTACTTTGCTTATGCCAATGGCGCATTGAAGAAAGAATTCTTTAAAAATGGAAAAAGACAAATAAGGGGTTTAAGAGAGAATAGAGGAGCCTTAGTCTTGGAACGCTTAGACTCCTGATAATTCCACAAAAGCAGCAGAGATGCTCATTTCACAGTAGTGCTTCACTGAGGATGAAATGTACTTGTTAGCCTAATTGTAGCAGTTGTAAGCTGTTCCCAGTTGTGTTCAATTGGAAATGTTGATGCCTACACCGCACCTAATCACTTCTGAACAAGGGAGACCAAAAAGCCAAACCATTAGGAAAAATGCTCTGTGAGATGCCAGCACATAAGCTAATTCGAAGCATTTGAGCATAACAAACTCCCTCCCAGGACACACCTACTCTGCTATATTTTCATTTGAAGCTGAAGAGAGTGCTCTTCCTTGGGTGTGCCTCATTTCTCCCCATGTCATTTAGATCGCTGGCTGAATACAGATGCTGAAAACCACATGAACACTCAACTCTGAGATGGTGTTACTGTTACAGTATGCATTGATACCTGCTGTTGAAAGCAAATTGGATTGCTTGACCTCCGAGTGCACCGGCACAGAGACCAACACAGTAATTTAATGTCAGAGCAGAAAATAATTGCATGAAATTGAAGGCTTTGATCTGGGAAGACCTCCAGAGCTTTTATTTGTTAAAAAAGCCATTGTTATCCACTGTTTAAATCCTATGAGGTATATGGAATAATACAAGATGAAAATGCCCTGTCCCTCCCCTTACACGAGACAGAAACTCAAACAGCACCAAGAACATACTGGTTGTTCGTCTACACAGCCTTCATCTCACGCTCTCCAGTGAATCAACATTTCAAACCCATTCTTCAGAACTGCACTGGGTCTGTTAAGAACTGTTTGTACATGCCCATTCTACACTTGTCACATTTTAAATAAAAACAAGATTTGGCAAGACACTTAAATTATTTTAGAGGTTCTTATAATCTTCTCATTGACCTAGTTCCCAACATTTTGGTGCTAGACTATAGACGGAATACATTGATTTTTAAAAAAGGCTACACATTCAAGACAACTGGAAATGCCTGCACATCTTTGTTATTCAGGTTCAACTAACATGTGGCTTATCTCTTTGTACTCTACTCGTGTGTCCCAGTGGCCCTCAGGGCTACATCACCTCATCCGCAGTCTCGAACCCCTGGCAACAGAACAAGCCTGAAGGAGGCGCCAGACAAACTGTAGCAGGATAGCTGTCTGTCCCCTTGGAAGTCCCTTGCCTGACTCCAGATGTTCACCTTGTCAGGAACATGGGATTGCTGAGTAGGTACCCGTGTTCACCTGCCCCCCATGTGCTCCCCAATAATCCAATGTGCTTTACTGAGATGCCATAAAGCTGCATGTTGGAGCTACAGTTAAAGCCAAAGCAACTTACATTTGTTGCTATTTAGACAGCTGGATTTTCTTACTGGAATAGTTGAGGTGAATCACATTGCTCAAGGGCACAACAGCAGCGTCTCACCTGGGATTTCAATGCACAACCTTCCAGTTACAAGTCCAGAGCCCTGACCGCTGCTCTGACCATGAAAATGTGGTTTTAAAAACCTTTTTATTTTTTAATGATGATCTTTTAAACATAAATTGATATGTCCGAAGTCATGTTTCAGGTTGTACAAAGCACATCCACGCTGCTTGTACCAGACAGCACTATTGACTGGTTTTTGTCAGACTGGAAGGCTTTTTGCTAATTTTGCCAATGGCACAGAAATGGCCATCTATAATACTGTAGGTGTTAGAGTGAGTTTAAGAAATTGAACCTGTCTTATGGTGAGCCAAAATAAAGAACTATGAAAAGAAACAGCTTTCTACATCTGCCTGCAAGATCAAAAAGATAGATGGGCATGTCAAGAAAATCAGGCATAAAAAAAATGCAAGAACATTTTCTCAAGTGTCAACAGAGATTCAGAGGTACAGCTTTAGCAATGCAGGGGGACAACAAAGGCAAGGGGAAGAGAAAGAGCCAAAAAAGTAAGAGCCAGTAAGAGCCAAAAAAACAGCACCATAATTAAACAAGAGCAAGTCCTGAAAGTACAGTACTGAAACCCTCTACAAGCAGGATGCCAAGCCAACGTAACAAAAACAAGATATGATATGCATCACACCAACCAGATCACATTCTTCCAAACTGATGTTTGAACTTTCCCCTCCCATGACAGTCAACCTTTCAAAAACCAAGCGTACAGCATCTCTCAAAGACAAAAAGACACAAACACACACATACACATAGCTCTCGCATGAAAAAATAAGTCTGGATCAGCTATGGCAAGATTTAAGTCATTAATTGGCCCAAATTTAACAAAAGTCTCCAGAAGCCCTTTTCACGTCTCAATGAAACATAACTCCTGAGTTTGCAATGCACATAATTAGGACTATCTTCCCAGATGGGGAAAAAAAAGCCGTAACATTAAACGTTTAAAAAGATTTAAGAGGGGACATACCGGAACAGATGCTAGAAATATTTTATCATCATTATTATTCTATTTTTTCAGCAAGAGAGTTTTGCTCATTTTTATTACTATGTGAAACTGGGTTTTAAAAGTCCTCTGAGGTGGCTGTATGCCAAATGCAGACGCAGGTATCCAAGCCGGGCTCCTGCAGGGATGCAGAACAAAGGACCTTTTGGCTCCCCTGGGCCAGGAGACCCGTATTTCTGCATAATGCACATCTGTCAGCCTGTCAGCCCTTCACCCCAGTGTCCTATTATAAACCGCACTGCCGAACTCAGAAGGTCTCCTTAATTTGCTTACACGAATATTCTTTTCTTTTCCATTTTGCAGCATTGGAAATTGAGCTGCTTGCAAACGACATAAAAAAAAAAGAAATGAGCTCATGAAATAAGTCCGCTTTGCCTGGGAGATGTTAGAGGAGTGGAAATTAAAGCAACACGAGTTATTTTTCTGATTTTAAAAACTTGTTTATGTCTCAGGCTTGGTGATTAATCTGAAATCTCAATTAATAATTCGGTTCTAAGATCATCTAGTGAGGTACAGTGAGGTACTTCTAAACTAAAAGACGTCTGTCTTAAATACTCCCATTCACAGAAGTTTACACTGAGTTCACCAGTCTAACCCACTGTTGAAAAGCACAGTCAGAGAATTGGCTCTTGTTCCCAATGAATGAGTCTGTAACCGATAAACTCATAAAACACACTTTCCAGGAATCCTTAACTGATTCAGTATGCAATATTCGTTAAATAAATAGGCAGAGACAGAGATGGCACTGCAGTTTTTTTATCACAGAGCAAAACAAGGCATTAAAAAGGCTTTGCAAACCTTTTGCCTACAGCCTGTGAAAAACATACAGTGCACAAAACGATCAACTGCAAAATCCACAAAGCATGTAGAAGACGACACAGAATTTTCAAACTCTCACAAGAAACTTAATACAGGCAGAAGATTATTGTACATTTTTATTGATGAGAATGATACCTGACATACAAAGAACGATGTACTATAAAAATTTAATCTGAGAAATGAACCATTCCAAATACATATTTTGTCATTCTTTTTCTTTTCCACTTTAATAACTTTCTGTTGCTTTTCTCAGAGTTTGGGAAGTATTGTTTTTATTGCAGTGTTGCACTGTTTCTCAAAACAGACAGGGACAGCCTGGCTGGATGACAGAACAATGTTCTGCAACTCCAGGACCACCCAGCCGTGTCTAATGGGACAGACTACAGGTTTCTGAATAATAGGCTGGATATTTCTTAAGTTTTACTAAATGGGCACATAAAAAAGCTCATTTCTAAAGAGATGCACCATTTGGTGTTATCTGTCTTTTAAACCCGAGGCTGCAGAAAGCAGAATCAGATTGGAAGGAGACAGATCTCGAGATGAGACTTCATCTGTTTCCGGCTTCTGCCAACTTTGTGTGTACGCATAACTGCTGCCCTCGCTCTGCAGTACAAAAAAAAACGGCCTCAAGTTAACCACAACTCTTAAAGGATTTTTTTTTACCAAAAAAGGATAACAGACTGCAAAAACAAACACTGTGTATCCTTATCTGTGCATTTTGAAGCTGGTTTGAGTGCTATATGGGATATGATGGGATAGCAAACTTTTTTCCAGCAGCCTGGCAGTCTCCAGCCATCCTGAGAGGACCCCAGCAGAGCTCTCCTCTCCTGCTGTCAAGCCAACGTTGATCCAAATACTTGCAACAGATACCGCGAGTGACCCAGCAGGCAGCCCTGGGAGCCGGCGATTAGCTACGGCTGCTCAGCAAGTGGAGCACCAGCTGCTCGTCCTCCCCCAGGGTCAGGCCGGTGTCCAGCGGCTTCAGCACACCCAGGTCACCACGGCTCTTGGGCTTCTTCCAGCCCAGCCGGGCTTCACCCCCGCCAGCTTCGCTGCTGCTGCTGCTGCACTTTCTCTTCTGCGGCCTCTTCCTGGCTGGTGTTCTGCTGGGGAAAGAAAACAATCCCCCCAAAAAATCATGATTGTGTTTAACAAGGCTGGTCATACGTGGGGTCTTTCCTGTCTGAGGCGAATGATTTGAATTGAAGTGAAGTTATGGCTCAGTTTTAGCCCTCAAATTAGACGGTGCAGTTAAGGGACACCCTATGACCTGCTAACTGCAGATCAATTATTTGCACTCTTCTGCTGACCAATTAATGGCCTAGCAGATGTACTGGGTCCTCATATGATGCGCAGTCAATCCCAGACACTTCAGTCTGCTCATCCTCACACCTCATAAAGTGTGGCAGCAGTGCAGTTCGTCTGTGAAAATGCAACAATCACGGAGGAGGGTTTACAGGCCATACAGAGAAAATTACCACCACACTGCCATTCCAGGTCATTCACATCTCGAATAGCCTCCACTCTTTCATCGATCAGCTCGTCGGACAAGGCAGTCTTACTGCGGGATTTGCAAACAATTGTTCACATTGCTTTCAAATTCTACTGTTGCTGGGCTTTTTGCGTCAGCAGTCAGAAAAAGAAATGGCTTCAATATGAACAGGAGCAGCACAAAGCCTTAAATCACAGAGCCTCGTTTTGAGTTTGTGAGCCTTGTTGGGACTCTGCTAGAATTTATACGCCCAGTGACAGGACACAGAAACTAAAAAACATGACCTGCTTCACAAACAGCCTAAGAGAACTGAATATACTGTATGCCTCCAACCTTGCAGTGTTTTCATATTCATGCAACAGTACAAGACCAGAGGAGTAAGACACTGAAGTGAAATTCGTACATGTGGTGATTTAAAAGTAATTAAAAAGCCAGCTAAGCTCGTATTCCCTAGACAAAGATTGATTGGTTTAAGGTTTGTTTTCTAAGCAAGCAATTTAGGGATTTAGAGAACCTGTGCTTTCTCTCTCTGCTGAAGGAGACACAAGTGGAAAATTACACAGCTGCAAGGTGACTGAGATCCGAGGTTCAGCAAAAAGACAGCAGGAAATGCAAAACACATACTGCACAGGTGGAAAGAGTGAACCTTTTTACCAATTCTTGTGGGTCAGACCGATGTGCTCCAAGGGTGGTGTCCTTCATGCTCTTAACAAAAAAATCTCTTGCACTCCACTATCATGAATATTGTGACACCAATACAGCTAGTTCTGCTTACTTCACAATCATTATTAAAATCTCTAGACTGACAAAACAGCAGAACAGTCCAAGAACTCACCTTGCCAAAAAGCCCCAGAACAATGCTCACCATGATAAACAGCCTGCAATCGCAACAAAGCTGAGCACGAGAGGGCTTATAATTTCCTTCAACTTAAATCAGCGGAAAATCCCTTTTAGGATTCTAAGATTTTCTAAGTGAAAATGGAATGCAACTTAATTTCACATTAAGGTCAAAATAACCTGAGGGTATCAAAGCAACAATGAGGATCTGCCTGGAGTAATTCAATTATTCATGACAATAAGAAAAATAAACTGGCATCAATCAGATTTGTGTAATACCAGAATTATCGTGAACATACTAGAATTCAAGGACCAGAATACATTTGATAAAGCATGTTCATTAATCGTGAAAAATGTCCCTTAGGTATCTAATTCAGAGAGGGCCATAAAAACACAAATCAATGCATTAAACAGGGAAGGAGAAAGAACCGGTAAACACAGTAAAAGGACACTCATATTGAAACACTTTACTTCTGAAACACTATGCAACCCAAAACATTTTGTTGGATACGGCAAGGAGGTTCAGAAAAAGAAGCTCTGGTAATTCACTCGTAATGGACACATCCCCTGTCACATGCATTAATTCATTTACAACTGGAGGGCTTGATCCAAATTCACACACTGGAGTCTGGGTAGCGAATGAATTAAACATGCCTAGTCTATGGTTCGCTATTAACTCCTGCTGTTAATCCAGTCAAACAAAAATAACATGGAGGCAAACTGTTGGGCCATAAAGGATACAGAACAAAGTGCTGAGGGCGAACAGGTCCCTACGCAACTGCATGCAGGAGAGACACAGCTTTTCTCAGGGCTCTGCTGCTCATTAAGGCCAGAAGACCCTTGAGGCAGCTCTGAACAGCAGACTCAACAGTGTCTTCTCCCTGTAGCACAATCCTGTACCCACTGATTCAGCGACAGCTGCAGCAGTATGAAAGTACCAGTAAGAGCTCTAGTGTTTAAAATACATTCTGTGCAGCAGAGGTCAAACTCTGAACTCCAGCTGTCTTTGACATTGTGTGCAGTTGAGGCAGCTCATTAAAGTGAAATGATCCTTACCGGCTACGTGGAGAATACAAACCCCTTATGCAATTCACCAAGATTTTTTTTTGCCTTTTCAAGGATCATTAAAACATCATTAAAATGGGATTGCGAATCAAACTTACTTTCATTCAAGCAGGTACAGTAGAAACACTCTGCTATACAAATGCAAAGTTTCTGGAGAATCATTCCACCTCATGACTAAATGGATGGAGGCAGACGTTCAGTTTAATAAGACAAGATCTGTTGAGATAAGGGTTACATCCACAATCTGGCTTTAGATTTCCAGATATGAGTGAGTGGAAGGCATACAGACGTTAACTAGCAGACAATTACAAGAGGCAGCAAACATTGTACTTTTCAAACGCTGCTGAGATTTCTTTTCTCAGTGGCCTCAAGTCCAATTATTTGTTTACAGCACCACTTTGTCTCTTTACAACAGCTTGATAGCTGCCTTACTGAGGGAGACAGACCTTATCCTCTGCCTGGTATTTCAAGAATCATGAGATTCATTATTTCTCCTTTCAGAAAAAAACTGCAGACTTTAAATAAGCAAGACCAAAGACAGCTTCTGAGGAGAGACAAAGCTTTCAGATTTGTGCGCAATACTTCCCTCCTCGATAAAACTTTTCGTGGAACATGCAGAAAGAAACACCACTGTTATGTTAGCACACCTTATCCAGGATGGATTTGTTTTGTTTCTGCAAGTTCTGTGCCAGTGTGGCGGCGCATAACAGAACGATCTCTTACCACCACAGTACTCTTTTTTTTTCTACTATGCAGAAAGACAGAAGCACCAGGGTGACACGGGCACCATCACTCCCCCTGCGACAGTCACTGCACGGCTCAACTCTGTCATCTGTGGAGTCTTTTCTAAGGTGTTAAGACAACCAATCCCAGCGCGGATCCTCTGTCTTCCTGTTTCTGGCCACCAAAGAGGAAGGAGCCACATGTGACTGGCGGCCGTGAGGAGCAGAGCAACACACATCAGTAACACCTGGCCATGGGAGTACATTAACAACGGGCAAACCCCCTTCCAAACACTAGGGCTGGACACAGACAACGAGACAGTTTGGCCAAACACAGAGCAATTCAAATGCAAGGCAAATGGGAGAGAAGATATCCTTGCCTGCTGGGAAATACACCCGATACCTAGCGTCAGCTTGCCAGTATATATTGGTGATCCTGTTTTCATCAAACTGGAAGTGTGTGGGTGGTCCAAATTTATCTTTGTTCCAACAGGGACCTGTAAATCTTGAGTAGGATGTCTCAGTTCTTGACATGAAAGAAATGTTTTAATCTTCGTCATCAGTGCAAAGTACCACACTCTTATTCGTTATGGCTCCTCAGTTTATTTCTTTAGAGACAGGTTAACAGTATGTTACCCTGATGATCTGAGAAGCTCCACCCATCTGATAAATTTGAATTATATGACATTTGGGATGTTAAATGGATTAAGATCATCTAGCCTGTGTTTTAAAACAGCTAACTGAAGCAGGTGATGCTTTTAATTTGCATACCTGGAATACAATTGCAAGCTTTTGTTGGCCGATAATACTCGTTGAACTATGCAGTTTTATAGCCAGTTAATTATAAAAACAACAAACAAGTAGGGGATCTCCCTCTACTTCCTTCCTACTCTGATCTTTCTTTTTTTTCAATTTTAATCTTTCTCACAGGCACTTTTGTTAAATGTTTGAAAACCGTCATCTGTCTGGAAACTACAGCTCCCTGCAGAGCACCTCTGCATTTAATCCCGTTAGGAAAAACTAAACCAATGGTTGAATAAAAAACAAGTCACACAGCAGGGAGGTCCTGGAGGGCATATGTGTCTGGAGGGTTTCCTTCCAGCTCAGCTCTTCATGACCTTAGTCAGCCCATCACGGGCCTAACTGGACCAGTCTCATGTTTCTCCCAGCCCATCATGTGCTGCTGCTTGAAAAAGGCCTGGAAAACCTGCTCTCCAGAACCAGAACAGGACACCCCAGTTTTAGAGCAACAAATCCTGTCTGAACCTCTGGAACATCTCCTTCCACATGTACCCTGTGTGTGCACACACCTGGACGGGTTCATAGCAGCACATTTGACATCATCATTGAGAAAATCAATACTTATCAATTTTTATCTTGTATAGTGATTTGTAACTGCAAAGTGCTGCGGCTTTGACAAAGAAGAATGTTTGTTTCGAATTCAGTCCAAAAGTTTAAAACCCACACAATTTACCAGTCATGGCCGATGGTCTGTTTAAACAAAAGACATTGAAGAACATTTCACCTTTTCTCAAGTTCATATGTGACTCTTGCTTCAATGCAGTCTCATTTATAGGCTCATTGAGACTCAAAACAGACTAATTAACTGGCTGTATAATTAGTTTCAGCCAAGCAATTAAGTGACAAATTATTTGCTGCAGTAATTATTTTTTCACACTGTGTGAGAAGTGCTGTCTATAACCGAAAGTTCTGGTAACAAAAGCAAAGAGTCTGGGATGGGACACACGAACTCTGCATGGCTCTGTAACTGGTATCTGCATCACGTACTGGAAAACAGCCACAGAAAAACAACATTTCAATGATGTCTGATCTACTAGCACAGGACTGGAAGCCAGAGAGAAAATAAAGGGATGTTAAAGATACAAAAGAGGAAACTGTAGTACAGTGTGTCATGTACACGTGACAAGGAGAGAACTCTCACTGCTCACATATCACGAAGTTGTTAAATATGCTGCAGACGACAATCGCGACAGGGCTGTTCAGTAACTGGACCTGCCTCAAATTTACGGCAAGCTCTCCAGATACTGCAACACAGCAGCATGCCTGCTCTTGCAGCAAGGAGGGAACCAGCTATAAATCACCAGGACTGCTCTCCAAGCCCATTTTGGCACAAGCGCCCCCAGCTCTGCCTGCAGGAAGGCCCTGGGACAGTGAGCTGGTGAGGCTGCATGTCAGGAGGGAGGGGCCCAGGAGAATCGGAACAGTAACTGCATTAAAGCCATTTCACGTACGTGCTTCTTTTCTCAGCGAGTGCAGCCTAAGATCGAAAAACAGATCTAAATATTAAAAGCTGCAATCCCGATCCAAACCTCTGCTCTGGTTCGGAGGCGCTGTCCTGCTCCAGCTCGGAATCCCTGCTTCTGTCCGGGTCAGGCAGGGTGCCGGGGTCGAACTCCTCCTCCTCGCTCTCGCCAGACTCCAGGCAGGCCACCACCTCCTCTTCCGGCCCCTGAAACAGGATCGAGACAAGGGGAAGGAGATTACTGGAAGGAACAGCTGGCCCTCGTGCAGAAAGCACACTGCAAAAGAGGGTTCATGAGAGCAGAGAGTTTTTTTTGCTACCAGGCAGGAACCCTGGAGTTGTCAGTCAACGGGAAGCTGGGTGCTCCCCAGATTCTTCATCACCTACCACCAACTCCGCAGTGTGAAGGGCAACAGAGCACGGCGCTGAAGAGAAATAACGGCATTCCCCCAGCAACGCAGACTTGCAACATGGCTTACAGTCCCCAGCAAGTCCTTCTCTACGGCAGGAATGAAAATCACCTAATGACGCCACTATCAAGGGTCTTCTGAATGAATGGAAACCTACTGCTATGCACAAAGTTATTCTGTGAAGTAAAAAGAAAGAGGAGAGTTTCTCCACTGATGACCGGTATGTTACAGCGGCCACAGGGGTATTCCCCAGTAGTACTCTGCAAAACCCCACGCAAAGAAAGGGCCCACGTGTATTCACACGCCACACATTAGGAAGTAAAAACGAGATTCTGCAAAACGGCTCTCAAACCGCTGTGCTGCTGCCTGACTGCCACGTGTTCACTCACACAAGCGTGGGGCAAGATTTATCCGCCTTAAACGAGAAGACGTTTTTTTTTCCTCCCCAAATCTTTGATTACTTTCATGGAACCTATTTCCTTCTTCACTGAAGTATAATTTGATTCAAGGGAAATAAAAAAAAAAACTTGAATAAAACGGCCAAGCCAGCGACAAAACTAATCCGCCCCATCTCAAAACTGGAGTGTTTTTGAATGGCAAGGTAATAAGTTTCAAAATGTAAAACATAATGGTTTTAAATATGAGCTGCTTTTTAATAAAAACACATATTAAAAAATCATGCACTGAGTGGGCTGAAATAAATGCATTTCATTTTATTTCCATTTGGACCGAAAAATTAAGAAACTTAAAAACAATAAGAAATTTTGAGTTGCACATAGTAACAATTCATTTAAATTCACTTTAGGTTGACAAACAGAGATTATACTTGCAGAGTACCACAGCACTACTTTACACATGACAGATTGCAAAAAAAAGAGAAGAGTGACCATAATCTGTTTTCAATACATATTCTCATACTGATTTTGATTAAAATCTTGGGGTTCGCATTAAGCACTAAAAGCGAGGAGTTCCCCTACGGCTGTAGCAGAGGCACTTGCTTTCACTGTAAGCTGAGCTCTGTTGACCCCACACTGACAGAATCGGCAACGAACGCTTGCATTGTTCTTGTTGCTCCTGCTCAGGGCTGGGAAAATTAAACTCAAAATCGCAACGTATCAGTTATTTAACAAATCAGTAACATCCAGAATTTAACTCATTCCATGGGAGGCAAATCTGCATAAAATTACATGTCAGCTGACTTATGAAACTGACCACTGAGCACGACACGTCTATTAAGGAATATAAATTAAACTAACTTTAATGATGACTACAGATATGAAATAACTAAAATTAAATGACATTTTATTTTTTCCCCCTTGTAAAAGAGACTAAGTCAAAATGTAAAAATAATGGGGATGGAAGACATTTGTGGAAATGAAGGTTACTTCTGCAATTGGTGTTGCTCGACCAGTAGGGGGCGCTCCTCATTCTTGACCCATTTTTCCCAAACTACTGCCACAGTATAGTGAGTAGGTATATTGTGCTGTAGGAGATGCGATCCTTTAGATGAGATGTAAATGAATTATAACAACCAAATAAGGACTATTTGGTCATTAAAGGACAGATAGCACCTTTCTTAAGAGCAGTGGTGTTAACCTCATAAGGCTAAATTCCTCTCCGGTCCTGTCTAATCTAACCTCCCTAATGTTCTCCCTAAATTCGAAAGCAGTGCAGTGGGGCTACTGGTGCTCAATGGCTGCTGAATAATGCAATGAATTTGCAACAATAAATGCATTCATTATGAAGCTAGTTTTGTTAAGCAAGTTTTGTTAGTATTGAGTAGATGTGCAGAACCAGGAAGCACATTATCAGAACAAATGTATCCATAGATACTGTTGCTATGAGACTGTCTTCTGATATGAGGGTATCGTTCTGATAAAATCGGCAATAACTGATGCCTTCCTGGTTGATTCACACTGATCCTCTACACAGTGAAATCCTTCCATCCATCCAACCAGCATCAGAACGTGGCACATTCCTGGCAAACGTCATGGCAACTGAGATGGGATGCCAGTCTGTCTGAGGTCTTGCACACGCAAGCAACAGAATGTTACTTAATGCAGATGATTAAAGAAAAAAAAAGTGAACAGTGAACAGTTACAGTGCTATCATCAAATTGATGTAATGCTGCAATATTTTTTGATAGTTTTTCATTTTATTTTCACTGCCATCACAGGACAGGGGCCAACATCGGGGGTAAAAGAGAATCCCACTGTGACAACTCGCCGAGACCCAGTGAGAGGAGAGCAGCACCTAGACAGCAGGGACAATCTGGAACAGGTTATTTGGTTAGAATCCCCCTGCCTCAGGATCAGAGCTGCATGCAGAGAAAAACCTTTGGGATAATCCTGCACGGGTCAGCTCCGCGATATCCAGAAGACACAGAGATGGGGAACCCAGAAAACCTGAGGCTCAGAAGCAGCCTGCAGAGAGGCAGACGAGGCAGTGTTCACCTTCCTCTGTGACACCAATCAGGAGGGATTCCTTGAACAGGCTGTTCTGCCAGAGTGTTTCCACTATTGTGCATCAAACTCGATCAAAATCATGACACACCAGCAGCTGCTGTAACCCAAGGGGCCCAGGGTAGTTGAACTTGAACATTTAGCCAACAGGGCAAATAATTCCTCCAGAAGGTCTCTATGAACAGGTGTAGCAAGGACCTCGTGTACAGCAGAAAAATAAGAAAAGCGATAGGAGTTTGTATGTCAGGAGCTACTACTGTGACCTACTACAGATCATTTCTAAATTCTTTAAAAACCCAGCTAAAAGCCACTAGGAGATAATAAGGTAACTATACAGTTACTACATGTGCTCCTGAACATGTGCTAGCTGAATCAGTGTAAATGCAGAAGTTCCAAGAGTTCAGCACATTTCATTCACAGTATGGGTGGGAATGAGAATTGATGGAACTTGCCCAGTATAGAAACCAACAAAAAACATTACTGATAACAACACACATTACTATTACGTTTTTGTCTTCAATTTGTAATCACCGAATACTTTGCTCTTTTCTTAAGCTCAAATCATTGCAAAGTGAGTTCTATGTGGAAACGCCCATAAAGTTTATTTCTCAAGCACAACGCAAAATCAGCTGACAAAACGTAAACTTGAAAGAGCTGATCAAAACCAGAAAGAAGGTCATGTTTGACAGTAGGTCCCGCAGTAAAAAGGGAAGCTAATTATTTTTCTTCTGAGACCCTGTAGGTCATGAACATCCATCACACTAAAGAACGGAGGTTTAGGTCTTTTTATCCTTCATCAATCCCGGATTAAAGTGCTCCGAAATTCATTCAGGTATCACACCTGTGGCAGTTCTTGTCTGTCTTCTGAGAGGAGAGGCACCTTTAACTTTATAGCCGAGAAGGGCCGTCACACGCTCGACCGTACGAGTGTCTGACACTTACTGTACACTGAAAAAGAAATGACTGCCGCTACTTTTCACAGCAGTCCTGGGTACTCTTTGATAAAATGACACATGGCCAGAAAAAAAAAACTGTCCCTTCACCATTCTCTTATCACCGTGCCTAAAGGCTACCTCACACTACTCTATAACGCAAAGCAGAACGAGCCGTGTAATCTGAGTGAATTAGATGGCGCACTAGCGAAACGGGCAGAAGCAGGGATAAGGAACATGAAGAGGCTACCGGCCATGAGAACAATCTGCAGGTGGAGTCCCTCCCCGGCCTGCTGGACTGCACTGCTAATCCAAGGGATGTGGGGAGTCTCCTGTCAATGCCATTGCAGCAGAAACATGCAAGCCGATACAACGAGAAACTATCAAGGGAATAACAGATGAGGAAGACTTTGCCCCTGCTTCAGGACCGGAAGTAGAGCTGTTCCATTTGTGGCCGTTTCAGACCTGTTCCGCAGCAGGACAACCAGCTGTTCCCTTGTGACATTATGACAAAGGCTCATGGGGACAGGTTTTTAAGAACATCAAGCACACAAATACCCCCAGGGCACTGTGGGACCGAAGGACCATTCCAACAGAGCTGGAGGCTCAAGCCCAGACTATGATCACTAGTGTGCAACCCAATGAGATTCTCAAGCGAGCTGGGCCATTTCCGACAAACTGAGCAACCCGTGTTGTCTTTCTGAGCATTCTCTTCGGGAACTGCACTGTGTACTCTACTTGCACGCTTCGCCTTGTTCTGAATTTTATAAAACTCTCTGGCATGTGTGTGCTAAGTGTTGCTCAGATTTTACTGTGGCTCACCCCTCTCCAGGGGACCCAGATGTCTTGCAGTGACACCGAGCTGAACTATGAAACTTCGCCCCACTACACTAACTAGAGAATGGTCCACAAATGCTTCCTCATTATGGGCATAATTTGTCATTAGCCAGCAGATGATGTGTTGATTATTTGGCAATTTCCTTCTGATGACACTCATCACACAAGCCCGACTGATGAGTTTTGGGACAGCAAAACAGGTTAGTCAATTTACTGTGAATCTCCTGTGCCTTTTGCAAGTCCCTGTCTAGAGAATTAACACCTAAATAGTCAAATCAGCCCAAGCTGTTTACAATTTAATGTATTCATTTTTTTTACTAATACCAATATCTACATTTCTTTTCACCAGTGCAATGGCTTCATGTCTTTAAAAGCCGACGCGCTTTGTGTTTCCATTTCTGGGCTGTCAAACCAGCTGTCAATGTCCCACAAGCGTCTAATCAAGAAAGGCAGGATGGATTTAGAGACGATTTCTCACACTGAAGGTTGGCGTCCCAGAAAAACATTCAATTTCCATGCTGAATTTGTGTTTACCACAATTACCACAGGATATTATTATCGCAACCTTCTAAATCATCCCCACCACGCTGTCAATGAACTTTCTCATTGAAAAAGACGGAGCTCCCATGATGCTGCCTGTAACCTAACCTCTTATGTTATGTTTATGTTTTCAAAGGCACACCAGAAAGATGAGGAAAAAGGCCAGAAAGGAACAAGTCCTCTCCTCCACCACATTTCTCGTCTGCTTCAGGAAAAAACGCTGTTCCTCAGGTGCGTGTAATTCAGGTCTTTGGCTTAATGGGGCTGGCTCAGGGGTGCATATCTGCAGTGTAACCGTACTCAGAACTCAGAGACTTTCCCTTAGAAGATTAGTGATACTCTCTGTTTGGGAAAAAAGGACCTTTAGCATGCAGGGGATTAAAAGAAAGTGAAGTCTGTGACTGACTCGTTGCAGGGTTATCCCCAGAAGAGCTGGAACCCACTTCAACACAGGGGTTGGCTGGAGCAGTCAGGGTATACAGCTGTGCTGCCAAGTCGCATCAGGATGACTCAGCCCTGTGCCCATACAGCTGTGCTGCCAGGTCTCACCAGGATGACTCAGCCCAGTGTCCATACAGCTGTGCTGCCAGGTCTCATCAGGATGACTCAGCCCTGTGCCCATACAGCTGTGCTGCCAGTCAAAATCAAAATGAGTGACACTGTATTAGTGAAAAGTGGGACAACATTCTCACCACAGATGGAAATAACAGGATTTTCTTTCTTAGAGAAATATAAGATTTGAAGACACTGCTGAAAATTATTTTTCCACAAAGCTTTCAAAGGGCTTAAAAGGACAAAAAAGAGCTTCAAATCATTGTCTCACTGCATCTTCTGGATTTTGCCAGAAATCTAAGTGATGTGTTAGCAAGTTCCAAATGGCAAAAACAAATGAGATACGGTATTTATACCTGAATTACAGTCAATGAACACAGAGTAATTCAAATTATTCTAATCATTTTCAGAACGTAGTATTTCCGTGGTATTTTCACTTGCAGAACGCCCTACTCCAGGTAAGGCTCCGTCTCACCCTGCTTCAGAAGACGAGCAGGTGTTTGTTGATTTCTTCACCGGTCACGATGTCGGATACGTCTAGAGAGCCAGCGCTTACCCAGCCCAGCTGAACAATGTGGCGTCTGGACTAATTTTCCATGACAATTACTGGAAATTGTGAAGTCTGCAGTCTCAATACCATTCAGCCAGAGCAGCTGTGGTATCATTAACAATGCTCCAGATTATTTGTGGATATCTGATTAAGCAAGGTCAGAAGAATTCAAGAGCTCCCAACAGCTTAATTTACAAGTTAATTAGAAACAAAATACTTTCAAGCTTTCAGATTTACATTAGTTCTACTCAGCATGTTTAACTCTGTCTACATTCAGCCAAGAACTAATAAATTTAACTATCGGTGAATATTTACTACCTCACACTACTATAACACTTAGTTTTGCAAAGCAAATGCACATTCTCTGTGACAGAGCAACAAAGGAAACTCTTCTGAGACTGCAATCTTTCATTAATAATAGCGATAGGATGAAATCTGGTGTTTTGGGTTTAATAAACTTTCACCCAGATAAACTTGCCATAAGACTGCAGTATGGTGCGGACTCGAGTCTGTGGAGGGAAGAAGGAGCCTTCAAACAGGAGAGGTTCTGTGATGAAGGAAGGAATTCAAAGGAAGCAAAAGACCTCTTGTGGTGAGCGTGAGTCAATGTGAACTGCGCCTACGGAGAAAGTAAGGAACCTTTCTTACAGTATGTCCTTAAGTAAAACTCTCTCTGGAAGAAGGCAAGGCTCCCGTTAGTCTCTCTGCGTTGCTGTATTAGTGACGTCATGCCGGAGGAAGGAGGCTGGAGATTTTCTAACTCGTGTTTGTTTGGCCCGGGGAGGTCGGTGCTCCGCGTGAGGGTGAAGACACAGGACACTCGCGTCCCTGTGCGCCCCCCCCACGACACAACCGGTCCCAGTTAGCAACGCTGGCAAAGCCCCAGCGCTCACTGCCACGGTCATCACGCCAGCGACACGCTGGTTCTCCAATCGGGATCTGCGCCGACGTCATCCCCCTCCTGCTGAGGGACGAGACGTCTGCCTGCTCGACACCCGGCCCGCAGAGGAAGAGCACATCTGCCAGCATGGCGGCTCCAAGCTGCTTCAGCTCTGCAACATCTGCAGCAGCACCTCTGTTGCTCGCAGGACAGGGGGGAATAGACTTGTGATGTATTGGCATCAGGACGGCCCGCGCCCATCAATCAGTGTCAGTCAGGGCTCCAGCCCCTGAAAACAACTTCATGGCAACTGCCAAGTATATAAATCACTGGACCCACAAAGAGGCAAAAACATCGAGAAGAGACATTCCATCTGAATGCAAGAGCGGTAACTTAAATGACTTAAGAGGTGGCAGGGAAAAGGAAGATAAGTTCCGCCTGAATAAATAAATGAGGGTGATCTCATTGTACCTGAACATGTTTTCAGGATCTTTCCTTCTGGACTTCATATATTTTAATAATAAAAACAAGGTTGTAAAAAAAACAAACAGATATCTGTTCCCTCAGCGTTGCTACAGAAAAAAAGTTTCTAGTTTACTTGAGAGGGTTGATTGAGAGCCATGTCATCCTTTTTTTGTTAACCCTCTGCATCTGTAACAGCTTCCTTCTCAGAAATGAAAAATACCTTTGTGAAATAAAGTCATGATGAAGAATCACCCAGACAGGCTTCCAGGCTTAAATGACTTTCTGAAGAAATACATCAGCAATTTGCTGTTGACAACAGCTTCTCTCTACAGCACAGGCCGTATGTAGAGAAAGCTACCTGGAGTCGAAGAAATAAACGGTGTGGCATTTGCTGGCAAGTCAGACACCATTCTGAACACCTTCTGTCACTGAAATCCACCTGCCTGTCCACAACACTGCAACTCCCCCCAAAATGATGACAGAAACTGCAGGAGCGCAAAATTGCCGGCTGACATTTAAAGTCAATGTGACAACTCAGAGGTTGGGTCCGAAGAAGAGTTCTGTTTAGAAGTCCTGCATGCTAACGAGAAAGGAAGCTTTCACCCACCAATTTGACAGCAACACACACATCAGTGTTTTTTATAAAAGAGCGATTAACCATACTTTGCCAGAAAAATAACGGTAGTACATTTTCAGAATAAATGTCCTAATTAGCGTCCTGCCCTAGACAGGCACACTCCCTAGGCAGGATGCCAGTCTTTCGCACATATGCACACAATTTAGAGAACTAAGCCTGCGTGTCTTTGAAGGTGGAAGTAAGCCAGATCACCCAAAAAAAACACACACAGACTCAGAGAACATGCAAACTCTACACAGAAGGTCCCTGCTCCTGGAATCTAGTCCAGCATTCAGGAGCTGTGATGCAACACTGGTAACCACCCTGCCTCGGTGCTTTTGATTTATGAAGCCCAGCAAAAAAGCTTAGTGCATTCTAGAAATCTGGCAGTATTATTTGCTCACACTGATCATGCTGATGAATGGGCCAGGGCATTTCAGCAGGTATTCTGGTGCATTTTCCACTGGTAAGAGTAAAAGCAGTAGCTCTATCTTAAATGCCTTTCAGCCTACTGCTTAACAAATGCCCTCTACTGTTCTGTGAGACACAAAATCCATTATACATATTGGAATATACAACTGGGAATTTTTACCAGGAAATCTAATGTCTCTAATGCACTTACACCACATAAAGCTGTGCTCACCACACACTAATGATTATGCAGTTCAATGCTTACAGCCACCCTGGGCCCGGTATGGTTCTACAGTACCAAGACACACTGTTGGTCCGGTAAAGTATAGTACCTAGACCCACTGTCGGCCTAGTACGGTACTGTACAGTACCTAAACCCCCTCTGGGCTCAGTCCAGTGAAGTGTAGTACCTAGACCCACTTTGGGCCCGGTCTGGTGCAGTACCGTACCTAGAGCCACTCTAGGCTCAGTCCGGTGCATTTAAAGATGATATTTCACACACATATCATATCTCATTATGCACAAGGCCAGGAGCAATTGCTGTTTTCATGCTCAAAGCCATTTGATTATTATTACACACACGCCCATATAGAAACCATGCAGGTTTGTTAAGAGACTGACCCTAATGAGAAAGCAAATCGGAAGTCAGAGCTCTGAAATTCCCTCCCAACTGTGATGGATCATCAGATCATAAGAAAAGTGTAACTGGATCAGATTTGTCTTGACGTGATGTAAAAAAAAACAACAAAGCAAACTCTTACATCCTTTAGCAATTAAGACAGCAGAAAGAAAATAGATTTACAGGTTTCAGTATTCAAAAAGCCATTAATGGTAGTTCTTTCCCAACAACAGCTCCATCCCAACCACGTGGTTTATTTTTATCAAGATGAAATCCCCCTACAGCGATGCTTCAGCAGTTCACCACCCTAGGATACCGATGCAACACAAAGGAATGCTTTATACAAAGTGAGTATTTCTGAAAACATTCACCTGCCTCATAAAACCAAGGACTTATTAAACGCTTGACAGATCACAGAGCTATAACTAATCTGAAAAAGAACAAGGAGACCTTTTTCACGATGACTTAAGTCTCCGAAAGAAAGCCCGAAGATGCTTTTTCTGATAACTCACAATGGCCTACGACGCTGGAACTATAGAATTTATTTTAATGACATTTCATCATTCTAAAACACGGCTTTCAAGAAAGGGTTGAGGGCTGTGTGCTGCACAAGTCTTATCAGGACGAACACATGAGCAAAGCGGTATTCAGGACAACTCTGAAGCTCCAGTAAACATCCCAACTCTCCCGGCCTCTGGGAGCCCTTGTAACCTCTCTTCAGTTAACGGACTGAGATTGATCCAACGGCTGACTAATTGCTTGGAGAGAAAATTTAATACTTAAAAAAAGGCTATCCATTTGAAATTGGCTTTAAAAGAAAAGCCTTCTAAACATGCAAAATGTAACCGTGAAATCAATTTTTTTGTTGTTGAAAAAAATGAACTTGGTAAGAACCCCAAAACAAAAGTTGAATATCTTCACGTTTGCACACATGAGATAGATTGGACATTGCTTTGGCGTTTCTCTCCGATACAATGCGCCACTAAAACCGTCTGAGCCCCGAGATCTCCGGGCCGCCATAACCAAGTTCACTGCTCCACATTCAACGTCACGTCAACAGTAATTCCTTTCACCTAGAGAGTACTTCCACTTTCCAGCTGCCTTAATTAATATGTAATGTTCTCCACAGAGAGGAATTCTATAAATAGAGCCTCAAATTAGTTGTTTGGAAGACCAGCTTTTTTTTCTGCCTCACCAGAACATGAAACTCCTCTATGTGAGCCAAAGAGGTTTGAATAAGATGTTAGCTTCCCGATTTATCACGTGAAATTCTCGTCTTCCCTACTAAAAGGTTCTTGGTCAATGCCCTCGCTGAGGCAAAGCCCAACCACACATCACTTGGAATAATGATGGATGTGGAGTGAGATGGTAAACACTGAACAACAGCTGGGAAGCTCCGGAGCACCACAACCATTCCTGAGCGAAGGGAGATTTGGGGATATGGCAACATCAAGGCATGCTAAAATTAAATGGTTACATGTACAACACACACCCTTTTTTATTTTTTCAGCTTACCATGCATTTAACTTTTCATTTGTTTGCCTTTTCTGACAAAAAAAGGAACACATTCCTACAGGCATTCAGGAATAAAAGGAATATATCTGTTTGCAAATGCAATTTACATTGTGTGTGAACAGAACATTTGGCTTAGAAATCTGTTTGAACTGCCTGTACGTGCTGCCAGATTTTTATCGCCTGATTGGTGCAGGTGTTGTCCTCCCTGTTGACGGTCTTTCTATCAAGAGAAATCCATGTCACAGTTAAGAAAACAGATGATTTCAGTTGCCAAGGCAAAATAGAGACACCTGATCCTACCTTTCCTCCCAGGTCAAAGAAAAAACATGATTTCTATTGTGCACCATAGAAAACGTACATCTACAGAGCTAAAAATGGCCCACCCTTTCCAAAAGGAGCTGCTGTGACACTCATGAGGTTTGATGGCAACAGACTGTTTACAGTACACAGCACATTTTTGAACGTACTAATCAAACTAAAGGGGCAAGTAGGTGCACCGTGCAAGCCTGCAGCCTACTGCAGCAGTGCTCTGTCAGTATGTGGTTAGCAGTACAGCGATGAAAGTCATTCAGACAGAATTCACAGGTAGCAATCCGAAACCAGAGCAAGTGAGCATTTCAAGTGAGGAGTTGGAAGACGTCGGCTATTAAATTAGCAGAAACTGTCAAAGATGCTTTAAGAAATACCTGCAAAAGCGTACAGAGAGTGTGCATACATACTGTAAAAAAAACAGAAACAAACCCACTCAGGCTGTTTGGCTACGCTATACTGCTGAGCCCCAGTTAAGGCCAACAATGGTCTGAAAAAAATTGAGCATCTATCTTCTGAAAAATATAACAACCACTTTTGTGGCTTCAATTGTCTTTCAACTCAACTGATTCAGAATTATTCCATTTGGGGCTTCATCATTATATAGGTATTTGTAAAGATAAAGATTTCATAGAGATTCGGTATTTTGTTAGTTAATAACCTGTAAAAAGAAATATATTTTATTAGTTTTTGTGCAGTTACGTTTTTAAAAAAGAGTCATTGTTCCGTCACTATGATTGATCAGTAGTTTAGACAGCAGACGGCTGTAGGAGGGAAAATCATCTCTCTCTCATAATGAGTTTCAAGACATCAGAAATCCGAAAAACCTTTTCTGATGTTTTTTTTTTGTCAGCTTCTACCTCTGAAATATGATGCGGCTATTCTTATGTGACAGAAACAGGACTGGACTTTTTTTTCTTGCACCTCACAAACAGGGCTATGAGCTTTTTTTTCTTTTTTTTTCTGCACGTCAGTCCGTTTCCCTGTTCCTGGGCTCCGTCTGGCATAAACGGAATTTCATAAAGAACATTCAGGAAAGCAGACAACGACGTGGTCATGTCTGGTCACTTCCTGTCCAGGTACGGAGGTGAGCAATCTGCCCTCAGCTTCTAGTGTTTTTGCTCTCTAGCCTTCCTCCTCCTCTCCATCAGCTTGCACCCAAGCCTGTCATTGCCCAAAGAGACGCGGAATATGGGAAACACACTCTTGGTACACCCCATCATTACCTCCACTGCAAGACATCTTTTCCCGAACACCACAAATTTCTTATTAGCTGTTCTGGTTTCTTTGTCCCTTCGGTTCCTCAGAGCAGACTCTTGCTGGGCTGACGTTTGGTTGCATTCCAGGTTCACAACCATGTCCGCGGACTTCACAACCAGGTGTGGAAACCAAAGCCCCCCCTGCTGTTTTGACTTTCCCCCTCCTGTCTTGCAGGGTGAGGTGCCATTGGTCCTCTGGACGACAGCACACTTCCCACTGCGCACACTCGGCTTTGCAAAGCCAAGGGAACGAACAGCTTAAGGGAACTGCTTGACTGCGATGTAAAACTCCCACATCTGTTTAGAAATTATTACAGCGCAGATTATGCACATCAAAGTTCAAGCCTTTATGTTAACCGTGCTGCCAAAAAGGACAATGCCCTAAACTGCTTCATAGCATGAGGATCGCCAAGCGTGATCTGATAACAGTATCAAACATTGTTCTCATAGTGCAGGCTCTGTCTGTTTTTTTTTTTTTCAGCAGGCAGAGGCTGGGCTACGGCATATTGTATTAGTGCAGGTCCCCCTGGATCTTCCTGGTCATCTTGTATCAGCACTAGTGCCTCATTAACCCCGTGGACAGGACTCACACCCTCAAAGGTTTAAAGGCCTGACAAAGCCAGTCTTGACTAAATACTCAAGGATGCGAGAATGGTGTAATGCTGAGGTGCCACCGCTCAAGGTGGCTAAAAATGTCCTGGGTTTTATAGGGCCTCTGGGGCCAGTGACATTTTTTGCAAAAAGCATTCTCTTTATGTGCACGATACCAGAACATAAGAACACTAGGTTTTTTTGTCCCTGCTGAACATCCTAAGCTTCTGATGGGTGCAGGGTTTTTATGGGCTAATGGCAATTGAAATTGCTTCGGTTGCAAAATGTGCCTATTACAGAAAGGAAGCAGTCAATGATGGCATCTTCCGGGGCTTTTGTGTTTACTCATAAGTAATTAGAAGGCATTGGCCTCATTGTTAAGAAAGACTTTTTCATATGTAATAAGGGCTTAATGGTAAATCAATTATGGTAAATTAAGGTGATTTCAGCTTTAATCAAGTGCCAATCAATGCTGTACTGCCATATTAATGTGTTGACCTGGAGACTTTGTATTTAAGCTATGACTCCTGAAAAGAGTCTCCCTGAGGAAAAGCATATTCTCAGCGCTGGTTATTCAGCAATTATGCTCTGCATGGTCACAGCTGAAGCAGATCACACTGTCAAACACAACTTAAATGATTTACTATATTCCTGGCCACCGTAAACAGAACAACTGAAAAGTATGTCTTTGTGTTTCACTTGAAGACACAAAGTACAGAGAGGCATAATGTGGCATGCTGCAAAAACACTTCTAAATGCATATTATTCTCAACAAAACATACAAGATCATTTGTACACTGAATAACACTGCTAAATACTTATGATTTACATATTAGCATTTGAGCCTCATCTGTATTATTTTGTACTAAAATCAGTCAATTTACAGTCACTAAAACGTGGATACATTGAGGACAAACTCAGTCACCACCTAGAAACATTGGTAAGTTGTGCTCAGTGTTCTTTGGATTGTCAATGTCACTTAATGTGTTTCAGTAAAAATACCCACTGTCATTCAGTAATGCCAGGCGAGTCCTCACTGAATCATACATTTTCAACAATTCCTTCATTGGCTTGCACAAACAGCTGGATTTTACTGAATGCACAAAAATAACTTTGGATTTTACTGTTGAAGCAATAAGATCTTTAAAAAATAATTAAAAATAACTTGAGGCGTTACGTATCACTGCTCTGTAATGACTATAGTAAGACACAAAATGACAAGGTCAATAACCCCCTGAGAGACTTTTCCATTGCTCATATTGATAAAAATCCTATTAATCGTTGAATCCATCCAATGGCATTTCAATTTCTGTTAGAAATAATTCAATGACCTTTTTGTGGTGCTAAAAATTATGCTGTGTGTGCAAAATTCAGGCTTTCAGCTGTGAAAGCGAAGTGGCTTTGTACATCTCTGCTCTACATATCTAGGATCCCATTAAAGTTCTCCCCACTATTACACTGAGGCTAAATAAAGAAACTCCTTTATTACCAAACCTCCTTCTTCAGTCCCTGCAATGGCTCGATCATCATTTTTAATCATCAGCTAGTTTTGCAAGTCCATACTACTTCTCACATTTCTTTCCTGAGTATTCTATAATCCCAGACTCAGTTTAGGAACAAAACGTGTGAGATTCTTGTCAAACCTTCTCAGTATTTTCACAGCTTAACTCTTTAATCAAACGATCCACAACTACAAACACTGTTTTACAGTTTCTGAAGACTGCCTGGATTCTGGAATTTACTGTGAAAATTCAGTCTGATAAAGCTGCCGTGTTTTCTCTCTTGTCCCTGTCAAGAGGCAATCTCTGCTTCACAGAAAAAGGAGAATTGTTTCTTCGCAATGTAATCTCGGAGAGCTGGGACACCTCCCTTGTGAGACAAATGTGAGATTCTACACTTCAGAAAAAAAAACCCCGAACATAGGCACATACCACAGGCATATCAATAAAAGCTAAAACACACTTCTTTTCAAACCATTTGCTGAGAGCACTATTAATTGCATTATGCAATTACCTGAAAAGCAAACACTCTTTTATAATGCAATGAAAAAAGCAATATGGGCAGGTGTCAGTCTTGATATTTTCGTTTTTGGGTTAGATCACGTCAGGCAACACCCAGATCAGAGCAGCACAACGCACTGCTGGGCTGCTCCTCCTACTCAACCGGGCCTCGGCTGGTCTCCCTTGACCTCAATGCAACCACACCCACTGAGAGCTGGTGAGTTGAGCCTGCGAGAGCAGGAGAGAAGAGGCCCCTTCAGTTCGGTCCATTTCGGCTGCATCGCACTCGGCGCCACCGGCCTGTGTTAATATCCTCCTGCAGAAGTCACAACACAGGCCAGAGACACTAGCAACACCCTTACGTACCAACTTACCCACCACATACGCATCAATGCTTTCTTCCTTTTTCCACAGGATATAGTGATAAAAGCTCAGATTAAGTTCTTGCAAATCACATAAACACACATTTTGATTTCAACATAATTACACAGACTCTTCTCTGAAGTGTCAATCAAACCCTTTCATCGTATTGTTCGGTAACAAGGGTTGGTGCTTTGGTCTTGTGGATAAGTCAGCGACAAGTGAAAAAGAGAAAGAGGAAACTTTATTTCAGTCTAACGATCAAACATCACTGTGAACTGTGAAAAGAGAAAATACCTTTACCTAGATGCCCTGTGGCAAAACAATCAGTGCCAAAGCACCACAGCAGTCACAGGCATGTGAGCAGGCAGGACTCATAACTCAAGCAAGCGTCTGCCCAGGGGCTGAGCTGACCAGGAACAGCAGGCGCTGACTTGCTGGCATGTCTCTAGTGATGGTGCCATCACTCTGAAGACAGAAGGGGGGATATAACAGGAATTATACTCCCTAGCATATCCCCAAGCTCAGTTCATTACCCTGCTGGGAGCCAAGGGAACACAAGAAGATGACAAAAGTGTTTAAGAACATTAGCAGCTGTTTCAAAAGCTTAATAGTCTTCTTGTTAAATCACACACAGCTACAACACGTACAGCATTACACCAGCACCTGACACAGTGTCTAGGGTCAGATGTTTTACATTTGTCCTGAACTTCACACGTTCAAAAATATGTTAATGATAAGAGACACTGTCATGTCTTTTATTACCCATTTTCTGCTGCCACTGCACTTCATCGAAAACCCTGAATCAATTAATCAATTAATCAATTAATCAATGCACAAGACTAAACACAGACAGAAATGAAAAGAAGAGCCCCGGTGCCTGTGTATACACCTGATCAACAATGACTTCGCCCAATACAGGAAGGTACAGTACTAGTCCTTTATCTATACGACACTCCAGATCATTCCTTTTGCTCCTTGACAAATCTGACAGACATGACACTAAGTCCCTGTTCAAAGGACACAGGGACACGTACGCTCAGAATTATTCTGCACATGATTATTCATTAATCACCACAGTATGGGCTTTATTATAGGCCATGGGATGACCACAGAGCTAAAGGCACATTGCAGTGACAGAAAGTGCCATTTCTAACTGCATTACATCTCCCTTTTTAACTGGCAGCAACGTTGCTGTGGCTGTAGCTGGGAGAAGGAAATCCATACACGAGAGCGAGAGCACGGCTGTAATTAGACCAGCTCTGCCAGGACCCTGCAAAGTAGCAATTATTTCAAATTTGCATCCGTTTCTGCCAACAAAGACCTAATGCATGTTTTTTTTTACCAACAGGCTTACACATCTGTGGTAACTGCTCTTGGGAAAAAAAAAACATTCGGCCCGTTTACTAGATCAGGTTTCTTTCTAAATCCAATACCTGGAGCGGAGTCTCCAATGTTTAGACTTCGGAAAACGTTTCTGTACAAACAACATGCACCTCAGACATCAGATAGAATCATTTCTCAGTCGATATGCTTTGAATTTGTTCTTGGCTTTAACGTACCCCAAGAACACACGACAGACCACTTCCTAAGTTAGGACGCCACTAGGTCTTTCTTTAACCCGCCTGCGCGCGGACAACAGGTCACCCCCGCAGACAGCTCGGTTGAGGGTCGGGATGAATAAAGTCGCTTGGGTGACGCTCAGAAAGCTGGGCAGTCTCCGTTTTCCGTGTTCTTCCAGTCATCGACCGTCTTCAATCATCTCGCGCTGCTTAAGTTTCACAAAACAACCTGTTTTGTAACACGACCAATGAGACTAAAATAAATCACTAGGAGCAGAAGGACTGAACACAGCTGTGGGCACATGGCTCCTGCACGTCCCTCACTGGTCTCCACCCACCACCGACACGTAGTCCCTCACATCTACATGGCCTTGATGGCCGTAATCACTCAGCTTAAAGAGGACTTTTAGTACAACTAAACATTTTACATAAATGATACTAAGTGGAATTCCCTCATTTCTTTGCCCACTGGGATTTCTGTGTGTAAAATACAGAGTCAACGAATAAAATGAATTTCCATTCTTCCTCCCAAGGGCAAGAGCTAAAATATTGTGTTGTGCTCATTTTTAGAATTGTTTTCATCATTCTAGGGAATTCACGTTTTTAGGATATTTTCTGTACCAATAAACAGTTACCTAGAGGGACCAACTCCGAGTTTTAACCCACACAGCCTACAAGATTCTTCACTTTAAAAGAAAAAGGTGAATTATTGCAGCATCACTAGGCACTGGTGCCCTTTTTAACTTGCTTCCTTCTGGATTATGAGCTGCAATGGGTGTTTTTCATTTTCTGAAAGGAGAAGAGGAGGCCGAGTTCTCTGGAGGAGGAGGAAAGCTGGAGGGGGGTTGAGATTATCTACCCAGTGGCTGGGACCTGTCACAAGAATTTATGGAGAGAGAGAAGTTCCATCTTATTTTACGCTCCTGACAAAACATGCTGTGGTCAATAAATTAATGATATCTTCTTAGGATTATTGAACATCTGTGAGGGTAACAGAAATGAGCTGAACTACATTGCCACCATTTTCACCTCACCCTCACAAACTCATGCGGGAGAATAAAACTGACACGAGTAAAAATTAATATTTATGTTTTACGGCTATGTCTCCAGTGATCACCAGAAGGTGTATGCATTTTTAATCCTTTTTTATATTACATAAAAAACATCAGCCGTCAGTAAATGGGTTATGCAATCTCTTGTACTGACCTCTTTGGCTGCTTTATTGGATGAAAGATAAAAATGTCTTATTGAAACCTTACATGGGCGCTAGCAGTATTCCAGCTGCCTAATGCACGCAAAGGCACATGTTTCTACAAAGTCTGAGTATATTGCTTTTTACCAACACTGTGCAACAGATATTTACACACACAGCACATATGGACAACTGGGACAGCACTGCACTCATAACACCCAGGGTACAGGGTTGAGCAGAGATACAGGGTGGAGCCCCACTGATCTCCATGTCATCAACTTGCCTGCCTAGTCCCTCATTGAAGAGAGACCTTCGGCCAGCTCCAGGGAGGACCCAAGAAGGGTCATAAACAAGAGAAAACCCATCGAGCCTGTTAGGCAGTCAGGAGCTAAAGGTATGAGCTCTGACAACATGGCCGAGCAACCCCAAACTCCCACGATCCCTTGTGTGAAGAAGGTAGAGTATCGGAAATTCTGTTAGCACGATACCCTGATACCTGATACCCTGATGTAGTGGATGCCTAGCCACGAACCACAGAATGCAGGCCCGAGTCGGCGTATCACCTTAGCACCTGTGCACCTGATTGTGGTTCGTCACTCTTGTGGTCGGAAGTCACGTCATTTGGTGTAAGTAGTGGGATTCAAAACCATGCCTCCAAAAGAGACTGCAAGCCTGGTAAAACACAGGAGCCGAATGTCTACAGCTACCCTATCTAGACACTCGACGTTAATTCTAATTAATCTCTAAGTTCCCAGTCTCTTCCAGTGCTGCGGGAGCTTAGATGCAGCCCCCTAGGCCTTGTCCTCCTGGCTGCTAATATACACTAGTTCTTAATCCACAGGAGTGGCCAATTGCCAACAGAGCAAATCATACAGTATATGTTTTTTTCCACCCGTGGAATGTCACACTGGCTGCCAAATAATCCATTTAGGCAGGCGTGTTCAATTTTCATTCCAATAAGTGCCTTTAAACAAAGTCCCTACATTCACATCGTTACACCTGGCTTCTTGCAAGAAGATGTTGGATGAGTTCCACTTAGCAATTGGCTTAGAGCAACCAAACGAGATGTTGCTAGATGCTAAGCCCTAAAGAGGTGAAGTGGTCTTGTTTGCAATCTTTCTCGGGTTAAAAAGGAGAAAGTCTTATTTTAGTATAATACTCAGAGGCCAATGGTGGAGAAAATGAGATAAGAAACCCAAGGTTCAAATATTAATTGGAACTCTCCCCCTCCTCCACAAAAAACACACTTATCTTCCTCACTGACATACAGTCACAATAACACTCTGAGGAAGACTGACAAGCCTTCAGATGGGGCTAGAGAAGGCCAGCACTGTGCCAGATTTCTGCGTGCAAATTACAACTGCTTAATTAACTCTGGGACATTATAAACCTGTCACGTCCAAGGCTGTAAGGAATTCTTTGTATTTTCGTACAGAGGATATCACACTGGGTTAAGTGCTAGAGCACAATGCCTTGGTTATTAAACTGCCTCACAAAAAGCTCTGTTTCTTCTCTGCCTGAGCACAAGCCCAGACGCAGAATTCTTACGGGGAAGCAGTCAAGCCGGGTTATCAGCAGAGCTGCAGCAGCAAAACCTCCTTTCCATTATTCATAAACACCACGGCGCGGGCCTTGTTTGTGTGACTGTCTGTTTCTTCAGGCCCACCACCTTGTGCTAGAAAGGAGAAAGAGTAAGGAAAAGATGCCCAAATCCTCCTCTAGCAGCGAACATTATTCGTACACATATGGAACTGTTTTTTAAATATATTTGCCGATAACGAATAATCGGCGATGCTCTGAAAATGTAGAGCTGGAAAAACTGCAGGTGAGCAAAGGAGACACAGAGAGAACCACCCTGTCACTGTCCACAATAATAAATGCGGAGAGTGTTGCGATACACAGGAACAGATATTCAATTAAAAATAAGCTTAGCTGCACAACGTGCAAGTACGAGGCAGAGCCATCTTCTACGACACAGTAAAGACATGTTTGCAGGAAGATTTAATTTTTTTTCTCTATATGTCACCAGGATTCTAAATTTAAAAGAAGAGCTAACGCAACAAGAACAGTTTCGCTTTCTTGTCACTAAACGCACACACTCGCAGCCTGAGCTGCAGTCAACATGTAAGAACAGAGCTTGCCAAGTTGGCAGTCCTGATTACTTTAAAACCGTGAGTCTGAAGCCCCTGGGTGTGTTGACAAGCTGGAATGAGGAGGTCTGCCGCCACACAGCATAAATTCACAATCTCCCCCCTGCTCATTGGGCACTGATGGAAGACGGGGCTATTTTAAGCCTCTCTCTCTCTCCCCTCTTCTCATGTTGAAAGAGGTTCACCTCGGAAGCAGGGATGTTGAAATACATGTCTGACTGCTGCGCCTGCACAGAACAAAACTTGTATTTGCCCGTAAAGAACACCGCCTGCCAGTTCAAGGAAAATCCTCAGCTTCCAGAGGGCTCGCGTTCTGCTTGGCGTTGTAGGACTGCTGTAGCAGATTAGTCTGACATATGCAGGCGAGGCAGGAATAACAGTACTGCCGTAATGCAGATGACTAGGTCAAGCAAGGGGGAGATGAATGCCAAAAGAACAGCTGGGAAAAGGGATTAAGGAAAAGTGAAGGTCACTCCTTGAATTCTGGAGTGCTTTCATTTTATACAGAATGCTACAAACACATTACAGATTCACAGCCTACTTACCTGTATGATAAACTACTTCAACACGACGTTTTCTGATATGACTTTAGTACCAAACAAAACATTGAATTCTCCAAAAAAAACAAGACATCAGCCCGCTCAACAGGCATTAATTCATCCAAAAATGTCAGGGAGGAATGATTTCATAGGTTGATTGTCGGCAGGATTTGCGAAAAGGTTTTAAGAGGGGTCCGTTCTGTCATCGCACAAGGACATTTGTAAATGACCCTTGCTTCTCAGGTAGTGATGGAAATGGTGAAACGGGCGCATCATCGCAAAGGTCATTCTGTTTTTCCAACTGTCTAGATTGGGATCCATGCTGTATACCTGCTGTGAGCCCTGAAGATACTGCAGGGAAGTCACGCATGTGGCACTGTCTCAGTGGGGATTACTACAGCTGTAGGAAGTACTTAATTGATTGCTAATTCCTTTGGGACCAATTAGGTGGATCTCATTCATAATTTCTAACAGTTAAATCCAATAAAACCATAAAATCATTAATAATGGAGGTCTGGAAAGGAGTACATTATTTAAAGAGGATGAAATGATGACAAAGTCCCTTTTGCATAAACGGAAATCTGCCATTTGTGAAAACAAAGCTTTAAAATAGGTTTATCATATGACTTTTTCTCAGCTAAAAAAATAACTTTTTTCTATGGAACAAAGAAAACTAAAGTGGTTAAGGAAACCTACGAATGATTAACAGTATGATTAGCACTCATACAATATGCAGGTACAAATGTACTCAGAAACCCTTAATTTAAATCATCTTTATCAAATATCAGCTAGGATGTAAGGTTACCATTTCCTGGTGCCACAGCAAAGACAGTAAATTAAAATACCAATCAAGTAAAAAATGCTGAAAATGCTGAGCACCTTAATCATGATAAACTTATATAGGGAACAAAAGAACAAGCTGAAAAGAGAAGAAAAGAAACAACTTCTTAGGGTGTCAAGAAGAAGGCTCCACAGCCAAAACGTTTTTCTTTTCTTTCTATAGGGAACACCCCAAGCACACTGACAGAGAACCCTCAAATCAAACTCACAGAAAGAAGCTGAGCTGTACAGATCCTGTGTGCACCCGAACAGATGCTAAAAGCCTATACAGCACCCTGCAATACTACAGACAGCACAGCAGGACTGGAGAGAGGAGCATATCCTGCTCAGACAGTCTTGTGAAGACCAACGGCAGGTGCAGAAGGGCGTCTCCACCCAGAATTGCAGATTCCCAGGAAACCTGAAAACATACAGTTCAGCTGGGCTCCACAGAATGGAACTGAATTAGAACAGACAAGCAGGAAAACCAATTCATGCTAGTGTGGCAACGACAGAAATCCTGCCTCGACAGATGCATCACCGCATGGTAGGCTGGTCCTATTAGTAAAGGAAGTGTGATGCCAACAGCTCTCCTCTTGGTACTGGTTACTCTCTGGTTTACAGCACCAAAGGCACCATGCTTACTCTATATCAGTATTCAGCTCACAGACGGATTCACCCATCATGCAATTTTAAACTGTCTCACGACCCACAAGGGTGGAGATGGAGGGCATTTTCCCAAAGCTCATGCACGTCCTGAAACATAACTGCTTTTGTACGCTTTCTCCCACAGCAGGAATGTCTCTTCCTTCCAATGCTCAGCTGCCTGGTAATTTCCTCTCCCACCAACAGAGCTGGGAGCTCTCCACCGGAGACCAGACCTCACCCCACAACGCTGCAGAGGAGGCGGCTTTTTCTGGGAGAGTTGGTTTTGTATACTTCTGTTTCTGTATGAAACAGAGCGGCAACTAGCTACGTCCCAAGGCCAGTCTCCATGAATGATCAGTTTCTGTAAATGGTCCAGGAAAGCTGCATTACGGCTGGCAGAGTGTTGGCATTCCCTGGAGCCATCCAGACCATCCAAATGCCCTGTGGGGAATGTGGGCATGGAAGCCCGCAGGGAAAGGGTTGTGGACTGGTCACCTACGGCCAGGAGTGGAGTTAACAACAACGTCTGCAGGACATACCGAATCAGAACTTTGGTGCACCAGCCAACTGACCCTCGAAAGGCCTTTCCTGTCCAGCAGAGGCAGCTCTCATGTGTCCTGTGGTAAACTGTCATCTGTTACTGTGGCTGCACTCTCCAGCTGAGCCAGGCACTTGCGGTTGAGGCTGATCCCTGGAGCCGTGCAGACGCCGACGTCTCTGGAAAGTGCGCGGAGTGGAACGACAAGAGCCAGTGCTCACATATCGTCCTTACAGGGGAGCATTAATAAGCCAGAGTTTTTACAAACATTTAAATACGAAATAACTATTCTTCTATCTCAAGCATTAGACGTGAGACAGATGGCACCCATGAAAACAATTGATTTTCCCGCTGGGCCGCAGGATAACATTTTTGCAGACATGACAAGGATTTAACAGCTTTGACTTCCCCGGATTTTAGACACGAAGGGCTGCATTCGGGACTGGGTCTGTTTGTGATGATTCATGCAGAAGCAGCTATTGTAGTGTTAAGAAGCTCTCCATTTTAACGAGGCAAAGGCGATCACAGCAAGCTAAATCGGTTTCAGTTCTCAACTGAGACATAATTCAAAAAGGTCGTCATAATTTTGCATGCCCCTTATCGAAAGACAAGGCTTTACATAAAGAGAGATCCTTCAGTGCTTGTGAACAATGCTTGCAGAATTATTGGCGGAAGATTAAAAACAAGGTTTAAAAGTAACAAAAGATTTTGTTCCATATTTCACTGCTGATTGTACCAAAAAATAATACTGGGTTTTGAGACTGTACGTTCAAAGCCAAATGATAATGTAGCTCGACTGTGCTTAATATGTTTGAAATCTCGATTGCATGTCCAAATGGAATAAACACAACTTTCCACTAAGCTGAAAAAAACTGGGTTGGTCTTTAGGGATTTGACAGTAGAACTTCCCAAATTTCAAAAATAAATTGCTCAAAACTAGACATTTATTTGCTTAGTGGACCCCTTGAGCCATGGTGCAAAAGACTAGTTCACAATTTACCTTCTCCGGCAGGAATTTATCAAGAAGAGGACATTATGTTGCCTGAGAGCTTACACAGCAAAGACTGTGCCCTTTGACATTTAAAACGGTATAAACTCTTGTTTCTCTAACAACTGCCATCCCAGGAGTACTACATCAACCACATCATCATCTTCCAAGAACAGCCTCAGAGGAAAGAGACTTCTCACTACAGACCAAAGTCAACTTGTCTTTCAGCCAATAAACATGCTTTAAACAGGTCAGAGTACATTACTGATTACTATTAATTTGAGAGAAGAAGATGGAATTCTGAAAGATTAACATAAAAAACTAACATCTCTGTTTTTTTTTTTAACAAGTAGCATTCTCATTTAAGAACGAGAATAGATGAACCAGCAAAACAGTCCATCTTTTCATTGACATGAGACAGAAACAGGTTTGCTTTCTACTTCAAGCTTCTATCATCTGGTTCAATCAATGAAGCTATTTATATGTAAGCACCTAATGTGAAATACTCTTAATTGTTTGTGGGCATAATTATGTATATTTAAAAAACTCATTTACGACAAAGACACGAAAGATGGACAGGGGCTCAAGTCTCACAGAAACAGTCGACCCTGGATTATTGAAGGAACAACTCTTTCAGAACCTTAATTTCCCACATTATGGCAAAGAAACCTGCTGAGTTAGTGAAGATCAGACTAGATACTGCAGCATGCTGCACGGTCTGGTGACAAGACAGAGACAAAACAAATGTCTTGTTTGCAGACCAGGCTCTGCCAGAGGAGTCAGTGACAGACTGCTGAAGGTTGTGGTATTGAAAAACAGTGCGGCAAGGCCAGAACTCAAAACACAGCAGTGACACAAAGGGCAGCCTGCTTAGTCCCTGCTACCCTGCCCTGTCGTCTTTCCTGAGCAACGTGGCTCGTTTCCTGTCTCTTCTGTCCTCTCAGGTTCACCTCATAGCCTGCGCTCACAAAATCTACCAAGTTCACTTGAGCTCAAAACGTTTGCGAACCTTTCTGAAGTCCACCCATCTGCTACCATACATAAACACGGGTACGAAAATTAAACTAATTCAACTTCAACGCTACAAGATTATTTCAAAAATTATAAAACTACATAATAAGCAACTCATTTTGCTCTAGGTTTTGGACAGAGCAGCTTCTCTCAGGTTCAGCTGCTGTATTTAGAAAATGACAACTAGAAAGGTAAGACATCGATATTTTGTGTTAAAATTGAGCATTATTTTGTAACATTTTTTGGGCCCAGGATTGGTTCTCCCACTGTGTTGCTTGGACTACACTGTAAAGCTTTAAATAAAAGAAGATATTCTGCAAGTACTCATTATCACTAAAAAAAATGCTCTCCTTGCTCCCTCACACCTCTGGCAAATGTTTCAGTGACAGATCGCAGAGATCACATTCATATGCAGGAGCATATTAAGTTGAGATGATTTATGACACGTCAATCTTCAAACAAAAATGTGCTTGTAGTACTAGAGATACATTTTCAACACAGATTCACGGGTCATTTGTTAGCACAGCAAGTATTTTCTTCATCTGTTTGCTCACGCTCATGGAACTGCAGCTCAAGAAGGAAAATCATAACGGCAGGAGTCTCATTGTTTTAACAGCTTATTTTAGTGCTTTCCACCCATCTTCATGACACCATCACTTGTGGTGACATCTTAGAAAAACATGATTCTAAAAACAAAAACACTGGGAAACGTTTATACAATAGTAACCAAACTAACAGTGTCAGAAAGGTGGAGAATTAAATTTGGAAGACAGAGGCTTCAAACCCTTTGACCGCAAAGTGTTTTTGGGATGCCAGATCCCAGCCAAGGACAACAATACAGAGGGACACAGCAGGACCCTTTGGACCCAGTGTCAGGCTCTGCCAGACCAGAGGTAAGAAGATGTTGAGAATGTCTGACTAAAGTAGTCAATCTTGGGACCTTACCCTCACAGGGTGAGTCCTGTACCTTCTGCAAGAGACAACATCGCCCTCACAGGGTGAGTCCTGTACCTTCTGCAGGAGACAACATCGCCCTCACAGGGTGAGTCCTGTACCTTCTGCAGGAGACAACATCGCCCTCACAGGGTGAGACCTGTGTCTTTTGGGGATTCCTGTATCTCCTGCAGGAGGTGACTCTCTGCCCATTTCACTAACCCCACTGGATGCTTTGATGGAATTTTTCCTCATTTTGTTTAAAGGCTTCTGAGGTATTCTTTTTATATAGAACAGCTGATGATATGTAACGTTAAAGTTTTTTCAGAAGGTGTAATGACTAACCATCTTAACTTGAAATTTTAAAGCAATCTTTTTCATTTAATGAAAGGACATTTGCCAATATTTTCCAAAGGGATTAGCTGGCTATATTGCTGGATATAATAATTATTCATCATACTTATCTTCCTGCCATCACACTGCAACCTTTCTGTGCACTTGCCCATTATAGGAATTCAATTACAAACAAACCATTTGTGAAAATTGGTTGTAGACATTAACAACAGATGTCTGGAGAGATAAATGCAATTTTCAAAGATAAATTTTTCCTAATGGTCTCGATGATCATTAAACATGACTGTTAAGAAAAAAAAAGGCATTCAAAAAATCTTGAGCAAACCACCAGACTGAAAAAGAAAACAAATTAAAGGGTACAGACATCTTCTTTACATAAATTAACGTAATGAGGCTCTCCCGCTGGTGCTGATACTTCTCAGGGTTTGGTATCCTCTGTCGATAACCGTAAAAAGGAATGTAAGGGAGTCAGCATTAGTTCCACCTCATGACATTTCCTTGTTAATGAAACAAAACTATGGTTCATAAGAGGTGATGCTCTAGCTCTGTTATGTAAGGAGCCCCACACACCACTACGTAAGCTGAAATCGGAAAAGAAGCGAATTGTATTCTCCAAGTGGAGGCACTCTAGCTCAGCACATGGGGACTAGGGACACATCCCAAAATCCTAGGAAAAACACTCCTTGGGGAAGATCAAGATCTAACTGGGGGTGCTTCACGGACATGTGTGATCCCTGGATGTGATGAGCAGAAGAACTGGCTTATTTTCCAGAGACATGAAGGAATGTCTGCCGCGGGATTTTTACAAGCTGCCCAAAGTTTGTTTCCTGTATTGTTACACCTTAACGAAACAGCTGTCGCGCCTTTCTCCTTTTCACAGATGAAGACATCTTTGAAGACTGTGGAGCATGTAGTCTATCAAGCACACCACAGCACCACTATTCTACATACACAAAAAGAAAGGACTGGGAAATGGTAGCCTGATATTGCAGAAAAACAACGATCTCTCTGCAAGCCTTAAACTTAAGAACGTTGAAAAGACCTTACATTTCCTTCCAGGATTGTCAGATGTTTTCCACTACAACCCATGAGTTAAACACTTTGATTGGAAAGACACTATGCTTATAACATCAGTGCAATTTCACACACGGGTGCCAATATACAGCACTAGAGAAAAGTAAAAGTATTCAGAGCAGTGAGGTTATCTCTCAGAAACGAGGTCCATGTTATTGAATGGCTTGAAAATTGCAGGTCGGGTTGCTGATGGTTGGCTTACAGCACCGCTGGCAGGAGTTCCAAGGACACAGGGTTCACAGGAGGAAGAGGGCGAGCTGAACACACTCAATTAATCTAGGCCACATTTTAATAAACATTTATCTCCATCTACAACTTAATTAGCACAAAACATGCTTTGTCCTCTGCATGGCCTAGAAAACTCAAATCCCTACTAGTCTCTTACAGATATGTCATATATAGATTTGTTAGCAAGTGCATGTGCATGCTGCTGGTAGATGACCACAAGTCTATTGCTCATCCATCCCAATACCACTAAAGCTTTCTGCGCATCACATACCTTCCAGGTCACCAAAACAACAGTAACAATAAGGCAGAAACACACACAGAAGCAACATCGATCGTGCTGCTTTAGGTTAAACTATGAGTCAATTCTTGTAATTCTTGTAAATAAGATTTACCAACGTGGCAAACAGAGAGACACAAAATCATTATGCATGTGCATGTAGTTAGTGCTCGGGACATTTCGCACAAGAATCTCAAGCCCTCACAAAGCCTCCAGGCAGACCGCGTGAGCACACTGCCCACTAGCTTTTAATGCCAATAATCATTCCATCCACAAGCCACCTAAACGCAGGCAGTGACCCCAATTCATAAGGTCACCTCAAAAAACTGTGGACTTGCTAAGCTATCACTTGATTGTCAATAGACAAGATGCCATCAAACCAGTGTGAGCTTTGATCTTAAAACTCCAAATCTGGATACCCCTGGCGACCTTTCCTCAGTGAGCAGGAGAACAAAGCCTCTGCAAACAGCAATTAATGGAATTAGTGATGTGTGGTTCAGGGTTTTTATTTCACCAAGGCTAAAGGCTCTGAAAAGACTGATCCTGTATGTCAACACTGACTTAGATAAACAAGAATGATTAAAAAAAGAGTCATGTCAAAAAAGAGTTTCTCAGAGGGCTTTGAAAACATCCACAGGCCAATAAAAGTTGTTAAAACAGCATACTGATATTGTTGTCTTGTCTAAACACCCGCTGAAAACTTGAAAAACAAGATGTCATCCTTCTGTATGAGATCATTTTCATCGCCAATACTGCACTTTACATGTTAATCCGCAGGACAAGGCTGGATGCCCTTTTCAGGCTTCGACAGCTTTCTCTTCTTAAAGACAGGATAGTTTTAACATACCGATACTCTGCTTCCTGAAACACAACATCTACGAATCCACAGTGACGCAACACCCAACCAAACCCTGTCTGACCCATTAAGAAACGCAGGTGTTATCATCTGTGCCAGCAGTGGCACCAAGAAAGGAGATTTAATAATAATAATAATTAATTAATAATTGCTTACACTTGTATAGCGCTTTTCTGGACACTCCACTCAAAGCGCTTTACAGGTAATGGGGACTCCCCTCCACCAATGTGCAGCCCCACCTGGATGATGCGACGGCAGCCATAGTGCGCCAGAACGTTCACCACACATCAGCTCTCAGTGGGGAGGAGAGCAGAGTAATGAAGCCAATTCAGAGACGGGGATTTGATCAAGGACTCCTCTTGCCACTTGCATTTAGCAATGTATTTGACCAGCATATTCAAGACTGATTTATCTTTATAACTGGTACATGGAAAATGATGTCCACGTTTTATTTCAGACACATGAGAGAAACAAAACAGACATCAGTTGACTGATTGTAAGTTGTGTAAATCACATGGCTGCTTGTGGGCAGCCAGGAGAGCTGCAGAGCTGTATTCTGCTTTCTTCCTGTGAGTAGGACAGCCTGTGTGCGCCCGCTGGATCGCCAGCGCAGACTGCAGCACGTGTCTGACTGGTGCCCAGGATCAGCCCTGAGATGTCTTTCTCGACAGCCTGGAAAAGCAGGAAAGGCACATCTTAACTCACCTCCTTCTGTCGCTTGCTGGCCTCTCGTTTGGCTGCCTTTTCTTTGAGCCTTTTCTCCTGTTAAAAAAAACAAAAGTCCATTAGCACTGTAACAAGAACAAGAACGAGAACAATGTCCCCTGGCACACAGCCACCATTTTCAACAATCCCCCAGCAATTTGTGTTCTTTTGTCCTGTGCAGACTGAGCTACTTAAGGATGAGCCCAAGGACAGGCCATTTCTGCACTTTGCAACAGGCTTGTCCAAATACCAGCTCCGGTTAATGGGGAGGGAAATTCACGAAAGGCGAAGTTTCTGGGGAGGTCAGCCAGAAATCAATGACAAATGCTCCACATTTCAAATAATGATTTTTTATCTAACAGGCTCTCTCCTTTCCAGAAAATGCCTCTTTTCCCTTCAGAACAAGCAAAGAAGGATTGAACAAGAGGTTCAAATCGTAATGTTTCCAAAAAAATAAAAAGGACGGCATAAAAAACAAAACCAGTGATGCACTTAATGTGTCAAACAGCCAATAAACCAAAATATGAGTGCAAATCCCTCCATAGATTGTTAAAACCCGATCAATCCTTTCATCTCTAAGGCTCAGAAAGGCAGGCACTTGCCCTTCTCTGTCCGCCAAATCTTTCTCACCTCTGTCCCTTCCGGAACGACAAAGGGAGAAAATGTTTTTCAAAGGCAAAGCCGAAGTCTCGCGGGGCTACCCAGAAACATTTGCACTGTTGGCTAAAAGCAGTCAACCATAAAACAATAAAAGTATGCAAATTCATCAGCGAGTCCAGACAGCCCAGGATTAACCCAGAGCCTGCTAGGAGACATCAGCAGGACTCTGGAGGGATCAGACTGGTGCAGAAAGTCAGCTGTGCACTGCGCCTGATTTACTAATAGACCACAGAAATGCAGATTAATGTTTAAAATCTAGGTCTGACTTTACAAGTAAATCCTCCAGAGAGCTATAGACTTATTGACTTAGTGTTTGAGACAATTTTTCCCTATCACAGATGTCTGCGGAGCCAAATGTGAATATGAGGTCTGCAATTAGGACTCTCCATGCACTGTCATTTTTCATCAAGTCAAGGACACTGCAGTTTTTAGTCCAGTATAATTGTGTAATTCAACATTTACAGATCAAACTGATAATTAAAAGGATTTGCATGTGTTTCAGGGTGAAGTTCACTCAAACGCTCACAATCATTTTGCATAATTCTCTCCTCTATACAACCACGCAAATGTAACACTACTTGTCATAGTAAACACTTAAGGTGCTATTTTCACATAGATCAGTACAATTCAGACTTGATTAAATCACTCTTGGGTGCAACTAATTTCTAACATCTCTCGCAATACAACTCATCTCAATTAATTACACACAAGGGAATTCAACACATTTTAAACTGGCGTCTTCATGTAAAAAAATCTCATTATATGGATTTCGACTTTAAAAGGATCTGCTGGCGTTTCTATAATTGTATTCTCTGGATGTCAATTACAAAGCTTTACAGCCTGCACTGGAATCTATAACACTCCACCAACAGAGCAAATAAATCACTCGGACAAGACAATAACCGAAGTATAACTCCCAGTGCCGAGCATCAGACCCAGTGACTGTCAAACCGTGGCCTCTCTCTCGAAGTGCAGAAGGCAAAGGCACCCCTATCTGCCTAGCTGCCAGCTGGTTTTGTGGTGTGGGTCAATAATGACTGAGTATTAAGATGAGACCCCCCGCTAGCCCCTGCAGTTGAAGGGAGCTGTTAGAATGCAGTCATGCAAAGAGAACAGACTCCTGAAGTTACTCCTGCTTAACTTAGAGAAGGGCATTTAACACTTACAACATACAGTAGGTGAAGTTTTCACTACAATTAGTTCAGAAGGTAAGGGAAGAGTACAACAAGAGTCTTGGACACTAAGATCCTCCCCACCACCACCAACCTCATTTCATTATTTACAACATTTAAGTTGAGGCCTCACCAAAAGCCAGTCCATCCGCATAATAAATGCCAAGAAACTGATCCTACATTTCTAGGAATCCTCGTTGCCTCGCTGGAACATTAGAAAGTGAACGGGTAATTTTGTCATTAGTTATGCCTCCTGCTTCTGTTAGCCTTCAGACTATGCGCATGCATGAATATCCCTTTTAGTGGAAATAAATCGGTATTGAAAGGGATTTATTTTATCACTTAAACCAGCAGCTTTAACTAAAATATGAATTATACATCGGCATTGCTCCCAAGAGTCTCTAACGGAACCAGCAATTTAGGGCTAAGATCCTCAGCTTTCGTACAAACTTCTTGCTTCACGATTTGCATTTTGCTCACAGTCTGCTAAACAGGATGGACATGAAAACAAAGTGCAGGGCAGGGACGTTTGGGCTTGGCCCGTTTCTTCAGACGCGGGTTCGGCTCCAGTGTGGACCACGGCTTGGGGGTGCCGGTACCAACTGGGCCTGCCAGGCACCAGGGTCTACCCCCAGAAAACGGGCAGCTCTGGAACCCCTCCACAGCCGGCCAGCCAGCAAGAGAATGAATTTGTTCTTGTTTTGTATCTTTGTGTCCAGTTTTAGACCTGCCAAAAGGCTGCCAAGGAACCGTTGTTCATCTATCCATTTATTCAAACTCTCAAGCTTGTCATTCGAAGCCTCGAGTGTATCAGATGAAGACGCCAGTCTTGCCCAAGGGTTTGTTGATCAACGCAGCTGAGCTGGCTCAAGCGCAGTCCTGCTGCGGGCTGGGTCCCGGGTTCAATCCCAGCCTGGCCCCACTGGGGTCCAGAGAGCAGGGTCTCCGCCACTTCAATTTCACCAGCAGAGAAGAGTATTTCTGCAAAGGACACAATGCAACCTTCTGGAGACTTAAGGCCATCTCGGGAGACGATGTCTTACAAAAGACACAGTGCGTCTTAAAGGACAGATGCGGGCTGGACTGCGCACAAGAATATCCTGCATGTTCACTCCAACGTGTTATCAGTACAAAAGCAGTTAATCTCTCCTGTCTGAAACGTTTTCCATTTAAGTGTAAAGCACAGTGCACAGTGTAAATGGTTTCTGTACACTTCAGATCTGCACACAGGACGTCTGTGATATTTAGCAGTGCGGCGAAGCGGGAATGATTAATGTGCAAATACACAGTATTAATTGATTTCTGTGCCTCTCTCTCAAACAACTGTCAACACCAGCATACAATGCAAATTAAAATAAATTAGAAATGGCTTTATGTGTAACCCACAATGACACAATGCCTTCAGCTGCAATCACACAATGCAGTGGCTGTGTAGCTACAGAAACGCACTAAGACTCACAACACAGCTGCTGGTCTGTTCTTGTCAGAGTGCATAGACACATTTGAATGCCACACAATCTTTTTTTTTAATTAGGGCCATTTGCATAAAGATAATCCTATAAACCTGAGCTGTTCCCACGTAGATCAAACTGACAAAACGGTCATCGGAATACCTGGAAAGTCTGATTCCCAGTCAACATTAGCTGAAAAGAGGTCAAGTAAAAGGACATTCAGCTGGTGGATTTAAAACAATCTTTGCCATTGACAGAGCCTGGTGAAAACCCTGCCCAGGGGCTGTTTTTGTTTAAACACCCTGTAACCCTATAACACCCTGTCCACTGGGCGTGCAGGAGCAGGCAGTGGAGGCTGTGCTTAACAGCTCCAGTCCCATTCTGAAGAGCAGCCTGGCCAGGGGATGACAGGCTGAGCCTGGAGCCCTCTGCTGTGACATTCTTCTCCATTTAGTTGCTCAATGTCTCTTTTTTTAAGCAAATGCCTGCAAAAGAAAAAAACTGCAGCTTCGCTAAATATAGCTGCATCACAGCTTAAGGCTTTCACAGAATCAGTCATTTGAAATTCAGTGTTTACTCATGACATTACTTTAGCCTTCTTTTCTCAGCCTTTTCTTTTTACTATGCGTGCTATCTGGGTTAGTGTTATGCATCACATATCGTGCAACACATATCGTCCGGTCCTCCAGGGCTGCTGACCAGCTGGCTGTCTCGGTCTCTTTAAGTCTCCAGCTTCTCAAGAACGAGGAAAGGCTTCAGCTTGTCCAATCAAGCCATTAATGAGTTGAATTAGGTAATTAAGGGCTCAGGTGGAAGGAAAACAAGATGCCTTCTGGCCCTGCAGGACTGGAGTTCTGCCGCCCTGCTGTAACATATATGTATGTTTTGTCTTAACGGGCTGATGAGAGATGGATATCCACCCTGACTGCAGCACCAATCACATCACTGCATGTAAACTGAGAGCACCTCTGCAACAAAAACAAAAAACCCCAAAAAGTAATTAACAGCTCAAAGCACTGCGATGTAAACGGCACTGAAGCACAGCTGAGACCAACATATCTAACCAATTAGGTGCCTGTGTTTTAGACCTGTGGTCTGTAAAGATACAGCAATAATTCACACAGACACTGAGGATGGAAGGTGCACGTGTGATGCTCCTGAGCACAACGCCAGCAGTACCTTCCTAGTGAGCCTCTTCAAAACAATAGTTTCTGAAACTTATCAGACTGAAACTCCATCTAAACCAAAACGATGCCAACTCTGCAGTGGCTTTGAACCAACCTGAACACAGAGGGGAGGCAGTTCAAACAGCAGGAACGGTTCTTGAGTCTTGCTGTCGTTACAAAAATTCCTCACCTCTGATGACAATTACAAAGCTCTTCAAAGAGGAATCAGAACGTCATTTCAAAATTAACATCTCAGGAGAGGATGTCTTACAAAAAGTGATATCCCACGCTGTGCCTTTCAAGGAATATGTTGCAAAGAACGTCGGGGAATGCAATGAGAGACTATTGCCATAGCAAAATTTCCACAGAATAAAAGAAAGGCGGTTACAAATTAAATTTTAGTTATCTCCGCTCTGAAGCATTGTGATTTTTTTTCCCCTCGAGAGACACTTATGAATACAAAATGGAAACACGCAAAGCTTTATCATAATAAAGGAAAAAGTTAAACCAAAACAAAGTCTTTTTTCTTCCTCATTTTACTGTATGCTTTCCTCCTTGTACTAGAACCGTTTTCTCCAACTCAGCATGAGACACGTCTTCCATTCTCTTCCAGTGCTCTTGTAACTGGAGTGTGGGAGCCCGGCTGTGAGGGTCAGGCTTTGAAGGCCTGGCACAAGAAATAACTAGCATCTCAACCGCACCATTTCCAGCAAGTCAGTATATCATGCTCCACTGGGCTTATAAATTAAAAGACACCCGATTCTGCCACTTCAGGAAGTGGATCAACCCCTTCAGGAGTCACAGTGCACGGTTTAGAGCAGGTATTCAAACTGCTGTACCGCTGTGTCCTGTGATACGGTTACAATGCAAGTAACCAGTATAATTACAATCAGACAATGCCTGGGCTATGGCATTTTAATCAAAATGATCCTTCAAGCTGTCAACTTCTGGCACTTCTGCAAAATATTTGGGATTTTTATGAAGACTTAAGAGGCTTGGACCCTAAGGAGGGCTCCTTGCTTGGGCAACAGTTACCAGTTTCAACTTGAAACTCTATAAATATATATGCTGCTGAAAGGACATGTTCAGTACTTTTGCTTTTTCCACAGTAATGAATAATGAACAAACCACTAATCCTCTCTCCTAATTAAGCAGTTTTAAAAATTTTGTTTGGATTTACTACAGAGATTATCAGAAATAAAGCTTTTCATCCTGTAGATCAGAATGGCAACCAAATGCTAATTAGTGGTGAACTCGAGAACGGACTTATTCAAGCATCCTTGTTACTATACTTCAGGTTTGATACTGGATTAGTGTTATTACAGTGGATGTTTAACATGACTGCAAATGCATTTTAACAAAACAATCACGTTTCTTCACGAGCAGACTCACACGAAGACACACACAATGTCTTTCAATGGTGTAGAACACAAGGCCATTATCAGGGATGATAATTTATGATGCTCAGGTCAAAAATAGAGGCACCTTTTACAGAACAGTCAGAGAAAGTACACTGTAGTTCATTTCAGAACAGGCTGCTGAATCCCAACACTGAGGTATAGGATCATGGTTATGAATGTAAATGTGTTTTTCGTGACAAATGCAAACTATTCAAAACATCACTGTAACTGCTCTGGCAATTAATTTCAGTATTTAGCAAAATCGTAGTTACGTTTTTTTTATGAAATACTATGAGCACAAGCACTTAGAGTTCCCCTCTCAAATTCGAGGGTGGCAGTTGTTACAGCATGTTCTGTTTAATCATTGTTTGTTATTTTTCTGTGAACGTGATGAATTGTTTAGGTTATGCCCAACTGAATTTATACATTTCCTAAGGAATTAACACAGCAACTTGGAAAACACAGGTGAAAAAAGACAACACAAAGACATCTACAGGTATACATAACTAAAAATGGCCGACAGGTTAACAAAATACATGCCTACATTTAAAAAATAAATCATACTGCAGTCTGTCAGCAGGACTGATTAAGAGCAGAATTGTTGCTGACTCACCTTGTGTTTCTCCTTTACTTTTCTCCTGTATTCTTCTTTGTCCAGTTTATCCTCTTCAAGCAGCCTCTGCCTGGCCTTGTCCACATTGATGCCCAGAGTCTCATCGTCCTCATCGTCGTGCGGCACTGCCGTCTTCTGCGCAGGAGGCCACTGCTGCACCACCTGAAGGACAGCACACCCTGCTCAGGAGAGTTCAGATGAAAGACTGCACACCCTGCCCAGGAGAGTTCAGGCGAAAGACTGCACACCCTGCTCAGGAGAGTTCAGTGAAAGACTGCACACCCTGCTCAGGAGAGTTCAGGCGAAAGACTGCACTCTCTGCTCAGGAGAGTTCAGGCGAAAGACTGCACACCCTGCTCAGGAGAGTTCAGGCGAAAGACTGCACACCCTGCTCAGGAGAGTTCAGGTGAAAGACTGCACACCCTGCTCAGGAGAGTTCGGGCGAAAGACTGCACACCCTGCTCAGGAGACTTCAGGCGAAAGACTGCACAACCTGATCAGGAGAGTTCAGTGAAAGACTGCACATTCTAGTTAAGAGAGTTTCAACATATCCTGTTTGCCAGCTTTGCCTATCCAGGTTAATTAATATTTATTAAGACATATTGGAAATGCCCCAAAATAAAAGCAACTTGGAAATATGTGGGGATACTGTTGGCTGCATTAGGGTCTATTTTTCCCCAAACCCCATTAAGTTCTGTCATAATCTGATGTATCTCAGCTGCAATAATAAATACAAACTAGTATTCTTACCAGGGATGATTGCCGCAAAGAAGACAGAGATGGACAGAGTCTGCTACTTTGTTTTTCTTGAGTTTGGTTTGGATATTTACATGATATTGTGGACCGAGAAAGGTCCTCAGCTCAGCACACTCAGCCTCTTATCACTATGTTGGGAGCTGGGGACACTGAACTGATAAAGTAATTTAGATGACGTGAAGGTACTTGCCCCCTTGTCTATGTATGTTTCTTGCTCTTTTTTCTTTCTTTCTTAAATAAAACACTACAATGTAATTGTGCATCTCTGGAAGAAGTCAACATGGCCTGATTTGTTCCATGATTGCTTCTGCGTTTCCTGACCCACAGGGTTGGGGTTTCAAGAAAAAAAAAAGGACAAGACACAAGTCTGAGGCTGACAGGCAGCCCCACAGGAAAGGGACAGGGGTCATTTAAGCCAAATGCCACACAGACTTTCTATGCTCTGCTTGTACAGCAAACAATCAATCTCTAATTATTTCCTGATTATAAAAACGAAATGCTCTAAAAGAAATGAGAAAAGGGTGTGGCTTTAATAGGACTTCAAAATGGACATTTAACTTCCGCATCATGTCGAGCAGCTGTTCCTTCGAAGATATCATGAAAATGAAGCAGAATTGATCAGAATTGTTGTCCTATTGCAAGTCGGCTTGCAGCATAACTCAATATTCCCCCAGCAGCATCCCTAAGGACGGACACTAGTCAAAACTGGGGGTGGGGGTTAATAAATCACTGGATGTGGCGTCTTATCTGGACAATCCAGGAGATACCCTGGGGGAGGGGCATGTATGGATTAATATTCATGTGGGGAATACCCTGAAACAGACTCTTTCATGCCAGATATCATGCTGAGTATTCAGACTCTGTGCTATAACCCCAACACTTCTGCCTGCACACAGGATAGAGGTGAAGAACCGTCAGCAAAGGGGTGAGGCAACAGTTCCTCCTGCCATACTAATACAGGAGCTCTGCAGCACTTCAGGCCCCTCTGACAAATGGGAGGTGGGGGGAGTTTGCAGCTGCTGGTGTTCTTATAAAGAAAAGCACAATAAGCAAACCAGACCTGGGGTGATCAATGCCTCTCCCAGAGGGAGGAACGTAATGTTTCCCTTGACCACTGCTGCGCTATTTCAGGAAGTATGCATCAGCAGCATCGGCGCTGCCTTGTGTCCTGTGTCCCAGTCAGCACAACAGACTGACTAGAGCTCACACAAGCAGGTCCGGTGGTTTGCAGTGTCCGAGACAGTGACTTGGCTTGGCCTCTGCATGCAGATATTAAAAACAAGGTATTAACTAAAACATGGGAAACATCGGGCTAGGAGAGGCTACTTATGAAAAAGTGGTCAAGTCGACTCATGACCTTCCAGACAGTGTGGGGAAGAAAGTAAAAAGGCAAATGAAACGTTAGGATATACAGTTACAACCATTAAACTTACTTCAAAGGAGTCTAAATTCAAATTGTACAATGCACCAGCAAGGCCTCATTTAGCACATTGTGTATCATTTTTGTCATCACGTTATAGACTAGATACAGCTGCTCTGGACTCAGAATGTAACTCTCAAAAGAAGAGTGACCACATTCTGGGGCTTAAAGAATGTTCTACACTAACAGGCTGAGGGAACACAATGTTTTTAGACTGGAACAAAGAACACAACAAGTGGATCAGATACTAGTATTCAAAATCCTAGTATTCTAGTAATACTAGTATTCAAGACCCTGACAAAGTCAACAGAGGATTTCCTCAGAATGAGCAGTGTAACACACTTGGTGTCAGTCTGTGTGCGCTCTGCTGGCCCCTATTGAGCTACGCTTCTTCTGTGTGCCAGAAAATGCTGAAAATAAGATTTTTTAGAATGCAATATGTGGCAGCCAATATTGTAATATTAGTAATATCGGTATATTGTAATAGGTAATATTGTTCCTAAGCCCAACCTGCAACAAACAGAACTTATACCTGAAAGATTCCTGTAGTTATAAATTGAAGCCAACAGTAATAAAGACATGAAAAAGCTCCAAAGACAAACCTCTCCATCTTCAGTAAAAGTCTTCTTTGTGTTGATTCTGAAGTTTCTCTTCAAGACCTTTTTGGCTTCTTTGAACTTGGTTTCTTTCTCTGTTTTTTTCTTTGGTGGTTTTTTGCTGAGGTCTTCCTGAAATTCAAAGTAAAAAACAATGTGTTTACTTAAGGACGGTCATCAATGCTCTGCATGACAAAGCACAATACATTCGTGCATAAGGCTGCAGGAAGTTCAAAATTCTACAACCAACAGAGCTATGACGCAAATCACATCACCACAGATATTTAATATTTAAACATGTAAATTACACAACATTTTAAATTGCAATGTTCTGTTCTCATAAGCCTGACTCCACCATAATGTACTAATTTTTCTTTCTTTTAGATTTTGCTGTATAACTGAATGAGCTTAGAGAACACTGGACTTGAACGCAAAAGTCTTAAGATGCAGGTCATTCTGAATACAGTCACATGATAAAGGAACAAACGGTCACATAACAGAAACTACTAAAAATGCTAAATTCATGAGAACCCAGCTGCGAAACAGAGCAAGTCCCTGGGCCAGATCTGCATCTTTGCCACATGCTGATACACACAATCAGAGAGATAAAAGCTCTCGTTACAGAAGGAATCTTGAATGTGCACAGTCACTGCCGATGGCAATGACACTGCAACAGCAAGGTGCCATCAGTTACCTTTAAGCATCTGACTACCTGAGCAAACAGCTGCCCGTGGATCTCCAAACACTTCTCCTTTCCATCTTAACACTGATTTAGTAACAAACACTAAGAAATACCCAGCAGACTATAGCCCACTGGCTGCAAACGTCATGCATGAAATGAAAGAAGAAAAATGCCAAATTAAAACTGAGAATGTGATTATTAAACTGTGGTGTTTTACTGGAAGGAAATAGGAAAGTGCAGTGACTGTTGCTGCCTTATGCAGTTAGATGCGTCTTCGAAGAGGCCACCCTCCTGCGTTCTTCAGCAGCACTAGGAAAACATCACAGAGGCGTGCAGTACCGCCCGCCGGGGTTCACAGCACACACGGACACAGGGGGCCTGTGCAGATGATGGCGAGACTTAACCCCAAAACACAAACAAAGCAACTTTTTAAGGCTCAGCTACGCCCTACATTACTGTTCAGAATCTGCACTCCCAGGCAAGTCTGTTAGCTAGTGAGAAGCTAATGGATCCAAGGACCTCACCCAGCTGTTTCTTGAAGGAGGCCAGGATATCACCATCAACTTCATGGCGGAGTAGATTGTTCCACACCCCCACAACCCACGTCTGCTTATTTCATTAGCATTTAGACTTCTGCATGTCTCCAAGGACTGAAATTACTAAACTGTGTTCAATTATGGGATGTTATTACTTCCTAATATGAAATTTGAGTAAATCTCACAAGTAATCATTGAAGCTTTGCACAGCTCCGTAGGGGACTAACCACCTCCTTTCAGGGAGCTAGTGACTGCACAAAGATTTTAAAAATACCTGCAGAGGCCTGTTCACTCTAGTGGAATTTCAGCATGGTGAGCAATTAATCCATTAAAAAAAATGTGAAAAAAATATGTGATCATTATATCTACATCTTAAGAAAAATATTGCATTTCCAAAAATAATTTAAAAAAAAAGAAATCACAGCTTGGCACAACATCCACACATAACGGATAACAACCAAGCGTAAAAGCATAAAATCTATTGTGGAAAAAGGCCTTGAAAACAAGTTCTCGAAGTGTCATCGGCGCCTGTCTAACACATTTAGACAGACGTGGTGCTGCACACAGTACGTGCCTGTCACCCCTATGATGTCTTTGTGCCGCTCTCACATGATATCTCTGTGTGGAAGAAATGACGACAACGTTTAGCATAAATAGCAAAACGTTTAGCAAAAGGCAGGTGTATTTTCCCTCAAATAGGTGCCACCGTGATTTCAGGGTGAAAATGAAGCCCAGGACTTCATTTTTCATGGTTATATTACAACGCACGGGAATTTTCCATGCAAGGTAAAGCGAGGAAAATTCACATGCATGATATAACACAACTGCGCAGTGAGACATGGTCAGATAGGGGAAAGCTCCTGCACATTTCATTAAAAGGGCAAGAGCATGCTACTCACAAGGCCCGATATGTCACACCCTAAATAAACAAGGGTCACCCTAGTGCTTGCTGACAATGACTGAGGACAGAAGAGGATTGGTAAAAGCAGCTTGAGTCCGTACTGCAGAAGCGCACCAACGTAGACCAAGGAATCTGGTTCTAAACAGGCTCAGGGAAAAAAAGCACTCAGCTCCCTTAAAACACAAGCAAAAAGGACTTATTTCTAGCGCCTTTATTGTGAGAAGTACTGAACTCGAGACGGTCCGCTCAGCGCAGATTCCAAAAAAGCACTGCTTGCAAAGCTGTCAATGCTGATCCAAGGGGACCCTCTGTCTTGTTTTACACAATCCAGAATCGTAATTAGAACACTAGCTCCGCAGAAAAAAATAAATCACCCCGCCTGGATTAATGCACCTCTCCAGCTGTAAAAGGCCGCTGTTTCCTTCCCTCCTCCTCAGACGCATGTTCCCAGGAATAATTCCGACACCATTAAGGTGGAAGCACCAACAAGGGGATTCACATCTCCCACTGAGTCCCTGCGCTGTTCCACACAGGCAACACACATGCCTTGCTTCCAACACAGCCCTTTATGCATCAGCTCTAAGGGCCAAACATGAACATTGCAGCCTTTTTAGACCCGAAATAAACTACAGCAGCGCGTTTTCATGTCTGCAGGCACAGTGCAGGGCTTTGTGACTTCTTAATGTCACTTTTCATGGAAAAGACAGGGCTCATGTTTCCATATTATTCATGACAGCAAGCCCCCCCCCATCAGTTAAATTAAACAAGACCTTGAAATATGACATTAGTTAAACCAACAGGGTCTGCTGAATCATCATCCGGTAAAAAGCCATCAATACTGCATGTCAGGTTATTGTGCTGCTCATTCTCATTTTCAAATTACTCAGGACTGAGCACAACACTTCTGAAATGGACTGCAGGCCTGTTCACACTCTCAGTGATGCAGGAGCAGCAGAGCACTGAGCACGGGCAGCTCACTGGGACTACCGGCTGTAACACTGCTCACCAGCAGTCACGGGCTGAGGAGAAGTCCTCCACCACAGTTAAAACAGCCTCAGTAAGCTCTCCTTACATGGGTTAACTGGCGGATGAAGGTCTTGTCTGAACAACGAAGTTGAGGATGTCACCCATTCTTTAAATTTTGCAGACCTATTTACATCAGAGTTTAATGTTGTTTGACAGGTAAACCAGAAACTTCTGCCACCCCTGTCAACGAGGCACGAAGGAGATGACAGCCATCTGAAGAGCCTGGTGTCCGTGTTCTCTTGTCTTGGGTGGTACCTGCTGTTCACCACCTACATTGTGGAAAACGTGGATCCACAGGAGCAGCTAGCTTTTGCCCCCGAGTAGATTAAGTCGGTCACAATCGACAATTTATCTTGCAAAAGGACCTTGGACAGGAAAGCCTTCCAGTCACTATGATAGAGCTGACCATACCGCAGTTTTCAGAGATTTAACTCTCAGCTGCGTTTTGATTTCAATATAAAGTGTTTACATTTACAGCATCCGCACCCTATAAATAGCATGCAATCCTATGGCACACCATAAGAAACTCCTGAACATCCCTGGCCTCTATGACAACAAGAACGGAGAATAATGTACCATCTGTGTACATTACGTGCATCTGATGTACAGCAGAAATGCTCCTTTTAGAAAGTAAAAGGGTACATTTTCAAATACAAATATTACTTTGAAAGGTGATGCAGTAGGAGGAATGAATTCTGACAGCGTGCACTAGAGAAATCAGTATTGTTCTCAGAACAATTGATTTTTATTTCTTATATTTGTTTGCCAAAACTCTAGTCTGTGCCTGCCTACAGTAAGCATTAAAATTAACTGTTTCTGAAAGTTTTTTTCATTAAAAAAATCTGTTCTCATTACCGGTGCATATTTTTAAATTGGCTCCGAATCTCAACTTTAATGGCAGAATTACTTCTGTAATTCTAAACTCATTAAAGCGAAAGCTCCATCCACAGATAAGTGCCTTTCTTCTGCTTTGATACTTTATGTGCAGACAAAGACCCTGAAAGATGACCAGTGAGGAAAGAATTCACAGAAACAATACACAGTATGTTTCAACATTGCATCTAAATCACATAATGCCGCACAGCACCAGACTGCAAGGTTATCCATGAACCCTCAAGCCCATATCTCACTGTATTTCTGCATGGAAACCATAGAAATTGATTTTCCAGCTACGCTCTCTCTCGCGCCGTCTCTCTCTTATTCACTCTCTTCCCTTCAGCTAAATTAAGAAGCAAATTGTATTCCGCCTCAGGAATTCAATTCCTTAGCCTCCTGTGTTTAATGAATACATTATACATTAAGAAAAGCGACAGTCTGAAGTGGTTAGAAAGGAACTGAAAAATTATCTCCTTGGGAATTATCACTTTACATTTTTAATATTGAATCATCGCACGAAATCTGATCCCCGGGCTCGTTTGCCAACCCTCACTTCCGAACCCCGGATGAGTTATTTGACCACTCGCGCTGGTCTCTTTAAAAGATTAACACGAGCGCCAGTTCATTCTCGCGGCTCGTGAGCCACCACCTCCCTCCCCCGACAGCCAGCCAGCCAGCCAGCACGCGCTTGTCTCCTCTTCATCGCGAGGCTCATCCGGGTCTCTCCGTGAATGGTACCCCCCCCGTTTGGAATATCCAGAAAGTTAGAGGGCTGTGGGTTCGAGCCCCCCAGTGCAGTCTGCATCCTCAACAGCTACCTGCGGGGCCTAAATACACGTCTGCACTACGCAATGTTTGCTTGGTCTACCGTGGGTTTGCTTTGGTCTCAATTCTACATATTTACTTTTCCACCACACGTTTACTGTTCCTGTTGTCTGCCCTGCGTGGTGTTGTCTGCTGTACTGTGTCTGTGTCCCGAGAGATCGGCGCGATTAGCCGTCCCCATGGATGTGTGCGTATGGCAATAATCTCCTCCGCTTAGTTATGTGGCCGGGAGGCTCTTGGATGAGGTGTTTTGCCTCAGTTCTCCAGTTTGCCCGGCTGTATCATGGACTGCCAGCGCCACAGGGAGGCATACTCTCCGAAGGACTCACGCGTCACTCAGGATCATTTCGGGGGGGGATGGGGGGGCAAGGAAACGGACTGAGATCGGGGGCGAGTTCAGACCATGCCGCACCTGCGGATTAAGGAGCTACCGGGGTGGGCATGGCGCAAGACCACCCCTGATCTCAGCTCATGGGCACGGGGTGAAAAGAGTCTTCATGCTGTCCCTCGGCTCAAGGCCAGCCCAGGAAAGCCACAACGCTGCCCGCCCGCCGGCTCCCGATCGAGCCGTACGAGCTCCGGACTCTGGCCCCAATTCTCCCTCCTCGCCCTGACCAGCACCACCGATTCCCACAAGTCAAAGCCAGTTAACAGTGGAGCGTCATGTGCCTTCATGGAAAAAAAAAATCAGACACCTCAGCACACTTCGCACATTGCCAACTAATTTATTCAAGGCTTTCACTGTTTTTTTATTTCCCATTTTCCGTTCTCCCTCAACACAGGGCCACAGATTTTCAATTAGACTTTAACTCGGGCCTCTTTATAGCGAGTGGAAATGGATTGCAGAGCTCCCTCTTTATTCATCGATTTTTTCCCCCACAAAGAGGGGAGTGGGTATGTGTTAAATGAGGTTTTTATGTCTGCCTCAACAGTCTTCTCATTGATTTAGTTGCACATTTCAAATGTCCAGATTTACAAATGAGCCAAAAATATATGCATACAAAAAAAGCAGCAGACAGGAGATGTAACGTACTCTCTGCTCTGTGAGTCCCAGCAGTGGATGCAGCCCTGTGCTCCTAATACTTGATATTTATGGAGAAATCTCCCCGCAAATTATTTCAGCAAGTTTTTGCTTAAGATCACAATTATTTAAAAGACTGATCTATGTATATAAAATACACTGATGCAAGTGGAAAGGTTACACTGATGTTAAAATGTGGTCAGAAGACAGGGCTTGTCTTTCTTAGCATGAAGCATAGTTGGCTACATTTTAGTTCCAGCACCTCTCTCTAACAGAAACAGCTGTTTCATGAACCATCACATTAAATCTCTCAAGTAAACGCTACACAGAATATTTTACTATCCACTGAGACTCTAAGCTGTTGGGGGAAAAAATCTATGAGGGAAAAACCAGAGAGATGTCAGATGGGCTAAGTCTAAACCAAGATGAGATAAACCCTAAGTAATGCGCAGTCAGGCACCTGTGTTAGATAAGAGCTTTTCTTGCCAGCTTGTTAACATGCAGTCCTGCGTTTCCACTGTTCCTCTTGACTTCACAGACCCACTGGCAGAGCCTGCAGGGGTCAGACCACATTTCCATGGAAGCCTTGCATTGCAGTCATTTACTGCCTCTGCTTTACAAATGAGTCTTCATCTTATGCAAAAGACCTCACATCACCAAACCACACTACTCTCCTGCCCATGAACAAACGGTTCTTGGCGACTCCCTCAATAAAGGAAGGGAAACTCCATATCCTGGCATGTAGTATGTGCTTGGGGAGGAGAATATTTATATTCAAACATCCCTGCTTCCTCGTGGGACTGTCAGTCTGAAGCCCCAGCGCCAGACGAAGACGAGCCTGATCCCCTCGCAGGGGCAGTAAAGGAAGAGAACTTGTCGCACATTTGCATCTCATTTTTCGCATCAGTGCTCCCGATGCAGGAAGAGAAAGGAAAACGGGCGGGGTGGAAATGAGGTGCATGTACACTCGCTCGTCGGAGACGCAGAGTAAATGCGGTCACCTGCATCGCTGGGAAGAGAGTCTGACTGCCTCTCGCTGGTCAGCCATGCAGAGCGGGCTAGACAGAACAAGCACACGGTGGAGATGAAGAACCGGCGTTTTAGTCTCCGCGAAACCCAGCCTGCTGAGGTAAGCGCTGCAAAACTGCCGCGCAGCTTGGTAGGCATCTGAAGAACGTGCCGCAGGGGCAGCGGTCTGGTGAAGTCTGGGAAAATAGTGGGGATTACGTGAAACCAGCAAAGCGATGGAAGCATCCCAGCTGATCTTTTTGGTTCCTGTTAATGCCGGAATCCCAGAGAGGGGGGTCTATCTAATCTTCATTCACCTGGGACCAAGCAGGACTGGAAATGCTATGAATATGCAAGTGTGTACAGGCCACACTAAAGAGTTCATGGACCTTATTAAGCTGCTGGGGTGGTGTTGCAAATAAGTGGTACTCAGCAGTGTCCTCAGCACCCCAGTCCCATTAATCCGATGTTTAATAAAGACAGTTGTCAGCTAATTTCCTCTATGTGAACAATGCACTGACCCAAATCCCCTCCCACAGAATAGTCTCCTCTTGCTCACCTAACGCTTAAGGCCTAAGGCCCAGGGGCAGTATATACCCCCTGAAACAAAGAGATGACCCTCCAGACACCTGCGGCCTCGCCTTGTCACTCAAACACGTTGCACACCCCGCAGGGCTAGAGGGACTTTAGCCACTGGAGATCCTGAACACAACCTGCGGAAGCAGACATGCAAAAAGACCAGATCTGACAGGGCAGACAAGACTCACAGCGTTGAAGTAGTTCCAGTAGGTAGTTGCATCAGTATGCGTAGGCTACAAAGGAAAAAGTACAGGTTTATTCCACGCTGAAAAGAAAAGAAACAAGTGTTGGCTGTGGTCCCTTCTTCAGGAGTGGCTCCCCAACCGATACATTGTATCGCTTTTCTTTTCAGCATGGAATAAACCTTTACTCGTTCCTTTGAAGTCTCACAGCGTGACACACTGCCACATTATCCACTATGCAAAATGCTAGGCTAACACCAACTGGCTCACCCTATCGACAGGCCTGCAAGGATATGGTCTGTGTTTCTTACATAGCTGATCAATGGTTTCATACACGGGTTTGTATTATGACCACAGTTTACATTCTGCTGAGGTTCAGCATTTTAACTTTTCATCATCAGCTCCCAAAAGGACAGGAGCGAAATGTCATTTTAGCCCCTTACAAGACACAAGACAAGTCAAGATGCACGAAATCGGTGCACTCAGCCACAGCGCGGTTCTTCAGCCATATCCTCTCAGACTTCCTCCCTGGGTCTTTACTGTCAGGATAGAAGAGCCGTGGCAAAGTGCTCTTGTTTGATGAGCACTGATGAGTGACGGATGATTCGAAAGTTTGATGAGTGACTTTCAAATCAAGACAGGGGTGCACGTCTTTCTTAAGGCATCTTCGAAAAAAACTTTCAAGATATAGAGACACAGCCTGCTGGTGATGACTACAAAAAGAGCAAACTAAGAAACAGACAGAGAAAAAGCAAAGGAAACAAATCAAAAAGACTATCCCCAGTAAAAAAGCAGAAATCCTGGGCACTGTTGAGGCTCCACAGATATGCCTTATGCCTTGCAGGCAGACTGTGATTTCAGCAGCAGAGCGAGGAAGATTCAGCAAGAATATTTCATTGCAATAGCTCTATGAAAGCAGGAACATGTATACTTCATAGTAAACTTCATCACACAGTTTACTTCTTACAGGGAACTGTAAAAACAATTTCCAGCAATGACAGCACATTTCTATAGCTATGCTATACCTAGAAGCCTGCTTAAGTTTGGAACTTGGGTTTGGGTTGAGGTTAGTGATGCATAAATGGTTAGGAGAGCAGCTCAAGGTCAAGGTTCATGGAAAGGATGAAGGGAGAGCTACTCCGAGAGTAACTAATGCAAATCCTAACTTTAATCCTCACCCTAACCACTAACCCGGCGCAATCCCCAACATTGATTCCAGCCTTAACTTTACCTTCTGTAGGAATGGCATTTCCTCCTTAAATACAAAGGGGTCTGAAAACAATTACAAGTCTGAACCAATATACAAGTTATTTTTCAAGGGCAAATGCACGATACATTTTCTTTCTATTTAGCAGTCCTCCCGCAGAATGATGACTGAGATAATTTATAGCCATATCTATTTGCTTGGCTGTTTTTATTATAAATGGGTTCCAGTGTTTAGTCTGGCCTGTCGTAACACGAACAGCTGAGGGCAAAATAATGAGCCAGCCATGGTACTTTAATGCACAATGATCAATGTTTTAACCAAAACGGAACGAGCTATAAATTCAGCTGTCAAGTTCGAAACCTAAATGGAGAGCCCGAAGGGTTTCTTTTCTGAAGCAAGCTTCTTCGGGCTTGTGGAAAGAGTTAAATGAACACCTAAACACATCACCGCCCAAAAGAGCGCATCTCCCTAAATTAAATCACTGTGGAACCTCCACGCTGGCAAATGAAGATTTATGAACATTCCCTGCAAGCTTTCATTTGAGAAGACCGCAAACACACACATTGGCCCTCTGCAGCACATACTGTCAGGGGAACGTACATACAGAAGCCTAGAGGTACAACAAAAAACTATAACTAGCCACCCCTGATGAAACCGTTTAAGGAACAAAACAAAAACCATCAACCAGCTACTAACTACCGAACAGCTTAGACAGGTTACAAACAAGAACAGGTAATTTGTTCCTTCTTATACTCTTAATGTGCAAGAGATGATATTTTGCACATGCCTATATTTAATAGCAACATTATAATTTATTTCTAGGTCTTCGTCTGCTGTTATCATTAATAGTCTTAGATTGCTCTAAATGTATGCCTTAAATATTGGCACCTGATTTCTCAAACATAATAAAAGCCCTTGCAATTGCGTAGTGTGTCGCACACAGGAGGGGGCCCACTTCCCCTGCCTCTATAGTACAGCCCCCTACACAGCAAATCAGGGGGAGAAGGGACCGGGCTTGTAAGGGAAGACAGAGTGTACAAGCTCAGAGAGGAAGGCAGGCAGGACACTCGGGTTAACACACTTACTCTCACTAACAGTACCTCAGAGAATCTGTAATAATTATTTAATTGCGACCTCTGCTTAACAGCACAGCAAGAGGTATGGCGCCAGTGTTCCTCGTTACCATACAGAGGCGCTGATTTGGAAACTGCGAAGCTGTGAAGCAGTGAATCAGTTACTACTGGTGATAAGTGGGTCTAGCGGAGTAGAAGATAGTGTGGTCAGCACAGAAGATGATATGGGTACTGCTGCAACACTGTAAATACAGAGGGAGAAAAGAGCAGGGCCCTAGGAAAGGGCCTTATGGGACGCCCATAGCAACTTGAAGAGGTCACAAAACCAAGCTGTGACATTTCACGGACTGCAATTGATTTGCAGGTAAATCTGAAACCGCTGAGTGAGTTTATCTCAAGACTAAAAAAAGGTTTTCATAAGACCATAGCCATTCACAGCATCAAAAATGAACTATAAAGAAAACTGCATAAGTGTAATTTTTGTTAAGAGCCATTACGTTTTCTCTGACAAATTTCAAGATTCCTGGGACACACCCATGCCCAAGATGAAAACCCAGCTGTGCATCTCATAAAATGTAACTGCGGTCTAAAAAAAGAGCTTAGCACCTTGGCAACTTTTTTGAAAGGGGAGACAAAATGAATACAGGTCTATAGCTGATAGAGTTCTGTCTCATCCACCTCTTTGAGACACCAGAAAAGGGACAAGCTTCCAGTACAGTCAGACACAGTGATACCAGTGTTATAAAAGGGAGAATAAATACATGGGGACTGTGGAACAGATATTAAATTAGCTGCAGGTTTTATTAAAAAAAAACTGCCTCAATACCTCCATGATTGGTGTGCTCATGACTACCAGTTGTACACAGGAGAGCTAGGACTTCACATTCAGTCATGGGAAATACGCCAAGAGGGAAGGCACTCTGGACTGTACTGACAATCAAACACACAGCAAACATGTAGAAAAGGCCGAGTAGTCAAATTACTCAAACAATAGTTTTTCTTACCCATCACAAGAATACTTTCATAACTGAAACAAGTCATTGAGATGGTAACGACTAGTTCAGCATACATTTTACTTCCAAAATGTCTTTGTATTTGGCAGCTTGAGAATCGACGGTTGTGCTCAATTTCAAGCTTCTAACGGCCTGTGAGTATTTATTTCTAATTTGTCTAAAGGAAAGCCAATCAGATGGCTTTCTATAGGCCCCAGAAGCTCGCCAAGCTAGATTCTTATTAAAGATGACAGTTGAAGGCTAAGCTGAGGTCTGCTGCGATTTTTAACTCTAAACCTCATAATTGGTGCTTGCTTGTTGACAATGGTGCCAAAACAATCCTTAAACAGATCCAAGCATCGTCAACAGATGGAATGAGAGACATTCTGCTCTCGCTCGTTAAAGCCAGACTGAATACCTCTGTGGAGTGTTTTTACACTCTCAGCCTGGTTTCCCTCCTGAAAATGTTTGCCAACTGACTAATTAAGGGGAACATATCCCCCCCCCCACACACACACACCACAACAAAGTGTCAAGTTTAAATCTGCTATTGTGATTTGCCAAGTACAAGCCCAACACCACGCTGGAGTGCTGGGTACCATCCTGGAGGGGAGCTGTCGGCTGCCATGACGATGAGTTGGTGCTCCATCCCCTCTCCTTGGTCACAGTATCCATGGCAGGGCTGGTGGCGGGGCAGCCTGACATGCCACCTGGCGCAAGTGGACACAATCCTCTTCAAGCCTGCACAGTCTCCTCTTGTTACAGATGTCTGAATTACATGCTTGGGAGAAACTGGGCAAAATCGGTAGAGTCCCTGGACTCACTGCCTTTCGGGAAGCACAGACGGCACCAGTTAAACAGGTTAAAGTCGCATTTATCAGTGTCCCCTCAAGGACACACACTTTCTTTCTTCCTGCACGGAGACAGCAGCAGGTAGAGTCTGGCTTCTTCCTGCTTCCACTGTGCTAACTGGCCTCTCTCTCCACACTATTCAGGGTCAAAGCCAGTAATTAGGTTTTGCAGCACATGGTGAAACAGCAGGGAAAGCACTTTTTAAATTGCTGCTGAGCTTTTTTGAAATTCATGGAGCACTTACAGCCTCATTAAAAAAAGAAAAACAGGATTATGTTTTAAATGTCCATTTGAGTTTCACGGCTATTTTTATGATTTATTTAAACTTATTTTATTGCTTTTGTTTCCATCTATGGTAAAACATTGCACCTAATGATAATAGGAAATGGCTATGTCAATTGCTCTGTGAACTAAGCACGGCACTGGTACCATTCTTGTACCGCAAATAGGTTTGGGGAGCAATTACTTAAACTGTTAATAATTAAAAAGCTAACAGTTTAAGAAAAACTGAAAGATTCATATACCGTATAATAAAAACACATCCTTTTTTCCAATTTTTAAGTCTCACAACTTGTTTTAATTTAAACATGCATCTTTCTTCAGTCGGATCTATGACAGCTGTACAAATGAACAAAATGTGTGAAAGTTGACCTTCTCCATTAACTATAAGTGCACGCCTTCTAAAGGTGAAGCTGTACATCACGATTAAGATGTGGTATGACCTCTGGCTCCACCAGCATGTTATAAGCTGCTGCTGGTGGGTTCTTGAGGGCTTCTGGAATCTTGCAGATGAAACAGAGCTGCTTGGCAAGAAGCACACTGAGCTCAGAAGGGGCCAAAGACAACGGAGTACTAGTCAAGGGAGCAGGACAGCAGACATGGTGATGCTGGGAGACCATTCGTCTCTCCTTGGTCAAGTGTTCGGAAACGCAGAGGAACCTTTTCTCCAGGCAGTGTAAAAAAAGTGACACCTTCCAATAATGTTTTCGCCTTCCGGGCGCCGTGATCAGGAAGGAGCAAAGACAGCATTCTTCACGTTAACAACGGGACCATAATGCTCAGCTGAGAGACACCAACTACACGCGCCACTCAGACCCGCCCAGGGCTCGCTGCTGAAGGGTGAGGGCATTTAAAGTTACCATGGGCAGGACAGGAAGACACACTTACAAATGCTTTCGCTTCAGAGACCGCTGCCTCTCCTGTTGACACTATGGATGTCAAGGACATTACAATCCAATGGGAAACAGGGGAAAACACTATATTGTGCCGATTCCTGCAGATAAAAAACATCTATTGTAGGAGCTTTTCCTTTTAAAAGGAAATAATTTATTTATTAACACACTACACAAAAGCACGGATGAATTAGCAAGGTGAAATGTCTGAAAGTATAATAAAACTTTCGTCATTTATAAATTCCTGCTGGAAAGGGAATCATTGTTACGCTCTAGGCCCATCTGCATCACGCAACAATATCTTCAAACGCAGGTGGGATCTGCAGCTGGAGCACAGCTCCCTCGCGGGGCCAGGACACCCTTAATAAATGTTAAGGTTACCCTTGAACTTCACCGACAAGTTGGGCCTCTGAAGCAGAACAAGTAACATCGAAGCTCTCAGAAGTTTGTAATAAACCGATGACTATGGAGGACACTCTTCACTCTTGGAACTGTCCTGCTGTTACTTCAGGATACAGAACATCAGGGCTGAGAGGACAATACCGACCTACAGTAACTGAAATCATATGCCATCCTGAAAGGTGTTTTTTATTATTATTTGTGCCAATCTATTGCTTAATGAACCGTACTTAAAGGGAATATTAAGTCCAGAACAGAAATGAAGTGCAGGCCATACCAAACTGCAGCGCCCAACACGTCTGGTCACTGTTTAATAACCAGATGCTGCAAAACACCCCTGCTGTAGAGCCACACCGCCAAGCTAAAAAATCAGGGCACTTAATACAGCCTGCTGAACCAGAAAGGAGCTAAAACATTGGTGGGCTCTGGGCTGTGAACATCACAGGGCAAAACAGGCAGCAATAGCCCACATTCATCGGTTTAATCTACAGGTACACCACAGTACGATCATGTTACATGAAATGCAGACATGCTGGCTAAAGCATGTCTTCTGAACATTGAAATGATGAAGCATCCATAATTAGGAAGTGTAGCCACAAGGACTGCAGTAACTCCCTACAAATAAAAAACGGCACTGTTCACTCAGACTCCAGATGATGATGATGACGAGGAGGGGCTGTTACTGAAGGCATTTTCTCCTTCAGGCAATAATTTATGATTTAGTGATTGCAGATTGACATGTAACATTTTATTGAAGGAACTGTTGAAAAATCCACATAAGGTGAAATATACATTAGATCGGAGTCACTCCAAAAGCACATTAAACATTGTTCTGTAAGTAAAGCTATAAATTAGACAGAAAAGACCCAAATACATTAAATGATATTATAACAGCCAGAGTTTGAGAGACTCTAAAAGGACTCAACACACCAAGTACAATATTCTCATATCCCCCAGCTCTGGTTACTGAACAATTCTGGTTGTTAAACAATTCAAAATCCAGAGGTTTCCAACAACATGGAAGGAATTAGCATGGGTTCATTTTGAGATTGGGAGCTTATCATCAATTATTGATCAACTTTTATGTCCTAGATGATAATCAGGGTTAAAATGTTAAGCACGGTTACTACTACAGTTACAACTGTGCATATACCGTAAACGCAGCACAAAACTGTAATTGAAGCAACTGCATTTTTATAATGTATGCAGCACACTACTTCATGCTGTAAAATAAAACCACGAAATGTTATTTGCTTTCTGATGTGTGGCAATTAATTGCAATTTGGTTTCTTTCTGAGCTCCTAGCAATAATCATACTGTGTAATGCGCTGTTTTAATTAGCGACCATTGTTATTCTCATCTGCTTTATTTGCTCTTTATTAAACCCATATGGCACGATGTTCATTAACCCCTTACCTAAAGGAAGCGACACAGTATTTAATAATCAAGGATCTAAGGTAAAATGTTAGACAGGGTAAAAACATAGTATTCAGCAACAATCCAAGTGTTGGAGATTTTATCATAATAAAATAATTTAATGTGTGAATAGAATTATATCATATTTAATTATGTTGTATATTATATATTTAATTTATTAATATAATAAAATCAGACACTGCAGTTTTCAATCATGATTGAAATCATGATTTATTGTTTTGAAATCTATTTTCCCTTTAAGATCTGCCGCGAGGGCGAGCTGGGTAGTGGACATATTAATAACAAACAGTGCTGTCACTTCTTTCACAGCCGAACAGGACGGTGAACAAGCTGTGGAGGTTTTATTAGTCCAGTATTGATTCCCGTGGTCTTTATCAGAATCGACCGGCTACACCCAGTGTTCCAGCTCTTGCTCTTTCAATCCAAAAGCTCAAGAGCTTAACAGCAAACCTGACAGAGTCAAAGTTTTAAAAAAAAACTGATTCCAGCTCAGAAGGAAAAAGAATCACAGCTCTCAGACCTGCAGTGGAAGGTCCCTAAAAAAAGTACTCTGAAAAAGATAACACCAAAAATTCATACAACAACTCAGTGGAAGGCTCAATAGTTGGCCTAGAGGAATAAATGTCTTGTGGTGCAAATAAAAATAAAAAACGGATTATGAGGAACATTAAGGGGCTCCTGAGTGGCTCAAGTGGTTCAGGTGAATGCCCAGGTTTGAGTCTAGGTAGGACTACTAGCAGACTGGTAACAGGGCTCCCCCAGCAGTAGAGTAAACTGGGATTAGTCGACAGGATACTCTCGGCCTCTGTATCTCCTGGGTACTTGCAGAAACAGCCTCTCCTCCTCCAGAATCTTCCTGTGTGTGCATTTGTTAAAAGACCATTAGCTGAAACACAGGCATCTTGGAGGGGTGGCTCAACGCCAGGTGGGTGTAGAGCAGTAGCTCGGAAATGGGCCGGGTAGCAGTGTGTGTATCTGGAGGAGAGGCAGAATGGTGGGCAGGGGAGGTGAATAGCAAACAAATGTGGGCGTGTCTGGGGGAGTGGCTAAACAGATATGGGCATGTCTGGGGGAGTGGCTAAACAGATATGGGCATGTCTGGGGCAGTGGCTAAACATATGGCCAAGTGAGATTGTTAAAACAGATAGACAGGTCTTGGGGGAGTGGCTCTAAAGTGGGTGTGTCTGGTGGGAGTGACTAAATACATCGGTGGGTCTGTAGGGAGTGGCTAAATACAAGGGTGGGTGGGGTAGGGGATTCTTCTGAATTCTGCTTCTGAATCCCACTCCAATGTGCAGTCACAGCGTTCATAGCCACAAATTAAGAGTTAAAAAACACATAACTGGCAATTAATGATCTGGTGGGAATAACAAATATAACTGGCAATTCTAAATAAGAAAGTAAATAAGTACTGGCATATACCTAAGTCTCACAACAAAGAAAAAAAAACAGCTTTGGAATGAATGCAATTTAATCTCTGGATCCTAGCTCACTGAAACATGACAAAGACAGAGCAGCACATCAAATCAGCTTTCAAAGAGATGTGACAGGACCCATCAGGCCACTCCAAATCCTCACCCCTCCGTGCAACTTCTGTAGCGCGCTGGCTGACGACAAGGGAAGAGCTCAGTTCCCAGGGGGTCTCCTGGGAAAATCCACAGGACCACGGGAGGCTGGACTGGGTTAGATATCAAGATCACTCCTGTTCACTGCCTTGAAAACCTGGAACAGCACAGCCTGTCCTCTTGTTCAGCGTAATCAATACCCTGGGGCCCATCTTTGAGCCCACAAAGTTCTGGGAGTTATAAAGGGTACATTTATTTATATATGATCCTAATGCCGATGCTCCAATTTAAAGTAAGGAAACATGGAAGTAAGGGGTCAGTCTCTCACTGTACTAACCTACAATTTGGCGGGGAAAAAAGCCAACGCTAGTAAAAGCATTGAACAGAATATCAAACAGCACGGCCCTTTGGATCAGAGACACCGCAAGGGCAAGCTAGAATATGCCAGGTTTCTGAGGACAGTAACAAATATTTAATCTGTAAGACCTCCAGCAATGTTGTCGCAATGATACCAATTAAACCACTGCACGATCAAACTGAATGGGATAACACGCAAGGAAAGCAAATCTGAATTAACCTAGAAGGCAGGAATTATTAATGGTAATGCGTACTCATCTAACACAGAAGAGGGATTAGAAATACTGCTGTATGCATGCACACATGCTCCTTCATTCAGCCGAGTAGCCTGCAGGACAGTAAACGCAGCAGGTGGCATGGTTATTGCTATTATTCAGAGATGGGGGGGTGTTCATAAAGGTACAGAAGCTGAGTCGAACTTTCGTCTTTAGAAGTTAAGGAGATCTCCCAGGCGTTCTCACTGTCAGGTTATTACAGGTTTCTACATGCAGCTGTCCCGAACTAAAGAAGACCAAATCAGAAACACCTCATGAAACAGCTTGCCATTCAGCTAGCGGCACACTCCTGGCAGAGCCTGCCGAGACCCCCTGACAGCCTCACTAAGTCCCAGGCACTTCTCACTCCCCCTGTCCCCAAGAGGAAAATGGGTATAGCGCTTTCCCGACTGCACTGTGAAAACTGAGCTCTGCAGAGTGCAGACAGGTCCTCAGGCTGTGCAGTTGTCAGAGCTCTTCCACACTACACTACCGCTGAAAGGCGAAGTGGCTGTTCTTTAGCACCCTGAGATCTAACGGATTGGCCTCTTGTTCAATTCCCCTCAGGGTAATCGCACGCGAACTGCAGGCCATTTAAAACAAAGGCCACTTCCAAGCGGCTGAAATGTCTCCACGCGCTGACCGAACCAGCCTGAGCAACACGATTCGCTCTCCTGCTTCTCCCTAGGGCCTTTCAAAGCAGGGCGAGCAGAGGGGAAGGCCACTGTGGCATGAGCAGATCTGCTCTCTTCCACTGAACGTCAGCAGCAAGACCCTGGGAGAGCCTCCTGCTGGAAGCGCTCGGTCCCCAGGGGGCCCGCGGGACACACGCAGGCCGGGGGCTCTTGGCCCGCAGCAGGCGTCCCCCCCTCGTGCGCACAGGGAAGAGGCAGCTGGCCGCTAAACCAAGCCCCTAGCAAATCTGCAATGAAACCACGCTGCTGACATCAGGAATATTGGGCCCATTTACTCGGACGAGGCCCTGCAGACGAATGCCACCTTGCACTTCCTCCGACGCGCCGGACTGTTAACCCCCTGCTCCGACGCGCCGGGCTGAGACTGGATTCCAATTAAATTCCGGCACTAAGTGACAGGTGGAAAGAGCCCGCTGCAGCCAATAAGTTCATTAGGATGCGGCTCCAGTACATCCTCGTCCACCTAATAGGATTTTTCCCAGAGCTGAAGAAATAAAGTTGTACTTTATTAACTGGCAGTGCTAATAAATACAAAGATTAATCTCGGCATTTGAGCATGCAGCGCTCCCCTTACACTCAAAATCACGAACCTGTAGTTATTGGAGGGCGAGACAAATCACAACTAAAAAACGCACGTGTGGTGTAGTTATCAGACATAGGTTCCAGAGGACTGGAAGATTAAAACTCTAAGATGTAAACCCCATTATGAAAATGTATTTCCAAAGTATGTTGTAGTCTTTCATTATAAAACTTTTTTTGGAAACTTTGACTGGGCATTTTTTCCCAGCACCAACCAACACAGTGGCACAGCCAGACCACATCAAAAAAAGTGCTCAAGCCTGTGTTGTTAAACACTCACTATGGCTCCACTTGGTGAGAAATGTTTTCTTTAGAAGGGTTTACAATAAAGATTATTAAAAGTTTTTTTTGCACTGTACTGCAATTAAAGCAATCCTGTTCTGTAAAGATCAAAATTTGGTTATTTTGAAACAGAACTAACAAGCCTCTCCAAGACAGGAGCACAGGGAGGATTGTGGGACTCAATAGGAGTTCAGTTATCCAAGACAAACACCCAGTATCCCTGCATGCTGGAAGAGAAAATGGAGTATAGAACTTGTATATGTACAAGACAAGTATAGTGTGCACAGTACTTCCTGACTGCAGAAAGCGAATGGTTTGGGAAGGTTTGGTTTTTAATCAGAAATAAAGAGACTTTGAGTTCAACCAATTTCACTGCCAATTTCCTTTGGTCTCTTCGCTACACAGGACTCTCTGAACACTCATCTCAGCTCTGGCCTTCCCAGCCAGCTTCTCACAGACTGAAAGCATTAAGAATGACCGGGAGAAACTCTCGTCTTCACACAGAACACAATGAACACGAGTGAGGCAAACGAAACAGAGTTTGAATTCATGGGTACATTCAATATTTCTCACAAGACAGCTCTAAAAGACCTAATCATCATAAACTTGAATTCCTATATGGAATGAAACAGACAGGGAGAGCTGCCTCTCAAACCTAGTGCACTCGCACTTTCACCAGCTGGTAAGCAAAGAGAAAATTGTGTCTCTTTGCAAAACTGTTTTTTTTTTGGGGGGGGGGGGGGATTTCACGGCCAAAACAGATGCCGGTTGATCAACCAGTCATCCAATGCCGGCCTTGCAGGTGAGCTCTTCAAAAGACGCGTGCAGGCCTCTGGGGTACTTCCTCCAGACGTTTGAGCCTTTTGGCCATGAGACTCGGTGAGCAGGCTGGATCAGGAAGAAGAGGCAGAGCAGAGAGACTTGGGGGCCTGTGGGGGGCTGTTGCCAATGATGGAACCACACAGAAAACGGCCTTTCCTTTATTGCCTAGGGAGACAGAATCCCAATTGGTAAGAGCTGACTGGCCAATCGACAATATGTATTAATAGTAGTAAGGATGCTGTCTCATCTATGGCTTTCATTGGCTGCTTAGTTGATCAGGGAAAGCAATCACCCAGACTTTAGAGGAACACGTAGGGCTGTCGTCCCCTCAAGATGGCACATGGATCCAGTCCAGCAGGAGTGTCAACTCTGAGAAAGTTCAGCTCAAAGGCAGTAAAACAAATGTTTTGCACCTGTTCACAGTTCTGTGCTGTCCCCGTAGTCTCTTCTTTCTGAGCAGCTCACATACTCTGATAGAGCTCTGGAAAGAAAGGACCATGTCGTGGCAATCACTGTTGCACAGAGGCTAAAACAAATGCAGGACAATGTTTCGCATTTAGCAAGTGTGTAAACACTCTCGGGGAAAAAAAAGGAATCATCTTGTCAATTGCTAGTGCATCCTATATGATAATTACTACAGTGTGCGTTGGAAAGTCACACAAGTGCTTGGCAACCACTTGCCAACCAAGAAAACAATTAACGACATTTCAAAACGCCTCTAAACTCTCGGTTCAGCATCACAAAGATAAAAAAGGAAAAGAAACAGGAGTGTGGAGGCGTCCGTTCTATAACGGCCAATTATTAAGGTAATGGAGCCGAACGCAGGCAGGTGGTCCAATTAGGTGAAGCCGGCTGCTGAGGGTTAGAACATCTGTGTCATCTGTAGCTCAGAATTTCTACCTAAAGAACAGCTAACGGCACTGACTGCACGTCAGCGTGGGTGACAGTGTGATGTCTTCGTTACCAGCCCAGGTGTCAAAGCTCTAGGATCTCGTGGGAGGCACCCTAGTGTAACGGATGGGCACAAGAAGGAGGATATTTACCCACTGCGAGCCGCAAGAGCACACAGCAGGTGCCACACAGGAGCAAATAAATCACATTTGCCCCTGTGTAGCACCTCGAATGCAGGGATCAATGATGCACAAGAGACCACTCTGATCAGGAGCAATATTCAGTCGCAAGATACTTAGTTGTAAATCACATAAGCACATGGGGTCCAACACAAGACATCCCAGTAGTTCAGGAACCTACACAGGGCATCCCTCACAGAGCCCCTCTTCTCCAGACAGCTGCCCACCTGCCCTGACAGGTAAGGCTCCCTGGCTCAGGTGCCATCTGGTAACAGTAATTACAACACCGATTGTGAGTGGTCTCTTAATTATTGCAACAACGTGCTCAGCCACCCGAAGAAGGCTCGGCGGCTTTTGTGCTTTTTTATTTCTACTTTTCCTCATTGAATTAACACTTTTATTGTTATAACCACTATAATAATCATTATCGTCATCGGCAGCAATCAGTGATGCACAAGAGACCACACTGATCAGAGCCAATATTCCTTCATGGTCGCACAGCAATTCATTTCCTTTTTTAAAAAAAGGCCTGGATCAATCAATTAATTTCTGAAATCAAACAACCACAACAAAATATTTTAAAACAATTAGGAGTAAACATTAAGTCTATGTTGCATACAGTATTTAAACATGGCAGAGAACCAACTTTATCCCTGAAACCTAGCGCAGATGCAGGGGTTTGTTAAGAACATTATGCACACGCTGCTGATACAAGTTTAACAACTTCTCATCAGCCGTTTAATTTAATTTCCTGGGTGTACGTACAGCACACACAAAGCTGACAGGGCAACCACAGAGGGAACGGTTGACGTCTGCAAAGCAGACAGAAAATTAAAACATGGTGTCTCTGCCCCGTTTCGCTAATGTACAGAAAGGCCTGTAGTTGTGAAGCAACATGTACAAAGCTCATTTTCAAATAACAACATGCAGCAGAGCAGCCAGGTCAATGTCTCTGAGATGATACATCCACAGCGAGAACAAATCCAATTGCTGCCTTCTGAAGCTGAAAATCTGAAAGCCTGCCAGGGTCACCTGTGAATCGATAGCAATTCTTGGCCTGGAGCCTTAACATCGCCAGACCCTCGCTGACTGATCTTTCAGAGAGATGAAGCCAGCGCTCCGTCACGCCTGATCAGGCACTGCTCAGACACACACCTGAAACCAGATTCTGGGCCACCTCAACGGGCCACGGAGATTGTTCAGGCAGGAGCATGTTGTGCAAAGAGACCCTTTACATACAGACTAGAGAAGCGGTAGTAAACTGCCCGTCTCAAAATACAGAAGACAGGAGTTCAGAACAATGTCCCTTACGATGCCGTCCATACGTTGAACACTGTGATGCAATGCTCTCTGGTCTTGACGCTTATTAACCAAACAGTCTTTAAAGAATCCAGAGTCTCACAAACACACGTGCATATGGCCTTTTTTCAATATCATTATACATTCTGGTTAGAGTTCCAGAGAACTCCTGTCAGACTTTGGAATCAAACTGCTGGCTTTTTGCTCACTGCCCATGAGGATCCTCATCAGGCTTGAATTCTTTCATTTCCACAACCAGCTGCTACCCTTGGTTGTTGCTCAGTCCTTACGACCAAAAATATGCATCATTTGGTCCACAGAAGTCTGCTCTGACCATTCTGTAAGCCTTGGCCAGAAAGTTCTACATTTTGAATTCAAAGGGAAATTGCATACTGGGAAGAAGCGCCGGGTGTCTGTAGGAAAGCTACCTGGACTGCTGCTATAGCCTGTATAAAAATAAAACCTACAGTGTCCGTATTGAACAGAAAAGCTTGTGTATCCCTAACCTGACATTTAATATTGATTTCAGAATTTAGAATATTTTAGAGTCAGTACATTAAATACCGATTCATTTGTCTGATGCTCTCATTTCCAAAGCAAGTTATATTTACACTCATTAATACAGCCGGACGTATTAATGGGGGAACTGGGGCAACGTGAGTGAGGAACCCTTGAGCAAGGTACAAAAGCAGCTCATCCCCAGGGATTTGAACCCACGACCTTCTAGTTACACGTCCAGAACCCTGACTGCTGTGCAGCCTCCACTCTGCACCACAAGAAGAACTTCAGGAGTAAATTATAGGAATCAATAGTCTGGTGGTTTTTCTGGTCCACCCCCAATTAGCAACACAGCACTGTTACTCTGTTACATATGATAAATTCAGCAGCTCAGCTTGCAGTATCACTGATGGACTGCATCCATTTGGCATGAAGACCTCGCAGCACAGAGAAATAGGCTTCTTTTACTGCAAAGAAACAAACTGCGTTACTAATAAGGCTTGACTGCGTCCCGCATCAGTGACTCTTGCTAAAATACTACCATGGCACACAGTCGTATCCAATTAATATGAATACCACCGAATTACAGCCGGCATGGTGACCTTCAGATCTGAATTCCCAGCAGGAGAAAAAGCCATTAGACTACATAGAGAGTCTGCATCTCTGAAGTTTGTTTTCTGGTGCGTACCTTAGCAAGACTGATCAGGGACAGGCTCCTCCGCAACTCAATGATGCCTGCGAGCCGATATAACCCTAATGTCAGATCGGCACTGCAGAATGTACACTTTCTCAGCTGATATGACCATAATTCCTCAGGTTTTCCGCTGCACCAGAAGTTTAGGCACTATATATCCAACTGTAACCGTACCGGCGAGAGGCAGTGTTAGTGTCTGTGGTTACATGCTCATGCCCTGGACTGTCCACACCAGAAGCACTTTCACATCTGCGAGTTCTCTTCCTCCTGCCTCCTCGCTCCTCGACAAGCACGCCCTGTGCCATTTTTCTCAGCGCACATCGTGCACAGGGAACGCTCACCCCAGTGAAGCCATAACATGCTTCTGCCAAAACAGCCGGAAACAGCACGCCCAAGCAGAACGCCAAGATCCGCTTGGAAAAAAAACTTTCTGCACGAGCAGCGGACAGTTTTAACAACGAGGAGTCGCCACAGATTTTGGATCACTGGTAAAACGTGATCAGGAGGGCTCAGTTAAAAAGTAATAAGTAGTGCTTTGAAAAGGGAGAATTGGTGGTACTTCTTTATGCAAAGGAATGAAGGTGTATGGAGCAAGTCAGCCAGCCATGTTCATAAAGCTGAAACCTTGGCTTCTTTCAAGGAATGAGATCCTTGATCAATTAACTATTAACCACCAAACGAGCTGGATGCAATGAAGGGTCTACTCCAGGGTATAACTTATAGTATGTTCTCAAGACTCTTTTTTAACCTTTTGACCACTTTTCAAAGACAGGTGTTATATCAGCAGTCCTTAATATGGTGTTTTAAGTACCTTTTTTTGTTTTGACTGCTGTAGTGTATTGCATTTTGAAGCACATTTGTAGATAATTAAGACACTCTGGAAGAAGAAGAATTAAATTCTACCTTCACTTGATTCTGACTGTATAGGCAATTTACATGGATTTGTAGGACTGATTCCAGATCATTTTCCATCCAATTAAGTAGAATACAGGACACATGGTACAAGATTCCTTTTATTTTGTTATTCGTCTTGAAAACTAGTGCCTATAATGAATATGTGGGACTTGATCTTAAGAACTAATAAGGTGTCATTTTGGCTCATCTTCTCATCTCATGATCAGAGAAGTAGTGAAGAACTGACCAATGAAAACTTTCGGAAAAGTTATAATTAACTCTTCCACTGCGTCTCATCACCACCCTTGACCACCGGCGGTGCAGTGGCTCTGTGGGTCAGGATCTGCACCTCTGGCTGGAAGGTTGCCGGTTCAAATCCCGCGGCCGGCAGAGGAATTCTACTTCGCTGGGCCCCTGAGCAAGGCCCTTAACCCCAACTGCTCCAGGGGCGCCGTATAAATGACTGATCCTGCACTCTGACCCCCAGCTTCTCTCTGACTGTTTGTCTCATGGAGAGCAAGCTGGGGTAAGTGAAAAGACAAATTCCCAATACAAGAAATTGAATATGGCTAAAAAAGTAACATATATATATACTTCTTTTATTTTAACTATGTTTTCAGCCTTGGAAATGATTTAAAATTTTAAACACCTCAGGCATTCGAAGGAGAAAATCTCCTCACTGCTCCTCAGGAAAACACGGCCAACTTTTTCACTTAATTACCACAATAACAGTCGCCAGCTGAAGTCGATTTTACCCAGCTGGCTGCAGTGTCGGTCACGGCGGTCCTCTGCCAGGCAGAGAGCACGGTCACTCCATTCTCAGCCCGGGAGTCGAGGAATGGAAGGTCAACCTACTGCGTCCACTGCGATTGCAGTTTCCCTTGTTAGTAATAACCAATACGCCGTCCCTCAAGTATATGCCATCGCACTACTGCAATACAGCCAGAGCCTTAGATTCCAAACCACCTCTTTAACTATCTATTAACGGCTAATGACTAACGGCTGCAGCAGCACTCTGCAGTGGAGTGCACTTGGAGAGCAGCAGTTTGAGAATCTGTGCTGTGGTGGACACTGGCCTCCACTGTGCAGCCACAAACCTGGAAATATTTCAGTTTGTTCTGCTTAAATCTAGATTGCACTTGCTGTCCCCTCACTCTCCACAACGCCATAAGGTTAAGTGAACAGTGGGAGCTTGTGAGGATAGATACAGCATCACATTTCTGCTGTCAGAGGGTCCATGCAGCCAGCTGGCTCAGGATCTGCACACATTAATGGACCACACAGCTTGCATGATGAACAACATACGGGTGTTTACATGTTAATAAAGTACAAATTAACAACTGCCGAAGTTTCAAAGGAAAGCATATCCCTGTACACTCTTCTCTCCTGTGGCAACCCCTTACATACAAGTTTTATCACGAAGCTATAAAACTTCGTTCCTTTGCAAAATAAAATTGACTGTAAGAGCATCATAGGGCAGCTAGAATTTCTAGTGCGATAAATGCAAATTCTGTGTGTGCCATACAAGCACAATCAGTCCCACCCCTGTGGATTATGAAGTTGCTTTCAGGCTGAGCAAGCTGCTTGTACAGTACGTGCAGAGAGAACCACACTGATGTTGCCCTACAAATCCATGAAAATTGCCTATATAGTCAGTATCCTTTTCCGCCCTCTTACAAAATGCAGGACTGGGCCTAAATAAAGGTGGTCTTCACAGGACCTGGCGGACAGCAGATCCAGCAGACAGCAGACTTGTGCAGAAGTGGAGTTAAAGGCCCCTGCAGCTCCTCAGAGCACATCCAGTCCCTTCCCCTTTCAGTCTCCATGGTGACACTAATAAAATCAGAGGCATTCAGTTCACCAACACACCACCTCGCTAATATTAAGGTGAAATCTTTGAGCGCTGCTGCTGAGAGTCAATAACAACATGCGACGCACAGGCAGGGGTAAATCCCCTGGTTTTGACACCTCCGTTGGCCAAGACAAGAGATCACTTCGGAATCGCCTCTGGGCTACCAGTGTTTACACTTCAGGTTCAGCAAAGCGGCTGTCAACTTTTTTATGAAGTGGCCTCCTGCTTCAAGTCCCCTCTAACACTCCAGTTCTTACAAATTAACTGCACAGACTGGATAACCATCCGCTCTGCTCTCCCTTGACAGGACAACGCTGGACAAGTTTGCCCCAGTGGCACATCAGCAAGTCTAAAGCTGCTCATCTTTCCAGCACTGAGGACTGTCCCCTTCCAGGATCTTGAAATGACCGAGTGAGACTCCACATTCCTGGCCTCTGTAATTCACGGATCAGGAGGAAGAGGCGGCTCCGGGGGCACAGCGCAGATCAGGGTCGGGGGGAGGCCGGTGTGTGAAGCCTGCCCTCTCTCCCACAAAGCTTTTCTGAAAACAGCGAGCTGAAAGCACAAGAGCTGCACTCTGGGAATCGCCGCGCTGTGGGCGACGGATTTCCATGTGGCACCAGGCTTCGGTTTTCCGCCCTCCCTTAATTGCTCCGAGGGCGTTAACTAGCGAAGAGATCTGCTGGCCTCCCACTCAGCCACCCTCCTCGGTCTGCACTGCATGTGCATTATTCCCCGCGTGTGGGATGAAATATGTTTCACTTGAAACCCACATCTCAGCTGACAACATGTGAGCTACAACCTCAGCCACCTCAAGTATATTCTTAGCTCACTGCAGAGGAGTTAATAAAGCACTTGCTGCAGGCGATGTTCGCTCTCACCTCTGCAGCTCCTCATGAAGCTGAGGGCTTTGATGCAACGCAAAGCTCCACGCCTCAACACCCACAGCACCCATCCCCCCCCAACACAGTACGGTCATGCTCTTCTCCCTGACAGAGTGCCAGGACCCTGTCCTTAGCCGTGTGGCTCCCAGCGTCCTGGAGAGCGCTTCCGAAACAAGGAGACGGAAAGAATATCAAACGAAATGTCACACTGGAAAATCAATGTGCAAGTCAATACAAGTTAGGTGGACCAATGTTTGAGCACCTGCCGAAACACAAGCTGTGCAAATGCCACCTGAGAGCACGTCAACACATGCCTACCCTCCGATTACCATTACCATCACTGCAATGAAATTTTCAGCTTCTTTACCGTCTGTTGATTAAGGGCTGTTCATTTGTTAATTCGTTATTCTGGGTTCGCACTGGAGAGCACAGACACTGACGGGCACACTGTGCCCCGAATCCCAGAAAGCAGACTTCTGTGCCAGTGGAAGGAGGCAGGACAGCCATTGACTTCCATAGACGTGCGCTCTCTGACCCGGCTCAGCCCAGAGATCAAGCCTGCAGAGGGAGCAACATGCAGACACACGTACAGGAAGGGGACAAATGCACTGCCTGGGTGGACAGCAGTGCATTTCGTGGCAGAGGGAAGAAGAGCGTCTTTTGATGCACATTAGGAAAGACGTGGACTTTTGATCTGACAGAAATTGATCAGAACAATCATTTATTCCTTCCATATTAAGTGGTTGCCGGTATCCAAGTCTTGTTTTGTATGCAAAAGGAGGTGTCTGAGGTGTCCTATCAAGAGCACTTCAGATTTTCAGCACAAGGCCTTCCTTGTTGATGATGACAGGTGGAAATTGATAGATGCAGCTTACAGCTTTCATCAAGACACCACAATCTGCACCGACAAAAAACAGGCTGGAGTGATGTGGAGGAGACACTGCGGGCTCTTCTTCCATTTTAAAAGCTACTTTCCTCTTTCAGATTGAGCTAAAATTACAGCCATGGCTTTCACAAATACCAATTTTTGACTGTTGGCTGTTTTGCTTGTTTGTCAGCATTCAAGTAAGCTGACAACACTCACAAATAATAACCTTCCTAGGTACCAGGACAAGGCTAGTGACATCTTCTCTTCTTTCTCAAGTGTCACTTTAGACAGCAACAAATAATCGCACTCAGGCTGCTCATAAAAAGATTTACCCGAGAGGGCAAAAGTAATTTTAAATGTCTGATCTTTATGTGTAATTTCATAGACTCGAATTCTCCAGCCTTCGGTTACTTAGCAATGTGCAAACAGACCATGATGTAATGCAGTTATCACTCGCATGCTCTGCAGATGACTTCAACTACAATGAAATTCTCTTCTTGTACGAACACAACACACCTGCAATCTTCCACTTCCAACACCAGCGTGCACACAGTTAAAAAGGCACATGGTGGCACAGGCATTTAACAATGCATCGGGCTGGCTGCCAGCAGAATTACAGATTGCCTTTTTTTAATTACAGCACAAAATTGCCTGTCACACGCATCAGAACTCAGTTTAGAAATCTAAGGTTGTGCTTCAAATCCTTGAGGTGTCCCTGGAGGCCAAGTTTTGTTGCTTGCCCCACTTCATAAAATATGCTCTTGTTTGAAGAGCGAGATGTTAACGCTTAATGGGCTTTGGGAGGCATTCCACTGCAAGTTACTTCTTGGTCGATGGAAAAAAAAAAATCAGAGTTTAACCCCCCAGTCAGCTATGAAAACAGCGCATCTACCTTTCACTGCGCCATTACTGCTGGAAAGAACCGAATTAAAGCTTCTGAGGGGAGAAGCAGATGCTCTTCACAGGCTGTTCAAACTGATTTATGAGCTGCCAGTGTCGGAGAGAGAAACCTTTAACCAAAGGGGATTCTAATGAGAATGTTTACGATCAGAGGAAGAGAGAGTGAGACAGACGCACGGCGGGCACGCCATGCTCTTTCTGCCAAACGCTTTTTTTATTTTATTTTCAGAGCTGTTGAGGAATTTTACAAATAGGATACGTACTTTCCATTCCCGAGAAACACGACAGTTTACAGAGATGATTTCTAAACTTTATAAAAGCACTCTGGATTAAGTACTGAACTGTCTGAAAGCGCCAAAGGTTTATACAGGGGATGATCGATTCCTAACAGAAAGCAATGCAAGCAGAGCATTGGAGTTTCTCACATAAAATGAGCTAAACTCCTGGCAGCTGGAAGACTTGAGAAAACAGGACATGAAATGTGAAGGGTTTCAAGACTTTGCACCAGCATCCATCAGGCCTGTTTTCCCATTATTTCAGCTCTGCAGAAAGACCCAGCTGCACACAGAATCGAAGCAGAAATGCTGACGGGTTCTTTCACTGGGGAGTCCCTTGTCAGAACCTCAAGTGAACAGATGGGAGAGGATACGGAGTCATGTCTTCATGACCACCCTGGGAGCCGTCTGACTGCCTCTAATACATTTTAATGGCCTCCCAGGCACGATCCTCACTTCGCTACGAATCACTTTCGTCAGACGTGAAGACTCAACACGGATTAATCTCTCGTGATTCCTCTGGGAGAATAGGATTACTGCGGGCACTGTCGAGGCGAGATAGCGGCAAGCTGCAAGTCGAGGAGAAATGCAGAGGCTTTATCGTCGAAAAGGAAAACAATTATCGCAGTGGCGATAAGAAAACATGGCAGGATTTGTGCACTGGGACACTGGGGGTGGAGTTACAGCACAAGCGGTACCTGTTCACAAGGCAGATGAGCCGACTTGTGAGGCCAGGAGAGCAGCTTTCACACTGCAAACCTGCTGGCTCCTGTACAGGACAAGTAGGCCTCGACAGAGGAAGAGATCAATTCCTTTCGCCGATATAGCATTTTTCACCCCGGCGTGCTCCAAATACAGGCAGAAGAACACACACGATGTGCAAGTATCGGGGCACGATACCACACCCAAGTCCAGCAGCACTCGTCCAGTTGTGAAACCACATGGAAGGAAACCTGGGATTGTTATTTCTCATTGAGAGAAATGTCCCAGAAACTTCACAAACTGGCCAAGGAGCAGGAGGACATGTCCCGTGTAGATGTGCGAACAGTCTCCCCAGCCTTGCGTCGGGAAGAGGCCCCTACGCTTTGCAAGGCCTCCCTGACCAGCGCCCTCACATGAGGCACCTCAGCTGTGGGACACAGCACATTTCATGAGCGCCTCCGGGTCAGCACACTGGAAAACCGCACCTTTCTGTCCAGTACAGTCCCACTGGGAACTGTGCCAGCATGCCAGAGAATTCCCGATGAGATTTAAAAAAAAAAATGAACGACTACAATTAGTGGTTTATTTTCTAATGAAAAGGAGGCGCGGTAGGAAAAAAAAACACTGCACGTGCTTGAAGAGCATTGGACACTCTCCTTCGGCGTGGTCCACAGTCCGGGCTCCACACGCGTGGAGCAGAGGACTGCCTGCGTGCCCAGTCTGCAAAACGAGCATCACTGCCTTAGAAGCCCAAGCGCGTACCATCTGTAGAACTAGTCTGGAAGAAGGTAAACTAATAACAGGCTACCAACACGTACCCAGCTTTGAACTATTCAAGAGTCAGGCACTGTTTTCACACCTTACCAGCTGCTCCTTAACGTCTGGCTAAGACTCCCATAATCAAATCAACATTTTAGAAGACCTGGGCACCTTTAACAGGACGCCTTCAGTCAGAACCAACAAGCACAAGCTGAAGCACAGAAACACCTGGCAGCCAGTTTGCACTTGCACAGCACACCACAGCTGGGTAACAGCAGGAACAGCTGGAAAAGGAGGCAAGACGACCTTCCCCCTCCCCCCCCCCCCCCAAATAGAGAACGGCGTGCTCGAGCAACTTTCGGAGGAGTGGAACTGAAAACCTGCTCAAACGCCCGAGACTTCAGGAGCCTCTTGTAACGCACCTCTGCAACTCCTCTCTGAGGCACAACTCGTGTGGTAGGCCTGCTGTGGAACCAGACAGGTGCTTCTGTATTTAAGTGCTGTGACCCTTGAATATGCGCTGAGCTCTGCTCTGGCGCCACGGGGAGAGAGAATGTGTTCAGCTGGGCCGACCGCTGCGCTATTCTTCCCTCTTGGACTGGGGCCCCGTCTGTGCACTACAGCATATAGGCAACATCAAAAAAGAAGGAAAAACAGCTCAGCCCTTCTGCAGCATTCATTCTTAACTCCGCTTGCACACACAAGCAAACAAGACGGTGTGAGCAAAGGGCCTTTCGTCATGCGGCCCTCTTTCTCCCTCGCTCCGCTTACCTCAAGCGTCAGACAAGGCGCGGTCATGAGAAACGCGCAGAAAGGCAGTGAGCCCGAAGGTTCACCGCAACGCCAGCGAGCATCTCTCCTCAAGGCTGGTTGCTCATTTCTGACCATATATAGGCCCCTTACAGAGACTAGAAGGCAGGGCTGGTTTCTGCCAAACTCCAGTGGTCATCCACCAGGAGCCACAAGCGTGGATTCATGGTACATTTAACCACGAGCGTTAGACAGATTACCCATGTCTACAGTTAATCTATAAACAAGCCCCTGCCAACACTCCTGAGGAACAGCACAGTAAATCTGATTAACGTTACGATTATGAACGACTCTCTCCCCTTTTTATGGAAGATTGCAAATAACTGAATTACACAATTGAAATTCCAGCAGTGATGTATGTGAGCTAGATGAATCCTCATTACACGTTGCATAAAGAAAATTAAGACGCATAATTTTGTATACAAAGGCTGTCTGAAAGTCAGCCAGGCAAGAATTCAGCTATCTTTATTCCACAACGCAGAATCAATCTGCATCAAGAAGCAGAAGCCAAATACGCAGTGAGCTCCTGTCTCATAACAAAAAATGTAATCGGATTTATGAGTTTTCTGGCATACAACGAACTTCAGAAAATGCATCCAGAAAACAAAGTGCCTTGGAACTTAAGATGCTTTTCCAATGTACCATGATGGTTGAAGACATTCCCACTCCAAGAATAGTGACGATCCATCTGTTTCTACAGCTGCATCAGAAGAGGCTACCTCTTCCGGACTAATACCCCGTTACATAAAGATTAAACTGTCCCACACTGTTATTTTTTAGATAAACCTTGCAATGCGGCCTTTTCATGTGCTTTTCCTAAAAGCAGCTCAGAAGCCTTTAAAACGTATTCATAAAGTCTTGAATGTTTCACTAACCTTGTGAATACTAGATTTCCAGCAGCACTCCTGTCATCATGGAAGTGATTTACTGTAACAGCAGCTGGGTAGGTGTATTAATGGAATCATACACTAAAGCACACAAGTTTCCTGAAGTACCAGCTAGTCAGCGTGTTTGCCTGTGAACAGACTTGTTTATTAACAGCGACAATCCTAAATCCTTAAAAAAAACATTTGTTTTCTTCAAAACGTTAACAGTCAGACAGAGGGTGGGGTTCTCAAAGGTAATGTGCTATAAAGCACATCAGGGCAATCGTCTCAAGCTACCTGTTTCCTTCATCCTGCACATCACAGTCCTTATTGCTCGTGGCAGAGGACAGCGGTACAGGTGCATCACTCAAATCAAGAAGCAGCTAACAAGCGCAGACTGGACGCAGAATCCCAACTTTGTTTTCTGCAGGCCCTGCATTAACCTCCCTGCAAGCCCTAACAAGGACAGCTGTACGTTCGAGCCTTGCTCCAGAAGGCTCTAACCCAGTGCCTCCAAATTGCTGCCAACAAATTTAAAGATGAAACCAGCCGAAGCATTTGTCAGCCCGTCCGGGACAGCACTTAAATCCAGTTCACACCCATGATTTCGAACTTAAAAGAAAAAGGCCAAGACCTGAAAGGTGTTAGACCTACCTCCTGTGTGTCAGCTTCCAAAGCAAAAACGTCCTTCCTTTTAACGGTGAGCAAGTCCAGGTCTCTCAGATCGTCTTCCTCGTCCGCATCTGCCGAGAACATCAGCTCCGAGGCCTCGGCGGTCTCACCCTGCTCCGTATCTGCAGAGTCTTCCTCCCCCTGTCCACGCGGCCCTCCAGCAGGACCGGGCACTGTGTGTTGGGAGACCCCTCCCCTGGCTGAGGGCACCCCACGGTCACCTGTGGGACTCTGCCCTCTAAGTTGAGCTCTGAAGCTCTCCAGCTCTTCCTCGGTGCTGGACTCGTCTTCCTCCCTGCTGTTCGGGTGGGTGGACAGTCCGGCCAAGTCTCCTTCTCTATCCTTCTTGGCTTTGTTAAGGAATCGGACTCGAGGAGCCACAGCCAGGCCTAAGGAGCTGCGGACGGGAAGAGTGGGAAAAACAGTGTGAGTGCTTCTCCAATGCTTCACCCTGTGTTCCAGCTACTGAAACGAGCACAGGCCTGTGACCGGGTCTCAGAGACGCAACATGTCCACATGTCCAGACACATCTAGGAGTGGCAGACAGTCTTCCACAGGGGTACAGTCACACTGAGCTTTCACAATGAACATAAGTCACTTGAAAAAAGGCAGAGAAACATGGATTTAAATGCTCAAACAAGCATTCAAAACTGCTCCAATAGTCACCTAGCAACACAAAGGCTGGCTTTAAGAAAACAGAAACCGAAGCCACCAAAATATTTTATACTTCTTCACAGCAGTGGGATTTGTTCGTGTAAAGTGATTTGATACCCAATTAAGCTAAAGCATTCTTCGCTATCCCTGGGAAAACTGCATCAGCTAGTGGTGATGAGGTCTCTAACAGTTAATGGCCTTCCGCAGCTCGTATACGAAAGAAAAGCAGAGATACTTGTATATTAAATCACAAGCCATAACAACCCCATGGAGTTCTTTAAGAGGGTCCTGTATTAACCAGAAAAAAATGACCAAATGTGACAAGTGCAATGGCAGCAACAGAAGCTATTTTCAGTTTAAGCTAAAAATAGAATGTGCTTCAGGTATTAGAACTTTATACCCAACATCCCCAGATCATTTTCAAAATATAAAAAGAGAGTAGTCAACTTATGTGAAAACCCCTTAAATGCAGAAAAAGATAGTTTCAGGTTTCTCACATTTAGTGAAAGCATTTCCTATGTTTACAGCAGAGAACGGTCCGCAGGTCCATTTGGAAGAGTGATGCCCTTTCACACCAGGGCATCGGGCAGCCTATTGCACCCCAGCTCCCCTGACGCGGGCCAGTCTCCACCCCTCCGGGCAACCCCTGCTTCACTCGCAGGACCTAGGATCTTCCCAAGGAGCGAAGGTGGTCTCCGGAGACAGGCGGGGGAGGGAGGAGGAACTGGAACGCCTCCGTCAGTCCAGCTCAGGACAGTTCGGCCAGACCTGGCCCACAGGTGCACTGTAGCTAGGGGCGAGTCTGAACAGAGCGACCAATGTCCAGCAGCCCTGGCTGTCCACCAGGGAGTCCAGCTCATCTCCCAGCTTTTGCAAGAGCGAACACTGGTTTTAAACCTTGTATCTTCAGATACAACCTAGTGGATGACTTACTACTCTTATATTAGGAGGAATCTCCAAGAGCTATTATATTTGTTTGTTTGCCTTGTGTGACTATAATTTAAGCGGTTTTGTTTTGTAACACATACTGAGCATGCAATTGGCAGAGGCATGATTCTCTCTCAGCACCTACGCATTGGAATTCTCCCACACTGCAAAGTCAGGACGCTTGAAACATCTCTAGTAACACAGCCACCACAGATACAAACAGTACCGAGTATCACTGACCACGGTAAATGCACCGAGTTACAGATTTCTTAACAAAGAAGTCACTCCATCGATGAAAACAGATCCCTTTACTTGTAGCAGATAAATATGTAAGTGCCTCAGGGACCATGTATTTTTAGAAGTCTGAATAAGTGGTGGAGATGCAGTGGTAAAGGACTCCCCTGCCTGTCTGAAGGATGCCATGGGAGCTGTCACACTGCAGTACAAACACAGCCACTGAGTGGGCAGAATCGGCTCCCCCACTCCACACGACAGCTACTTCTCCTTAAACCCAGAGCTCGCTCATGCCGCCCCAGCTCTTCCAGAGACCATTCTGACCTGCCGAGCACTGAAACGATTCAGAACACTGTCTCTCACCGATTCAGCAGCAGGTCCCAGAGGGATATACTTACAGAGCGTATTCGGACAACTGCAGCGCGAACACGTCGAAGACGTCCTTGTTCTTCATCAGGTAAATGGAGCGGAGGTAGGAAACAAAGCACTGAAATCAAAAACCAACTTAATGTGAGTTACTGACCCCTCCCTTTTGTGACAGGACTGTGTAGCGTCTTTTCAGGAGACCCACAAAGTACTCAGACTGGATATTCATTACTTCAGTGTGACAGTGTTTTGATGGCCTTGTTACAAACATGCTGTTCAATTTTCCTCTCTGTTATTTGCCAGGCAGCTTCACCTGCTCCCAGCTTCTATTTTGAGGCTTACGGTCTGTCAGCCAATACTGCACGAGAGCACGGGAGGCCTTTAAGTCTCAATAAAACATGACCGGGAATCTCAAGTGGGCCTGGGAGATTTTTTCGTTATGTACAGACACAAAAATGCTTTCGAAAGCCCTTGTATTTTAAAAAGGCAGTGTCAGGTGAGACTGAGCGAGCTCTGGGTCACTGGCTTTACAGCATCCACAGCTCAGGGTTAAGACCGCAATGATCCCCCCCAGAAAATATACAGCAGCTGATCAAACTAAGGTGGGGGTCGGTTTTTTCCGAGGCAGGAAAACCCACAGTTTGGAAAAACGAAACCCCACAGCAGCTTATTTTAAGGCGTCTGCTGCAGAACAGGTCACAAGACTTTTAAGGAGGCCGATGTTTTTCAAGAAAGAAGGAATTCGGTGACCATCGAAAGCTCATACACGCAGAGATGTCTTGGCTGCTGGTTTATCGGGCTATACTGGACAGGCAGCCGGCTGTCCAAGCCGTACTCAGAAAGGACAGTCTGCAGCGTCGGTCAGGCCTGAGCTGTGACGGGGCTCCCCACTTAGTACTGACAGCCTGCAGCCGTGGGACGTGTCCATGTGGTGACACCTCAGGGCAATGAGCGCTTATCTTCACGCCATCGCCCAGTAGCAAACTCTGTGCCAGGGGTCTCAGAGACCATACGATAACCAAGTGAGTTCTGCTTCCACCTCTAAAAAATGATTTGGAAAAAGTCCTCAATTAACTATTACACTGCACCTAATTGTTTAGCCTCAAGGCAGAATTTGTTCAAACCGGAATTCGATTTGACTCTGCCCTAAATGAGAGAGAGAATTAATAGTGTTAATTAAGCATTGTAACGGCACACAGAGGGATCATTAGCTGAGAGATAATTGCCTGCGGTGAGTGTTAAGTGTCCTACAGCTAAAGTAAGAGCAGCCCATGAAAAGACGAGGTCAGCCTGTCTAGCAGGTGACACTCACTGGAACTGAATGAAAATACCACACCTACAAATATTAGCATTATTTTTACTCACTCAAACAGGAAATCTGCAAGCCTTGCCAGAAAAAGGAGTCCGGGTGGAAATACTTGGCACTAAGTCCTCTATCAAGGACTTTAAAAAAATAAAACCTCAGAAGACATTTTTATTGTTGAACAACTGCAGTGTAAAATCCAGCATAATAAGCTGTAGAAACCATTAAAGAATCCGTTTGACTATTTGGCTCGACTTCTGCAGAAATAAAGTTTGGCAATGCCTTAATTTAATTTCTTGTTGCTATTATTTAAAATAGAATTTTAAAGACGCAATTAATATTATTCATGTTATGAACACAGGATGATTACAGAGGTTTAACAAACAGATTACGGAGGTGTTACTAAATTGCATACTTGTATGTACACACAGCTGGGTTACAGGACGTTTCTTACAGCCGCAGCAAAGATGTCAAAACACTCAGCATGGAAAAAGAGCTGCACCTTTCACAGCCAAGAAAGGTGTTTCCCTGGCGTACCCTTCTCAGGTGTGGATTTCTAGGCTTTAGAGGAGGGCCAGGGGAATTGCTTGCCAGTTTCGCTGGGCTAGACTGCCTGATCCAAGAGACAGAAAAGACAGCCGGTGCTTGGGGGGGCCTAGAGAGGCTCAGCTGCGCTCCAGAGGAGGCCGGGCGCTGGGGGAGAGCCGTCGCCCCCTGCAGCCCGGGCCGTGCACACGACGGTGAGCCCTGAGCGGTAAGAGGAGGTGGGGGGGACTACAGCCTCTGGAGAACGTTGGCTCCTCCGGCGGTAAGCGGCTCACCCTTTGCGCTCTTTCCTTCTGCTCCGTCTCCTGCGCCAGGAAAGCCTGCAGTTTCTGCTGCACGTTGATCAGCTTCTCCGGGTTAACCCTGGAACGGACAACCATGGCACCCTGTCAGGTCCACAGGCCTAACCCAGCTCGCACATGATAACACAAGCGGATCTGGATGAAGACAGACGATGAAGACAACCTTTGCCTTAAAACAATGAGAAGACTTTCTAAAAATAGTACAACAATCAAGAGACAAACTTTTTTTTAAAGCTGCCTTCTTTCCAGCTGGAATCTGAGGGAGTTCTGCAGTAAAAAAAAAAAGTCAGTGAAGCACAATAGCAATGCTCCAGAAAATTGACATTTCGTGTGCTATCAGGCCATTAACATTTGAATAAGTGGGACTTTTAAAACCCCTTTACAGAAATGTTGCTAACTTAATGAACATGCATGCCAAGGCACAGGAAATGCCTGCCTTCGACATCTTTTGTTCCTAAGGCAGAACTAATTATGGGTTTGTGCCAGTGTGGCACTGAGGAGACAGCCGCAGAAGCACGTCTCACCCAGGAGGGGTTCTCCGCTGTGTGCGGGCTGATTGGGACCGAGACCGAACTGGCAGAAAGGGCAGAGAGCAGTCCCAGGCCCAGCGACCGCCTGCAACACTGTTGTGCAACAACCCAGCCCATACAACCTGCTGGTAAAGTAAGGGCTAGACCTGAAGCACGACCAGCCGAGACGCCCGATGCAGAAAGACGGCAGACAACGTCTGCGAGGCCCTCGGGCTCTCCACAGACACCCTCCCCCCCTCTCCGAAACGCACGGGGAGTCCGTGGTGTGGGGGTGCCAGCGATCCGCATAAGTCCACCACCCTCTGAGAGGCAGCGGGAGGGCCACGCCTGCACTGGTTTACTGCTGGGAGTCCGCTGTCTGGGGAGCGGAGCTGTGCTCCCGGGACCGAACCCAGCACAGGCAGGGAGGCGGGCACTCGCCTCCCCCTCGAGTCCCACTCCATCTGAACACACAGCTGGGACCCCAGCACCTCTGGCTCCACACACTACCTGCTTTCAGTATATGGTCTATATGCTATCCTAGCATTGACTATAGCAGGCGTTATAACACAAATGATCATTCGTCCTGATAGTATTTGATATACTGCATAGTTTTTTTTTTCAAACACAAAGTACATGCAGAATGTGAAGTCTCCAGATGTTTATACGGTTTTAACCCTCCGTTTAAGACGGTTAAATTTATCTTCCTAAGAGTTCCCACTCGAAGAGTTGACCTGGCACAGGATTTTTATTTTGTAATGATTTCTGCTTCTCTATATTCCTCTGGCACTCCGCCTACAAGCTGCTTTATCTGTTTTGTCGGGAAGCCAGATCTAAGGAGCGATCACCCTTCTGGGCACCAGCAGGGCAGGAGGAAGCCCACGAGGGAGGAAAGCGTGTTGCTGTGGATCACTGTGCAGAGATTAAGACGGGGAGATAGATGTGAAAGGTCAGCTAATTTTGCTGTCGGGATGCACCGGCATTTGAAGGCAGAGAGGTAATTTCTCTGACAAAACAAAGCCAGAGAAAGAAAAGGCCATTTCGAAACGAAGAGTTCAAGAGCTGAGTAATACAACATTTATTCTTGTGCTAAGAATGCACTGCAGAAATTGAGGCTTTGAAGGCTTGATGCTGTTGCCGTTCAAGCTACTTGTGCAATAACGTTTATCACAAATAACAGTGCCCAACACTAAAAGAACTAGGTCAGCATCATACGACTGCTATCCGCCGTGTTGTTAAGAACAAAAAGTCACCTTGTCAGCTTCAATAGAAACTGATCATCACCTTTTTCTACCATCCTTACAGAATCAGGAAGTCAGCCACCTTCGACATTTTAGTGCACTGCTAATACATTACTCAGGTGACAGACACCTAAACTGATCTCATCAAAGCCTGGTTTCCAGAAATCAAATCTGTCTGCAAATTTTCCTGAACGTACAGGTTTCAGCTACTACAAGAAGGTTATCTTTTTAAACCCTATTATTTGTGCTGAAAACAGTGGGCAGGTTGCACATGGAAACAGATAGATACGAGCAGAGCTAAAACAATAAAGGTATTAAAGCAATTCTCGGTGGTTCATTAGCAGCACACTAATTTACTCACATTTTTCACAACATTAGTTATGTGATAGTTCCCCCAGGATTTCCCCCGTCACACTTCTCTCTAAAGTCATTAACGGCCCCCAGGCTCTGCCCTAATCGAAGTAGTTTTCCCTAAATGTAAGTTTTCTAATGACATCACCAACATCAATTCAGGCCACATGAACTGAATGAGGCACACCCACAAGGCCTTAATAAAAGAAAAAAACTAATTAAGAAGAAACATCAGCAAAAGTCAATGAAGTGGAGACTTTGAATGGCTCCAGTTAAACAGGACCTGTCAACACTGGGTTAAATGAGTATCACAGGCTTGACGTTAAGAGAAATCTTAGTATTGGTTTTATTTTACACAGTTTTCTAATTTTTTTTATGAAACTGCTATACGAGACTGAAAGCAGACCCCAGGCCAGGCAGTGATGGTCTTCAGAAAGACGATCGGATCATAAAAGAATTTTACCTGCTAATGAAGACAAAGTTGTGATATGAATTAAGAAAGGAGCTGCGACACTGAACTCAGGGAGCAAGAAAAAATATTTGGAGTAATATTTCCCCAAACCCGATGATGCGCCGACTCCGTTCTTATTGAACTTCCCACAAAGGAACAGCAGAACTCGCGTGTGCCCTGGGCTCTCTTCGGTTACTGAACATGAGAGCACCACAACCTACAGCCCAGTATCATTTTTTTTTAATCAATTCACACTCTTAACCCGCTCCAGTCCTGGGGGGGGTGGGGGGTGGGGGGTGGGTGGGGGGAGACCGCTCTTTGTTAAAGGCAAACTAACCCAATCGCAGCACCTCGATGACATCACAGCGGCGTGAAACCGACAGCTCCATGGCGCTGCAGCACGGGGCAAGGCAGGCTGGTCCCCAGGGAGGGCTGATGAAAGAGTCACGCACAAGAGACGCAGCATAATCTAACTTGGCTAGGCACAGTCATCCATCACTAGACCCTGCATCTTCAGACCTAATAATCTGTGTGGAATCTGCTTACAAAGGGATCGGAGCACCAAGGCATGCACGTCTGCAAAGCACGGGCACACGTCCAATCACGTCACAGACCAGCAGTTCATCACCAGATCGCTCTCTTCCTGATGGGGGCCACAGCAAGCCAGTCTGGCCTGGAAGCAACGGGCACAAGGTGGCACTGAGCGCTCTCCCCCTGGATGACAAGCTCGTCCACATTAGCATACTCCTGCATGCAAATTGGAAATGTAATTTGCTAGTCTGGAGAAAATGCTTGTACACATTAAAAATCCACCTCAGTCTTGCAGCACATTTTTGAGTCTAGTCACAGCTTCAGTCTAGTGTGCAGAGTGCAGACATCCTTGAATTGCAGTCTAGTCTGCTGATAAAGTGCTTCAGAGCCCAGAGGGTAGTCTGTGAGTTTTAATGGTATAACATGGGAAATGTGCTTTACCAGATATTTACAGTTTCCCTGTGCATATACAGCACACACAGGTCAAACAGCCATCTATCTTTAACTTGAGGACTGCAAAGCAGACTGAGCATGTAGACTGCAGTGTATCTGCAGCCCTGTGCACCGAAAAGCAAGCCTTTTAAATGCTTCCAGCCTCAGGAACTAAAGCCTTTTTCCAGCTGTGAATTTCAAAGACGCTTTCAAAGTTCAACTTCATTCCCACTGTTATTTAGTAAAGATATCACAAAGCACAGGGAAACTACTTCAAAGAATTATTGATGCATTATCTTAAACAAGGTAACTACAAGCAATTCATTTGTAATGAAGTCGGGAAGTTTAATTTTCACTGGTACTGGCCTGGGGCGGCACAGTGTCACAGCAGACTGCACTGCTGCCTTGGGGACCAGGGCTCTTGAGTTCGATTCCTGGGGTGCTGTCGGGGTGGGGCTTGTTGATTCCTGTGTGCTTGCGTGGGTCTCCCGCGCCCCATCCAGGGTGTACCCCACCTTGTGCTCACTACTTGCCAGAATAGGCTCCAGCTCCCCGCAGCCCTGAACTGGGAGAAGCAGTCAGAAAACAGGCGGATGGAGCCAGCAGTGACAAACAAGGCTGCTGGAGAGTCAGGACTTTCACAGGCCTCACGCAGCCTGACTGGTCCGCAACATGACTCTGAGCTGTGTCTTGAGTGACAAATCTAGCTTTGAAAAATGAAAAAGGGCCTCATTCACATTGTATGAGATCTAAATCTTGCCCGTAATAATATCGCTTTATTTCACATACCTACACCATTACTGGCTAGGTGTCTACTTGATGCATGTTTAATGCCAAGTTATCCATCACTTCTCTCAGCAACTACGTAATATTAAAGGGTATAATTTTGTGATGTGCATTCTGAAATTTACAGAAGCAGGTGGGGATTTGAAACTGTTTTGCACTGCAGATAATTTACTTTGTCACTTTCAACTGAAAAAACCCTTTACAAAAAACGTCTTTACAAAGTGTTTTAGCATTCAAAGTCATTATTGGCAAAGTCCACAGTACACTATTTATCAAATAAGAGAAAGCCATTCGTTTGGTAGTTAGGAGTTAAGTGACACACAGTAGGCTTCAGTTTGATTGGGTACCGTGTCTTTGACATTATCAAAGTCTCTACAAGGAGATCTAATGCAAATATTTAAAATATCCTTAGTCTTCTCTGCTCAAGATAAAAGATATTAATTTCCTTTGGCCTACCAGAGGAGGACACTCCCTAAAGCCTGAGAATGTGCTGGCTTGCTTTTCTCTGGACTGCTTCCAGAACAACATCATCTTTGTAATGTGGTAACTCAAACTGTACATGGGAAATGCTTATAACTTAGACAAAAATCCTGATAAATTCGTAGTTCTTATTTTTCATGTGAGTCTTTCTAAAAACCCTGCACTTAATGAATTCTATGTTCCTTGAAACCTTTGCTTGAATACTCAGAACAACTTTACTATAACCAATATGAAGCACTTCTTTGTTTAGAAACCACACCATATACTAGTTTGCTATATAAAATCACTCCAACATTCTGGGAGCAGCAGTGAGTAATGAGTGGAGACTGCTGCGATGTGGAAGAAAAATAGTTCAGATCTAACATTTTATCTTCTGCAGTGTGTTTAAAGCTACATATTAGCAGCCCTGGGGACAGCGCGACTGTATCACTACAGTCTCTTACACTGCAGTGGAGAGGACGCTAAGCCCATCAGGTCTTATCAAGATGAGACACTGTGCTCTGGGGTCACTCCGCAGCTGCAGTCTGCTTATCTCCAGAGTGGGCCGTCCAGTCGGAGAACATCTGCCAATCCTGCTGGAGGTCTCCCAGCGGCACGTGACTCTTTAAAGACCGATCCGGCATCCTGCAACACTTTGGTGCTGAAAAGTGAAAACCTTCGCAGACACGACACGGAGCTCTAGTCTTTTTTACTCCGGCTCCACTGCTTTCAGATACATTTTGTTTTTTTCCCTAAGACTTCCCAAGGGAAGTGTTTTGGGGTAACAGCATGACATCCTCTGAAGAAATGAAAACCTTTAAGAAACACGGACAGGAGCCTCCTGCACAATCACTTCAGGTCCATCTCCCTGTTCATCCAGCCATATGCGGCACTCCTGCTTGTACAGGCTGAATGCTGCCCAGCCCACTGAAGGAACTATTTCAGCCCTGCTCGGGCTGCACGGGGCTGGCTCTCGCATCTCACGGCGGAGATGGGCAGCCAGATCAAACCAGGCAGCACCCAGCCCCCCTCCCCCCTCAACATTTTAAAACGGATATGAACGGCATGACTTTCCTTCCATCCATCATCGGAAAGCCGCCGGCCCCAGCAGGGACTGTGGAAACCCGGAGCCTGTCCCTGCGCATGGCTGCTCCCCGCCTTTCTCCGGGTGGCCGAGCGCCATAAATCCACATTATTCGATTACGACAGGCTGCTCCAGGCACTTCCTTCTGCGTATATCAGGATACGGAAGTAAATCCGAATGGCAGACGGGGCCTGTCGGATAAGGAGCAGTGCCGAGACCCTCGGCTCAGCGGGTTTTAACTCCACCCCAGGTCTCTGAAGGGTGGCCAAGGAGGGACGAGGGGTCGGAACGCCAAAAAGGAACTAAACGTCAAAAGAAGACGGCACTTACTGGATCTGGTTAATGGGGACTTTTCGTTCCTGAAGCTGCTGTATCATTCCCGGCTCCTCTGAAGGCAAGAGGACCAGCAGGGCCTCCCCATCCTCCTTGTACCTGTCGGCGCAGCAAAAAGACATCTTTCAGCCTTTCGCGGGAAAGGACAGGGACGGGGCAAAGTCCTGAAGACAGGCTACAAGAAATGACCCCCCCACACACAGGCATCTCAACACCCATTTCCTTGCAAATGACAAAAAAAAAAGTGTTGGGGGACTGAAGTCAATGAGTGCACAACACATTTAAATTGAGACACTGCCTACAGCAGAGCAGAGAAACAAGAGTGCAAGGGGTGTTTGTTTTTTAAAAAGACAGCTGTATGACAAGCTAGGCAGGCTGAATGGCCTCCTCTCGTCTGCAACGTCCCTCATTAATTGTGACCGACAAACCCCCTGCATCATCCCAGCGGCTGCTGCAGTCGTGCCGCCGGTCCACTGTGCGGGCTCTCCGCGCGCTCCGGTCGCCGCGGCCACCGCCACAAGCGGCGGGCGGACTTTAAAGGCTGCACTGCGACTGGGGCCTGGCGGCGCAGGGGGTGACTGGCAGGCCGGCTAGGGAATAACGCTCCACGGGAGACTGGAGTCAGGAGTGCCCCCTGCCGTCGCCGGAGCGCCTGGCTGCCTGGCGCCCAGCACAGAATAGCACACACACCGCTGCTCCGCCACACACGCACCCTCCCCCCACACAGGCGTGTGCCGCACACAGCTTCCCCGTCAACACTCGGAATCTCAACCACACAACATCTGGCAGGCCTGATCCGCAGGGGGCCCACGGCCATACGGCTAAAAACCCACATTTCTCAGCAGTTAACCGTTGCCGAACAGCTCCTTGAAGAGTCCGTAAGCGGCTTTTTCAAAGTAAATATGGTGAAAACACTGCCCACCTCGTTTTTGGCTATTTTCCCAGAACATACAGGTAGAGGAGCAGAGCAGGCAGCACTTCCTCTTCTTGTATTAGAGGTTTTGCTGCCACAGGACCATGTTTTAGTCCGAAAGAATGGCACGCAAGCCTACACTGTACACCGAGATGGCACCTGCTGTTAGTCGACTCCCATAACACAAAGGAAACTGCATGTGGTCCACGAGTTAGCAGCCCTGACAGAATATTCCAGATCCCATCTAACACCAATAGGTAATAAATGCAATCAATAGTATTATTTATCATTTATATATAATTACATAAAATTATTATATTATAATGTATACCATGTCTTTCAAATTAACATTGAACACTGTTATACACGATGAAGGTCAAATGTCAGCAAACATCTGCAAAGAATCTATAAAAAGTTAAATTTACCGATATGCATATTGGGTATTGAGACCCCCAAAACAATACTTAGTGAAGCAATTACTGCCTTCAGCCTTTTGGAAAGACCTTGACCAGACTGCACACTGGTGGGATAGTCGTTTCTGCCCATTCCTCCTGACAACATTTTCTCAGTTCTGATTAGTTTGCTGGGGATCACTGATGGACTGCAATTTTCAAGACTGGCCACAAATTAACAAGTAGAGTTACATCCAGTCTTTGAACAGGCTGCTCAAGGACCTTAATTGTCTTGCTGAGGTCCTTGGGTAATTCGAGCAGCGTTCCTTGAGGACGCGCCTGTACTCTGCCCCAGCAGTCCGTGCTGATGAGAGGTCGTCACCAGTATGGTTTGCCAGTACGGACGGTGCTGACTGGGTGATGTGATGGGCTCCCACCAAAGGTCACACTTTGCATTGAGAGCAAAAACTCTTTTCTTGTCTGAACATGAAAAACCTCTGCTGCCAGCCTGCAGTAAATCTCGTGCAAGAGTTAAAGACAGGTTGGTAATGGCTGATGTCTTTCCACTCACTCATACTGGCCAGCTTTGTATCGGATATTGTCGATGAAGCAACAGTGGCTCAAATTTCAAGCACAGAATTTTGCAGATCTTTCAAAGTTACTGTCGGCTTCACAACAGCACCTAGAACCACTATACTGCTTGCTCCTCTTTCTTCGTTTTTAAAGGAGCCTGATCTAGATGGTATGACACAAACTCCACTTTTAAATGGGTGACTTCACCTTGCTCAAAGGAATAAGAAACCTTTTTCTGATCCATGCCTGCCTCCTACTTCACCCTGGCTCGTTTCGAAAGCTGCTTTCAGAGATGGCAATTTGTCTTCATGGGCAATTTGTTGCAGGAAGTGTTTGAATTGCGGCCTGAAACTCAATATCTTTCCAGGGGAACTGACAGAGACAGACGCATTTAATCTGAGTTAAAGTCAAGTTAACTGTTATTTGAGTCCCGTTAAACCGCTTTCATTACACCCATACACCATTACACTAATTTTGTGACCTTTCAAACTATTCATGCGGGCCTGAACAGATTGATGGTTTCTAGAGCAAAGGGACTGAATATTCACTCAAGCAATCTTCCATTTGCTTCCAAAATCTAATTTCCATGCTCTCTGCATTTTTTTAGCTTTATCAGTCTGGAGTGGATTGTGAAGATTCTAAATATAAACTCCTATTTGAACGTGGGAAGACAGCAAGCTCACATGGCCAGAGACGGTGGTAAATTTGAAGGGGTGAATAATATCGCAAGGCGTGGTAAACTAGCTGTCACTTAAAAAAGGTTACAGTGACTTCACAGCCACGTGGAAGGCACGCCCAGCCCACACCACAGTTTTCACAGACTGAGAATACCTCTGCTGGAAAATTGAAAGTTTCACGGAAATACAAATAACTCGACCAGTACTCAGTGGAATTTCAAGTGGGCAAAGGGGACTGAAACAAAGCAGGTGTGCCAGCAGACCTACAGAACTGTGGCCCTTTGCAACAGCCCCACAGCCTCTCGTCTCCAGCGCCAACAGCGGCTTCTCCCTGCTCTCACGGCTGGCACTGGGAGGAACGACACGGCCCCCGAGCGCTGGCGTGAAATCACATGAACACGTGCTGCTCAAGACAGCAGATTCCCGAGGTCAGAGCTGGACTCACGGGCACACAAAGCAAGACCAGTGGTCTGAGCAGGGGCCTGGGCCTGAGCCGGGCCTGGAGGAGAGCGCGGGATTCGGGTGTCTGCGTGTCGGGTCTGCACACCGCTCCCACACTGCTGGGATAGAACAGCGCCGGGCGGACCGGAGAGCACAGAGCGCCACGAGTCTATCAGACGGAGGTCAATCTCGGAACAGGAGAACCACAGGACCCTGCCCCAGGGGGCCAGGAGTTCAGGCTCTTTTCACTCCCCAGGTCTGGTTTATGTCTCCATATGACAGCTTTAAAATAATGGATCTTCTTTTCCCGCCACCATCTTTTGATCCGTAATAACTGAGCAGTCCGACCCCCAGATAGATTCAAGTATTTCAGGGTAGACAGACAAAGCCAAATTAGTACAGAAGAAATGAAACCAAAATGCTATTCAGCAAAAGATACACAGCTGGTGGTGCAGTCAGCAATAGATACCACATGCACACTGTCACTCCAAATAAAGAAAAAAAGTATTTATTATTGGCACAAAGCATGTATTTTAGATGTCAGAAGAACTTTATGCTTTTTAGAGTTTTTTACAGTTATAAAAACACTGCTGCAACCTTCCAGATGTTAGAAGGCAGTTAAGGTACAACACATTTTAAGCTTGAATATGTGGATTTCTCTTTATCCCTGACAAGTGTGCAGGTCTGGCAGTGCTGTGCATATTAGCGGAACAAACGTCGGCTTTGTCCATCAAACAAGCGAGGACTCGGTGAATCCCAAAATACTTCTGCTGTACATTCGCACCTGCGCCCGACTTAAGACCGTTGCTTTACTGATAATGAAGCACTGAACTGCAGCTCTGATCTCAAGATAGGTATTTCACATTCTCTGAGCGAATCTTGTTTGTCACATACAGAAGAGGAACAAAGCAGCTTTGCAAGGAAATATTACTGAAACTCTGTATTAATAACCACTGGAGGATATGGAGGACCCATGCAACAGCTATTAGACTTCAGAGGAGTTCAGAATACTTTTGCGTCAATAATGTAGCCAGCCAGTAAAAGACACTAGCAATGAGCACATGCTGAGCCTTGAGAGAAAATGCAATGGAAGTTGGCGAGCACACTGCCCCCGCTGTGTCGGTCAACAGCTTCAGATCGATGCCATCTTTGTGGTTTTGACAAGTCCATTAGCACCCACAGGAAGGGCCTCACACACTACACCACAGTGTCACTTCAATTATTTCACCAAAGAACGCAGACAAATCCAATCGAGAGAGGCTGGTGGCCTCCTAAAAGCTCATACAAGGCTATTTGGTTTCTAGGCTCCAGTTTCCAGAACCCGGCCTGTGTCTTCAGGACCCAGAAAATATACAGGACTGTTCTAGAGAAGGCAACACAGAGACAAAGGCCAGACCAGCAGACAAGGAAGGGTCTTCGGCTTCCAAAGCACTCACGCTTTACAGTCTAGAGGATACAACAAGCTGCTGTCACATCATCCAGGGGGGGCTATACTGGTGCTGGTGGAGGGGAGTCCCCCTTACCTGTAAAGCGCTTTGAGTGGAGTGTCCATAAAAGCACTATACAAGTGTAAGGAATTATTGTTGTTAAGCATCCAAACAAAATAAGAGTCATTACAAACATAGTAAGTCCATATGACAAAATCGGTCATTCAGCTTATTTGGCTTTAAGCAACCAGACAATCCGAAGATCTTGCCCAGCTGGTTCACTGAAAGCAGGGGTATTGGTTTCAACAACATGGCCGATTACCTCGTTCCAGACTCCCACAACCATCGAGGTGAACAAGCACCTCCTCCTCTCGGCTTAAATGCTCTTCCATATTCAGTAGCTTCGCCTTGTGTCTCCTGGTTCGTGTTTCATGGTTGACTGTGAAGAAGTCCGCTGGGTGGAGTTGCCTACTCAGAGCCGAACCGAATCAAGGCCCTTCACCGCCATCCCCGTCCAACGTCAAACATATTCCATTTCTCAGTGCAGGGCACCCCTCTGAGCCCAGGCATGTGTCAGGCTGCTCTGCGCTGGACTGATTCCAGAGCAGCAGGACTTCTTGCATTTGACATCAGTTTTCAGGGACGCAGCTGAACTGTCAGGCGTTTTCTCATGCTGCACAGGTTACCCAAGACGGGCTCCATAGTCTTCATCGGCTCCTCACTGGTGGCTGACCACCGAATGCATTGTTTATCCGATTTCTAAAACTGCCTCTCGTAAACGTAAATCTCGATCTATGACTCAGCCGCCATTGCCCTAGATTTAGACCAGACTTCTCCATTAAGAATTCAAAGATGGCTCAGGTTTTGGTGATGGAAAACTGCATTGCTGTTAGTTTGGACGCTGAAAGCATTGTGCTAGCAATATGACTCTCACACATGAAAATGCATAAACGGTGGCGTAACAAACTAGTCTAAGCAGCTAGAGAACCCAAGAACGCTTAACTGAAGAGCAGAAAGAGCCTGACACACGGCGCAAAGTAGCTCATTCTCTCTCTGTACAGGAGTCACGTTTCTTATGTTCCAAAAGCACAAACATACATCTCTACACAATGGGGGGGGGAGTCTGACTATTAGAATGGAGAATGGCACCTCACTGACTACCGGGGTCTGTACACGCTCATGTGTATTCAGATGCATTTTCAGACTCTCGCCATCAAGGAGAGGACAACTGCTGCTCAGCTCAGAATACAAACAGCCAACCTTGGGCCTGGAGGCAGCAGTTACCAGACCCACTCCAGGATGGAGTGGACACTCAGGAAGGCTCATACAAAAACGCAGCCTCACTCACAGCCCTGTTTCCTCAGCCCTCCTCCTTTCTCTACCCTCAAAGATCCTTTAACAGCTACGAAACTGCAGTACTGCCTTAGATCTGTGAAGCTGTCGTATACATCCAATTAATTAATGCCACTTGAACACAATGTGTCTGCAGCAAACCGGGATGTGGAAAGCTCAAAGAGCTTTCTAATTTCCCTTCAGTGCCGGGATTATTAAGATCTGTGGAAGGAGAAAAGCAGATTCAGGCTCTATTCCAAAACGTAAGGCTTAAGAAAATGCAGGTAGATAAAATAACTCATTAAGAAGAGACTTCAGTCCCTGCACAGAAAAGATTTATGAAACCTGAAGAAAAGAAATTACTAATTGCCTTTAAAATATTTCTAGAATAGAAAGTGTGCTCCAGAGTTGGGAAGGAAGTAGCACGTTAATTATCTCGGCCCCTGTGAGAGGCTGAGTGTGTAGGGGAAAGGGATCACAAATGAAACTATACACACACAGACCATGTGTTAACAGCCTAGTGCGGGTACTCCAGGGTCAGAGCCCTAGAGGCTGTGGTTTACACTTCACAACAGCCCAGCCACTAAACTCCTAGACTAAAAAGCCCAGAACCAGAACTGTGATTCCACGCAGAGATCCAGGGGAGAACGCCGGCCCACTGCGCTTCACAACAGAGTGAAGACAGAGACCCAGGAAGGACGTCTCTACTTCGGGTAGCCACACCTTGTGCATGCATGGGGAAATAAGTGCTCTCCCACAGACTAGAAGAAAACTGGAAGTGAACTTCCGATGAGCTCGTTTGACAGTCCAGTCCACAAACCACTCTCACAAGCAGAGCCGGGCAGTGGCAGGTCCAGCCGCCAGTGGCAGGTTCAACACATCCATGCGTGCGAACAGTGGATCATCACAGAAGAAGAGCATTTCAGAACAAAAGAAGGCCGTTCAGGCTAGCGAGCTCATTGTTACTGGCCGATTCACCCTCTTGAGAGAAGCCAGGGTATCAGCACCTGCCGTGTTCTACCCTCCCACAACCATCAGGGGGCGGTGTGGTTGCTCTGTGGCTGTGGCACACTGTTGATGCCCTTGAGGATCTTAGGTCTTCTCTATTCTATCAATGTACTCTACTCTATCAGTGTAGGACATTCTTTTACACCCAGATATACATGCATGCATGTCTAGTTGCTGTTCTCTGGACTGATCCCCTGATGTAGGCTGACATCTATATTGCAACATTTTGACCTAAACTCTAAATGAGGTCCATTGTACAACTTTAACATAACATCCCTTGATTTAAAATCTACAATTTTCAATGTAAACTGTAGAAGATGAGCTTTCAGCAGTTTCAAAAGAGCAAGCACATACTACACCACAATCTGTTATTTCATCGATTGAGACTGGAGACCAACCCACCACAAAGCGTCTGTTCATTTTGTGTGAACTACTGTGCAATGAAAAGCTGTTCGTAATTTGCCAGTCTCAGCAAGACACCACTATCCCATTTCAATGTAATGATCTCAAAAGAGTCATGGAGTTAATCTGGGGACCAAATCCACAATTCTCCACACAAAATCAAAATCAAACCCAGGATGGGTTTCACCCCAACATTTATCTCAGTATAAATGAACTGCATTTTTATTCCCCAGACTCACAGCAGTGAAAAATGACACAACTGTCCTCGGCCCTGACAATTAAACCGTGTGCAAGCTGGCACACTAAATGAGGGTCAGACCGACACCGAAGCACCTCCCTTCATGAATTTCTTTAATGAAAATAACCAGGTCAAGGGCATTCCAGCAGCCAACCCCACCAGCAGGCCGCCACGCACTTTCATTTGAACTATCAATGAATAATGCAAAAGGTAAACCTGAATGTTCATTACTTAACACAGCCATGAGAACAGAAGCACCTACATGTTCCATGTGGTGTCAAAGAGCGAGTTCATCGCAATCCCCATTATTTGCAATCCATCACTCCATCAATCAATCCCGGTTAGAGCATGTGCGCATTCGGTATATTTTAATTGTAAAACACTGTAGGAGGACCACATTATTCATGAAGGAACCTCACAGTATTTCATTGTCTCAAGGTCAACGCACAGCCCCGGGAAAGCCTGACATCATGCCACCGCTGCTCAGTCCTGGTACAGGACCCGACGCTGGGGCGATGAGAGCCATGGAAAGCGAGGGCACCTCCACAGCACACCTGCTCAACCTCTGGACAGCTTGAGGAACTTCACCCGAGCTACCCTGTGCTGGAGGCATGTCGGGGACTGTGCATCTTCCAAAGGAAAAAAGCTAACCAAAGAATTTCATTACAGCATTACCCACATCAGGAGGACCTCTTCAAAAGCTTTTAGAGCCAATCAATCTAAATTTGTTTTAAAAGCGAGATTCTAAATCAGTAAATGTCCCCCAGACAGTGTCATTAACTGTCTTCATCAGTTTGAAAATGCCCTTGGTATCCGTTTTGCAGACCAGAGGAAGAGGAGAATTTGGCTGAACTCTGTCCCCACCTAGTGGTGGTGTCTGGTGCCCGACACTGTGGGCAAAGCTCAGTTTCCCAATTTTTCTTTCAGAGGGAGAACAGGGAGGTGATCGCTCCTTCACACCCACACAGGTTCAAAAGAAGACAATGTGATAATAAAAGGACCGTTCTTAGGACCTGCCTTCATGATACTCGATCACAGAAAATTGGTATATCCCACCTTTAGCCTTCCAGCGATATAATCCTACTTTACACTTTCTCAGGGAGAAGACTTCCATTGTTGCTTGAACCAGAGCAGCAGTGGGGCAGCCACTGGTTTCTGTCCTCATTCAGTCTGCAGTCCTCGAGGGACAACGCAATGCAAAGCTACACACAATAACAATCACTCCCTCACTTGTCCTCATTAACAAAGACCACTAAGAGATCATCAGGCAGGCAGTACCTGGCCGTTCTGCCCACTCGGTGGATGTAGGTGTTGGCATCCTCCGGACAGTCGAACTGCAGCACCCAGTTGACGGCAGGGAAATCTGTGGAGCAAGAGGACCTTTCAGAACGTGCCTTCAAGAGCAAACGGTCCCTGAGACACAGTTTCAACGGTCCCTGTGCGTGTACTGGCAGCGCCCCTCAGCCCACCTGACACACCACGTGGTGCCGAGCCAGCACAGCAGGGCAACATGAAACAGAGACGAGGGGGTAAATACGATGTTCTAGAACAACTCTGGAGTAAAATTAATTCTTCACCCACTTTATGAGACAACACAACAGAAACATAGTGTTTATAGGAGGGTAACACAATAGAGGACGTACAGAAGACACCCTGGGCAGACAAAGTAAATTCTGGAGTGTGAAAAGGGAAGGCAAGCATCACTGGTAAGGATATGCTATACACGCAGACCTGCGAAGTACACGGACATCAAAGGGCAGGCATAAGCCTTTCTAAAACAACACCAAAACTATTTCAACCTGCCTGCAGCTTCAATTCTCAAGAGCAGAAGGAACAGGCGTGTGGAGCTCGGGAGGGGAATGAAGCAGAGCTGCGGCCGCGTGGCTTCGGAGGCGGCCGGGACTCACCGAGGCCTCGCGCGGCGATGTCCGTGGCGAAGAGGACGGCGGACCTCTTGCGGATGAAGTCGTTGTAAACCTCCATCCTCTTCATCTGCTGCTGCTTGCCGTGCAGGGCCAGCACCGGGATCCCCGGGCGCAGCCGGCAGAACACCCGGAACAGGTACTGCACCTGGGACACAAGCGCAGGGCTGAGCGCCGAGGGAGGAAACTGCAGTGCTCAAGATTTAAACACACAAGGCCACCGCCGACAGACACAACGGCTAGTTAGAGCACAGCACAGCCGAGTTTAAAATGCATGAAGAAAAGCTCATAGTTCCGACTCCTGGAATCTGATGCAAGCTTTTCACATCTAAAGTTTTGCTTCTTTGATTTCTCCAAAGACCACCACCGTTTCACTTGATTTCCCCAGACCAAATTGTTTAGGCAAATACCAAGTCAAACAGGAGCAGGAGTGTTTTTGATTTCCTTTCCCCAAAGGCAATAATGACCCCCACCTCCTTGCAGCAGGCAAAAAAGACGATGATCTTCTTGCTCAGGTGGCTCTTCAGGAAGGAGAAGAGCATGTTGACTTTCTGGTGCAGCTCACAGACGACGTAATTCTGCTCCAGTGTCGCGGGAGTGCTGTGAATGAAGACGCACATATAAATGACCTTCCCTTTTACAACATTACTACCTGGGTAATAGCATATACTTTGTCTCGATGTTTGAGGATTATAAACATTAATTTAGAAGTTTAACTTCATGGTCACAGCTTGAGTTGTGAGTGGCTTAAGGGACAACACAAATTGCACGGTACACGGCACAGCCAGGGTTAATTTTAGTTATTATTCAGGGTAATGCCTGCCTTCCAGACTTGGGCATCTCAGAAAGGACAAGTGGCATGGGTGAGGAAGTGAGCCGCTCTACAGAGCAAATAAAACACCAGCAGAAAGAAACTCTCTTAAGCAAGACTCAAACCAGACACTCCTGCTTCCTGTGGTAACTGAAGATCAGGCTATTGATAAAACTCAAGTATGAACAGAATTTATGATGAACTGGCTGGGGTATGGTAGACTGGTCAAGTTGTGCCTACTTCAGTCAATCTCCAATTGTTGTCTTAATCCTGTTGTTGGACATTCTTGTGCTACAGCTACAGAAAGGCCGGAGCTCTTGTTACAAGACCGTGAATTGTTGCACATGCTGTACTTTGCTCTAGAGAGACAAAGGTGTTTATTACACGGCTGCTCTGCACACAAACGCTCAGAGATTTTAAAAACCTGGATATTCTTAAATTTTGTGAATAGAACGGATGTCCTCCTCCTTCTTCACTGAAAACTGAGTAACTGTTTCTGATCTAAAAAAATGTAATTCCTAGGAAATGTTCTGAACTGTAAACAGGAGCAATGCAGCAATGACAGGGAGTGAAGAACAATCACTTCACAAACCAGGAGAAGGGGGATTTCCAATCAATCCCCAATAAGCACATGTCCTGCACAGCCCAGGAAAGAGCAGCTGAAGGAGGAAGCAGGGAATCCAAATGGTATTACTGTGAAAAACCCCGGCATCCATAATCACCTGTCAAACGCTGTTGTCAAGCCAGTCAAGCATACTCCCAGCACATCTTAACACCAGCTGCAAAGGCAGCAACTGCTTTAAACATGTGGCAGAGACCCATGCTGAGACACTCAGGACTCCTACAGCTGCGAAGCAGGCAGCACCTTTACCGACAACATCCTACCCCACGGGGGCTTGAGCCCGTCTACGATCCAACAGGCAGGAGATTCAGACAGAGCCGAGGGCCTGTCAGACCTGCAGCTGTACCAGAGGCACAGCTTCTCAAGAGCACAGGCTCTGGCCGGATTATGGAAGTGCTGCTCAAACTGCCAAATTCTGAATACCAAGTAGCACCGAGGGTCCCTTCAGCGTCCTGGGCCTCTGCGTGCTGCTCGGAAAAACAGAGGGAACCAATTAAGGCTGGGTTCTGCTCACAGCGCCGGGCCTTCCTGTGCACCACCAGAGGCGTGGAAAACCAGCAAGATGCCCCAGGCCTCAGGTAGCACTGCACAGGGGGGCCCTCTAGTCTGTTCGCCAGGCGGGACCGCACAATAGACTGATGGCTCACGGTGCAACAGGGACCCCACAACTTGCGGGGAACCTGTGAGCTCGAGGCGCCCAGGTGTCACCCAGTCACTGATGCAGTCTTAATTGAAAACAGGCACTGTGGGACGTGCAGTGAAAGTAACCAGCAGACAGAGCACATCTCCGTACACGGTTGCAGGTTCAAATCCAGGGGGGGCGGGGGTCACAGCTCTTGCTGTGTAACATGCTTCACTCAGATAGTTCCAGTAAAATGTCCAGCACTATAAACGTAAGTCATATTGATGAACCAACCAACCATAACCTAGAAAAGCAAGGAATTGCAATTTGTGACTTCCTCAGGGAATGCAAGATAACAAGAGAGAAGAGGAGAAAATTCTTGAAACATTCTGGAAGGCTGGAGTGGAATTTTACATTTGTCATGGTAAGCACGTTTCTCTATTTGTATTTCACATATCTGTTTATTTATTAGATTATTTACCTATTTTCATCTTAGAACTGGAGAAAAGAAGCTCATTTCTGGTATAAATTAAGATTCCTCAGCTCCAAAGCCCAGATGTGCACCATGTCAAATTATCTTTGAAGCATGATGAGCTGTATATTAATAACTTGGCTCCACTGCCCTGAAGGCTCAGTGCACAAAGCACTAGGGTCCAAAGCAGTGATCTTAATATAGGAACATGAGATATCTTAGAACTGTGCACTGAAAAAACACAAACTTAAAAGATCTGAAGCTAAAAAAGTTAATTAGCTGAAATGGACATTTGCTGAGTGCGACAAGCTTCAAATTAAAAGTCTCCAGAAGAAAAAAAACATTCTGACTCATATAATGAGCACTGTTAACCTTTATGACCTCCAATTTAACCACAAATTTACCAAAAACACAACTTGCATTAAACTTTAAAAGACTATGATTTCCATTATAACAAAGCAGTGGCTCCCAACCTTAGTCACACCTCAGCCAAGTTCTATTTAATTTCACTTTTTATTTAAGACATGCCTATAAATTTGCTTTCATCTTTTAAAAAGTCAAATGGCATCGTAATTGGCATAAACCCTTTACCAGCTGCTGGGTTTCAGACCTGTTGTCATTCATGTGTGTTGCCTGAAATAGAACCTTTTGGGCTTCTGCAGAAGGCAAAACCTGCGGGCGTGTCCAACAGTGTGACCCCCGCTGTGGGTGTGCCCAGGACAGAGTCCCTCCTACCTGAACTGCCCGTTCATCATAAATTGTACAACTAATAAGAACTCTTTAGTCAGAAGTAACAGCCAGCAGATTTCTGTTGTGTTCAGTTCCATGTGCTTAAGGATCCTTGAAAGTGGGTATTTCTGACACGCAGGAAGGGCAAAAAACCAAGCTCTCAACTTGTAGTCTCAACAAAGCAAGCAATTTTGTCATCAATCAGCACTGAAGATACAAATCCCCACTGGAAGGAAAACCAGCAGAGCCAGTGTTCCTCCCGGACCAAGGCTGGGGAACCACGGCTCTAGATACACTCACAGGACAAAGTATTTAAACACCTCTCCATTCCAGAAGCATGAAAATGATCTGCTTCACCTTACTGGACCAGAACAAGGAATCCCCCGACAATCCTCTGCACAGGCAGCACATCATAGCGGCTGCGTCTCTGGACTCGGAACTGGAGGGTTGTGTGTTCAAGTCCCTCCTACTGAGGCTGCTGGATCAAGGTACTTTACCCCAGTTGCTCCAGTCCACACTGGGAACAGGCACCGAGATAGACTGCTGTGCAGAAGGGCAGGGCACTTGGTTCACTTAACACCAGGAGGAGCTCAGATGCAGGGATCTGTTACCTGGCCAGTGAGCATCCGATCGGTTCAAGCCCAGAAAGTCTACATGCTGGGGACCCCTGCTTGGAGTGCCTACCTGAATTTGGCCTTCTCATGCACCCACACGTACTGTGGGTCTCTGAGGCTGAGCCGGGCCAGGTCTTTCACAGACTTGGTCTGCGTGGCAGAGAAGAGCAGGGTCTGCCGGGTCTGAGGGAGGTTCTCCACGATGGCATTCAACGTGTCAGCAAATCCCATGTCCAGGATCCGATCGGCTTCATCCAAAACTGCAGGGAGGGAAGATAAGACGGCTCACAAAGGGATTTTCCCTCATCAACAGCGTCCCGATGCCTAAATCCGAAGGCGACTCGCCCCGGAGAAGCGGAGCCGGATGAAAAGGTGCCCGCATGTGACTGAGGACGGTCAAGGAGGTGTGGGAGGAAGAAGAGGGGGGCTAGGAGGCGAGGCAGCAGACAGGGCTGAAAGACCCAGCTGAGAGGCTGATTACTGTCCCCCAGCAGAAGGGGAGAAACAGGAACACAAAGCTGGCTGCCAGTTGTGAAATAAGCAACTGCCAGGCAGAGAGAAGCGGGGTACCCAGGATCTGCAGGCTGGAAGCGTGGAAGGCCGTGGTTTCGTCCATGTGCTGCAGCAGGCGCCCTGGGGTGCAGACGATAATGTTGGTGCGATGGATCCTCTCGGACTCGTGCTTCAGGTCCTGGAGAACATCGAATCGACAGCAGGAGCACAATCAAGAACAGCGCCACCCAGGCCTCACATCTGCACACAACCCGTTTCTATTTGCAACCCCAGTAATTCATCTCTTCCACTGTGAAGCTGTGCTGGTCTAATATCAATGTAGGGCAACCAACTAGTAACAGTACAGCACAGCTTCTAAAGCCCTCTGGAGAGAGCTTGATCCTTTCCCTTCTCATTTGGGGAAAGGGGCATCTCTGATACGTCTTAAAAGTCTTTGGATTGCTTTACTCTAATCACCTGCCTCCAGTTACATGTAAAACATAGACGTAGAGCATTTAAATACTGTTCTAAGCACAAAAAACAAAACAAATACACAAAATCCCAAAACTGCCCACCCCCCGGGATTTAAGCATAAATAAACCAGAACTCGTTCTGCATATCAACAACGTATTGACAAAACTTCCACTGCAGAGCGAACTGACTGATTTCAAGGGCTCTAGGAGACGCAGGCAGGCCAAGCGCGAGGCAGCCTGTGCATAATCCACAGCAGAGCGAACCTGGCGTGCACCCCGGAACATTCCCAGCTTTACATGAACTCACATGCATTAAAAGCCTATTCCATCGCAGAGAGGGGATGCAAGGTCACAGTCCAGTTGCTAAATAAGCAGAGATGGGGGGTCTCGATTCATTCCAGCACCGGAGTGGTGCAGTACACAGCACAGTGAACATGCAATTTTAACAAGGCAGTGGAACGAACCTTTCCTCCAATAATGAGCCCCGCTGAAAACTCATGGTTCTTCCCCACTTTGCGCAGGACCTCAAAGGTCTGGTAGGCCAGCTCTCTGGTGGGGGAGATGATGAGGGCGCCCAGCCCGTCCTCCGCTGTCCACTGCTGGCGGAACAAGCACTCCAGCACCTGCGGGACAGGAAAACATTCATCCCGTGCCAGCAAACCACAGCACGGGTTGGGAACTGAAGCACTGAAATGGTTCTTCCTCAAGGAGACATTTGAGGAATCTGGACATTTTTACTTGAGAAAGCCGGGAAAGTCGTCTATATTGAACTAAGTAACAAGTAATAGGTTTATTCCATGCTGAAAAGAGAAGAGAGAAAATACAAGTTTTGGCTGTGAAGCCTTCTTCAGGTGTGAGCTGTCTTCTCTTTTCAGCATGGAATAAACGTATTACTTGTTCCTTTGCAGGCTACGCATTCTGAGCAGCTACCCACCTGATCTATATTGAACTAATCCAATTGAAATATCAGCGCAACACCTGCAGGGCCTGGATATGAGCTGATGTCTGGAAATCAATCCAGCCTCATAAGAGTCACAGAAAATCCTGGGCTAAAAAAAGTGTTCAGCACCTTAACACAGGTCTACAAGTACTGATAAGAAGTTAAGGAGCTGGCAGTGTGTTCACAGCACAGGGTTATCTGATCAGATGGACTTGTGCAGGTTTATATCTGACCACAATCTAATTTACCAACATAATCTACTCTTTGGTGCATTTATGATCCAGCATGGATGCTAGATATAATAGATATAATAAGTAAATGGGCTCTAAAACTCATTCTAAATAAAAAACAGTAGTCTTTACATATACTGTAGTTAACATACAAATATAATATTTAATAAATTCTTGTTTCTTAAGCTATTTATTTATCCACCACTAAACAGTTCATAGAGAATGACTGATGCAATGGGACCTGGCACAGTGCTCCCTGACTCCTGAGGGACTTTCACAATTTAAGCTGGTGTCAGGACTAATTCTGAACCTCGATTAGTTACTAAACACCCTCTGAATCATAATGTTCATTTCGGTGCATCTCCGACCGTGATGCCTGTATCATCAGCAATGAGCCACTCACGGGGATGAGGAAGGCCAGAGTTTTGCCAGAGCCCGTCTTTGCTGCGCCCAGCACGTCTCTTCCTTGCAGCGCCAAGCCAATGGTTTGTCTCTGAATTTCCGTGGGCAGCCGATACTGAGCTTCTAACAGACCTGGAACACAAAGACAGAGCTGAACACCCGTGGGGCACGACTGCGCACTCAATAAATTACAGCCGCCCCTCAATTTAATTTGTTCCATGAAAACTGTTTGCAAGGTGTAGATCAAAAATGAATTCCCTCAAGATTATACCTAAATTCCTCCGACTGCTTCCATAATCCCAGAAAAATCACACAATAAATATCAAATTTAAATATAAATATGATTTAAATAAATATTTGCTTCATTATTATAAAGTCAGAAATAAATGTATCTACTCTTTTTTAACTCTTGGAGTATGCTGCCTTCTTGTGGCCATTGCTCAAGAGATCCAATAAAAATGATTAAGATCAGCGGATTTGGGAATAGAAATGACTGGCTGGACAAGCACACTGATTAAGGCTAGAAATGAAACGAGCATCAGTCCTTCACATTTAATAACCATATTAAAATGAACTAGAACACTTAAAATTTATTTTTTATTTATGAGCATCCACAGAAAAAATAAAGACATCATTACAACCAACAGCGTTAGACGAGTACTTCACACACAGAAAGGCTGAAAGGGCTAAATCTCTTTAATTTGGGATGAAAATGGAATTTCGATTCAGGTACTCAAATTCGATTAATAGAATCGACACGATTGAAGTGAAAGTATATTTAGGATTGAAAGACGACAGGAGTACGAAAAGAGCTTCAAGGTAGTAGAAACAACCTGCAAAAAAACAATTTGCTCTGCCTCCTTATAAACGCTGCCTTCCTGTATTTATAAAGTCTGACCATTCCACACTCCACTAAGTACAGCAACTCTTCTTACTGTAAACCGGTGTGTTCCGTAACCTCCTGTAATAGTCTCTAATTAAATCACTATGACCTCTGAATACCTTTCACGGTCTTCTTTGACAGAGGGAAATCTGAAAATTTCACAGCCTCTTTGGGATTGATCTGGAACACAAAAAAAATGCAAAAATAATTGACGTGAAGGTAAAACGTTTGTAACAACACAATGAAGTGGGATTTGGGGGTCTGCTGAACAGCAGCTGAAAGCCGGCTGTGTGTACTGAACAGGGAACATACATTTAAAATATTATTTTGAATTCGAACGTGTTTCACGTGTCCGAAGCCTGCGAAAGGAATGTAACAAAGTTCCGAAACAAAACGTCGTCCTTTAGAAACATATTTAAGAATCGTAATAATTCTGGTGAGGCGGTGCTATGTGTGCATTACCTCTTCGTACTTTTTAACCAGTTTATTGATGTGCTCTCTCTCAATCTGCCACTCCGGTTTCTTGGGTCTCTTATCCCGTTTAATGCGACTTTTCTTCCTGTCATATTTCTTCTTCCACCGCTCGAAGTTCTTCACGGGATCCTGCGTGTCCTTGTTTTTACCCCCCTTTGCCTTCACTTTGGGAGCAGCCGGTTGTTTCCCCTGAGTTTCCCCGGCCATGTCGTCGCTGTTTGCAGTGAAGCACAATCCAGCATGGGAGCCGCAGGATTCAGCGTGACTTCCCACCACAACACTGTCGGTCGCACCGAAGTGACGTCACACCCACACTTCCGTTTGCGCTTCCAGCAATGGGCTGTACTGTACAAAAAATAACTTTTATTAAGTGTATTAAGACCGTTAATACTTGTTGGTTTAATATAGTTCCATAGTTAATGAGAGATAGTAACGCCTTAGCTGTTATCTGTCTTTAATGTCAGAGAACACCATTTTGTAAAAGTGTAAATTCACCATTAATTGCTATTTTGTATGTGATATTCCTGGCACAAAATGTTATTCATATTAACTTTATTTAATATTGTGTTCAACTGTCTGCCTTCTTGGATTGTTCTTTTTTTAGTTTTTGTCTACTATGATGTCTTCGTTTGCTGTGAAAGTTTTTTTTACTATCCAGGGCCAAGATGATGTTCTCATGTCCAACAGAAGGTGGCGCCCTTTCGCCAAGGAAAATGAGCTGCACTTCTAAACGGATGTTGGTGGAAAGTACTGTAACTGAGCTTAGGTTAGCGCACAACGTTTTTACTTTTTCCATATTATAAGATTATGTAACACTTTTATAATTTATCTTAAAGTTCAAATTCTTACTAGTATCTCTTATTGTCATGTTTGTTCCCGATCGATATCTCGTTGATATATAATGACAATTCCAAACACAATCAGCATTCTCTTTGATTCGCACAATCTCATTTCACTCAAGGTTAATAACCGACAGTAAAGCTGATCTTTTAAAACGACCCCTTTGAAGTGCAGGGAACGTGCAGTCACTTTCTCTGACGTACAGATCTTGGCTGATAATCGGCAAATAGAAAAGGATACGGAGGCGGTACACCCATGTTTGCACATTGAATGCTCCGAAGCAGAAGTTAGGGAGAGAAATTATTTTTTAACTGACTGTACTTTGCAGGAGTTTACTCGGAAAACACTACAGCCCAGGGAGAAGTGTTAGTGTAAGTCCCGTGAGTCTGAAGTCTCGACCGACCTCGCTGTTCTGCGAGGTGGAGTGCTTTGATTTAAAGATATTGATTTAATAAATATTAAATATCATCCAGGTGGATACTGCACATCGGTGGTGGTGGAGGTGAGTCTCCAGTACCTGTAAAGCGCTTTGAGTGGAGTGTCCAGAAAAGCGCTATATAAGTGTAAGCAATTACTAATTATAATTATTATATTGAAGTCAAAGACCCCTTTGGAAAGCGAGAGTCACTTATCACCCTGTCGACCATTGATTTAAAAATATAAATGCCTCGGTTTATTTCGAATTTGATACCGAATTCTACGCGCTGTTAACTTCCAACGCATTTCCACTCACCTTGCGTGCTTTGTGTTTGTTTTATTAAGGTCTAAGAAGGGTAGGGACTTAATGGGTGACTTAAATATGAAGATGATGATGATGATGTTGATTAGAGCCGAAACCCAAGACTGGAAAGTCTTTCCGCATTTGCCTTAGAAATAAAAAAAAAAAACAGAGACAACCGATCATGCATATACTAGAGCATGCCACTTTCCTTCTTGCCTATAAATAATAACCAGGGGCGCAATGGACCTGCAAGGGGACGGGGGGTTAACAGCGCCCCCCCCTCACCTAGCGGCGGCCGGCCGTCATTGCTGGCGCTGCTCCCGGACACGCCTGCGCTGAGGTGAGCCCCGGAGCGCTTGGGCGAGCGGCTCGGCAGACGCGCAGCGTTCCTGCTTGTGCAAGGAATGGGGTTCGCCCTCAATTTCAAACCACATTTTTTGGAGCCAGCTTTTTTTTTTCTTTTTTGTCTTTGTTGTTGTTGCTGCTGGCAGCCCGTCTGTGAGAAAATGCTCTGGAGCGTCAGGAGTTAACTGCGAAGGCGAGAACAAGACCAGCCAGGTATAATGACAGCAGCGGGCGGCAGTGTGGATGTCAGTTGCCTGAGCAAGGACGAGGTGCGCCAGATCCTGGGAGTGCTGGAGAGAGACGAGCGCCTGAAGGAGACCGACAAGCAGAGGATCAGGTCGGGCAGCAGTTTGTCAGTGTTTCTCGCAACCCTTCACTGCTAGCTTGCATGAGGCAAGAAAAAAGGCAAATCTGAAACCATTTTGTGTGCCACTGTATGGGATCGAGCGTTGCAACCATTCACAAACATGTTTTTAATAATAATAATTTGCACTAACTATAGTCAATTTCGATAGTGCAACAGCTGATTTTGAAACTTTTTTTACGATTCTTAAAACTTGATATACATTTTGACGCGCATGTCACGACGTCTGGTTTAAACAGGCGTTTTAAAGTTCTTCGCAGGGTGTTTTGGAAAGTTTTCAAAAATGTGTTTTGAATCGACGTCTGCCGTGGTCCAGCTGTCGCGAAGCGACACCACGACAGCGCTTTCGGCTCTGCAACGCGCTGCCTCTTTATTGATGCGAGGGCTAAACTGTGCTCCTACGGTCCTCTCTCTGTGGTATACAGTGTGCTTAACAAAGATTGTTTTTTTGCTGACCTATTAAATAGGCTGATATAGCTCGAGCCCTGAGCAGTACTACAGTAATTCCCAAGTTGAATGTTTAGCAATGTCCAGTTCTGTGTCACACACTTCCAGCACACCCACGCCCACTGTGGGCTTTTCTTACCTGTTTACAGACGGGTGGTGTGCTTTGGCACGGTTCAGTCACCCACAGGAGGCCTGCAGTCCTTATCTGACACTTATCTCCCGACTCTCAGTGATGCCAGTATGATCACCGGCGCTCACGGAACGCAACACAAGATTTAACTTGCTTTCGCAGGACTTACTTTTTGTCGTTTTACAAAAATAAAAAAATAATCAAGGGTATAAAGTTACCAGGGTTAAAATAGAAGTTTCCTGGATTCAGACTGTTTGTATGAGACCAATGGAAAGGCACAAACCAACCTTTTCAACCAAGGATGGCTTGATGCACCTTTTATTAAAACTGTGTGAATTTAGGACATTTTTGAATTGCTTTAGGTGGATTTACAACATCTAGTTTCAACAGTTTGAGATGTATGACTGACAAAACAACTGTTGTGTTTTTAATGTGGCGCTAATAGAATGCCACTGTTCTAAATTCCACTCTTGAGAAAAAGATTAATTTGCAAACAGTAGAATTGTTGAAGGAATTGTGAAAACCTTTCTACAGTATTTGTATTGGTAAAGTGCTGTATTGGTATATGGCAGTATTTTAATGTTGTTTAAAATGTGTAATAAAGTTCATTTCCAGTGTGCAGCACAGTAAAATCTAAGCTGCGCTCTAAATGACAGAAGCCCAAAGGTGGGTAGATCCCTACAGTCCCTGTTGGCCTTTCTCCCTGAGTCGTGCCAGACAAGCGCAGTAGATTCACTGCCTGATTGCCTTTCCCATTCTGATCTTATGTTGTTAGTATCAATTTTGTTTTGTGCTGACAAGTACTGTATAAATGAATAAGACATCACCTGTTGATTATATCACTCTCTTTTGGGTACAAGCTTTAACTGATCCCTGGAAACAGGTTCTAAGATTGCCATAATTAAAGTGATTTACTTTGTTCTCTGACATGAAAACATCTGGCACTAGATCAACATCAGAGTGAACGTGAAAACAGATAAACCGAAACACGAATCGACAACAGGATTTAAAGCATTGCTTTACTGTATATAGCTGAACCTTTTCAAGTCATTTCTATGGCCATCGCCCCACGTTTCTTCTCCTTTTTCCACGTTTCTCCTCGTTTCTCCTGATTTTTGATTGGCAGGATGAAAGGCTGTTTGAAATAGGAGATAAAAGCAGAGTTCTCCAGGGAAGTTTGACTTGGCATAAATGACTGTCGGAGGGGTATTTTTAAGTTGATTTTTTTGCAGATCTGCCTGTTGCATTTTGTCCCTGCCAGCTCCGGCTTCTGGAGAGTATATCCCCGAAGTAACCAGTTTGACACCCTCTGTAATTGCAGCATGGGTGTAGTATCATGAGACAACCTCATGCTGGGGCACCTGGCAGTGATCAAAGGTCTTGACAGTCGCTTAGACCTGTGCTTTTATACCTTAGCAAAGATTGTGTTTCGCTGCTGGTATTGATCTACCTGTTTGGCTGTACATACATGTGTTTGTGTTTTTATTACAGTAGTCCTCCTTGCTGGAATTATCTTACAGTTTTGCTTTTTCATGCTGCCATTGGTCTTGCCAGGTGTATAAAAAAAATACATTCTCAAATCTAAGAGATCTACAGCAGTTGTGATGTCGTGTGATTAGAGCTAACATGTGCGCTACAGTATGTCACAGACAGTTCTGTTAATTGCTGCTTTGTGTTGTTTTTTTGCAGCCAACTCGAGCACACGAGGAGAGATCTGAGGTGGCTGAGAGGTGTGACTGGACAGTGGTTTGAGGAAATTAAGAAAGCTAAGTACAAGAATGAGTCCAACGTGAACAACCTGCTGCAGCAATCTCTTCGGGTTAAGGACAGGAAGAAGCTAAGAGCAGGTGAGTCTCCTCACAGCAGGGAGAGTGTACCAGCTCCTCTAGAAGCATGGACGGTCCTCAGGGCAGCCTTGGGTTTCTTAAAAGAAGAATCAGAAAGCAAAGCCCACAGTGCCTGCTGCAGCTGTGTCAGGAGAAGCAAGACCAATCTCACAGGAGATGCGCAGCACCAGGTGAAGATGAGGCTTTGCAGTAAACTGACGCTAGACTGAAAAATGGGTGTGGTGACTATTTTACTAAACATTTGGGACAGTTTTGTTGGGGGGGTTTTCAACGCAAAACCATGTTTTTCAAAACAGACAAAAAGCCACAAAATACAAGAGGTATAAAAGAGAAACACGCCCAAAGAATGGAATTCAACCACTAAAAAACCAGGGGGAAATTACATCAGCTCTGGAGACAAAGCCTCTGGCCAGGCTGTCAGTGCTTTAACGCTAACTAAGTGTAAAATGACAACGTAACGCACATCTTTCCAATATTGAGAACAGTGTCTGCAACCCAGTGCAACTGGGGGTGTCTTGGGGCAATACCTGAATATACCCCCCCGGGCTCACAAGACAGGTCTTTTCACCACAGCTAAACCCCTTAGCAGAAGAGGGTTATGGTTGATCTGCAGGGACTATTAACCACATCTGGATGTGTTATTTTAAACAAAAGTATGGATATATCCAGCCTGGCCAAATTGGCAAGTGGTGGTATTAAGACAGCCTTGAATAATTATTTTTCAGAAATACTTGTTTGTCACACCCAGTTTCCACAGCATGATATACAACAGAACACAGAACATGCGGTTAAAGGATTATCCTGTGGTTTTCTCTCCTGGATATGCGCAGTTTTTGCTGTCTGTGGATTAATGGCCTTTTGATATAATTAAGTATCGGATCATTTCATTTTAGAATTTCACTTTATTGGGGTTGCTCACAGGCCAGCGGTTGTAACACTGACCAGCCACAGAAACAGTAACTACATAGAAGGACAACTTTACACGGAGGAAAGGCTAATGAATTATGCAACATGACACATACCCCAGGACCTGAAATATGTGAACAGTCTTCAAAAGCTTGTGTAAGAATATAATGTTCCCACGAGCCAACAGCAGGCAGAAATGTTCTCTGAGGAGTCACAGAGTGTTGTATTATAAGAATTCTCTCCTGATATTAAAATACCTAGAAGATATATAAATCTCTGTGTGTGTGTTCTTGGCAGTGCAATCATGAGAAGATAAACTGGCCATCTCTCTGGAAGGAGTGATGATAACCAGTATACATGGCCAAAACAATATCCATAAAAAGCTGTTTGCTTCAGTGTGAAAAGTCTGTTTTTGGTATTTATTGTGTTTGAGTGTGGAGCCTGTTGGTATAATCATACAAGACGTTTTGTGTCTTTTAATGCTGGCAGAACTACTGTTAGTGCTCTGTAGAAACTCAGAAAAGGCGGCTGTTTCCTCAGTCAGATACTCCAGCCATTAAGGTTTCTGTTTTTCCTCTAGTCATGACCTGTACGCAAAAAAACCTTGGATGGGATTTAATCCAAATTTTTCCTTTCAATAATAGTGAAGTGCTTTGTGAGTGTGTCTTTCTGGTGTCTCACTTTAACACAAGGACACCTAAGAGGAGTTTAAGTGAGAGAACCTCACCCACCACGATTTCTGCTGAGTTCATTCTGGAATGAGCATGTGATCCGAAGGCCTCAGTCAGTATTCCCTGTGCTCCTCAGGAACAAGGGCTTATCCAGGCTGGGGCAGGATGTTTGAGTACATCATTCAGGTGGGGGCAGTCCCAGAGCAACAAGAGTTTCTGTGAAATAAGTAAAATAAGAAAAATCATTGTTGTGGCTCCTTTCAGGGTCTATTGGTGTTTCTTCTAAAGATAAAAGATTTGAAATCTGAGAGCACATGTAGAATATTGAGTTTGGTGGATCTGTCTACCTGCCTGAATGAATTACGTCAGAATTACCTGTTTTAATTAGCTTTCAGAGGCTGTCAAAAGAATGCAAGATCTTGCATTTTACAGAAACACCCTGATGGACTGTGTTTATCACAAATTTTGGAAAACTCAATATCTTGTTTATATGTGCTGCACTGGTAAAAGCCTTTTCCAGAAAAAAAAGGGGTAAAAAAGGTGTCATCGTATATTCATTCTTTTCAGACGGTAAGAAAAGCCCCTTTAAAGCAGGTCTCCCGTGTGTTGCACTACCCTGCTACATTAGCTTGAGTCAGACGATTGAAGACCATTAAACTTTTGTAATTAATTAAGAAAGAAGAAGCATTCCTGGCCAAATCAGGTTTATGGGTCACCAATAACCACATCAAGGAAAGGAGAGAGACTTCCAGACCAACTCATGGAATTTTCAATGCAGTGAATTTCTGCAATAAGAGTAAGATAAGATCACTTTATTGGCCATATACAATTTCTTGGATTAGGAATGTGTCTTTTCGCAGACCCCAGCTTGCTCTCCATGAGACACACAGACGGGGAGAGAAGCTGGGGGTCAGAGCGCAGGATCAGCCATCTATACGGCGCCCCTGGAGCAGTTGGGGTGAAGGGCCTTGCTCAGATGCCCAAGAGAGTAGGATTCCTCTGCTGGCCGTGGGATTTGAACTGGCAACCTTCCAACCACAGGCGCAGATCCTGAGCCACAGAGCCACTGTGAAATGGATGAGAAATGAGAAATGGATAAAATAATTCCCCTCTGGTGGAATCTAAAATAATAGATCAATAATGGAGTAGATTTAAATTCTACTGGAGCAGGACATACAGACTTCTAATTTTCAGTAATAAACTTGATACCTGTTGAAATAGTGCAGCCCTGTGTTTTGATAGTTTCCTACATTCCTAAAAAGGCATTGTCCAGCGCTTCTAGAGCTAATCAGTTAATAACTGTCTATATATCCAGTTTTTTCAATGCAGAAGCATGTCAACCATAAACCTTCTATCTGCTCTCTGGTAGCAGATAGATAGAAACTCCCAGCCCAGTGCTTCACTACCCTTCACCCAAAGGGAAGACACAGGTTTGAATTAACCCAGGACACAGGACACAGGACACTGCAGTGGCTTCACAATGTGGAATGGCAGATGAGGATGGCAATGGAAGCTGCTTCTGCAGTCCCGAAAGCACACAAATATCCCTTTTGGCACCATGAATGGGCTTCTTGGACTAGAAATAGGCATTGAAATGTGTTCTCAAAAGAGGTCTTGAAAATAAAAGATGGGTTTTTCTTTTTGACTTAAGATCCAGTCATGTTTATTGTTCCTGTCTTCCAGAGCTTAAAGTGGGGAAGACGAGAGCTGTGGGAGACTGCAGCGATGACATGACTGCAGGCGCCGTCTTGAATGGCAGCCCCTACCGAAATCGATTAGCCTCTTTCTTCACCTTAAGGAAAAGGCACAGGTAAAGAGCCCAGTCATGGCCTTCACCGTATGATTTTGTGCTCATGCTCGTTTAAAAAATAAACCAGATGATTGCCTGACATGATGCATCCAAGAAATCAGTGCTCAGACCAGCCATGCTGTTATCATCCTCAAAGTGAATCATTAACTGGGAGGCCCTGTGGAGCTGCCCTTTGCCCTCTGAGTCTGCTGAATTGTTCCTGATTTGCAGGTGCTTTCTGCCTCTTGGGATGTACCAGTAGGGTGTGTTGCATCAGCTACCTTTTCCCTTTAGAAAGCAAGATAACTTGCCATGAGTGACAGTGGTTAGAGCCAGGTAAGACTATTCCCAGCTGTCCCTTGCCTAAGGTAGCACAGTCCCCAGGGAGGCTGCCATAGCGATCTTTGTGGTTTGTTGTTTCTATCAGCCCATTTCTGCTTCGTCATGCCTGAAGAATGATTACACAACAGGGGACTACAGCTGACAATAGAAGGGCAATTTCACACTCAGTGTAAGACCAACACCTTCCCTTTATTGGTTACTGCAATTACAGTTTAAACACATTACATTATCTCTTCGAAGAGCAGCCTGACATGAGGATAAATCTGAAAAGAAAGCAGGGTAAAGCTAGAAAGCAGGCTGGGGAATTAGGTGTTTGGTGGATTCTGTCATAACCTTATTATATCTATTGAAAGGTTAATATTCCGGATAAGCATGGGATCTCATCTCCAGGGATGTTACAGTTGTTTCCATAATGTGAGATGTGTAGTACGGCTTGCTTTGTTTTGTTTTGCTCTTTAATCCTGGCGGATGATAACTCTTAGCCCTGCTTGTCATCGGAAGCCGTGGTGTGTAAAAATAGGAAGGACCCGTGTGTTGGAATGCTGCCTAGCTTGTAACGCTGGGGAGCCTGGGCGGTCTCTGCCGTTTGGGGTGATGGGCTGAGTGTGATGACGGGCTCAGCTTCCTTATTAAAGAGCCTTCAATAAATACACAAGACCTGTAACTAAAGTCAGGGATACCCAGAACATTAATGCTCTTTGACGCTGCTCGAATTAGAGGATGGGGGGCCTGGCTGGTCCTTGTGCTGTGTCAGTACTCAAGCACTGCAGGATGGATAAGGAAGGCAAACCGAAAGGTGTCCCTGCTTTACAGATTGCAAGACTGTCAGTGAAAAACTGTTTCTGGTCATTATTTTAAACATAGCATAGAGGCATAAGCATTAAGACAGTTGGAATTATTTTGTTAAATTTTCATTCCAGCCTCCACATTCGGATTTGCATTTCAGGTCTGTGTGGTTTTGTAAAGTACAAAAAAAAAGGCGAGATGTGAGAATTCATTTTTTTAACTTGTAATTGTTCTTACAATGTTTTTTTCTTCTCGGTAGCACGTACCAGGACGCAGTAAGGAAGCGACTGGGAGAGGAAGCAGAGGTGAGCACCTGGGGGCAGACTGGGAAGAATGTGAAGTGTTTGAGTTGGGCTGTTTCATCTTTTTTTTTTGCTGCCGTTAAAACAAATCAGGGCTGTAATTGATTTAGACAGACGCATAAACTACTTGTGAAACCCTTCAAACAGCCCGTGTGGGGGTGAGAGGGCAGACTTTGCCTCACAGCGGGGATGAAGTAACCCTGTTCTGGTTTTTGGCGGAGGGGCAGATGTTGTTTACCACACCCAGCTGTTTTGGTTTTGAGAAACACATCAGGGGGGATGAATCACTTTGTCTAATGTGGCAGTTGCTAGACAAGGAAGGCCTTTCAGTTAAACACAACTGCAGCTTTAACCCACAGTCAACCCAAACGGTTTATGTTTTACCCTTCTGCCAGTTTTGCACTCCTACACAGATAACATGTTACTGCTCCCACATCAACAACAAAATGGTTGTGCCTCCAATCCCAAGTGAAACGAAAGTGTGACTGAGTTCTTGCCCTTTTCACTCCCAGTATGGTTCCTGTAAGAGACTGCCAAGACAAGAACTGCAAGAATTCCCACATGAAGCAGCTTTACCTATAAGATCAAGTTTCATTTGAAAGTTAAGGACCACATCGCACATCAGCAGGGATGTGCTTGCTGTGAGTGTGTATATACATACACACACGTGTGTGCGCGCACACACACACTTACACAGAGGGCCTGTCAGGATAGCAGCGTAGCTCAAAAATTTGTACCAGAGCTCTTAATGCAATTAAATATTTTGTACATATTTCACGCACTAACATGGAGTGAAAAATCCAAAATTTATTTTAAAACGTTTAGAAACAGAGGTGGATGTTTTTATTTTTTCTCTTTTGCTAATTAGGATTTGGAGACAGATACCAATGACCCATGGCAAGGCAGGGCAGCAATCATTTCTGACTTCAGCTTTAATTGCAGAAGAAAGCAGAGGCTCAGAATGCTCAAGTTAAAAAAAATGAAGTTGATAAAGCGAAGGAATCCATGTCGTCCTCAGATTCCCACCTCAGGCGAAACTATTTTCAGAGCCAGCGTGAGGAGTGTTGGCAGACACAGAGCCCAGGTGCTTCTCTGCTGCTCCTCAGTTCTGCCGTCACTCGGGTCAGGCTGCAGATGGGGAGATTTGGGACGGGGGACAGCTGCGCACGCCCCTGCCACTGTCCCCCGTGAGCAGGTGGCAGCACGGTGAGAGGAAATGACCGCGATTCCCTGTGTTTGCAGCCGGACCGGGCGGACACCGGAGCCTCGCACGATGAGCAGGACAAACAGGCCGCGGAAGGAGACTCTCCCCACCAGACCAGCCGCCCGGACAGACAGCTGGAAAAGGAGGTCTTCACTGGTGAGTGGTGGCTCCGGTGCTGCTGTCGTTATCAAGCACCTGGGATCCAGAACCGGAGCGGTAGTTCAGCTGGGATTTCCAACATGCATTTCTTCTCCCGGATTCGTTTGTGCAGATGAAGGGAGTCCTGGTGCGGCAGTGGAGAGGTGGCAGTCGTGTGAGAAAGCGTGCTCGCGGTGGCAGGGGGCCTGTGTGTTCAGCAGGACCATGTGCTGGCTCAGCCTGGCAGCTTTTCTCCATTTCCCCGTGTGGCCTTCTTAAAGCACCTTAGTCTGTCGAAAAATGAGTCATGACGCGTGACTGACACACTGTTCAGTGCTGTCTTGGCACTGCACTTACTAAAAAAAGACATTTCCTACAGACAGAAAACTGTCACACTCTGCACATAGGTACATTCATAAAGTTTTTTCAGCGTCGAGTGTTTCCCTTAGCATCATATTCGTTATAACAGGGCTCAGTTCTGGTACAGGATAATGCTTTTTCTTTAATACTGTTTGATCCTTTGGCTTGATCTTCGATGAAGAAGCCAAGGCTGTGATTATTTCCTCATTTTGTGCATTCAGATATTGAACATGCAACCCTCAGTCCTCACTGTACACTGTGCCCATCTCCTCAAAGACTCGGCTCCCCTAAGTGACTATTGTTGTTATAGTAATTATCTACACTTCCTGGCACAATTCCTAGAAACAGACCACTGTACAGTACAAGACAGTACTATACTCTCCGGGTTACAAAACACTCAACTTGAGTAAAATATCAGTGAATTACCAAACAGTCTGTTCAATTCCTGAATGTTTTTCTTTTTATTTTATTGCAGAATACAGTGAGATGTATACAATATACTGATATATTATTACATGTGGGCTATGCAGTGCATAGAAAAAAATAGGAACCTAGTTCAAACAAAGTATGAAATGGTAAACGTGCACACAGCTCAAGAGTGGAATCAGACTGGTGTAAAATTCGACTTACGGAATGGCTGATGTGAACTTTTGTAGAAATCAAAGACTGTCTTGTATGGTAGCTACAGCAAGTCACTTGACATTCCAGGGGAGGAACCGGGAGAAGGAGAGTTTGAGAATGTTTTGTTCACTTTCCATTGTGACGAAGACTAATCCACATTTCTCACGCTGGGTGTGCCTGTATTGCATGTCCAAGAGAGACACAAGCCTCTACTCGACAGTAATCCTTTGTTTTCCTTTAAAGTCTTAGGTGACCTCGACAGCAGACTCACTGAACCGGATCAGGAAATTCTTGGGAACCCGGGTCCCAACTGGGCTGAATTAGAACAGAAGGAAGAGCTCAAGCAAGAGGAAGCAGCTGGATTGGCGCTGCAGGACAGAGACGAGTCGACAGCGTGGCTGTTGCAGGAGGAGCAGAGCCAGCAGTTGACCAAGGAAACCGGTCATCCGCGCCTGACAGTAACAGCACAACATGGCACGGCGAAGGGACCAAGAGGCACAGCTGTCACTGACACTGAAGGGAAGGACAGAGTGACACAGGGTCCAGCAGCAGACCTGCAGACGCCGGTGGCTGAGGAACGCCAGGCCGATTCCGCAGGGAGCAGTGAACAGTGGCCTGTGATCGACTTGTCTGCGCTGAGGAGGTGCCAGTCACTGACTTCTCTGAGTTCGCAACGTCAAGAAAACGAGAACTTCGATTCGATGTCTGGATTTATCCCGTTAACCTGTCCAATCTCCTCCGTTATGGCTTCGGATACCATGAGACTGTTGGCAGGAGACGTGACTCGGCAGAAAAGAGACTTTGCGGATTCATACAAACTAGAATGCAGGGTGGGAGCAATGGAAAGAGACGCTTTCAAATGGAATCGCGCTGTCAGCGTGGACTGCGCTGCCCCACTTACTCGCAGGCATGCTATTTCTCAACCTCTTTTCACCCTGAAGAGACAAACGAAAACTGAAAGAGATGTATTTTGTGAAACCAACAACCGCCAAGGGAGAAACCTCTCTCCCCACTCTCCAGTTCTTGTAGTGTCCACTGGGAGCAGACATAGAGAAGGAGCCTGTTGGCTTGTGGGTAGTGACCCTCTGAGCAGTAAAACAGTCGAGAGCCCCGTTTTTGACTCCTTCTCAACTGTCAGGAAAATGGGATGTTTTCGAAATGCAGGAGACAGTAAAGTCAGTTCACCACAAGGAAAGCATCAGTCTGAGCGTCCTACACAAGACACTCTCAGCCACGGGGGGTTTTCACAGACCAGTCTCTGTAAAGCACACCGCCCCGTGTATCAGGGGCAGCAGGTCACCGGCCCAGGGTTTCCTCTGAGGAGATATAATTCTGGACTCCTCAGGAGGACCAGCAGCGTTCCTTTTGATCCCAGCGAGCACTCTCTGCACTCTCCCCCCTGTACCACTCCCTTCACGAGCACTCCCAAAAACAGCCCTGGGGAGCAAGGCAGAGCAACCCAAGATTCCTACAAGGCACTGACCCTCAGCGCCGATGGGAAACCACCGCCTTCTCCCCTGAGATACAGCAGGGCCGGCCTGGGTGAGGACTACGGAGAGAATGTAGGATGTAGGAGGCAGTTCTCAAGAGCAGAGTCTCTGCTGTGTCTGTCAGGCGCTGGCTTGAGCCCCCCGCCGCTCGGTCGTGCCTCTGCGGACAGTGGGGCCCAGTGGGGCCCAGCGCATCACGCGCAAGATGACGTGGGCTCTCAAGGCCTCGCTCGCCAGCCGTCCCCGGTCGAACGGGACACACAGCGGGATTCTATCCAGGAGAAATCTACCCGAAATCCCGTCAACAGTTTTCCCAGCAGAGACAGGAACGCGAGTGATGGCGAAACCAGCTCAGCGCCACAGCCAAGCCCCGCAGACACTTATTCTCTTCCTTCCCAAAGAAACAAGTACAAAAGCTCCCCAGGTCCAGGTCTATCCAGCAGCCCTGCCTCACCGTCCAGATCCCCCCAGAGTGAAGACGGATCAAAGGCTTGTTTATCCCCACAGCATCACAGCCCCAGCTGTGGGTCCTTGTCCCCAGCAAGGCGTTCGTCTGACCAGGAGATGCAGTGCGACAGCCACTCTTCCCCTGCCACCCCAGGGGGTGACAGCAGGGCCTTTCCTTACTGGAGGAGTGTTTCTCGGGGGCGTCCCGGCTCACACTTTGTCTTTGATCTTTACGAAGGAACAACTGACGGCGGCTCGCCCAGAGGTGAGCTTCAGAGCCGCTGCCGAGATGTGGTTCCTGACCTTTCACCACAATCCCTCCTTCCTGTGCCCACCAGCAGGTACGGGAGCAGACTGAGCAGTTCCTCCACAAGCAGCTCGGCTCGGGCCTCGCCCAGCAGCACCTCCGAGCAGCTGTCACCTCTTCCTGCCCATCACAGGAGGGCAAAGTCATATGACTTGTACAGGGATGGCAGCGCCTCGCCGGAAACGGAAGATGACAGCCCACACGGTGATGCCCGCTGGCCCCTCGCGGATATGAGATCTGCGTCTGAGAGGATACACCGCATAGCGATGCAGTATAATTTGTCTCCCCCACCCCAGGCCGCAAAACAAAATGACAAGGAGAGTCGTGTCAAAAGGGATGGGTCTGGCACAAGGTGGGCCACTCTGCCCAAAGAATCTGCTCCATTCAAGTCAGATTTGCCGGGCCTGATTTCAGACAGTCCACCTGGGAAAACAACAGGTGTGGAGCGGTGCTCCCCCAGTTACAGAAAATATGCCTCGCTGCCCCTGACGACTGAAAGCATTCAAGTTCCTCCCAGACCTCCCACACATAACACACTTACTGGAAATGACAGTTACATCCATGCTCATGTGGACAGCAGAGTCCTCGTGCCTGAGGGAAATGGGGAAGCCAATCCAATTAAAAACACAAATGGACAGAATGATGCAGGAGCTCCTCCCCTGATGAAGCCATGCGGTCTGACAGATGAAGGGCGTACTGTAGCTAAGCCCCTCTGGTCTGATCCCGCAGCTTCAGTAAGGACTCCGGAAAGCAGTCCATTGGAACAGCCTCTCAAGAAGCGCGTCCTGAACGGAAGCCTCTCGCCGACAGGGAGCAGACAAGACCAGAGAGGTCCACCCGATGTGGGAGGGGAGCCGTCTTCCACTGTCGGAGCAAACGGCACTGCCCCGTTAGTCAAAGATAGAAAAGTTGAACAGGTCCTAAATCGCACAAAGATGACCTTCAGTGCCAGGTGGCGTGAGGAGGAGGTACTTAGATCAAGGAAAAAGAGCAAGAAGATGGTGGAGGTCTCGTCGACAAGACCTGAAAGCCCCAGAGAAGTGGACCGGCATGAAGAGATAATCAGGGTGTATTTAAAGCCTTTGAACAATAATAACAAGCTGGTAAATGATAATTACCACCTGCAGTATTCAAGCGTCCAGCAGACGCGTGGACTAAGAAAGGGCAGCGTACCCAAGGACATGCAGGCCAGTAGTTATGAAAACCTGAGCAGTCCAGAAAGCATAAAAGATATGAAGGTGAACAGAAACCACTGGCCTTCCAAGGATTATGGACCAGTCAAAAATCAATGCTTTTCTCCTACGGGTTACGGCACAATCCCCGGGAGGAGGTCATCTGCCAGCCCGAGGCTCAGCTGTGACAGAACTGACTTTCTCCTGGAAGATGTGGAAAACGCGAACGTGGTATTCCACAGCAGGTCTGCTCGGAAAGACAGCACCTCCCTACACGGAGGCGACTCGCATCGTGATGCGGGGGAACATCCTGCAAACTCAAAAGGTCTGAAAAACCCACGCAGCCCCACCGAGCATCTCTCAGCAGCAGAAGCACGGCCGAGGCAGGGCCGGTCCTACTCGGTGAGCAGCGTCCACGTCAGCCGGCCGTCTGGGTACGACCAGATATCCACAGCCGCAAAACTCACAAGCGAGAAAAGTCTGCATGCTTTCTCCCGAGCACGGTCCTATGCCTTCTCCTATGACCCGGACAAAAACTCGGAGTGTGACAAGACGGGCAGGACTCTTCTTCGCACGAGAAGAGGGTACAAAGTCAAGCCCCCAGAGATTCCCATATACAGCGCAGAGCAGCAGGCTCAGTACCTGGGCCAGATTAAGAAATCCCTGACCGTGGGACGGATCTGGAAGCCGGGCTGCTTTGAGAACCCTACATCACTGAAGGATGAAGTCTCTCCCTCCTCCTCCTCCTCCTCCCCAAGATCAAGGCTGTGGAGCTCTTCCTCCGCCAGCAGCTTCACGTCCCAGGACAGCCCGTCTCCCCAGGGCCTGATGCCCTGGAGGGGGAGCTACAGGAGCACCCCCTCTGCCTTCGAGGGGTCTGACTCTGACACCACCACCGACGATGAATACTACCTGGACGCGGACGAGCGGGACAGAGAATCAGAACTCTGAAGCCCCGGACCACATGGGGATTCTCGTTTTTTACAGACTTTCCCTTCTGTAAAGAGAGGGGTAAAATTGGCTTGTGGTTGTAGTAATTGTTCCAGCTTGTTTCTCTTTATGTTTACTCACTCTTTGATTTCTTATTTTCTGCCATTCAAACCACACTCCAGCTTTAGGCTGTTTTTTTTTTTTCCAGTGTGATGTTATCGCCCAGAAAATCTCATTATGACGTCCCAGTGTTCGTTTTTAAGGGTGACAGCAGGTATTGTTTCAGTTACAGCTTGTATCTTTTAGCATCACTGCTGCCAATATTCTGTCTGGCTACGACAAAGAGAGCCAAAGATAATTCTGTGCTAAGTCTTAGAGTAAAGGTTGCTGTAAATGCTTGTTCGAAGCTTGAAGTACACTTAGAAAATTGCACAATATAAAAAATACTTACTGCCAAAGAGTTTAGAGCACTTGACCATATTTCCAAATTCTACAGCAGATTTCTCCATTGAATTCCCTCAGTTGTAAGAGTAGAAACCAGTTTCACAGTTTAATTTAATTGTTTGCGTGATTACTTTGAAAACAAATATTTTTGACTAATTCATGTTCTTATTCACCAAACATAGTAAACCACCAGTGCGTTAAGATACGTAGCTGCTGTATAATTAGACATTTCAATCAAGGTGAACCATTTTTATAGTCAGACAGTTGTTTTCTTCTTGTACGATGCACAACAATTTAGAAAACGCCTTTGAAAATGAATCGTGCATCTTCTCAGAATAGCACTTCTACATGTGGATCTCAACAAAACAAAGGCACTTTAGTGGACTTTCGAATTATATATTATATATATTTGTATTTGACAGGCTTCTGTTATGGCAGACTGCACCAGCTGTATTTACCAGCAAATTAAAAATGATGATGTGTTTTTAGTTTAACCATCATGAAACTCCTTTGGTATTTGTTCTAAAATGCCTTGCGCTTGTATGGTACGTCTCATCCCAAAGGATCCCAGAGCACTTCACATGCAGCCCTTCAACTACCCCTGAAGTGCTGAAGCCCCCTATGAGAGAACAGTACAGCCGTCTCTGTGCCATTTAGGGAGGCCAGACTGTACAAGCCCAGAGTGGGATCTATCCAGGACGCCAGGGTTAACACCCTGCGGATACAAACAGTGCCTTGGGAACTTAAATGACCAGAAGCGGTCCGGACATCTGTTTTAACATGCTGTCATTCAAAGGAGAAAACACCATACAGTAGTGACTCCTGTCGTCACCCTGGCTTGGAGGTGAGGGGGAAGAGCACCACCTACTGGTCCACCAACACCCCTTATAGCAGCAGCCTGCTCTTCCTTATAGCAGGGCGGGCGGTTATGGCCCTGGGGGCTCCTGTGTCTGCACATTTCCTGGGCCTTTTCAAAGCCGAAGCACATTAAGGACAAGGGGAAGTCGTTAAATTGGTGCAGCTGGGGCAGTCCAGACAGCCTTGGTGAGCTCAGGGTACAGGCTGCTGCTGCTGCTCCCCAGTCTAAATCACAGAGCTTGTGTTTCATTTTACATGCTCTGGTGAACAACAACCAGAAGGCACATGAAATGTGGGGGAGGGGGCATGGGGGGTGAAAAAGCTTGTTACTATTCCTGCTTCTGGTACTAGGGTGGATTTTTCAAATTGTGTGCATACATAGTTATTTTGAAAAAAACTTTAAGGGTATACATTTCTTTAAAAATATTTTAAATGAAACGGTTCACAGCTGAATCTTTATATCACACTTTTGGTCTGTACAACTAAAATATCTGAATCTCATTTGAAATTGTGAACATTTACAAAATGTACAGAATTGCATATATATATTTAAGATGACAGCTAGCGGGTTATCATATTGAATGTGTCCATTATGTTGTACATGTATATTTTTAATAATGTCTTATTTAAATGTTTTGTGGACAACTGAATGTATTTGTTTTTTTTTACTGTTTTAAGTAAGAATGTAAATATGTTAATGTAAAATAAAGTAATAGCTATAAATTACAGTTTAAGATTATTTTGATAAAGGGATAAGCTACAGAGAAATTGCATATATTTATATAAATAAACTGTTTAATTTCCTTGTCTGTTGAAATTAAAGGAATGATCTTAAATTGTTTATTTTGCTACAGTTTTATTTGTTTATTTGTTATATAGTGATGCTTTATTTTGGTTTGAAAAAAGTGTGCTTGACTGTTTCACAGGAGTGAGAAAATACTTTTTTTAAATAAGTAAAGTTTTAAAATGTGAGTTTAAGCTTTGTTGTCTGGATCCTTCTTCATTTTGGTGTTTCAAATATGATTCGCTGATCTGTAAAATTCTTTTGTGTAAAGGTTGTGAATGGTTTTGCAGCTTTGAAAATGTGGCTGTTAAGAAGAACTGGGGAAAATGCCCTCTAGTACAAGATGTTTTGTTTTAGTAATGCTGTGCATGAAACAGAAACCATTTGTATTTTATTTTATCAAAGGGAGCTTGTAACTTAATTTGTTTTTATGTTACATATAATGGCATGAATTAAGAGCAGGCAGTAGTTCCTAATGTAAATTACTGAATCACTTTTCTGGAGATGAGCCACTTATTAAAACAGCACTGTTTGAATAATAAATACCATTTAGGTTAGGGTTGTTTGAGTTCAGAACAAAATACCCAGCCATGTGACTGAAGCCAACACTCTGGCTTCTCTCAATAAAAAGTTGGATGAGAAGAATGACAAAATGGGCCTGCTATCATTTGTAATTGTTCTTATTTCCTGAACACTGCTAGTGGTGACCAAAGACTTTGTTCACGTAAAGAGTAGCTGTGGTTGTGATTTTTAAACGTACACAGGAGACAGAAATCCTAGCAGGCAGAATAAGCATGTGAATGTACTGTAGTTTCAATTTTATAGATCATCATGTAGATAAAAGTATACCCTTTATAGTAACTGATAACCATGGGTGTGAAAATGCACTGTGTTTAAGAGTTCTGCACTGCCCAGAATCTTTTTTAATTAACACTTGTTTACATTTGAGTGTGAGACTATTCATTTAACCTTTAAGAGCTCAGATAACAAATACCACCAGACCACGTCAAAACACGTTAAATATAGGCTATCTTTCAGTTCACTAAAGTTTTTATTTATAAGTTATACTTTGCAAAACAAAGTGTTTAAAATGTCAGAACATAAGGGCCATATTTAATTTTTGCAGGTAATTAAGGTCATTGGTAAATGAGGCAATAATGTCTCTGAGCAATAAATCAAGGAGAGTACCACCAACTACCAAAATGAAAATGTTTTAATGTTTTTTTAATTATTTTTAGTGTTTACCGATAGTGGTAGACGCGGCATTGTTGAGGTGATGATGGGAAGAATTTACAGAATAAGTGAATGGGTTGCAAAAGCCATTGTGAAGGATCCTGTCAGCTTGACTTAGGGGTTGTTTAGGTACTGCTTGGCTTTAATAATTGAAACTAACAAAACACGCCCTATGTTCCACCTCAAAGTGTTCTCTCACCCAAAGCATTTTTATCACCATTATTATTATTATTATTATTATAATAACAGTTAGACCTGTTGTCTGTCAGGTCCTGACAGAGACCAGCACGCCCTGCAGTCATCACAAAGCAGAACTGCTGGTTTAACACCCATTGTACTGTACCTCTCGACATTCGGCTCTTGTGAAAGACAGGGATTGTTCGTTCGTCATTGCAAATTCTGTCAGCAGCTTGAACCGCTTGGCTTTTCATGATTAATACAAACACTTAAAAACATTTTAAAAGTTTTTTTTGTGGCTTGTAAAACCACGGCAAGATTAACAAAAAAAAAACAGTTTGCAAGCGTCAGGGTGTTTTTGTTGTATGTTGGGAGGCACCGAGTGGTTTGACTGCAAGAATGCATGCATTGTCTTTTAGAATGCAGTGTCTCTCTTGCAATTAAACCTTCGCGCTGTGTGACATTAGAAAACAGAATTGTTTTCCAGCGATCGAGCACAGTTTCATTTCTCAAGCGGAACTCAACAACTCGGGTCACTGTGCTCCATGGGACATACTTTCATGGCGCACCGTAAAACTACATCCATCGATTAGTATTTCACCTGAAGTACGGACTCGCAGATCCTATGCGATAGATAGGTGCGCAGGCAGGGTTGTCGTCGAGACGCAACTTGGCTTTGAGGGGAAAAAGATACGCATCCATGAAATGATCTACTAATAAGAAGATGTCTGTCTCCCGAAAGATGAGCTCGCCGGCCGACCAATCAAATTCAGACAGATCTTAAAAAAAGGTCGGGACGGCTGTCCCTCCCCCCCCCCCGTGCTGGAGTTGCAGTGAGTTAGCTATTGCCCTGTGTACCGGCACAATAAGTTGAAACCCAGGTACCATGGCTGGGCTGATTCGCACCCTGGAGCTTCTGCGCCTCATGCACGTTGTCAGTGCTGTCCTGGGGGCAGTTTTCTGCCCCGGCTCTGCTCGGGGTGAGCAGCCGGAGGCGAGTATCAGCCCCGAGAGGTCTCTCGTCTGGGGCGCTGGGCTCGAACCCAGGGCTGTGTTGCCGGTCCGGTATTTCTACATCCAGGCAGTGAGCACCTCTGGGAAAAACTTCACTCGCTCTCCAGGTAAACAGTCATTCACCGCGGTACCGGGGCTGCCTTCGGGAACGACAAAATAATAATTGATGATGGAGGTAGCCTGTAGTTAATCGCAGGGCAAACTGATTTATAATTCTTATTTACCGGCACAAAGCCTATAACGAGCAGTATGATTAAGGGTTTGGGACAGGCGCTGGGGGAGAGGAAACGGATGTCCCATCTGAAGATGATGCCTTACTTTGCTCGACGGGAAAAAACTTTGGTTCAGAGCAAACACAAGAAGGAATAATAATTAGAAGGAGGAGGTTCAGTAATTATCTCATAATTGCATGTTACCCAGTAGGTATATTTATTGCCTTATAAGATCAGGTAGATCAGATAAGACTAAAAGCTCCAGACTGAAAAAAAAAACATGCGCAGGATGATCTGATAAATTGTTACATAATAACCATAATTATAATATCAATGTTTCCCCAAAGAAGGAGCGAGCAAATTTACTTAACGTGTGCAAATCTGTTCCTGGAAAAGTTTGTTTAAGAAGGAGGGGCCTGTCGGCATGTTGTTTTGTGAACCTGCAGCGTCTGAAGTTGCAGGACGTTCAGCAGTGCATGAGCACAGACTGTCCTGTAGTAGCTGCTCATTCAGTGTGGGATAGCCGGGGGAGGCAGCTAAAGAGAATAGGAAATTAATTTTAATTATTGTGCGTTATCCTAGCATTGTATGTGAAATATTATCTATGATAGTCATGAGCAGGCAGCCGTGTTAGATAACAACAATGACAGATTAAGAATGATTACTACGTGTTAGATTAAATGTGTTAGTTTTTCTCAGTGTGTCCTGCGATGTGCTTGTGTCCTGTGCAGAGGGGTGTTTGTGTCCTGTGTTGAACTGGTGTCCTGTCCAGCGTGTTTGTGTGGGTGACCTGCGATGGGCTGGCATCCCATCAAGTTTGTCATCATGCCTTGTGCCCTGTGCTTATAAAATGAGTCCCAGGTTGCCATGAAGAGTAGGCACCTCCCCAAGGATGAATACCCCTTGTCGGAGGTAGCAGGTCTTTGTGTAGGTGATTTAAGCTCTTTTACAAAGCCAGCTTTCACCTTCTTGTGCAGCTTGCATTTACACCGAATGTAAAATTGCTCTATCTTTGTCTAAAGTGTGAAATAAGACTGCCAAGCAGAGGTGGGCACTGTTTCAGCTTCAGTGCAAGGGCTTGGCTACCTGGCTACAGTGTCTCTCTTCCTTCAGAATCCTCCTGCTGTTCCACCTTAATTACCCGGCCCTGCTCCCGGCCCGCCCCCTGTTCTGTTTCAGCGGATAGTAGGAATGTTGAGACGCTGAGCCGCGCTCCGCTTGGCTGACACACCCTGGCAGAAGGCGTAGCTGAAGGGCGTGATGAATTAAAGCCTTCTTGACTCTGTCACTCTTCAGTCAGGGAAACTGATCACTCCCTCAGATAAGATTTGAGAGAACCAGCGCAGCAGCTGAGGAACATATCCCAGACCTGCGCAGTGTTAATGTAGTAGATATAATGAAAAAGTCTCTCTTTTTTGTGCTTTGTTGAGGGTTCTGTCAGATCAATTCCTTTTTCTGCAGTGCTTAAACATTCATAGTACCTGTGATGAAACAAGAAGAAGACTTTTATCTTAACACCATGTTTGTGATGCTTTTCTGTGAAATTGAAAGTAAAGGTAGTAAAGTTTTTGTCTGTGATGTTCAGCTTGCAGTGCTGCTGCAGTAAGTAAACTTGCATTCCACAGCACCAGGTGTGCAGAGTTTAAGTGAAGGTGGTAAATGGTTTGGGAAATAGATTGCATTGTTTTCTGAAAAACTTTACCGCCATGTAGCATGGGCCAAAATGGAATGAGAAAGAATGGGACAAAATTGAACTGGCTTCATCACTCTGCTCTCTTCCCCACTGATAGCTGGTGTGTGGGGCATGCACTGGCACGCTGGTGGTGGTGGAGGGGAGTCCCCATTACCTGTAAAGCGCTTTGAGTGGAGTGTGCAGAAAAGCACTATACTGTATAAGTTAAGGCATTATTATTAAGACCTCCTCTCCTTTTGTAACCCGTCATACTCCTCTAAATTAATTAACTGAGCTTGCAGGCACTGGTGTCCACTAGAACCACGTTGCTAAGAGACCCCAAAACACAGCCAGCACATTCCACTGCAGTCTTAAAAAGCAGCATAAAACATCATCCTCTTAACTGCGTAACTGCGTGGGAGGACAACAGGAAAGTAATGCTGACCCCCAGCGGGTTTCTCAAGAGAACACACTGTGCACGAGTTCCAAAAGACAGAGCTAGGGGACCTGTTCTGAAATGTTTTATTATAGAACAGTCAAAGGTTTCCAACTGCTTGTCTTTGCGGGAGCCACCCAGAAGAAAGATCTGAGGTTGCCATGGCCTCCGAGGCAGGGAGGGGCAGCTAGCAGCAGGAGGGGTTTGTGTAGAACGTGTGTCCTGAGAGACAGGTCAGGCTGTCTCATGCAGAAGCACTACAGATGACGTCTGATAGACTTGTTTTCGATAGAGCGGACCATAAAGAAAACAAAATGAAAATTTCGGGAGTGCTAGTGTAGTTTTTTGTTCAGGTATTAATGGATCCTCAGGTCTCCAGCTGACTGAAACCAGTTCGACGTTAAATAATAGTGATAATGCTCTGCATTTATGTATAAGATGTTCCATCCAGCCTGTAGCTGGAATTAAAAGCCTTAGCTCTTATATAACATATAAGACTCTCTTATAAGCTCTTATGTAACATATAAAACACAAACCTTTGGTATCAAAGCTATTTATAACACAGGGGAAGTGCATTTAAATGAGAGCAAAGACTTTTTACACACAGTTTGGTGGGAGCGTGGGACAAGGTACCTGGCCTTGATGTTGAATCTCCTGGCATCTGGGTGAGATCAGTGAGTTAGTTTAGGGTCAGATCAATACATCAGTGGCCACCCAACAGACTGGATGGGCAATCTGGACCCCATCTTGTTTGTTACTTTTCTCGTGTTCTTAAAAAGTGCATGTAGCTTCTGTGTTATTTCCTGTTTCTAATGGTAACATGCTGATTGCACAACTGCTGACGGAACATTTCTGCTGGCAAAGACTGGATGTTCCCCCAGGTGGGGGGCTGCACGTCCGTGGTGGTTGAAGTGGGTCCATTTCTCTGTACAGACTGCTCTGGGACAAAACTGTCCGAGACAGGCAGTTGGGCATCACTGCTGCATTTGTTGTCCTTGCTTTCCCTGAATTGAATCGCCTTTCTTTACCGAGCCCATTCCGAGCGTGTGGCTGAAGGCCCTGCCATGGCATTGTGTCAGTTAGTCTTCGCCCTGCCCCTCCCAGGTAACCCCACCGCATGTCCCGGGCGAATCCCCGAGGGGCCGGCCAGGAGAGGTGAAGGGGGCTCCGGGGGCGCGCGCGGGCTCACGCTTCTGCCGTTTCAGGAAAGGAGTCCTTCCAAGTGCGGATCACGGCCCTGTCGCCGGCGGAGCACGTCCGGATCCACGTGCCTCAGCCCCTGGACCGCGGCGACGGCTCGTTTCTGACGAGGTTCCGCTTGTACGGAAGCGTCGCTCAGGGGCTGAAGATCGAGGTGCTGCACCGGGATAGGCCAGTGGCCAGGTCGCCCTATGTTTTAAAAGGTAACGCCAGAAGCCCCCCCCCCCCCGCCACGCACGTTGCTGTCAGAGCGCAGTAGAATCCTGGGCGTAGTCTCCTTTCAAGTGAAATGTTTGGTGAATTATGTCCCCCCTCTACCCTCGTCTGTAACTGTTGGCCTGACATGGAGAATGGTTTTAGATGCGCAAGCCGGAGTCTCTTCCCTCTTCCCGGTCTCGCTGTAGATGGTGTGATTCGGCTGTGAAGCGCTGTGGTTCGCGTCAGGACTGTGAGAGCCGCTGGAGAGTGTCAGATCCAGTAGGTTGCAGAGCCCTGTACCCGTTGCACACGGGTACTTTTATCAAGAAGCCAAAGCGCGTTTGCCGACCGGCGCGTGCTTTTGTTGAAGGCTGTGCGGGCCAGGTGGTCTCGTTGTAGTTTTAGCCATCTCATTTATTGCTCCTTCGGCGCCATGGCGACGCATCCCCCCATGCACAGGGCCGGTGTACCACGAGTACTGCGACTGCCCCGAGGCGGACCCCCGGGCCTGGCAGAGCGCGCTGTCCTGCCCAGCCCAGGACCCCCAGATCTCCAGGGACTTCAGTGCCTTCCCCAGCGTAGACCTGCTGCGGCTGCTGAAGGAGGTGCCCCAGCGCTTCAGCCAGAGAGGGGGCCTCATCCACTACACCGTCCTCGACAACCGAGTCTACCGGCGGACCCTGGGCAAGTACACCGACTTCAAAATGTTCTCGGACGAGATGCTGCTCTCGCTCGCCCGGAAGGTGAGGGAACGCTGGAAACCGAGTACTTCGTCCGCGTGGTGAAAATACTGCTTCCTTTGAGGCCAGAATCGCTTGTGGCTGTGGGTAGCAGCAGCTGCTAAATGTATCTCATTCTAAACATCCATTTTGAAGGGGGATTCTGCCTCTTTGTTCATCCCCGTGCAAGATTAATAATAATAATTGCTTACACTTATATAGCGCTTTTCTGGACACTCCACTCAAAGCGCTTTACAGGTAATGGGGACTCCCCTCCACCACCACCAATGTGCAGCATCCACCTGGATGATGCGACGGCAGCCATAGTGCGCCAGAACGCTCACCACACACCAGCTCTCAGTGGGGAGGAGAGCAGAGTGATGAAGCCAATTCATAGAGGGGGATTATTAGGAAGCCATGATTTGTAAGGGCCAATGGGAAATTTGTCCAGGACGCTGCTTTAACAGATTAAGAGCTCTTTGTGTTTACTTTGCAGAAAGTGTGCTTTGAACATGATCAGTCTGTTCAACTTCAAGAGCTTATTGGGGATAAGTGTTTCAATTAGTCATGAATAGTCTTTTCCAGCACATTCACACCACACAAATTGGACGTGAGAGTTTTTGATATGTGTGGTTAATGATGTACTGTATTGCTGGTATTTAGTCATTATTTAGATTCATCGTGTAGGTTTTCATGAATCATTAATTAACTTTTATATAACAATGAGAACACAACAGATGATGAACATTGAGGAGAAATATTCTAAATCTAAACTAAAATCAGTTTTTTCTACTTGCCTGAATCATTGTTCCTTTGATGGATGTAAAATAATTTCTCTGTTTTTATTACAGAAGGCAAATTTAGGTGACAGGCAGTTAACTTGCCAATACCTTATGAATTAAAAAAAAAAGAAACTAGTGTCAGATGACGGCAAATTTATCAATTTACACCAGTTTTCACAGGTTAAAATTGCAGCCTTTCAGATGTTCTTGTGTGAATAGTTGCTTAATTTTGCTGAAAAATGAAGAACTCCTCTCAAAGTTCTCATCTAACATAAATATTAAACATCTGCCACAGTCAACTTCAAAGTCTTCTTGGGTGAAAAAAACTGATTATTATGGAAATTAAATGATACACCCCCCTGTTAAACATGACTCCCTTCCAGTCCAGAATCTTAAGAGTGGATGATAACCCAGACCAGAGCTCTCTCCGGTATGGTAGAGGCCTGTGCAGTGGAATAACTGCCTTTGCCCTTTATTCCCGGACAAGGTTCGCCTGCCAGATGTGGAGTTCTACATCAACGTGGGAGACTGGCCCATGGAGAACCGGAAGGTGGGGGACACTCCTGGCCCAGTGCCCATTATCTCATGGTGCGGCTCAACAGACACCCGTGACATCATCCTGCCCACCTATGACATCACTCACTCCACCCTGGAGACGATGAGAGGCGTGTCCAATGACCTTCTTTCAGTCCAGGGAAACACAGGTGAAAAACACGAGTCATATGTCATATTGCATACATTCCTTACCTGGCATTTAAGCACTTAATTGTCTATAAAAAGTACGGATAAAAACGGAAACTCAGTAGGCCTTTCACAGTAGGAAACCGCTCCACTGCTAAAAAACCTGTAGATTTGTTTGTGTTTGTGTTTCGCAACTGGAAGCTGTGATACTGGCTGTGTGGGGAGAGTCTGTTGTGCGTGTGGAAACCAGTCGAATGTTCTGTAAAAGAGCAGGTACCCACAGACTCGCCGGCTCGCTCTGTGATGACAGATTGTGTGAGACGGCTGCTGTGGTCCTTCAGGGCCCTCGTGGGGAAACAAGACGGAGCGGGCCTTCTTCCGGGGCAGGGACAGCCGCGAGGAGCGCCTCCTGCTGGCGCAGCTCTCTCGGGAACACCCGCCGCTGCTGGACGCCGGCATCACGGGCTTCTTCTTCTTCCGGGACCGGGAGAAGGAGCTGGGCAAGGCCCCGCTCGTCGGCTTCTTCGACTTCTTCAAGGTGCGCGGCGCGGCCCTGAGCCACCGCCAGCCGAGGCCTCCGGGTCCCCTCGCTGTGCCGAGACCGAGCAAATAGAAACCACTGACGTCTGGCGATACCCCCCCTCGGTCTGCGGCGTGGGAGGGGACGTGTCGTGGGGAGACGCAGCCCCGCAGCGCCTCCTTGGTGCAGGTCATCCTCGGCCTGTTGAGCAGAGGGCGCCCCCTCTGGGGAAGCCGGCCGCCCGCGGGCTGACAGGAGGGCCTCGCCACAGGGAGGGGGGCGGGGGCGATCGAACAGTTTCAGTGGGTAGGGGTAGCCGCGGTGCAACGCCGAATCAGCCGACTGGACTCGAGGGCTGTTGCTGGTTGGCGGCTGCGAGGAGCGGAGCTACTGGGCAGCGAAGGGCAGGAGACACACTGCGGCCCTGAGCACTGGCGGGTGGAAGCGCCGGTCGTAATAGAGAGGTTCAAACTGGGAGGAGACCACAAGGCCCGTCTGTCCCGTTTGGATGAGTACGGCTGGAAGTCTTCCCTGGACGAGACTCGAACCCGGGCCCGTGGCGGTGAGAGCAGCGAAGCCTGACCGCTTGGTAGCAGGGATTCTGTCGCCAGGAGTCCTCAAAGCCCTCTGGTGCCTTTACCTTTCTCAGGTGGGCAAACAAAGTGCTTTGTTTATCAACAGACTAATTCCTCCATAGTGATTTTGGTCCCCAGAGCCAGTTTTCTGCCTGGGCTTTTCTCCCCTTAAACCCCTAAACTCCCCTTTTGCTACCTCTCTGCAGCAGCACGCAGCAGAGGCCCGGTTCGGGTCTGACATTGAAGCTGACTAGAGTAGAGGATGTGTGTGAGCTGCTGTCTGCTGTCCTTCCCTGCAGTACAAGTACCAGGTGAATGTGGACGGGACCGTGGCTGCTTACAGGTTCCCCTACCTCATGCTGGGAAACAGCCTGGTGCTGAAGCAGGACTCGCCCTACTACGAGCACTTCTACACACACCTGGCGCCCGGGAAGCACTACGCTCCAGTGAGGAGGAACCTCTCCGACCTCATCGACAAGATCAAGTGGGCCAAGGTGAGCGGTGTTATTGCACATACTGACGTTAGAACTTTACACTTGTGTGTGTGTGTGTGTGTGTGTGTGTGTGATGAGTTGTGCTAGTTTTTAATCTGAAGAAATCTTAAAAGTGAGAGTTGGCTGCCTTCTGCTCACTGCCTGTGGATGTGAGAGTCAAGCACAGTTCCACATGATAGCAGGCCATCGATTAACACAGTAGCTAATTAATCGAAGGATCTCACCCAGTCGTTTCTTGGAAGAAGCCACCCGGGTTATCGCCTTCTTTCTTCTCCAGGGTATCGACACTTAGCCTGCTTTGAAAATGAGGACAGTTGCCCAAATGACATTCATGAATGCTGTTTTGTCAGCAAGGAGCTGGATAGTGCACTAGAAAGTAAAATACTCAGTTGTTAGGTTTGTTTTGACTTGTAAAAACCCCTGTGACGGTCGTGTGTTGTGACTTGTGAAGTGGCTTTGTTTCCTCTGTGCTCAGGAGAACGACGCTGAAGCAGAGAAGATTGCCAGAGCAGGACAGCTGCTGGCCAGGGATCTCCTCCAGCCCAGCAGGCTGTACTGCTACTATTACGCGGTGCTCCAGGTACCTGCGCCGCTCCTCCTGGGGGTTTGGCAGCGCGAGCGTGCGAGTTATCAGTGGCTCAGGTGGTTAGGCGCAGCAGCGGATCACAAAGTGTACCAGATTTTCAAGGTGGTGTTGTTTTTTTAATTACAGAACACATTTTGTGAGTGCAAGATGGAAATTGTCCAATGGCAATTATACGCTTTGAAATTAAGTCTTGCTAGTAGATTTAAAAATGAAATAATAAATGTAAAAGCGACGAATCCCTCTGCATTCAGTTGCATGAAAGCTAAAGACTCTTAAGTTAATTGGGAAACTTGTCACAGGTGTCTGTCTCTCCAGAGCATAGTACATGGTTTGCAGGTCCTCTTTCTGTTTCAAAAGTGGGGCTAAAAATGAAGAAGCTGCTTAAACACTAATCTTTATTTTACTTCACTACGGACCTGACTGTTCACAGCTCTAAATGCTCTGTGAAAAAGATCAAAATCGGATTCCTGCTTTATCTCCCCGGCTTCGATTTCCAGGAATACGCCGGACGCCAGCTGAGCAAGCCTGCGGTCCGGGACGGAATGGAGCATGTTCCCCAGCCGAGCGACCACGAGGCCTTCTGCAGCTGCCACAGGAGCGGGCAGGGGAGAGAGGAGCTGTGACAGGGCTCCCCTGCCCGCAGGCCTGCTGGGCTGTTGCCCGGGATTGTGGGATGCAGACATCACTCGCTGGGTAAACTGGACCTCTGTGGCGTTGCTAGAGTGCTCAAAAATCCAACTGCTGTGCTCTTATATTCTCCCCTTTCAATCTCGCCTGGACTGACCTCGAATCTGAGTGGGGGGCCGCAGGAGAGAAAGAAAGGGGTTTTCTTGTTTCCCAGTGGACTCCACTACAAATGTGCCAGAATGTAGCTATTACTGCAAGTCATCTGATACAGACATGTTTACTCCACTCTTTTGGTTCATTTAAATACCTTGTCTCACTCAGTAAAATTGTGGGTACACTTGATCTTAGCAGATGTGTTCTGTTAAAATCAAACGCAACTAAGGACTATGGTTAAACTTGAAATATTATGTAGAATAGTAAATAATGCAATCATTTTGGTAACTAACTTAGAATGTAAACCATGAAGCATTGTCCCAAGTGTTGTAGGGAGGCATGTGTGTAATTTATCGAATGTTAAGTTTTAGTGACAGCTGCTGTGAGATTATGATGATGTCATTCAAGCTGCAGTGCATGCCTGAAATTGAAATGTTGCAACCTCAGCTTCATTTCTGACCTTTCAAGTGCAATCCGATATTATGCTCTTTCACAAGACGCAAGCAGTCTCTTTTGTAGGCCTTCGTATGAAGACAAAACATCTAGAAATGCAGCCCTCTGTTCTGCCTTCTGGTTCCCACCCCTAGAGATCTGGAGAGATCTCACTGAGCTGGGCCACAGAGCACAGCACAGCAGCAGGCTTGTGATGTGTTGCAAGACTTAGCTGTACTTCCAAAGCCAAGGAGTCTGACTACACAGGGGACGAGCTGCTGATCATGAAATTGCAATCACCTTTTCAGAGGGTTTCAAGTGCCATCTTTGGGTGCCTTTAGTTCAGTGAACACTGGCCCATCTCCTTGTCCAAAGCTGCTCTGTCACTGCAGCATCTCTCCGTCCTACGCAGTAAGGAAGGGAATACTCATGACTCGTTCCAGTTGCCCTTGGCTCTTCGGAAAAATCTGACACACCCAAGTGATGTTTAGAGGTGAAATCAAATGCATTCCGTACGTCTTATTCATGCAACAAATTCATTCTTTTTCTCTCTTTTGAACTTCTCTGTGACCGCCTTCCAGTTGTACCTTACAAAAAGAGGTGCTGCAGTTTTCAAAGACACGTGGTTTTCACAATGTTTACATATCGTTTTTTGATAAGATATTTACATTCCTGGGTCACGTCTTTATCATTACGAGTGAATTTTTAAAATACGTTTGTATTTTTAACATTTATACAAGTCCTATATCTTTTATTTTTTAAAATATTTATTTCACAATAGTTTTGATTAGTGTTGAAATAAAAATGTAACGTTTTACATCACGCAGAACTGTGTCGGTTTTCTTTCAATATTACCCTCTCTCCTCAGTTGAAAACTTTAAAATTCAGATTGCTTCATACGATAAAAATAGACAACTATTTTAATTTCTTTCAATCAATATACTTAGAAATAGAATCTTTTGAAGGTCATTTTTCCTTCTCTTAGCTGATTTTCCAGCGGTTATAAAAATGTTCTGTTTTTCCTCATATTAAAATATTTTTGAATGACAGGCCGGACACCGTAAGCAAAGATACAAAAACGGTTAAAAAACTGCTGCTTTTAATACCCTAAGAGGTGGATATCTCGTGTTCCCCTCTAAATAAAACAATACTTTGTTATAAATCGCCTACTCTGGAAGACGTCGCGGCTTCGCTACAGCCGGACAGATAAACGTCACCGTGGCGTAATTTCCGTTCCGTTGCTGTGGAAACTGCACGCCGAGGTCGCCAAGACGCAGGTAAGGGAGAGAAAGCGCGGAGGTAAATAGTTCCGAGTTGATATAATCACCTTTAGCTTCGTTTCTTAGGATAGCCCTATCCTTTTATATAGTTTTTTTTAAGAAGCAGACTTCTGGAAACGTGGTATATTTAGAATATCGATCTCATCGGTTAGAGTACGAAACTCTGTGATTGAAGGAATGAAGAGAGAAATATGTTCTGTGAGCCCAGTCAGCAGTTAAAGCGCGGACACGCCAGACGTCTAGAAGAACAGTCAAAAGTTAACCTCGAATAAATCAAAATAGAGTAACGATTCTCCCGGGTGTGCTTATTTACTGGGCCGTACTAATCCTGCACATCACTTTGCGGCGCACACAGACCTACTGCCTCGTATCACCTGAAGGGTTCGTGTCGCTTGTAAGACACGCCGTCTGGGCTTCCAGGGCAGATGGTTTCTGCATCTGGGCGTGTTATGAGTGGCACGTTTAAACGCGTGGCTTAATGTTTCCCACTGCTTGAATGGGATTTTGCCTTAGGCGAATGAGACCGATATTGCTGTGATCGTCTGTGGTACTTCGAACCTTTTATTTTATTTTTATTTATTTTATTTTTAAGCCTTTCTTTTGAAGCGGTTTCTCCTCAGTTGGTCTGTTGATTAATCGTGCCGGTTTATTCTTTTATCTCAGGGGGCAAGTATCTCGGTTGCGGGATTTCTTTCAGGAAAGGAGACACCTGCCTTGATTAACCTCAGGGCAGTTAGGGAGTTACTCCCAGAGCACGTGTGGGACTGCAGCAGGAAGGCGGTGCTCTGCAGGGGAAAAGGGACTTTTATCAATAGAGGGACGCTTTGGAACAGGTTTAATCCTGATCGCCAGATGGGTGGCTTAGATTCGCATAGCATGTATGTACAGAAGGAAAGACTGTACAGTGCAGTGCCTTATTTGGTATAAAAGCAAACTTAGGGTGTTCCCAGTCTTGTGACACATGAAAGAATGCCCCTGAGGCCCATAGAGGGATGTTTCTTCTATATAAGGAGGTCCTCCAGGTTTGTTCACACTTCAGCAAGCGCTAACGACATCAGTAACGCCGGCCCAGGTCCGAAAGATCAGCATCCGCTTAATTTATCCGGGGGGTGAACTATAAACGAAAATGTTATTCCAAGAGGGGAAGGGTGGTCTCAGAGTCAGGAGGAAGAGAGATGCTGAGGTCAGCAGAGCGCAGAAGAGGAGCGAGTGGAAGAAATCAAGCCAGACCCAGGCTGAGTTAAGGATGAAGGGAGAGCGTCCAGACGGAGATGCGGGCAGAGGTCTGGGAGGACTCGTGGGAAGAGGGTTTGACCTTCAAATGGGCCGCTGGGCCACGGTGGCTGGGGAGAGAGCAAGCCGAGCCAGGAGACAGGTGCGCGGCCGTGTGCAAGCAGGAGGTGTGAGCAGCATTAGAGACTGCGAGGTCAGGCAGGGCTGGCAGGAAGACGGAGTGACCCGCAGTGTCAGAGGCAGCGGAGCGATGAAGAAGGATTAGCACAGAGGGGAGGGAGGCGAAGGGCGTTAGAGAGCGAAGCAGTTTCGGCCGAGCAGCAAGCACTGGGAGTGGGCAGCGCCCCCTACTCTCCCACACCTGGGAGGACCGCCAAAGAGCCGAGCGGTGTTGACATGGAAACAGGGTCGGGAAGGAGATCATGGAGCTTGGGAGAGGTGATTCGGGAGGGGATCCTGAATAGTGAAAAAGTTAAGAGTGTGCGGATCTCTGAGGTTTTGATGGAGAAACGTAGTCTTCAGGTGAGGAGAGGAAGGATTGGGAGGAGAGCTGAGAAGGAGGGTTTGGCCAGAGGCATGTGCTGAATACAAGGATGGGGAAGAGCAACAAGGATCCTAGACTAGGGATGATTGAGATCTCATCCATTTTTTTTCTGCGGAGTACAGGGAGCTGGTGAAGGAGAAAGACGATGAAGCAGTGATCAGAGCAGTCCAACGGGTGACACAGAGGTTGAGGGGAAAGTCAATGGAGAAGATCAGAGCCAGCTGACAGACATCTTCATGAGTCTGTGTAGGTAGAGGAAGGGAAGGGATGTTAGAAGTGACCAGAAGAGAAAATATCCCTGCTGAGGAGTCGCAATGGAAAAGGTGAATGGAAGAGGGGAGTCAACTTCATCACAAAAATGAGTAAGAGGACCAGTGGTGTGATGGAGAACAGTGATAAGAATAAAAGAGAAGAGGATTTTACTTTTGACAGCTTGAAACTATAAGACAGTAACAGAGAGAAAAGAAAAAGAGGACATGATGGAGAAGGGCTAGGAGCGAGAGACTGGCTGTCCCATACCACCAACCGATCCAAGGAGATTAAGGGATGCTGTGTAAATTTCCATTCATGCTCCTCATTCCGCATATCACACCAGCTTTTGTTTGTAGATTAGTATTTTGCACACGGACAGCTTTGACGTGCTGCGCAGCGTTTTCCCCTGAGCTTCTTCTGGTTTCCAAATTGAACGTTTCATGGCGAAATCTTCTGCCATTATAAGGACCAATGGGGTTATGAGATAAAAAAACACCGATATTCTTATTACATCTGAGCCCTGCTAAAACAGAGCTGTGATGGCAAAATCAAGGAATATTCACAGGGAGGAGTCTTACAGAAGGAGCCATAGCTATTAAAAAATAAAATAAAAAAATATGAGCATATGGCATGGTTAGTGTTAATGCTGTTAGAATTATGTTTGCATCCACGCCTAATTCTTGCCCCATGTTCCGAGCTGACATGATCACTTTCAGTTTCACCACTGCTGATGTGCAGTTTCCATTAGGGCCCAGCACTACAAGTACAAAGTGCCACTGAAAGTCTCCTGGCAAGTTACAGACAGAGCTGGCGCAGCAGCACAGAGGCAGGCCTGACAGTCCAGCAGTGCAAGACAGTGCTTCTGAGGCTGCCTGCTTCTGGGTATGGGCCTCCCATCATGCTCTGAAAGAGCCCTATATCGAGTCTTGCACTCGTCCATCCAAGGAAGTCCAAAATGTTCTGTCATTCTTTCTGTGTACTGTGTTCTCTATAAAGTAGGTATGTGCAGCAATATTAAGCTCTTAAAAAATTGTATTGTAAATACAGTATTAAAGATTGCTATGATTGTGCTTTAACTGCAAAAGACCATGTTTAGTCATGATGTGGCTTAACCGGTATTGTGCCCATAGAGGAGGAGGATTATGGGTCATTATAAAAGAATTACATTGAACTTATTTTACTGTGAAGGAGAGTACAAAATATTCCTCTCAGCTAGGCATTAATCAACCTCGACTCCGAAACATCTGTGAAAAGGATTTCCAGCTGTTTCAATAGCTTCCTCCTGGTCATGGTAAAAGCTGGGTCTAGTCAATAGTTCTGTATCTTGCACTCAAGCCACATGGAAATTCAACCAATCGTTAATCCACAATAGCAAGTACCTAAATGCTCTTAGCCCTCTGTTCCATCCCATACAAAGGCACTTAGGATACTGTTCTATCAGACCTGAACCAACATGTTCCTTATGCCATGGGTGCATTCAGTTTATTCATCCTTAAAGCTGTCACAGAGAGAACAGCTGCAGAAAATTAAAAGGTGAATGCATATTTTCCTTCAATACCGCTTGCATTGTAAAAGCTTTTTACACAAATAATGTGTGCCTGACAAATCAGATAAGGAGAAGAAAATTAAAGAGAGGACTAAGCTAAATTCCTCTCTGCCTAAGTAGCTGCCATATAACATGACCCTGTGACCTCTATTGCAAACAAATAATGTAAGAGGACAGTGAGGTAAGAGTTACATTCTATTGTATGTAACCTATTTTGGTCCTTTCAGGCAGGGAAAGTGTCCATTGACTCAGAAATGACAAGAACATGTTTACATCAGTCAGTCTTTTAAAATTGCCTTCCAGAATCTTTATAAATCAAAACTGGAAGAAGATACCTGACCAGGAAAAACTTCCTTGAAATCAGTAATAGGATGTTCTTCCTGTGTCATGCAAAGTCAAACCAGACATTCCCTTTTTTCACAGCTCAACTATCGAACTTTATAGTCTATCTAAATATGATGTGGCAGGGCATGTTGTGGGTGTTGTCTGTGCAGCAATTTCTTTCACCTCTCAGATAACAATTTGAATTTTAGAAGAAAGTTTGATATTCAAATCACTCTTTATTCACAAAGCTGTTTGACAGGTCAGTGAAGCTGTGGAGCCAGCATTTCTGTTTGTTTATCTGCCTTGAAGAGGGAGAGATGGTTTACATGTTGCTATAAGCTATTTAAAGGAATGCTAGGCATTCATCTTTTATTTCAAATGCTCCCACTGTTTGTACAAAAGCTCAAGAACAGCTATTTTGCCATGTCAAGCAACACACTGCCAGGCTGTGGAATGCCAAGTTATCCCAGACTTTTTACTTGGGAGCCACTTAAAATAGCAGTTTCCCAAAATGAATGCTGTTTCTGTTTAACTTTCAGTGGACAAATGGCATAACAGTTCAGAAGTGATTATTTATTAGGGCATAAAGTGATCTTTCTTATGGTGAAAAACGTAGAATAACACACCTCTGAGTTACAGAGGTGTTCGAAACTCTTCAGAAACAAGCTACCTTATTCTTATATAACACACCTAAGTGCTAGATTTCTTTTTCTTTTTTTCAGCTGGTCTCCAGGTTTTCAATACTTCATGATAGATACTTTATTGATCCCGTGAGGGAAATTGCAGTGCAACAGCAACAGTCAACACAACACAGTGTAACGAAATGATACAATAAGACAACAATACAATACATACAATATAGTCAGTATAGTCAGTGAAAAGTGCAGTAAAAGTAAAAAAAATATTATACAGAATTGCTCACAGTACATTATATACAAAAACAGATGTGAAAGTACAGTACACAAAAAGTTGTATTGCACATTATAAATAGAGAATGGGAATGATGTAGAATAGCTTTCTTCCTGTAAAGACTTCACTTCGAGACAAATTTAATTACATTTGTCATTCTGTGTACTTGGTCCAAACAAGCCCAGGTCTCGGGACCACATGGGCTTTCCTGTTGGTCCTAATGAGATAATTGCTTTTTTGGACCAATGAAACATTTTTGACCGAAGCAGTCCAGTGTCTGTTCCTGACTCTGAAGCAGGTGTTGATTTGAAGAGACCTCTATGCCCTGCAGGAGCTGACCATTGCTGTTCTATACAACACAGTTTAGCCCATAGCAGCATCACCTCCAAACTTCCAGGGCCAGAACCCAGCGGCTGTTCTAGGTCTCTTGACAACTGTGAGAATGTTCCTGTTAAGCTAATAATCCAATCACATAGGTGATAAAGAACAGAGGAAAGATGAAGACCTGCAGGGATGAAGACTATGAAGATATTTCTTTGTAAGGTGTTGCTTAATATGTCTGCTAATATTATATTGCTACAAAGGAAAAAAATCACTTTATCCATAAATAATTATAGAAGAAAGGTTTATAAGTAAATAATTTAAGCAGTAAGGTCAGATCTTAGAAAGCATGAGCATTCTCTTCATGGGCAGAAGGGAAAAAAATGAATGCCTTTACTGGAAAATCTATATTTTAAGAAGTATACAGCCTGCCTTCTGTAGCAGTTGAACAAGCTTGGAGAGAAAGTGGCATACCTTCGGTATTCAGTGCTTTAGCTTTCTTTCCTGAGGCAAAATGTACAAAATTCTGTGCATTTCAGGGCGTGCTAAAATATAATTAAAACTCGAATTTCGTAATCTTTACAGAAAGCATTAAATTGTTTCTAAGCTGAAAGATATTGTTTGTCTGAATAATGTGTTAACTCTGCCGTCTCTTTTTATATTAGCTGTGCTGTTCCCATTATTATAAAATGTTGGCGACATGTCTACAAACTGCCTAAAGCATTGTTCTCAACGTAAATAAGACTTTTACCTGCCATTAGAGCGTCATTATCTTCAGGATCACACCTGGTGATGACAGATGGGCATAGGCCCCAGCTGATGAGACTTCCGCCCTCAGGTCTTTAAACCTGGGTTGTTTGCACTACCGTCAAAACACAACCACACATTTCATTTAATGGTCAAGTTTATAATTATTTCTCTTAGAGGGCAGCTTGATAATAACGACCCTTCCACTCCAGTAGGACTGTGTAAAGCGCTGGCACTGTGTCACAATCCCAGCTCTTAGGCTCATGGGCCAGGAGTATGCCAATTGGCCTTTTTCCTGAATCTAGGTGGCTTGTCTTGCAGGGCTCCAGATGTGGCAGGAACATCGATGGAGAGACATCCTGCCGATGACGAGACCTGGGGTCCTCCTGGCAGTGATCAGGAGCAGTCTTTACCTCACAAGCAAAACCAAGCTGCGCGGGTCATACAGAGAGCGTGGCGAAGGCACATCGTAAGCCCAGGGATCACTGGACCTCACGAGGGGTGTCTCCACTGCCTGCACACTGTGTGGAACTGTACACCCATCTGATTGTCACAAAACCACGGAACCTTTAATATAAATCATTTGTTGACTGGTGATATAGAGGTTTTCTCCAAACACTAATGCTCCATGTCTTTAGTGCAAAACACAGATGTCTCCTGTATCTGACAGGCTTTTTAAATGCTCGTGCCATTTCAAATAGATGCGTGAAAATCTCGTTTATTGCCTGTTCCTGCTGAGCAGGCAGGGACTTGTTCTGTGAGACCTACGCATGTGAACTTTAATAACAGATCCATTCAAATAAAGAATACAGGTAATTAACTCAATCATTACACAGATCTGAAGACTGTAGTGTAAATATGAATCCTGCCTTTACATGAAAGCCCTTTTCAAGTCAGGAGCTTACAGGTTGTTTAATTTCACAGCTCACCTTTTCATATTCTCGAGATTGGAAGCTGCCCCTCATGTGCAATGCCCAGGCTGACCCCTCAACTCCCTCTCTGTCTATAGGACACCCACGTGTTCAAGTACTACAAGGACCTAATCAGCTTTAGAAAAAAGGGGGACCCACGTCTGCTGCTCAGATATGTCAATCCAAAAGAAGTGAGTAAACCAATATGTTTGAAACATTAATTTTACATGTCTCAATTTGCATTTAAAATAAAACAGTAGGATTGTCTGGATTTGTCTGGTGACTTTACACCACGTTTTAGATGCGGCGTGCTCCAAAATGACACAGAATGCTGTTTTCACTGCTTGATTCTGTACTCAATTTTAGGCAGATTTGCTTGATGCTGCTGCTGGGGTTCACATTAGATTTCGGCTTGGTGGTGTAAGTACAGTAATATTGCACCCATTTTTGTGCATTTGTACACTATTTACTTTAAAAAAGTAAAAATATCTAAATGTGCAGTTTTCAGTTAATTGAAGTGAAATAATTAATGTGGCATTGTTTTCATTCTTCCTAATCCATTTGCAAACTGTTATAATACATCTTAATTGAATATAATATACAGTACATCCTAGATTCCTGTACTGTCTTAGGAAACAGTAATAACACAGTAAGGGTGACCTCTAGTGGTAGACAAAGGGATAGCTCTACCCTGGAATCTGGGGAGAGAATAATAATAAAAATTACTTACACTGGGGTAACACCCCTACTCTTTTTTAGACAATTTTTAATGACCACAGAGAGTCAGGACCTCGGTTTTACATCTGAACTGAAGGACAGCACCTTTTAACAGTATAGTGTCCCCATCACTATACTGGGGCATTAGGACCCACACAGACTGCAGGGTGAGCGCCCCCTTCTGGCCCCACTAACACCTCTTCTAGCAGCAACCTTAGCTTTCCCAGGAGTCTCCCATCCAGGTACTGGCCAGGCTCACACTGCTGAGCTCCTGTGAGCTGCCAGTGGTGAGTTGCAGGGTGATATGGCTGCTGGCCAGTTTCTGACCAGTTTCTGGCCATTATAACAGCACACTTAGAACTCCTTGTCTATAAAAATAAAATGTTTGCTTTAGTCTTTATTTGTGGCAAGGTTTCACTGTGACCTCTAACAGTTCGACCCCTCACACTTTCAGATGAATGCAAAACGTGGGGTTGCTGTTCTTTTGTGTTCAGGATTCGTTTTTTACCCCCCTTTTCAGACAAAATTTCCTCCAAGCATCTACTACAAGATATTCACGCACCGCCCGATAGTGGACATGTGCGCCAACAGCCCCAAGGACTACACCTGCCCCGCAGCCAGGCGGCCCCTGCCGGGGCAAATCCACAACCGCGGGCGGGCTGCGGGGCAGGAGGACCGCTCGGGCTGGTACCGGCGGGAGGAGAACAACGGCTGGAGGCTCCTCTCGGGCAAGGTGCGGCGGGGCCCTCCCGCGGGGCCGCACTGCTGAGCCAGGCCTGCGGGGGGCGCTCTCCCCCTGCGCCTGCGTCCACCCGGCCACGCGCCCGCTCACGGGCCGTTCAGAGACCAGAGCACCTGGCGGACATGTAAACCACACCCAAGGGGCCAAAATTCATCCCTGAACTCAAGACCCCCTCTTCTCTTCGTATTAGTCTGCTAGAGTGCGCTACATCATGGTCCTCATTAGTGTGATTACTGAATTTGCACTTTGTATAGATCCAGGCACATATTTGTCCACTGCATGGGACATGACATTCTCGGCAAAAACAAGAATAACAGAATCTGGAAATACTCAGAGCAGGTCCTATTATTGTATACACTTGCAAAGGAATAACCCCTTTTTTTCTGTGAAGTTCCGACCACTTATTAATCCCTTCGATCGATTTTGGTTTTTTGCTTGTTTCTTTGTTCAAAAATGAAGTTGCGTTATGTAACTTATTTCCTTTTTCACGAAGGTGTGATACGCTGCTCTTGTGTTTCTGTCCGTTGCTGTTATAAGATTTGGTTAATGGGCGACCCCGTAACACTGGACTCTGCCGCGAAGAAAACGGAATTCCATTACTCCAGGATCCAGAGGCGCCAGGAAGTAGGGAGAAGGAGGAAGCAGAGGAAAATTGACTGGATGAAAAAGATGTGAGTTTATTATTGACTAGGTCAAATTCAGGGGGTGAGTTTTATTACTCCCCAGGTGCCAGGAGTAAACCTTGCCGTGGCTCCACATAAACATTCTAGAGGTTTGAGAAATTGCCCTGCATTAGCAGAAGGCGCTGCTGGCTGATGAGTGGCATCTGTGTGCACTGCCCAGGTATGAAGACGGCCTCCTGCAGGCCCGCACAGAGGACCCTGACGCGGCTCTGCTCGTGGACAAGGCCGCAGAGGGCATGATGGCGGCGGTGGATCAGCTGGGGCCCAGCCACGTGCTGGAGTGGGAAGTGGACGAGCTGCTGGAGTGGACCAACTCCCTCAACTTCGAAGAGTGAGTCGCCGCCGTGCAGACGCACAGGCCCGCCTCCCTGGCGGTCAGGTCAGCCGTATTGTCAAGTGTCCTGCCCTCGTGTGCTGCCACAGAAGGTCCTGGTACATGTCAGTCAAAATGCCAGTTTAGTGCTGCAATTACATGAATATATCAAATCAAGTCAGTTCCAAGTCCCACCCCTTTTCCCAATTTGAACACAAGAAACTCTCTTGCTGTACGGATTTGAAGCATATCAAACAGCACTCCTGCGTCGCTTGATTAAATATAATTATATTATGATATAAATCTATTATATATATTTCAAACATGCTCTATGCGAACCACCTTTGCCTTTCTCTCTACATCTCTGTCTCCTTTTCTTTCTCTGTCATATACACACAATCGACTTTCAGTAGAAACGTCTTGCTCTTTTGAACACTTAGAGTTAAACATGGACCACATGTTTTGGAATACCTGCTGAAAAGCAGCAGTAGAATGTACAGTATTTATAAATGCAATGGAAGTGTTGTACTAAATTAATGAGACCCATGGGAAAAACTTTGCTCTTAGTTTAGTCTTCTTTTCTGTATTTCAGGTACATGAATGGATGGAAGGAAACAGCAATGAGTGGTTTTTCAGAGTCCTATAAAGGTAAAAAAGAGAACTTATGATGAAGAAGATTACTGGAGAAAAATACCCGTGTGCACTGACACACACAATGATAGACATGAAAAACACACATTCCTGATAACATACTTCTGAGTTTTAGATAGTGTAGAATAAAGTTTACCAGATTTGTAATTACTTGTCTTTCTCCTTTTTGTGATTAAACATTTGGAAGGATTACTACACTGGTGGTTGTCTCCCATGCTGGAAACTAGTTGTTAAACATTATTTTTATATAATATATTATATGTATATATTATTTTTATATGATTGTTGTATGATCATTTGACCATTATTGTGTTTTACAAACACAAGACTTTGGAAAGCTATCATTTGGGAGTTCAGTTTCTTCTCGTTCAAAACTATTTCTGTTCTTTTCAAGTCATAATTTTTTAATGTTTGAAGACCAAATATTGAACTCAAACACTTTCTTTCTATAACAACAATTTATAGTTTTAATTAATTTAGAAAACTGAAGATTTAGAACTTTAGAAAACTGATGTGATACAATGAGAAGAAAGCAGACTGCAGACTGAATTCAGTGTCTAGTACTCTGTATAAGTACTGTAGTTAAAATTAAAGTCCATCCCAGAGACACATCAGCTCCTCGGGATAAAGTTCATCCTGGTTTCTGCAGCATTAAGCAGACTAGCGAGCATGTGACTCCCCTTGCAGGGGATGCCAGTCCATCACAGGGAGCGTCCTGCATGCTGCTCCCCACATAATACATGTTGGACTGAATAATACATAATAAATTGAGTTGGACTGAAGCAGCCGGGGTAAAGAACCTCTATCTGGGGCAGGGGCTGAGTCCGGGGGGTAACCCACTACGATTTGCCACCCCTGTCAAATTCAAAAGAAATACTTTAAATAAATCACTTGTCAGAGCTGCGGTGAGAAAGCTCTGCTTTGTAGTTGAAACCACATGGAGTTCTAAGCAAAAGACATTTTCCGTGCAGGACTGCGTGGGAGTTGCTATGTTATGCTGTGTTACAGCCCTTTCTGCTGCCAGCGCTTTGACACGGTGGCCTGTCTCTGTTACAGGTTCGAGGCTCGTCGTCTCCCAGCACGACCAGTGCGAGTTCACGCGGTTCTCCCGGGAGGGCAGTCAGGCAGCCGCCGACTGCAGCGCCCTCACCTGTCACGTCTCCAGCCAGTACCAGTCTTACAGCACCCCCCTGCTCTCCAGGGCTAGCATGGCAGAGCACGGCTCCCACAGCAGACAGATAAAGCAGCTGCCACTTTAGACAGACAGGAGTGGAGTGTCCAGTGTGCACCGAAGTACAGCGCTCTCCCGTTAGGAGGCCATGACAGCTTTCCCCTGCTTACTCATGTTTCGGTTCGTGCCAGAAAACTGATGGTGTTCTGATGGTGAAAACTGAAGGGCTCTGGCTCTTCATCAGGGTAAATATTTAACGTGATTAATCTGTTCCTTCAGGGTACTATTTTCAACAAGATATATCAATGGTAACGAAGGTCTGAAAATGTAGTACACGTTCATATGACCTGTCCCTGTTTTAAATGAAAATTATTTTCCCCCATGTTTGAATTCTCAATATTTTACACGCGTTGCCCCAAGACACTGTCATTTTCCATGCTGATTCCTAATAAAGCTGTATGTGGAGCTTTTTTGTGTCTTATGTCTGTGGATCCTCTGTTTCACTGAGGCCGGCTGACTCTAGGGTCTGTTTCTCAGTAAACTAGACGTACATCAAGGCATCAGCAGTCTGCAGCCTGCTCCCTGGCACCTCCAGAATGAGTAAGAACTGGGAACACCCCTGTGCTCTGTGCTGGATGCTGAGATGTGTCAAATGTATGAGTCAGTGCTAGTATTATATGGGTGTCGTCCTAAACTAGAATAAAAAACTGGATTGACAGTACACAGTTGTGTTTATACAGGTTCATGTAAAACCAAAAAAGCACTTCAATTATGATCCCTTCTATTTTAATAATAATAATAATAATAATAATGTAAAAAGATGGTGTTTTTGAATTTTACACAAAAAAAAGAGGGGGCACCCGGATTTGAACCGGGGACCTCTTGATCTGCAGTCAAATGCTCTACCACTGAGCTATACCCCCTGTCTGCGAAACGCCTGCCGATGGCCTATACAAATCAACTGTGTGTATCGCCGTTTTCTAATGTAATTTTAAAAATTGTAATATTAGAACTATGTGTTGCCCGCAAGTACTTAATGAAAGCAAAGTTAAACTTAATTGTTTCTAAGCTGATAGATGAAGATTTCTATCTTCGTTTCGGACTTTTCAGAGCTGCCATCAGCGGAAGCATCGTCATTTGTCACGTGTGAGGGGTACCGGTGAGCCGGAAGTACTCGGTGTGGGGTCATTAGGAAGAAAGAAGCCGCCGGATCAGTATGGTGAGATGAGTTTTTATTTAAAAATCTCTTGTTATAGGGAACGTGTGATTTACATGTTGCTCTTAAGCCAAGATACTTTTAACGGATTTTGTCAGCGTTACACTGAAGCTGACGTGATTGTACAAGAGGTTCATTTAGCTGAGTTTTGATTAGTCACTGCTCTCCGCGAGTTCAGTTGTTCACGTCAAAATATGTCTCGGGCCTTGTTTATTCCCGTGCGTTGCTGAATTAACAGGCACTAATGTGGTATCTACTCATCAGTCTTAAAGATTTGTTGGTTACCAACGTGACAATCAAGCGTACTTTGTGAATACACGGAGCGACGCGAAACTGAAAGTGCTCTGGTCCTGATTTGCAGTATCATTGCTCTTGGGACACTGGTTATCCGACTGTCGCGGTAAAATGCCCAAATCCTGTCGGTGATCTTGACTCCCTGCAGGAGTCACTTTAACCCTGGGGTCGCTCTGGAGTGGTGAGGTTACTGTCCATCACCCGGGCGGGTGAACTGAGTCCTCTCATTCCTACACAACAAGTACATGGGATGAATAGGGTCATTGTTCATCATTACTGTCACATCACAGGCTTTCACACTGGGAGAGTTCTGGACAGGTATATAAATTCAAGGATTTATTAATAATTGGATTTGGGGTGAAATGCATTGCTTACACACCTGAGCGGTCTCTGAGATTCTCCATTTGAGAACCATTGTGATCAAGGTCAGTCTGCGGTTGATCTTTTAACGGGCGATGTCGTGTTGTGGGACAGTAGACTAAGCTGCCCCACAGTTCTTTGACAGTCCCTGCCAAGCGCTGCTCATGGGGGCACTGCTGTATTTCAGAATACTAGAGGTCTTCGATCACAGCTGAAGGACAGCATCCCCGTCACAGGGCTGTGTCCGCAGTCGGGAACCTATGGCGTACCTGACACACTGCGCAAGGGGTGAGTGACCGCTCCGTATCTCACTCGCGGTCTGGATCTTCGTGGTTCCTCTCTCAGACTCAGACCGACATGTCCCTTCCTTCCCATCGCTGGATTTGACTTCTTCATGAACGGGAAAAACATTCTTGCTTGTTCTTTTTAAAATGAAACCCATCCCATCATGGTCTGAAGAAAGAGCCTGTTGACTGCCCCACGAGTCGTTAATTGTGACTGCAGCTTTACAGGATAAAAATGTGAGCTGTTTCTTATGGCGTAGAATCAGTACTTCATTTATTTTTGAGGAGGAACTTTAATTAATTGGATTACGTCATTACAGAGCTAGGCCATAACATGTATGAATAAACTAGAAGTTGCAACGGTGTTTTTAGCAAATAGATTTTGATAGAGTCTGAAGTTTTCTGTCCTTGTCACTGGCTTTCAGCTTCTCCAGCGTGAAGAACGAACTCCTGCCCTCCCACCCCCTGGAGCTCTCCGAGAAGAACGTAAGTGTTTCAGCTGGTATGTGCACTGGTAACCGAGAAGTTTTACATTTAAGCACCATTTTACTGAAGTTGATTCTTAAAGTGGATGGCAGACCGATAATATAAAATATATATAATCATATTTTGTCAGCTTTACAATCCTGATTTAGCCCTTGGTGCTTTTCCTAAAATAGCCATAGTTCCCGTGTCTTTCGGGTTGTCATGTTGTAATAAACTACAGCTCTATGAAGTGCTACTATGTCAGACATTGCATTTAACATCGCTGCTTCGTTTCTGCTAGTTTCAGCTCAATCAAGACAAGATGAACTTTGCCACGCTCAGGAACATTCAGGGACTTCATGCACCTCTGAAACTGCAGATGGAGTACAAGGCAGCAAAACAGGTACCCTCTCACCAGCTGTCTTGAAGGGGGGTATGTTTTAGAACACATATGTTTAAGAAGCTCAGTCCAAAATTCACTTGGTTAAGTTAATAACCATACTAAAGGTGAACATCAGAATCTGCCTTTGCAAAATGTCATCCTTTGAAGTCAAGTGGAGATTAGTGATAAATGACATTATGCTTTTTTTTCTGTCACACTTTCAAAAGCTGTTTGTATCTATTGTACCCATAACAATATCCTGCATGCTGTGCTTTTCCAGATACAGCGTTTGCCCTTCCTTCAGAGTTCAAACATTGCACTAGATACTCTCAGAGGAAATGACGAGTACGTTGGTTTTGAGGACATATTGAACGGTAAGTATTCAGAACTCCCTACAGCAGTTTGAAGGATGGCGTTGGGTCATTAAACATTAACAGTTCCTGGAAGCTGAACCCCCATTTTACTCCAGGCAATGTTTCCTTTTTTCTGTAAACAGAAACCACCAGGGGTACACAGGGGACCATTGTGTGTGGACAGCTGGGCTTAGATTGATATTGAGAATCACTCTCCAACGGCTTTTATTTCAACTTGGTGTTTTTTTTATTCGCAGATCCAGCACAAAGTGAAGTCATGGGGGAGCCCCATGTCATGGTGGAATACAAAACGGGTTTGCTGTAAAAAAATTCACGTTACTCTGTGTGATTGTTTGACATAAGACAAATGTGCTTCTTTTTGCTATATTCTAACCATACAGGACAAAGTATTTTGCATGGTTAGAATCAAATTATCGTTTAAAGATTTCTAATAAAGCTTTGTTTGCTCTCTTTATTTAGTATTTTGGGTGTCAGACTTTGATTTCATTAACAGTATGCTTTTTTCAGTTAAAATGATCATGGACGTAAGGCTGTGCCACTTGTATAGCATGTTGGTATTGTCTGGTGAAAGATAGTATATAAAGGCATGAGTTGAACTTACCTCTGCAATGTTTAATACCAGTTTGGATGCCTTCAGGATTTCTGCCAAATACTTAATGTTGTTAAATCTAAAGCACATTAAACCTTTGAATACGTTTGTTTCCATGAACACACAAGGAAGACAAAACAGTGAAAAGATTTCTTTAAACATTTAATCCAAAACGATGCCATTTCTTTCTAACACTCAGTAAATTAAGTTGTTTTTATATATTTTGTTAGATTTGGAAAAAAGTGGTGAAGATAAAATGCTGAACACACAACTTGAATGGTGCAAATAAAATTGTCCAGAATATTGTGCAGCACTGAGGAAGTTCGGCAGTTTAAGAGAGCTGAAGATGCATCTTTAGCAGTTAAAACTTATCTAAAAACAAGATATTCACTGCACATACAAACCTAAAGCACTTGAAATCTTGATTAAAATAAATCTCACGTGAATCCTGAAGTTTTGCTCCTATAGGTTTTTTTGTACTGAAATTGCTATAGCACTGTGACCTCTAGTCCAGTTTCTCCTCCTGGAAATAGTCGGCGTCGTTCAGGTAGTCTTCAAACATATCAAATTTCTGAAAGAAGAGGGTAAATAGTCTTACTGCAGCTCCTGTGTTTTCGAAACCTTTTGGGAGTTTTTGAAAAGTAAGAGAACATGAGCACCATCAATGCTTTAAGAGACATTTCCGATATATCTGCAACAGTATATCGGGATCGGGGTTCCTCAAGTCCACTGACAATCCAGCCCGGTTTGTCCAGTTTATCCTTAGCTGATCTTATTATAGATAGATAATTCTTTATTAATCCCGTAGGGAAATTGATGTAAATTATTGCTCTGTACTCTAAACAACTCCTTGGTTATCAGTGATGACCACAAACACATCTGAACAAGGGGAGTTCAAACTCCTGAAACTCTGCAATTTTCTACCTCTGCCTTCTGTTTAAATATGGTTAAATTCATGTTTAAATATGCCTAACTCAACCAAATGTATCTGGGGTAGCTGTATGGTTCAGCTGGAACCGAAAACTGAAGGTTTTCGAACTGTGAAACATTCTACAGTGAAAAACAGGTGGAAAGATGGCCGAGTCTAAGTAAGTAAAAGAGTTTGGGCTGGCGTGACCAGGCCTGGGAAACCACCTTGCAAAACAGACCAGAGCCAACCAGTAAGAGACGCTCTGAATCGTCACCCTGTTCTGTGGCGGCGGTTAACTTCAGGTCACTGCTGTTACAAGTCTCCCGAGCTCCAAGCATCCTAGTTAACTGTCGGTTCCAGCTGTGCCGAGTATCCGAGCAGACGCACCTCTTTAATCCAGCCTCGCTCGTGCAGCTGCTGGAAGACCCTGCTGACCGTGGCCTTCACCGGCTCGTCCGCAGGCCTCTCCTGCTCCTGCAGGGCCGTGCAGCACATCCTGGACAGGTGGTACTTGAAGTGCTGCAGGCGATGGTAGACCCGCGTGCGCTGGGCGCAGACACTACCCACGTGCAAGTCCTGCGGGAGGAAGCGGAGAGGTGATGCGGGCACAGGCCTCCGAGACAAGTCCCTTGTGAAGTTTGGGCTGACTTCCTACACATCTCTGACCCTAGCAGCAAGCCGCTCCTCTGCCTTTCGCCGTCTCCAGTTTAACACTTGTACAGCGTCAGTGCGGGAACGTTTTCACCAGCCTTTTCAGGAACAGGTGGCCCTAGACCTCACTGCTTGCGATAGCCAACCTGGACCCTTCCTGCAATTCCCACGGCCTTTCTAGGTCTGGACACATGGCATTTGCGATCACCCGGGTTCCACACGTGCCGGGATGGGCGCTGTCTTCTGCAGCGCCAGAGCAGGCCGCTCTCACACAGCCAGCGGAGCAGGCAGCCGGCAGAGGCATCACGCGGAAATCATGGTTAACACCGCCAGTTTTCTTGGGTCTCTTTTTTCCACGTCTCGCACGGAATAACACTTCTTGCCCTCGGCATGTCTTCCCATCTGTGACTCAAGTCCAGGGCGCACAGCTCCCCCACCACCCCCCGGCCGCAGGAGCGTGGCTCCGCCACAGGGGGGCCTACCTGCGTGTCGCTCGCCATGAAGCTGTCGCTGTGCAGCGTCCTGCTGTCGTAGAGCTGGCCCGACAGCCGCACCGTGAACTTGCTGTGCCGGTGCATCTCGCAGGCCTCGCACGGCCGCCCGCGCAGGCCCGTCAGGAAGATCTTCACCGTGGGGTAGCACTCCACCCGCTCCTGCGTCACAAAGCGCACGGCGCTAGCGAGCGCACCCCTCCCCTCCCCTCCCCTCCCCTCCCCTCCCTCACCGTGTCTGCTGGTCTCATTAAAAGTTCTTGTAAATTGCACACTCTCAAACACCCTGGTCCGCGTTATGATTTACGTGCCCCGCCAACAGGGAAGACTTTGCTGGACAGGGAATGGGGGGAATTACTCCGCGCACAAACTTAGCAGACGGAAAACAAACGTTTAACGGGGTGTTTTGTGAAGCTCGTTCGGCGCCGGTGAGGAGGGCGAGAGACGGCACCTTGTAGCGATCCCTCCAGCGGCTCCTCTGCTTCAAGTTCTCCAGGCGCGGGAGCACGAACCTCTGATCGAAGTAGTACAGCGAGTTCATCATCTCTTTGGCGTACCTCTTCCTGCGGCTGCCGTCTGCTCGGGTTTTCAAACAGGCTTCAATAAGGAACTGGCCTGTCTAACCAATCAATTTCCTTTGTTTAGACTGTAGTAACTGCACCCCGGTAGACCAGAGGAGGTCCCCTGCAGCACCAGGACTCCCCTCAGCCACGACAAGGCTGTGGCCCAGCTCGTCCCCCACAGCCCCAGGGATCTGCAGGATTATTGGGGATCAGTGCGAGTGTGGTACCCCAGCAATCGGCAGGTCTCAAGGCTGCCCAGCCCTGGTCTAGGGTCAATCAACACAGAGGGGTTTTGTTTTTGTTCTTTAAACGTATGATCAACATCTACTCCTGCACAGGATTCATACAAAATGAGAAGCCTTACCATAGAGAGACTTGAGGAAAGACTCGTCCAAGGAGTTAATCAACAGCGCTTTGACCACCACCTGGAAGTGGCTGTAGTGGCTGCCTGAAGAGACTGGACAGAGAAAACCCCCAAAATACAAAGGTTACAGCGGAAAGGCGCGAGTTCACACAGCGACCAGCTCGAGCCCCAGCTAAACCCTCAATCAAGCCAATGCTGCAGAGCTGGCTCTCATCAGAATATAAACCCTGCTGTCCAGGTGCTCCTGCGCGATCTCGTGGACAGGCTGACTGCTCCCTCGCCTTCATCTGTAGTAACTCAGTGTCTCAGGAGGAGAGTCTATTGCACTGCTTTCTCGACTAGCTACCAACATGGGAAAGTTACTTCAATGCCATTTAATGAAGTCAGCATACAAGAAAATGAATAAGGCCTAGTGTACATTATAAGCACCACAAAAGTCGTTAAAACGTACCAAACACTGTTGGTTGCAATACTAGTTTTTTTTTTCATTTCTTCAAGCCTCTTGGTATGTATGGCCCATCTATAATGGCCGAGGTCTGCTCTTCCTGAGCACGTGGCTGTCAGGGGGACCCCTCTCTGTCTGTCCCCAGGTCCGTACAGGAGCGACCCCCACCCCCCGTATCCCACAAGCCTCCGCTCTGCCCGGGGCAGCCCATAATCCACCGATTTCTTTTTTGGGGGGGAAATCGGGGTGACTGCTGTCCCGGCTGAGTGGAGGGGGGCGCCCCGACTCACACAGCGAGAGGTGGTGAGAGAGGAATGCTTTCTCGGGGGGCTCCCTGTCCGTCTCTCCGGGGCTCACGTCGTCGGGCTCCTCTGGTTGCTCCTCGTCGGCTACGATGAAGTCTTTGAGGCTGTCGTCGTCCTCCTCGGCGCCGCTGTCCGACTCTCCGGCAAGGGCCGGCTCCTCTTCCTCGCTGGAGTCCTGGCAGCGAAGGGGCACAAACAGAGGTTCAGTATCGAACAGACGCGCGTGACAACACGCTGAGCACCACTTATTGTCCACCTTTATTCCATAAATCAGTTCTAGAGCTGTCTTTCATCTAAAGAGACACTGTCACAGTTACAGCGATCTATGTAGATCTTATAATTACTTGGTAAAGTAACACATTTCCTCAGCCACCATTTCCCCCCAGCTATTTGTAAAAAAAAAAGTAATCCCTAACACAAGCTACTTGTCAACTGGGACTGATTTTTCAAAAGTAACTTTCCCCAATACTGAGCTCCTGCGTGTAGCCGTCAGGCACAACTCAGAGACTCCGATCAGCCCAGGCCGGACGACTTTAGAAGCTGGGAGTGAGCTGAACACGCAAGAGACATGCAAGCTCCACATGCAAGGCCCGAGACCCAGGAGCTGAATTAGCGCCCTTGCGCGGTGTCGGCTGTCATTGCGCAGCGCAATCACCTCCAGGGCGGTGTGCTTGAAGCTTGAGCTCCGGGCTCTCCTCCGCTCCGACAGCTCCCGCAGGGCCGCCTGCCTCTCCCTCCTCCTCTCACTCGCACCCGGCCCGGGCGCAGAGCTGCCCTCCTGCCGCTCGCCGGAGGACTCCGACTCCGACTCGTCCCTGTAGAAGCTGGACCGCTTTTTCGCGACCACTCTCCGGACGGGCCGGGCGTCCTCCTCGCTGTCCGGCGAGCTGCTGTCCTCAAGCACGGCGCTGGGCTGCCTTTTGCGGCGGGCCCTGGCCACCACGCCCTCCTCGTCGCCCTCCTCCCCCCCGGCCGGGACCGGAACCGGGACCGGGACCGCCGCAGAGCCCCCCTGCTCCCCCGTTGCGCTGCTGTCCGAGTCCGTGTCGGCGGCGGTCGGACCCGAGGCGTCGCTGCTCCCGCTGTCGTGCAGGTGCGACAGGAAGCCGAGCCGGGTCCGCCTGCGGTCCACCCGCGACGCCCTGGGGGTTTCACCGGACCGGGTCCTCCGGCGCGTTTCGTAGATTTTGCTGGTGGCCCCGCTCGCCATCGTGCGACGCCTGCCGATAAAAGACACCGGAGCCAACAACGGCTGTCATTACAGATTTTTGTCCTCCAGTCTGGCTCGTTTCAGAAGGCTGGGCTGACCACTCGCGAGCAGCTGTGATGCTCGATACCACGGACAGCGCGTTTCCCATGGATTCGTCCCTGGCCGACGGGGGTCGTGCTTGCAGGGTGAGACCGAGGGGATGGCGGTTGAGGGTAGATCTCAAATGAGCAAGGCAGCCAAGCGGGACCCTGATCCGGCGAGTCTTGCAAGGGGAGTGAGTTCCCCCCCTGCCCAGATACCCTCTACCCACGCAGCTGGGTCTTGTGCTCCCGGCGGCGGAGACAGGGGCGGCAGGCATGAGCCGGACCCAGTGCAGAGACTCGGGTTTGTTTTAATCTGATTACTATCCGTTTGCGACTACTGTCGCTCCTTAAACTTGATCTGTGTTGTTTAGATTAGCGTAGAGCCGATGCATCACCGCTTCAATCACCACATAATGGAGTCTTTTGCTTTACTGTGCACATTTACGTTACTGTATACTGTAGTACGTTACACCACAGCCCAGGGGTGAGCTTGATTATATGCCAGTTTATTCGCGAATGTGGAGACCCTACAGTACATTTTGCGCCGCTCTGTGGGGGACTAAATAAACACGACCCTCCATCTCCAGACGGCCGCAGCTCATTCACGCCCCATGCGTCCGCCCTGCTCTCGGTGCCTTCAGCTGCGCGATACCAACCAGATTATCTCGGCGAGCTCACACCCGACACTTCATCGATGTCTCAGTCAAAGAGTCCACACGCAGGCTTTGGACAAGGCAGGGCTATGGACGAAAACGTCCATAACGCTGCCTTCGCATGTGGATACTTCGCGCGCTACGCAGGTTTTTATTTTGAAAAACGAAACCCCACTTCCTCGTAAACATGCCATAGAAACTACAAACACAACAAACACTTTCAACAGGGGGAGGGAAAGAAGTCACAGTGTCACCTGGTGGCCGGTAGGAGGTACCATATTTTGGAATCGGGAGAAAGTAATCTTCGAGTTACAGTAATAATGAATAATAATTGCTTACACTTTTCTGGACACTCCAGCAGCATCCACCTGTTCTCTCCCCTCACCTGTTTACTTAGTACTTTTAAATATTGTGTCATGCCTGGTAGTCTTAATGTAAATATATTTGAACACAACCACATAAAGAATTATAAGCATGTGATGAAGAAAACAGATTTATATCTGGACGCTGAATCCATTCGGTACTTCATAATGCTATGAGCTGCTTTTTTTTTGCTGTTATTCTCAGTAACGAAACGCAGGCTGGCTAACGTATTTATTCATACAAACTGCTGGATCTTTTAACTTGTCAGTCTGAACAGACAGATAACAACGCGAAGCAATACATTAATGTTACGAAAGAATGTCCCAAGTTTGGGATAATAAAGATCTCCTAACGTGCAGCCCACACACGTCAAGACAGTACACGTCAAGTGTCGAGCAGGCAGCGGTAACAGTTTCTGGTCAGAGACATGGGTGTAATGATAAAAAGGACCACTGTGAGGTGCTAAAAACGACAGGTGTTCTCCTAGGTACTAGTGGTCAGACAGGAGCACAAATTCTCTCTCTAGAGATAAAAATCAAATTTTCCCCTTTGCATTAAAACCCCACTAAAAATTCCAAACCAACAATTTTGTGTTGTTACACCAATTCGCTTGCTACGTTTGCACACGTAAACTTTCACGCTTTGAAAAATCCAGTAACTTTTTCTTTTTTCTCTGCAGCAGGAAAAAAATTTTGAAAAGTCCATTGGTTTAGGAGAAAAAGTCACCTGTAAAAAGAAATGCGAAAATGTGAAAACAATGTGAAAACTAAACAGTATCAAAAAAGTGTAAACACACACATAATATGTGCAACATAATAATATTTTATTGTAAGAAATCCAAACACACCTCTAGCAAAATGAATAACTGCAATGCTCTTATCTTTATAGGTTGTATTGTTATTGTAAGGAACGTTATTTGATCTTTTCAGAGTGCTCCTATGACCAAAAGTGTACTGTCCCATCAGAACCTCCTGAGAAAAGATATTCCCCTCTGTGGCTGAACACAACACTTTGCACGGCGTCTTCGTGTCCCACTAAACTGGTCACTTGGGAAGAAGCCAGGTCCAGGAGCTTGACCGACCCGTCGTTGCTGGCGACCGCCACCGTGCGGCCCGAGGGGCTGAAGGCCGTCTGATTGCCCGGGTGGGGGCCGGCGTCGATGCTCAGCATCGCCGCCACCTTCCTCACGTCCCACAGCTTCACCACCCCGTAGGAATCGCAGGACACGACCGTGTCCCCCGTCAGATTGAAGGCGGCGTGGTTGCACGAGTGCAGGTGGCCGTAGAACGTCTGGGCGCACAGGCCGGTCCTGGCGTCCCAGAGGGAGAGGGTCTTGTCCGCGGAGCTGGTGAGCAGCGTGTTGGAAAACGGGAGGAAGACGACGCTGTTGACGGAGTCGACGTGGCCGCGCAGGGTGCAGCGGCACCTCTCGCTGCGCAGGTCCCAGACCTTGCTGGTGCTGTCCAGGGAGCAGGACGCGACGAAGTCCCCGCAGGCGTGGAAAGAGCAGCCCCAGGCGGCGCGGGCGTGCCCCTCGAGGGTCAGGACGCACTCGCCCCTGGAGAAGTCCCAGACCTTCACGGCCGTGTCCCCGCTGGTGGTCGCCAGCTGGCCGCCGTCCGGGTGGAAGCAGCAGCCGGACAGCCAGTCGGCGTGCCCTTCGCCGGTCATGATGATCTCCCTGTTGGGGATCCCCCACATCTTCCAGAGCCGGTCGTCGCTGGCCGTCACCAGGATCTGCTTGCGGGGGTGCAGTGCCAGGCAGCTCACGGGCAGCTCATGGGCCTTCAAGGAGCTCGTCAGCCGGAACCCTGACGCTTTAGCGGCCTGAGCTGCTTGCCCTTTGACCTGGGAAAGGTAAGGGTTAACGCGGGAATCCACAGGGAACTCAGAATCCTTGGGGTGTTTGCTGACTTTGGGGTGTTTGGTGGGATCTTTGGCAGAGTCATACGGCGCGACCCCATCCACGGGCTGCCTGGGCTCTCTGTCTGGGCTCCGCTTAGATCGGCCGCGAAGGACACTTGTGTCCTTGCTGGACTTCTGAGTCATCGTCACTCTCCGAGGAAGAACATCCCTTTCTGACTGCACGTTGCGCAGTGTGGCCTCCAGGCCAGAGATCTGGCCGACCACCCTGTCCCTTTCCAAACCGATGAGCATCTTCTGCTTCAGGGCAGCCTGGTACTTGTCCTTCAGCTGCCTCAGTGCCGGCTCATACGAGGCGTAGTGCTTCTTGAGTCTTCTCAAGTCCTCGGTCAGCCGGTTCTTCTCCTGAACCACGCGCTTGTGCTGCATGCGGTGAAAATCCCTCTCCTTCTGGAGCTTCACCAGGGCTTCCCCGGCTTTGAAGGCCGCCTGTCTGTAACTCTCCCTCTCCTTCTCCAAGCTCTTGATCCGATTGCCCAGAAGCTGGTTATGGGTGTACGCGTCAGGCACGAACCCCACCTGCTCTGCGTTCAGCAGGCCTCTCTGCTCCATTTCGTACCACTCCGTCTGGAAGCAGTCTAGGGTTTTCCTCATGCCCATCTTTATCAGGAAATTGCGGAGGAAGTCATCCACCACCTCTGGTTTCCGAGAGAGGGACTGCAGAGCTGAGGGGCTGGTCTTGGGCACGGTCTGCGGGCCTTCTGTCTGTTCACACAGGGCCCTCACTGCGGCTTCCAGGTCCTCCTCCCCCTCCGCGAGGCTCCACTCGTCGTCGGCGGCGACTTCTTCATACTGATAGTCGTCCTCAGAGTCCTCGGGTATCGAAACCTTCTCCAGATAGTAGGGTCCGTCCTCCACGTCCAGCGACTGCCCTGCTCCGACGCCAGCCATCCCGATTCTCCCCTTCCGGCTCGGAGGCGCGAGCGGTGCAGTTTGTTTGCCGTTGCTAGGAGACCTCGAGCCCGTTACGAGGGGAAGACCTTCACATCCCGCGAGATTATACGAGTTTTGGTCCGGGACGTGCCGGGGGGGGGAGTGAAACAAAAACATTTAAAATGTAGAAATTGAGAAGAATAAGCACACAGTTCATTTACAAACTTGAGTGAGACGTTATTTACATGTGGCGTATGGATCACACCAACTGTCACCTGAGGTCGACAAGGTTTTCCGTCCGTTTTGGATAAAAAGACAGCGAGGCGAACGCTGCTTCTGTGGGTGCGTGTCAATAAAGTTGCTCTGGTTTGAAAGGGGGGTGAATTTGTCAACATGGCGGATCACCAAGAGACATCCTATGTATCGCGTCCGAAAACCTTGGACCCGGTGGAGTATTTCGCCCTGTCTCCGGCCCAGAGGAAGGTCGAGGAGGAGCGGGCCGCGCTGAGGGCCCGGCTGAAGAGGCAGTACCAGCTGCAGCTGAACGACCCCAGCCGGACGCAGCGCATTGTAAGCGGGCTGGGGACGGTCGGGGAGCTGCAGGCAGTGACAGCGGTCCTGCTCGGGTCGCCGCTGTGCAGCGCGTCGCTTTCGTTTTTTAGGAATTCAGACTTGGCTTCGTTCGCCGCAGCCCTTGGGGGTTTGACGTGTCTTTCTGCTTGCTTTCTGCCCTGAGGTTTGGCTTCCGTGCCGGGCTGTCGCGATGCCTGGCGCAGCGCAGTGACCTTGAGGCTCCGCTGGTCTGTCGTGCTCGCCGTGTTGGTGCGGGACTGAGCCGGGAGAGGAGTACCCTTCTTTGTCACCATGTTGTTATTTACGCTGATGCTACCAATTTGGTTTAAAATATTTAAAGCAAACAGCCCGGTGGCATCTCTTGTGTTTAACGGGAGCTTCAGTCGTACAAAAACGCCTGTTGTGCTTCACCGCTGCTGCCGTCGGTGTTTAAAATGTTTCTCGTTACAGGGAAGGTGTTGGCTAGTCTCATTGTATTTTGCGTTGCGATCCTTACAATCCAAAATACAACATGTAAGAGCATACGTGCTAGGCGATTTATTGGCTGTATGGTAATTCCTATTAATTTTGCATGATTCATTTTAATTGTGACTAAAGCAGTGCAGTGAGTGAGACGTTCAGTGGCGCCGAGTCAGCTCATTGAACTTGTTCAGAATCGATATTCGAAACACGAACCAGTAGGAATGTCAATCAAGGGAGAGTACATTGGAAACTAAAATGGAGGTGTTCTGTGCACAGAGGGTTGTGGGAGTGTGGAACGAGCTCCTCAGCCATGTTGTCAAAGCTGAGCCCCCCTGGCTTCTGAGACCCTCAGATCCATTAGTATCAGCCACAGAGATCGATACAGATGGATGGGCTAACTCTCTTCTTGTTAAGAACTGATAGATTCTGTGCCCAGTGCACTGTGATGTGGAGATGTCTGTTAATCTCTGAACAAAAGTTGTGCTGATGTGAGAATGATCTTCTAAAATATTAGTCAGTAGCAGTCCATTCATCATGTAGCAGTGCCAGCAGCCATATCACCCTGCAACTCACAACTGGCAACCCACTGAAGCTAAGCAGGTGTGAGCCTGGTCAGTACCTGGATGGGAGACCTCCTGGGAAAAACTAAGGTTGCTGCTGGAAGAGGTGTTAGTGGGGCCAGCAGGGGGCGCTCACCCTGCGGTCTGTGTGGGTCCTAATGCCCCAGTATAGTGATGGGGACACTATACTGTAAACAGGCGCCGTCCTTCGGGTGAGACGTAAAACCGAGGTCCTGACTCTCTGTGGTCATTAAAAATCCCAGGGCACTTCTCGAAAAGAGTAGGGGTGTAACCCCGGTGTCCTGGCCAAATTTCCAATTGGCCCTTACTAATCATGGCCTCCTAATTAATCCCCCTCCCCACTGATAGCTGATGTGTGGTGAGCACTTTGGCTGCTGTCACATCATCCAGGTGGGGCTGCACCCTGGGGCTGGTGGAGGGGAGTCCCCATTATCTGTAAAGCACTTTGAGTGGAGTGTCCAGGAAAGCGCTATATAAGCATAAGGGAGAGTTAGAGTGCACACTTTACAGCGCGTTATGAAACTGATCACAAGGCCAGGTGATGTCAGTGCTAACTGATCCCTTACAAAATTGATTGCAGCTTTGAAGGAATTATTGAAAGAGTCTTTGGTTCAACTTTGTCGTGCACATTTTTCTTCTTTCAAGCTCCGCCCGTGTTGGAAATAGTTCAGACTGAGATTTCAAGCTTTTTTCTTTCTGCCTTGCAGGAGGACCCAGCTCTGACGCGTTGGACCTATGCCCGCACTATCAACGTGCCTGCTAACGTCCGACCCACCCCCAAGACCTCCCTGCTGGGGCTGCTGTTTGGGGCGGGACCCCTTGTGTTCTGGTACTTTGTCCTCAAGAAAAGCAGGGTGAGTTCAAAAAGCCTTCAGTCTCTGCTATGGCTTGAGCCTTAATCTCAAAGATTGGTTCCTTTTTCATCAGATCGATTTAAAGTTTAAAACTGAGGCTGTGAATCCCAAGTTCTGTTTCATTGCCACTAGGTAACACGATCTGTTGTGTAGCTATTGATTGGTAGAGATGTATAGTGTTTAACCTCGTACAGTTGTTGCCTATAACTTCTAAACAGAGTTTTCAAAGCAGGGTGATAATAAAATGCCTTCTGTCCTTTTCTTTAGGACCGTAAAGAGAGGTTGATACAGGAGGGGAAACTGGACCGCCGATATCATCTTTCTTATTGATTTGATGGAGATGCTATTGAACAGCAAGTTGATTTTTAATGCAAATAGTGTAATATAGAGTAATATGAACCTGTACTCAGCGAGCTGTAAAATAAATGATTGTGGAGCCTTTAATACAGTGCTGTCTTTTGAAACGTAGAGGAACAAACATCCAGTGTTGTGCATTGATGCATAGTGGTAAAACTGTGATCTCAGTGGTGATGGACAATATAAAAGCAAGTTTTGACTTTCTTAACAATTTTCAATGTTACATCTCACTTAAACTCAAGGAGAAGGTATGTTGTGACGAAACCTAAGAAATAATTTAAGAGTCACATGAGAGAGAGGTCAGATTGTAATTAAAAGGAAAGTGAATCAATAAACATGTTTTTCTAAGATGCACCGACTTTATGTATAGCATATCCTTTACAATGATGAAAAGGTATGGAGGCATTTAAATGCAAAGATAATTGATCTGTTACACAGGTATGTTAGTGCCACTTCCCTGTCCAGCTAATGCACTTAATGATGCTGCTCAATACATGTTTTTCCAGTTTTATTGGTTTTTTTTTTAAAGTAAACTTTGATCTTCCATCGACCTTTTATTTGTGTGGCATTAGAGATTCCTGCAGGGTCTTCAGTCTTCCCCTGAAAAGAGAGGAAAGTCTCCATTGTTTTTTTTTTTACTGTTAAATCGGTGAGTCACACAAGTCCTTAAGCATCCGAAGCATGAACAAGCATAATACTGTAAAATGAGCTTTATTTCATATCATTGGATCCAGATTTCAGTTACCTGCCTGATGCTCAATCTAGCTTTCCCTTCACTGGAGATCTGTTTTTCCAAAACAGTGGGGGGCTTCCAGCGAGCATTAGGTTTAGATGGGTCGAGGTTTTCGATCCAGACCTTATCTCTGTCCTGTATTATCTACTATTAAACACTGATCGTATACTGGATAATGTTGTTTTTTTAGTAGGGGACTACAGGCTTGAAAGGTGGAACTGCCATAGGTAACTGAAGAGTTCCCAAATAGAGAAAGGTATTATATAGGTAGTGTTCACATGTATCAGGAATTATTTGCGTTTTTTTTCCCTATCCCGTGTTCAGTAACTGTATCTGTCACTTCTGTCATAAAGGGTGTTGAAGCCCGTGATGACTGGCACACAGTGGAAACTGGGGCTTGTGCTAGAGTTTACCTGCTGTCTTTATGTGCTGCTTGGTTTCCAGTTGGGGTTGAAATGGCTCTTTAGCGGCTCCCAGCATTTGTAGTAGTTCTTATCCAGGCGGTTACAGGTGTCCAGGCCCCACTTTGTGACTGCCATGCTGAAGGACGACTCAAACATAAACGCCTGAGAACACGGGAGTGACAAGATCGATCTTAACACTGTGACCCGAGGAGCTCAGGTGAGGGGGAACAGGGGGAGCTAACTCTGCACTCTGCGTTTGAGGTTTTAATCAGAATTCAAAAGCACTCTGGCACCAAACTGACAGTACGGAAGACAGACTGTTTGCACTATCATGCAAAGATCATTTCAAAAGAAATGCAAAGCAAACATTGTTGATCTTCTAGTCCTTATCGTGCTCCAAGGCCCGCTGAACAGAACCGCTGTTACCATAGTGCCTTCAGCCACTCGCTCAGGCTTCAAGTCAGCTGTGCTTGCTTTCTCAAAGCACTCGTAATCCGGGCCGTGTGGGGTCATCATGCTGTGAAGACTGCCCCCTCCTGGCTGGAAGCCTTCCTCCTTGGCCTCGTAGTGGCCTTTGATCAAGCCCATGAACTCACTCATGCAGTTCCCTAAGACAAAGTGCAAGTATTGATGGTAAGTGAATATTCCAAGTCAATTCATTACCAGCCTCTTAAGAAAGAAGAATAGAGCTGAACGTCAAAAAGCTAAATCTTTTGCACTATTATGAAAACTAACTCAAGACTTAAATTAAGCGCTCAATCATTTAAAAGCCTTTTAAGAACTGCCTGAAAACTATTACACATGAAAACTACGAGACAGATGTGAGGCTTCTTGGCCAGGTGTGGTGACTTGACCACCTGGCTGGTGACCTTAAAGACTGTCTCCAAGAACGGCTTCCCTCTTTTATCGGACCGTTCCACTGACTGTTGAAGCAGAGCATGTCATTCGCTGGGCTACTCTGTGATCTGCTCTCAGGCGGGCCATCTTCAGTCATGCTGATACCAGCCTGTCCGGCTCCAGTTCTCGAGTGAAGCATGGCTGTATCTTTCACCATTCTTGCATTAGTTTGAATCATTGCATTTAAAGTACCTGGTTAATAATATTCTCATTCGGCTCCGTTCAGCAAATATCACGACACTTTGCACCTGATGGGCTTGTAAAATCACGTAGCGTAAGCCGAGTAGTTTGCTATCCCAAGTAAGCAACACTCAACAATAGTTATTAAATCTGTCTAAAAGTGTAAAATGTTTGTGCCGGTAGAGTTGTTGCTGTCGGCGAGTCACAGGCCCACTGCTGGGCAGGTGGCGGCAGTAGGAATACAGGACCTTTGCCGATTGAGAGGTTGTAAACGTGCGACTGGTAACCCAGAACACTGATCTGCTCCTGGCCAGACCTGCACTCCCCCCCCCCAGCCCGGATCTTACTGTGATAATAGGGGGGCCTGAAAGTGTGGTCCGCCACGCCCCAGCGGGGGGGGAAGATGACGAAGTCGGCGACAGCCACGCCCGGGCGGGTCGACTTCGCCGTCAGCACGGTGAAGATGGAGGGGTCCTGCGAGACAGTGGAGAGGACAGTCGGATCGACTCCCGCGTCACGGACCGGTACGTCGGAGCAGCTGGGCCTGCAGCACCCCACTGCTCGAGCAGCGCTCCTGCGGCCCAGCCCGGAGCCATCGGACTGTCCCCACTCACACCTGTGTGTTCGTGCTCGGCTGGCAGGGTGCAGGGCAAGCTGACACAACCTGTCTGAATCCAGGCCACCAGGATTCAGTTCCAGTCCATCTCATTTCAAAATGCCATTCAGTTCTTCAAGTATTCCTGGCATTCCATTCAGTTTAATACTCCCTTTATATTGTACACATCTGGAGGAGCACAGCACGACACAGTATCTTCTGCATTCGTTTGGTCAAGTTGGTTTTGTGTTCTTGCTGCTTACCGCATGGTCGAAAGCGACGCAGTTGATCACCATGAAGTTCGCGAGGTTGTATTTGTACGGGGTGTAGTTTCCATGCCACGCCACAACATTGAATGGGGAAAAATCCTGCAGTAGGAAACAAGCACACACATTCCATGAAATACAAACTAGTTACTAAAGGGAAAACAATGGGCACAATTAAGCATTCATTTCTGACTATGCCCATAACTATCTTCCCCAAAATCAAGCTACTCCTCCCACAAAGAAAACCAGACTACGACAGAGCTAGAATGACTAATGTTTCTCTCTAACCTGATCGTTACAACTGCAGCAATTTTATGTCACCACAAAGCACTGTTCAATAAAAGCTGTAAAATCAATTTTATTCATTACTTGCCAAAGACTGAAGCCCCACACTCCTGCACATGCGAAGCACACAGGGCTACACCCTACAGTGGTGCCCAGCTGACTCCCGAGCCAGGATTCCCACAGCTTTAAACCGCCAGCCCGATGAGCCCAATACATCAGCCCAGCGAAGCAAAATAACAGGTTAATTTCAGCAATTCGGGGCTCAGCTGGAGAAAGAAACAGAAGACTCTTCCAGCCCCAAGCTCTGAGCTTGGGCAGCCTGTCCTTATCCCAGGAAAGCTGTGGAGCAGGAAGCAGGGCGAGAGACCTGCCCGGATTCTGCCCCAAGCAGTGCTTCCCGAAACTGGTTCACCGGGATCTTCCAATCACAGACAGGATGAGATCCTCGGGTCGCTAAACCACCCAGCCAGCCCACTGGAGCCAGCAGCCTACTCCACTGGTGGTCCCAGGTTTGGCTCTTTCTGTCTGAGGTGCACGTACTGGGCGGGAATAAGGCCTCCCGCTCTTGACCGCTGCCGATTCTCAGGGGGTCCAGCAGGTATGCTTACCTGCTGGGCTGCGAACAGTTTTCCCTGGTACTTATTAATGACCGTATACCCGCCGGGCACCTTCCGGTCTTCATACCAGGCGACGGGCGCCAGGAAGTCCCGAGGGTTGGCCAAGCCATTGGCACCTGCAGAACACATGGTGTGACAGTCTGGCACCCTTCACCACCTGCTCCGTAAGAGGAAATGTGCCGTTTAAAAACATCTGGCTTTTCATTTCTAGTGGGATTCCTGCAAAGTGCGCGATTTCAACCAGTTTGATGTCGGAGCTGCTGACTGCATGCTCCTCTTACCAGGATGACATGAGGACGGGCCTCGCACCCGGAGCGCAGCCAGGAGACAAGAGACGCACCCCCAGAAGCTTCCAGGTCCGAAGGTTTTAAATACCAAAGCCTTTTTACTTACCAATAGGTCCGAGATCTGGCAGTTCAAAGTGGGCACCGAACACCTCCAGGACGTAGCCCCTTGTCGCCCCAAACACCTCCACACTGAAACGCATCCCTTGCTAGAAAAGCCATGAGAAACAGCACAGCGTCTGCAAACCTCAGGTCTCATGTCCTGTAATTTCCTGTCATGTGTTTCACTGGCCAGCTAGCAGGGCCAAAATCATCTCCAGCAAAACAAATGAAGGATCACAATTAAATCTACTGCCTGGGAAACACTTGAAGGAAGTGGATGTTTTTGTGGATGTAGTCTTTACCACAATTTGCCGATGTTTTTTATGGACTGTGTGTTTTGTAAGTGTTAATCTTATACTTTATCTGGGCATAAGATTAACAGTTAGTGATTTAACATACAACATTTCATACAACAGTGCCTATTTCAGAAAGGTGATAGAAAAAACGCCGTTCCCGAAAAATAACATCTGGAAAAAATTCCCGGTTCCTCTGGACTTTGACTCTTGGAACGCGTACAGCAGGAGAAGACTTGTGTTTCCACTTACCTGGATAACACAGATCTCATTTGGCTCCATCATCATCTTTCCAAATTCTGTTGTGATCAATATTTTACCTTGCTGGGGAACTGGACAAAAAATACATTTTCATTTTGAATTCATTGTTCAGAGCACAACTGATGATCGTGAAGCAGTGGTTAGATAAACCCATCTCCAGTGCACCCGGAGTTTTTTTTTACCAACACCCTGTATTTAACGTAGGGAGGGAGTGTGTCCAAAAACTTACAGTGCAAGTTACTATATAAAACACATTTCTATAAAATAGTAGAAACAAAATACTACTTACCGATTAGAAAATCCCCATCAGAATTATTGAAACACCTGAAAAGAAGTTACAGTTAATATTTGTGTACGCGACAGGAAGGTGCTGTGGGACGTACAGGACTTACGGACGAGAAACATTGGGAAGCTGTGCAGCTCAAGAGAACAGCGATACATTAACAGTTTTATACATCCATCTATTTTTAATAACTGTGCTGATCCGGAGCCTGGTCCAGCTTACACTGGGCATACTACAGCGTACACCCTGGAAAGGACACCAGTTCAGACACACAGGGGATAATTTAGGGACACCAGTTAACCTAGACAGAATGACCTTGGCCAGTGGGAGGAAGCTGGAACACCTGGAGAAAATCTAAAAGGCCATGAGGAGCACATGCAAACTCCACACAGAAAGTACTGCAGACCCGAATCAGCCCGAGAACCCACGTCTTGCTGGAGGAGAAGCTTAAACTGCTACGCCAATGTGCCACCCCAGTTTTGAACATGGGAGCACGGAACACTGATCGCTGTCAAGATCAGTGAACCTTTCACCAGCCTTGGCCCCATTACATTGCAGGTACAGAGCAGTGGAGCACATGGCACACCGACACTCACCTGTCGGTCATAGAGCTGTTGCAGGCGTAGACGTGAACTGCGATCCCGTTCCGGGTCCTGGTGTCCCCTGCTCCACACAGGGTGTGCAAGCCCTGAAAGGGGAAGGCGTGCAGCGATTGCACACTAGGTCGAAAACTGGATGAAATGCAGACTTGCAGGAAACTAAAAAAGCACGAGGTTCACATCCGCTTGTAAACAGTGAATTGCGCTTAAGCCGAAAGCACTCTGTCCACCTGTTTAACCTGCTCACCACAGGGCAGCGTGGGCACCATATTCAGAGTGGTCGCCATGTCAACTGCTTCTCTCTGAGAATAAGCTAACAGTTTCCCCCTGTGTCCATTATGATGCGGGCAGTTTGTATTGGTATTTGTGTCAGATGGGTACAAACACTCTGCCCTGTGTTGATAACATGAAAACAAACTGGGAGCTTGCAGACCCACCATCACAAAGTCCACCTTCTTCTCAGACACTTTGGGGACAGTGAATGGCTGCCAACGAAGCTGTGAAAAGATAAAAGATTCGTTTTGAGACGTCGGGTATTCCTTCACGTCTCAGAAAAGCTGTAAACGAGGAGGCCGCTCGACCCACAGAGTCTGTTGCTGGCAGCTAATCGATCCAAGAATCTCATCCAGATGTTCCTTGAAAAACTCCAGGATATCAGCTCCTCAACAGCATGGCTGGGTAGCTTGTTCCAGTCTCCACAACCCTGTCTGTGTAAGAATATGCCTCCTGGTCTGAGGTCTGAAGCAGCTTGAAGACTACTGTTCTGAGGTAATGTATTTGAGTTTTGACTAGCTGTGCATTCAGATCAAATGTTTGCAAAGCAGCATCGTTACTGCCGTTTCAGAACAAGGAGTATTTTTCTACACTATATACAGTATATTGGTATATATATATATCGGTATTGGTACTACTGAATAAAAGCCAACTAATCAATGGCATTGTGGGATTAAAGTCTTGCAAAGGAACGTATAGAAAGACTGATCAATGTACTCTTGCCTGTGGTGTCCGGAGTGCATTCTGAGCTACAACCTGCACTGCTGCCACTATTGTCTTTCCTGGTCGAGGCCAGCATGACTGCAGATCAGGTGTGGCCTTACCTGGTTGGGATCGGGCTCTACTTCGTCCCAGCTGTGGTTCAGGTGTTCCTGCTGCACGGACGCGAAGGGCTTGTGGCACACCGAAGGCAGGATCCGATACAGCCAGCTGCAACGACACAGACCTCAGCACACATACAGCTGGTGCTGCTGCTGTAACACTGCGTGTGGCTCTAGTGCTGGCGTGGCCTTCACTGGACACTTGGCATGAGACACAGCCCAGAGGCATCTCCGAGCTGTCCAGTAATACCCTGCTGCCATTAGGCAAGACATGTCTTCTGCAGAGTCTCCAGCTCATCAGGAGAAATACTATACTGCACATTTCAATAACTGGATGAAACACCCACAAGGAACAAGGAAGGCAGTACTGTAGATTGAAGAGACTTTTTCACACTGTTACACACAGTGTCCTACAAATCAGCCCGATTTCATTCGCTTGTGAAATAACAAAAAAAGTAAACTGGGTTATAAAGTATGGAAGATTAAAGGTGAAAAAAATGAGTTTAACAGTGTACAGCAAAGTTATCTTTTTTGAGAAACGGACAATGTGACGTCTGCATAATCATCTTGAAAGCCAGTAAATAAGCCCAGACACAATTCAGTGGCGTACTGCATTTATCCCACTGCTGCTTGCCCCATAGGGGGTTCATTAAACAAAAAGATTTGTCGCGCAGCAGGTACTCGGGTGGATCAGATCATGGATATTGACTGAGTTTCTGAAAAAAGACCTCTTTGTGTGGAAAGAGGAAGGTAATCAGGGCGATGCTCTTCCGCGAGACACACGTTTGCGAGCCAGCCTCAGACGGCTCTCTCTGAGCGTTACCTCCTCCTGTTGGCCGGCCGCGGGCAGGTGAAGGCAGACCCGGAGAGCTGCTCCGCGTACAGACCGTAGGGACAGGCCTGCGGGTTGTTCTGGGAAACAACAAGCCGAGAAAGAGTTTCCGACAGTGATGCTCTGCGCCAGGCTGCAAGGTCACACTCACAGAAACTATAGAGCTCTGGCGGTCTGACTCGGAGCACTGAAAAGACTGTCATGTCTCACTACGACAAACCGTTTAGCTCAGGCGGGGGGGGCTGAGGCTGGGGGGCATGATAAAGCAGAAGGTCGGTGCCGTGGGCTCAGGCCTTCAGTCGTGTGTTCAGTTCTGGGACAGAGAGCTTTCTGTGTGGAGTTTGCATGCTGTCCCTGTGTTCACACAGGTATCCCTAGAGCTGCACTGGTTTCCTCCCAGCTTTAAAGTCATGCTGGTTGGGGTCCGCGCTGTCCCTGCGTCTGTCTGTCTGTCTGTCTGCGCAGCGTGTGACCAAGCCCTGCCCTCTGTGCTCTGGGCTGCTGTGACCTTCGGCAGGAATAAGCAGACAGACTGATAGGAGAATAAGAGACCAGGCAGAAGAAAAGGCTCGTTTTTACAAATACACATACAGATGATCCAGAAGCTATTTTGAAAAGCCATTTACACAAACATTTTGCGCCCTCTGAATAAAACGTTTATGAACAACAGCTCTGGTGCATTAGAAAATCATATTTTATTCGCTGTAGAAGTTATTTTTTCCACTACACCCCATAATTTATGGATGCAGCATAATCCTCAGATTTCAGCAGATCAAAAGCTCTGCATGTGTTTGACTCTGCATTTTGAACAGCAGTGCACAGGATACGAAGTCTGGGGTACCTGTCCTTCTGGCAAAGCACCGGGACAGCGGGGATCTTCTGAGGCAAACTCATTCCCAAACCCAGTCAGATACTGAAGGAAAAAGAGTGAAAGCCATTCAGTGTTGTTCCATTACACCATACATGAGAAAAACAAGGAATTTAGGGACATAAAAGTGCAAATCAGGATTCACATTGAACTGAATGATCTGTAGTTTGAAACAGTGCTTCAGCTGTACTCGGCACAGGTATTAATATTAATTAATATGGTATTAATATTGGCTACATTATGTTTCCTGTGTACTTGTGTACTTCAGTTAATCCATTTTCTTCCGGTCTTTAATACGTCTGTTAACTGGCTGTCAGATAATATGAGATAAATGAAACCTGGTGAGTTTATGTTACTATTTCCTAACGTGTAAGTCTGTGAAAAAAAGGCAGATTTTTTTAAACGACGCCTGCAGAAAGAGCTTCATGATGAAGTCCTGTGTTCTAGATTTTCCATTAGCGTTATTACATGTTTCATACGTTAAGGTCTGCACGATTTCCTTCTTTTTTGGGGGGTGTTTGTGAAAAGCTCGCAGCAGAAGTTGTTTGACAGGCAGCCACGTCCCTCGTAACAGAGTGCTGTGAATCTGTGGTTGTTGAGTAAACCAGGCGATAATGCTGAGTCACTGTTTGCCTGCAGAAGTCCATCTGGATGTAGTTCAGAGGAGGAATGTTTCAGTTTAAAGTTCCATCTGGAGTCGAGTGAACATACCGAGCTCTCTGCTGTATAGTGTGGTTCATATCCTGTCGTGCGCCGAAAATATTTGCCTCTCATTAATATGCATCCAGATTCTTAATTGGCATCTGCTTTTTAAAAATATCTAATCTTTTTTTTAGTGGGGCATACAATCTGTTCACTCGTTTCACTGACGAACCGACTGGGCTGGATACAGCAATGAAGTTTACTCTGCAACCAACAGGCGGCAGTATACCCGGATCGATGCATCCAGAGGCCACACCGAAGAAAATACACAATTAATAAAGCTGATGAGAATTAATTAGTAGCACTTATAATGCAAAAGTCGGTTAAAGGTCTGTAGCGCAGTCCCCCCTGGTGCTCAACGTATTAAAAATGAGAAATTTAACAATCCTTGGATGAAGTTATTTATGTCAAAAAATAAGAACAAATAATTTAAAATTATTTTTAAAAAATGCATGAAAGACCGTATACCGTTTAAATTATGTAAAATTTTCAAACGGCTTTGTAGGGTTACATAATTGGCGCAATTGGTTCAGTCGGTGTGCATTCCCGCAGTTGTACTTACTAAAGCGGGTTTTCTATCGCAGCGAGTTTTCAGCAGAATTACAAGCTTTTTAATAAATAATACATTTCTGATTTGTTATCCTACTCCTCAGGTGTTGAACATTGTTACTCCTTGTTTCGATTCGGAAATGTTATGTCTATTTTGCGGTTCTTAACACAAAGAAATCTGTTTAAAATGAAGTATTTCTAAGCCAGCACAGTGATGCGAAGACATCATAATAAAATAGTCTGTTCCCTGTGGCGGTCGCCAGCAGAAACAGGGAGAAGCACCTCACCTGGATGTTTGGTAAGGAATGGCTTTCAACGGGGCAGATGTCGTTTCAGGCGATCTCATTGGTGCCTGCAGAACGCCCTCGACACTGAGCAAAACTGCACCCAACCCCCCTTCGCACATTTACAGTCTTCAAGGCAAAAAATCGATATTTTTTTTATTTTCGGTGCGTGCACGTTTTTCCCTTCCTCGCAAGAGCCGCAGAGAATGTGTGGTACTGTATAATACTATTTATGCATAACGTGTGATCTATACGAAAAGTGTCCACCGATGTTGACATCAGAATAATCAAACCTACTTATTTTCTATGCAGAAAACATTTGGTGTTACTTGTTAACGATTAGTAAAAAGCCCTAGAATTGCTTCGAAAACCGTACCTTTAAGTCGGCCATTCTCTTCTCTTCGACTCTGCAGTTAAAGTATTTATTTTTGCAGACTAGCTCTGTTAACTTGGAAGTATTGAAGTACTGAAGAAGCCTGTCGGACCGCTCACAGCTGCGAGCACGGAGCGCTCTGTAACTCAGTGAAAGGGTTTCCGAAAGGTTTCTGCAGTTTAAACTCTTGCTCAATGTGGTTTGAATTAAACCTAGAACCCGGCTCTGACGCACCAAGTCTCTCACTGGAGGGAGAGTAATGGGGGGTGTCTGGGTTTCGGCTACAAAGTTGCCTACCCAAAAGAAAACTGCAAGGGTCTGACACCCCTAAACTGTAAAAAAAAAAAGAACCTAACGTTGTTTTAAATGGATTTGTACAATAAATACCTGCAAATACATGCATTTAAATGACTCACTGTCTCCGTAGCAGAAATCAAAGTACCAAGGCTGTTGAACTCCAAGAATATTCGTTGTGTTACAGGTGCTGATTATTCATTTGTGTAAATCTGTGCTCTGCGCTTTTTTCCTGTTTTCTATTCTGTTTTGGTGTATAATCATATGGAATATTATCTGGAAACCTTTCCAATTTGTTCACAGAATCAAGTTTTGGTTTTGAATAGTTGCCTACAGTATATATCACAGCTCTATAGCCCAGAGCAAGCACAATAACCATACCTATCAACAGCATGTAGCAAAGTAGCTACAGCAAATAATAAAGTCTGTATGAGTGGCTCCAGGAATCTGATACAGGTCACATTAAGGTACAGGAATCTTTATTTAGGGGTTTTCCTAAGTCATGCACTTCAAAGATTCTCAGAAAACGCCTCTCTCACACTTCTCTATTAACAACTTGCACACAGACTCCCCTGGCTGTTTCCTAACCCACCTTCCCTGTGAAGGCCCTTTACATGGCGAGTCCTCATTAACTGCACCCCTGTGAGGATAAGAATTGTAACCCTTCGCTAGTAATATAAATCACTGATGTATTGACACCCAGTGAACCTATTTACAAGTGATAAAGGCCTATTGATGTCCTCTAGTGGCAGGGCTATTGTTACTGCAGGTTCCAAAAGACTGGCCTGCCACAGTTACTACAGTGCAGTGAACTGACTGACTGACTGACCACACTGCTCGGTCCATATAACGCTTTAGAAAGCGTTAATTCAGCGGCAGTGCAGTTAGATTTTATTAATATTGATATTGAGAACAAATTCCTCTTTTACATTGGCAGCCTATGTCTAAAATGCTCATGTTATTGCTCAGAGGACTAAGCAATGAAAGAAAGAAAAGAGTAATGAATTGAGAACAGCAAAGCAGAGCAGGCAAATATTATCCAGTGCACGTAGAGGGAAGACATTATTCAGCCACACACTGAACGCGCTCTCGGAGATAAAGGTTTAACTGTTATCTTTCGCGAGGGAGTTCGAGGGTCAGCTTGCGTTTGGCGTGAGAGGCCAGTAACAGGTCCAGTCCCTGCACGGCCTGCTCCGTCCGGGACTGGGCTTCTCCTGAATGCAGACCAAAGCAGGCTGAGCTCCAGAGAGGCCACGAATTCAACAAGGACTTCTGGGAAAAGGTGAACAAACCTAGCTTGTACACCAGGAGACCTGGGGCATGGCACTCGGAAAGACCAGGCAAGAGCACCTGACAGGAGCGTTTTCTCCTGCATTTCGCCTTCGGTCACTTAGAATCATTTATCATTTAAATACTTTTCTGTATTTTAGAACTAGAACAACCTTCTCTTGTAATTCCAATGGTAGGTAATTCCATGGGTCGATCCTTAAAAATTAGTACTTTTGCATTTCTGGAGGTGCTGTGATTAACAGACATATGCACTTACCAAAATCTCCCTCAAGACTTTGAGGTTTTGAAGGCAAGACCGGCCTGGTACCGTATCCCTGCAGCTGTTTGCTTGACCACTTTTTTGATGACACTGGTGTGCTATTCAGAATCCTATAAGTAAAAATGACTCTGCCTGTGACAATCTCCCAGATCACGCTAACTACAGGGTATTGTCTGTATTTCCCATGAGGCAAGTTACTCTCGCAGCACTGAGCACTTAAACTAGGGAGGAGATGGATTGGCAAACACTTGAATCTGCTCTGGGATGTTAGAATCTAAAATAATTCTAATTTAATTGTTCAGCAGCCCGGTTAATCTCATCAAGCCTCCTATAAACACTTGATGACTGATAAATGCATAGGGATAACTGAAGTTTATATACTAATGAAGGAGCAACATAAAAGCATATACTTCTAACAAACACATATTATATTTCTATCACACACATAATCTATAGAAATATATATAAATATAGTATAGGGATATCTAATCATATAAGCTGATTATAATGTATTTCTATACAGGCGTAAAAAAAGAGATTAATTTGGTTTTCATTTGTTTATGCTGAAGGAAGATGAATTCACTATAGATGTCTTGCAATATGTACTAAGAATTTACATAATATCCTGTTATATACAGTACAAAACAACATGCATAGGCTGAGGGAAAAAGGCTGAAATGTAATGTTCCCGGGAGTACCAAAGAGAAATCAATATCCTATGTGGAATTATTTTTTTTAGTAAATGATGGCAATTCTCATAGAGAATCACAGATAAAGTAGAAATGCTTGAAGTAAATATTCTGCAGTCAGGCATGAAGATGGTGTCAGAACTCCTGCTGACAGGTAGTTTAGTGTCTGTGCTCACAATGAGGATGGCTAATGGCAGGAAATGTCCTGACCTCGTCTGGAGAAATTGATCTGCCCTTGGAAAGGGACTGATTTTAATTTCTTCTCCAGATTCGTTTCCAGAACCGGAGCGTGGAACAGTATAGTCAGATTCTGCTAGCAGCAACTCCAGCCTTGGGTCACCAGCTTCAGTTGTTATTGCACTGTAAAAAATCACAGGCTCTAATCGCAAGCAGGAATATATAGCTGAATTTCTATGCAAGAAATGTTTCGAAACCATCAGTCAGCAGAGCCGATGATGGTGTGATTGAGAGCAATGTGCATACAGCACTTGCATATAGTAAACACAAAATAGAAGTTAAAATGTAATCGACAAGTGAAGGTTCGTATTTCATGGTTTCCTTCTGGTTAATATTAACAGCCGGATTAGATGTGTCTCTGTCTTCCCTGTTTGCAGATTCTTTTTTGAAAAGGGGCACAGTGCCAGTTGGTCTCCATTTCCTTGACACGCAGGGAATTTAGGGCTGCAGCTTTCCCGAGGTGTGTAAGAACACAATCTCCTGCTCACACCGGACTCAACGACTGAGCTAAAGGACGTCCCTGGAAATAGTTATACAAAGCCTGATTGTGCCAGTAAAAACCTCGGAAGTCCTATGGATTAACCTCCACGATACTGCTGTATTAATCTCTGAGATGATGACTTTGTCTGCAAACCTGTCCGTCTTCGCACTTTCTGAATTGCTCCTGTAAGACAGCACAAGAAAGCCTCCCTTAGCTACACTGCATGCCTCAATACAATGAGAAGACTTTCACAAATAACAATATCTGTAATGACACTAACAGAACTCATAAAACACAAAAATATTCAGATGCTGTTTTTGAATTATAATAGCTTGTAATACTCTGTTTTAGTTGTCTCTGATGTATGATGGCAAATTATGCAAAAACGTGCTAATATGTTAAGAATGTCAGCTTCTGAGTGTATTTATGGTTTAAGCTAACAAAAGTCTCCTTCTCACTTAAATGCTATGAGCCTTATTTATAGTCATTAAATAGCAACCTTCTCTGACAATTTCCCTCTGTCATCTCTGGCCATTAAAGAACTGTACACACATTTAAAAGACTGCAGGATAACATTTTATTATTATTTTTTTTAGACAACAGAATCTCAGAGAACAGAAAATTACACCATCCTCCCACAGAGAAAATTGCCTCAGAATTGCTTGGTTATGAGATGTGCTTTAAACACCATTTGAAAATAAAAAAACAAACATAATTACTTTTGGTGGAAAACCCTTCGTTCTGCGATCCCACTTCCTTCAGACTTCATCCTCTGGGTTAAACTGAGAGAGAGGTAGCAGAGAGCAGAGTAATCAGCTTCGTTACCCCAAACAAGACTGTGCACCTTGTGGTTTCCTGTGCGTTATGCTAATGAGGGTGATTATTAGCTCTCCTGCAGTCTCTCCAGTGAAGGCAGGGTGACCAATTAGAGTGAATTGTGTGGAGTTCTGCTTGGCTACTGTAGGTAATGAGTGCAAAATAAAAGTAAACAAGTTCCTCCAAAGGTAAGCGTGGCCTTGATTCACTGAGTGATAGCCCATTCATTACAGTTTAGGAAGGTCACCTACTTCTCATCTAGAGATAATGAGCTTGGAGCCACTGTTTTGAGTGTCTCAGGCTCGGGAATGCTTTGGGAGCCACTGGAATCTCTGTGGCTCGGCGTTGCAGGTTCTCCGCACTAATAAGGGCATGAAGGAGTCATAATGTCTTCTGCCCACACAGTCTCCCCGAGCACATTTCTGACTTTTCTAGAAAAACTGTAGCGGGACAGCGATTTTCGGGCTTTTCTGCATCCACCTCTCCGTGTCTTCCATTTCCCGCCCCAGAGAAAATAAAAACTTCAAGCCAGTTTCCTCGCACGCCATTGAGGGAGACGGCTGGATTCTGGTGCTGTTCTGGGGTGTGCTGAGGGAGGCCGGCAGCTGGACTAAGGGGGTCGAGCTCTGTTCCAGTCTGGGCGTGCACAGGGAGGAGGCTTTGGGAAATTAGCAGGTAGGCTACAAAGTTGCTCAGTAACAAATAAGAGGAGGCCACTTGGCCCATATAGCCAATTTGCTCGTTAATAGCTCATCCAATTATCTCATCCAGCCATTTCTTGCAGGAAGTCAGGGGAAAGTTATGACAATGAGGCCGGGCAGCTTGTTCCACGCACCCACACCTCTTTGTGCAAAGCAGTGCCTCCTCCCCCTCTTGGTTTCCAGTGCTGTCTTCTGTAGATTCCACGTGTGCCCTCTGGGTCGTGTTCTGCCGCTTCTCGAGGAGGGCAATGGGCTGACTCTGTTGACGCCTCTGTTCCCTGTTCAAGAAGAAAGCAGGTGCACTTCTTGCAGCCTGACAGAACTGAATATCTGTAGCTCCTAATTGCTAAACGAGCAGAGAGCATATTCTTCAAAACATTTCAAAAATTGATTTTACTTTCAATAGGTGACACGAAAAGATGCATTGGCTGAAACAACGGGCAACAATTTCCTTTTTAAGTCACTATATTCAGCACCAGGAGCGGTCTGCCCGGCACTGTTAAACTAGTCACTGAGCTACTTCTTTCTGACCTTTCAGTTCCCACTGTGAAGTGAAATTTACTATTATGACTTCCTCGCTGTTAGAGCCGGGGACCTGGTGATGGAACAGGAATAAATCCAATATAGATTGCAAGTCACTTGTTTTCCCACTGTGCTGCATAGATTCAGGGACTGATATTGGACTACTTTTCTCTGCAAAATTGCTCCGAGTGTATTAGAGGCTTCACTACCTATATGGACACCCCCCCGGGAGAAGGCTTGTCCACCCCACGTTTAATTCTCTCCCCCGTGTCTCTCCTGGTTAAAAACCGCACTGCTCCAGGGCCCTGAGATGTCTTCTGGAAGCTCTGGTTCAAAATCAGCCCAAGGGTGATGAGGTAACACCTAACGAACCACATGGAAACCCTTCATTGGGAAGGCGTATGCAGAGGCAGATTCTTAGAGTAGAGTCACGTGTGCTCAAGTCTAGTTAGTGGTCACGGTGTAATTTTCTCGTTGGTTTCAGTGCTATTTAGCTGTGCTGATGTTCGGAGTCCAATCCTCAGGGGCTTTAGGTCACAGCAGTCTCGGCCAGTCACATGCGCCATGATCCTGTTAGGCTCATCTGCACTATGCGTAGACAGCCTTTGCAGAGAATGTACCACGGAACTGCAAGGAAAAACGTCTTAAAAAACAGTATTGACATTTTTCAGCGCAGTTCTAACATTTCTCCATCAGAGGGCGTTCATCGCGCAAAGAGAGGGCTCTGCTGATTTGTACTTGGCTGAAATGCTAAAGGACAGCGAATCTCAAGCCCGGTTTTGTTTCGCTGGATTTCCATCAGAGCGCATTTTTCAAATTCAAATGATTAGTCTTTAGGTTCCTTTATGCTGAAATACATTAAATAAAATGGACCTATCAAAGGTATTAAATAGTAAAGGAATGTTTTTCCTAATAATTTTCTAGCATGTACACGCAGGTTGCTTACAGTATTTTGTCATCTTATTTTTCTTCCAATGGAGTGCATTTATTTATGTTTTTATTATTTTTAGTGTTTTGCCTTGTTAAATGTCTGCAGTGAAAGCAGATTCCATTTTTAACTGCCTCAAACTGATAAGAAAAGTAAAACGAGAGTTAACTGCCGACAAGCTAAGGCGCGTGTATCTACTGCTCTGTAACACTAGGGGTCACTAAGAGCACCTCGTAATTGCAACCACAGAATTACGAATTACATCTTCAAAAAATCAAACATCAGATTCAGCAAAGCGTTGCCTTAAAGATGCCTTACTTAAGGTGATGATGAGCTAACTAAATCTATGCTGCTCAAATTACCTTCCCTTAGACCGAGAGGGACCGAGCTAATAGTTTTTAAAGTACTTTCTGAATCTCATTAGTTAGCGGGGATGTACAGTACTCCCTTAAGAAGAATAAATACCATGAGCTCATTCTGGCTAGAATGAACTTTTTCAAAGCTTCAGTTCAGAGATTTTGCTGACTATTCATTTGATTTAATAAAAAGCATGCCCTTATATCTTGATCTTACAAAAGCTGGGTGGGTTTTAAACCCATCGCAAGCCAGTGAATAGTGATTATATCTCTTTAAACATCTACCCGTCAGTCTTCAGAAAACTGTATCAATGGGGTACCAATAGATTAAATATATACCAAACCATTTTCCTGTAATATAATTATGACTTTGTATACCATATAAAACTGCTCTGAAAGCAGCCCAGAGAACAGCAGCTCGATATAGCCAGGGGCTCAGGAGAACGTCCTGCACTGACAGGTTGAAGGAACCGAGCCTTTCAAGTGTTTTATCAAAAAGGCAAGACGATGACAGGATTTGGTTCACGACTCCTCCAGAATCAGCAGTGAAACACCAACCGGACGGCAGCGGAAGTTTTAACACTGAGAACAGGGTGGTGGGAGAACAGCCTGCCCAGATGTGTCCATGGCGTTTGTCAGGAAGCGGTAGGAGGAGATCCTCAGATCAGTTAGACAAGATGGGCAAAATGGCCCCTCTGCACAGACCCTCTTACATTCTTGTCCGGTTATGACTTTCCAGCTTTATTATTTCTAGTAGTTCAGGAGCTGTGTCAGCATGCTCAGGCTGCAAAGGAACAAGTAAAGGTTTATTCCTGCTGAAAAGAGAAGGAAGAAAACACGACGTTTCGGCCGTGGAGCCTTCTTCAGGCAAGCACCTCACACCTGAAGAAGGCTCCACGGCCAAAACGTTGTGTTTTTTTTCTTCTCTTTACAGCATGGAATAAACCTATTACTTTATTATTTCTATGCTGAGTTGCTGAAAAGGTCTGGCCTAAAACGACATTGTGCACTCACAGGTCACAGGTGATGTCTGTTTTGCACTAATCTTCTTTTCAGTGCCAACACTTCACAAAAGATTAAATTAAATAAGATAAGCCTCTTTCTTTTTGTAATGAAACAAACTTCAGGTTTCCAAATTCCTTCAATTCATTTGAACATGAAGATATCCTTCACCTGTTTTACCTTTAAAGTAACAAATCTCAGCTATTTAAAAATAAAATAAGATAAAGCCAATAATACGTTTAATGAATATCTTATTTTGGCAATATACATTAATTAAAATAGCTTTGCCAAGTTATGAGATTTAATCTAACAATATCATCTGAGTCAGGTAATTAAAATAGCAATCATCCTCAATGGAGGTTATAGATGAGCATCGCTATTAAAATTAACTAGATGCTAATTGAGCTTAATTTTTGTAATTAACAAATATGTATGTCTAAACTTTCGGTCAATTAATTTTTATAAAGGCTGAAAGGCTGTCTGGTGTCATTTTTTCATTTATAAATCCCAATGTGATCACTGTTATATTGTTGCTTTTTCAAAGAACTCCTGTGATGAGAACAAGCCTTTTATTACAAACAGCATAATTTTTTTTTATGTATGAACACACATGTAAAGTTTGTTATGCAAAAATGACAAGTAAACAGTTAAATATTCTCCCAGCAGTAGGTACTGCTTTTCTTATTAAGCATACTGATTCATGAGATCTGTGATAAAGACAATGAGGAGAATTTAACACTTCTCCGCTACAGGATTGCTTAGTTCAATGCAATCAATCCTATAGGTCACCCTAAAATCACCTGTTATTTAAAGATGAGGAATTTTTGTTTAACCAATTAATCAATTAAGCAAGTAGTGTTTCATCTAAAGAAACACATGTCCTTTATGGCTGAAGGATATTGGGATGTTTGTACCAAACAATCTCTAAATTATTTAATTAACCACACTGCCTGTTTAGTTTACCATAATTCCAGTGTTCCGGGTCTTTAGAAATGAATGGCTTTAAGGGCTGTCTATAAAACTGGACCAGGGCAGGAGACTGTGGAGGTCTCCGCTGCTCCAGACATGTGAGTGTGAGTTCTGTCCAGATCTTTGCCCAGTGACACACTTGGTAGATGCTGTACCTACATTTTTACACCAGTGGCCAACTCACAGAGGTAAAATGTTCTCTCTTTCTCATCATCATCAGTGCATTAGTAGGACTGTGCTGTTCATTTTACTTGTGCTCTGGTTTTTATTGGAGGAGTAACAAAACCCATCTCTTTAGGCACAAAATCCAACCCTAATTGTCATAATTACATAACAATTGCCTTAATTGTAAAATAATTACTTTAATAGTATTTTGTCCATAATTACAACAATATATTATCCTCTCCCAAGATTTCCAAATTTAAAACTACTGTGGTTAAGTTTTTTGGTTAATATCTAACTTACATACCAGCAATGAAATGTCAAAAGACAAAACAAGCAAACCCAATACTTACTACATGGTGTTTTTCCACTCAGTTTTTTTGTTGTTTGTAGGACTTCACTATAGTGCTGAAATAATCCATTTATATGAATCCATTTATATTCTTATGAAATACTATTACTATTGAGCAATCTTAAAATAGAACCCTTGAAGGACTTAATTAATTTAACAGACACTTTTATCCAGCTGTGTTTGCAGAGGTTAATTCCACACTGAAAAGTAAGATGTACCCACTCTGGGGCGCCCCCGAGAGGGAGCTGAAAGCACTGCCTTCCAGAGAGCGTCCCTGCCCCTGCCCTCCTCTCCACAGGGCAGCCTAGGTAGACTCTCCAGGAAGACTCCCTGCTAGAAGGGGTTCTGCTTGTGATCTAATCTAATTTTCTCACAGCTTCATCTGGGACTACTTTAAGGAAGATTCTGATTTAGAATCAAATTTTCCAGCACAGATCATATTCTTTTAGGTCTCATTAAACTACAGGGACTGTGAACTCACTCAGATCCAGGTAGAGCAGAGAAGAGGCTGCTCTAGGCTTCTCACTGCTGTGTTTTACTGAGGACGAAAGTCTCGGGTTTTGCAAACTTCACTTACCCAAAATGGTGTTTACAGGAAATTGCAGTTTCCACCCACAAAAGCACGGCGACCTTTCTCTGGAGATGGCAACATCAACAATGAAACAAAGAAGAGAAATAAAAAATCAAAGGATGAATTTCATTGTTGGAATATCTCGCCTTGCATTTTTTTCCATAAATGACAGGGCAATTACTGTACCGACACTATCTGTCAGCACTGTGATTGTTCTGCAAAATGAAATTCTGCAGTTTCCCAGCCCTCAGCTGTAATAAAATAAGAAAGTTGTTTTCGATTGAGAACTACTAGTCCGCGTGTAAACATCTTTACCCTGCCTTAGTTACTAATATCCCTGTAGCAGCTCTGGGAAGGACAGTACAAAACTGGCTGGTCAGTCTGTTTGGGCAATTCTGGAGACATTCGAATTAAGGAGATGCTAAAGGCAATCAATCTCATTTATTCTGGAGTGATCGGGTGTTTCAAGTGTCCCACATTTTGTTCAGCAGTCTCCTCTCCCAGTGAGCAGCCTGCTGGATTTCCACAGTGGCCAGAGCTTGTGCTGCTCTTGACTTTGCTAAGTCTCAGTTCATTAGGTAACTGAGAACTGTGTCACAATGAAAAGGGAAAGATCTGTATAACTCCAGCACTAGGAGTGAAGACAGCTGGTCTACAGCACAACACAATATTGGTGCATATTCAACTTTACAGGAGTGCAATATATGATACATGAAAATGTCTTAGATTGTTCATAATTAACACAGGCACTCCGGTGCTGGGCATTTTAATAAACACATATTTCAACAGCATGATGTTAGCCTTCTAACTTTTTCATTGCATCTTGGCCTGAGGTTTTTAGTTTTAATATTAAGAATTAAATCACTCTGAAAGAGCTGTACCCATGGTAAACCACAAGGGTTAATCAAGGCAAGTCACCAGCACAAAACGTATCCCAGATATAATCCATTGTGATCCCAGGACATTTTCTGCTTCAATTGAATGTGAGATTCAATTTCAGGTCTTTAAACATTCAGTTCTGTCAGTCTGGTAAATATGACTAAAAATATATCAAATCAAAATGGATGAGGAATATGCCTGTATGTTTCAAATCAAATATTTATTGTAAAGGGTCTGAAGAAACAACACTAGAAAGTTGGTGTGGTAACAGTTTTCTGCAAATAACTGTATAAGAGGCAACGAGACACATTTCACAAGACTGATCCAGAGAAATTTCAGAGAAATAAAACGAAGGAACATGGTTATTTGAGCAGAACAGATCAAGGTGTCCTTAGCCCAGAGAATCTCAAAGGACTGAAACTCCTTCATTTTGGTAAACAGAAAGGAAATCAAGGCTTGGGCCTCTTACTTCAGCAGTGTATTAACACCATGATTTAAAAAAACGCAATCTCTTTCTTTTTCAAAGGCAAAAAAACTTTTCTAAGATATAAACAAATGAATGTATCGTTCGTAATAATATACTTTTTCTTAAAGAATTTATGGGAATAAATGAAATATTAATTCCTCGCACAAACTGGTTACAAAAATGTCAGTATAAGAATTCAGCTTCTCGATTTCCAAGTGGAATTGTCTCGTGAACAATGGTGCCAGACCCTGCTTCCATATACATTTTACAACATGTAACCTTTACACCAGAATTTAAAACATTTACATAAAATACAGACAAGGTCAAATAACATGAAAGCCCTTAATTAATTGTAATCAACTTTAATTTGCATCCCAGTATACGTACTGGTTATTACTGCTAACTAAATAAATGGACTTCTTCAGTTTGGAGAAAAAAGCCACGTTTTGATAAGCAGATATGAAAATCCAAGTGCTAATAAGGTTTCATTTGCATACATTAGTTTGATGATCTTAATAAAGAACTCACTGAAGTATTCCTTTGGAATTTTTTGTTCTTATTATGCACATTTATGCCACAGAGCAATCAATAAATGTCAAACTGAAAAAATGACAATTTAAATGAAGACGGAAATAGTGTCTAGGTATAGTGTAAGGGATGAGGATGCAGAAGGCCTTAGGAAAAACTTCATGGAATCACAATTGACAATAATTGAATGAAATTTAAAAGAGGTGTTTTTTCAGTTACGCTGCATCATACACAAAGTCAGAGCGACAAAGACTGACACGCTGTCTAATTTTTAATGAGGGCACAGCAAGTCCTGGGCTGCACCGTGATTTGAATGGCTGATTTGCACTACTGTAGGATTTTTGAGGTTAAACAGACGGGTTGGTCTTGCCTTATGTGTGAGAATCACATACGCGGGAAGCAAAATTAAGTTTCATAAATCTTTGTGCATGCTTATCTGTGATATCTGTGATCTGTGATTCTTTTGAAACTCCTGCTGAAACCCTCTCAGTTGGTAAAGGCGTGTGGCACCAGAACCTTCACAGGAGCACATGAAATGTACATGCAGACTGAAAACTAGCAGCTTCCCGGATCTCCATCCCTCTGCTTCTCCTGCCTGCAGGAAACGCCATGCTCCTGCTCAGACATTGCAGAGCTGGCTTGGATGAAAGTCATGTGCTCTGGCTGCACCCTCAGTGACATGTATTCTGCAGGATGATATTACAAAGCCATTGCTGAGATTAACCACGTGCATGTCTTGCAGTGAAGATTATGGAGATACGTATAAATACTGCTGTATGCCGTTAAGGTAAAGTCATGTTCTGCACATAACCATGCAGTGTGCCGTGCAGCGCACTTCAACTTTCAAGAGTTTGCCCGAGATGTTAATTTGAAAATTGAGTGTTGTATTTCTGAGGTAGTTTGGCTATCTCTCGCAGTGCTTTAACATGGAGAAAAAAAATCTAATTGTAATTGAAAAGATTAAGGGCTGTGTACAGCTGGTAGGATAAAGGAATATGAACTTTTAACCAGAAGCTTTAATTAATATCTGCAGGCAGTTGAGTTATATAATTAAAGCATAAGCATTCAGACTTGTCAAATGATACCCCCTCCCTCCTTAAAAATACAACAAAAGCAAAGCTGCCTAAATCTAATGCTAACTCTTACACTTGGAATAACCACAAGAAGGTGTATTTCTGTTTAATCTTTTAAGAAAAGGTAATCTTCTGGCTAAATATTAAGTCATCAATTATTCTTTTACATAACTTTAAATTACCGAGTCAGTCTAGTAAAATTAGCGTCTTTTGTTTCTTATTATACCGTATTGCTGTTGAAAATTACAGTTGATCATAGCATGCAAGTCTCTGCCATTGTTGTTCCATTCATCATTTGTCATTTTAAACTTGCAGGAACAAAGTGAATAAATTGACTCTCTCACACTCTTATTATGCTGGCTTTCTTTTAATAACTGCTAATTAGCTTTGCTTACGCGGTCGTCTAAAATCTGCCTTTTTTGTTCTCCTTCTCAAGTATAGCAGCAGCCAATTATGTCACAGCAACCAATATCGAGAATGCAAACCACAGACCCTGACGACCTGTCTCCAGGCGACTCCTCCAGCACCGGCATTTCCCCGGCTTCTGGAACGGAGAAGGTGGATCTTCGGGCTCGCTCCGGGCGCGGAGAGTGATGGGATTCGGTTCAAGTGGGGACCAGCATGATGACACCTCGGGCAAGGCGTTAGAAAGCACATCTCGTGGGAGTGTGTCTGCAGGTCTCGCTAGGCTGAAACAAGAGGGGAATGGCTGTGTTCACACCCAAGACATAAAAAAGGAAGCCTGTTACATTCTTCAAGTCCCTTCATTCTCTGCCTGGACTGTGATCTGTTCTTCTGCGTGAGAACAGCCAGCAGGCAATGTAGTGAAGCCTGAGAAACGCACCTCCTCTGAACAATCAATCTCACATCAATTCGATGTGTAGAACTGTTAACAATGGAAGCCATGCTTGCTCTTGAAATAACATCTATATGACTTCAATTTGACAAAAAAAGCAATGCACAAGACAAGCTGAGTGAGGGCACGGACTGACCACAGCTTGCACCCATTCCCAATTATACTGATATTAGGCAAAACAACACTCTTCCTATCAATTCTAGAATATATACCATTTGATTTGTGTTCTTTTTAGCTCTAAAATCAGCTAACAAAACCCAAATATTAACTTGCTACTGTATGAGAACTTAGTGACTTCCAGCAGATAAGCAGACACAGCCAAAGAACAGTGGCGTTTTTTTATTTCCACAGCTCACTGCCATTCCACATAATGACAGCGAAAAACAGGTCAATATATATTCATGAAACGTGCAGTAGAGTCAATTTATGAGTGTCATGAAATAAAAATGCAATTCCAGTAAGCAGAAAAAATATTTCAAGTTTTTATTCATTTTTTTTATTTAAAATCTTCCTGCCAACAGTAGTCTTATGTTTCATAAATATACTCACACATGTATATTATTACGCTGTGTGGACACAATACCTGTAAATATGTTCATGTACGAGTACTGTTACTATCAAGAGTTTTCATTTCTGCATTTGTCACAAAGAAGCATTTTGAGAACATACTATACTTCTGATTTATTCAGAGGTGAGTTGAGACAAAATGAAAGGAAAATGAAAGGAATTTTTAAACAGTTAACATTCAGATAATGTTGTCAACCTGAGAAGCAAAGCAAAGGTTGACTATCACTGGAAACGCTTAAGATTTTTTTAATTAATACGCAATTATGTGCAATTACAGGGAATCAGTCTTAATCAATGAAATCAGATATGTAATTAAAATTTAGACATCAGCTACTTTAAATCAGTTAATGATTAATTAGAATTAAGATTTTTTTTTGCCCATAATATGGTTTTGCTGTTTGTGGGTTGATTGAAAATAGAAGACAGAAGGTGGCGCCAGCTCAGATCTCTGAAAACGGACTTATTCTTCTATATGAAAATCTGAAATTGAAGGAAACTGGAATCTTTCGCATCTCTTTCTGACCACTTCAACCATATTTCCTCACGCACCGTATGCAAAGACTTAGCTCACGGACAGACGAAAACTGCACCTTCCCAGAAACGCCACAAGATGTCGCGACAAAAGGGCTAATTTAATGAGCTGCATGCCTAAATGTAGTCTATTTAAATTCACCTAATAAAAACACCTTGTCTCCATAGTGCCACATCACCCACCTTCCCACACATCTAAGTGGTATTTAAACTGAGCATAATTCCTGTCTCGACTGGAACAGCAGACTGAACTGTGGGTTTCTTCGGCAGCGTTTCCCATCAGACAAGTATAAAACCGAAGGCGCATTTGCTCGTACACACCTTGCAGTGCCTGCTGCACGGTTTATTAACCTAGGCAGCTAATGCGAAATTATAATAATTTAGAGACACAGAGAGGAAGACGCAGGTTGTTCCTCTCCAGCAACTTCAGTATTGCGTTATAATCCTCCCGGTTTGCTTGGATCTGTTAACCTGCGTGTGGCGCTTTAAATAGATTGCAAATCGAAAATAAGAAATGTGCGTTTTTATAATGTATGCGTGTAATTAGTGCATTTTAAACAAAGCGATGGTGCCCCGCTGGAAATAACAGAGGCTGACATTTATTTTCTAGGGTTAATAACAGTGCCAGGATAAATGAATCAAATTGTGTCCCTAAATTATACGGCGTCTCTAAATATCAGTCTATAGTACATTTCTATTTGTGACCAGAAAAAAAATATTTTTAATATTATCATTACTATTATTATTGCGTTGATCTGAGAGTAAGTGGCTTCTAAAGTTTCTGACTCGATAATGCATTTTATTTTGCAAGTAACATGTTACAGCCAACAATGATGGGGTCAGTTCGGGCGCCAATATTTATTGCTCATATACGCTCCAATTAGAAAGTTTTTTTTGTATGAACATTGTTATTTTTCTCGCCTGTATGCAAATAAATGAAATAGCCCTATTACTCACATCGACTACTCAATAAAAAGTGCTGATTTTTTAGGCACAGAAAAATATGTTCTAGTACAACGCTGTTATTTTATGGAATCGTTGTTTTTACTTGTGGACCGGACCGGGACTTAAATGCCTTCATACGGTATGTCATGAACCAAAATCCAGAAACCATGGATATTTGCTTTGAAGACAACGTGTTTGTGCGGATGTTTTCTGGGACCAAATACATAATGTCCATAAAGCCCGCATCTTGTCAGGAAGGTAATAGGGTATTATGGTACTCTGCGTTTTCTGTTAAATATGAAACAGACCAAACGAACAGAGAGCGCATTCAATACAATATAGCATAATTCATAACTAAGATTATTTTCGTTGTGCGTTTCAAAACGATATTGTTACTTGTATAGGTACTATATTTCTCAATGCAAAATACTGTTTTCCCGTTGTCGGATAATATTGTCCATGTTTTAATCAGTAACATTTTATATTCAATGGAAAGCAGTTCCTTGAACAGAAACAAAAATAAAACTAAAAAAAAATACTTCGAAAGTTCAGCGCTGTTCTTTTTCCTGTAAACTTTGCTCATTACAGCTTTTCACTGGCGTTATTTTTTATTATTATTTTCATGCTTGGCAGATCCCGCAGTATAACTGAGCTGGTACATAAATAGAGAAAGAGTAAATTGTAGCTTGTTGAAGTTTGGGGATTGAATTCTGAAAACGATCCTTTTAGCAGCGATGGGTCTGAGCCGCGGATGAGGTCATGCCATTCACAGCGGGTTAAATAGACTTTCATTTAAAATTACATTCTCAATCTTTCTCAACACACTCTTCTGCCTTATTACAAAAACGGCTTACAGCCGCACTATCGAAAGAAAGCGCTCTAGTACCATTACTGCCAGCCTATCTCTTCTTTAAGTCAATCATCTAAGTTGTTAAAGGCTGGTTCAGTGATTTTTTTTTCCATTCGATACAAAGACTTATAAGCGGCTATCCAGAAGCAAAGCAATTTAATGAGACTTAATTAAAAAATGGAATAGATTCAACGAAGCTATCAGCCAAAATCACCATATTGGACAATACATGGAAGTCTTTCTTGTAAAGAAACTGTTTCTCAGTGTAAATGGAAACGTCATCATTTTTTCATTTACAGATGAGAAAGTATACATCTTGCATCTCTTATATTATTCTAGGATCTCTTTTTCAAACGTCTAAACAGAATTCAACTCATGTTACTCGTACAAAGGTCGTCATATCACAATAACATGACTAACATTTCCCAAAAAGCCACAATAATATTATTTCCACAAGTGCTACATTGTACAGTAACCAGGTACTTGTTGTCTGGCGGTACCGCGGAACATTCAGGTTTCAATTGTTGCGTTTAATATTTCAAAATTATGCCGCTCCAGTTTATTGTTTAGTTCAAAATATTTTGTTCGTTCACAGTCTAACTTAATATTTAATTGTTCTATATATGTCGGATATTACTAGGAATTACAATAAATGTTACATTGGGGCTGCTAACATTATAACAGTTTCACGCGTTAAAAATCGAAAATGTCCCAGATTTTGCAGGTCGGTGTTCTGCATCCAGAGAAGAGAATGCTATTTTAACGGCGTATGTTTAAAGTACACCAGCAATTTCGTTTTGGTAATTATATATTGATTTAACCATATTATGTTATGAAGATACTGCTAACAGAGATAACCTAATATTTTGCTCAATTCTAGCAACGCTCGTTTTTTTTAATACGCCAGAATAGAGAAAGCACAAAAATATGGGCTGGAATGTATACAAGGAACCTGATGTGATGCCTTGTTTTATGCATCTATGTTCAGAAAGAAATACACTTCTTCTAAGGTCAAAGCCGAAATGTATCTATTTCGTTAATTATAAAAACAGACCTGAAGAAGAATTGTAGCAAAAGGGACATGAACGCAGCATCTGAAAACGACTTGGCGCTTTGACTTTGACATGTTTCCTAGTTTCGTAAAATATTTCCTACATAGATGTGTAGAAACTATAAGCAATTTGGTTTTAAATATTTATATGTCACGCGATATTTATTCCTGAATTTACTTCAGTGCAACTAGGAAACACAAATCTTGTATTCGGAGTTTTTATCAAATATGTCCCTCTTTTTTCATGTGGGTAAATTAAATATCTGTTAAACACCTGCAGAACTTCTATAGAAATATGATTACAGGTCCAATGTACTTGTGAGACTGAGGTTCTGTCTTTGCGCCTTTATTCCAGGAGCATTACTGTGACCTCCGGGTCTCACTTTTGAAGTTTGAATTCGGTTGTTTTGTTTTGTTGTTTTTTTTTTTGTTTGTTTTTTTTTACGGTGGTGAAGGTCCGCATACAGTTCGATCCAAGAAACGACTACTCCACTTCGAGGTTTCGATTTCTTTCCCAAGTCAACTCTTAATGGAAAAGAAAAATAAAGATCCTTGGAGTTTTTTTCTCCTTCCCCCTCTCTGTCTGCCTCTCTCTCTCTCTCTCTCCTCCGGGAGCCAATCAACAGCGGCGGAGCACGTGCGCGCCGGGAGACTGGAGGGCGAAGCCCCGGCGGCTCTGCGCCTCCGCCAGTACTGTCCCAGTCCGGAGCGGCGACTGGAGCAGCGGGCCACGCCACCGGGAGACTCCGTGCTGCAGTCCGACGCCAGACGCGGGGACCGAAGGGAAAATGAGCAGTCAGTACGAGGAAGACGTCTCCGAGAGAACAGAGTGCAAAAGTAAATCGCCAACTTTACTGTCTTCCTACTGCATAGACAGTATCCTGGGCCGGCGCAGCCCCTGCAAGATGAGGCTGATGGGGGCGCCGGGGCTGCTGCCCCCGCTGCCCGGCAGAGCGGACCTGGAGAAGGCGAGCGAAGGTAAGACGGGGCTCTGCCCGGCCTGCTCTGTCGATTGGCGTGACACCTCGAAAGTAGGCTGAGGGTTGCAGAGACCTGTTGGCCACGCTTAGGTACAAGCGCGGGTCCAGCTATCATCACCGACTCACGCAGACCACCCGAGCGACGCCTGCTGCTGCTCCTTTCTCTTTAGGGGGTTTTGCCATGAACGGTATGAGGCTGGTTTGAATTTTGAAAATAATGTTTCGTTTCATTCCGCTGAAATAGCACGCTTGAGACTAGTCATTCAGGCAAACGAAGCCAGCAGCGGTGGGGAGGAAGTGGAGTTGACGGCCCATTTGGTGAAGTGGTCCCCAAGTTTTCAAAGTTTCGATTGCGCAAAATCTATTAGACATCACTAAATTTCATTTTATACGTGCCCGTGGTTGTCAGAGGAAAAACAAAACGAAAATGGAGAACGACAAACATTAAAATAGGGGTGTGGGGGAAGGTTTTCACGACCTTAATTTCAAAACCCATCGGCCCCGTGTTTCAAAACTAAATCTTGTTGTGGCAGTATGAGGAGTCTATAACAATCCACTAAATACACTTCATGAATATTTGTCATTGTTCAGGTTAGAGTATTATTTATAGGCTACTGTTAATACACCCTGTGCTTCTTTACTTGCAGTTAAATGCGTTAAAACTACTTAGTACATTATTAAAGCTGTCGAAGGTACAAAATAACATTTTCTTGTGTTAGATAGATAGATAATACTTTATTAATCCCGTAGGGAAATTGATGATTGTTATTATCCTTCAATATAATAAGGTTCTGAATATGCTGTTGTCCTAAGTGTTGCTGAACTATACATGATTTACGTTAACTGCATTCCTAAGTGCATTTTCACAGCTCTGACTAGATTAACTGTGGAATCCGTGTGGATCGTATTTTTAGGTTCGGCTAAAGAGAGCCCGGCTTTCGACTCCGAGATCCACTTGCCCCCGAAGCTACGCCGGCTCTACGGCCAGGGCGGGAAATACCTGGACGCCGGCAGAGGATTTAACGAGCACGGCGAGAAGGGAGAGGGCGACACGGTCCTGGATCAGACCTGCGAGAGCCTGAAAATCATCCAGGCGCCGCAGGTCAGCATCAGCCGCAGCAAGTCGTACCGGGAAAACGCGGCGTACAGGGACAGCGCCTGCGAGCCGGGCGCGGACCGCGGAGCGGGCGAGGAGCGGGTGGACCTGGAGGCGCTCAAGTTCGAGGAGGACGCCGTGAAGGAGGAAGGCTGCGGGGACGCGGAGCTGTCCCCGAAGGGCGAAGAGGGCCTGCAGCCGGATGGGGATGTTAAGGACGGGGAGGACAGCGTGTGTTTGTCCGCGGGCAGCGACACGGAAGAGGGAATGCTAAAGCGAAAGCAGAGAAGATACCGGACTACCTTCACCAGCTACCAGCTGGAAGAGCTGGAGAGGGCTTTTCAGAAGACCCACTACCCCGACGTTTTCACCAGGTACGCCGGGAGGCCGGGCGGGGGCGGGTGTGACCGCGCCGCTGTCGGACATCCTGCCTGGACGGTCTCGGGCGCACGGCTGACGTTTCAGGTCCGGGGGGACCCGGTCGGTCCGCGCGTAACGTTCAAACACAGCGCTTAAAACGTCGCGGAAACGAGACTAAAGTTTGGGGAAAAAAATATTTTAATCAGATTTACCCGCAACTGTTATTTATCCGACCAAGTCCAATGATTTTCTTGCTTCCCAGCGAAACGTTTTAACGAAGACGTTACCCAGTAGGCCTGTGGGGTCATCTCCCAAACCGGATAGAAACTTTCCGGTTGAAGTGCGGAGTCGCACCGCTAATTAATTTACTAAATATCATGTCCTGTTAGTGACAGTTAATGTCCTGTCGTTGTCCTTCGTTTCAAACGTCATGTCTTGTTAGAAACAAAACGAAATAATTTGAGGCGTATTTGCGTAGATGAATATTTAGGTTTTGTTTGATAGTTTTCTATTTCCGTTATTTTCGGGCACCGATGCTGAACGAATAGAACACATACCCATAAAACAGGCCTGTGGTATTTGAATCGCATTTTACCTGGTAAACCCATGACACCGCCTTCACCCGAGAATTGATAGAATTACTGGATTTTCTCAGAACAAATCGGATATTCAAACGACACTTAAAAATACACTTCGGGTCTCTGGAGGGAAAAAAATAAAACTTTAAAGTTGGGAAAATAAGAGGAAAATTATTAAAGCCTATTTAACTTAGTTTAGAAAAACGAGGTATATAGCCGACTTTTACATAATGGTAGTCGAAGATATTCAACGAAACACACAACATATATAGGTGCGTCTAATGATATTCATTAATGTTATCATCACGAAGACATTTATTCATTTTTACTGATATTTCGTTTGGTTTGCACCTTTATGATTTTTGCTGCTCAGAGACTGGCGTTTTGAAAAACAAACTTAAAAGAAGCGATTGTAATGTTATAAGGCTAAATCGTTTCTAAGATGGTTCCCCAAGTATTAGAATGACGAGCCTTCTGAAAGTATTATTGCATCTTTGCTCATCAAATTAAAATATAAGGAAAAGATAAGCTGAAACAGCCAATATATTAGAGTAAAAAAACGGATTCTCAGATTTTCTCAGATTTCAAGAAGGAAGCAGTCATTGTCATGACTTTTCCAAATAAACTGAAATGGTTTAGAATATTTGTGACCATATAAGCTGTACATCGGTCTTGTTTAACATCATGTCAATAACCGAATTTAATTAAAATCAAGCCTTTTGCGCGTACGTATTTACAACCTATTTACAACTAGGTAGAATAATGTTCTTTGAATTTTATCGAGGTAATTACACCAGTTTGTATGATTTTAAAAAGCAAATATTTAAAACATATTCGTTAGGTCCTGTGTTTCCTGTTTATATTGTGTTGTACCCCATTGAAGTATAAATGTCCAATAACACCTGTCTATGTTTTCTCCGCAGACTTCGTTTTCTCGAGACTTACTGTCATTTGAAATACTTCATGTGTGCTTATTTTTTATAATATAATAACATATAACGTTACACCCCGCTCGTTGTTTCTTGTAGAGAAGAGTTGGCGATGCGACTTGACCTGACAGAAGCCAGAGTTCAAGTAAGTGCTTCGAACTTTTTCATTAAATGAAATTTGTCTAATCAATACACGCTTTCTGTATAATAAAATTATAAATTGAGAGGATGAAAGTTTCAAACTTGTAATGCTTATTATTTTACATTGCTACAATGTTACGCGAAACGGGCCTAATATTTCCAGATTCCGTGGTTCTTCAGGGCAATGTGCAATGAGTATTCATAGATCTTATATTTGCGAGGTTTCTCGCAACTGCTTAAAGAAAACCAGTACATATATGTGTAGTTATTATTTCTCCGAAATTTTCCCAGAAGAGAAAAAATAAATCTTTTCATATATATATTTTTTTATTTTATGAATGGAGTAGTAAGATCGTTAAATAAAACGGTCTGGTAATTATTACAAGAAACAAACCACTCACGTTAAATACCAACATTAAAGTTAATTCTTAACTTTTATTAAGCGGCGTTTCCAAGTAAATCACGATTTCCGCACGCTGAAGGGCATTAAATGTAACGTATTCTGTCTGTAATTAAGTGAACAATTGTGATTCATAAAAGCACACTTAGCGCCCGAGTAAACAGCGCTATTTCAGGGTGAAATGGTATTTGATTTCTCCTTGCTCGTGGGATCGAGGAGAGCCCGGGTAATACTATTTGACTTCCCATTTTCTGATTGCAGTAGCCTCGCATCGATCTGATGCCTGCCTCTCGGAGGTGTTGGCAGCCCCCCCCCGGCCCCCGCCCCTCACAGTGTGGTTTACATTGCTAAACCAAGTCTCATAACCACAGAGACAATAAACACAGGGATGTCCTGTTTGCCTGCATAAAACAGATGTTAGTTTGGGGCAGGAGATGAACAAATCACTTTACAGTTACAACCAAGCGGCGATAAAGGCTAATACGTTCCATATGGCTGATTTAATACACAACAGCTCCTTACATTAAGAGAGTGGGAGTTTTTAAGTTTTTATACGGTACAACACTCCCTCCCCGCTCTTTTTTTAACTGTTGACATTCTTCTATTGTCAGAGGTGATGTGACCGCCGACCAGCGTATTTCAGCTGCGATGGTAAACGTTAAGAGGAGACGTGGGAAAGTTAAATAACTTTTCTCGCCCTGGTCTATCCTTCTGATGGGAATTTAATTTAAAGAGTATTAATAATTATTGCGAGCCTTTCAGCTTCTCTGTCCCCATCTTTTGTTAACACGGTTCTTAATTATCTCTTCCCTCCCATATTTAGGATGGCTAAACCGGATTTTAATTAGGAAACTTAGGCTAACGGGCCATGAGGAAATGGGTTTAAGGCCGTGTAATTAACTTTGACTTTCTGCCTATTTGTCACCTCATTAAAACGAAACGAAGCCTTTTTGTTAACTGAAGCGGGGTTTTTTTCAGGCTTTTACAGAAATGCGCGCGTTTAATATGATTAACACAGCATAACAGCAGAAAAACAAGCGCAAAATTGGCGGAGATTTAAAAAGGAATCCCTGAACAATTAATAATTTAAAAGCAGTTTTAAAAACATTTTTCTTTTTTTTTTCTTCTCGTGAATGAAAATTTAACCGTATCGACCAATATAGCACTTTTAGACACGCAGTCATACACGTATGTCGTCCAAGTGATTTACAGAGAACTACAAGTAATTAAATCGTCAAATTGTGACCGAGATGTTTCTTGGCACGGAGGTGAAACGGAAGGCAATGTCTTCTTTATCCAGCTGTTTCACCAAGGCACAGTTAACCACGGGGATGATTCAACAGTGGCAACTATGCAGTGCATGTTAGGAGAATTCTACACTTCCTGGTCACCAGTAACACTACTGGTCATATTAATATCAACAAGAAAGAGGACAAGAGAGCAAGAGAGGAACCGGAATGGCCTCAGTCAACCCCTCCAGGCAGGCCTCAGGTCCAGAGTCTCCAGGCCCGATTGGGCCTGGCTGAAGCAGCAGGTGACCCCCCTCTCTGCCATCGCCAGGTGTGGTTCCAGAACCGCAGGGCCAAGTGGAGGAAGAGGGAGAAGGCCGGGGTGCAGACCCACCCCCCGGGACTGCCCTTCCCGGGACCCCTGGCCGCCACCCACCCGCTGAGCCACTACCTCGACGGCGGCCCCTTCCCCACGCACCACCCCGCGCTGGAGTCCGCCTGGACCGCCGCCGCCGCGGCCGCCGCCGCCGCCGCCTTCCCGGGCCTCCCGCCGCCCGCCAGCTCCTCGCTGCCCCCGGCCGGCACCCCCCTGGGCCTCAGCACCTTCCTGGGGGCTGCCATGTTCAGGCACCCCGCCTTCATCAGCCCCACCTTCGGCAGGTAAGCCTCCTCCTCCTCCTCCTCCTCGTCCCGGTGCCCACGGCCGGCCCCTGGGAGCCCCTGGGAGCCCCTGGGAGCGGAGGACGAGCGCTGGCGCTGGCACGCCGCGAAGGTCTCTTCATGGGGAACTCAGAGAGCCGGGACTGGAAGCGGTGCGGTGCAACACAGGCTGGGAAGTCACACAAACGAACCGTCCCCGCAGGGGGAACAAACACAGTTTCCTCTTGAAGGATAAAGTACAAAAGTCCTCAGGAAGAAGACATACTTTCCTCTGATATATAAGCAGGGTACAGCTCTAACTTCTGGAGTGAGAGTCTGAGATGCCTTCGAATAACTACAGCTTTGGAAGAAATTTAGGTATGTCTTTCAGAGGGAAATACAGAGCTTTCTTTTCAACATACCCAGAAACTCTGATGTAACCCCTACTCACTCCTGGTTGTTGTGAGTTTCATAGATACACGCAGTTGTGGAGATAGAGGCATTTCTGCCTTCTCCGAGAAGTGTCATCCCCGTCAATACACCTCCAGTAAGACACCCGAAGGGATACGTTAAAAAGCATGAAGGCTTCAGTTCAATGTGGTGCTGTTAGTAAGGTACGCTGTTTGTGAGGACATTTCTATACAAAGTGTATTAGAAAGAGATGCACCCCATGCAGTGCTTATGTAGCTGCATTGAACAGCAATACTAAAAAATGGAATTAATTTGGAACTGATGTTAACCTCTGATCAATAAAATGAACTGAATAGGAAGTAAGTCCCGTACATGCATCTGAATAACAATGAACTACAGTTTGGATGAGATCCACAGGAGGTCCCCAAGCCATAACACATGACAATTGGTTATTTCTTTCAGTCAGTTCTGTACATAGGCGGTAATGACCATAGGTAATCTTATTTATTTCATGTCTAGACAAATTGCATGTTTAATATGTGAAATATTTGCAGAAATGGATTCTCTACCCATCTGAGTTTCATAAAATACATATTTTTTGGTTATGTGTCTTTAAATAGATTTTCTGTAGGTTCCCTTGTACAAATCACATATGAGATATAGTTTTGCATTTAAAGGATTAGATTAGTTCTATTTCAGCAAAAATGCCTGACAGGTTCCGGGGGGTGTTGTACCGATAATTAAGTTACTAAGCAATGATGGTAATACTTAAGTGAATTTGTGGAAATAAGGATTTAAAAGATGTGCTATGAATGATCAGTTCACTATAATTGAGGTTCTGCAGTGTTTGAATAAAGCATCTACAGAGAGACATCAGTGTTCATACTAATGTATGACCTAATGTATCCCTTTAACTCATTCTACAATAACCTCGTCATTACCTTCCATTTACAGATGCTTATTAAAATTCTCAATTGGCAATAACTGTAATAATAATTGGTAAATAATTGTTAATAACTGGGGAATAATTGGATTTATATCCAATTGTCACCTCAATTTATTCCACTTTAACCAAAAACATTACTCAAATGATTAACAAAATCCAGAAGCCCCTATTTCTTACAAATAAGAAAAAAAAAACAGAAAACATTGAGTAGAAACAGAAGAGTTCTCAAGCATCCAAATCGTTGATTAATATTCAAAGATGGATAAAATGCTCACAAAGCACTTAGAGTTTTGTTTGAAAATAAATCTTGAAACATTACTGTAAACTGATGAATGTCAAGGTGTTGCTCTTTCATCGAACTTTCAATACCCTGCGATACGTGAGCACATTTGTGAAGCAAAGAGAATTTCTAATTACCATTAGCATTTTTGTGCAGACTGGCTAGCAAGCAGCTGTCAATGAAGTGATTTTAACAGATGCTGATCAGAGATAATTTGGGCAGTGAGGAAAAGACACAAGAGAACTGAGGTGAGGAAATTTTCAATGAAAGGCGGGTGACTGCCTAACTGTACTGTATTGGCAGAACCACACAGTAACCTATTATTGAACTAAGTCCTGGAATAGAGTCTTGCAAAGCAATCATCTCATACAGATCCTGTTCAACAAAGAATAACATTTTATTTTCAATTCAAGCTCTATGTAAAACATCCTCAAAAGAGAGGTGCTACAGCTCTTTACTGGAAGAAATTAGAGATGGCCCTCAACTTCATTATGTGCACTCCTATTCAGTGACAAACATTTTTTGCAATCCTGTTTTTCCAACTAGGAATCTGTATATCTGTCTGTATGGCTTTGCATGGTTAAAGCTTAGAGCCCTCAACTGAAGGCATCAGGCGAGTGTGTGACTGCTAGAGAAGCAGATAGCAGGACATGTACTCGCCCGATCAATAATGTGGACATCAAAAAGGAACCAATTCAATGACCTGGCTGTGCTGGGGCTTCAGGAGAGGAGTTAGTGACCTTCGGTGGAAAGAGGACGGGCTGGCGTCACCTCCATCTGTGATTCCACTGGAATGTTTCGGCTCTCATTCCACCGATGCCCACGCTCGGACTTTGTTCAAAGCCAGGCCAATTCGTGCCGCTTGTTTTAATCACACATCCTGCCAGCCCTGTTGGGCAGGTCTTTAATGATGCATGTGACCGCAGGAAAAGGAGTTTCCCCTCCCAGCCCTGCCACCCAACAGCACCTCTCTAAGAGAGGTGGCCAGCGAGTGGCCTGCTTTGCCTTTCACCCACTGAAGATGTACATTTTCCCAGACCTGTTTTTCTCCCTGATCTCTGCTTATGATATATTCATTTCAGCCCATATCACAGCGAAATTACGCCACAATGTTTTTTTTTTAAGTTAATACTCTCGGTTCTGCTCCGACAAATCTTTTCCTGCTGCAGGAAGCACAGTGGTTCTGGCACTGGAGCAAATCACCAGGGCAGACGCATTCATGCTAATAATAGGTGATTAACTAGGTTATCAGTCCTATGCATTTAGCTGGAGCGCTCGCTGATTTACCATTCAGATCCCTCGGATGATTGTATAGATCCATAACTGGACTGTGATTCATACCTGAGCAACCCAGCGGCTCAGAGCTCGGACGGTCTCCTCCGTCACGAACAGGAGGGCGGGGTAGCTTCCCAAGCCAGCTGCAGCCAGGGAGTGAGCCTCCGGGGCCCCCCCGGGGTACAGGGGTACAGGGGTACAGGGCCCTCCGCCTTTTAAGGAAGACATTTGTCTCTTCCTTGGTGTTAAGGAGAAGCCAGCCGACGAGCCTGCAGCCAGACGGGTCTGGAACGGGTCTCTATCGGTGTGGGGCGGACCGGTGGGAGAGGTGGAGGGGGTTCCTGCTGCACCTCCCGGGAGCCCACGGCGCCTCAGCACGCTCTCCTCTTGCCCCCTCTCTCCCGGCAGGCTGTTCTCCAGCATGGCCCCGCTGACCAGCGCTTCCACCGCCGCCGCCCTGCTGCGGCAGCCGGCCCCCGCCGTGGACAGCGCCGCGCCCGCCGGCGGCCTGTCGGACCCCACGGCGGCCGCGGCCGACCGGCGCGCCTCCAGCATCGCCGCCCTCCGCCTGAAGGCCAAGGAGCACTCGGCGCAGCTGACCCAGCTCAACATCCTCCCGGCCAACGGCGCCGGCAAGGAGGTGTGCTGAGCCCGGCCCGGCCCGGCCCGGCCCGGAAACAAGCACGACCAAATGACCCGCAGAGGACCGGCACACCTCCCACGCCCCCCCGGCCCCCCGGCACACCCACCGCCAGGCCAGGCCAGGCCAGGCGCGGAGCCGCAGTGTCCCGCTGAGGGCGAGACCACGTCCACACCACACCAGAGTCTCTCCCCCTCCCCGGTCAGGGCCACGCCTGAGCACTCCCGGCACACACCCGGGAGCCTCTCTGAGCCCAGCGGCCGGGCCGGAAGCAGGCCCGGCTGTGGAAGTGAAGAGACTGGGAGCAGGCCAGGTGAAGGGCTCAGGTGTGCTGTGTCTCCTCATAGGGCTGTTCTGTTCTCTCCCGTCTTTCACACTGTAACCAAGGTTGCTATGCCAAAGGGAAACATACTGTATACTACTGCCAGGATCTTGGACTGTTGAAGTCACTAAACTGTGATCAGTACATCTGTATATAGGATTGTAATTAAGAAGAAATGCAAAACAGAGCTTTGTATATTTGAAATGTTATAAGAAGAAGTTGCACTTGATATAGTATTGTATGGGTGTCATCCTGTAGATTTTCTTCAGTGTTCGTGAGACAATAGATTCCTAGAATATTATTTATGTACACTATTTAAATTAAGAGGCACAGAAGGTGTTGAAAACCTTGAGAGGCGATGATGCCTTTTTTTTTTGTAATGTAAATGTTTGTACTTTTCTTTGTCCCCGATGAGGCCAGGAAAAGTAATCTACTAAAAATAAACGTTGAACAAGCCACGTCGTCCCTTGCTCCTGTATTTCAACCCACGGGGAAGTGACATGATTAGGCTCAATGGACATGCATGACACCATCGGCACCATTATGAAAACATCCTCGCAGACCAAGTAAATAACTATTCTGAATACTTATTGCACATCACACAGCAGAAATATTGTCATTTTTTAAAACACGACGTCGAAAAACCGAGCTATGGCGTATGGTGAATTACAATACGTGATCTTGACTTCACTTGGCTCTTTTGGGGAAGGTTTCCGATTTGTCTTCACTCCTGGTGTTAAAGTCAGGCGATTGTCTGCTAATTTACACCGTTTCTGCATTTTACGGAACGCGCAATCAGGGGCGAAAGAAGAGCACGATTACTTTCCGCGATGTGACACTGCAAATATTTAGTCAGAGCTTTGCTAAAAACACATTACTTTATTTGCAGATTGCTTTATGCGCGTCATAAAACGCCTAGCGACCTCCACGATACTCGCAAATGAACAACCTAGCGATTTGCAGACTGAACGCAGGTTTGTCCACAGTTAATTGACTGGCATATAAAAGTGTCACCTGACACAGAAATATATATTCATCCTATCATTATATTTTTATTTCTAATCACGTTTAAACGAAACTAATTTTTTAAAACTCCTTCTTCTAAAAAAAAATACAATAGAATAAATCAAGAACATTTTATTTTGATTTAAGTAATTCGGGTATTAACGTTAAATCTACAAATTAAACGAATTTAGAAATAATTTGTGCCCATTCCAACGAGATATCAGACCACATCAGCTCTTGGTGACAAAGTCTGCGTCGGGCCCAATGGTAAATGGTAGATGAATCTCCCGGGTTACTCAGCCCGCGGTTAAACAGTGTCTCCGGGAGCCGGCTCTGTCGCTTGTTTGCAGACTGTTCAGTTACATTGCACTGTTGCTGAAAAGCCTATAGATCTGCAATCCGGGCTGTTTAAGTATAGGTGCCAACTTGTTCTATTAAGAGCCTATTTAACGTTGTTAGAGGAGGGTCTCAGGAGATTTGGTCTGGAAAAGACAGCAGCTAATTTCGACGCGAGCGAGTCTGCTCCCATTTTTCGTTGCCGAAAAAAAAAAGAGATGAGGTTTTACATAAAAAAACGTCATTCAATTTAAAGTCATTAAACACTATAGCAAACATTAAATCCATTTCAATTCTACTTGTACTGGGAAAAGGCGGTGTGTCGCGGAAAGGAACGCGTATCATTTTAATTACCGTGCGCTCGGGCCTTGAAACAGAATCGAGCTCTGAGGCGACGCGAGACCGGCCTAACTGCACTTTCATCGGTCAAACATGTTCAGCAATCAGGCTTGGCGTTTGAAGGACTGCGGGAGGATAAGTTCGGATTTGAATGATAATGCCCATTTGTATGTGCCTGTTAACAAAACACGCTTTAAAAAAGTTTTCAAAGCCGCAAAATTGGTTTTAACATCTGTGATGCCAACTCGGCTGAAGCGACTCTTTTCTCATTAATGAAGTAACAACTAGTTTATCAGGATCCCTTTCTTTTGGGTTCCCGATTTAACTCTAAAGCCTCTCCCCCTCTGGATCTCTCGCCAGAACCTGTGCCATTACTGCAATCAATGAAGTCCTTTCAGCAAAGTCATTTCTCTCCATTTGACCCGTCCATGGTGCTGAACCAAATCGCGTGAAATTACCTCCCGGATTAATCTTCCTCTTTATTGCTTGCTCCAATGAAAAGCTTTCACTTTCCTTGTTTTACAGAGGCTAATTCCATCTCATTCTGATGCCGCGAACAAGCGGGATCCGAGAGGCCGGTGAAAGGAAGGCGAAAGAGGGGGAGACTCATTCTTCCAACTTTCTCCAGCTGGATCGGGCCTAATTCTACACTTAATATTCTCCATAAATATCGCGCGTTAAAGACCCCCCGACTTCCATCAAGCCTATATTAAACATTTGACATGTCACGCATGACAAACCCGGAGTGTCTTTTCAAAGGAGCATTAAGCAAAGAAACCAATTTTCCTCTCCTCTCAAACCTCCCCCAAGTGGTGAATGATGTGGAGTTTTTTCTCCCTCTAAAAAGGCCACTGGAGCGTATTTAGGGGATTTTATGAGAGTTTCCAGAATGGCTTAATCTTATTGTGAACATTATTAATGAATGGCAACCCAATTTGCTCCTAATATCTGGGAATGCTTGCTACAATTCAGGAGGTGCCTGACCCCCAAGCCTGAAAGCCACTCTCCCTCAAAGTTTTTTTCTCCTTTCAAGAAGCAAAACAGCGAGAACGTCTCCGCGCGTCAGGCCGATTACTTTCCGTCCCCCGGCCGATAATATTCGTCGCCAGCGTCCGCCGTGTCGGCGGCAGCTCGTCTCAAAACGCAGCAGACCACACGTTTCCACCGCGCCCAGAGCGGTGACATAAAACTCCAGTTATTCGAAATGAGCACAGCGCTGAAATTCGCAACTTCTGTAAACTTCCCGACGCCTCCGAAACAGGTAACCAGCTCCCTGACCCGTTTGCCCCCGGCTCATGAAAACGAGCCGAAGATGAAATCGCGCTACTGGAATATATATTTTTTTTGGGGGGGCGACACTTAAACCATTAAAGCCCCAGATTCCCGGAAACACATTTAAAAGCCAAATGTCGATTCCGTTTAATCACGCACAAGGGCCCGAGGAGCGATCCGAAGGGACAGAGAGCGAAGACCGACTCCACTCGCGCAGGGCCGCCCGTCCCCGTCGCCCACCGGCGGTCACAGCGGCTCTCGGGACGACCCTCATAAAGACGCGGCTAAGCCGCTTTGCGAGACCCCGCGCTTCCTTTGGGGGCTACTCACTACAAATCACGGTGAAAGGATGAATGACTGGCTGGTAGCACTTTCTACTTTTTGGCTTGCCTTAATTCCCATCTCTTTTACTCTCATCCAATTAGCCCAGTGTATTAAGCGGTTTATCATCTCATAGTCAGCTATTCAGAAAAACAAGGGGAACACTTTGCAATAGAGCCTGGTCTCTTTTGACACCCCTAGGTACTTACATATTCCACTGTGCTATGAATAATAGGGGAAGAATAGAGCACTAATTCCCTCATCAAAGAATGCCTTGTCTACTGCTTTGCTCAACACCACCATTCCGATCAAAAGAGAGGCAATAAAGCTTAGCATAACAAAACGAAACCTACTTATTAGCTTAGTGGTTAAATTAATGCAGAAACCATTGCTATTGAACACCATAGTCTGAAAACACCCTCCAACTACTCGATAATGCTGCCTGGGAGCCGCAGGAATTTCAGGGTGAAATTCGAAACCTGGATGGATGGCTTAATCTTGTAAATTGCTATATAAAGGCATTTTGCGAGAATTGCAGTGGTTATTTCTTACACTTCAGCTGATGTAGTTATATATATCTATAAATACATATTCATACGCGCGCACATATTCAGAGCGAGTCTTTGTCAGGAGTGTGGAGGTACTCCAAATATGATCCATTAAGCACTGCATTATAAAGTAATGTGTAATGCAGTATTTATGGAAATAGGAACTCGGAAAGCAGTTGGTCTGCGTTGATAAAATGGATAATCGAGTGTTACTCTTAAGTGCGGGATGCAGGTGAGGCGCACAACTGTTTTTTTAAAGATTGACTAAACATTTGTGTTCCACCTCGCTAGCTGCGCACATCGCGTTCAGGAAGGTGCCGGGCCGGTTTGATTTGTATATGATGGGGGACAAATAAATTCGTGTGATGTTACAGAAACTGGAAGTGGGCGGATAAAATAAAACACGGTAAATGCAGGTCAGCTTACAGTCAGTTTAATTACGTTTTCCTCGATCTGCGCGCAGTATGTTGTCAACACGCAGCGCAGAGCAACGACACGCACATTCCGCATGATTTTGCTAAATGAGCAATTTAGCAAAAACTGGATTCATTTGAGGTGTGTCAGCAAGCTCTAAATTCAGTGCCACATTCAGCTCCTGCTAACACCCCTTGAGCGCTACCAGATTTATGTGCAGGTTTAACATCCCAAATTGCAGCCTTGAAGTGGCTTGGAAGAGTCCCCAGCTTTCTGGAGGGGTGACAGTAGCTGTGGGCCCAGACAGCAGTGGACAACAGCAACAGCTCGACAGGAGCAGAACAGGTCCCCTCTTGCTCACCGGTGTGCGGGATGCTGATGACTATTGTATAATATTGGATCCCTTTGGCAGCCATAAACGAGGAGGCATCACCCTGCGAAATGGAGCTTCTGTCTCCACAACAGTTTGCACTTACAGCTGTCAAGAGAAGCGCAGCTCCGATCAATTCCCCCCTTAAAGTGGAGACATCAATGCTGGTCTCAAAATAATTGGCAAATCACAAGACAAGGGTGGCACAGCTGGGGCAGCAGAAAAACAAGAGAAGAGAAGAAGAGAGCCCAGAAACAGAAACTCCGGAGCTGGCGTCGGAGTCGGCGTCGGAGTCGGCGGGGGCTCCCAGCCCTTTGCGCTCGTGTTGCGGTCCTGGACGCCCGGGTGATCCCGCCAGGGGTATCTGGGGAAGCTGGGCACGGAAAAGCACGGGCAGGTGAGGAGGGATGCTCGCTGTGTGGCCAGGGCGTGGTCTGCCCACCAGTAGTGAGCCGAGGTGCGGTCACTGCCGTCCCGAGTAAGGCCTTCGACTCGCAGGGCCCACGGGTGAGAGCGGTGCTGTAGGATGGCGCGCAGTCCCAGCCCGGTCATCGCCAGGGAGCAGCTCGGGGCAGAAGGGACGTACCCTGACCTCCCTGCCGTCTCCCCCCGCGGTCAGTCAGCACTCCAGCGGGCTCGCAGTCTTTCTCTGGGGCCGCTGGAAGGTCAGTGCCACAGTCCGAGATCACAGCAGTGCAGTGCAGGCACTGCTGGCAGTGACGTCCTCACACTGCCCCTTCCTACACACCCGAGGTCTGAAAACAGGAGAAACCCTTCAAGGAAAGGACAACTGGATGCACGTTGAACAGTTTCTGCAGCAAGAACCACAGAGAGCAAGAACAGGCTGGGTAATGACTTGCGTGCCACGTTTCACAGGGAGCTCGGATTCATTTGAGCAGAAGGATGAACTGAACAGGCTTTGCTGCTTTTTAAAAGAAAATAATTAGTTTGAATTCCCCCGGAAACTCCGGCAAGAAACACTTGCTCCTCAAGATAAAAAAAGCACTGCCCTAAGTTTCCATTTGCACGGTTTTCATCTGAAGAGGTAGTAAGATAACAGAGAAACACCAAGCATAAAAAATGAAAACGCATCTTTAGAAACTTGGAGCCACCTGAGAAACCAAACACATCACTTAGAAGTGGCAATTTTGGTAGAATAATAAGCATTTTAGCAAATGTCTCTTCTTCCCAATGACAAAGACCTTATTCAGATACACCAGGTGCCACTAGCTGTGAGCACGAAACAGCCAGAAGACGCACCAAGTCCAGCCTGCAGCTCTGCTCTCCATCAGCGTGCTTATTGCTCAGCTGAAGGCCACTGGGAAAAACTCAGAGGGACCCCAGCTTTCATCGCTCCTCCTGAAAAAACAGCTTGCCTTTAGTATTTCTCCGATTCATTTTTCTTATTCGTACCCGCGTCACTTCCTCCCCCGCCCCCTGCTGGCTGAGGCACGCGCCACAGCAAGCACCCTGGGAGTCTGCCTGCCCGTGCTGAAGCCACTGGACACGATGAGTACCGCTGGCGCAGCTGTCCTGAACGAATCGAGAGATCGGTCGGGCTACAGGAGCCCAGCAGACCAACGGCACCACTGAGAGGGCCCGCTGGTCATACGAGGCTCCACAATGACGCAGAGATCCGAGTGGGTGTCCCCAAAAGACTGCGCACATGCGGTCGAGTGTCTCTTTCTCCGGACCCACGCTGTGCCCAGTAACCACACGCAGTGGCAACTCGCACATTGTCAAAAGGCCGAAAAGCAAATTCACGAACGGAGACCACAAAACGCCGTAAGGATATCATTGACATTTTTATTTATGTTTCAGAAACTTTTTGCAGTTTTATTTATTCAATACCTTTCAATTTTAACTTTTTAAATGCTTGTATTTTTTCAGCATTACAAAAGACTGAATAAAAGACACAACGTCAGGACATAAAAACATAATTTGCAAAAGTTTAACTGGCGTAACAAAAGGCAACCTTAATGCATTTTACAAAAGAGGACCTTTCTGTGCTCTGATTCTAAAAACATTTTCAGTCCCAACTGTCACTTTCCAAAAACACCCTACAATATGCTCAATCACAGGTACTGAGCATCTTAGCTATTCCATTAAGCTTCCACCTCCTTCCAGAACGGACTCTTGATAACTGAATCCGAGGGGCAATTCAATCAAGTATCCAATTGTGGAAAACGACTTCTGAATTGTAGCGCAATTTTATATCATTACAGTTAATTGCCGAACTGTCAACATAAAAAAATAACATAACTCATTATACAACATCTAGATCCTGTTAAAAAGGTATTACTCCAGCAGGCACTTGTCATTTAGCTGCAATTGTTCCCATCGGTTTTCATCTCTGATTTTCTCTGACCCTCGCACATTACAGGACCTGGAGTGTGGGGCCGGATTCAGACCTACAGACCCGCACTGTGGCGATCAGGGAGGGCAGAGAAAGTGGGCCATTTTCTTAAGTTCCTGGGGCAATGCACAAACGTTTCGAGAGGGATTTTTAAAGCAAAGTGATCGGCGATTATACAGAGGTGGACAAAATGACAGGCTTCTGAGGGAGAGTCACCATTGCGGTGTTGTTTTAAAGGTGCAGTTTTTGACGCCTTTGGGTTTGCTGGGTCAGAGCAGGCTCTGGAAGTGTCCTGCCTGTGTTTCAGATTCACCAGCAGCCACGCAGGGCTACAGGACACCTCAGAATAATTCTGAAGTCAAATTTTCTGAAACAAAGGCATTTTTAAAACACCAAACCAACAGGAAGAAATCAGACTTTTTTTATTTTTATTTTAGGCGAGGTATCCAAATCCAAAAACAATAAAACGGGGGGGGGTTATTTAAAGCCCTGATATTTACTCCTGGTCCTGGTAGGCTGCTATGTCTTCCAGTTTCCTGTCCTCCCTGGACTCAACTATGTTCACTTCATTTGTTTATGTTACTGCTGCTTCCAGGTCTCTTCTCAGCGAGGATTAACAGTTACCAATAAAATAAATGGTGGTGAGCTACAGCCCTTCAGGACCAGGAGTGAATTCCACTGATTTGCCATTGGGACGTGAAGGATATTCCCTGGTGTACTTGCTTAAAAAGACGAGTGGATAAGTCTGCACAGCGGGGCCCTACAGCAGGCAGCTGGGAGCTGGTGCCCACAGAGGCTCAAGGCTGCCGGCAGGCAGGACCGAGGAGAGAGGCAGGTACCTGCGAGGGCAGGAGGTAGAACCCGGCCCGACTGCAGCTGCACCCCGAGCGCCTGCGGGAAGGCCGAGGGGTCACTTGAACGAGGCGAAGGCCTGGAAGAGCTTGCTCAGGTTGACCTCCGAGTAGCCGCTGGTCGCCAAGGTCTGCTCCACCACGTCCCTCAGCTTGACGTACACGTCCCTCAGGTTGCTCCAGCGGTTCTGCTTGACGGTGGCTGCAGGGCACAAGCGCACAGGTATTCACTCTCACGACAGGGAGAAGGCAGGAAGAAAGGGGCGTGACCCCGCGCAATTGGACATTGGAAGGATTTTGGCAGTGATTTTTCTTCACTTTTTGATCAGGTTCACAGACAGCTACACACAAAGTGCTCTCAGCCACACACTTACCTATACGCCCACATGTGTTCACAACCCCATACATAGCCACACCCACATGACCGCACCCACATTGCTCACACCCACACCCCCACGACCACACCCACAGTGCTCACATGTCTCTCTTGGCCACACCCACATTGTTCACACCCACACAGCCACGCCCCCATGACCACACCCACATTGCTCACACCCACACCGTGCTCACATGTCTCTACTTGGCCACACCCACATTGTTCACACCCACACAGCCACACCCCCACGACCACACCCACAGTGCTCACATGTCTCTACTTGGCCACACCCACAGTGTTCACACCCAGAGCCGGACACGCCCACAGTACTCACGCCCCCCCACACAGACACGCCCACATGCAGACTGACGTCTACACATCAACTCCCGTCTGTACACAGACAGAAACGCACCGAACACGCCTGTACACAGACCCCATAAAGAAACAAAAGAAAAAGCAAACAAACCACAGCAGCACCGAAAATCCATCAGGTTAATAACAGCAATTCTGCGATCTGGTTTTCTTAACTTTAGCAATCCCCTTAAGAATTACTGACAAACCTTAATTGGAACAAACAGCAACTGTTATTCAGTTATCTTGTTACCACAGCATGATCCAAATGAGCTGCGAGGCACTGACAGGCCTCCCCTCGGCACGCCGTCCCCCGAGCGGAGTCTAATTAAAAGGCATCCTTGGCTAGCACTGAGACAGAAATTGCCTGAGCACTTCCGAGGCCTAGGCCCTGCCCCCTGGGGCTCACGCAGCGCGTTGGCTCCATCTTCAAGCAGCCTTCTCCTCGGAAACCGGAAACCTCCCTGGAGCTCCAGAGCTCGGCATCCCCGCAGCCTTCCCGAGAACGCCGGCGCAGAGGGGATGAGGACCTGGCACAGGTGAAACCCCCGCGGGACCCGTCTCCTCCTCCTCTCCGCGCACGAGGAGACTCGCGCCCTTCCCGGAGGTGTGGAGAGGGGCTCCAGGCACAAACGGGGCCCGAAACGAGAGCAAAGTTTGAGTGCTGCCCAGGGGGCATGAGACACTTTGCCACCTCCAGCTGAGGGCACAGGACCGACCGGAGAAGAGGGCCCTGAGGGAAATAAACTGGAGGCAAACGACAGGGCACACATATAGCCCAGCATTCGTCTAGCTGACACGTCACATACGTTTCACACAAGATGTGAAGAAAAATCAAAACCCTCAGAGGACGCTCGGCCCATTCCGTCCCCCCCCCAATATTTTAAAGCCTTAATCCATCAGCGTTACCTGATTAGAATCATCTTAAAATAAAATGCTTTTTGAACATTTCACAAGTGTGGCAGATTTTTGCTTCTTTCCAAGCTTATCCTCTCCTCCTAAGCCAGTCAGATGAGTTGAAGCAGTTTGCACTTCTTTTATCTGCAGTACATTTGATGCAGAGCAGCTCAGACTCCAGGCACACTTCCATCACTGACAGAGAGCTCATCTCGGACATCTCGGACACAGGCTCTGCCCCCTGTGAGGTCGACCTGTGTGCCCGGGGATGTCTGTAAACCAAGGAGAGCTTACAGAAGAGCCCAGAGTGCGCACAATGCCATCTCTGGACGGACAGAACCGTCATCTCGCATAATAAACTTCCGTCAGGTAGCCAATTCCTTCCCTCCGTCACGATTCAATAATAATTAATTTACAGTATCAAGGGCGTCGCTATTAAGGGAGCATAAAACAACTGCCAGCTCTTCCAGCGCGCGGAAGACGTCAATCTGGTAGATGACTCCTCCACTCTCCGACGCCTGCTTCTCAAGCTCACTCTCTCTGCACGGAGCCCTGCCGAAAAGGTAATGGACTGGCAATCATTCAGATAATAACAGCCCCCAGGCGCCGCAGGGAACTTCCCTATGGAACTGGGGCTTTACTCCACTGGGGCTGCTGTCTCAGTGCTCTCTGTCTGAGAAAGAACTCCAGCTCGCCTACTGGACTCCAACAACAACAAAACAGCCAAACGGGGCCAGAGAGGCGTCTGGATTTGAGCAGAACCGGGCCCTGGCGCAAGCCCTGCTCTTAATGCAGAGAAACCAGGGCGCCTGTTCACTTAGGCAGATGTTTATTTCTGCACTTGTGGACAGGAGAACCTGTTTGTTACATGAGGGATATTAGAGACAAATAATACATGTGCACAACAGAATTAAAAACACAGCAACGTATAGAATGGCCTCTAAACGGAAAGTTAATCGTTAAGAAAACCCAGAACAGAAAGGTCATTTCAAGACGCACAGATGCCTCTGGTGCCAACTGGACGCGCTTGGTCTTGGCCAGTTCCTTCAGTGTAGATTATCGGGCTAACTCCACAAGCAGATCTTTTCCTCAGAAGCCCACCTTCGGAAAAACTCTAAGCTCCTCGACATTTCCCGGGAAGAAAGGGAGCGCCGTCCATACCTTCCCGTTTCTTTGTTTTCGAGGGCCGGCTTTTTTGTGTCAGAAAATGAGGGTTTTACGGTCACAGCTGGGGCCTGAGCAGCGCTGCGGATGTGAATGACACGGGGCCGGGCCGATGGCTAGCGAGGAGGGATTTAAGAGTGTGCGCTGAGTGCAGAGCAGAGGAAGATGAGAGAGAGGACACAGCCCCTGATGTGTTTACCTACTCCGCTGATGGGATATTGACTTTTCCCACCAGGTTGGATAGAAAGGGGACTATTTACGCTGCCAAACAGCTGTGCAAGAATGACAACTAGCTCTGATCCCTGTGCCTCCAAGGCAAGACAATGCAGAGGCCTGTACTTTAAATACCACCCTGAGGATCGAACCATCTCAACAACACAGGGCCCGAATAAGCTGCAGCGAGAGGGAATCAAGACAAAAGCTCTTCTGGCATTTTTCTTCCTAATGAAATAATAAACTGTATTATGGTAATAAATTATGGTGACACGACTTGTCATCCCCCACTTAATTTCAGATACAGGTGACAAGTGTCTTTTAGCCTGTCAGCTACACTTAGGTCTCTGCTGTTCCAAAATATTCCTGCATCAATACAAGAAGGTACAATTAAACGCCAATGATCTGAGATGGGGAAAAAAACAGGAAGTGCTAAATTATCGCACAGAGTAGCACTTCTTAGAACTCGGCGGTTATTTTTAACCCGGAGTGAGATCAGACAGATGTGGACGGCGCTTTAAAGAGTGCACTGGGACGAGGAAAAGGAACACGGCTTGCGTGACCTGCATGAGGTCTTAAGAAAATGCGCGCCGTGTTGCAAACTTAATGCAGACCAGCAATAATTTCGAATTACGGTGTGGAGAGCGTCCAGGTATTTCCTACCGACGCGGGTTTAACAGAAGTAGGTGCCCCAGCAGGATCCGCAGGGCCCTGTGAGCAGCTGACCCTACGCAGCCGCGATCAGGTTCCCCAGGTGTGCCGCCGCCGCCGCCCCCCCCCGATAGCCAGAAACGAGCCGCGTCCCCGTCAGACCAGAGCCAGCGGCAGAAGGCTGTGATTGAGCCTCAGTGTGAATCGAAGTTGAAAAAAAACGACGCCTGCTGAATTTTCCATTTGAAAGCACCGACTTCGTATGCAGCTGACTTAACTCCATTTTATGATTGTCCAGTGCACAAATCTGATTGCCATCAATATTGGCAGCATAAGCAGAAAACATTCTTTTTATTACAGGCATCCAAAAAGCTTTTATGTCCAACTGTTCCCCTGATGACTAGAACAGACTTCCCTGGTGTCTGATGGGTGGCCAACATGGTCAGTATCTCCTTCCAATTATCTTGTCGGGTGGCCTCTTTCTGGAAAAATGCTTTGATGAGGCACAGCTCAAAAAACACCTTGCTTCATACAATCATCCATTGTGCAAATTGCATTAAAAAGACATCCCCTATCAACTTAAGTCCTGGGTTAAAATGCTGTCAGTAGTTCCAGTTCCTGCATGTTTTTTAAAAATGTGATTTTATATTTTTATTAAGCCTAATGCAACACGTCGCTGTGAAGAGACACATACTGATTTGGATTTCTTTGGATTACAGCAGGACAGGGCTGACTGTGCACATCTCTGTGAGCTTTAAAACGCCCCATGCCAGCCCAGTCCTGGTAGTGGTCCAGTGGTAATGGTGGACAGGAGCGAGAAACGTCATGGCACTGGCCAGGCCCCGCCCCCACGCACCCGGCTGGGTCCCAGGCCGACTCAACCACAACACGGGCAAACCACTACAACCCACCGTCCAGATGTCCAGTGGCTTAAGGAACGCTCGGGCTTACTCCACTCAAAGCGCTTTACAGGTAATAAAGTGGTACGCTCACACACCAGCTCTCAGTGGGGAGTGGGGAGGAGAGCAGAGTGACGAAGCCAGTTCAGAGATGGGGATTATCAGGAGGCCATGACTGGTAAAGGCCAGGACACTCATCAAGTCCATAAAAAGCCCCCTGGAACACAGACCCGCACTGCGGGGACTGTGGTCAGTGGCTGGTGGACAGTCCCGGCTGCTGGGACAGAGGGTGGGGAGCCCTGCCCCTGCCGGGATGAAGTGGCCAGCGGACAGACGGCCAGAGTGCAGGGACCAAGGTGGACAAGAGGCAGCGGATGGACAGGCCTTCACTGGCCCCAGACGTCTAAGGGACAAGTCCGAAGAAGCGAGAAGGATTTGTGTCGGCTGAAATGAATTAAAGAAGATCTCACCCCCCCCCAAAAAAAACAATATCTGTAACCATCTCAGCCATGTAGAAGTGGTGTTTTGAGAAAGCAGAACAGACAGCCATTATGTGCTGCTGTATAAATAAAGTTAGAAGCCCAAGCACGTGAGAGGACAGAGGTTAAATGTTGGAAGACAAGCTGAAATAAAGTTGTACAAAGAGGAGGGTAAAAACCAGCACATACTGTAATTCTGAGAGCCTATTACTTCAGACAATTTGCTTGGAAGAAAAAAAAAAAAAGAAAAAAAAAGAAGAGTAAATGATTACCCAAAAGCAATCATGTCATCATTTCTGAAAGATGGAATAAAATAATTTTTTTGTGTGTGCGATGTGTGTGGAGTGGATAAAAGAGTAACATAAAGAACCGCAGAGCTCGTCGGAGGCACTATTTTTCTCCGATTCTGTACATATACACACACACATATATAATTTATTTTACACTCCGTTTCCCAATTTATCTATGGCGCTGGCTGGCTCAGCCCCCAGTCCCACAGCAGGGGTTGTATTTAAAATAAATAGCATTCCTTTAAGGGAGAGAGAGAGAGGGAGAGAGACAGAGGGGGGAGGGAAACCAGCCCAACTGCCCCATGACAGCCACTCTACGATACCCGGCCAGTCACTGTATCAGCTTCAGTGCTATCTAACAAGGTGTAAATACAATAACAAGCATGTAATTAAGTGAGCATGATGAAGTTAATGGAGATAATTCATTCCATTTTGGTGCTTATGAATATTCTATTAGATGTTATCAGGCAGCTGGAATAGCTGTTAATTTAATCATCATTCAGACCAGCAAAATGTTCTTTGTGCGAACATAATTGCAGAGAATGAATAATTGATTTGACAATTGTACCAGTGGATTTCAAACAGCTCAGTGCTCCGCGAGAGCAGCGAGGGAGGAGAAACAGAATTCTCCAAGCCGTGAAGAGGTGGCGGAGAAGCCAGCCTATAAATTGAGCATTATCAGAATGCGGATAAAGGACAATTTTTATTTTATCAATGCAGCGAAATTACATTACAGTGTGCCCATAATCACTCTGCCCACACTTAAAGGCAGGGAGAAAGAGAGAGAGAGAGGAGAGAAAGAATAAAAAGGGGAAATGAATTGCTCTTCATAGGAAGAATGAAATCAGAGTTCAAAATGATTTAGGAGCCATTGATATTGGATATTTAATTTTTTTTATGTTTTATTATGGAAAATCTCAAACTGTGTTTGAAATTGCTTCCACATTTAACTCGGTAGCCTGCAATCAAGAAGTACAGATTGTATTTTACATGTAGATCAGTCCTATAGTATGTCCTGTGAATTTCAATCATTTCATGCTTTTATACTGGTACGTTTGGGGAAAATAGATGATTCGCCATCTGCTTTTATTTTTAGCATTTCCTCGTGTCCCCTGTACTGGCTAACTTGCTGTACTGGAGCTCACTGGGTGGGGGCTTGGAGAGGGCGGTGGGTATTTTTTGCATGGCCAGGACAGATTCTGATCCTTTCTGAGGGTCTGTACTGAAAAATAAAGCCTTTGCAATAAACGATGCATAGGAAATGGAAAGCTGAGGCGGGCAGCACACGTTTCTGAAAAGGAACTGCTGTTTACATCAAACCTAATTAGGCCCCAACTGCCTCTATCTGGCATGGGGCTTTAAAGCATTTTGTGAGCAACATCTATACTAATGGGTCTCTTCAGGTGCATTTCGAATTCCTCTCTTCAAGTGGTCGACTGTAGGCGACTTTGCAACTGCACTAATTACTTTCCCGTAGAGGACAGAGTTCAAACAAGGCGCATACTGTACCTCAGGAGAAAGAAGCATTGCCAGGCCTGTAGTGAAAAGAAGCTGCCATAAAAACTTCACAGCCATGTAGAGTGAGAATCATGACTCTGCTAAAAAAACACTTGAATCTAAAATTCATTCATGACCAAAATAGCAAAACACCCCAATAACAATTGCTCCCAATTTTCTATTTTTTCTTAAGAGTCTTTAAACCACGGCCTCTCGCGTTTTAACTGCAAAATTGTATGGTCTTTTTTTTTTTTAAATCATCACAAAAAAAAAACACCAGTGGGGAAATCTGGTTCTTAAATCAGACCTACTGTTGCTGGAAATGAACCCTGAAAATCTGCTCAATAAAAAACAACAACAACCAAGGCTTTAACGTGCATCTCGGAGTTGTGACAGCACATTGTTTCCCATTAGCTGACTGACAGGCGTGAAGGAGCCTGACAGCTCGAGACTGGGTGTGCTCACCCCTCTCTCGGCAGCTGAGCTGACAGCCACTGCCCGGCCTGCTGTCCGGCCTCAGGACCAGCCCGAGGCGACGGGCTCTGGCCCACACCAGCACTGCTGGGCCTGCCCGTACTGGCGTTGAGCGATTTTCCTGTCTTAAGGGGGCACTTCTCCAGTGCATTCATTCAAGATCATTATCTGCAGTGGTGAAAGGGGAAACTTTTTAATGTGCTAAATGAACATCCATTTATTCAGGAACACTAGTCTACTCACAGGCTTTTAAGGAAAACAGGTCCAACCACAGAACTCTTTTACATGCAGAAGGATCCAAGTTTTGTAGTCATAGGGCGGCAAGTAATTTTCAGTTTCTTAGTCTCTTTAAATCCACAACTTCAGGTGGGAAATAGCCATTTATACCATTTATATAGTTATATAGTTGCAGCAAACATATTTACAGGAAAGTAAAGGTTTTTAAAACAGCGTTGACAAAGACAGAAGGGTCGCAGGCAGGCAAGGCTGGGATTCAGTCTGTGTTGCAGATACACAGGTAATGGGACGCTAATGGTTTAATGGTGGATATCCTGCTCGACTCGGCCCAGACCAGACAATGAGGAAACAATGGACCAGGATTTTATAGGGGTTCACAACACTCCCCAATCCTCCAAAATGGAGGAATCATTTGCTCTTTTTTGTCAAAACAAGAGTCATTTCTCTTCCATTTCCCGCTGCGACAGAAGGTATTTTAACCCACTGTGGCCTCTGGCTACCACAATGAGAGAGAAAGTACGCATTTTACTGCCGGAGAGAGCAATTTTCATCAAAATGCCCAAGTTACACTAGTGCACGAAGAAAAGAAACAGGCACTGCAGAGGAAATAAAATAATTGTCTGGAAAAGAGGAAGAAAAGAAAAAATGTGCCTACGGACGAAACAGTAGTGCTAAGAAACTAGCAATTTTGCAATTGAAGCTGTTCGCAAGCAGCGATACAGAATTTCTCCGCCTTCTACAGATTTCATTTTATTGCTAAATAGAATACAGAATGCAGAGGACCCATTCCTTCACAGCAGAATTCCAAAAAAGAACTGCACACAATTTGTAACTAATCGCTATGTGCTGTGCATGTACAGTGTTGTACAAAGGAGTTATTTTCTAATGAATCTGTATTTTATTTGCCATTATGAAGACACTATTAATACAAGAAGAACAGGCCTAAGTGCTCTTACTGGTAAAAAGACAACTGAGCCGGAGGGGACGGTCCGTGTCTGGTGGGGAAAGACTCGGTGACCGCAGGGCCTGGCCTCCTCTGGCTCTTACAGCTGACCGCAAGCAGACATTACTGGAGTCTGCTGACTAGAAAGACCTGGGGCTTGCGCTAAAACCGAGCAAAAACGTTCAAGTTAGTTAAAAAAAAACTCAATTAAAATGAAATGCATAGTAAAGTTAGGAAAAAACCCCGGAGTCTGGCGGTATTCCCACAGCCCATCACATGACTGTGAGAAATCGGCACAGAGTTCCAAGAAAATCCCTCGAGAGCCAACGGATTCTCCTTCTCAACGCAGACCGCCGGACTGCACGGGCATCGCCAGGGAAATGGGAAAGCCCCTCTCGGGAGGGGGTCGCAGCTCGACCCCCCCCCCCCGCTGTGGGTCTCTCCTGCCCCAGCGCTGCCCCCTGCAGGGACCCGCGGGTGCCAGGAAGTCACAAACATGCCCCGGAAGTGAGGCGCCTGGGGAGATCAGGACCCCGCAGGCAAACAGCGCGCTGTCCTCCGAGACTGCAGCGAGTGGCCTCGGGTTTTTCTACAGGGCTGGAAAGAGGTCCAGAGCCCTTCCATATCAGAATGAGCACCCCCCCCAGCCTTGCTGCCCTGTCTCCAGCGCGCTCCCTGCTCCTGCCCCTCCTCGCTCCCTGCGGCCCCTGGCGCGGGCGGCAGCACACTGCACTGCACTAATCAAACAGAGCCTCAGCCTGGAGCAGGCACTGCAGGCTGCGTGACCTCTGACAAACAGTTCTCAGGATAATTTTAATGCTGCTCTGGATTTAACTTGACTAACTGGTAGCAATTGAGTGCATCTTTTTTTTCCCTGTTCACCCCCTATCCCCCCCCCCTCTCTCTCTTTCTTTTTCTCGTGGCAGCAGTTATCTAAAATGCTACAATAACAGCATCAAAACTAGAATGGTGGAAGATTGGTTTTCTATTGTGCCGCTGAGCTGGCATAATGCCCACTTTAAAAGCAATTCCCTGCTCATCACCTGGAAAGAAAAAAACTCTGCCAGACACGACACTAAATGCCTCACTGGAAAAAAACTCAAGGCAGGGGCTTGGCTCCTTCCTGCAGGTGGAGGGGCACGAGGAGGAGGAGGAGGTAGGCTAGTTCGGGACCCCTCCTGGGAACCCCTCGGGCTCAGTTCTGCACATACGCCCCCCCCACCCGAACGAGTCACTCTTGCGTCAGACGCGCACACACAGCCCACCTTCAGTAACAGGTAAGCAAGCGCCTGCAAGTCCACCCAGGGCTCGCACTGCGGCGGTTTACCGCCCAGAGCACCTGCCTGCTTACTTTGGCTTCAGGCGAGCTCTTCTCTGGAGCTGACCCGAGAGTAAGCTCTCTCTCGTGCTGAGGGAGGGATGTCTCGGGCCTCTGGAAGACCTCTGGGTTAAGGGCTAGAAGTTAAAAGCAACCCAAGGAGCTAAACTAGAGCTGACGTCCAACGCTGGGGAAAACTCAACGATACACCAGTTCCCTGAAGCCAGCAAGTGACAAGAGACCTGAACTGTCCAAGGTACTGATTTTGTACAAAATAAAACCACTTCAGTTCCTTAAGCAAAAGGAAAGGAAAATATTTTTGTCATTAAAATTTCATTTAAACCTCTAATAAATGTTAACACCGCAACATCTGCATTTTTCTGGTAAGGAACTGGATTGCACTTACTGACCGCCAAGCAGCAGGGATTGGCCTTTCACCCAATAAATAAATATCTAATTTAATCAGATTGAGATAATCACGGATAACATTTTGCTTTCACCATCACCATTCAGGGAATCTATCCGCCAGAGTAAGTTGGCTGGACAGCCTCTTCCTCACTCCCACAACAGCTGACGGAAAGAAGGACTTGTGTTTTAAAACGCACTTCCACAGTTTCCCCCTGCAACGTCTGGTCGGAACAATACCCAATCCGTCTGCTGACATAACGTTATTCTCAGCAAACTGAGAAACACCTCTGGAGCTCAAGGGATGGGGTCGACCTCTCTTATAAAAACTGCCCTCTGAGAAACTGGTCACTGGTCTGCCTGCTCACAATCACACAACTCTATGACCTACTGTAAATAAATGAGAATTTAACCTATATAATGTATATTTAAAAACATTCTTAATTTATCTTCGAATTAGGTTTGAGGTGTTAGACAAATCACTAATATGAATGCCACGTTCTTTTCCTTTAAGCTAAAGCAGAATGGTGCCATCTGTCAGAAAGCTAAAAGGAAAACATTTACGGTTCAATCAAGACACCGAATCAAAAATGACACTGAAGAGAGTCTCGTAGAAAACAACTGGTAAGGAATATACTCCTTTCTGTTTTCTACTTTTAGTTCAAGATCATATTAATGGAACTTCTGGGCCCATCACAAGCAAACTGAACTTGTTTCAGAGCACAGTTTCCAACAGAAGACATCACAGGACTGGCTAGCAATCCCAGTTGCAAACGGGGGACTGGAAGAGTAAGAAATTGCCTCCAACGTATAATATATTCCTACGAGCTCTGAATGTGCTCTTAAAATTAGCAATGCAATGGTGATGATTCCAGGTCACATAGCCCATTCTGGGGTCAGTCCTGTGCAACAATGCAAGGTTTCATTCAGTCAGCATCAGAAAGTGTCTCTTTGTGTAACAAGTTCTTTCAAGGCTGTTTGATTGCCAGTCTCACAGAGAAACAAAAGGTTTCTGCAAAGGATATTACGGTTTAGGAAATACAGGGGCTTAGCCAAGCCCTGCAAATGAGAACAGGTGAAGAACAGCCCTTAGCACAACTTTCCACCTGACAGAGCGCGGGAGAAAAGACGTCTTCCTAGATGGCTTGAAGTATAAGATTTAGAAAGCACTTCTTCAGCAGCATTTGTATTTTTTTTTACAAAGATTAAGAGTACCTGGAGTTGGAGAGAATGCCACGCTATAATTCAGAGCCTTACTAGATATGGTGCAACGGTGTAGTTTGGTAATTTATTGGTCCAGTCTTGTCCAAACAGCAGTGAAGGTTATGGGAGTGAGGCAGCACTCCTCCCTGTCCTTGCAGACAATTTTTGAACAATCCATGAATAGACAGGCGGAAAAAATGACATCAGATCCTTTTCATATTCTTGTTGCTGAATATCAGCTTCTTCCCTCTGGAAAACATTTCGGGGCTCCCAAATGCAGATCAGACCGATAGAAATATCCATCTGCTCCCTTATCTACTTGGGGAAACGACACAAGTGAATGGCAAGGGCACATGCAGTAGTGCCAGTAAAAAGCGACTATGCTGTAATACAATATGCATGTCCATGCGCCAGGACCATGTTGTAACAAGTCAGGCCTGTGTAACAGATGTGTTGTGTAACGTTGGTGTTGTATTCAGATGTACCGAAGTGCTGTGTGTCCACACAGATCTTCCCCTACGGGACAACAGAGTGGATCTTATCTTATTTTGTTAGCACCCACATTTTAGGCACATTGCTCTCCACCCAAGTTCGCCCATAAGAGCCTCTTTCTGGACACGGGGAGTAAGCTGACGACACCAGCTGCTTAATAAACTGCGGCTTCAGCAGGGACACTCCCGAAGCAGAGTTACGCCCGCCTCGTCCCTCGGCTGGCTGCTCAGCAGCGCCCCCTGCTGTGAGCCACAGCCCTGTCGGCGAGGGCGGCGCCCCGCCTCCAGCCCCAGAGCCCGCTGGGCTGTGCGCTCGGAGGGACTGAGGGCCAGCACAATCGGAAACGCAGGAAGGGCATAAAGAACTGCAGATTTTAGTGTTTAAGAAAACAAAGTGTAATTGCCACTGCTATCTTCCCTTGGCCTGGATCCCACTCGGATATGAAACGATTGCCTGGGAAGCGGCGGAGCTGTAACATGAAAGCTGGAGTGAGAGTTATGTTTTGGTTCACACCGCCTGTTACAAATCCACACAGAACTGTCAAAACTGGAGAGCAGAACAAGCTGCTAGCAGGCAACCACCACAGACAGGCCTTGGGGGCCGGGAGAGATTAGCTGCAGTGAGGGGAGGGAGCCAAGAAGCACAGCAGCAGTGCTCTGGCCCTGACTCCGCACTGCTCCAATTAAACTCGCACTCACACCGCCACGCCGCGCAGATTCACCCCCCCCAGAAAGGAACCAACACGGAACTGCGAGGACGTGCTCTCCCCTCCGCCGGCGTGTGACTGGACGATGGGATCGGTCCTTTCCGCAAGCCCGTGACCGAACTGCAGGCGGGCTGGGGCTCTGCACAGGGGCACCACCACCAGAACAGAGCGAGCTGACGGCTCGGCTGCTCAGCACCACGGGGGCCTCCACTTTCGTCAGCCGCAGAAGGACTAACGGCACCGCGGAAGACAGCTGGGGGCGGTGCTATGCCTCACAGCTCTCGGGTCTCGGGTTCGATTCCGGACTGGGGGGGTGCCCACTGGGGAGTCCTGCAGCGCGGCCGTGTGGAATTTCTTACGGTGCCCCCGTTCCCTCCCACCACCCAAAGACAAGCTGCCCTGTGTGTGCAGGTGGGTGACCCCAGCGACAGACGGGTGGTCCACCCAGGCCGTGTCCTGTCCCGTGCCCTGTGCCCGCCAGGCCGCGGACGGGGAAGGAGAGCAGAAGAACAATTCTCCGCTCCTCTCACGCCGGGGATGCTGCTTTCTCAGGAGGCCTCTCCAGCCCGTGTGTGGTACGAGCTGGACACACAGCTTACAGCCGGCTCTGCCTGCACTGCCCCCTCGCGCAGTCATCCACGCCTCCTGCCGAGCCCCAACAACACGCTCGGGACACGGGAAAGAGATCTCTGTGCCCACCCCCGTGTGGGGAAGATGCACCAAAGCAACACACTGCCTTTTAACGAAGGCGGTGTGGATGTTCCATGCTCCTTTTTAAAAGTGGCGACTGAACGCCTGGGCGTTCGTGCCCCGAGTGCTGACATGTTGGGGTTGGGAAAACGGAGTGGCGCGCGTTCAAGAGATTAAGGGATTGTGCACAGAACGTCCAAGGCAGCTACAGTATAAACGGCTGTGTATATTAAAGAGAAAGAACCCCGAGCAGCCCGCCTCAGCCTGCCGCCTGGTCTAAAAGACAGCTCTCTTTGATTAGACAAGGTCCCTGCTGGCGACATTATTGTAACGCTGGGAGGATGAAATGGCTGAGGACAAGTACAGGCTTACCGCAAATGAGGTGGAAAAAAAATGAAGTTGATGGGATCCTTGTATAAAGATTACTGTCACTAGTCATGTAATCATGTGAATCTTACTTTAGCTAGTGAGACACAAAAGAGTTCTAATGGCTGTCAGTGGGGTATCGCTGTTATCTCACAAGTGCGCACACAGCTTCTAGCTTGCTCAAACCCAGGGCACAATCCTCTTCAGAGAAGGCCGTCCTCCTGAATAGGTTTAATGTGGCATTCCTCCCACTGCTGGGGAGCTTCTCTCCTCACAAAGCCTGCTTCAATACGCAGATATATTTACATGCGTGTTCCCTTCATGACGCCGTGCTTCTGAACAATGACAGTGCAAGTCATTACAGTGCTATTAAATTACAAAATCAAGGTCCAAAACTTTCAGTCCTGCAAACATCCACCCCACACTCCCCACCCTGCCTAAATTTCCTCCCTCCACTTCACCTGCGATGCCAGAGCTTTTCTCTTTTTTAAAACCACAGTCGGCGAAGAAATGGCTGACGAAGATGGAAAGTAGCAGCAATTTACCACTGAAGTTTATGACTTCACCTGAAATTTCTGCAAATTGGAAAATGCAAAACAGCCTCCCAGAGAACTGGTCCCTGCTTGACTACTTTAAGGAACGAAAAGCATTCCAGGTAAATAAACACGTCAATGTCTTCAGAAACTGCCCCAAAACGATTTAGGCTAAAATGACACGAAGCTCGCACTGCTGGTACTTACACCCTCACTGGATTTGAGGCTTTGTGGTCGGAAAGCCAAAAATGCTTATAAAAGCGATAGGAGTTGGCTCTGTAATTTCACAAGACAAATCTTCTGAAACAATCGAAGCACCAAGTGAGCCCTGACTATAAGGCAAGGAATTATTCTAATACATAATATGTAGCATTATGTAGTTTAGCAGACGCAAATCACAGGCTATTCAGTTGCACATGTGGGACAAAATAACGTAGCCTGTTGGATTAACGAGCAGATTCAAACTTAAGGGTGTATTTTGTAGCAATAGGAACAGCTCCTTAGGTTGCAAATCTCTATTAATCTGAAACGGCTGATCCCCTGGAAATGGGGATGGAAGAAAATTTGGTTCCTCAGGTTGCTGTTGCTACAACCTCTGCCTGCCTGACCGTGACAGGCAACAGAAAGGCACCAGACAAATGGCCGGACCCTCTCGTCTCGGGTGCTGTGCTTACAGGAGGGCTGACCTTGCACCTGGCACCAGTACGAGAGAGGCTCAACCGCCAGTGAGGCCACACCTGCTCCTGAGGAGTGCCCACGTACCGGCAGCACCTGGCAAGCGAAGAAATTAAGAACCAAGACTGGAAGAAAAACTCCTGCCAGCTCACAGACACCGGACGGGGCAGACCAATCGGAGAACAGCTCAAGAGCAGAACCGCCTTATTATTTAATTCAAAAGTGTAACAAGAAATATTAGCCCCCGCACCACAGACAACAGTACTGAAAGCACTAGGTTTGTTAGGGAAACACCGTGAAACTTCTGACATCTGCAGAGAAAGCCAGACAACTGTGCGATTTCCTCCGTAGGTCCTCGACTTATTTACCCACCCCACGTCACGAACGCGCACCGGCTGATGATCAAGTTTATCGGCGGTCCTTTGCGTCAGCCCCCCCCTTCCCAGGAAGCCATTGTGAGAGGTCCTTTTAATCAAGTGACATCAATCACAAAAACCGGTCGGGAATCAGAAAGGCTCGAGCGCCCCAGCCAAGATGAAAATTCTAGACTGAGAACCTGTTTAAGCTGCGTTAACATGATCAGTGAAATATATGCTCCATTTCCCATTATTTATGAAGGGCTATCCTTTTTCTTTCTCGCCAATTACACTCCCTATCATTTCCAAAATCTACAAACTGTTTTCAATCAACACATTTCGTTATTACAGAGTGCAGCCTGCTCGCTCCAGCCTCTCCTGCTCACTAGAGTCTTGATTGGGCCACCGCTTTGCATTTAACATGGGCCCTGATTGCAAGGATCACGCAAATTAGGGCTGCCGGTATCATCCTGGAGGAGAACACCCTTCAACCACAACACTGCCATTCAGCGCTCCACCGTGAGAGGAAGGAGACACCGGTCCGCGATGACAGCGCCCTGGCTATTAAAGCAGAGCAGACATGCCTCCACACAACAGAACAGGGGGGAAAAAACAGCTGAAGCAGCCTAATGAAAGAGTGAACTGGAACAGCAAGGTGAAGTGGAACATTACAGAACACGCGTCCTGTGGGAAGGACGCAGGTGATTGTTGTTTGCAAATGGCCAAGTACCTCCACTTCCTTCATACAAGTGAGCAGCTGTTGGAAACATTAGAATTGTGTGTATCCATATCAATGCACTTATCCAACTCGTTTCCTCAGCTCCAGAAACTTGCTTTTCTCCCCTAGCAAGTAAAAATCACCACCTTTTAAAACATTCGCCACAAACGAATGGAGGCCAATGTGCTCCTGGGGATCGCATGTCTGATGAGGGTCCTGACGGGCAACACAAGGTGAACACTGTCTCCAAGTGAGGTGTGTGCGTGAGTGCATGTGAGCACGTGTCGAGATGGGGGGGGCATCTGAGTGTGTGTGTGCGCATGTGCGTGTCGAGACTGGGGGGGTGGGGGGTGTCTGACCTGCGATTCTTCCTCTTTAAGACAGCACACCGAAGGCTGGTGTGTGGGGCTGCAAATCTGGTGCAAACTCAGTTTCCTGAGGACACTTCATTACAATCTGCTACGGTCTCCATCACGGGC